>NW_027507788.1:56328055-58728055 GCF_037356315.1 Lithobates pipiens
GCAGTGATCCAGAGGATCGCCGCTGATCACAGCCCATAAACAGTTTATGAACCAGAGATAATCGGGGGGAGAAGTGTTTGAATATGTTCTCCCGCCGATTATCTCCACACTGAGAATCCTCATTGAATGACACAGTAACGGTCACTTTATGAAGCTGCGATCTCAGCGCTTCACTGGTGATCTGTGTCAGAATTCACACTCCCCGATTCACCAGCTCAGAGGTGGAGAACCGGGGAGTGAAGAGAGAATCTGGGGGGATCTGAGGAGGAAAGAGGAAGATGATTAACTTCCTTATGCCTCGTTCAGACCCCCCAACACTGTAACCATGTCCCCCTGTCATATTTATATATAATGTGTGTGTATATATATAATGTTTGTGTATATACATGTATATATTATGTAGGGGGACTCTTTATTTTACTAACATTAATCACACCGTGTGTCAGTGTATTGAGCTGTGATAATTTATCACTGCTTAATAAATTGACATCTCTGTGTATTGGTGAATTTCTAGTACTGTAATCTTGTAAAGTCTCACGAGATTCCAGTATTAGGGGCCGTTCTCCAGTGTTAGAAGCGTTTGTAGATCGCTTCACTCCTCCAAGGGTGAAGCGATCTACTCCGCTTTATAAACTGACATACAGAGGAGAAAGATCTCCTCTGTGAATGCCGGAGAATGAAGTAGTGAATAGATTTCACTGCTTCATAAAAGGACACCATAGTCAGTAAAACATACACAAGCGCTGTAGGGAACCATTCAGCGCTGGAAGAAGCCAGCTAAAGCAAGAAGTTGGGTAAAGCTGGGTACACACACATCAAAATTCAGTTTAGCAGTAATCAGGCAAATTTTGATCTATGTGTAGCCCTCCGTGTTAGAAGCCAATCATTATACCACCTTGGTATATTCATATGCCATCCCACATACTGACTCCTACCACCTTTGATCACTTCAAATCACTGAAGTGGTCATTGTGGTTAGAGTGTTCCTTTAATATCTCTCAGAAAAAGTTAACCTCTGTATACTGATTCCATTTCATTTGATCATCCTCTAGTTGTGTTAAATTGGTGGGGGGTGCTGTCTGTATACCCTAGCCTCTCGGTATAGGGGCGGGGCCAGGGATGTGGCTAAAGGGGGCCCCATCAGGTAGGCTGTACGGGGCCCCATGATTTCTATCAGCAGCCCTGCGGCAGACAATCCGCTGGAATTCCCAGCGGAGGTCCACAGGACTTTCCGAATGAGTGGACTTGCCCACACACGACCGGACTTTTGAAATGAACAGACTTGCCCACACACGGAGTAAAGTCCGTTCATTTTGAACGTGACTCCAATTAGACGGGACTAGTGAAGGAAGTCAATGTTGCCACCTCTATCGGCAAGATTGACACCTTGCTAGCCCGGTCGCCTGGTATGGATTTAAAGGGGAACCCCATACACTGCAAAAATGGCATGGGGTCCTCCCAAAGTCCATACCAGACCCTTTAATAAGGAGGCCCCCAGATCCCGGCCCCCCACCCTATGTGAATGAGTATGGGGTACATGGTACCCCCACCCATTCACCTGAGGGAAAAAGTGTTAATAAAAAAAACACAACACAACACAGGTTTTTAAAGTAGTTTATTAGACAGCTCCGGGGGTCTTCTTTCAACTTTGGAGGTCTTCTCGCCGGGCTCTTTTACTAGCGGAGGAGCCCTGCTTTCTCCTTCGCCGCCGGCCATCCGGGGGTCTTCTTCCGACTTCAGGGGGTCTTCTTCCGACTTTGAGGGTCTTGTCCCGCTCTTCCTTTCTTCTTCCAGGCCTCCGATATCTTCTTCCAGCTCTTTAGCGTTTAGCATTGGCCTGGCATCTTCTTCTCCTTCTTCTTCTTCCACAGTCCCGGGGGATGCTGGGACTGTGGCATCATAATGGGCGGGGTCACCATGTGACATCACCCGGTGACCCCGCCCCTTCTGCCTATATAAGTCGCCGCATAACGCGTCCCCGGCATTGCGGGTGGAGAGAGCGTTGTGTCAAAATCGGAAAGGAAGAAGAAGGTGGCGACAGCGACAAAACCGCGTCAATGCTAGTTAAAGAGCTAGAAGAAGATAGCGGAGGCCCGGGAAGAAGAAACAAAGAGCAGGACAAGACCCCCGAAGTTGGAAGAAGACTCCCGGATGGCAGTGACGAAGGAGAAAGCCGGGCTCCTCCGCTAAAAGAGCGGCAAAAGAGCAGAAGATAGCGGAGGAGCTGGCGAGAAGACCCCCGAAGTCGGAAGAAGACCCCTGGAGCTGTCTAATAAATGACTTTAAAAACCTGTGTTGTGTTTTTTTTATTAACACTTTTTCCCTCAGGTGAATGGATAGGGGTACCATGTACCCCATACTCTTTCCCATAGGGTGGGGGCCGGGATCTGGGGGCCCCCTTCTTAAAGGGGGCTCCCAGATTCCGATAAGGTCCCCACCCGCAGACCTCGACAACCAACGGCCAGGGTTGTCAGGAAGAGGCTCTTGTCCTCATCAACATGGGGACAAGGTGCTTTGGGGTGGGGGGCCCCCCTTCCCCAAAGCACACAACCCCCCATATTGAGGGCACATGGCCTGGTGCGGCTTTGGGGGGGGGGGGGCGCTTGCTCATCCCCACCCCCTTTCCTGACTGGCCGGGCTACATGCTCGGATTAGGGTCTGGTATGGACTTTGGGGGGACCCCCGCGCCGTTTTTTCTGAGTCATGTTCAAAATAAATGGACTTTACTCCGTGTGTGGGCAAGTCCATTCATTTGAAAAGTCTGGCGGACTAGCACACAGACAGGTGGATTGTCCACTGGACTGCCGAGTCCGATGGACAATTTTGAGTCAAGACTTCTTTCTAAGTCCACCGGACTTTTAGGAAGAAAAAGTCTGCCGGAGCCCACGATCGGACTATCCGGAGCCCACCAGATAGTCCGTTCGTGTTTACGGCTCGCCAGTTTCTAACTGTCTTGCAGGACAATTTGAAGATTCAGATGGTAAACGCACAAACTAGAAATAAAGTGTTGCTAGATCTACTGATTACCAACAATACAGACCTGATCATGGATGTGAAAATACAGGGACATTTAGGAAACGGTGATCACAGGTCAATTGGCTTCAGTATAAATCACACAAATGGGAAACAAGGGGAATACAAAGATACTGAATTTCAAAAGAGCCAACTTCCCTAAACTATGAACCTTGTTAGAAGGCCTGAATTGGGATAAAATCTTAGGAACAAAGAACACGGAGGAAAGATGGGTTTTCTTTAAGAGCATATTAAATAAGGGCATTAGCCAATGCATCCAATTGGGTAATACATTTACAAGAGCGAACAAAAGTCCTGGATGGCTTAACTGCAATGTAAAAATGCATATAAAAGCAAAGTAGAAGGCCTTCAAAAAATACATGGTTGAGGGATCATCATTAGCATTCAAACTTTATAAAGAATGCAACAAGAAATGTAAGGGTGTAATTAGGGCGGCTAAGATAGAACACGAAAGACACATAGCGGAGGAGAGCAAAAAAAAATCCCATGAAATTGTTAAAGCACCTCCATGGTTAACAGAGGACAGAATTAAAATTAGACATGGGGAAACTTAACATTAATAAATCACCGGGACAAGATGGCTTGCATCCAAGGGTACTTAGGGAACTCAATTAAGTAATTGCCAGACCATTGTTTCTAATTTTTACTGACAGTCTACTGACTTGAATGGTACCAGGTGATTGGAGAATATTTAAAAAGGGCCCAAAATACATCCCTGAGAATTGTAGACCAGTTAGCCTAACATCAATAGTATGCAAGCTCTTGGAGGGGATGATAAGGAATTATATACAAGATTTTAGTAACGAGACGGGTATCATTAGCAGTAATCAGCATGATTCATGAAGAATCGCTCTTGTCAATCCAATTTTTTAACCTTTTATGAGGAGGTTAATTACCATCTAGTTAAAGGAAGGCACATAGACTTAGTGTATCTGGATTTTGCAAAAGCATTTGACACAGTTCCCCATAAACGGTTACTGTTGGCACAGACCATAGGGTGAGTACATGGATTGAAAACTGGCTACAAGGGAGCGTTCAGAGGGTAGTGATAAATGGGGAGTACTCGGAATGGTCAAGGGTGGGTAGTGGGGTCCCCCAGGGTTCTGTGCTGGGACCAATCCTATTTATTTTGTTCATAAACGACCTGGAGGATGGGGTAAACAGTTCAATCTCTGTATTTGCGGATGATACTAAGTTAAGCAGGGCAATAACTTCTTCGCAGGATGTGGAAACCTTACAAAAAGATCTGAACGAATTAACGGGTTGGGCAACTACATGGCAAATGAGGTTCAATGTAGAAAAATGTAAAATAATGCATTTGGGTGGCAAAAATATGAATGCAATCTATACACTGGGGGGAGAACATCTGGGGAAATTTAGAATGGAAAAGGACCTGGGGGTCCTAGTAGATGATAGGCTCAGCAATGGCATGCATTGCAAGCTGCTGCTAACAAAGCAAACTGAATATTGGCATGTATTAGAAAGAGTATCAGAGATAAAATGATAATTCTCCCTCTCTACAAGACTCTGGTCTGGCCGCACCTGGAATATGCTGTCCAGTTCTGGGCACCAGTCCTCAGGAAGGATGTACTGGAAATAGAGCGAGTACAAAGAAGGGCAACAAAGCTAATAAAGTGTCTGGAGGATATTAGTTATGAGGAAAGGTTGCAAGCACTGAACTTATTCTCTCTGGAGAAGAGATGCTTGAGAAGGGATATGATTTCAATATGAACAGAAAATAGTGTAGCGCTAAAGAAATCAGATGATGATCTAGTTTTAGAAAAGTGGTAATGAAACTAATCCTATATAACACACATATACAATCATGTGCATATGTGAAATACAAATTGATAATAATAAAAATGATAAAATGAAACTGTAAAACAATAAATGAGTGAAATCAATAATTCACTGCAAATATGGGTGCAATGTGGAAATGCACAGGAGTCCCAAAAGGTATCAACAACTAGAACGTGTGTCCCAATATATAGTCCATATGCATTGAGAGATAGAGCATATCAGTATTGATCTTCCCAGCAGCAGAGTGGACACCACACAGATCAACTATGGTAGACGGCTTGTCTGGAGTAATATCAATTATAAAAAATTAAAAACTCTTACCAGAGGAATTGGACCCATCTGTCGTATGGCAGTGAGTCACAAGCGCTTGAAATTATAGCTGGTCTCAATCTGGTGTTGTGCATTTTCAACAGGTCCTGGAGGTAAGTAGTCACTCTATCATCTCTGGAGTCGACGATTGGCTGGAACTCCTGATGTAGATGGCTGTGTCACATGCTTCCAGGCTCCACAGAGTCACAAACACTCACATTTGAATGGCATCCAAAATGTGATGGATCATAAGAAAAAGGTTCAAAAAAAGAAAAAAGAGAAAAGGCTCTAAATGGTGCAGGTCAGGAGGTAACCGTTAGGTTTATTGAAAAAAGTTTGTCAAAAAAATGACATAAAAGCAACCAGTGATCACAAATAAAATCAACATAAAATAACGTTAGAACAATGTGGGGTACAAAAATGCAGGCCTCCATTTTATGTACCCCACATTGCTCTAACGTTATTTTATGTTGATTTTATTTGTGATCACTGGAAGGGAAGGGGAGTTTAACAAGATATGTGGCCAGTCTTTAAGATTAGAAGAAAAGAGGTTTAACCTTAACCTAACTATGTAGAGGGTTCCACAGGCGGTGGTCTCAGTGGGGAGCATTGATAGTTTCAAAAAACTATTCGATAAGCACCCGAACGACTGCAACATACAGAGATATAAAATGTAATATTGACATATAATCACACACATAGGTTGGACTTGATGGACTTGTGTCTTTTTTCAACCTCACCTACTATAACATAACTATAACTACAACAAATCCCATGCTTGAGTGCAGTCACATATTTAATTAATAAAAATGTTAGAAAAAGGTTGTAACTTGCTGAGTCTTCACATATCCTAAAAAATCAGTTCTTTGTATCTATTCACCTCAGTGCTCCCACATAAGAAATACGCTCACCTCGCAGAGTGTGACCTCACATTTAAGTTTGGTCAAATAAGGCTTTTTAGTCACCCCGGACTTACTGATTATGCTTTCCTCCTTGTTGCTCCATTGATGTGCCTCCATTATGACTCAATATATATGAGAGCCAAAAAGCTCCAAGTATATTGTTTTTAAACAATATTCATTAAAAAATTTGCCTAGAACTCACATTTAAAAGGTGCTCCAGTGCACCAATTGTATACCACGTATATCATATAAAACCACAATGCTGCAGCTATTTCGTGCCTCTCTGTGAAAGATGCAAAAGTGTTTTGCCAAACAAATCTGCCCCTCCCCTACGCGTTACATCACAGGGTCTTGTGACTCATCAGGGGGATTCCTAAAATTTGTATATTATTATTGTATATTCACATGTCATTATGTTGACACTCATATTTGCACAGGAGTATAGATACACTAAGGGGTTGGATGCATTTATTATCACTAGCACAGCATTATTTGTTTTAAGCATGAGTCTGTACTTTTTCCTACAAGTAGACTTGCAAGGGATGTGTGTGTGTGTGTTGCATCATATAGGTAAACATCTTAGTAAAAAGTGTAAAGTAAGAACAACTATGTAGAAATGCAAACAGTGAATGTTTCTTTTCAGGCATTTCCTTGTATGACTTCTCATGCCATCATAATATGATCTACAGCTGTCATTTAAGTCACACTGTTCCTCCCAAATGTAGTAAGAGATGTCCATTTCATGCAGTGCATCAGAAATGTTACTGATCCATTGTCAGCAGGTGCCAATCACCATTTCTTTAATCCAGAATACACTTTTGTTGTTCTCTCAGATGGGAGACATGATATATGGGTGTCATCTGCATCAATGTCTTGTTCTGATAATCTACCTGAATCAGTAGAAACAACACATTGTTACATTCTCAAAACACTTGTCCGTAGAGCTAAAGTACTATATGCATTTTAATACGACATGTAGTTCAACATACCATAGCAGGCTTCACACATAGAATAACATTCTATTATAGCCAAGTACACATGCCGTTTAAAGTGAAGGTGTGCTTGGACCATGAAAAGAATCTTAACAAGTTTACTTTAATGGTGGCCTAAGTGCAGAGGTGGCTCTCTAATTTGGCAAATTAGGCGGTCGCCTTAGGCCTCGCCCCCCACACAGGGGCCTCGCGAGTCGCGGCCGCCTAATTTGCCCATACCGCAACCTCCATGATTCGCTGGGACCGCCTTGCATTCTTGACCCAAAGTCCCTGCCTGACACACAGTGCACTGCGGAGTGGAGCGAACTGAACCCGCCCCTCCTCTTCCTCCTGTGCTGTGATGTTTTCCTGTACACAGTGGAGGAGGAGGGAACGAGTCACACCATTCACCGAGAGCCGCGCTGGTCTGAGGTCTGTGTAATTTAAACGTTAGCCTTGGAGGGGAGGGGGCATAAAGAAGAGGGCGAGGGAGGGGGGACAAGCAGAGTTAACTTGGAGCTATTTGGGGAACAGGATATCCATCCATCCCCCCTTACCATCCCAGCTCCATCCACCCCACCCCAATCCCAGCTCCATCCATCCCCCTGATCCAATCCCGGCTCCATCCACCCCACCCCAATCCCATCCCGACTCCATCCCACCCCAATCCCATCCTGGCTCCATCCGCCTGATCCAATACCAGCTCCATCCATCCCCCCATACCATCCCGCCTCCATCCACCGCACCCTGATTCCATCCATCCCCTATACCATCCCGGCTCCATCCACCCCACCCCAATCCCAACCCGGCTCCATCCATCCCATCCCGGCTCATCTATTCCCCCGATCCAATCCCAGCTCCATCCACCCCCGTAATATCCCAGCTCATCCACCCCACCCCAATCCTATCCCGGTTTAATCCACCCCCCGATCCAATCCAATTCCCATACCATCCCAGCTCCATCCACCCCCATCCCATCCCAGCTCCACCCACCCACCCCAATCCTAGCTCCATTCATTCCCCCGATCCCATCTCTGCTCCCTCCATCCCCCCGATCCCCTCCCAGCTCCGTCCACCCCCCCAATCCCATCCCGGCTCCCTCCATCCCCACAATCCCATGCTGGCTCCTTCCATCCCCAGATCCCCTCCCGGCTCCATCTACCACCCCGGTCCCATCCTATCTCTATCCATCCCCCATTCCCATTCTGGCTCCATCCATTCCCTCGAACCCATTCCAGCTCTACCTCCCCAATCCCATCCCTGCTCCATCCATTGTGACAGGTTAAGGAGGGAGAGCCACACCAACACACTAGCCTGCTAAGTGCAGGGGGGTGACACCATGTTCTACTGCACCAGGTAACACCAACCCTAGTGGCGCCACTGTGTGCTGGGGGGACTTTAGGACTTGTGCTACAAGGGGGCTTGGATATGAAATCCATCCCCCAGCACATATCTTCTCCCCTCCCAAAACCTCCCTAGCACATATCCTCCCCCTAATCAAACAGATGCTGTCTGCCACAAAGGGGTTGGCATGCATTTGATGGGCACAGAGGCTGCATTTGATGGGCACAGAGGCTGCATTTGATGGCACAGTGGCTGCATTTGATGGCACAGTGGCTGCATGTGATGGTCAGAGTGGCTGCATGTGATGGTCACAGTGGCTGCATTTAATGGTCACAGTGGCTGCATTTGATGGTTACAGTGACTGCATTTTATGGGAACAGTGGCTGCACTTCATGGGCACAGTGGCTGCATTTGATGGGCACAGTGGCTACACTTGATGGGCACAGTGGCTGCATTTGAGGGCACAGTGGCTGCATTTAATGGTCACAGTGGCTGCATTTAATTGTCACAGTGGCTGCTTTGATGGTCACAGTGGTTGTATTTGATGGACACAGTGGCTGCACTTGATGGGCACAGTGGCTGCACTTGATGGGCACAGTGGCTGCACTTGATGGGCACAGTAGCTGCACTTGATGGACATAGTGGCTGCATTTGAGGGCACAGTGGCTGTGTTTTTTCAGTTTGTTTGCACCCCCCCCCAAGAATTGTGAGCACCAGCTGCCACTGATCTCTTGTATCATGTCTGAAGCCTCTGACCATCTCCTGTATCACGCCTGCAGTCTCTGATCATCTCCTGTACTATGTCTGCAGTCTCTGATCATCTCCTGTACTATGTCTGCAGTCTCTGATCATCTCCTGTACTATGTCAGCACAGTCTCTGACCATCTCTTGTATCATGTCTGCAGTCTCTGACCATCTCTTGTATTATGTCTGCAGTCTCTGACCATCTCTTGTATCATGTCTGCAGTCTCTGACCATCTCCTGTACTATGTCTGTAGTCTCTGATTATCTCCTGTACTATGTCTGTAGTCTCTGATTATCTCCTGTATCATGTCTGCAGTCTCTGATCGTCTCTTGTACTATGTCTGCAGTCTCTGATCATCTCTTGCATCATGTCTGCAGTCTCTGATCATCTCTTGCATCATGTCTGTGACTCTCTCACTCTGTGGAAGGAGCTCCAGAGCCCCCTCCACATTAGAGTTTGCAATTTAAATGCAAGTTGAAACTCTGTGATGTAAAGGGGAATCCAGTGGATATAAAGGTAATCTTTGGTCATCAGAGCTCCCCCCTCCCTTACATTAGAGTTCCCCTTTACACCAAAGTCTGCAGGTTGCCCCTTAGATCATGATCCGCAGAATTCCCCTTTATATCAGAGTTCCCTTGCACTGTAAGGGGAAATCTTGCAGACTCTGATATATGGGGGAACTCTGTGCTGGCTGAGTTATATTAACCTGACCTCCATGTCAATGGAAAAATATGCGTGTTATATATAATATATATGTAATATATATATTTTATTAACCACTTCCCGACCAGCGCACGAAGATGTACGTCGACAGAATGGCACGGGCAGGCATATTGACGTACATGTACGTCCAATCTTCAATGCCGCCCTGCCATCGGGAGTGCGCCCGTGAGTCCGGTCGCGGGACCCGCGGACTCGATCGCCGCGGGCATACCCGCGATCGTCTCACGGGACGGCTGAATGGAGGAAATGCTGTGTAAACAGCATTTCTCCATTCTGCCTAGCAACTAGTGACGCTGATCTCTGCTCCATGTGATTGGAGCAGAGATCAGTGTTCACTAAATGAAAGCCCAACCCCCCCACAGTTAGTAACACACCCCTAGGAACACTTAACCCCTACACTGCCACCCACTGGTTAACCCTTTCACTGCCAGTGTCATTTAAACAGGAATCACTGCATTTATATAGCAGTGATTACTGTATAAATGACAATGGTCCCAAAAATGTGTAAAAAATGTTCGGTGGGTCCCCCACAATGTCGCAGTCACAATAAAAATCGCTGATCGCCGCCATTACTAGTAAAAAAAAATTATAAAAAATTATTAATAAAAATGCTATAAAACTATCCCTATTTTGTAAACGCTATAACATTTGCGCAAACCAATCAATAATCGCTTATTGTGATTTTTTTTTTTACCAAAAATTTGTAGAAGAATACGTATCGGCCTAAACTGAGGGAAAAAAATGTTTTTTTATATATTTTTGGGGGATATTTATTATAACAAAAAGTAAAAAATAATGCGTTTTTTTCAAAATTGTCGCTCTATTTTTGTTTATAGCGCAAAAAATAAAAACTGCAGGGGTGATCAAATACCACCAAAAGAAAGCTCTATTTGTGGGAAAAAAAGGACGTTAATTTTGTTTGGGAGCCACGTCGCACGACCGCGCAATTGTCAGTTAAAGCGACGCAGTGCCGAATCGCAAAAAGTGGTCTGGTCTTTGACCAGCAAAATGGTCCGGTCTGAAAGTGGTTAAAGAAGAATTGGTTAGAGAAAATTCTATAAACAGTGAATTCATAGTTCATAGAATATAAAACTCTTAATATATGCAATTTATGCAGTTCATTTTTATCGCTTGAATTATTTTTCCCATTATGGATGCGAATGGGGCCTCATGTCTCAGATTTGCCTTTAGGCCTCGCAAAGCCTAGAGTCGCCTCTGCCTAAGTGTATCTACTTTATATTGCCTGCTGCTTTGTTTAGTCACTGGGAGCAAGAGAGATTTAGGTACGTGTAAGATTTAGCTACATGTAAGCTCCAGGTCTTGGGTTTACACAGGGAAGAGTACTCTTTGCCCATGTAGAATTGTTGGATGCCTAAGTGGGCAACTTGTAGATGGGGCCTAACTTAAGTACCTTGTTTGGGAGGGATTACCCCCACACAGAATGTGATGCACTGAGGTATTTTAAATAAATCTTGAGTACCCTTCTTAGTACAACAGATCAATAATTCTTTGGCATTTGATAAAACAGTACAGGGAATAATCAACCTCAGCATATGTCAAAATGTGTTATTGGAGGACACCCACAAGGGATAGTGTCCCTTGCCAGAATACCTAAGGAGTGATTTCAACACTCTGCACTAGCTCCATGCTACTGCACCAGCCATCAGAATGGAAGTACGGATGAGGGAGCCTTCCTTGAAAAATGGATGTGCAATCTCTATTACATGATGTAAAACCAATGTAACAACATAATAAATAAATATCGATTCAAATACATGAAGTGACAACTCGATAAATAAAATAAAAATCTATTCAAATGTGTATAAATTTAAATGTCAAACCAAAAATTCATAATCCACAAATCATGGTGCTGTAGAATTTTCCACCACTCATAGTACCTCTCAAAGTGCTCCACCACCTTCAAGTGCACAAACTTATTCTCAGAGATGTCAGACCTCTATGCTATAGAAGGTCAATATACACACTCAACACACTCTCAAGGGCTTCTTGATCAGTACATTTCACTCAGAGAAAGAAATACAAACTCCATGGCTCAGTATCGACAAACCTGAAGGTTTATTAAGCAAAGATACTCATAAGACTTTAAAAACATCCTGAATCCGGCACAATACTCACAATGCCACCTGGCCTGAGTTGTGTGTGATGATGTTACAAGTAAATTCTTCCCACCATGTTTCGTGTTAGAAAACATATTTGGGAGACAGCATAATTTAATAGAGACTGCACATCTATTTTTCACTATAAGCTTGGTATATCTTGTATTCAGGTATTGGGTTGCTATAGTCTTTGACAATTCTGTTTTTTCTGTCACAGATGCAAGTGGTTGCGCAATATATGTTGGTTTAACTTTGCTGAGCTTTCCCTGTTCAACTTTCCCTATGCTGGACACTGTCCCTCACAAGTGGTCCAACCTCTTGTGAAAAGTATGCCAAAATATTTAAAGGGTTCCCAAGATGGCCGCCAAGTTTTCTGAAAGTTCTGTGTCCAATCAGACAACTTCTCCTCTTGAGGCACTGGACAAAATCTCCAAAGGGACCAAAATCACAGGTGGAAAGACTAACTGTACTGCCTACAAACCGCTAAGCACAACCATAGTCATGTGGAAGAGAGTCACATGTTCCCCCATACCTGGAAGTAGGGATGAGCCGAACACCCCCCGGTTCGGTTCGCACCAGAACTTTCGAACGGACCCCAAATTCGTACGAACTTTAGAACCCCATTGAAGTCTATGGGACTCGAACGTTCGAAATTAAAAGTGTTAATTTTAACAGGCTAATATGCAAGATACTGTCCTAAAAAGGGTTTGGGGACCTGGCTCCTGCCCCAGGGGACATGGGTCAATGCCTAAAATGTTTTTAAAAATGGCCGTTTTGGCGGGAGCACTGATTTTAATGACGATCAACGTGAAAAAAAAGTGAAATATTCCTTTAAATATGGTGTCTGGGGGGTGTCTGTAGTATGCCTGTGAAGTGCCACGTGTTTCCCGTGTTTAGAACAGTCCCTGCACAAAACTGCTTGTGGTTTTAATGTTATATCTGGTTCCTGCAATATGGTTGAAAATCATTGAGAAAAATGCCATGGGTAGCCCTCCCTGCCCATTACCAGCCCCTTTGGGTCTTGTACACATATTAAGGGGAACCCAGTACCCATATTAAAAAAGGGAAATGCGTGTGGCCCCCAGGCCCTATATACTCAGAACAGCAGTATACAGGCGGTGACAAACAAGACAGGGACTGTGTAGGTTGTGTTAAGTTGAATCTGTTTGTAATTTTCAACTGGTACATTTTTAAAGTGTAGCTCCAGTCAAAAAAACTATTTTTAAGCTTTTTGGAAAACATAGGGAAGGGTTATCACCCCTGTATAATTTGTTTTGCCGTACATCTTTTTTCATCTCACTTGCTGTTGTCTCCTTCCGTTTGCAAGTAGGAGATGTTTGAAAGTTGGATGTTTGAAAGTAGGGGCCTGCCCTATATGCTCTGCAGAAATGGCAGAACAAGGTGTTGGTTTTGCCACAACATTGTAAGCCCTCAAAGTGACTCTTGGTGGGCGCTGGAGCGCCCTGCTGTGAACGATTATATCAAGAATTGTAATTACATGCCATTGTTGAACATTGGTAGAAAAATTGACCTTTGGTGGTTGTGGTGCTGGTGCCACAACACTATAAGTCCTCACAGTTACTCTGGGTGGGCACAGGAACGGGCCCTCCTGTGAAATATTATATCAAGAATTGTAATTACATGTCCCTGTTAAACAGGGGCAGAAAAATTGGGCCTTAGGCACTGGTGCCACGACACTGCAACCTCTCCCATATACTCTAGTTTTATTGCAGGAATTAGCCCTGCTGCAAAGCATTGCATCAAAAATTGTACTTAAACAGGGGCAGAAAAATTGGGCTGATGGCATCACCCAGAACCAGAAATGTTCTTCCAACATATCAGCGGAGGAGGAAGAGGATAGACAATCAACATAACAGGACAGTCAAAATTATTCGGTTACATCAGCTTCAGGTGCTTGGTAGCTGTGGGTGATCCAAGACTGATTCATCTTGATGAAGGTCAGTCGATCAACTGATTCGGTGGACAGGCGCACCCTGTGATCGGTAACAAAGCTACCAGCAGCACTGAAGGTGCGTTCCGAAAGAACGCTGGATGCAGGACAGGCCAGTAGCTCAATTGCATACTGTGCAAGCTCTGGCCAGTGATCCATCCTCAAGACCCAGTAAGCCAGAGGATTTTCGGTGGGAAAGGTGTCCAAGTCTGACCTTGCCCCTAGGTATTCCTGCACCATGTAAATCAGACGCTGGCGATGGTTGCTGGAACCGATCATACCTTGGGGCTGCGGACTAAAAAATTGTCTGAAAGCATCAGTCAGATGACCACCTTCTCCACCGCTCCTTCTGACTGATGCCTCAGCAACACGTTGTCCAGGACCTTGTAACCTCTGGGAACGCGTTGCACAGACCTTTCTGCAAGGCCTCCCGGAGATGTCTCATCCTCTGCTCCCTCTGTGATGGCAAGATAAGGTCGGCAACCTTACCCTTGTACCGTGGATCAAGGAGAGTGGCCAGCCAGTAATGGTCCCTCTCCTTGATCCGAAAAATACGAGGATCCTTCCTTAGACTTTGCAGGATCAGGGAGGCCATGCAGCGTAGGTTAGCTGAGGCATTTGGTCCGGAGTCCTCTGGGTCACTAAGGACAACATGATCCGCAGCTACCTCCTCCCAGCCACGTACAAGTCCACGTGTTTCTTGGGACTGTAAATCATCCCTACAAGACTGCTGCTGCTGCTGATGCTGAGTACCAGCCTCCACCTCCATGCTGACACAATCATCCTCCTCCTCCTCTTCCTCCTCCTCATCCTCTTCCTGTGTGATGGGTGGCACAGCAGGAACACTGTCTGGATAAAGGGGGCCTTGAGAGGCAAGGAAGTCCTCCTCTTCCTGCCTCTGTTCTGCCTTAAGTGCCCTGTCCATTATTCCACGCAGCGTATGCTCCAAGAGGTGGACAAGAGGTACAGTGTCACTGATGCATGCACTGTCACTGCTCACCATCCTTGTGGCCTCCTCAAATGGTGACAGGACAGTGCATGCATCCCTGATCATGCCCCACTGGCGTGGTGAGAAAAAACCGAGCTCCCCTGACCCTGTCCTGGTGCCGTAGTCGCACAGGTACTCATTGATGGCCCTCTGCTGCGTGTGCAGCTGCTGCAGCATGGCCAACGTTGAGTTCCACCTGGTGGGCATGTCACATATAAGGCAGTTCTTGGGCAGGTTCAACTCCTTTTGGAGCTCAGCCAGCCGAGCACAGGCATTAAATGATCGGCGGAAATGCACACAGACTTTCATGGCCTGCTTCAGTACATTCTGTAAGCCGGGGTACCTGCCCAAGAACCGCTGCACCACCAGGTTAAGGACGTGAGCTACACAGGGCACATGGGTCAGTTGTCCCTGTCGGAGGGCGGAGAGGAGGTTGGTGCCATTGTCGCAAACCACCATTCCTGGCTTAAGCTGGCGTGGCGTCAACCACCTCTCGGCCTGCCCCTGCAGAGCTGACAAAACATCTGCCCCAGTGTGGCTCCTGTCCCCCAAACAAACCAGCGCAAGCACGGCATGGCATCGTTTTGCCTGCGTACTTGCGTAGCCCCTGGAACGCCTACGGAGCACCGCTGGTTCTGAGGACAGAGCACTGGAAGAGGCCATGGAGGAAGAAGAAGAGGAGGGGGTGGAGGAGAGAGGTGTGTCACAACCAATAGTAGCATTTTGGAGGCGTGGTGGCGGAACAACCTCCAACACTACTGCACCTTGTCCTGCATCCTTCCCAGCTGCCAGAAGAGTGACCCAATGGGCTGTGAAAGACAAGTAACGTCCCTGTCCATGCCTGCTGGACCATGAGTCAGTGGTAATATGCACCTTACCGCTGACCGCCCTGTCCAGCGAGGCAAGGACATTGCCTTCCACATGCCGGTAGAGAGCCGGAATCGCCTTCCGTGAGAAAAAGTGGCGTTTGGGGACCTGCCACTGAGGAACCGCACATTGTACAAATTCATGGAAGGGGGCCGAGTCTACCAATTGAAAAGGCAGCAGTTGAAGTGCTAGCAATTTAGCCAAGCTAGCATTCAACCGCTGGGCATGTGGATGGCTGGGAGTGAACTTCTTTTGCCGGTCCAGCAGCTGGGGCAGGGACATTTGCCTGCTATAATCGGACGTGGGTGTACTGCTAGCAGAGTGCCCAGAAGCACTTGGCTGTGACACACCTAATTCTACACCTTCATTCCTCTCAGAGCAGGTTTCAGAGAGGACTGAAGGTCTAGTGGGGTTGGAGATGCCAGCTGATGAGGAGCAAGGAGAGGTCCGCTTTGTTCTTTGGTGTGGGTCTTTGAGGTACACTTGCCAACGAGCTGCATGGCAGGTCAACATATGTCTGGTCAAGCATATGGTGCCCAAGCAGCTGATGTTTTGGCCACGCGAGATACGCTTGAGACATATGTTGCAAATAGCAGCGGTGCGATCTGATGCACTCGTCTCAAAAAAGGCCCACACCAAAGAACTTTTAGAATAACACGCAGGGGCAGAGCCCTGCACAGGCGGAGCTCTGCGGTGTGATTCAGTCGGTGCTGCCCCTAAGCTTGCCCCCGGAGGGCATCCTGCCTCGTTGGACATGTGCCTCCTCCTCCTCCTCCTCTCTCCTACCAGGCACCCACGTGGAGTCAGTGCCCTCATCATCCCCTCCCTCTTCATCGCTGTAGCAAACCTGGCAATATGCTGCTGCTTGTGGAACATGACTGCCAGATTGCTGTCCTTCTTGAGCATCCCCTCTCTCTGCATTCACGCTACTGCCTTCCTCTAGCTGAGTGTCATCATCAGAGCCTACAAAACACTGGGCATCCTCCTGGAGCATGTACCCAACACTGTGCTCAAAGAGTTCAGGAGACTCCTCAGGAGGACGTGGTGGGTCTAGGGAAGGAGTCACTGATGATGACATTGAGAGGAGGGAAGACGATGCATTGGCAGCTGCTTTGCTAGTACCCTGAGACTGGGTGAGAGAGGATGAGGAGGATGAAGAGGGCTTGGTCATCCACTCTACCAAGTCGTTGGCATGTTGCGGTTCAACATGTCCAGCTGCTGAAAAGAAGGACAAGCGTGTCCCATGGCCACGTGCTGATGACAATGCACCGCGTCCACGACCAGCACTGTTGTCTCTAGACACAGAGCCTGCTTGCCCTCTTTTATCGGCTCGCGCCTGTCTGCCTCTCCTTGCTGGCCTTCCAGACATGGTAATGGCCTGAAGGGAGTTGGGTAAAACAGCAGTTGGGTAGTGTATATTGTGCTGGAGGCACACAACACCCACTAACTCCTGCAGATGCCTTTATTATAGAACACCAGAGATAAAGGGGTATACTGTACTGGAGGCACACAACGCCCACTAAGCCCTGCAGATGGCTCTATTAGAGAACAGCAATAAAGGGTAGATACAGGTGTATATTGTGCTGGGGGCACAAAACACCCACTAACTCCTGCAGATGCCTTTATTATAGAACACCAGAGATAAAGGGGTATATACAGATGTATACTGTGCTGTGCTGGAGGCACACACAACTTCCAATAACTCCTGCAGATGGCAGATGGCTCAAATAGTGAAGAGCTATGTAGGTGGATATAGCGGTGTGTACTGGGTACAGAGCACGCAGACAGCACGCACAAGCTCCTAACACTACTGACTGCAAGCTCTATTATAAAAGATAGATCACTAGTTATATAGGTGAGGTGAATATAGCGGTGTATACTGCGGTCAGGGCACGCAGACAACAACCACTACAGAAGAGCAAGATAACGATCGGTGTATACTGTGTTGAAGGTACACAGAACACCCACTAACTGCTTCAGACGCCAACACACTACACAAGGCCGCCGCGCTGGCGGTCTTATATAGTGTGGGGCGTGTACTACACAGCCTGAGCTATGATTGGCCACAGGCATCCTGCCTGTGGCCAATCATGGCTCTCCTCGCTGCTGGTGCTGTGATTGGTCACAGTGCATGCTTGGCCAATCATGAGCCAGCAATGCACTGCGCCATCGCAGTGAATTGTGGGCCGTGAGCGCCACACGAATTTGGTGCGAACGGCCCATAACGTTCGGAATTCGCAGAACGGGCGAACAGCCGATGTTCGAGTCGAGCATATGTTCGAGTCGAACACGAAGCTCATCCCTACCTGGAAGTACAGCTAAATGGATTGAGATAAAGTAAGGTGCCGATAGTGGGTCTGCAATTGTATCAAAGCTGTTGCTTTACCTTGCATGGGCCAAGCAAAGGTTCACTGTAAGGATTAAGGGTTTCAATTCTTAAATTCTTAAAATATTTCTGAATATGTTGGACCAGAACTGAGTTCCACATACATTTTCCCCTTCACTTAATGTAATTGTACCTTAAATGTTTATAATCTGTTTGATATATTTTGAAAGGAGACAAACACTTTTGTGCAATATAGCCTGCTGACAACATTGAAGTGTAATGCCGCATACACATGATTGGAAATTTTGTCGGAAAAAGCTCTAATGGTTTTCCAGACGGAATTCCGACGGGATTTCGCTCAAGCTGTCTTGCATACACACGGCCACCCCAAATTACGACTGTTATGAAAGCAGTGACCTACAACACGTATGATGGGACTAAAAAAATTAAGTTCAATAGCCTGTAGCTAATATCTTCTGTCTCATAGTTGAATCTGAGCATGCGTGAGTTTTTGCGCGTCGGAATTGCATACACACGATTGGAATTTCTGATAGAAACTTTTTCCGTCTAAAGAGACCATAAGAGAACATGCTCTCAATCTTTTGCTGGCAGAAATTCGGTTTCCCTTAAAAAAAAAAATTAAAAGTCAGCAGCTGACGTTTAATAATTGGCCACTTACCTGTCCCAGGGTCCAGCGATGCGGGGGAACGAAGCCCCGCTCATCCCCCCCTCCTCTCGGCAGCACCGGCATTGCAACTGTGGGCACCCGGCTGTGGCTTCACAGCCAGGCACCCACTGCACATGTGCGAGTGGCGCCACGAGCTGTGATTGGCCGCGCAGTCATCTGGGAACTGTCACGTGTCCCAGATGACTGACAGGAGGAAGAGGGTGGAGCTGAGCCCTTCCGGCGCCAAGGGGAAGTGACATTAGGAGCCCAGGGACTGAAGGAGGCAGACTACGAGGGACACCCTAGCAACAGGCATTTAGAGGTGAGTTAAAAAAAATCCAAATTTATTTATTTATTTATTTTGGAATTTTAAGCATTTTTTTTTTCTGTGTGGAACACCACTTAATGATGGGAATAGTACCACTGGATTGGTGCAGGGCGAACGTGGTGTCTATATTTAAAAAGGATCAAAGTCTTTACCAAGTAACTATAGACCTGTTAGTTTTACTTCTATAGTCAGGAAGATACTGGAGCATTTAATAAGACCACACAGACAAGTTCTTGCTGGAAAAAAAAAAAACATTTTAAGCAACATCATGGATTCATAAAAGACGGAAGTTGTCAAACAAACCTGATTTCTTTGGATGTGGTATACTTGGATTTTTCAAAAGCGTTTGACACAGTTCCCCACACGTGGCTCATGTGTAAGGTAAAGTCTAGATTGGAAATATCAGTTTGTAAATGGATAGAAAACTGGCTAAAAGACAGAATTCAGAGAGTAGTGGTTAATGAGTCTTACTCTGAATGGTCTAAGGTTATCAGTGTTGTACCCCAAAGTTCAGTGCTGGGACCCTTACTTTTTAATATCTTTTATAAATGATATTGGAACTGGGATCAAAAGTAAAATTTCTGTCTTTGCAGATGACACCAAGCAGTGGAATAACATCCTTACAGGATGTCTCCAATTTTCAAGCTGACCTCAATGCACTGTCTAATTGGGCGACTATGTGGCAGATGAGGTTTAATGTTGAGAAATTTTAAGTTATGCACTTGGGGGCTAAGAATATGCATGAATCATACATGCTAGGGGGAGTACAACTGTGGAAATCCGTGGTGTAGAAGGATTTGGGAGTTTTGGTAGATCATAAGCTCAATAATAAAATGCAATGCCAAGCTGCGGTTTCCAAAGCGAGCAAAGTCTTTTCTTGTATTAAGAGAGGTATGGACTCCAAAGAGAGAGATATAATTTTGCCCCTGTACAAATCATTAGTAATCATCTGGAATATGCAGTTCAGTTTTGGGCACCAGTTCTCAAAAAGGATATCGGGGAACTGGAGAAAGTGCAGAGAAGGGCAACCAAACTGATAAGAGGCATAGATGAGCGCAGCTATGAGGAAAGATTAGAGGAACTGAATTTATTCTCTCCTGAGAAGAGGAGAATAAGGGGGGATATGATCATCATGTTCAAATATATAAGGGGTCCATATAGTGAACTTGGTGTTGAGTTATTCTCTTTACGGTCAACCCAGAGGACACGGGAGGGGGGGGTGCTGTTTACGTCTGGAGGAAAAGAGATTTCTTCAAATACAGAAAGGTTTCTTCACAGTAAGAGCTGTGAAAATGTGGAATAGAATCCCGCCAGAGGGGATTCTGGACACTCAGTAGATTGCTTTAAGAAAGGCCAGGATACTTTCCTGAATGTACATAATATAACTGGGTATATTGGATTGTACAATATTTTTTATTTTATTTATTTAATGTTTTTAAGGTTGAAATGGATGGACTTGTGTCTTTTTCAACTTGACTAACTATGTAACTTTGTTCTCAACGATCAGATTTTCCGACAACTTTGTATGCAAGACAAGTTTGGGCCAAATCCATCGGAAAAAATCTCATGGATTTTGTTGTCAGAATGTACAGGACATTAGAGCATGGGTGCTCAATCTGTGGCCCTACATCTGTCCCATGATGCATTGCAAGGCTGAGAGTTACAAGCATGACTCCCAAAGGCAGAGGCATGATGAGAGTAGTTCCTTAACAGCTGGAGGGCAACAGGTTGAGCACCCATGGCTTAGAGAAAGCTGTTTAAAGTTTACTGAAAGCTTTGCATGAAAGCTTGCTTTTCACATTGCTCTTATACAAGCTTAAGCCCATGTGAAACAAGTGAAATAATAGGTTTGATATTCTATTAATTTCATAGTTACATAGTTACATAGTAGGTGAGCTTGAAAAAAGACACAAGTCCATCAAGTCCAACCTATGTGTGTGATTATATGTCAGTATACATTATTGTCTTTTTAATTTTGTTGCGGGGTTCCCCTTAAAATCCATAACAGACCTTAAGGGTCTGGTATGGATTTTGAGGGGAACCCCCACACCATTTTTTTTAAATTTTGGTGTGGGGTTCCCCTTAATATCCATACCAGACCTGAAGGGCCTGGTATGGAATTTAGGGGGACCCCCACACTTTTTTTTTTAATTTTGGTTCGGGGTTCCCCTGTCCGAAAATCCCTATGCAGAACAGCCCAGAGGACATAATAGCAGAGACTGGAAACGCATTGGGTTTGGGACACCAATGAGAGTATCAGTGTTTTTTGTATAGATGTTTTTTTGTGTATTTCTTTGACTGTATATTTTATTGGAGACATTTGTTGTCTGGTTGACTCTCTTTATTCTGTAATGTATAAATAAAAATATAAGTTTTACTTGCAATTTTGGTGGTATTGGTGATCTATTAAAGTCCCATTAAGGGGGGTCTCATTTTAGAACTAGATTTAGGGGTGGGATCGCCCTGCCACAGCTTTTGACACAGTGAAAGCCCCGTATTTGTTGACAGCATACTCAAGGTGCGGCTGGACCAGAGTCTTGTAGAGCGGGAGAATTATCGTTTTATCCCTGGAGTTAATCCCTTTTTTAATGCATGCCAATATTCTGTTTGCTTTGTTAGTAGCAGCTTGGCATTGCATGCCATTGTTGAGCCTATCATCTACAAGGACCACCAGGTCCTTTTCCATCCTAAATCCCCCCCAGAGGTTCTCCCCCTAGTGAGTAGATTGCATTCATATTTTTGCTACCCAAATGCATTGTTTTAATTTATTCCACATTAAACCTCATTTGCCATGTAATTGCCTACCCCATTCATTTGTTCAGATCTTCTTGTAAGGTTTTCACATCCTGTGGAGAAGTTATTGCCCCACTTAACTTAGTACCATGCGCAAATACAAAGATTGAACTGTTTATCCCATCCTCCAGGTCATTTATAGACAAATTAAATAGGATTGGTTCCATCGCAGAACCCTGTGGGACCCTGTTACCCACTCCTGACCATTCTGAGTATTCCCCATTTATCACCACCCTCTGAACTGTGTCAAATGCTTTTGCAAAATCCAGATACACCACATCTAGGGGCCTTCCTTTATCTAGCTGGCAACTCTCCTCATCATAGAAGGTTAGTAGATTAGTTTGGCAAGAGCGATTCTTCATGAATCCATGCTTGCATACTATTGATGTTAAGCTAACTGGTCTGTAATTCCCAGGGATGTATTTTGGCCCTTTTATAAATATTGGTGCTACATTGGCTTTTCTCCCATCAGCTGGTACCATTCCAGCCAGTAGACTGTCAGTAAAAATTAGGAACAATGGCCTGGCAATTACTTGACTGAGTTCCCTAAGTACCATCGGGTGCAAGCCACCCGGTCCCGGTGATGTATTAATGTTAAGTTTCCCAGTTCTAATTCTGTCCTCTGTTAGCTATGAGGGTCCTATGATGTGTCACGAGGATAAACAATGTAGTTTTGGTTACTGAAGCCCCCCAAGTCCCTCATGAAGACTGAGGAGAAGAATAAATGTAATACCTATGCCATCCCCCCATCCTTTGTAACCAAATGTCTTTCCTCATTAATTATGGGGCCAATTTGGTCTGTCCTCTCTTTTTTACTGTTTACATACTTAAAGAACTTCTTGGGATTTTTTTTGCTCTCCTCTGCTATGTTGCTTTTTTGTTCTATCTTAGCTGCCTTAACCACTTAAGGAGCGCCGCATGCCAATGTACGTCATCAGAATGGCATGTACAGGCACAAGCACGTACATGTACGTGCTTGCCTTCCGGCGGGTGGGGGGTCCGATCAGACCCCCTCCCGCTGGATGCGGTGGTCCAGTTCGCGTCAGGAGCGATCTGGGATGAGGGGATGGCCGTTGGTTTCTGGCCATCCCCTCTCGTTCGCTCCTGGTGAATGAGAAGCTGCCTCTCCTGTGTAAGTGTAAACACAGGAAGGAGCAAGTGATGTCACTCCCCTCGTGGCGGTCTTTTTGACCGGACGGCGAGGAGAGAAGACATCCGAGTAAGTGCACCAACACTACACTGACACGTAGGCACACACAGGCACACTTTTCACCCCAGTCACCCCCCGATCACCCACCCGATCGGCCCCCGATCCCCCCCCCGCCCCCCCTCCGCCCCCCCCCCAGTCACAGTGTCACTGATTGCAGTGATCATTTATTTACTGATCACTGCATTTAGTGTCAGTTGTGACTGTAAAAAGTGTCAGGGCAGCTAGTGTTAGGCCCCTTTAGGTCCAGGGTAGCCCCCTACCCCCCCCAATAAAGGTTTAACCCCTTAATTGCCCTCCCAGTTAACCCTTTCACCCCCTTTTACCAGTGTCACTAAGCGATCGTTTTTCTGCATTAGTGTCACTGGTCCCGCTAGGAAGCTAGTTTTTTTTTAGGTTCACCGCCAGGTTTTTATAGTGTTAGGTACCCCAATATATAACCTAATAAAGGTTTTAACCCCTTGATTGCCCCTAGAGTTAACCCTTTCACCAGCGATCACTGTATAAGTGTCACTGGTGACGCTGGTTATCCAGTTAGTTATTTAGTTATTTAGGTTCCCCGTCAGGTTTTTATATAACGTCAGGTACTCCCATATAATTACCCAATAAAGGTTTTAACCCCCTGATTGCCCTTAGTTAACCCTTTCACCAGTGATCACCGTATAAGTCTTACGGGTGACGCTGGTTAGGTAGTTCGCTTTTTATAGCATCAGCGCACCCACCATATATCAATCCGGTTTCGGGTCAGATAGGGTCTGCGTCGCCCCAGCAGTGCTAGGTTAGTGCCAGTACCGCTAACACCCACGCGCAAAGCATACTCCTCCCTTAGTGGTATAGAATCTGAACAGATCAATATCTGATCTGATCAGATCTATACTAACGTGCCCAGCAGTTTAGGGTTCTAAAAAAACGCATTGTTAGCGGGATCAGCCCAGATACCTGCTAGCACCTGCGTTTTGCCCCTCCGCCCAGCCCAGCCCACCCAAGTGCAGTATCGATCGATCACTGTCACTTACAAAACACAACACACACAACTGCAGCGTTCGCAGAGTCAGGCTTGATCCCTGCGATCGCTAACAGTTTTTTTTGTAGCGTTTTCATACAGTCGCTGACAGCCTAGGTGCTATTTTACCTGTGAGTCTCACTAGTTTACCCCTAAATTTAGAGCCCAAAATGGCAAAGCAAAGGTACACTAGTGAAGAGGCCTACACGTTTCTGATCATGACAGATAGTGAAGACACTGATCTGTCAGATTCAGGCTCAGAATACGAACTTGTAGAGGACAGCGGCTCCATGAGAGATAGCTCTGACGACGAAGATGAGGTCCCTGCTAACGTCAGGCGTACCGGACCCCGATCTTCTGATGTTGTTGAGGTGCAGGAACCACAGGTCCCTCGTATGGAGCAGAGAGCCAGTACTAGCACCGCTCATCATTCTGGTGAACTGGCAAGCACCAGCGGCCTAGTACACCCTGGATGTACATCCAGCACTGCAGTATCACATGGTGACGTGGCGAGTTCCATAAGTGCAGTTCAAACTGGCGAGGTGGCATGCACAAGTAGTGTCCCGCTGCCACCAAGAAGAAGATGAAGGCAGGCCCGTCGTTCCCATAGTGCCCTTCATGCAGAATTCGTCAATCCTGATTGGGTGCCCACCACGTCTGCAGCACCAGTACTCCCCCCCGTTCACTGCCCAACCCGGTATTCAGGTGGATACAGATGATTTTACGCCACTTGATTTTTATTCTCTGTATTTCACGGAAGATCTCTATAGATCTATTGTGGACCAAACTAATTTATATACTGGTCAACACATCGCCGCTAATCCCCAGTTGCCTTCTCTTGCCAGAGATTGTAAACCTGTTACGGTTTCCGAATTTAAGACCTTTCTGGGCCTTTCCCTCAACATGGGCACACATAAATTCATGACGTTGCGGGCTTATTGGTCCACGCATCCGACTGACCACATGCCCGTGTCCTCTAACTCCATGTCCAGGAAACGATACGAGCAGATCTTGCGGTTCATGCACTTCAATGACAATGAACTTTGTCGTCATCATGGAGACCCTGAATACGATCGGCTCTAGAAAATTCGGCCCCTCATAAACCACTTCAACCAACGTTTTGCAGACTTGTTTACTCCCATCAAGTTGTCTGCGTTGATGAGTCCCTGATTAAGTTTACTGGTCGCTTGTCATTCAAACAATACATTCCCAACAAACATACCAGGTACGGGGTCAAGCTCTATAAGTGCTGTGACAGGGTCACAGGCTATACATGGAGCCTTATGGTTTATGAGGGTAAAGATAGTTACGTAGAGCCGGAGAACTGCCCTGACTACATAGGAAGCGCTGGCAAGATAGTGTGGAACTTGGTGTCACCCTTATTCAGAAAGGGGTACCACTTGTACGTGGACAATTATTACATGAGCGTGTCACTGTTTAGTCACTTGTTTGATCATCAGATTGGAGCATGTGGCACCGTGCAACTTAATCGCCGGGGCTTTCCCCAGCGGCTTGTAGATTCCCGTCTTAGGCTGGGGGAGAGAGCCTGCTATCGGTGTAATAATTTGCTCGCTATGAAGTGGAGGGATAATAAGAATGTTTTCGTTCTTACCTCCCTTCATGCAGACACGACGGTCCAAATTTCTACGGCGACTGGTATTGTGGAGAAACCCCTCTGTGTCCACGAATATAACAAAAATATGGGAGAGGTGGACCTCAATGACCAGTTGTTGGCACCGTATCTAGTTTCCCGTAAGACCAGACGCTGGTACAAAAAAATGTCTGCTTACTTATTTCAATTGGCTTTGCTGAATGCTTTTGTGCTTTACAAAGCTTCAGGCGGGACTTTAACCTTTCTTTTCTTCCAGAGAGAGGTTGTCACAGAGCTTCTGTATCCAGACGGTTCTGCACCTCACCATTCCCAACCAAATGCATAAGCCGGCTGCATGAGAGGCATTATGCTTATGCCATCCCGAGTACCCCTACCCAATGAGCCCCCCGAAAAAGATGTTGTGTCTGTACCAAGCGCGGATATAGACGTGACACCCGTTGTTATTGTCCACGCTGTCCTGGCAATCCTGGTCTTTGCCTTGGTGAGTGTTTTGAACGCTACCATGAACTAGTGAAGTATTAGCGTAGGGTACAGCATTTCACAGGCTAGGCACACTAACACAGGGTTTCCCAAGGTGCCATCGCATTTTGAGAGACCCGAAATGTTACAGTTGTTACAGTTTACAGTTCAAAAACAAGTGTAAAAAAAATAAATAAATATATAAAATATGAAAACCAAAAATAGTTGTCGTTTTATTGTTCTCTCTCTCTCTCTCTCTCGTCTCTCTAATTTTTTATACTTTACTGTTTACTGTGTTTTATTGTTAACCATTTTTTTTGTTTTCAGGTACGCCATTCAGCTGCAGCGCGGATTTATTTATCTTGACAGCAATAGCGTTTGCTCCCACGATACATAAAGCTGTGACTCCAGTGCTGTAGGAGGTGATTTCACCACCACAGTTAAAAAAAAAAGAGCATATATGCCGAAGCATGGGGGCAGCAGGGGAGGAGGAGCGATTTTGCTCCTAATGCCGTGTATATACGGTCAAAATTCCGACGGAGGGCTTGCCCGTGGAAAAGTTTGACCGTGTGTACGCGGCATAACTTTTTTGCGGGAGGATGCCCCCTTGCTTTGGCATATATATATTTTAGGCACAGGTTGTGTTAAAAAATGTTTTATTTTTTATTGTTTTTTTTGGCATTTGCTTTGCAGGTATGGTATGGTAAGGTTTTACTGTTACACTGTAATGTTACTTAGATTTAACGTTAACCATAATTTGCTTAGCAGGTACGCCATTCAGTTGCAGCGTGGATTTATTTATGTTGACAGCAACAGTGTTTGCTCCCATGATACATAAAGCCGCAACTCCAACGCTGTAGGAGGTGATTTCACCACTACAGTTAAAAAAAAAAGAGCATATATGCCCGAAGCATGGGGGCAGCAGGGGCAGAGGAGCGATTTTGCTCCTAATGCCGCGTACATACGGTCAAAATTCCGACGGAGGGCTTGCCCGTGGAAAAGTTCGACCGTGTGTACGTGGCATAACTTTTTTGTGGGAGGATGCCCCCATGCTTCGGCATATATAAATGGTGCATGTATGTCCATCATTAGAAGTGGGTGGATGAAGGGAGGTATTCTAATGGTGGGCATACCCACCGATCAATCTCTTTTTTTTCGTTCAGCCAACATGGCTCTCAGCAAATAGCTTGGGGTGTCTACTTTCCAAAATGGGGTCATTTGGGGGGGTTTTGTGCTATTTTGGCATTTTATGGCCTTCAAAACTGTAATAGGTAGTGAGGAGTGAAATCAATATTTGCGCCCTTAGAAATCCAGAAGGTGGCGATTGGTTTTTGGGGCCCCGTACGCAGCTAGGCTCCCAAAAAGTCCCACACATGTGGTATCCCCGTACTCAGGAGAAGCAGCAAAATGTATTTTGGGGTGCAATTCCACATATAACCATGGCATGTGTGAGCAATTTATAATTTAGTGACAACTTTTTGTAAAAAAATTTTTTTTTTTTTTTTTTGTCATTATTCAATCCCTTGGGACAAAAAAAAATATTCAATGGGCTCAACATGCCCCTCAGAAAATAGCTTGAGGTGTCTACTTTCCAAAATGGGGTAATTTGGGGGGGTTTTGTGTCATCTTGCCATTTTATGGCCTTCAAAACTGTGATAGGTAGTGAGGAGTGAAATAAAAAATTAATGCCCTTAGAAATCCTGAAGGCGGTGCTTGGATTTTGGGGTCCCGTACGCGGCTAGGCTCCCAAAAAGTCCCACACATGTGATATCCCCGTACTCAGGAGAAGCAGCAGAATGTATTTTGGGGTGTCATTTCACATATGCCCATAGCATGTGTGAGCAATATATCATTTAGTGACAACTTTGAGCAAAAAAAAAAGTTTGTACTATTCCCGCAACTTGTGGCAAAATATAAAACATTCCATGGACTCAACATGCCTCTCAGTAAATAGCTTGGGGTGTCTACTTTCCAAAATGGGTTCATTGGGGGGGGAGGTTGTGCTATTTTGGCATTTTATGGCCTTCAAAACTGTAATAGGTAGTGAGGAGTGAAATCAATATTTGCACCCTTAAAAATCCTGAAGGCGGTGATTGGTTTTCAGGGTGCCGTACGCGGCTAGACTCCCAAAAAGTCCCACACATGCTGTATCCCCGTACTCAGGAGAAGCAGTAAAATGTATTTTGGGGTGCAATTTCACATATAACCATGGCATGTGTGAGCAATATATAATTTAGTGACAACTTTTTGTAAAAAAAAAAATAAAAAAAAAATTATTTTTTGTCATTATTCAATCCCTTGGGACAAAAAAAAATATTCAATGGTCTCAACATGCCCCTCAGCAAATAGCTTGGGGTGTCTACTTTCCAAAATGGGGTCATTTGGGGGGGGGGGTTTGTACTGCCCTGCCATTTTAGCACCTCAAGAAATTAGATAGGCAGTCATAAATTAAAAGCTGTGTAAATTCCAGAAAATGTACTCTAGTTTGTAGACGCTATAACTTTTGCGCAAACCAATAAATATACGCTTATTGACATTTTTTTTACTAAAGACATGTGGCTGAATACATTTTGCCCTAAATGTATGACTAAAATTTAGTTTATTCGATTTTTCTTATAACAACATTTTTTTTCCAAATTTTCGGTCTTTTTCCATTTATATCGCAAAAAATAAAAATTGCAGAGGCAATCAAATACCATCAAAAGAAAGCTCTATTTGTGGGAAGAAAAGGACGCAAATTTCGTTTGGGTACAATATTGCATGACCGCGCAATTACCAGTTAAAGCAGTGCAGTGCGAAATTGTAAAAAGACCTCCGGTCCTTAGGCTGAAAATTGGTCCGGGGCTGAAGTGGTTAATTGCACCCTTACATTTCTTTTCTTTTTTTTACTGTATTTTAATAAGTGTAGGAAATAACATAACGGTACAAATCGTACAGTATTTTAGGAACATCAATTAGGAAGTCATATAATTGAGAAATGGTACAACACAGATCATAAACAGAAATAATAATAATACAATGAAATAAGAAAAAATAAAAATAAAAAGAGGTAAATAAGCATCAGGCACCTATACAGCTGTAAAAGTTGATCATCTAGCAAAAATTGCTACTTTAAAACCAAAGACTGTCTCCATAGCCAAGGGAGTAAAATAAGGAGGGGAGGCGGAGGAGCGGAGGGTCATTGAGAGACCTTAGTTAACTTTCGAGGGGATCAGGGTAGGGAGCCTTTATTCCAATAGTAAGAGACGGCTATAGAATATCTAGGGTAATATCAATGAGAGGAGCTATATATTGAGTGATCCCAGGGATCCCATATCTTATCAAATCTATCAATGGCATCTTCCATCAAGGCTGTCATATGCTCCATTCTACGGATGTCACTAATACCTTGTATCAGTTGGGTCTGGGATGGTGCGGGAGTGGGCATGCAGGAATAGCTCTTTTGGCTGCTAATAAAATGAGGCCAATTTATTTGAGGCTTTTCCTAAACCAGGGACTGGGAGACCCAGAAGGAGGTGTATTGGGTCCAGAGGGATGGAGGTATCTAAGACCTGTTGGAGCAACGATACCACCTTAGACCAAAAAGGGTCTATCGATTTACACTGCCAAAAGATATGATAATGAGTACCCCTGAGCTTACCACATCTCCAACAGAGAGGAGAAAGGGAGAGATCATAACGATGTAATAATCTCAGGGGTCCTATACCAAAAGAATAATACCTTATATGCTGTCTCTTTTTGCGCCACACATTGGAAAATTTTGGAGGTTGATGTCCAAATTTTGGCCCATTGGGAAGGGGATATTTGTTGTTGTGTAGAGTGTGACCATTTGACCATGTATGAATGGGGATCTATGGAGAGCAGAAGGTTTTCTTATAATATTCGGTATATTTTGGATATTAGTCGCGTTTGGTACAGTCCCTGAGAGCAGATAATCTCAAAATGTATAGGTTTAGTTAGGGTGAGTGATGGCGAAAAGGATGCTAGGTAGTGGGATATTTGGAAGTATGAGAAGGACAACTGATTTGTGATTTGGCTGTTAGATTGGAGGTCTGAGAATGAGTAGAATTTGCGAGTTACAGGGTGTACAAAGTGCCGGAGCTGGAACAGACCTGCCTTGGCAGGGAAACATCCGAGAGTGGGACAAACTGTCCAGGAGCAAGGGGTTAAAAAGAACATTAGAAAGGGGGGGACAGGAGGAGGCTAAAGAAAACTTGACACAACAGGATCGCCATACTTTAAGCAAAAACGACATGGGACCTAAACAGGGGTCATGAGCTTGGGATCCAAGTATAAGGTAGGGGACCAAATCGAGGCACAGGGACGGGTTGGAAACAGGGAACCCATCTCTATCTCCGCCCATCTATTTGGGGGGCGCATACTAGACCGAGCTACCACCGCACAGAGATGAGAAGCAAAGTAGTACTTATGAATATCCGGGGCTCCCCTACCTCCCCGACCTCTGGATGAAAAAATGATCGAGCTGGCCACCCTGTAAGCTCCGTCCTTCCAAATAAAGTTAAGAAACCATCTTTTGAGGAGTTTCAGTTGAGCCATAGGGATAAATACAGGAAGGGTTTCAAAGAGATATAATAATTTTGGCATAACCATCAGCACATTGATCCTGCCTACCCATGATAATTAGCTGAGTGAAGGGTGGAGTAGGCCGGTGTAATTTGAATTCCTAAATATTTAAGAGAAGAAGAGCACCAACAGTAGGGGTATGAGTGTTTAAGCGAGAGGAGATTAGCGGGGGGTAGATGTAGGGGTAAGGCTTCCGTTTTTGATGTATTCATTTTGTATCCCGATAGGGAGCTAAATTGGGAGAGGAGGGTGTGTAGGGATGGGAGTGAGGAATGGAGGTTAGTAAGAGTCAAGAGCACATCATCGGCAAAGAGAGACAGTTTATATTCCCTTTGTCGCATAGCAACCCCACGTATGTCTGGGTGTGATCTAATGGCTTCAGCTAAAGGCCCAAGGCAGAGGATAAAGAGAAGGGGAGATAGGGGGCATCCCTGCCTTGTATCATTGAACATAGGGAACGAGCGAGTCGTAAAAGAGGCCATTTGGACTTGGGAAGAGCGGTTAAAATAAAGGGTGCATAGAGCCGAGATAAAGGGGCCTCTAATTCCAAATTTATTAAGGGTCGCAAACATGTAAGGCCAGCTTAATCTATCGAAAGCCTTTTGGGCGTCAAGGCTAAGAATCAGGGCAGAGCGTTTAACTCTGTTAAGTATATCGATGAGGTCGATGGTTCATCTGGTGTTGTCTCCAGCATGTCTAGAGGGGACAAAACCCACTTGGTCTCTGTCTATCAGTTTCGTCAGGAATTGGGAAAGGCGATTTGCAAGAATTTTAGTAAAGAGCTTATAGTCTGAATTCGAAAGTGCAATCTTTAGGTCTGTAGCTGTCAGGGAGTGAAGGGTCTTTGTCTGGTTTAGGTATTACTGTGATATAAGAGTGTAGAAATTGTTGGTGAGGAGGTTGACCTTGGAGGAGAGAATGATCAAGAGAAGTCAGATGCTTTGAGAGGATCGGGAGGAAGGTCTTGTAGTAAGAGTATAGAAGGCCATCTGGACCTGGGGATTTATGTGAGGGATTTGACGTCGGAAGCAAGCTCTTCTGCAGTAATGGGGTTATTCAATGTCTGTACATCTGTCTTGGTGAGTTTGGGGAGTTGGAGATCGGTCATAAATGTTTCAAAAGTTGTCTGATTGAATGGGGGATGATGGTCTGGGGTGAGGCAGTTATAAAGTTTATCGTAAAATTCGCCAAAGACTTGAGTCATTGTCTGCGGGCAGTGAGTGGAGGTCCCGTCAGTGCGTTTTAAGTGGTCTGGGAAAGAGAGCAAGGGCTTAGGGTTAAGCTTAGAGACAAACATCCTGTGTAGCTTATTAGAAAATTCATAGAATTTTTGTTTAGCCCAGAGTAGGGATTTATCAATTTTAGACATGTCTAAGGACTTTATGCGATTCCGTAAGGAAGTTACCATGCGCAGCCGATCCATCGTGGGAGCGATAATCAAAGATCATTCAGCAATTGCTAGATCAGATATTAGAGAGGATCTTAAAAGGGCCAAGTCACTCTTCCTCCGAGATCCAATAGAAATGCATTGTCCTCTAAAAAAGGCTTTGTGGGCTTCCCACAACAGGGCACAGAACCTGTATTTAATTGAAAATATTCTGTTAAGACGGTAAGAAATTTGGATTTAGTTTTGGGTTGTTTTAGTAGGGATTCATTAAGCCTCCATTGACATTTCCTGGGAAATGCAGTGGAGAGACATAGGTCTAAGGACAGAGAGGCATGATCCGACCAGGTAATTGGACCCAGATCAGAACCTACCAAGTGGGAAAGTAATGGGGCAGATATCAGAAAGTAGTCCAGCCTGGAGAACATCTTGTGGGGAGGGGAATAGAATGAGTACTGCCTATCCAGAGGGGTAGTTTTGGATCAATTTCCTAAAAGAAGTGGCTAATGATTGTGGGGCATAAGAGGACACTGTATGGAACAGGGATTTCTTGTCCCTAGTGGGCGAGAGAACAGCATTAAAATCCCCTCCAATTATCATAAGGGATGTAATACTCTATTCAACCTTTCAAATGCCCCAGTTATAAACTTAATTTGACCCATGTTAGGGGCATAGACATTCATAATCGTTATAGGGTTGGATAGATAGGTACCTTCCAGAATTATATAACGACCATTAGTGTCCAATTGAGTAGACTTAATCTGGAGGGGACAAGAGCGTTTGATCAAAATCGCCACTCCCGCCTTTCCAGATGAGTCAGAGGCCAAGTATGACACTGGGAAGTGTCTGGAAACTAATTTCAGGGATCCTCCGGCGCGGAAATGAATCCCCTGAACCAGGATTACATCCGCTCCGGATGCCCTGAGTTCCTTCAAGGCCATCTACCTTTTTTTTTATAGAATTTGAACCTTTCACATTGTACTATAAGGCCGCGTACACACGGGCGGACTGTTCGCCCAACCTTGTCCGCTGAACAGTGTTTGGGCGGACAGTCCGCTCGTGTGTGGGCTTTCAGCGGACAGTTTCAGCGGACAGTTGGACGGACAAAGTCTTTCGGAAATTCCGAAAAACTGTCCGCTGAAACTGTGTTTGAGCGAACAGTCCGCCCGTGTGTGGGCTTGTCCGCTGTACTTTCGAAATGAGCGGACTGTTCCCGCTCGGAAAGTCCGCCCATTTCGAGCGCGTGTACAGGTAGGCGGGGCCCGCGAAGGAGACGTCGCGGGCTCCGCCGCCTGGAATGGGCTTAAAGGGGAACCCCAACGCCGAAAAAAATCGGCGTGGGGGTTCCCCCCAAGTCCACACCAGACCCTTGTCCGAGCACGCTACCCGGCCGGCCAGGAAAGGGGGGCGAGCGAGCGCGCCCCCCCTCCTGAGCCGTACCAGGCCGCGTGCCCTCAACATGGGGGGTGCCTTGGGGAAGGGGGGGCCGCGCGGCCCCCCCACCCCAAAGCACCTTGTCCCCATGTTGATGAGGACAAGGGCCTCTTCCCGACAACCCTGGCCGTTGGTTGTCGGGGTCTGCGGGCGGGGGGCTTATCGGAATCCGGAAGCCCCCTTTAAGAAGGGGGCCCCCGGATACCGGCCCCCCACCCTATGTGAATGAGTATGGGGTACAATGTACCCCTACCCATTCACCTGTGAACTAAAGTACAATAAAAAACACAACACAGAGAAAAAATATTTTATTGCACAGCTCCGGGGGTCTTCCGTCTTCGGGGGTCTTCTCGCCGGACTCCTCCGCTATGTGTGTGTAGCTCTTTTGCTAGCGGAGGAGTCCGGCTTTCTTCCTCCCCGCCGCCGGCCTCTTCTCCCGACTTCGGGGGTCTTGTCCCCCTCTTCGGTTCTTCTGCCGGGCAACCGCGCCTGGTCCGGTGGCCCGGTCTTCTGTCGCCGTCTTCCGTTCTTCTGTCGCCGCCTTCCGTTCTTCTGCCGGGCCACCGCGCCTTCTTGTAGCTCTTTTACAGGCGGTGGCCCGGTCTTCTGTCGCCGCTGTCGTCGCCGCCGCCTTCCGTTCTTGTTCTTCTTCTTGTTCTTCTTCTTCTTCTCCTGGAGATGTTGACTCGACGATCTCTCCGGCCGGAATGCCAGAGCCGCGCTGTGCGGTCACTTATATAGTGACAATGGGGCGGTGTCACATGGTATATGTCACATGGGTTGGTCACATGGTGACCCCGCCCCCTTACGATGTCATAGTCCCCATGTGACATCAACCCATGTGACCAACCCATGTGACATATACCATGTGACACCGCCCCATTGTCACTATATAAGTGGCAGCGGAGCGTGTCCCTGGCATTCCGGCCGGAGAGCTCGTCGAGTCAACATCTCCAGGAGAAGAAGAAGAACAAGAAGAAGAACAAGAACGGAAGGCGGCGGCGGCGGCGGCGACGACGACAGCGGCGACAGAAGACCGGGCCACCGCCTGTAAAAGAGCTACAAGAAGGCGCGGTGGCCCGGCAGAAGAACCGAAGGCGGCGACAGAAGAACGGAAGACGGCGACAGAAGACCGGGCCACCGGACCAGGCGCGGTGGCCCGGCAGAAGAACCGAAGAGGGGGACAAGACCCCCGAAGTCGGGAGAAGAGGCCGGCGGCGGGGAGGAAGAAAGCCGGACTCCTCCGCTAGCAAAAGAGCTACACACACATAGCGGAGGAGTCCGGCGAGAAGACCCCCGAAGACGGAAGACCCCCGGAGCTGTGCAATAAAATATTTTTTCTCTGTGTTGTGTTTTTTATTGTACTTTAGTTCACAGGTGAATGGGTAGGGGTACATTGTACCCCATACTCATTCACATAGGGTGGGGGGCCGGTATCCGGGGGCCCCCTTCTTAAAGGGGGCTCCCGGATTCCGATAAGCCCCCCGCCCGCAGACCCCGACAACCAACGGCCAGGGTTGTCGGGAAGAGGCCCTTGTCCTCATCAACATGGGGACAAGGTGCTTTGGGGTGGGGGGGGCCGCGCGGCCCCCCCCTTCCCCAAGGCACCCCCCATGTTGAGGGCACGCGGCCTGGTACGGCTCAGGAGGGGGGGCGCGCTCGCTCGCCCCCCTTTCCTGGCCGGCCGGGTAGCGTGCTCGGACAAGGGTCTGGTGTGGACTTGGGGGGAACCCCCACGCCGATTTTTTTCGGCGTTGGGGTTCCCCTTTAAGCCCATTCCAGGCGGCGGAGCCCGCGACGTCTCCTTCGCGGGCCCCGCCTACCTGTACACGCGCTCGAAATGGGCGGATTTGCCTCCGCCTTACGTGGGCGAGTCCGTTCATTTCAAAAGTTGAGCGAACTGTTTGCCCAACCTTGTTCGTCAAACAGTCCGCTCGTGTGTGGGCAAGTCCGCTCATGCAAATTTTGAGCGGACTGTTTGATGAAACTGTTTGCCGAACAAGGTTGGGCGAACAGTCCGCCCGTGTGTACGCGGCCTAACAGTTTCAAAGCCATAAGTAAGTATTATGATCCAGCTTAGAAATATTCAAAACATTGGGCAACAGCCCTGAATTAGACATATTTGAATAGCCATAGGTCAGATCCAAGCCTGACCAAGAGTTCACCAGTAGTGAGATGATCATTGATATGGTAAAAGAAAAGGAAACAACAATAATAATAATAATAATAATAATGAAAAAAAAGAACAGTAAGACCAAATCTGTCTTGAGGTGATCCAAAAAAGGAATCATGAAAGATTGGATGGCTTGGAAACAAGGAGGCCTGTATGGCCCAAAAAGCAAAAAAAAAAGAAAGAAAAAAACATCAAAAAAGAGGCCTGAGTAGCAGGGGCTACGCATAAGTCCTCGGCCTCAGCCTGAGGAACTGAAGGAGAGCACAACAGTCTCCAACATGGTGAGGGACCACCCGCCATGGTCATCCGCCTATAATGTTAACTGTTTGGACTCTTCTTAGCCCACGTACACACGGTCGGAGATTTTGCCAACCAAATCCGTCGGATTTTGCCCGTCGGATTTAGTCCGACGGATTGTGTCCGAAACTGTTGCATACACACGGTCGGGCCAAGTTGGCGAAAAATCCGATCTTTCCGAACATGATGACGTCATTTCGTTACCATGGGACTACATTCAGGCTAGTAGCCAATAGCTTTGATGTAGGAATTTGATCTGAGCATGCGTGGCACTTGGTCCGATGAAAATGCTCTACACATGATCGGATTAGGTCCGTCCGGCCCAGTTGGTCGGGAAATATTTCCAACATGTTGGAAAATTGGGTCGGACGGAGATTCGGACGGAATCAGTCCGATGCATACCACACACAGTCGGATTATCTGACGACACGGTCCGATAAGACTCATTCCGACAGATTCTCCGACCGTGTGTACAAGGGCTTAGAAGTGTCTGATGGACAGCAGTCACAGGAAAAACCATGGGGGTGAGATGAACAGCTGTGTCATCCTCAGAAAAAAGGGATGAGTGGGCGTATGAAAATTATAAACAACTCAGGGAATGGCAGATGACAATGCAGCTGTAACTCTGCCAATTTTGCAGGTGCCTTCATGGGAAGGTTAGGTAAAACAGAAACAAAAAAGAACACATGGGCTCCCCAAGGGGGGGGTTTGATTATTTGTCGAGATCCCAGGTGGGATAGAGAGAAGATAGGTGCAAGAGGGTTACTTGATCTAAATCAGGGTGGTAGCCTTGAGCATTGAGAGCGCTGAGGTGTGGAGAAGGCCCTCGATCCCCTTCCTCTTACTGGGGTCCAGATCCTGGTCGGTGCTGATAGAGGTTGTGGGGTGGTAGGGATAGCTTGTTCCACCTCTGGAGGAAGCGGAAGAAGGCCCAAATGATTAATGAATGCATCCCCCTCCTGAGGGTCACAGAGAATGTTTTGAACCCCGTCCTGGATAACATTGAGGCGGAAGGGAAAGCCCCAGTAGTAAGGGACCTTATGCATCTGGAGATGAGAGGTGATGGGTCTTAGAGAGTGATGCTTGGCCAGTGTGATAGGGGAGAGGTCACTGAATAGCTGAATCTTATCCCCTTTGTAGTCAATGCCCAATCTGTTGCGTGTGGCCCTAGTCAGGGTCTCTTTGCTTTCATAAAACTGAAAGCGTACCATTATGTCACGAGGTCTGGCCCCCACAGTGGGTTTGGGGGCCAAGGGCCTGTGTGCGTGATCCAGGCGCCAGTCAATATGCACAATTTCAGGAGAAAGAGTATTGAAAAGGCCCAGGAGATAAGACCCAATGTTGTTGTCCACGACCGTTTCTGGGACTCCGCTGATTCTGAGATTCTGGCGTCGGCCCTGGAGCTTGAGATCCATCATCTCCGGGGTGAGGTGGTATGGCAGGGTGAGGGAAAGTGGCCTGCTGTGATCCGTCCTCCGCCATCAAGGTGCTAATGTAGTCCTCCACAGGTGTCGTGAGGCTCGATAGTGGTCTCGTTGGTCTCGATTTTAACCATGCAGTGCCGGGGGGAGTCAGGGAGTTGTGGAGTCTTACCCCCGATGCTTTTAGAAGCTTGAGGCTGTGCAGGGGTCGTGGATCACCAGGCGGGAGCGGAGCTCAGGCGTCACGCGTCCGCCAACTCAGAGAGCCGCGCATGCGCCCCCCCACCCTTACATTTCGTGTTGCATTCTTTATAAAGTTTGAATGCTGATGATGATCCCTCAACCTTGTATTTTTTGCTTTGCATTTTTACATTGGAGTTAAGCCATCCAGGACTTTTGTTCGCTCTTTTACATTTTTTAAACAATGGGATGCACTGGCTAATGCCCTTATTTAATATGTTCTTAAAGTGAACCAATCTCTCCTCCGTGTTTTCTGTTTCTGAGATTTTATCCCAATTTATATCTTCTAGCAAGGTGCGTAGTTTAGGGAAGTTGGCTCTTTTGAAATTCAGTGCCTTTGTATTTCCCTTATGTTTCCTGTTTGTGTGATTTATACTGAAGCCAATTGACCTGTAATCACTGTTTCCTAAATTTCCCCATATTTCCACATCCGTGATCAGGTCTGTATTGTTGGTAATCAGTAGATCTAGTAACGCTTTATTTTAGACTGGGTTATCTGAGGAAATGCACAATATAACCTCAGACACAATTATATTCTCCCAAAAGTAAAATATTACTTCCGAACAGGACCATTTAAAAGTTCCTTTAAAAGTATTTTACCCCCAATAGGACCCAACAACATTCCCCTCAAACAAGATCATATTCCTTCAAAAATATATTACCTCACCAACTGGAACTTACAGTATTTCCCTTCCCCCTTGCCTGCCACATTTGTTGTATTTATTAAATGGAAAATGTGACATCTGGCACACTTTCAAAGTACAGTAAACTGCTTTACACAGTTTTAGCACACAGAGAATCAAGCATAATAAAAAAAAGCACAGCCAGCTTTAGTCTGGCACTAACCTGGCATACTAGGCATTGGGGTTGTGTTTTGCAAGTCCATTTTGCTGCATTCACAACACAGACAGTTGAGTAACCCATAATGCAGAGATTTCAAACACCATGCATATGCAAAGAAAACTGTTGGGATATACCACAATGCTCTGTACCGAATTGGACATGTTTTCATTCATTGCAGCCTAAAAAATACAAGATATTAAAGTAAAATCCACATAAAAACGTCAGCACATATTCCATAAAGCACATGAAATAGTAAATAACTAGAATTAGCTTTAATTTTTATGCTCGTTTAATGTGTGGAAGAAACAGAATGCTCACTTCTAGCGGTACAGCTGAAATTTGTTTTAGGTATAAACAGCCAACTTTAACTTCTGAGAAGTCATATCAAAACTACCCACGCAATATCAGCAATCAAGGAGCTGGTTCCTGTCCAGATCTGATAAATTGGGTCTAAGATACAGTGGCCCAGGGGATCCAGGAAGCTAGTTAGGTTAGGAAGAGACCTAAATATCTTGCCAGCATGAATTGGCGGATTTAGGAACAGTCTTTGCCAAGGACTCTGCGAGCCAATCTGGGCAATCTTGAGATTTCTTTGGACGAGAAACAGGTTGAGGTATTTCAGTATTATGATACATGGTGAGTTAATCATATATTTCCAGACATGTGTTTTATGTAAAAATGTGTTAATGTAGACTGAAGCAGATAAGTTAGGCACGTATAATTTGCAAGCTGCATTTAAAAATGTAGCACCTACAGTAAGCTGTCCAATAATGAAATGAATAGAACAGGTGTATAATTTCTATACCAGCTCATACACCTATACATTGCAATGACTGCTGAAGTGCTCTGGGGTCCTGAAAGTGAGTATATGCCTCCAGAATACTAAAGGTTATCATGAGCTTGAAATTAATGCAGAGCCTTTTTTTTTTTTAACTCTGCAGTAGTCTAAATCATGTAACTTTGTGGTCAGCTCCACCCTTACATTTTAGACATCCCTTAAGTATTTAGAGAAGGGAATCATTAAAGGAGTTGTAAACCCTTGTGGTTTTTCACCTTAATGCATTCTTTGCATTAAGGTGAAAAACCTCTTGCGCTGCAGCTGTCCTCTGAACCCGATCGTTCCAGCAATAAGGATGAGCAGAGCAGCACCAGCCATTGTCTCTGGCCTTCATTGGATAGACTGAGTCATTGGCTCCCACTGCTCTCAATCAAATCCTGTGACATGGGAGCCGGGTGCGGGGCCAAGTCCTGCTGCCTGTGTCAATAGACGCAGCAGCAGGACTCGGGAGAGAACCTGCACGAGTGCCCTCTTGGATATTGGCTCTCCGTTGGGACACTCAATAAAGAGGAGGAGACAATAGCTCCACCAAGGCACCCCAGAAAAGGAAGATTGGGGCCGCTCTGTGCAAAACCCTTGCACAGAGGAGGTAAGTATAACATATTTGTCATAAAAAAACAAACAAAAAAAAACGGACATTTAAAATCACTTTAAGATAAAAAATTAAGTACTTGGGTGCATGGCTAGCGTGCAAGGAATGTGGACTTTTGACTCTAGAGATTCATCCTGCAGCGAAGGAAAACTATCTCCAGCGATGAGCTCAGTATTCACTCTTTTCCCTAGATACGGCGGTTTGCACCCCCGATCACTCAAGCAACATACCCCGCTGGAAAAAGGACTTTTCCCAGCCTTCTTTTATCAGGCGGCCAGGGAGCCCAAGCAAAATGGCCCTGGATTGCATACCTCCACAAGAGGTGGCCAACAGACACCAATGGTTGCCCATCCTTGTGGCTCTGGGCACAGAGGTTCTTTGTTTAGCTCCCGCTCTCCTGCAGCATCTATGCCACTACAGCCCTACTAAGTCCAGAACCAGACTGGGCTGAGGGACATGGTGGGTGAGTTTTCTCCTATTTCTGACTCTTTCAATATCACCAGAGAATTACCAGACTATCCTGTCATTTCCAGCTACTAACCAACCTGTCTCAGAAACTGCACAAAACAACATGCTAGTATTCCTCAGAGGAACTCTCCTTACTGACATTATGCAGCTTATCAAGCATTTCACTGGAGAGATACAGGCTAATGGCAACAGGGTTGACCATATAGAAACTAAAATGGATGAGTCTGCCCATACTATTATTGACCTTGTAGACACTCATAATGACAATATGGAGGAGCATACCTGGTTTACGGCTAAGCTGACAGACCTGGAGGATTGTTCCAGAAGAAACAACCTAAAGATCAGGGGGGTCCCAGAATCTGTGCAACCTTGGGAGCTCTACCAATATGCTAGCAAACCCTTTAAAGCAACGATCCCTGAACTCACAGACTCTGAGATGATAGTTGTCAGAAACCATGAATCAGACTGAGACATAAGTACAGATAAATCCCACTTGTTTAATAATAATAAAAAATGAAACAGAGTAAATGTAGTCAAAACATAACCAGAGTTCAGGAACCGGAACAGATAGTCAGACACTCCAAAAGGTCAGGGAGCCAGAGATGAGCGTAGTAGAACAGCAAGCAGGATCTGGAGCCAGACGGAATGTCAGCCAAGCAAGTCATTAGCAGGAACACAGGAGAGCATCTCTAGAGATATGACCAAAGTGAAGGCAGAGATCATCTAGATTGGACGTCTTAAGTAGGCAGGACTGACGAGCAGCATATCATCAATAGGTGAGTCACTGTGGAGAGATAGGAGCTGGCAATTAGCCGACAGCTGAGTGGCCAGCTTAGAGAAGGAAGGGCTTAGCCCAACCCTGACAATAATAGACAGAATTCACCATATATCTAAGCCATAATTCATCCCTGAACATGTACCCAGATATGTGCTCATGCACATTCATTTTTATCATGTGAAGGAGCAGCTTTTAACCACTTCTTGCAACTTGGGTTCTCTCCCATCTCCGTATGAGCAATTTTTTTGCAGATCTATCACAATTTACTATGCAACTGCAGATGAAGCTCAATACAATCACCAAGTCTCTGAGAAAACACATAATACATTTCAAATGCGGAAACCCGACCAAACCCCTTGTCTTCAGGAATGGGGACACTCATGTAATTTACACTCTGGAGAAAGGCTTGCAGCTCCTGAGGTCCTGGGGAATCGTAGATAACCCTGTACCATCTGATAGGGGAAATCGCACCCCTACTCATCTTTCTCTAGAATGGCAATAAGTGCCTTCAGCCATATCACCAATAGTGATGGACGAACTTCCGACGGGACGTTTCGCGAACGCGAAACGCGAACGGGCACAAACGTTCGCGAAAACGACCGTTCGCCGCGGGCTCCATTGACTTCAATGGGAGGCGAATTTCGCAAACCTTTAGGTCGAATTTGCGGCCACGGGGTAATTATTAGGGGGTAGCACGTAGTCCCACCACCTGGACAATAGCATAATACATGTATGAGGTGAATTTGGGATCGATAACTACAAGCATTTTTTTTTTATTTGGGAAATTGTTCTGACAATTCAGGACTATGGAGCTAATGAAGGCAATGGAGGAGAGGGAAGGTCAGGGACCAGGGTAGGCAAACAAGAGGGTGCAGGAGATACAGAGCACTGACAGCAGCACCGTAATACAGAGCACTGACATCAGCACCGTGACATACAGCGCTGACAGCAGCTCCGTGACATACAGCGCTGACAGCAGCTCCGTGACATACAGCGCTGACAGCAGCTCCGTGACATACAGCGCTGACAGCAGCTCCGTGACATACAGCGCTGACAGCAGCTCCGTGACATACAGCGCTGACAGCAGCACCGTGACATACAGCGCTGACAGCAGCTCCGTGACATACAGCGCTGACAGCAGCTCCGTGACATACAGCGCTGACAGCAGCTCCGTGACATACAGCGCTGACAGCAGCTCCGTGACATACAGCGCTGACAGCAGCTCCGTGACATACAGCGCTGACAGCAGCACCGTGACATACAGCGCTGACAGCAGCTCCGTGACATACAGCGCTGACAGCAGCTCCGTGACATACAGCGCTGACAGCAGCTCCGTGACATACAGCGCTGACAGCAGCTCCGTGACATACAGCGCTGACAGCAGCTCCGTGACATACAGCGCTGACAGCAGCTCCGTGACATACAGCGCTGACAGCAGCTCCGTGACATACAGCGCTGACAGCAGCTCCGTGACATACAGCGCTGACAGCAGCTCCGTGACATACAGCGCTGACAGCAGCACCGTAAGCAGCCCCAGGAGGAAGTCAGCACAGCACAGGGATGGTGTGATCCCCTCATAATAAGAACCCCCAGGAGGAAGTCAGCACAGCACAGGGATGGTGGGAGCCCCTCATAATAAGAACACCCAGGAGGAAGTCAGCACAGCACAGGGATGGTGGGAACCCCTCATAATAAGCAGCCCCAGTAGAAATATGACACCGCTCAACCTCTTCAAAGAGGAGGGTAGGGGCATATAGTACGGTGTGCTTTTTTGGGTCAGGGAAGTGAGCCAAATGAATTAAGAAGGTCTGTGTGCTTGATTCCAAAAATTGTTTATAGACATATACATGGTCTACTGATCACATGTGTTGAATTCCTCCGAGATCCATGCCTCATTCATTTTTAGAAATGTGAGGTAGTTAACACTGTGGTGAGCTAGGCGAGTACGCTTATCGGTCACAATCCCCCCTGCTGCGCTGAACGTCCTTTCGGACAGGACACTGGATGAGGGGCAAGCCAACAGTTCGATTGCAAATTGGGCAAGCTCTGGCCAGAGGTCAAGCCTGCCCACCCAGTAGTCTAGGGGTTCATCACTCCTCAGAGCGTCCACATCGGCCGTTAACCCAATGTAGTCGGACACCTGACGGTCTAGGCGTTCCCTGATGCTGGATCCGGATGACACCTGTCGATGGGTCGGCTGAAAGAATGACCTCATATCCGAAGTCACCAACACATCTTCAAACCGGCCTCTTCTTGCAGGCGCTGTTGGATTGGTACCCGCAAATCCTTCTCTGGGAGTGGGAATTGCTCCTCTGCCAGCGCACGCAAAAGCAGAATGCAGCATTTCTCGAAGCAAGGCCTGGAAGTGCTGCATTCTGACAGCCCTCTGCGACGGCGGTAACATTTCCGCCATTTTGTGTTTGTACCGGGGGTCTAAGTACGTTGCCACCCAGTACTGGTCCTTGACCCTCATGCTTTTTATACGGGGGTCCCTATTAAAACACTGGAGCATGAAGGCCCCCATTTGCACTAAAGTGGAAGCGGTGTGGTGGCCTGGCTCCTGCTCATCATCCAGGATAATGTCGTCCTCTTCATTCTCCTCTCCCCATCCTCGCACAACAGGGATCCCAGAAAGGTTTAAAGCATGCTCTTCTTGCTCCTGCTCATCCGCCCCGGCACCATCCTCCTCTGACTCCTCATCAGACTCCTGTTGTTGACTTGTCTCAGATAGAGTAGCCCCCCCTGGGAATTCATCCAGCATTGCGACTTCCTCATCTTCCCGCTCCTGCTCCTCCACAGCCTGATCAATGACACGACGCAATGCACGCTCCAGAAAGAAGGCATAAGGTACCATGTCACTGATGGCGCCATGGCTGCGACTGACCAGTTTGGTGATCTCCTCAAATGGCCGCAGAAGTCTGCATGTGTCGCGCATGAGCAGCCACTGGCGCGGTGAAAAAAAACCCAGCTCCCCAGAACCGTTTCTTTCGCAGAGTTCATACAGGTAGACGTTAACTGCACGTTTCTGCTGGAGCAGCCTATCAAGCATATAGAAGGTTGAGTTCCATCGCGTCGGGCAATCGCAAATAAGACGTCTGACCGGCAGATGGTGTCGCCGCTGAATGTCAGCAAGGCGAGCCATGGCCGTGTAAGATCTTCTGAAATGGGCCGAGATTTTCCTTGCCTGCCGCAAGATGTCCTGGACCCCAGGGTATTTGACAAGGAATCGCTGCACGACCAAGTTTAAGACGTGTGCCATGCACGGCACGTGCGTGATTTTGCCCTGTTTCAATGCGCTAAGCAGATTGGCACCGTTGTCACACACCACTTTACCAACTGTCAAATTGAGCGGTGTTAGCCACTCATCTGCCTGTGAACGCAAAGCTGAAAGGAGTGCCGGGCCAGTGTGGCTCTTTGCTTCCAGGCACAACAGACGCAGCACGGCATGGCAACGTCTCACCTGGCATGTGGAATAGGTTCTGGGGAGCTTGGGCGGTGCAGTGGAAGAGACGCTAGCAGCGGAAAAGGAGGAGGCAGCTGAGGAGGAGAGGGAGGAGGATGGAGTAGGAGGAGGAGAAGAAGAGTCAGGCCTGCATGCAATCCGTGGCGGTAAAACCAAATCTACACGGGTGCCACGGGTTACATGCTTGACGGCCGTCAGAAGGTTCACCCAGTGGGCAGTAAAACTGATATACCTTCCCTGCCCGTGTTTGCTAGACCACGTGTCTGTGGTCAGATGTATCTTGGCACCGACACTGTGTGCCAGAGATACATTCACTTGCCGCTGAACATGGCCATATAGCTCTGGGATGCCCTTCTCTGAGAAATACTTCCTTCCTGGGACCTTCCATTGTGGTGTTCCAATGGCCACAAATTTGCGAAAGGCCTCCGAGTCCACCAGTTTATATGGCAGTAGTTGGCGGGCTATGAGTTCTGACAAGCCAGCCGCCAACCGTTGGGCAAGAGGGTTATCCGGCGTCATCATTTTTTTACGCTCAAACATTAGGCCCACGGAAGCCTGCCTTTTTGCAGAAAAATGTGAGCTTGGCGTGATGGAAGGTGGAGTGGAGGACAATTGTGAGGAGAGAGGAGAAGGAGAAGTAGAAGACGAGGCTGGACGGTGAGAGCCTGCAGTGTGGCTTTGTGTGTTCCGTTGCTCCCACTGGGCTCGGTGATGGCTGCTCATGTGCCTTCTTAAGGCGGTCGTCCCTAGGTGAGTATTGGGCTTACCGCGACTAACGCGTTGACTGCAAAGATTGCAGATGGCAACGCTATTGTCAGCAGCGGACACGTTAAAAAAAGCCCACACTGCGGAGCCATGTGCCGGTGTCCTGGGAGCGCCAGATGTGACCGTACATGGTCGATGACTCGCTCCTGATACATTTGCAGTCTGCTTTGTCCCTGCTGTGCAATGTAAGTCATTGCTGCTTCTCCTCCCTATCTGCTGGTCCATATCTCCCTCTGAACTCCCCTCCTCTTCCTCTCTTGTGGGCACCCACGTGACATCACTAGACACGTCATCATCAACGTCACCTTCCCCACCGCTATAAGTAGAGTAGGCAGCAACACCGGGGACCAACCTCCTCCTTGGGCTGATCTGGGTACTGGCGTCAGACTGCTGAGTAGCGCTTGTTGCTACCTCCTCTTCCTGATCCAATACCAAGAGTGGCTGCGCATCAGAAATGTCCTCTTGATATGGATCGGAAAATAATTCCAGTGACTCAAGCGGAAGGTATGTGGTGGTGGTGGTGGTGGTCGTGTTGTTGGTGGTAGTGTCTTTGGGGGTGCACATAGCAGAGAGTGAAGAAGAGGGTGCAGATCGAGAGGATGAGGAGGGTGCAGAAGAGTAAGGCTGAGCGAGCCACTCAACCAAGTCTGGTGCATCCTTTAAAGTAATTGAACGCACCTTCTGCAACTTCCCACTTTGGCTCAAGCCTGTTGCTCCTGCCCTACCCCTACCACCCCTGCGGAAGGGCCTGCCTCTTCCTCTGCATGTCATTTTTTAAATGACCCTGTGACAAAACTCTTAGTCCCTATACCGCTGAAGGACTGCTGCAGTATAGGTGAGCGGTCAGCAGTGGTGCACGTCAACCCTATCTATTGTGGACCTATAGCGGTCCTTACAGAACAGCAGACTGTACCGCACTCAAGCCTATGTACCGTAGCACCCTATACCAAGTTACCAGTCCTTATAAAAACTTTTGTGGACCAAGCAGGTTGTGTGTTAGTGTTTAGCAGACTGTGCGTCAGTCCCTATACCGCTGAAGGACTGCTGCAGTATAGGGCAGCGGTCAGCAGTAGTGCACGGCAACCCTATGTATTGTGGACCGATAGCGGTCCTTACAGAACAGCAGACTGTAACGCACTCAGGCCTATGTACCGTAGCACCCTATACCAAGTTACCAGTCCTTATAAGAACTTTTGTGGACCAAGCAGGTTGTGTGTTAGTGATTAGCAGACTGTACGTCAGTCCCTATACCAATGAAGGACTGCTGCAGTATAGGGCAGCGGTCAGCAGTAGTGCACGGCAACCCTATGTATTGTGGACCGATAGCGGTCCTTACAGAACAGCAGACTGTAACGCACTCAGGCCTATGTACCGTAGCACCCTATACCAAGTTACCAGTCCTTATAAGAACTTTTGTGGACCAAGCAGGTTGTGTGTTAGTGATTAGCAGACTGTACGTCAGTCCCTATACCAATGAAGGACTGCTGCAGTATAGGGCAGCGGTCAGCAGTAGTGCACGGCAACCCTATGTATTGTGGACCGATAGCGGTCCTTACAGAACAGCAGACTGTAACGCACTCAGGCCTATGTACCGTAGCACCCTATACCAAGTTACCAGTCCTTATAAGAACTTTTGTGGACCAAGCAGGTTGTGTGTTAGTGATTAGCAGACTGTACGTCAGTCCCTATACCAATGAAGGACTGCTGCAGTATAGGGCAGCGGTCAGCAGTAGTGCACGGCAACCCTATGTATTGTGGACCGATAGCGGTCCTTACAGAACAGCAGACTGTACTGCACTCAGGCCTATGTACCGTAGCACCCTATACCAAGTTACCAGTCCTTATAAAAACTTTTGTGGACCAAGCAGGTTGTGTGTTAGTGTTTAGCAGACTGTGCGTCAGTCCCTATACCGCTGAAGGACTGCTGCAGTATAGGGCAGCGGTCAGCAGTAGTGCACGGCAACCCTATGTATTGTGGACCGATAGCGGTCCTTACAGAACAGCAGACTGTAACGCACTCAGACCTATGTACCGTAGCACCCTATACCAAGTTACCAGTCCTTATAAGAACTTTTGTGGACCAAGCAGGTTGTGTGTTAGTGATTAGCAGACTGTACGTCAGTCCCTATACCAATGAAGGACTGCTGCAGTATAGGGCAGCGGTCAGCAGTAGTGCACGGCAACCCTATGTATTGTGGACCGATAGCGGTCCTTACAGAACAGCAGACTGTAACGCACTCAGGCCTATGTACCGTAGCACCCTATACCAAGTTACCAGTCCTTATAAGAACTTTTGTGGACCAAGCAGGTTGTGTGTTAGTGATTAGCAGACTGTACGTCAGTCCCTATACCAATGAAGGACTGCTGCAGTATAGGGCAGCGGTCAGCAGTAGTGCACGGCAACCCTATGTATTGTGGACCGATAGCGGTCCTTACAGAACAGCAGACTGTACTGCACTCAGGCCTATGTACCGTAGCACCCTATACCAAGTTACCAGTCCTTATAAAAACTTTTGTGGACCAAGCAGGTTGTGTGTTAGTGTTTAGCAGACTGTGCGTCAGTCCCTATACCGCTGAAGGACTGCTGCAGTATAGGGCAGCGGTCAGCAGTAGTGCACGGCAACCCTATGTATTGTGGACCGATAGCGGTCCTTACAGAACAGCAGACTGTAACGCACTCAGGCCTATGTACCGTAGCACCCTATACCAAGTTACCAGTCCTTATAAGAACTTTTGTGGACCAAGCAGGTTGTGTGTTAGTGATTAGCAGACTGTACGTCAGTCCCTATACCAATGAAGGACTGCTGCAGTATAGGGCAGCGGTCAGCAGTAGTGCACGGCAACCCTATGTATTGTGGACCGATAGCGGTCCTTACAGAACAGCAGACTGTAACGCACTCAGGCCTATGTACCGTAGCACCCTATACCAAGTTACCAGTCCTTATAAGAACTTTTGTGGACCAAGCAGGTTGTGTGTTAGTGATTAGCAGACTGTACGTCAGTCCCTATACCAATGAAGGACTGCTGCAGTATAGGGCAGCGGTCAGCAGTAGTGCACGGCAACCCTATGTATTGTGGACCGATAGCGGTCCTTACAGAACAGCAGACTGTACCGCACCCAAGCCTATGTACCGTAGCACCCTAGACAGACCAAGTTACCAGTCCTGATAAAGAGCTTTGTGGAACAAGTGAGTTGTGAATGATTAGCAGACTGCAGCAGAAGGGCAGCAGTCAAGTATAATATTCTTTCTATATTTGGAAGAAAGAATATTATACGTGTACAAGCCTATTACCGTACCACTGATACCAGTCCTGAAAAGAACCTTTGTGGAACTAATAGTAACAGCAAGTCTTTAAAATTATCCTCACTGCCTGACACACTGCTTCCTGCCTGTCCCTATACAAATTGGCAAAAAAGAGTAGGCTGGAACGATTAGCTGGAACAGCTCTTTTGTGGACCTGATAGTAACAGCTAATGATGATGATGATGATGATGATGAAGAAAGACTAATCTGGCTGAGCTGTCCCTAAAATAGCAGCATACAGCGCTCTGTCCCTTTATCTAAACTGACAAAAGAAACTCAGGCTGCTGACCTAACACCTATACCAGTCCTGAAAAGAACTTTTGTGTACCAAATAGCTAGCGTTTTCTCTGTCCCTACTCCACACAGGATCCTTTCCCTACAGTGACAGAAGAAAGAATGTAAAATGGCCACCGGATCGGGTGTATTTATAGGTTAGGGGGAATGTCCAAGTGTCCATGAGCTGTCATGTCTCAATTGGTTGTCCTGTAACACATGATAAACGTGTCACGAAAGGTTAAAGTTCTTGTATACATTAAACACGTAAGTCCGCCGGGGCGAACGACGGAAAAAGGCGTTCGAACCCGCGGACGGCGAAAGTCGGAAATTCGCCGCGAAACGACCGCCGGGCGAACCGTTCGGCCATCACTAATCACCAACGATTTGAGTGTTTAATCTGCTATACAGCAGCTTTACATCAATATGATCTTCCTAGCCTGCTTAAGGAAATCTTCCTGCTAGCAAACTTTTAATCCGATTGCCTTTTGCAGTTCTTATTACACACCATTTTAGGTCTAGTTCATTGATCATTGTTTACCTACCATTTTAATGTTCTTTTCTGTTTTATTTTTCTTTGTCTATGAGTCAACCACAACTTCACAAGCATGGACATCAAACCTGCGTCCACCATATTCTACAATGATCGTCCTCACTTCTAGGAGTCTTTGCATGCTATCATCCAGCCAAACTACATTCAATACGTAAGTAGCCCAGCATCTGATCTCAGCATACACAAGTCCTCTTACCATGTCAATTAACTCTCGATCAATGCTAAAGAGTTAAATCACCCAGTTAAATTCTCCTCCTTCTGGGCCAAAGCTCTTAAACACCATTCTAACATACTATGTGTGCAAGAAACATACTTCCATCAGTTAGCCCTTCCAAACACTTCCTTTCCCCACATCTTTTCTGCCTCCATCCCAGCAAAAAATAGGGGAGTACTAATCACAATTTTGGACAATATCACTTTTCTTTCAGTCAATCAATTTATTGACACAGGAGGAAGATTTGTTATACTAATATGCGATTTAAACTCAACAAGGTACACGCTAAAAAATCTGTATGCACCCAAAAAACATCAGATTCACTTTCTAAACCGATTACTACAAAAAATAGCTAAGATCAAGCAAGGACATTAGAAAAAAACAAACACACATAAAGCACTGGTGTAACACTCAGTGCTGAAATGTCTGATTCTGAAAAATAGTGGGGGGACATGCATAAGTATGCTGGTTCATCAATAGCAACAATAAAAATATACTGTAGAGGTAAACATTTAACAAAAATGAATAGAAAACAAAAAAAACATTTTTGTTAAAAATGTCGATCAATTAAAGTCCTAAAATGAACGAGTAGAACATTGAGTTTAGGGGGTGCACTCCTGTCAACTCTGTGTCTCTGAAACAAATGCTGCAAAGGGAGCAATCACTATGGGAAAAAGGCAAAAAAGTAAGAGAAACGCCAGGCAAATCCTAGTGTAGTGTTATTTTATTTGATTAAAATACAAATTGTTGACAGGATAAGGTGCACTTGCATAGTGTTAGTGAGAGTAGGTGCTTTCCAGATCCAGCATCACAGAAGAGCCACCGGGTGTCCCTGTGCAAGGGTCCATGCTGAATGCTGAATCTGGAAAGCACCTATCCTCACTAGTACTAGTACTATGTACGTGCACCTTGTATTGTCAACAATTTGTATTTTAATAAAATAAAATAATGCTGCACTAGGATATGCCTGGTGCTTCTCTTCCATTTTTGAAGATCAATCAAGGAGGCTTGTTAGTATTACCTCGGACCTCAGCCTTGATTCCACTACTACACCCAGACGCTCTACACCCTCATTGCAACCCCTCCTAGGTCAAAATTATCTCTATGATGTATGGTGATGTCTCTACACATCTGAAAAAGATTTAATCTTTTTTCTCAGCGGTCCACACTACCTACTCAAGGATCGATTTGTTCCTAGTGGATAAGTGGCATCTGCAAAAGATTCAGGATGCTTACATAAATTACATAACGTGGTCAGATCATGCCCCTATATCTATAAGAATTACTGACTTCTGTACTCCCCAATCCACATTCCTGTGGAGAACTAAGTGCACCCTACTGCACACTAATTACTCCAAGGCCACATTGGAAAAGAACCTCCTGGAATTATTTCAGTTCAATAAAAAGTCCATCACCGATCCATTTGTACTATGGAACTGTCATAAGTCTTTTATGAAGGGAATATTTGTTTAATTAGGAGCTAGGGCTAAGAGCAAAAGTCAGCAGCACATAGACCACTTACTATTAGAAATAAAACAGTGCACAACAACAAATAAATCCAATCCTGATCAAGTCATAAGCACCAAACTTACTAACCTATGGAGAGACCTCCACAATCTCCTATTGGAGAATTTTGAAAAATAATCTAAATGCCTGAAAATTACCTACTATACCTGTGGTAATAAGGCAAACAAACTGCTTGCCAGATGACTAAAAGGTTATAGAACCAAGGTTAAAATATCTACCTTATACCATCCTATTACCAAAAAAGTCCTGAACCCGCAAGAAACTGCCGACATTTTTAGCTGCTGTTCCAGCTCCTTGTACAATCTCCATGAGGACCATACGACCCTACAGCCATCACTAGATGACATAACGCGCTTCTTAGATAACATTAATTTAAACTCTCTGTCACCTACCCAACTGGGAAATATAAATGCCCCTTTAACTTCAGCAGAACTGACTAAAGCAATTGACTCCCTCCCCGGCAATAAATCGCCAGGACCAGATGGGTATAGTGGGGAATATTTTAAAACATTTAAAACGATACTGTCGCCGAAACCTGAGAAGAATCCTGATACCCCGCAAAACTTTAGTACTATTTCATTGTTAAATAATAACCTAAAATGCTATGCAAAATGAATAGCCTTTAAACTTGTGGACACTCTGCCCACCTTGATACACCCAGGCCAATCCGGCTTCACCAAAGCTAGACAGACTTTTGACACCACAAGAAGGGTTGTTAATGTTATCTACTATGCTAAGATGTCCAAGTCGACTTCTCTGCTTCTGGCACTAGACGCAGAGAAGGCGTTTTATTGCATTCACTGGACTTACCTTGACAAGGTTCTAAAGAAATTTTGTTTTTCATGACACATACTCTCCTCAATTAGTATTATATACTTGCCCATCAGCCCAAGTGCTTTTGAAGAGTATGCTATCTCAACCCTTCCTAATTACAGATGGGACTTGACAGGGTTGCCCCCTGTCTCCATTAATCTTCAATCTTTTAATGGAACCCTTCATCCCGTATATTCGTTCCCATACCAATATCACCGACTTTTAAACTGGCAGTCGTGTCCTTTTCATCAGTTTATTTGCTGACGATATCATATTGATGTTAACAACAAATGTTACAACCTTGTAACCAGTACAGGATGCTCTGCAGCTATTTCACACTTTTTCTTATTATGAGGTCAACTCACCTAAATCGTATATATACTGAATCTGGGTATAGCATCCCCCTTGAAAAAAACACTTGGAACAAAAATGTCCTTATTTTTGTAAAGAGGAAGGTATTCCCTACCTGGGCACTAATCTTACTAGCTCAACCAAATCTTTGTTTAATCCAAATTATGCCCCTCTTCTACAAAAGGTACATAACTAGTCCCATATATCCAAATTTGAACTTTCCTGATCCGGCCACCTTGCAGCTTTTAAAATTATGGTTTTGCCGCAATTACTATCTTCAGGACATTACCAATAGTGGTTCCAGATTCTTTCTTTAAATACCTACAAGCCATTGTTATTAACTATGTGTTTGCCTTCAACAAACTTATTAAGCATAGAAAGGCTGAGGGTATGGGACATGTAGACTTGAAAGACTACTACATAGTAACTGTTATTTCACACCTAAAGCACTAGTTTGCCATTGCAATTTCACATTTGTGGTCTGAGATTGAGTCTGAGTTTATTCCAGGTAAAAATTTACCAAATTTCCGTTTAGCCCAGCATTTCAAACCCTAAATCCAACAAAAACTGTCTCTCACTATCTTAGCTTCTATAAATGCTTGGCGGTACTACTACTTATCGCCAATGTGAAATATGAACAAACTTCTACTATCTCTTTTCCACTGGAGGTCTGCCATGCAGCCATCCATAATATCTCTGAATGGCAGATAGATTATATGGGTTTATAAATGCCAAAAAGTACTTCTGCAAATCTAAAACTTTCCTGGCTTGGGAATGTGACCTTGACCAATCCTTCAACTCCTATAAATATCCTATACCTATTAATCTACTAGAAATGCCAATCTATGGGAGTTAATGCACACAATTATCTTGGTACGTGACCCCATACTGGCTATCCAAATTTCAAGCGTATATAGTAAATCCGATATTTGTTGGAGGGAATAAGGGTGGATGGGTACTCTTTTCCATACTCTTTGGGAATGTCAAAAATTAGAAAAATTTCTGATCTCCATCTTTGACACCATCTCAGAAAGTGTGTCCATCCCTGTACAGCTATCCCCTAGCCTGGCACAGCTGAATTTAGGCATAGATACTCTTTCCCACTACGCTAGAGTGGTAGTAACTAGGAATGAGCCTGATGTTTGCCTGTTCGCCGAACAGTGAACAATATGCGGTGTTCGTGGCAAAGTCGAAAGCTGCCGGAACATCGTTAAAGTGAAATTTTTTCGGGAGCAGTGATTTTTTTTTAAGGCTTAAAGAGAAACAATAAAAATTAAATATTCCTTTAAATATTGTGCCTGGGGGGTGTCTATAGTATGCCTGTAAAGTGGCACATTTTTCCAGTGTATGGAACAGTACCACAGCAAAATGACATTTCTAAAGGAAAAATTGTCATTTAAAACTGATTGCGGCTGTAATGAGTTGTTGGGTCTCGGCAATATAGATACGGATAATTGAAAAAAGAGCATGGAATTCCCCCCCCCCCCATTACCAGGCCCTTTGGGTCTAGTATGAATATTAAGGGGGACACAAAAAAATTGCATGGGGGGTCGGGTCTGATATGGAAATTAAGGGGAACCCTGCACCAAATTAAAAAAAAAATGGCATAGGGGTCCCCCTAAGATCCATACCAGACTGAAGACCAATTTTTTTTTTTAAATGGCAAAATCCATACCAGACCCTTATCCGAGCACACAACCTGGCAGGCTGCAGGAAAATAGGGGGGACGAGAGAGCGCCCCCCTTCTGAACCTTACCAGGCCACATGCTCTCAACATGGGGAGGGTGCTTTGGGGTAGCTCATCCCCCAGGAGGTAATCAGATATTCTTTGGATTTCCCTAAACATTAGTATCCAGATATATTCTTTGCATTAAACAATACATACAGCTCTTCTTTAAAACAATCTACTGAGCTGACCATAACTAATTGAGAGAGTCTATTTCAGATTTTCATAGCTCCTACAGTGAAGAAACCTTTCCATATTTGAAGATTAAAGCTCTTTTCCTCCAGACATAAAGAGTGCCCCCTTGTCCTCTGTCCTCTGTGATGACTTTAAAGCGAATAACTCAACACCAAGTTCCAAGTTCACTATATGGATCACTTATGTTCCATATCATATCCCCTTCAGACTTTCAGATGGAAAATGTGCGATCGGATCATGTTGTTGGAAAATCTGATCGTGTGTGGGCTCCATCTGACTTTTTCCATCGGAATTTCTGCCACACAAAATTTAAGAGCTGGATCTCTTCTTTCTTTATTATTTCTCCTGATTTCATGAATATAATATTTTTATTCGTCAGATCTCCCGAATCATTTTTGATTTTTATGTTTTAATATTTTTTTTAAAATGTGTGGCTGTTTTTTTACTCAAGATCTCATTTTTTTATTTTGGTGATCGCCATAATTTTTTTGTGTGTTTTGTGTTTCAGCTTAACACAACACCATTATTATGTTTTTATTTTATTGTTTTATTTTTTAATTTTGAGGAGGTTGTTTGGTGTTTGTGTATCTTGTTAATTTGACTTAGTATTTTTTAAATGTACCTGCCTACTCACAAATAAACTGTCCCTTTTTAAGAAAAACACATAGGCAAGTATTTCTTTAACAAAAAAAAATATTATGGGTCATAACCAAATAAAGAGGACGGCAACGCTGGAGCAACTGGTGAAATTGGTGAAGCCTTTGGCCCCCAGGGCACACATCAATTATTTAAAGGCAAAATTGGTGGCCTGAGGAGTCCATATATAAGGGAGTACAATCTGGTCCAGAAGTCCAAGAGATCATGAACAGCAGCAGATGACATATATGTCCCCAGGCTGTGGTCATATAAGAGCCTGCATCTTTTGTCAGACCAGACTGAACCCAGGCCATCACTCTCTGGTCTGCCTTCCATGCTTCCTTCCAGGCTGTGGCAGTGGTTTTGGAGGTGGGGCAGAAGGAAGAGGAGGAGGATAGTCCAACTCACACAGGTGGGTTTTGTTGGTGAGTTGTCCCCTCAACCCCTTATTTAGCGTGAGATAAATTAGTTCTTCACATGTGAGGCATTTCCCCTCCTCCACGTCCTGCAGTTTGCATGCAGCCAAGGAGGCAAAGGCCTCTTGAAGAGTGGGGGTGGTTTTGAGGGCTGCAGAAGCCTCCCCAATCAGCCTGAGCGCTAACTCCTCCACGTTCTTCCCCTTTCTGGGCCTTTTGGTTGGAAGGCACAGGGGAGGGACCTGGGATTCTGTGAGGCCCCAAGGCCTGCCCACCTCATGGCTGACACTAACCCCTGCCTCCTCCTGGCTGCCACTAACTCCTACCTCCTCTTGGCTGCCACATTCCATGCCCTCATCCTGGCTGAGGTCTTCCTGTGTATGAAAAAGGGACATACTTTTAGTTTTTGGTTCATCAATCACACACAATTTTCAGCTCATGACTGTTGCAAATTGAATGTTAACAAATAGAAAATACTATCATTCTGAGCCCAGCATTTTTCATTCTTGTCCAAATTATTTTTGGCTACTACTGTCTATTGATATGTAAAACACTTTATTAAATCAGCAATTAGTGATCAATAATCACATCTAGTTAACCTCATTCATTTTTACACAAAAAATATGTAGAACAATACTATACCTGGCTCAAGCTGGGCTCTTCCACTTCTTCCTGGCTGGAAGGCCCAGAGTGGGCATCTGAAGTCTCAGCTGGGGTGGAACGAAGCGTGGAACGAAGCATGGAAGGAAGGGTTGAGAGGGATTCCCTGATTTCAGTCTGGTCTAACAGAAAATGCTGTCTCTCATAGTACCACATAGTACCACATCTGCTGCAGCTCCTGATCTCATGAAGTCCTGGACCTTCTTGTGCTCCCTCAGATATGTACTGCTCAGGCCATCAATTTTGGCTTTTAAATAGGGGATATTTGCCGTGGGGACCACTGGCTTCACCAACTCCAGCAGTTTCTCCAGTGCTGCCTGCCTCTTTCATTTATTATTGTAATGGGGGTGTTTCACCTGCCACAGATAGGGCAGCTCCCTGTACTTGCCTATGAAAATTGGGAGAAAACTGTAGTTGTTAAACCCATCCATTTTCTCTGCAAGACACAACACAAGACAAACCCTAATGTCAGGCTAAACTCTCCTAATCTTGACCCAATATAGGCCTCAATCTATAAGCAGTATAGGCCACTGATGTTCCGAGTTTAAATTGTACCTTCAATTGTCGCTTCCGATACTCCGTCCTCCATTCACATATCGTACGTACGAAGCACGCGCGTTACATTTTATATACACTGCACATGCGTGAAACTCACCCTGATGTTCTTTCTAGTGTATTCCCTGCCCCTTCTCTTTTGGAGCAGTGGGGAGAGCACATGGCGGAGACACAGCAGGTGCGTGCTAATTACAGCAACGAGGAGGGCGAGGAAAACCCGGAGCCAGAAACGTCCCGATCCCAGAGGAGAAGATTTAAGGCCTCAAATATGTCCTTTTTAGAGATGTTGGACATATTGAAGAGGAACGACTATAATTGGATGTATGGACCTTACCTAAACCCAAATATCAGAAAGGCCAAGATCATGAGTAAAGTTGTGAAGAGTCTGCAGAAGAATTTTGGGGTACGACAATCCAAAGATCAACTGAGGAAACGCTGGTCAGACCTGAAATTGAGGGAGCACAATGAGTACAGAACGATCAAGCGAGTTCTTCAAAAAGTATTTGTCGTGTGTTCATATTATTATTATTACTTGCATACCGGTCCATGTGCTTTTCTTTACCGTTGTACAGTTTAAAATGGCAAGTTTCATGGGTTCAATCGGTCGTAGGAAACATTGTTCATTCGCCCACTAAAATACGATGTTTTGGGAAGTTGCAGTTAACTACATTTGTTCAGGCCTATTTCTAGTCAAAGAAGTTTGTTGTATAGATAGGTTTTTAACGAGAATGAAATGCAAACTTGATTCAGTGTAAAGGAGACGCTCAGCAGCTGTTTACACATCTGGACTCAGGAGCACTAGTGTGGGACACAAGAACACCCTTTTTATTAGGGTGTCTCACACACATGCTCCAGTAGATACTATAGGGGTGTCTCCATCTGTGAAACTTGAACAAAACAGGTAAGGATTCCAGCTTTAGAAAGTGTAAAAAATAATGTTATCAGCTTTGAACTCTGCCAAAAAATACAATTGTACTACACTTCCAAGCAATGTTTCATATTCCTATTTCTGTCCTCAAATATCGATGTGCTAAATATTCTTTTTTTACATTCTCATAGGGTACAGAAGATATGGGATGTCTGAGGACACCAGGGACCACACTACACCTCCCAAAGAAGGGGAAATATCAACACCAGAAGCAGAGAAGGAGGAGGAAGAAGAGGTTGTTGAAATTGGCGAAATTGTCACCACAACAGATGAGTGTCTGAGACCACAGGCAATAGATATGTGCCTGCATTTTTATAATACATGGTGTGTTTTTTTGTTTATTTTAAGGTGATGTAGATGTTGTGGAAGAAGAATGTAATTTTACCAGTGAAAGGGCCCAGATCCTCATCTGGGGGAGATGATGGGGTGCAATCGTGATTTAGAAAATCTCAAGAAAAACATCAATGATGTTCAACAAAAAATGAAGACCATCATTGATGTTTTAGGGAGAATCTAAAACACACAAAACTAGATAGTATCCATTTGAGATTTTAAAAAACAGTTTTAAATTTTTTCAAAAGCCAAATTTGGAAGATGCACACAGTGTGTCAACATTAGACATGGGCAGCGTCAAAAAAATTGTTTTGTTCCGTTTCGTACAAAAAAAATCATATATCGTAATTTGTGTATGAAATTAAACTCGGATTCCTATGGAATATGAATTTTCGTTGAACTTTTGTTATTTTAACAAAAAGTTTACAAATTTATTATGATGAATTTATCATTATGAGGGGTCCTCACCATCCCTGTGCTGAGTTCCCAGGTCTGTACACCTGCTGTGCCCATTATGAGGGGTCCCCACCATTCCTGTGCTGAGTTCCCAGGTCTGTACTCCTGCTGTGCCCATTATGAGGGGTTCTCACCATCCCTGTGCTGAGTTCCCGGGTCTGAGTGTACACCCGCTGTGCCCATTGTGAGGTGTCCTCACCATCCCTGTGCTGAGTTCCCAGGTCTGTACACCTGCTGTGTCCATTATGAGGGGTCCCCACCATTCCTGTGCTGAGTTCCCAGGTCTGTACTCCTGCTGTGCCCATTATGAGGGGTTCTCACCATCCCTGTGCTGAGTTCCCGGGTCTGAGTGTACACCCGCTGTTCCCATTGTGAGGGGTTCCCACCATCCCTGTGCTGAGTTCCCAGGTCTGTACACCTACTGTGCCCATTATGAGGGGTTCTCACAAATTCCTGTGCTGAGTTCCCGGGTCTGAGTGTACACCCACTGTGCCCATTATGAGGGGTTCCCACCATCCCTGTGCTGTGCTGACTTCCTCTGATTGGCAAACAAAACACCAGTCACAATTCTGTTAATTTGGATCCAAAATTCTGAAATTCTTTAACAACATTTTGTATTTCGTATAAAATTTGTAAGCATGGACGTTCCCCACAGGGTTCCCACCATCCAAATTTCTTATTTGGTACAGAATTCGTATGCATAAAAATTTGTATTTCGGATTCGTATGTACGGATTTCCAGAAATTCGTACGAGTTTTCGATTCCTACAAAATGAATCGCACATGTCTAAGCAACATGTGCTATCTCCCATCATGAGGGATCAATGTACGTGTTTTGTGGGTGCAACCCCTTCTTTGCTACTAAACTGGCTGAGATGAAGGGGTCGCACCCCCAAAACATGTTGACATTAGGCATGGGATCAGGAGGAAAATGCCCAGTTTGAATCACAATTTGTGTGCATCTTCCAAATTTGTCTTTTACAGGCGTGACATCACCCCATCTGATGAAGGCAATATCAACACAGTTTGGACATACTAATGTCTGATATTGTCTTCACTTTTCAAAGTTAAACTTTGTAAATTCCTGAGTTGTGTATGTTTTATTATGCTTTGAAACATGCCTGTTTTAACAAAACGGCTAGTTATATTAATGTCACCAAAAATAATGTTATATACACCAAAGATGTTGGTGTGTTGAAAAACTCTTTTATAAACGCACATGTAAATTGTAATCCGGGAGCCCCCTATAATAAGGGGGCCCCCAGATACCGGCCCCCCACCCTATGTGAATGAGTATGGGGTATGATGTACCCCTACCCATTCACCTGGTGAAAAAAGTGTAAATAAAAAAACACAACAAAAGCTTTTAAAATAATTTATTAGACAGCTCCGGTGGTCTTTTCTTCTTCCATCTTGGGGGGGTCTTCTCGACGGACTCCTCCACTATCTTCTGCTCTTTTGCTAGCTCTTTTACTAGCGGAGGAGCCCAGCTTTCTTCTTCGTTGCCGCCGCCGTCCAGGGGTCTTCTTCCGAATTCGGGGTCTTGTCCCACTCTTCGGGGGTCTTTTCCCGCTCTTCGGTTCTTCTTGCCGAGCCTCCGCTATCTTCTTATAGCTCTGTTACTAGCGTTGGCCCAGTCTTCTGTCACTGCCACCTTCTTCTCTTCTTCCTTGCAATGTTAACATGGCGCTCTCTCTGGCCGTAATGGCAGGGACGCGTTGTGCGGCGACTTATATAGGGACATATGATGTCACAGTCCCATCATTCACATAGGGTGGGGGCCGGTATCTGGGGGCCCCCTTATTAAAGGGGGCTTCTGGATTCCGATAAGCCCCTGCCCGCAGACCCCAACAACCAACGGCCAGGGTTGTCGGGAAGAGGACCTTGTGCTCATCAACATGGGGATAAGGTGCTTTGGGGTAGGGGGGCCGCAGGGCTTCCCCTTCCCCAAAGCACCCACCCCCCATGTTGAGGGCACGCAGCCTGGTAAAGCTCAGGGGGGGTGCTCGCTCATCCCCACCCCCTTTCCTGACCAGCCGGGCTGCGTGCTTGGATAAGGGTCTGCTATGGACTTTGGGGGGACCCCCACACCGTTTTTTCGGCGTAGAGGTTCCCCTTTAAATCCATACCAGGTGACAGGGCTAGTGAGGTCTCAATCTCGCTGATGGAGGCGGCAACATTGACTTCCTTCGCTAGTCCCATCTACCTGAAGCCAGGTTCAAAATTAACGGACTTTACTCCGTGTGTAGGCAAGTCCGTTCATTTCAAAAGTCCAGCAGACTCCCGCCATAGTCCAGCGGATTGTCCGCCAGAAAAGTTCTGGAAAGTCGGCCTCGGGCTCAACTGAGGCCACTTAGTTTGGTGAATTATTTCGGAGAAAATTGTGCAGAATGCAGCAGGCAAGCACAATATGGTTCAGTTTATATTCCGTCATGTGGATTGGAGTCAAAAATAGACGGAACCAGCTGGCCATTATCGCAAAGGTGTTCTCCACCACTCTTTTGGCTCTGGCCAGCCGCTAATTAAAAACCCGCTGGTCCGGGGTGGGGGTCCTCATAGGTAATGGCCGCATAACATGGTCCCCCAGTGCAAATGCTTCATTTGCGACGAAGACGAAGGGGAGTCCTTCCACATTGTCTTCTGGAGGTGGCAAGCCCAAACTGCCATTCTGAAGATGCCAGTAGAATTCTGTCTGGGCGATCACTCCACCATCCAACATCCGGTTTCCCCACGTCCACATAGAGGAACTCATAAGTAGCTGACACCACCGCCAACATCACTATACTATTATACCCCTTGTAATTATAATAGTAGGACTCCGAGTTAGGGGGGTAGGACGATGTGGACGTGTTTCCCATCAATTGCACCTCCACAATTGGGAAAGTCCCAACGGGTGGCAAAGTGGGAAGCCACAGTCTGCCATTCCTGTGGCGTTGAAGGAAACTGTGGAGTCAAACAAGAAAAAAAAAAATTAGTAATGTTGCACATAAACATTGCAAGCAGATTAGACACAAACATGTTTGGCCAACATAAGTATAACATTTATTGGAATGAGTACTTAAAGACAAAAGTATAAGGTCCACTTATCAGATTCCTCACCCCATCTGATGGCCCATTGCAAAAATGTAGGGGGGGGGCAGATGTTTGGGACAGGTAACCCTCTCCACTTCATTGAGAGCTGAATGCATAAATAATGTGTGTTAACTTTGGCCAGCCCCTCCTTACTTACACTATTGGTAGCCCACTGGACAGGTAAGAAGTGTTATAATAAAAACAACAAAAATGAAAAAACACACTGAACAAATGGAAGCACATTTTTACATTCTGCTATTACCTATCAAGATAATAATATGAGAAACAAACTTTAACCAGTTCCCGACCGGCGCACGCCGATGTATGTCGGCAGAATGGCACGGGCAGGAATATTGGCGTACAGGCACATCCATTTTTATATGCGCTCGCGTGGCGGTCGGGACCCCGTGAGTCCGGTCGCTACCCGCGATCGTCTCACGGGGTGGCAGAAAGGGGAGATGCCATTGGAAACAGCATCTCCCTGTTCTGCATAGCAACAAGTGACGCTGATCTCTGCTCCATGTGATTGGAGCAGAAATCAGTGTTCACTAACACAAAGCCTAGCCCCCCACAGTTAGTAACACGCCCCTAGGAACACTTAACCCCTACACTGCCACCCCTAATTAACCCTTTCACTTTCAGTGTCATTTACACAGGAATCACTGCATTTGTATAGCATATAAATAAATAGTATAAATGACAATGGTCCCAAAAATGTGTCAAAAATGTCCGATGTGTCCGCCATAATGTCGCTGTCACAATAAAAATCGCTGATCAACACCATTACTAGTAAAAAAAAAAAATTAATAAAAATGCCATAAAACTATCCCCTATTTTGTAAATGCTATAACTTTTGCGCAAACCAATCAATAATCGCTAATTGCAATTTTTTTAAACCAAAAATATGTAGAATAGGTATCGGCCTAAACTGAGGGAAAAAAATGTTTTTGGGGGGGATATTTATTATAACAAAAAGTAAAAAATAATGTGTTTTTTTATTTTTTATTGTCGCTCTATTTTTGTTTATAGCGCAAAAAAAAAAAAACAGAGGTGATCAAATACCACCAAAAGAAAGCTCTATTTGTGGAAAAAAAAGGACGTCAATTTTGTTTGGGAGCCATGTCGCATGACCGTGCAATTGTCAGTTAAAGCGACGCAGTGCAGAATCGCAAAAAGTGGTCTGGTCTTAAGCCAGCAAAATGGTCCGGTCTGAAAGTGGTTAAACAGTACCATTTGAAAGTATTTAGACAGGCCCTTGCACTACATGCTTTGGTGAATTTATCCATAAATCTGACCACAAAAGAGGTAGGTATAGTGTGTATGGGTTGCCAAAGTCAGCAGATAGAAGATTGCTATCAGCTGACTTAGCGGTTGGGGGGAGGGGGGTTCCAAATGAGTTTGGGCCACCAAAAAAAAAGCCTCTGACAATCTGCATGAATTTAATGACACACATAACATTTTGTGCACATTTTTGGTGGTGTTTAGGGAAAAGCACTACTATGGAGCTGACAAAATACACTGCTAAGTGACTAGGCTATAGGTGTATGTGGGCCCAGGAGAGCATGCTGGGGAGGTTAGTGAAGGCAAATATGCATGAAGGACAAAAAAGGAACTTTAAAAGCTTCTAGCATGCATGAGGACAAAGGGGCACAGCATATTACAGCATATTACAATCATGATAATTAGGGAATGATGAAAGAAATACAATGCATTAGCAAACATTAAATACATAGAATGTGATGTTAAAGATAAAACTTACCTTAATATAGTTCTTCTGAAGGGCCTGAATAATGGCAGAACAGGTCTCTGGAATAATGATCCCCAGAGCCTGGGGGGAGATGCCTGTCGAGAACTTGAGGTCCTGAAGGCTTCTCCCAGTTGCCAAGTACCGCAACGGGGCAACTAGCCTCTGCTCCGGAGTGATGGCTTGCTGCATGCAGGTATACTGCCTGCTGATATAAGGGGACAGCAAAGCCAACAGACAGTTAAAAACGGGTTCCGTCATCCAGAGATAATTCCTGAAATCATCAGGATTAGTCTCACGGATCTCCCAAAGCAAAGGCATGTGCGAGAATTGGTCACACTGGAGGAACCAATTCTTCGTCCATGAACTCCTCCTAGCCCTGTTCATGGACTGGGCTTGTGTCAAAGCTAAAAGCCCAACACCAAGCCCCTGCACAGCACGAACTCTACGACAAGAGTTTTATAGTTCCGTTGTACGTGTTGTACGTCAACACGTTCTTGACGATCGGAAATTCTGACAACTTTGTGCGACCGTGTGTATGTAAGACAAGTTTGAGCCAAAATCCGTCTGAAAAAATCCAATGGATTTTGTTGTCGGAATGTCTGACCCTGTGTATGGGGCATAATCTCAAAGCTGAGCTCCTCCATACCTCTTATCAGTTTGGTTGCTCTTCTCTGCACTTTCTCCAGTTTCCCGATATCCTTTTTTGTGACCTGGTGCCCAAAATAGTACTGCTTATTCCAGATGAGGTCTTACTCATAGCTGTACGCAGGCTATTGCATTAGGGTGTGCACCCAAAGCTCAAACACACATGCATGTACAAATATATATACTCTATATACTATATTGTCAAAAGTATTGGGACACCTGCCTTTACATCAACTTTAATGGCATCCCAGTCTACGTCTGTAAGGTTCAATATTGGGTTGGCCCACCCTTTACAGCTATAGCAACTTCAACTGTTCTGGGAAGGCTGTGCACCAGGTTTAGGAGTGTGTCTATAGGATGTTTGACCATTCTTCCAGAAACGCATTTGTGAGGTCAGGCATTGATGTTGGACGAGAAGGCCTGGCTCACAATCTCCTCTCTAATTCATCCCAAAGGTGTTCTATTGGGCTGAGGTCAGGACTCTGTGCAGGTCAGTGAAGTTCCTCCACCCCAAACTCGCTCATCCATGTCTTTATGGACCTTGCTTTGTGCACTGGTCCAAATCATTTGGTAAAGGGGGGGGGTTATGGTGTGGGGGTGTTTTTCAGGGTTTGGGCTTGGTCCCTTAGTTCAAGTGAAGGGAACTCTTAAGGTGTCAGGATACCAAGGCATTTTGGACAATTTCATGCTCCCAACTTTGTAGGAACAGTTTGGGGATGGTCCCTTCCTGTTCCAGCATGACTGCACACCAGTGCACAAAGCAAGGTCTTTAAAGACATGGACTTAGTAGAGGTGGTGAAAAATTTAATTCAGGTGCAAAAATTCACATTATAATAGTAACTAAAATATATAAAATGAAGTGTAACAATCTAAAAAATTAAAATGTTAAACTGCTAAAATGGTGTGAACCTCCCAACTAAAAATATGTTTCCCTTGAAGTTAATTTGTATTACAATTATCTGTAGCAAGGTTTCTCTGCTAAGTTTAAAAAAAAATGTATATCTTATTCTCATTTTGATGTGCATTACATGTGAAATCACATATCACGGGAATTATTGTACTTGAATTTAATCTGTATGGCAAATATCTATAGAAGGGGTTTCCACCAACCCTGCTGAGTTTTATTTGTTATGTCTCTTTTTTTCAGTTTGATGTGTATTATATGTGATGTTACATATCATAGAGACCAATATTGTGGTAATATTGAATTTCATAGAGATTTACATACATTAGAGGGTTCCACCATTATTGATCAGTAAGTTAGTGATGCTTTTTTTTTTTGGTGGTGTGGGAACACATAACAGTGCTTAGCAGCAAGCCTTTTACTGACACTTTTTTATTTTACTTCCAGTAGTTTATTGTAAATAGTAGTGTAGTGATTACCTATTATACTAAAGATCGGGATGTGGCACTAATAAGCATCAGCAATGTGTCTGGCTACTGAATTCATCTCCCCAACCCTGCACTCAGTGCACGGATGGAGACTGATTGGCAGCACTGATGGGCACTGATAGCACTGATGGGCACTGATTGACAGCACTGATGGGTGCCATTGATTGACACTGATAGGCACCACTGATTGGCAGCACTGTTGGCCACAGATTGGCAGCAATGATGGCCACTGATAGGTGGCACTGGTGGGCAGGACTGATTGGCAGCACTGATGTGCACTGGAAGTACTGATTGGCACTGTAAGGCGCCACTGATTGGCACTAATAGAACCGATTGGAATCACTGATTGGCACTGATTGGCAGCACTGATGGGCAGCATTGATAGACAGCACTGATTGGCTCTGATTGGCACTGATAGGTGGCACTGATTGGCAGCACTAATGGCACTGATAGGTGGCACGGATAGGCAGAACTGATTGGCACCGATAGGCAGCACTATTGGCCCTGATAGGATGCACTGATTGACACTGATAGGTGGCACTGATTGACACTGATAGGTGGCACTGATAGGCAGCACTGATAGGCCGCATTGATTGGCAGCATGATAGGCATGAATTGGCATCGCTGATGGACACTGGGCACTATTAGGTGGCACTGATGGCATTGATATGCAGCACTGATGGGCACTGATTGGCAGCACTTATGGGCACTGATTGGCTCTGAGAGGCAGCACTGGTAGGCACTGATAGGTAGCACTGATTGGTAGCACTAATAGGTGGCACTAATATGCAGGGTTGATGGACACTGATAGGCATCACTGATGGGCAATCATTGGCACTAATAGGTGGCATTGGTTGGCACTGATAAGCAGCACTGATGGGCACTGATAGGTGGCACAGATGGGTATGGATATCCAGCACTGATGGGCACTGATTGGCAGCACTGATTGGCACTGCTAGGCAGCACTGATTGGAAGCACTGATGGGCACTGATAGGTTGCATTGATTGGCACTGATAGGCAGCACTGATTGGCACTGATAGGTGGCATTGATTGGCACTGGTAGGCAGCACTGATGGGCACTGAGTGGCACTAATAGGTGGGACTGAGTAGCACTCTCTGATTGGCATTGGCACTCTCTGCAGTCCATACCTATTTTGATACAAGAACATATTTTGCTTTTACTAAACATAATCACCAAAGTAGCAGATGTGATATATCAAATCAAGTCAAAAATTGAGATGGATATACACCATTAACTCCTTACGGATGTAAATAACTAGTGTCCATCATAGTAAATCTTTTGGATAAAAATTATTTTTTTTCCTTGTTAAAAATGCATTGTTTGTAAAATTGGTTAAAATTCTAAATGCTTAAATCAGAAGTCACTAAAAAAAGCTGCTTCTCCTTCCAACGCAGTTCCCCCCATAAAAGGCTGGCAATGGAGGAACTTAAAGTATATACTTGAACTCACCTTATGATCAGGCAGCATTAATAATAATATTTTTGTGTCCTGTGTCCAGCCGTCTTATCACCCAATGAATATGCACTGTTAACATCCACCATCGGATCACCATGTGTACTTTGAGAGGCAGTGTGTAAGTGGCATAGATTACAATTATGTCGTTAAAAATGCTATATCAATGATGAATATATTTGCTTCATATGTTCTTCCAGTTAGGCCATTCCTCTTGGCCCCCAAGATGTAAAGGTCCTGAAGAAGTTAATTGTTGTGAAACACGGCAACCTATTGGGATATTCCAGCAACTGTTATGCCAGCAAAGAGATCTGTGAATGGAAATAACACATATGGTCTACATTGTTTGAAAGGGATTATTTCCCATGTTATTTTAAGAGTGATTTTCAATTTTGAATACATTTTCAATTATTTTGATATATTTATGTGTCTGTCATTTCTAGTACCAGTAAAGTCTGACATATTTGAGTAACTAGTAATAAAAATTTTAGGGTTCTTTTGATTAAAATGTTAAATGGAAGCGTGGATGCTTTGGTGGCATTCACAGGCTTTGAGATGTCTATTTAAATGACCTATCAGCACACTCAGCCAATCCCCTTGAAAATGTCAGTTTGGATGAAACATACAGAGTTTGTGCTGATGTCATCCGCTGCTGGAGCCAGTACTAGCTGCATAGTTTATGGAGTTGTATGCGGTTCTTATCTGTTACATTCTAAGTAGAATTACAACTTTTTAAGAGATATTTCTGACGTTACGCTATAGAGGGTTGTTATGTGTTTTCCTTTGCCGGACACAGTAATATCTTTGGAGAGGAAGAGTATTGGACAGCCTTCCAGCCTTCTATCAGCATATCTGTGATCCAGGAGTGGATAAGGTTAACACAGCTAGTCCGCAAAACTCTAAGAGCTGCATTGACCGCCTATGATTTGGGGTTTCTGCTGTTGGTAAGAGGCTATGTGTAAAAGGTTAAAGGGAATTATGGGGGAATACACAAAAGTTTGTGGATGGACTTTTTTAATTTCTTACATGTGGTGGATTGTGGTGAATTTAATGTTGTTTACCGAGCTCTCGGGTTCGGCTCATCGTGGATCGAGTGGACAGATTATTGGGTGGGGCTGGGGAGGACCCAGCTGTTATGGTACACATTGCCACCAATAACAATGTGAGAGGAAGGTGGAGAGTTCTAAAAAGTGATTTCAGGGACTTAGGGAATAGCTTGAGGAGAAGGACCTCCAAGATGGTTTTCTCTGAAATACTACCTGTGCAGTGAGCATAGAACAGAGGGGGTTAGTGGAGACACTAGCAGTATTATATCCATAACATCTAATCTTGGGGGGTTAAGGGGGTACCAATTCAAAAACAAAGCCTTAGAAATCAAATGGAAATTAAAATATGCACCAATACAAACTCAGGGGACTGTTCACAAATGCCAGGAGCCTAGTCAATAAAATTGAGGATGGGAATATCATAAACTTGGTTTGACAGCTCACATGACTGGCTGGCAAATATCCAGGGGTATTCTTTGTAATGGAGGGACAGGGAGGGAAGGAGAGGGGAGTGTCTATATATCAGGAATAATTGAAGGGTAGAAGAGCGGAATGACATCAGTGATGGGGCAAGGGGGAGGTGGAGTCTGTATGGGTGGAACTCCAAAGGGTGGAAGTGAGCCAGAAATTACTAGTGGGGGTATGTTACAGAGCCCCTAACCTGAAGGAAGAGGAACTTCTTTCACAATTAAAAATGGCAGGAAGACAGGGAAATGCCATCATAATGGGGGACTTCAACTATCCCGACATTAACTGGACGGAAGGGACAGCCCACTCATTAAAGGCCCGCCATTTCTTAAATGTTCTACAGGACAGCTTCAATTGGTGGATTCCCCAACTAGGATTAACGCATTGCTAGATCTTTTAATTGCAAGTGATACCTTGGCCTTGGGAACTAGCAACCACAAGATTATTACATTCCGCATAAATCATAGTAAGGGGAGTACTACAACACTAAATCAACACTAAATTTCAAAAGAGCAAACTTTTTTAAACTGCACTCAATGCTGCAGAATACTAAGTGGGACCATATCCTTGAAACATTGAACACAGAGGAAAAATGGAAATGCTTTAGGAATACATTAAATAAATGTATCACCGAGTGGTAATAGATATAGAAGAACAAAGGTAAACCTAGGTGGCTAAACCAAAAAGTAAAATGTCATATGAAAGACAAAAAAAGGCCTTTAAAAAGTACAAAGCGGAGGGGTCAGTGTCAGCATTCAAACAACGCAAGGAATACAATGTGAGGTGTAAGAACACAATCAGGGCAGCTAAAAAAAATTTGAGAAACACCAAATGGAGGAAAGTAAAAATAATCCCAAGAAGTTTTTTAAATATATTAGTAAAAAGGCGAGAACAGAACACAAAGTCCCCATAAAAGACGAGGAAGGGAAGGTGCTTACAGATGACAAGGAGAAGGCAGCTGTGCTAAATTCTTTCTTCTTCTCAGTCTATACACAGAAAAAGGAGGGGTATACCGACCACAAGTATTGCAACTACACGCCACATGATCTATCCTTGTGGCTAACAGAGGCTGGAATCCAGAAAGGATTAGAGAAGCTCAACCGCTTCAGCCCGATTCGGCACTGCATCGATTTAACTGATAATTGTGCAGTCATGCGACATGGCTCCCAAACAAAATTGACGTACTTTTTCCCCCACAAATAGAGCTTTCTTTTGATGGTATTTGATCGCCTCTGCGGTTTTTATTTTTTACGCTATAAATAAAAAAAAGCAACAATTTAAAAAAAAAACATTATTTCTTACTTTTTGCTATAATAAATATCCCCAAAAAATCTATAAAAACATTTTTTTTCCCTCAGTTTAGACCGATGTATATTCTTCTACATATTTTTTGGTAAAAAGTGTATATTAATTGGTTTGTGCAAAAATTACTGTAAATATGTCACTAGCAGTGAAGGGGTTAATGTGTGTCCTAGTTTGTGTTCTAACTGAAGGGGGATGGGGACTGTGCAGGGAAACTGTTCATACTCTGTATGAACAGATGATCTGTCAGTTCTCTGCTCAGAGAATCGGAAGCTGTGTGTTTACACACACAGTTCTGGGTTCTCCGTGTGCCTAGAGTGATCGCAGGAGCATGGCAGTGATCAAGACCGCCAGGCACTCACATCGACTCAGGGAGTGAGCAGGGGCACACACACCCTAGTGGCCATAGGGCGAAGCGACGTTACATAATGTTGTTTTGCCCAGCCATTCCATTCTGTCGCAGTACAACTGCGATGGCTGGTCGGCATGTGGTTAACATAATAATAAATCACTGGGACTATGTGGCTTACACCCGAGAGTCCTTAATGAACTCAGACAGGTTATAGCCAGACCGTTATTCCTAATCTTCATGGACAGCTTATTGACAGGATTGGTACCAGCTAATTCGCAGAAAGTCCACATGGTACCAATATTCAAAGAAGGGCAGAGATCTATTCCCAGGAACTACAGGCCGGTCAGCATAATGTCTAACGTTGGTAGTTTGCAAACTATTTGAGGGAATAAGGAACCATATCCAAGAATTTGCTGATGAAAACAGTATCATTAGCAGTAATCAGCACAGGTTTACTAAAGGTCTTGCCAAACCAACCTATTAACATACTACGAGGAAGTGAGCTGCCATCCAGACAAAGGTAGGCAAGTGGATGTGGTGTATCTGGATTTTGTGAAAGCATTTCATACAATCCCCACAAACGCTTAATCTGCAAGCTGAGGTCTGTAGGCATGGACCACAGAGTATGTGCCTGGATAAAAAAACTAGCTACGGGGGCGTGTCCAAAAGGCTGTGATAAATAACGTATATTCAGAATGGTCTAGAGTGGTTAGTAGGGTACCCTAGGGCTCTGTCCTGGAACCAATTCTGTTAAAGTTATTTATAAATGATATAGAGGATGGGATGAATAGCTCGATCCCAGTGTTTGCTGATGACATAAAAATATGCAGGGGAATAACAACACAGCAGGATATAGAAACTTTACAAGAGAACCTGAAAAAATTAAAGGAATGGGCTACTACACACAATGGCAAATTAAGTTTTATACTGGTAAATGTAAGGTAATGCACTTGGGGGTAAAAATATAAACGCAAGTTACTCTTTCGGGGGAGAATCTCTAGAGGCTTCTAGGATGAAGAAGGATCTAGGAGTCCTAGTAGAAGACAGACTGAGCAATAGCACGAAGTGTCAAGCTGCGACTTCCAAAGCAAGCGGAATATTAGCATGCATTAAAAAGGGATTTTACTCCAGGGATAAAACGATTATTCTGCCACTTTATAAAACATCTGGAGTATTCCGTCCAGTTCTGGTCACCAATCCTCAGAAGGAAAAGGGATGTGCTGGAGCTGGAGAAAGTCCAGAGAAGGGCAACTAAATGAATATGGGGACTGGAGGACCTCACTTATGAGAAATGACTGACTGCAAGCACTCAATTTATTCTCCCTGGAGAAGAGAGGGGATATGATTGTGATGTACAAATATCTCAATGGTGATCCCAGCATAAGTATAAAACTTTTCACTATCAGGAAGTGTAAGAGGACACCGGGTCACACGATGAGACTGGAAGATTAGCGGTTTAACCTTAAAGTGGATGTAAACCCGAATGAAATATGTATATATATATATATATATATATATTTATATATATATATAATATAAACCATGAAATATGAGCTGGGCACATATATCTGTAGTATTTTTTTTATCACTCTTCAAAGTACTATCTTTCGTAGCTTTGTCCTGCTCTGTTCTTCTGTTATCAGCCTGATAACTTTTGCCAAGCTCTCCAAGATAGGAGATAGACGTGTGTGTCGGGATAGGTTGCTATAAATTAGCAGACTGCTAAACTATTCACAGGCAAGCTCTGCATGTGTGGGGAGGGGGTGTGTGCCTTACCTTCAATCAGCTGTCCCACAGTGTCTAGCAAAAATCTACTCCTACAGATGAATGAGGAAGTAAAAAATCGAACAGGACGTGCACTTTCTAAACAGTATATAAAGCTGAAGACAGCAGATATACATGTAAAACTTATGTAGGGAGATTTGTTTAATCTCTGTGTATCAGCTGAGGCTGTTCACTTCAATGGGTATATGTGAGGGTTTACATCCACTTTAAGCTGCATAGTTTTTTTTTTTTTTAACTGTCAGGGCAGTAAGGATGTGTAATTCTCTTCCAAAATTGGTGGTGTCATTATGTATGGAAAGTATGGATTGTTAAAAAGGACTCTTGGACGTGCATCTTAGAGAAAACAATATACGGGGATATGGTAAATTATTTTTCCGCACTCACACACACCTACACAGGTTGAATTGGATGGACTGTTGCCTTTATTCAACCTTACCAATATATATAATATAATGTATACTATATTACCAAAAGTATTGGGATGCCTGCCTTTACATGCACATGAACTTTAATGACATCCCAGTCCATAGGGTTCAATACTGAGTTGGCCCACCCTTTGCAGCATTCAACTTTTCTGGGAAAGCTGTCCACAAGGTTTAGGAGTGTGTCTATTAGTAGCAACTTAAAAATAATGCTTATAGTGGAGGGGGAAGCCAGTCAATCTAAGACCCTATTTGAGTAGTCACAGTCCTTTGCAACAACCTTTGATGCATCACCCTCACTAAGTACTTCCATACCTGGAACTATAGAGAAAGTTCCTACTCACAATGCCCAGGAGCAGTTTCTGCCCAGCTCCCCTGCAAAATTCTTCAATGAAACGTTTCCCTCTCCAGCCAAGCTCCCGCAGACAATTTTTCCTCAGGAAAGTTTTCTTTAGACCCTCAGACCATAGCACATGCTGAGGTCTAGTAGTAGTAACTCCCTTGAACACATATACAGTGGTGTGAAAAAGTGTTTGCCCCCTTCCTCATTTCCTGTTCCTTTGCATGTTTGTCACACTTAAGTGTTTCGGAACATCAAACCAATTTAAACAATAGTCAAGGACAACACAAGTAAACACAAAATGCAATTTGTAAATGAAGGTGTTTATTATTAAAGGTGAAAAAAAATCCAAACCATCATGGCCCTGTGTGAAAAAGTGATTGCCCCCTAAACCTAATAACTGGTTGGGCCACCCTTAGCAGCAACAACTGCAACCAAGCGTTTGCGATAACGTGCAATGAGGCTTTTACAGCGTCCTGGAGGAATTTTGGCCCACTCATCTTTGCAGAATTGTCCTAATTCAGTTACATTAGAGGGTTTTCGAGCATGAACGGCCTTTTTAAGGTCATACCACAACATCTCAATAGGATTCAGGTCAGGACATTGGCTAGGCCGCTCCAAAGTCTTCATTTTGTTTTTCTTCAGCCATTCGGTGGTGGACTTGCTGGTGTGTTTAGGATCATTGTCCTGCTGCAGAACCCAAGTTCGTTTCAGCTTGAGTACAGGAACAGATGGTTGGACATTCTCCTTCAGGATCTCTTGGTAGACAGCAGAATTCATAGTTCCTTTTATCACGGCAAGTCTTCCAGGTCCTGAAGCAGCAAAACAGCCCCAGACCATCACACTACCACCACCATATTTTACTGTTGGTATAATGTTCTTTTTATGAAATGCAGTGTTCCTTCTACGCCAGATATACTTGGACACACACCTTCCAAAGAGTTCCACTTTTGTCTCATCGGTCCACAGAATGTTGTCCCAAAAGTCTTGGGGATCATCAAGATGTGTTGTGGAGAAATTGAGACGAGCTTTGATGTTCTTTTTGCTCAGCAGTGGCTTTCTCCTTGGAACTCTGCCATGCAGGCCATTTTTGCCCAGTCTTTTCCTGATGGTGGAGGCATGAACGCTGACCTTAACTGAGGCAAGTGAGGCCTGCAGTTCCTTGGACGTTGTTGTGGGGTCTTTTGTGACCTCTTGGATGAGTCTTCGCTGCGCTCTTGGGGTAATTTTGGGCGGCCGGCCACTCCTGGGAAGGTTCACCACTGTTCCATGTCTTCGCCATTTGTGGATAATGGCTCTCACTGTGGTTCGCTGGATTCCCAAAGCTTTGGAAATGGCTTTATAACCCTTTCCAGACTGATAGATCTCAATTACTTTCTTTCTCAATTGTTCCTGAATTTCTTTGGGTCTTGGCATGATGTGTAGCTTTTAAGGATCTTCTGGTGGACCTTACTGTGTCAAGCAGCTCCTATTTAAGTGATGCCTTGATTGTGAACAGGTGTGGCAATAATCAGGCCTGGGTGTGGCTAGAGAAATTGAACTCAGGTGTGGACAACCACAGTTATAGTATGTTTTAACAAGGGGGGGCAATCACTTTTTCACACAGGGCCATGATGGTTTGGATTTTTTTTCACCTTTAATAATAAACACCTTAATTTACAAATTGCATTTTGTGTTTACTTATGTTGTCCTTGACTATTGTTTAAATTGGTTTGATGTTCTGAAACACTTAAGTGTGACAAACATGCAAAGGAACAGGAAATGAGGAAGGGGGCAAACACTTTTTCACACCACTGTAATATGCCTCCTTCCAGTAGAAAGCCCTAGGGGAAGAGAGAGAATAATCAGATCCTCCCAAATATTTATCTTCTGCCCAGCCACACCTTCTGGGCCAGCCTCCCAAAGATTAACCAAGGTCAGATAACTATACATAATCCAATGACATACACTCCCTCACGATTTCCGGAAATTTTCCTAGAACAGGCAAAAGCCATCAGCCACCAGGTTTAGGGATAATCCTGAGGAGACCTGGAAAATGAATTGCAGCTCAGCTGGATACAACAGAGTCATAAACGAAATTTAGCTGACCCAGGACAGGGTGGCTAAAAAAAAAACAACTGCTCTAAAACTTTATAAAATGATGTTTAATGAGCTTTGCTGCAGTTAAGGATGCATTATGCAAACTGTATGTTACTCAGGTAAGACAATTTCCACCTGCATAACAAAGAGTGGTTATGTTCTGAGGGAAGATGACTGCATAGGCGAGGGTTTCATATCTACTCAAAGGCCTTTTAAAAATTAGCTTTGTCTGCTACTTTCTGCTCTGTGTTCTGTTGTGCATTATCATTTTACTGAATTATTTTCTTTTTGGCAGATGTTTTTAAGTTCAATTCCATCTTTTAGAGAAACATTAAAAATATGTGTATCAGCATCTTGAAACAAAGCAGCTCTGCAATACTCACCGCCTAAAAATATACCCAAAATGGTAGGCAGACCTAGGGGCAGAGGGAGTGGTTTTGATCTTCCTTGCTACAAGTGTTATGTGCAATGGGAGAAGTTCAAGACTGATTAACGCATCTGCCTAATCCCAAATAACACAGCCAGGTTCAATTTTGTTAATATAAATCAGGCTTGGATCACAGTGGAATTCCACACACTGGCTGCAAATACAAGTGATTAGCTAAAAAAAGAAAAGGATTCATGTAAATTATATAAAAAAAAAAAATATACATTTTTTTTGAAAGCAGCAGCTTGATGTGGGATAAACACAATAGATAGAAGAGGGCCCAATCAAAAAAAAAATATTAAGAATTAATAAACCATATTAGTCCATATTAAAGAAAATGTAATCCTCTTCATAATGGCACCACAGTGACTTCAAACTAAAGAAAAGTGTCCAATCACTGTAATAAAGACATGCTTACCAGATGGCAAGCACAAAGGGCGTTTGGCTATAACCCAGCCATGGCCTTGAGCTTGAATTGATGACCAGATCAGAAACCCTGACAGGCAGGCTGGATGGCTGTGGATCTCTCCCCGTGACCGTCTATAAAGTCCATATCGGTATTTACAGAAAATGACCCAGAAGGAAAAAATTGACCATAGCGTAATACAGTCTAGTAATTTATTTTAAAAAGAAGTATTGCACTTACATCAAATAGGTTGAAAACTCAAATAATAAAAACAGTGTCAGCTGGTAGATACAATCGGAAGCCCGTCCTCCTAGTGAAATGGCATGGTGACATCAGAACATACCTTCCCCCAGACGTGTTACTTCATATGTGACATTGTCAATGGGGAATGGATTTTTATTGATTAGCTAACATATGCTCACTTCAATTTTGTTATTTGTGATACTTATGCCTATGTATCAAGCTTCAATCATGCCACCTCTTTGTGTTTGTGATTGTCACATTCGTGACAAGAGAGGATTGAAAAGGTCATGTAAAACACCCCCTTGTGTTATGAAATCTAATAAACGAACTGCACCTTTAAAAGTTATAATTTTGCCTATTAAGTAAATATATTGTTGTGTAAGAAGTGTCTTGTGTTGAAAACAAAACTAGACATAGGGGATTTTAGTTGTCATGGGATAGTCTTGAGTTTTAGGCTTCATGCACACGAGACGCAGATGCAAACGCTGCTGGACACATGTTGAAACCGGCGTTTAGAAACGCGCGGTTTGCCGCGATTTTTACCGCGATTTAGCGGCATTTTACCGCGTTTTACCGCGTTTTACCGCGTTTGCGTCTAGAAGCGTTTCGTTAAGCTAACATCATAGACCCTCCCCAGCTCAAAAATTAACAATTTCAGCAATTTTGTGAGACCAGAGTGAGTAGCAGCAGCTGTGAGAGCTGCAGTGTACTTGTATTTAGCGTGTCACTTGCCACGGCACCTGCCACAAGTTGTGGATTGTCCACTTGCCACGTGACTTGCCACATCACCTGCCACGTCACTTGCCATGTCATCTGCCACAAGTTGTGGATTGTCCAACTGCCACGTCACCTGCCACAAGTTGTGGATTGTCCACTTGCCACGTCACTTGCCACGTCACTTGCCACAAGTTGGAGATTGTCCACTTGCCACATCACCTGCCACGTCACCTGTCACAAGTTGTGGATTGTCCACTTGCCACATCACTTGCCACCTGCCATGTCACTTGCCACAAGCTGTGGATTGTCCACTTGCCACGTCACCTGCCACGTCACTTACCACGTCACCTGCCACACGTTTTGGATTGTCCACTTGCCACGTCACTTGCCACGTCAGCTGCCACGTCACTTGCCACAAGATGTGGATTGTCCACTTGTCACATCACCTGCCACATCACTTGCCACATCACCTGCCACGTCACCTGCCACAAGTTGTGGATTGTCCACTTGCCACGTCACTTGCCACATCACCTGCCACGTCACTTGCCACGAGATGTGGATTGTCCACTTGCCACGTCACTTGCCACGTCACCCGCCACGTCACTTGCCACGTCACCTGCCACAAGTTTTGGATTGTCCACTTGCCACGTCACTTGCCACGTCAGCTGCCACGTCACTTGCCACAAGATGTGGATTGTCCACTTGTCACATCACCTGCCACATCACTTGCCACATCACCTGCCACGTCACCTGCCACAAGTTGTGGATTGTCCACTTGCCACGTCACTTGCCACATCACCTGCCACGCCACTTGCCACAAGATGTGGATTGTCCACTTGCCACGTCACTTGCCACGTCAGCTGCCACGTCACTTGCCACAAGATGTGGATTGTCCACTTGTCACATCACCTGCCACGTCACCTGCCACAAGTTGTGGATTGTCCACTTGCCACGTCACTTGCCACATCACCTGCCACGTCACTTGCCACGAGATGTGGATTGTCCACTTGCCATGTCACTTGCCACGTCACCTGCCACGTCACTTGCCACGTCACCTGCCACAAGTTTTGGATTGTCCACTTGCCACATCACTTGCCACGTCAGCTGCCACGTCACTTGCCACAAGATGTGGATTGTCCACTTGTCACATCACCTGCCACATCACTTGCCACATCACCTGCCACAAGTTGTGGATTGTCCACTTGCCACGTCACTTGCCACATCACCTGCCACGTCACTTGCCACGAGATGTGGATTGTCCACTTGCCATGTCACTTGCCACGTCACCTGCCACGTCACTTGGCACGTCACCTGCCACAAGTTTTGGATTGTCCACTTGCCACGTCACTTGCCACGTCAGCTGCCACGTCACTTGCCACAAGATGTGGATTGTCCACTTGTCACATCACCTGCCACATCACTTGCCACATCACCTGCCACGTCACCTGCCACAAGTTGTGGATTGTCCACTTGCCACGTCACTTGCCACATCACCTGCCACGTCACTTGCCACAAGATGTGGATTGTCCACTTTCCACGTCACCTGCCATGCCACCTGCCACAAGTTGTGGATTGTCCACTTGCCACGTCACCAGCCACATCACCTGCCACAAGTTGTGGATTGTCCACTTGCCACACCACTTTCCACGTCACCTGCCACAAGATGTGGATTGTCCACTTGCCACATCACCAGCCACATCACCTGCCACAAGTTGTGGATTGTCCACTTGCCACATCACTTTCCACGTCACCTGCCACGTCACCTGCCACAAGTTGTGGATTGTCCACTTGCCACGTCCCTTGCCACGTCCCCTGCCACGTCACCTGCCACAAGTGGATTGTCCACTTGCCACATCACTTGCCACATCACCTGCCACAAGTTGTGGATTGACCACTTGCCACGTCACCTGACACAAGTTGTGGATTGTCCACTCACCACGTCACTTGCCACATCCCCTGCCACAAGTGGATTGTCCACTTGCCACATCACTTGCCACGTCACCTGCCACAAGTTATGGATTGTCCACTTGCCACGTCACATGCCAGTCACCTGCCACAAGTTGTTGATTTTCCACTTGCCACGTCACCTGCCAGGTCACTTGCCGCGTCACCTGCCAGGTCACTTGCCACGTCACCTGCCACAAGTTGTGGATTGTCCACTTTCCACATCACTTGCCACTTCACCTGCCACGTCACTTGCCACAAGTTGTGGATTGTCCACTTGCCACATCACTTGCCACCTGCCATGTCACTTGCCACAAGTTGTGGATTGTCCACTTGCCACGTCACTTGCCACCTGCCATATCACTTGCCACAAGTTGTGGATTGTCCACTTGCAATTGCAATTGTTTAAAATATTTTTCTAATGGTTTTTCATCATTTGCAATCATTTTTGAGATTTTTAATGTAAAAAAAAAGGTCACCTTTAAAAACGCATATAAACGCAAACGCGGCTAAACGCGGTAGCGGCGTTTTGCCGCGTTTTACCGCGTTTTGCCGCGTTTTGCGTCTGAAACGTGGAAATTTTTGCTTCTGAACACATTTTTTTGCTTCTGGAAAAACGAGATTAAACGCAACTGCATAAAAACGGAAAAAAACGAGACTGTGTGCATGGACACATAGGATAACATTGAATGAGTTCAGGGGCAGTTGAAAAAACTGTCCAACTGCATCTGAACGCGCGTTTAACTGCGTCTCGTGTGCATGAGGCATTATTGGTCTAGGTGACACAATGATATTTTGATTGACATTGTGATTGGTTTATTTAATTTGAACATGTACCCTTATTGGTGGAAGGTGGCCTGTAACGCCCATATTTTATCCTTAACACCATGCCGGGGATAATAAAAGTGGAACAGTGTATAAGCACCGTGTTGTGTGAATTATTATTATTTATGTTTCCTATGCATAGAGATATATTTGGGCATGAAGCAATGGAATTGGCCTATGGTAAGGTAATTATAATTAAATAATAGCCAGGACTAGTGTTTAACCACCTAAATATAGTGCACTTACACCCCCTTCCTGCCCAAATAAATTTTCAGCTTTCAGGGCCCTCACAGTTTGAATGACAATTACTCAGTCATGCAACACTGTATCCATATGGAACTTGCGTCCTTTTTTTTATACAAATAGAGATTTATTTTGGTGGTATTTAATCACTACTGAGTTTTTTTGTTTTTTGTGCTATAAATAAAAAAAAAAAATTCTGAAAAAAAGCCTTTTTCTTTGTTTCTGTCATAAAATTTTTCTAATTAATAATTTTTCTTTATAAATTTTGGCCAAAATTTATACTGCTACATATCGTTGGTAAAAAATAACCCAAATTAGTGGATGTTATTTGGTCTTTGTGAAAGTTATAGAGTCTACAATCTATGGTGCCGATCACTGAAAATTGATCACATCTGATCAGGCCTTCAGTACATCAGGTAAATCTCAATTCTTGAGACACTAACAAGTTAGGAAAGTACACATACCTCCCAAATGACCCCTTTTTTGAAAGTAGACATTCCATGGTATTAAGTAAGTAGCAAGGTGAGTTTTTTAAGTTGTATTTTTTTTCCCACAATCCTTTGCAATATATATATATTATAGTTATATATAGTTTTTTACAAAATTCGGTTAATTTTTTTCCATAAGTTTATGGAAAATGTAGAAAAAATTAAAATGCATGTATATATCAAAAATTATACCCCAAAATACATTCTGCTATACCACATGTGTGAGACTTTTACACAGCCTGGCCACATACAGAGGCCCAACACTGAAGTAGCACCATCATGCGTTCTAGGAACATAAATTACACATCTCATTTCATTCCTACTTATCACATTTTCGAAGGTCCTTGAGCACTAGCCCATTGGAATTACCCACAAAATTACCCCATTTTGGAAAAAAAACACCACAACATTTATTCTATGAGGCATGGGTTGCAGATAGGTACTCGGGTACTCGTATGGACTGTGACAGGTACTCAGGTACTCATATGGACTGTGACAGGTATTCGAGTACTCAGATGAACTGTGACAGGTACTCAGGTACTCATATGGACTGTGACAGGTACTCAGATACTCAGATGGACTTTGACAGGTACTCGTATACTCGGATGGACTGTGACGGGTACTCGGGTACTCTGATGGACTGTGACAGGTACTCAGGTACTCTGATGGACTGTGACAGGTGCTCGGGTACTCTGATGGACTGTGACAGGTACTCAGGTATTCAGATGGACTGTGACAGGTACTACTCTGATGGACTGTGACAGATACTCATATGAACTGTGACAGGTACTTTGATGGGTGGTGACAGGTCCTCTTTATTGGGGGGTGCAATCAGTGTGTGTTGGTGTAAACTGTAGGCGGTAATGAGATGTTACTGCAATCTCCTCCTCACACATGATCGGTGTGTGAGTACACGATCAGTGTGTGAGGGGGAGAACCCAGTAACATCTCCTTACCTCGGTTTAGTAGATCACAGCCGACCACATGGTAAACAGCCGCTGGCCAATGGCTGTTTCCCAGCATCGGTGACGAGCAGTGTTCCCAGTAACACGCTGCCACCGACGTGCATGCTCCAGATCGCACACATGTGCCGTGCAAGGTGGGGCAGTACCACCTGTGATTGGCCATGACTTCATCATGGCCCATCACATGGTAAACAGCCCTGCCCAATGGCTGTTCACCCCCCTCGGTGGCGAGCAGTGTCTCCGTGACACAGGAGGAACAGGGATGCGGGCGCACAATTTTCTGTTTAAATGGAGGGACGTCATATGACACCCTCCCAGAAAGAGGCCCATGCCGCCTGGCCGTCATATGACAGTCGGCAGGCGGCTAGCGATTAAAGTGTGAAAATGCACCTTTAGTGGTGTCAGAATTTTAAATACTCAGGTAATTAGATAATTTTTTTAATATAGATTATATTTGTTAGGGACTTAGATTAAAAGATTTTTTTTTTTCTTGAGTATTTTTTGTTTGGGACGGTGCGAGCCGCTTCGGTGACAGAATTGGTTAACTCCTAAGTTGAACCTGATTGACCACCCTTATAGGACATATGTGTCAGGTCAGGTACTTAGAAAGTATTTTGAAGTTTGTGCAAATTAGTATTACTTCATTGGTAACATAACTTTTGATTACTGGTTGGTATTACTAGATTACTTGCATTTTTTTATAGCTTGGGGTTTCTATGATGTTATGCCCAAGTTGGCTTTAAGCATTCTGGAAACGCTGTGGAAAAGTGTACAAGCAAATTAGTAGCATGTTGCTCATGGGAAGAAAAGGTAAAGCGATCGATCAGGTAGGGAGTTTTTAGTCAGAAATAGTGACAAAGTAATTTAGGAATCTAACTTGCTTATTCCCACATATCGTGATTGTGGTAAATACTTTTTTATGTATGTTCATGTAATCTGATGTATGTATGTATGTATGTTCATGTAATCTACATTTCTTTAAAGAATGAAAGAAGGAATGGGGAAAATTTCAAATGTGGGTAGGTCATCACTTAAGGTGTTAAAAAGACTAAAGAAATTAAGGAAAATGTCATTGTTGTTATGCATATGGGACAAAAGGTATTTTGGTTATGCGATGGAAATAAAAGAAATGGACCAGTCAAGGTTACAGTGCAATATTATATGAGGTATATGAGGTCTCCCTTTTACTAATATTTGTTTATAAGTGCTTACATTGCAAGTATAATTGTTTTGATGACTCGTTAAAGGCAAAGTAAATAGAATTTTAAGGCTCGGTTCACACAGTGGGCGGCACGTCTTGCAGCGCCGCGACCTGCACACAATCAGCGGCGACTTGCAAAACGACTTCTGTATAGAAGTCAATGCAAGTCGCCCGAAGTCGCCGCAAAAGTAGTATAGGAACCTTTTTTCTAAGTCGGAGCGACTTGAGTCGCTCCTATTAGAACGGTTCCATAGTACAGAACGGAGCGCAACTTGTCAGGCGGCGAAGTCGCCTGGACAAGTCGCCCCTGTGTGAACCGAGCCTGAAGGTTGCAAAATAATGTGTTATGCATGCTGGGGGTTGTGTAAGGAGAGGGAGTGTTTTGAGAACACCCTACTTTGTAGAAAGGATAAAGTAAGTGAGTTTAAAGGTGTTTTTAATGAACACATCCTACATTGTAGAGAGTAATATAAATTAAGATTTGACTGAAGAGTAAGAGAGGAGTTATTTATAAATTAAAGTTAAATTAAATTAGAAAAACAGCAGCAATGAAAACTCGGGAATATTAAGATCTTAGGATTGCAGTGGAAAAGTTAATAGAACATATCACTCCTAGGGCCAGTAGAGTTCACATCTAGAAGCTTAGGAACACTGGGCCTGCAGTTAAAATCCATTATCAAAGGTAAATTACTATGCTATCGAAATGTCTGATGCAGTTCAGAGACAAGACATGCAAGAGTAAAATATAGTTTTAAAAAAGGGGAAGTAACATTACAGAGATCTCAAAGGCTTTGAGAAGGGTCCAGATCAGAGAACAGGGATGGAAATTGGGCATACCATTTGGACAGGAGTTGCCATGTCTGCTGTAGCACCGTTAAGAACATTCCCATATTAATGGGTAATGGATTTGTCCTTGATGCGCAACTTTGAGGACGTAGCTAGATGATATGATATGGGTGACAGGGATACATTTCCTCGAATGCTATTATAATTTCTGCTTGAAGTATGGAAAAACAGGAAATGTTTTAGTAGTTGAAACTCAGGATGGAGAATAAGAAGTCTTCAGTTTAAAATGAGGAAGTTCAATTTTTAAAGCCAGTTTCAATCTAGCAGTATATATTGAGAAATTTTGAGATATGTGTAAGCCTATATATTAGTATTTAAACTAAGAAAATAGGAACTTGCCATACAGCATATCATATTGTTGGTTATTTTAAATAATTAATAATAATAATTTAAGATGATGATATGATAAAATGAATTCTTAAAAAATGTTTTATGGGTGCACTTCATTATCACGTCTAACTCAAGAATGCATGCATATTGCTACATTTCAATTCCATATTTAGCAAGTCTTTGCTGAAATGGAGAGTGAATGTTGAGAAGGATTTAATTCAGACAAGTTATTTATATAGATTTAAAGTATGTTATTACATGTTTATTGTTTAAAAGGTTGCAACTGCTGTTTGTCTATTCATGGAATGTGTTGGGCACATATTATTAAGCCCATGCCCAATACATAGTTAATTGGAATCATAAAAGGAGAATGTGAGGTCACTATTAAATTACGTGTATGTGCTGGTACCAAATGTTTTTATTTTGAGGAATGTGATTAGATAATTAATTGATTAAAAGGTTTAAGATAATTGCAGGATACAAACTTTTAAGAGTAACGTTTCAACTTATAGCTGGGGTATTTTGATTATTTCAGTTAGAGTCTGACTTTAAAGATTGTTTTAATTGTGTAATTGCCTATCCTCATGTTGTTGAAGCTTTGGATGGTATTTTTTTCAGTATCAACAAATGTACTATATTTCAGATTGATAAAATTGCTATGGGCTCCGAGGTGTTCAATAAATCGCATTATGATTTTATAGAAGAACCTAGAGTGGTGTTTTATGTAGATAAAAAATATGTTTGAGATTAATTATGAAAAAAAATATTGAATGTTTGAGGGGTAGTTGGGCAGATGGGCTCACTTGTTGATATTGAAATTAAAACAAATGGGAACTTATACCGGGACATTACAAAACAAAGAAAATGGTTATTTGTGCAAAAGCTATAGTTGTGTTTAACCACTTGAGGACCGCCGTATTGCCATTGTACGTCAGCACAATGGCACAGGCAGGCATAATCACGTACATCTACGTGATTGCCTTCCAGCGGGTGGGGGGTCCCATCGGACCCCCTCCCGCTGGATACGGCGGTCCGATTCGGTCCAGCAGCGATCCGTGATGAGGGGATGGCCGTTCGTTTTCGGCCACCCCCTCTGGATCGCTCCTGGCCAATGAGAAGCTTCCTCCCCTGTGTATTGTTTACACAGGAAGGAGGAAGTGATGTCATTCTCCTCGGGGCGGTCTTTTTGACCGGACTACGAGGAGAAGAGTAAAAGTAAGTCTGCACGAACACTACACTGACATGTAGGTACACACAGGCACACAAACCCCCCCGATCCCCCCCCGCCCCCCCTCCCCCCCAGTCACAGTGTCACTGATTGCATTGATCATTTCTTTACTGATCAATGCATTCAGTGTCAGTTGTGACAGTAAAAACTGTCAGGACAGTTAGTGTTAGGTCCAGGGTAGCCCCCTATCACCCCCCAATAAAGATTTAACCCCCTGATTGCCCCTAGAGTTAACCCTTTCACCCCCTTTTGCCAGTGTCACTAAGCGATCATTTTTCTGATCGCTGCATGTGTCGCTAGGTAGCTAGTTATTTTTTTAGGTTCACCGCCAGGTTTTTATATCGCTAGGTACCCCGATATACTACCCAATAATGTTTTTAACCCCCTGATTGCCGCTAGTTAACCCTTTCACCCCCTTTTGCCAGTGTCACTAAGCGATCATTTTTCTGATCGCTGCATGTGTCGCTAGGTAGCTAGTTATTTTTTTAGGTTCACCGCCAGGTTTTTATATCGCTAGGTACCCCGATATACTACCCAATAATGTTTTTAACCCCCTGATTGCCGCTAGTTAACCCTTTCACCCCCTTTTGCCAGTGTCACTAAGCGATCGTTTTTCTGATCGCTGCATTAGTTTCGCTACAGTCGCTAGGTAGCTAGTTATTTTTTTAGGTTCACCGCCAGGTTTTTATAGCGCTAGGTACCCCGATATACTACCCAATAATGGTTTTAACCCCCTGATTTCCGCTAGTTAACCCTTTCACCCCCTTTTGCCAGTGTCACTAAGCGATAATTTTTCTGAACGCTGCATCAGTGTCGCTAGTGTCGCTAGGTAGCTAGTTAACTAGGCTCCCAAAAAGTCCCCCACATGTGGTATCCCCGTACTCGGGAGAAGCAGCAGAATTTATTTTGGGGTGTAATTTGACTTCTGCCCATAGCATGTGTGAGCAATATATCATTTAGTGACAACTTTGTGCAAAAAAAAAAAAGTTTGTAATATTCCCGCAACTTTTGGCAAAATATAAAATATTCCATGGACTCAACATGCCTCTCAGTAAATAGCTTGGGGTGTCTACTTTCCAAAATGGGGTCATTTGGGGGGGTTTTGTGCTATTTTGGCATTTTATGGCCTTCGAAACTGTGATAGGTAGTGAGGAGTTAAATCAAAAATTTGCACCCTTAGAAATCCTGAAGGTGGTGATTGGTTTTCGGGGTGCCGTGCGCGACTAGACTCCCAAAAAGTCCCACACATGTGGTATCCCCGTACTCGGGAGAAGCAGCAGAATGTATTTTGGGGTGTCATTTCACATATAACCATGGCATGTGTGAGCAATATATCATTTAGTGACAACTTTTTGTAAAAAAAATTTTTTTTTTTTTTTTTTTGTCATTATTCAATCCCTTAGGACAAAAAAAATAAATATTCAATGGGCTCAACATACCCATCAGCAATTTCCTTGGGGTGTCTACTTTCCAAAATGGGGTCATTTGGGGGGGATTTGTACTGCCCTGCCATTTTAGCACCTCAAGAAATGAGATCGGCAGTCATAAATTAAAAGCTGTGTAAATTCCAGAAAATGTACTCTAGTTTGTAGACGCTATAACTTTTGCGCAAACCAAAAAATATACGCTTATTGACATTTTTTTTACTAAAGACATGTGGCTGAATAAATTTTGCCCTCAATGTATGACTAAAATTTAGTTTATTCGATTTTTCTTATAACAAAAAGAAGAAAATATCTTTTTTTTTCAAAATTTTCGCTCTTTTTCCATTTATATCGCAAAAAAAAAAAATCGCAGAGGCAATCAAATACCATCAAAAGAAAGCTCTATTTGTGGGAAGAAAAGGACGCAAATTTCGTTTGGGTGCAATATTGCATGACCGCGCAATTACCAGTTAAAGCAGCGCAGTGCGAAATTGCAAAAAGACCTCTGGTCCTTAAGGTGTTTATTGGTCCGGAGCTGAAGTGGTTAAGTTAATACAATTGATACAATATTTAAATAATTATAACAATACTTGGAGATTTATAAATGTTTTATTTTTAGCTTTTTGGTTAATACAAGTTTAAGAATATTATAATTGAGAAATGGATATTCATGCTATGAATCAAAAAAGGCGCTATGCCAAAGGAATTGTTGTTAAGAAAGAAAAAGGGAAGTAACTTAAGGTTGTGTAATCCTATGTACCAAGCTACCACTAGAGTAAAAAAAATATATACTTTGGGTGAGATATGGATTTAAAAAAAAATGAGAAAAGGTGTTCGAGGGGAAGATATGGAAGAATGCATTCTAAATAGAGAATGAATGGAATGGCCAATGAATGTGGAATGACAAAGTGGTTGTATTGTGTTTAATGAATGCACAAGGTATTTAATTAGTACAGTATCTAAATATTTGTTTAAAATGTACACAAAGAGATGGTTATCTCATGGGATATTGTATTCTCTTATTGGGAGCAGAGGTCACTAGGTCCATGTTCCTGATATATACAGTACAGACCAAAAGTTTGGACACACCTTCTCATTCAAAGAGTTTTCTTTATTTTCATGACTATGAAAATTGTAGATTCACACTGAAGGCATCAAAACTATGAATTAACACATGTCCAATTATATACTGAACAAAAAAAGTGTGAAACAACTGAAAATATGTCTTATATTCTAGGTTCTTTAAAGTAGTCACCTTTTGCTTTGATTACTGCTCCGCACACTCTTGGCATTCTGTTGATGAGCTTCAAGAGGTAGTCACCTGAAATGGCTTTCCAACGGTCTTGAAGGAGTTCCCAGAGATGCTTAGCACTTGTTGGCCCATTTGCCTTCACTCTGCTGTCCAGCACACCCCAAACCATCTCGATTGGGTGACTGTGGAGGCCAGGTCCTCTGGCGCAGCACCCCATCACTCTCCTTCTTGGTGAAATAGCCCTTACACAGCCTGGAGGTGTGTTTGGGCTCATTGTCCTGTTGAAAAATAAATGATGGTCCAACTAAACGCAAACCGGATGGAATAGCATGCTGCTGCAAGATGCTGTGGTAGCCATGCTGGTTCAGTATGCCTTCAATTTTGAATAAATCCCCAACAGTGTCTTCAGCAAAGCACCCTAACACCATCACACCTCCTCCATGCTTCACAGTGGGAACCGGGCATGTAGAGTCCATCCGTTCACCTCTTCTGCGTCGCACAAAGACACGGTGGTTGGAACCAAAGATCTCAAACTTGTACTCATCAGACCAAAGCACAGATTTCCACTGGTCTAATGTCCATTCCTTGTGTTCTTTAGTCCAAACAAGTCTCTTCTGCTTGTTGCCTGTGTGAGTATGCAATATACAGGGATAGGGACAATTGTAGATACTCACTCAGGTTGAACTGGGTGGATTGGTGCCTTTATTCAACCTTAGTAACTATGTAAAAATCCCCCGGGTTGCCAAATCGTTTCTAGTATCAATTCTGTGACTATGCCATTAGCAAAATATCTAGACAAATGTCTGGCTCCTTTAGTTTTAAATACACGCTCCTACATTCATGATACCCAAGAATATCCAATGAGAAATTCACCTTACCTCCAGGGGCTATATTGCATACTCACATTGGTTCCCACCCTCAAGGAGCCATGATCCAAGGTCCCCATTCATATACCAGGGCCAATTTTGGACAGGAGCCAATTAACCTACCTGCATGTCCTTGGAGTGTGTGAGGAAACCGGAGTACCCAGAGGAAACCCATGCAGGCACAGGGAGAACATGCAAACTCCATGCAGGTAGTGTCGTGGTTGGGATTCGAACCAGCGATCCTATTTTACTGCTAGGTGAGAGTGTTAACCTCTACACCACTGTGCCGCCTCCGGGTCCTTACATAGGGTCCTTATGTATTTTAGGTAATACACAAAACATAGGAGTGGTGGGAAAATCAGAAATTAAGAATGTTTGAGTGTTATTATTTATAATTCCTGTATGAACAGCTTACTTAATTATTTCTTTTATTTTATTTGAAACCTGTGTGGTAGGATTACTGTCCAAATGCCTGTAAATCTGAGTGTATGTATATATATATATATATATATATACCGTATTTTTCGCTCCATAAGACGCACCTGACTATAAGACGCACCTAGGTTTTAGAGGTTGAAAACAAGAAAAAAATATATTCTGAACCAAGTAGTGTACTAAAATATTTTCCAGTGCCCATGAAATGCAGAGTGACCATTACCATAGAAAATGCAGAGTGACCATTACCATAGAAATGCAGAGTGTCCATTACCATAGAAATGCAGAGTTACCATTGCCTTACCTGATGTTATCCCAGCGGCCTGCCTATTCCTCCTGTCCTTGGCCCGTCCTCCTCCTCCTCCCTGGCCATTGTTCCTGGGAGCAGACTCCTGCCTTTGCCTCTTCGCTTCTTCCTCCGGCCACTCCTGTCAGAGTCACCGGCCATGCGTTTCTCTGCCTCTATGGTGGCTGGCTCCCCAACGCACTTCTCCCTCCTCCATCAGGCCACTATGTACTAGTGGTGCAACAGATCAAACCACTCACAGATCGTGAGTTTTTCGCTTCATAAGACGCACCTAGGTTTTAGAGGTTGAAAACAAGAAAAAAAAATATTCTGAACCAAATAGTGTACTAAAATATTTTCCAGTGCCCATGAAATGCAGAGTGACCATTACCATAGAAAATGCACAGTGCCCATTACCATAGAAATGCAGAGTTACCATTGCCTTACCTGATGTTATCCCAGTGGCCTGCCTATTACTCCTGTCCTTGGCCCGTCCTCCTCCTCCTCCCCGGCCATTGTTCCTGGGAGCAGACTCCTGCCTTCGCCTCTTCGCTTCTTCCTCCGGCCACTCCTGTCAGAGTCACCGGCCATATGTTTCTCTGCCTCTATGGTGCCAGGCTCCCCAAGGCACTTCTCCCTCCTCCATCAGGCCACTAGGTACTAGGGGTGCCACAGATCAAACAACTCACAGATCGGATCATTCCTCGGATCAGAGTCACGGATCGGATAATTTTTCGGATCAGCAAATAATAATTGAATTTGCAAAAACCTGTGAAAATTCCACCACCATATAGTCCCCACTGTAATATCCACAATCTCCCCACTGTAATATACATCTCCCCCACTGTAATATCCACATCATCTCCCCCACTGTAATATTGGCTGAGCATGGCTGGGTATGGGTGGGTATCGCCGAGTATGCGAGTATTACCGGGTATTGCAGGGTATGACTGGGTATTGCAGAGTATTGGCAGGGTATTGGCAGGGTATTGCAGGGTATTGGCAGGTATTACCAAGTATTTCCGGGAATTGCAGGGTATGGCTGGGTATGGCAGAGTATTGGCTGGGTATTGCAGAGTATTGGCTGGGTATGGCAGAGTATTGGCAGGGTATTGCAGTGTATTGGCAGGGTATTGCAGGGTATTGGCAAGGTATTGCAGAGTATTGGCAGAGTGTTGCAGAGTATTGGCAGAGTGTTGCAGAGTATTGGCAGGGTGTTGCAGAGTATTGGCAGGGTTTTGCAGAATATTGGCAGGGTGTTCCAGAGTATTGGCAGGGTGTTCCAGAGTATTGGCAGGGTATGGCAGAGTATTGGCAGAGTATTGCAGAGTATTGGCAGGTTATGGCAGAGTATTGGCAGGTTATGGCAGAGTATTGGCAGAGAATTGCAGAGTATTGGCAGGGTATGGAGGGATGGCTGTGACGGGATGGCAATTGTCACAGAGCAGCACTGTTGGCACTACAGATGCAGCCCACAGCACTGCTGTCATCCAATCTCTCCCCTCCACTGCACAGATCTGTGATCGCTCTGTCATTTGATGGAGCGATCACATTGTAAACAGCCCACAAGTGCACCAAGATGGCCGCCACTCCGAAGCTAGGCTGAAGCCGCGGCCTTTCCTAAGGCCAAGGCAGCAGAGCACTCTGCGGATCGTGGCGTGTGCCACGGATTGGTGACGATCCGTTGCACCCCTAACTGTGACTGACCCGGATACCAACTATTGTCTGGAGGATTTTTCTCAGAAATTGTCAAGCAAATAGCCGAATTTTCACAGCGTGCTTTTTACTGGCCTTCCTGCTGGCATTTACTGGCATGGGAGACGATACAAGCGGTGGCAGGGGGCGGTGCCAGCAATGGCGGGTGGCGGTGCGTATCGTATTTATCGTATATAAGATGCAGGGACATTTTCCCCCATATTTCTGGGGGAAAAGTGCGTCTTATAGACCGAAAAATACGGTGTATGTATGTATATGTGTGTGTATGTGTGTGTGTATATATATATATATATATATATATATATATATATATATATATATATATATATATATATATATATGGGATTTTGGTAAAAAAGGGTGAAATTATAAATTTTTGAAGAGTTACTAAAATTAAGTAACAAGGACCAAAATAAATTGCTGCATATGTAGAGTCTGTGAAATGTTAAAATTTGAGGGGAAAGTTTGTTTGAATAACAGTCAGAGTGACTATTCTGGATGTATTTACCTTTTGAATTCCCAGAATGTCAACTGTGAAGTGTTAATGATGTAGTGTTGTTTATTTATCCTTGTTTTGTTGGTTGCTGATGAACAGATATATTTGCAAAGTTAGGAGGCTGACTTCTGAGTCAAAATATGTGTTTGGGTAAAATGTTCTGTTCTGAAACCCTCGGGTTCACTTGGGTCACTGAGATAGAATGAACTAACAGTGTTTATGTTTTGTTGAAATCCTAATGTAATACTGGATTTTGAAAAAAAATGTTTAGTTAAATATATTGTATCTATATAATGAATACTCTTGCTGAGAAACATATTTTTATTTCTGCATGCTTTACTTATGTTTGAATTAATGAGTAATTTTATTTTTAATACCTCCAATGGTTAAGGCCTGAATTGATCACGTAGATTCTGTGGTTATTCATGTTGGATGAGGAGTGCCAACCCCATTCATACCCTATACCCCATTCATACCCTACCCTATACGGATGTCAAGTTACTTGAAGAAATGACTACAGCTTTTACATGGAAATCTTCATTGTTCATCTTTGTTGTTCTAATGCCTTGGGAGGTGTTGAGATGAGTAAAGGCAGACTCCAGCTGGAAAATGTTCCTGGGAATGACACCTTGAGGGTTAGCCATGATGCATGCCTAAGGTCTACGAAATTTCAGTGAGCATTAAGGGAAAGATCCAGATGCCAGCCCAAAGACCCAAGTCTAGCCCAATGCATCAGATAGATGGATATTGAGTTCTCTAAAATATGGATGAGCACCGAATCAAACCAAAAGTTTGGGAAAAGTTTAGGAGAATGAGAATCATAATGTTGACATTTTCCTTCCTTTTTGAATTTAATGGACATTCATAAGCCATACAAGAGACTTCTTTTGTGTTTTTTCTTTGGGGATATTTTTCATTTGGCCTAAAGGTTGTCATAAACTTCCTGCTTGCTTTTATGGACTGTCAAGCACCTTCCCCCTTTTTTTCATGGACAATTGCTATGCAGCCGAGATTTTGATATCTACTAATTCTGATGCTTTTATTGTTCTCTATTTTTACATACTTAGGATAGTGGTACATTTATGGGAAAGTAGGGGGTATATTGGGGGCAACAGGGTTTGTGATTATCATGTTCGTGACAATAGATAGGATTGAAAGGGTCATGTAAAAAGCCCCCTTGTGTTTTTCAATCTAATATACGAACTGCACCTTTAAAAGTTATCATTTTGCTTATTAAGTAAATATATTGTTATGTAAGAACCTAGAAACTAGACATAGGGGATTTTAGTTTTCATGGGATAGTCTCGAGTTATATCTGTCTAGGTGATGTAATAATATTGTGACATTGTGGTTGACATTGTGATTGACATGTTGATTGGTTGATGTAATTTGAACATGTACCCTTATTGGTGGATGGTGGCTGGTAATGCTCATATTTTATCCATACTTAACACCACCCCGGGGATAATAAAAGCAGAACAGTGTATAAGCACCGTGTTGTGTGAATTATTCATATACATTGTCTCCTATGCATAGAGATATATTTGGGTATGAAGCAACGGAATTGACCGATGGTAAGGTAATTATAATTAGTTAATAAGGTAATAGTCAGGACTAGTGTTTAAAGGTGAAAATGCACCTTTCAGCAGGTTTTCTCCCCCATCACCTTTTTCATGAACTAATAAAAAAGGCCTTAGGGCAGCTTCTTTCTCTGCGTTTGGCATTTTCAACACTGACATTAAACGCCAATTTTTACCCACCCAAACCTAAAACCTGTAACCCCAACTTTTTTACAAAAAACATCTGCCTGTGCTTTGTGTCTCTACATTCAAGCTTGTTTGCGTTGTCTTTGGCAAATTTTTACCCCTCCCATGTAAAAGCTGAAACTCTAATTTTATGAAGTACATTATTAGATAGTAGATTATTTTATTATTATTATTATTACTGTACATGTTTTATATAGCGCCAACGGTTTGCGCAGTGCTTTACAAAATGAAGGCAGTCATTACAGTTACATTACAATTTGGTACCGGAGGAATCAGATGACTCTGCTTGTTAGAGCTTACAATCTAAAAAGGAAGGGTCAATTGATACAAAAGGTAATAGCTGTGGGGGGGATGAGCTGATGGAGGAAGTAAAACAGTGTTAGAAGCAGGATTGGCTTCTTTGAAGTGAAGGGTTTTCAGGGATTGCCTAAAGATGGATAGATTAGGGGACAGTCAGACAGATTGGGGTAGGGAGTTCCATAGGATGGGTGAAGCTCTGGAGAAATCCTGGAGACAGGCATGGGTGGAGGTGACAAGGGAGCTAGAGAGCAGAAGGTCTTGGGATGACTGAAGAGAGCATCTTGGTTGGTATTTTGGGACTAGGTTAGTGATGTAGCTGGGGTCAGAGTTATGGATGGCTTTGCAAATTATTGTTAGCATTTAGAATTTTATTTGTTGGGTAAGTGGAAGCCAGTGTAGGGATTGGCAGAGAGGGTGGAGGACACTGAATGGTTGGTAAGGTGGATGAGTCTTTCAGCGGCATTCATTATGGACTGAAGGGGGGGTAGTCTATGTAAAGGTAATCCAATGAGGAGGGAGTTGCAGTAGTTAAGGCGAGAGATAACCAGGAAGTGAATTAGAAGCTTGGTAATGTGATTAGTTAAAAAGGGGCGTATTATGGAAATGTTGCGGAGGCTAAGGCGGCATGATTTGGACAGGGATTGTATGTGGGCCTGAAAGGACAGTTCAGAGTCTAAGGTTACCCCTATGTGGGGATGGACTGATAGATGTGCCATTGATGTTGACAGAGAAGTCAGGGAAGGGGGCACGTGGGGGAGGAAATATTAAGAACTAAATTTTAGATAGATACAGGTTGAGGAAGTGGTTTGACATCCAGGCTGATATGTTTGTTAGTAAATCAGTGATGCGTGAGGAGATTGATGGGGAGAGCTGAGGGGCAGAGAGATGTATTTGGGTGTCATCAGCATATAAATGATAGTGAGCTGACCCAGGGAGGACGTGTAGATTGAGAATAGTAGAGGTCCAAGGACAGAACCTTGGGGGACCCCAATGGTAAGAGGAATTTGAAAAGAGGAAGTGAAGTTGTAAGTGACACTGAAGGTGCGATGAGATAGGTAAGATTCAAACCAAGAGTGCAGCCATAGAGACCGAGCAAATTGAGTTTGCTCGGTTGAGGAGGTGGTCAACTGTATTAAAGGCAGCGAAAAGGTCCAATAGTAAGAGTACGGAATAATCACTGTTGATTTTGGCTGTTAATAAGTAGTAGTAAGAGATTGGTCTTAGGTTGTTAAGATTGGATGGGTCTGAGTTTTTTTGTCAGTATGGGAGTGACTAGCGCATGTTTTAGAGGGTTGGGGAAGATGCCAGTAGAGAGTGAGAGGTTAAAGATATGAGTTAAGGAGTGTAGGATTGAGTCAGATGGTGACTGTAGTATTTGAGAAGGAACGGGTCCAGTGGGAAGGAGGTTAGGTGGGCATTAGAAAAAAGTTTAGTGACTTCCTCTATAGTAGTCGGGTTCAAAGAGGGAAGTATTGGTTGTGCAGGAGGACAAGAAGTGTAAAGTGAGGGAGATATCTGTAGAGCGGAGATCTCGAGATGAACTGTCTCAATCTTATTTTTGAAGTGATTAGCAATCTCCTGAGCAGTGAGTAAGTTTGTGGGTGGGGGTAATGGAGGACGAAGTAGAATGGTAAAGGTAGAAAAGAGTTGACGAGGACTGTGTTAGAGGGTGTTAATGAGAGTGATAAAGTAGGTCTGTTTGGCAGTGTGCAGGCAGGAATGGTATTTTTGGAGGGCAGATTTATATTGCTTAAAATCTTGCTGTGACTTAGTTTTACACCACAGACGCTCAAGAGCGTGGCTACGTTTTTTGAGGCTTCTGGTATTGTCTGACTGCCAGGGTTGTAGCTGTCTGGGCCTGATTCTGTGCTTAGTGAGGGGGGCGAAGGTATATAGCATTGATGACAGTGAACTTTTGCAGACAGAAGTGGCCAAGTTGGGTCAGGACAAGGATGAGATTTTGTCATAGAGACAATCTGTAGCAGAAAAAAGAAGAGAAGGGGTAAGGTGGCGAAGGTTTCTACGGGTAATATTTTGGTAGTTGGAAGGCAAGGAGGAGGCAGACAAGGAGAGAGTGCAATTAATAAGGTTGTGATCAGAGAGAGGAAAAGGAATATTGGAGAGGTTGTATGGAGTGCATAGGTAGGAGAATATGAGGTCAAGGCAGTTGCTAACAGAGTGAGTAGAAGTGATGGTCCATTGTTTAGGTCAAAAGAGGAGGTTAGGCTCAGCAGCTTAGAAGTAGCGGGAGTGTTAAGATTAACAGGGATGTTGAAGTCACCAAGAATGATTGTTGGAATTTCAGAAGAGAGAAAGTAGGTAGCCAGGCAGAGAAGTCATCCAGGAAATTTGATACTGGTCCAGGGGGCCGATAGATCAAAGCAACTCTCAATAAAACTGGAGAAAATAAACAAATACAGTGAGCTTCAAATGAGGAGAGGGACAGAGAGGGAGGTGGATGAAGAACCTAAAAAGTGCTTTGAGGGCATAGGAGGATTCCAACACAACCTCCTTTCCATCCACTAGGCCTGGATGAGTGAGTCCACAGGAGGCCACCATAGGAGAGAGAAGCAGGAGAAGGAAGGTCAGATTCTTGAATCCAGGCCTCAGTAATTGCAAGTAGGTTCAGGGAGTTTGTGATAAATAGGTCATGGACGGTGGTGAGTTTGTTACAAACAGAGTGGGCATTTCAAAGGGCACAGGAGAAGGGGAGGCTGGTTCTAGGCCGAAGAGGAATAGAAATAAGATTCTGTGGATTGCTGCTGCTATCAGAGGATGGGGGGTGCTGGATATTTTGACCAAAGGTAAATGATGGCGGTCCAGGATTTGGGGAAATATCTCCAGAAGTTAGGAGAAGCAGAAGGGGGAGAAAGATGATATGGGGGTGTGACTTGTGTGGAGGGATACATCCCAGTGTCCTGCAGGTTTTATTGGTATATGAGTTCAGAATTAGCAGGAGGTGATACATGCAGTAATAAGGTGAAGACAGAAGTGAGGTTGATATATATAAGCTGTGGAGGGGAGAAGATGGGTGAAGAGAGGATGCAAGTGTGAGAAGGAAAAGTAGAGAATGCATGATACAGATACAGAGTGGTGAAATTGAGAGGAAGCCTCTAAATATCCCTCTAACTATTAACTATCATAGGAGGACTGTAATGCCCTGTACACAGGGTCGGACATTCCGACAACAAAATCCATCGGATTTTTTCCGACAGAAGTAAGCTCAAACTTGTCTTGCATAAACAAGGTCGCACAAAGTTGTTGCAATTTCCAATCATCAAGAACACGGTGACGTACAACACCTACGACGGGACTATAAAAAGGGAAGTTTAATACTACATGCGCCACCCTTTGGGCTACTTCTACTGATCTTGTTTTTATCGCGTGTTAGTAGAAGTTTGGTTAGAGACAATTCCCGCTTTTCAGACTTGTGCATCAGATTGTTACTGCTCTTCAGTTTGTGCTTGTGGGGTTCGTATCTGTTTTTCAGTGCCCGTAGTCAGTTCGCATTTGTTTGTCAGTGTGTGCTATTTTTAGTACAGTATTTGATTTTCTGTGCATTTTTGTCAGCTCGTTGCTGATTTCCAGTTCGTTCTTTCAGGCCTTGCTTTTTTCAGTGCTTTCTGTTAGTTCTTTCTGACCAGCCGACCGTTTTGATACCATGTTGTGTGTACGTGCTCATCGTAGAGTTCATGCTGTGCAGGGGCTTGGTGTTGGGCTTCTAGCTTTGACCCAAGCCCAGTCCATGAACAGGGCCAGGAGGAGTTCATGGACGAATAATTGGTTGCTCCAGCATGACCAATTCTCGCACATGCCTTTGCTTCGTGAGATCCAGGATAATCCTGATGATTTCAGGAATTATCTCAGGATGACGGACCCCGTTTTTCACCATCTGTTGGCTTTGCTGTACCCTTATATCAGCAGGCAGGATACCTGCATGCGGCAAGCCATCACTCCGGAGCAGAGGCTAGTCTCCACATTGCAGTACTTGGCAACTGGGAGAAGCCTGCAGGACCTCAAGTTCTCGACAGGCATCTCCCCCCAGGCTCTGGGGATCATTATCCCAGAGACCCGTTCTGCCATTATTCAGGTCCTGCAGAAGGACTATGTAGTGGCCATAACCCTTTGCAGGGTGGCATTAACTTTTTGGGCTAACCGGTTACCTCCTCTTGGCTTTCTCTTCCACGTCTAGGGGTTCCCAGGGTTGGCACCCAACAACTTTGGACGCTGAAACCAATAAAGTCCTTTTGAAAGGTTTTTATTTGCAGGGGTAACATCCAACAACACAGTCTCTTATGGGAACAGAGGGCAAGGGTGAAGAAACTCAGGCACCTTGAACTGCAGATATTACAAAGTCTCTAGTACCACCCAGAGAGTAGCCACTCGCAACTGGGTGCTTCAAGGCCGAACACATCTCTAGCCAGAGATTATGGCAGTCAGCACTTTGATTCAGAACTTGTAAAATCTCTGACCTTGAACAAGTTGTAACTGAATGTGAACAGGAACCTTTTTCCTCAGTACCTGGAATGTTCTCTGTCTCCTTGATAGTACTGGAAAAAGCGTGGATTCATCAATGTCCTTCCCAACTCAGTAACCAGGCACTTCTCAGGATGCCAGCTTGTTGACCCTCCTCCGAAGAGTCCTCCGCCAGTCACTTGCACGAGCTGCGGTGCCCCTCCAAGCCGAGAGCACACCCGGACACCTTGAATCCTCCCTCAGTTACTGCGCCTCGGACCAGCCGGTTCTGAGTTTCGGGAACAGACGGATCCCTACCCCAGACCAGGTGGGTCTATTAGGGTGAACCAACTGAAGCATGTTGCAGAGCGTCGAATGCTCCCATGACCGGGATCCCTCACAGGGCTACCCCAGTCCAGAAACAGGAACAGACCACTAGGGCCTCACAAACCAACCGCCCGTAGCACATGACCTCAACATAATTACCCCTCCCAAGACTCCTCAGTGGGGCCTGGCACACCCACTGATTGGCTCCAGGGAAGCTGATTCCCAAAATGTCCAACCAGGCCTGGTTCTGGCCTGTCATATGCACCTCACTGTACACATGACCAAGCAGAACTTGTAACACAGCCCAGCCAAACTGATGTCAAAGTTAACCTACATAATTAACCCTCAGAACCCCATTACCGTTCTGAGGCAAAAAACTAAATTTACACATGAATGACACTTTGTCCAAAATGTCATCACTACAACTATATTAAGGTAAGTTTTCCCCTTTAACATCACATTCTATGTATTTAATGTTTGCTAATATATTGTATTTCTTTCATCATTCCCTAATTACCATGATTGTAATATGCTGTGATATGCTGTGCTCCTTTGTCCTCATGCATGCTGGAAGCTTTTAAAGTTCCCTTTTTGTCCTTCGTGCAAATTTGCCTTTACTAACCACCCCAGCATGCTCTCCTAGGCCAATATACACCTATAGCCTAGTAACTTAGCAATGTATTTTGTTATCTCCATAGTAGTGCTTTCCCCTAAACACCCCTAAAATGTGTCAAAATGTTTATTTGTGTCCTTAAATTCATGCAAAGTGCCAGAGGCTTTTTTTTTGATGGCCCAACTCATTTAGAACCCCCCCCCCCCCCACCCAACCGCTAAGTCAGCTGATAGCAATCCTCTATCTTCTGACTTTGGCAACCCATACACACTACACCTACCTCTTTTGTGGTCAGATTTGTGGATGAATTCACCAAAGCATGTAGTGCAAGGGCCTGCCTGAATACTTTCAAACGGTACTGTTTAAAGTTTGTTTCACATATTATTATCTTGATAGGTAATAGCAGAATGTAAAAATGTGCTTCCATTTGTTCAGTGTGTATTTTTTTTTTTTGTTATGACACTTCTTACCTGTCCAGTGGGCTGCCAATAGTGTAAGTAAGGAGGGACTGGCCAAAGTTAAAACATTATTTAAGCATTCAACTTTCAATGAAGTGGAGAGGGTTACCTGTCCAAAACATCCCCCCTCCCTTAAATTTTTGCAATGGGCCATCAGATGGGGTGAAGAATCTGATAAGTGGACCTTATACTTTTATCTTTAAATACTCATATCAATAAATGTTATACTTATGTTGGCCAAAAATGTTTGTGTCTAATCTGCTTGCAATGTTTATGTGCAAAATGACTATTTTTTTTCTTGTTTGACTCCACAGTTTCCTTCAACGGCACAGGGATGGCAGACTGTGGCCTCCCACTTTGCCACCCGTTGGGACTTTCCCAACTGTGGAGGTGCAGTTGATGGGAAACTTGTCCACATAGTCCCACCCTCCAACTCGGGGGTCATACTATTATAAATACAAAGGGTATAATAGTATAGTGATGTTGGCAGTGGTGTCATCTACTTACGAGTTCCTCTGTGTGGACGTGGGGACAAATGGCCGGATGTCGGATGGTGGAATGATCACCCAGACGGAGTTCTACTGGCGTCTCAAGAATGGCAGCTTGGGCTTGCCACCTCCAGAAGACAATGTGGAAGGACTCCCCTTCGTCTTCATCGCGGATGAACCCTTTGCACTGGGGGACCATCTAATGCGGCCATTCCCTATGAGGACCCTCACCCCAGGCCAAAAAGTTTTTAATTATCGGCTGGCTAGAGCCAGAAGCGTGGTGTAGAATGCTTTCAGAATAATGGCCAGCCAGTTCCACATGGCGGGATATAAACTGAATTATATTGTGCTTGCCTGCTGCATTCTGCACAATTTTCTAAGACAAAATTCCACAAACTATCTGGCCTCAGTTGGGCCTGAGGCCAACTGTGCAGATGCTACATCCCTGACGGCACTTGAAGCTGGCCATCCTGGCTGGCCCCCCCGAAGAGCCTGCGAGGTCAGAAGAAGATACATGGAGTACTTTGCAGGTAGGGGAGCCATTGATTTGCCAGACATTTTTTTAAATAAACTTATATTTGAAACTGGAATAATATTTGCTTTCATTTACTGCTTGGGTTTCTTTTAGCTGTCTCCTAGGTTTTTTTTTTTTGGGGGGGGGGCCTTTTTCTTCAACAGTGCAAACCAAATTTCTTTGAGACATGAGGTGACAGTTTCTTCTTCGACTAATATTATTATTATGTTGTGGGTCTGCTACACACACACCTTGTTTTTGTTGTTAATGTATATGTAGCACTTACTCCCGAAGAAGCTGCTGGTTATTTTTGGACTTACCGTTACCTTCCGTTTTCCTTGTTGCACGTCTAGGGGATGTCCCGTGGTAAATGGCCCAGTAACTTGAGACTGACAATAGATCCACTTGAATGGATTTTATTTGGAAAAATTAGACAATTGAACTGGTATTTCAACTTGGGATCAGAGGGTTGGAAAGGAAGTTCAGGTACTCTTAGTGTCAAAGTAAAAAAAAAGTTGAAGAACTTGCTTACTTTGACTGCATCCAGAGAATAGCCAATCGCAACTGGATGATCACTCAGGTTGGACAGTCCCTCTCACAAGGCCTAGCAGCCAACATGGTGCTTACTCAGGAACAAGTCTCTGCCACAGACAACGTTGTAGAAAAGTACAAGATAATGTCTCTGCCACAGACATTGTTGTAGAACCAGTAGGAAAACTCAGCTTCAGAACACTTGTGGGATACCTGGATCTCTCAGCCTGCTTGGCGATATCCACAAGACCGAATTTTCTTGGTTACTTCAGCCCTTCCATGCTCTTGCTAAGAAAACCAACCCATACGTGGTGCTCTTCTGAAGAGTCCTCCCCTGGAATCCTTGGGGAGGACTACTACATGGGTCTCTCTCAAACCAGAGACGGCACCCCACCACCTCAGAATCCTTCCTTTAGTTTCCTTGCCCCGGGCTAGCCAGACCCGAGACATTAAAGTTGGGTGCATCCACACCCCAGGCCATAGCCTTCCTGGGGGCTGGTCAGGAGGACCAGGACCATGAAGTCAGCTCATTCTGGACCGGAACCCCGAACTACGTGATGTCCGCATCTTAAATACCCTCTCCCAGAAAGCACAGCGAGAGCGCCACTCCCCCTGGCCGGGCTTCGAAAAAGAGTGACTTAAACACCTAACCAGACCATAGTTCCATGCCTGCCAGAAAAGACAGTACCCCCTGTGGCCAGGTTGAATATCTCGCAGTCCAGTCAGACTGATGCTGAGGCCCAATTTAGATAATTTTACCCAAACCAAACTGCAGTTTAGGCAACTTTAACTTTAGAAAAACACATAGCGCGCACTCTTCAAAAGCCGCCGCTACATATGTAATGCATTACTGACAAAAATATTTATCATTTTCAGCACCATGACAGAAATTTGGGGAGTCATAAAAATGGTGTGATTGGGGCAAATTAAAAAGCATTGTGAGTGTTATTTACTAAAGGCAAATCCACTTTGCACTACAAGTGCGCTGCAAAAGTGCACTTGAAACTGCACTTGTAGTGCAAAGTGGATTTGCCTTTAGTAAATAACCCCCATTGTCACTAAAAACACCAACTTTACTACAAAAACTGCTTTTGAGCATTGAAAGAAGAAGCCACACATTGTTGATAATAATAAAACGTTTTACTCAAAGTGCATTCAAATGTGCATTTATGAAAGGGTTTTTCAACAAACCAACATTTTTGGTGGATAATAACATTATTTTTTGTAACATTAATAAATTTGTTAAAACAGGCATGTTTCAAAGCATAAACATGCACAACTCAGGAACTTACAAAGTTCAACTTTGAAAAGTGAAGGCAATATCAGTCTTTAGAATGTCCAAACTGTGTTGATATTGCCTTCATCAGATGGGGTGATGTCACCCCTGTAAAAGCCAAATTTTGAAGATGCACACAAATTGGGATTCAAACTGGACATTTTCCTCCTGATTCCATGCCTAATGTCAACATATGCTATCTCCCATCATGGGGAATCAATGGATGTGTTTTGGGGGTGCAACCCCTTCATCTCAGCCACTTTAGTAGCGAGGAAGGGGTTGCACCCACAAAACAAATCTCCCATGATGGCAGATAGCACATGTTGACACACTGTGTGCATCTTCAAAATCTGGCTTTTCTAAACATTTTAAACTGTTTTTTAAAATCTCAAATCAATGCTAGTTAGTTGTGTGTGCTTTAGATTCTCCCTAAAACATCAATGATGTTCTTCATTTTTTGTTGAACATCATTAATGTTTTTCTTGAGATTTTCTAAATCGCAATTGCACCTTCATTATCTTCCCAATGATGATCTGGGCACTTTCACTGATTAAAATTAGATTCTTCTTTCACAACATCCACATCACCTAAAAAGAAACCAAAAAACTCACCATGTATTATAAAAATGCAGGCTTGCATCTATTGGTGCCAATATCGCCAATTTCAACAACCTCTCCCTCCTCTGTTTGTGTTGGTATTTCCCCTTCTTTCGGAGGTGGGGGGTTCCTGGTGTCCTCAGACGTCTCAAGTCTTTTCTCTCCTATGAGAATTTAAAAAAATGAATACTTAGCACACCGATATTTGAGGGCAGATATAGGAATATGAAACATTGCTTGAAAATGTCGTACAATTGTCTTTTTTGGCAGAGTTCAAAGCTGGAAACATTATTGTTTACACTTTCTAAAGCTGGAATACTTACCTGTTTGTGCAAGTTTCATAGATGGAGACACCCCTAATAAAAAGGGTGTTCTGGTGTCCCACACTAGTGCTCCTGAGTCGAAATGTGTAAACTCTCCTTTACACTGAATCAAGTTTGCATTTCATTCTAGTTACAAACCCATCTAGACAACAAACTTCTTTGAATAGAAATAGGCCTAAAGAAATGTAATTAAATGCAACTTCCCAAAACATCATATTTTAGTGGGCGAATGAATGATGTTTCCTATGACAGATTGAAATGAATGATGAAAGTTTCCATTTTAAACTGTACAACAGTAAAGAAAAGCACATGGAGCAGTATGCAAGTAATAATAATAATAATAATATGAACACAGGACAAATACTTACTTTTTTGAAGAGATTCCTCTGCAGACTCTTCACAACTTTAGTCATGATCTTGGCCTCTCTCACATTTGGGTTTGGGTAAGGTCCATACTTCCTATCATAATCGTCCCTCTTTAAGATGTCCACCATTTCCATCATCTCTACAGAGGACATATTTGAGGCCTTAAATCTCCTCCGGGATCGGGACGTTTCTTGCTCCGGGCTTTCATTGTCTTCCTCGTTGCTGAAATTAGCACGCACCTGCTCTGTCTCCTCCATGTGCTCTCCCCACTGCACCGAAAGAGAAGGGGCGGGGAATAGACTAGAAAGAATGTCAGGGGTGGGCGGTGTTTCACACATGTGCAGTGTATATAAAATGTAACATGTGTGCATCATACGTACGATCTGTGATGGAGTATCGGAAGTGACGATCGTTATAACAAAGGTACAATTTTGCTGGTGCATCACTGGCCTATACTGCTTATAGATTGAGGCCTATATTGGGTCAAGATTAGGAGAGTTTAACCTGACATTAGGGTTTGTCTTGTGCTGTGTCTTGCAGAGAAAATGGATGGGTTCAAAGATCACAGCTTCCTCCCAATATTCATTGACAAGTACAGGGAGCTGCCCTGTCTGTGGCAGTTCAAAGACCCCCATTATAATAACAAATTAAAGAGACAGGCAGTGCTGGAGAAACTGCTGGAGTTAGTGAAGCCTGTGGTCCCCACGGCAACCATCAGCTATTTAAAAGCCAAAATTGGTGGCCTGAGGAACACATATCTTAGGGAGCGCAAGAATGTCTAGGCTTCCCAGAGGTCAGGAGATGCAGCAGATGACATTTATGTCCCCAGGCTGTGGTACTATGAGAGATTGCATTTTCTGTTAGACCAGACTGAGGTCAGGGAATCCCTTTCAATACTTTTTTCAACACTTTTTTTTCTTCCCCCCCAGCTGAGGCTTCCGATGCCCACCCTGGGACAGCCAGGAAGAAGTGGAAAAGGCCAGCTTGAGCCAGGTATAGTATTGTTCTACATATCGTTTTGTAAAAATAAATTTTGTTAACTAGATGTGATTATTGATCACTAATTGCTGATTTAATAAATTGTTTTACATATCAATAGACAGTAGTAGCCAAAAACAATTGGGACAACAATGAAAAATGCTGGGGTCAGAATGATAGCCTTTTCTATTTGTTAATATTCAATTTGCAACAGTCATGAGCTGAAAATTGTGTGTGATTGATGAACCAAAAACTAAAATGATGTCCCTTTTTAATACACAGGAAGACTTCAGCTAGGAGGAGGCCATAGAATGTGGCAGCAAGGAGGGGGCTGTGGAATGTGGCAGCCAGGAGGAGACAGGGATTTGTGTCAGCCAGGAGGTGGGCAGGCCTTGGAGCCTCACAGAATCCCAGGTCCCTCCCCTCTGTCTTCCAACCAAAAGGCCCAGGAAGGGGAGGAACAAAATCACCAAAAAAAAAACTATGAGAGTCGAACCATCCAGCTCCTCCTTCTGCCACACCTCCAACACCACAGCCCCAGCCTGGAAGGAAGTATGGAAGGAAGACCAGAGAGTGATGCCCTGGGTTCAGTCTGGTCTGACAAAAGATGTAGATTCTTGTATGACCACAGCCTGGGGACATAGATGTCATCTGCTGCTGTTCCTAATCTCTTGGACTTCTGGACCAGATTGTACTCCCTTATATATGGACTCTTCAGGCCACCAATTTTGCCTTTAAATAATTGATGTGTGCCCTGGGGGCCAAAGGCTTCTACTACACAATCAGAATTTACATGATCGGATTTTGTTGTCGGAAAATTTTAGATCCAGCTCTCAAACTTTATGTGTCAGAAATTCCGATGGAAAAGGTCCAATGGCTACACATGGTCGGAATTTACGACAACAAGCTCCGATCGCATATACCAATTCAAATTAAAATAATTACTTTATTATACAAAAATAATAAAAACAAGTGTGGCTAAAGTATAGTGGTTTGTAAATTCCAATATTGCATATTTGTCATGGATTATACAGTAGTACACAGGTAGCTGACGTGTTTTGAAGCCACCTTCTTCTTTTGAGGTGCCCCAAGCAGGTGTATATAATAATCTATGAATAGAAAATGTGATAAACAGGTGCATAAAGGCTATACATGTACAGTCGCTCACTAAAAGTTTTAAAACCAGATTGATGGCATTCCAAAGGACTGACAAACAATGGGGGGTTGGGGAGCACCCCCAATCCACAGATCCCCACCCACCCCACTGGGGCAGCGACTGAGAACCACCGAGATGCGCAGATGTGACTGCCAAAGGAAAAAGTAAAACACAAATATATATATATATATATATATATATATATATATATATATATATATATATATATATACAGTGGTGTGAAAAAGTGTTTGCCCCCTTCCTCATTTCCTGTTCCTTTGCATGTTTGTCACACTTAAGTGTTTCGGAACATCAAACCAATTTAAACAATAGTCAAGGACAACACAAGTAAACACAAAATGCAATTTGTAAATGAAGGTGTTTATTATTAAAGGTGAAAAAAAATCCAAACCATCATGGCCCTGTGTGAAAAAGTGATTGCCCCCTAAACCTAATAACTGGTTGGGCCACCCTTAGCAGCAACAACTGCAACCAAGCGTTTGCGATAACGTGCAATGAGGCTTTTACAGCGTCCTGGAGGAATTTTGGCCCACTCATCTTTGCAGAATTGTCCTAATTCAGTTACATTAGAGGGTTTTCGAGCATGAACGGCCTTTTTAAGGTCATACCACAACATCTCAATAGGATTCAGGTCAGGACTTTGGCTAGGCCACTCCAAAGTCTTCATTTTGTTTTTCTTCAGCCATTTGGTGGTGGACTTGCTGGTGTGTTTAGGATCATTGTCCTGCTGCAGAACCCAAGTTCGTTTCAGCTTGAGTACACGAACAGATGGTCGGACATTCTCCTTCAGGATCTCTTGGTAGACAGCAGAATTCATAGTTCCTTTTATCACGGCAAGTCTTCCAGGTCCTGAAGCAGCAAAACAGCCCCAGACCATCACACTACCACCACCATATTTTACTGTTGGTATAATGTTCTTTTTATGAAATGCAGTGTTCCTTCTACGCCAGATATACTTGGACACACACCTTCCAAAGAGTTCCACTTTTGTCTCATCGGTCCACAGAATGTTGTCCCAAAAGTCTTGGGGATCATCAAGATGTGTTGTGGAGAAATTGAGACGAGCTTTGATGTTCTTTTTGCTCAGCAGTGGTTTTCTCCTTGGAACTCTGCCATGCAGGCCATTTTTGCCCAGTCTTTTCCTGATGGTGGAGGCATGAACGCTGACCTTAACTGAGGCAAGTGAGGCCTGCAGTTCCTTGGACGTTGTTGTGGGGTCTTTTGTGACCTCTTGGATGAGTCGTCGCTGCGCTCTTGGGGTAATTTTGGGCGGCCGGCCACTCCTGGGAAGGTTCACCACTGTTCCATGTCTTCGCCATTTGTGGATAATGGCTCTCACTGTGGTTCGCTGGATTCCCAAAGCTTTGGAAATGGCTTTATAACCCTTTCCAGACTGATAGATCTCAATTACTTTCTTTCTCAATTGTTCCTGAATTTCTTTGGGTCTCGGCATGATGTGTAGCTTTTAAGGATCTTCTGGTGGACCTTACTGTGTCAAGCAGCTCCTATTTAAGTGATGCCTTGATTGTGAACAGGTGTGGCAATAATCAGGCCTGGGTGTGGCTAGAGAAATTAAACTCGGGTGTGGACAACCACAGTTATAGTATGTTTTAACAAGGGGGGCAATCACTTTTTCACACAGGGCCATGATGGTTTGGATTTTTTTTCACCTTTAGTAATAAACACCTTCATTTACAAATTGCATTTTGTGTTTACTTGTGTTGTCCTTGACTATTGTTTAAATTGGTTTGATGTTCCGAAACACTTAAGTGTGACAAACATGCAAAGGAACAGGAAATGAGGAAGGGGGCAAACACTTTTTCACACCACTGTATATATACATATATATATAAAACAATAGAGGAAAAAAGTAATACAACAAAAAAAAATTTAAGGGCTGTATGAACACAAAAAAAGTAATAACAAAGTAACCAAAGCTTGTATAAACAAGCCTAAACAAAAGTATTCCCATACCTTTATATGGTGGAAGGTGTATACCACTGCATGGAAGCCATATAATGGGCACAAACACAGATGCTCCTTAATCACTTACAGACCGGACCATTTTGCTGGTCAAAGACCAGACCACTTTTTGCGATTCGGCACTGCGTTGCTTTAACTGACAATTGCGCGGTCGTGCGATGTGGCTCCCAAACAAAATTGACGTCCTTTTTTTCCCACAAATAGAGCTTTCTTTCGGTGGTATTTGATCACCCCTGTGTTTTTTTATTTTTTGCGCTATAAACAAAAATAGAGCGTCAATTTTGAAAAAAACTCATTATTTTTTACTTTTTGTTATAATAAATATCCCCCAAAAATATAAAAAAAATGTTTTTTTCCCTCAGTTTAGGCTAATGCATATTCTTATACATATTTTTGGTAAAATAAAATCGCAAAAAGCGATTATTGATTGGTTTGCGCAGAAGTTATAGCGTTTACAAAATAGGGATAGTTTTATGGCATTTTTATTAATAATTTTTATTTTTTATTTTTTTTACTAGTAATGGCGGCGATCAGCGATTTTTATTGTGACTGCGACATTGCGGTGGACACATCGGACATTTTTGACACATTTTTGGGACCATTGTCATTTATACAGTAATCACTGCTATGATGCAGTGATTCCTGTGTAAATGAGACTGGCAGTGAAGGGGTTAACCAATGGGTGGCAGTGTAGGGGTTAAGTGCTCCTAGGGATGTGTTACTAACTGTGGGGGGGGCTGGGCTTTCATTTAGTGAACACTGATCTCTGCTCCAATCACATGGAGCAGAGATCAGAGTCACTAGTTGCTAGGCAGAATGGGGAAATGCTGTTTACACGGCACTTCCTCCATTCAGCCGCCCCGCGAGACGATCGCGGGTATGCCCGCGGCGATTGAGTCCACGGGACCCGTGACCGGACTCACGGGGGTCCCAACTGGCACACGAACATGCCGCCGGTGGTGCGCTCGCGATGGCAGGGAGGCATTGAAGATTGGACGTACCTGTACGCCAATATGCCTGCCCGTGCCATTCTGCCGACATACATCGGCGTGCGCCGGTCGGGAACCGGTTAAAGAGGTTGTAATCCTCCAAAAAAAAAAAAAACGCATCACATTGAGTAAAATGCATCGCATACTAGCTCATTATGAAATACCTACCTTAGAATGATGCACTGGATCGGCGCCGACACACTGCTGACATGTTTCCCGAAGTTACTTCTGGGTTCGTGGGCTCCAGAGCTGCGATTGCCCAGAGCCACGGTTATGTCACTCCCGCACATGCGCGTGAGTGCAGCCGGTCACAGCACGGGCCCTGAAGAAATGCCACGAGCGGGCCGTTCATTCAGTGCACATGCACCAATGATGTTGGTTGCAGCGTATATAGTAAATATCTCCTAAATGGTGCAAGTTTAGGAGATATTTACTGTACCTACGGGTAAGCCTTATTATAGGCTTACCTATAGGTACAATTAAAGTGGAAGACTTTAATAAAGCCCGAGCTGGATTGAAAGCCAATGGAAGCCATGTAATGAGCACCAGCATTTTGTCACCTTTTTTGTCACTTCCAAATCTGCATTTGAATCTTTTGAGGTTTCATGCAAACATGTCTATCTCCAATCAAAATAGAAGACTTTTGTTCTGACGTTAAAAAAAAGGAAACAATTATTGTGAGGCTACAATATCTGTCATTTTACCAAGTTATTCCTAGTATCAACAATTGTTCTCCACCAAGAGTCTGTGGAAATTCTAAGGATCTTCAACATAGTGAACCACAATACTGTCACCATAGAGTGAGTACATGGATTGAAAACTGGCTACAAGGGCAAGTTCAGAGGGTAGTGATAAATGGGGAATACTCGTGTAGCGCCGGTACTCCTAACGAGTAAGCGCTACATGTTTAAATTTAGTTTTTGCTAAAAACTGTAATGAGTTTTGGGACTAATTGTGCTAAATTGTACTTTGGCATCAGTTTGGCTGGGCTGTATAGAAGTTCTGCCTGGTCATAGGTGGGGTTGTACACCTGTGGGAGGTTATAGAACGCAGTTTGGTTGGACGCATTGGGTACCAATCTCTATCTTGGAAACCAATCAGTGGGTGCGTAATCCGGGAAGGGATACTTAAGGTGCCGAAGTCACGTGGTTCGGGGTTCCGGTCCAGAAGTTGTTGCTGACTCCGTGGTCCTGGTCCTCCTGACCAGCCCCCAGGGGCCCTCATGGCCTAGGGTGCAGATTCATCTGTTCCCGAGCCTCAGAACTGGCTAGTCCAGGTGCAGTAACTGGAAGGAGGATTGTAAGGTGTTCCAGTGCCGTCTCGAGTTTGGAGAGGCCCAGCAACTCTACACGTGACCAGGGGAGGACTCTTCAGTAGGAGAGCCATGCACAAGGCTGTCTGCTCAGTAAGAGACTGAAAGCTGAGCTGCCATGGACATTGATTGAATCCACAATTCTTACAGTATCGCCGGTCTGGCTGAAAGATTCTGGTACAGTAAGAAAAGTTCCTACTTCTACCCTTCCAGTTGTAACTAAGTTTCCAAGTTTCCAATCAAGTCTGCATGAGAGACTTTGAAAAGCTAAAATTATCTGTTGGCTGCTAAACTCAAAACTTAAGGCTTTATCCAACAGTTAAAGAGTCCAGTTGCGAGCGGCTGTTCCCTGGATTGTGTACGTAGAGAGAGACTTTTGTTGAAGTCAGCAGTTCCAAGCACCTGAGCTAAATTGTACCCTGATACCCTCTATTCCCAATTTAGAGACTGAGTTGTTCAACTGTTTTATGCAAAATAAAAATCCTAACAAGGAATTCAAGTGTCGGTCTCTACAGTTACTGGGTTATCAACCTTGGGAACCCCTGGACAAGGACAATGAGTATGAGCTGGAGGAGGTAATCGGTAAGCCCAGAAAAATTCAGCAGCTCCTTCGGGGGTTAGTGCTACACTCGGAATGGTCAGGAGTGGGAAGTGGGGTCCCCCAGGGTTCTGTGCTGGGACCAATCCTGTCTAATTTGTTCATAAACAACCTGGAGGGTAAACAGCTCAATCTCTGTATTTATGGGCAACACTAAGCTAAGCAAGGCAATAACTTCTCCGCAGGATGTGGGAACCTTGCAAGAAGATCTGAACAAATTAATGGGGTGGGCAACTACATGGTAAATGAGGTTTAATGTAAAATAATGCATTTGGGTGGCAAAAATATGAATGCAATCTACTCATGAGGGAGGTCTATCATCTACTAGGACCTGGGGGTCCTAGTAGATGATAGGCTCAGCAATAACATGCAATGCCAAGCTGCTGCTAACAAAGCAAACAGAATATTGGCATGCATTAAAAGGGGGATTAACTCCAGGGATAAAACAATAATTCTCCCACTCTACAAGACTTTGGTCCAGCCGCACCTAGAGTATACTGTCCAATTCAGGACATCAGTCCTCAGGAAGGATGTACTGGAAATGGAGCGAGTACAAAGAAGGGCAACAAAGCTAATAAAGGGTCTGGAGGATATTAGTTATGAAGAAAGGCTGCGAGCACTGAACTTATTCTCTCTGAAGAGACGCTTGAGAGGGGATATGATTTCAATTTAAAAATACCATACTGGTGACCTCACAATAGGGATAAAACTTTTTTACGGAAGGGAGTTTAATAAGACACATGGTCACTCGCTAAAATGAGCAAAAAAAGAGGTATAACCTTAAACTGCGTAGAGGGTTCTTTACTGTAAGAGCTGCAAGGATGTGGAATTCCCTTCCACAGGCGGGGGTTGGACTTTTTTTTTCAACCTCACCTACTATATAACTATCAACGAACAACTGTTACTTTATATTATTACTACTATAAAGGATTTTTCTTTATAATATTTTATTTTATTTCTGTTTTCATTCTTTGTTCTTTTTCTTGTTCTATGTTTCATTGTAGATCTCCTATACAGATGAATTGTTACATTAACCATTAAATCCAAATTGCTCATACATGCCTCTGCTATAAATGAATAATTTGGTAATAGTTACCTATTTCCATATATGTTAATATGATTAAAATTGCATTATATCAATGCAGTAAAACATTGGTAGTGGGTTAGATACAAGCTACCCCTTTCTGTTTTTGTTTGAGGCTTGTAAATTGCAAATTTTCAATTAAAATATTTGGGGAAAAAAAAAAGTAAAAAACAAACAACAAAAAAAACACACATGTTGCTGCTAAAGTTACCTAACAAATACAAATTTTTAATTAAAATAATCAAATATTGGACTAGAGTACTGCTGTTGATGTCTGTCCACAAAACTAATTGTTAAAAATAAATTAATTTCACAAACAAATTTGTAATTTCTCACCCAGCCAGGGCTATAGGTTTAACTATTAACTTTTATGGCAAAATAGCTCTAATATTCGCTGTGCATTTATAATATACGGTATTCGTACTGCATATATACTGTATACATGTAACTTGTATCTCAGAATTTAGGCCTGCTTGTGCTCCTACATTCAAAGCTGATGCCACAGACTAATTGTTTCCTTCCCAAAACCTAAGGGCTGTAGCTCTAGGAAACCATCTGCCTGTGCCTTATGTATCAATATTTCTACCTGTTTGTGCTTCCATCAGACTGGTGCCATTACCCAACCAAACCCAATTCCTGTAGATTACAATTTTATAGAAATTCAGCTGCTTTGTGCCTCTGTGTTTAGGCTTGTTTGTGTTTCTATTAAACGTTGCTGCCGTTGACCACTTTCTACTCAACCATAACTAAGGATTGCAGTTCTAAATTTTTCATTATATTAACAATTTGGAAAATGAGGGTGGGTGGTGAGGGAAATGTAAAATGCTCATATGAAATGTTTTAATGCACAGTGAGTTACATTTTTTAAATAAGAGCTTGCTTTAGCACTTTAGTTAAGTGCTGGAAGGGGAGTTAATGCCTCATGTTAGGGGATAATTTATGTTATACATTGAACTGGGGATTAGATTGTTAAAATGGAATGAAACAAAAAATGAATAGGTGGTAGAAATTTCTGGTAGAGGAGACATGCAAAGTTACCAGCAGTTGTCCAATGTCTGAAAGGCATTACAAAAAGGTGGCAATTTAACAAACCTTTGCAGTAAGGTAAAAAAAAACTTTCATAAAGCAGTGCTAAATTCAATGCTATAAACCAATACATAAACAAATAAATATAATTCACTATACAATCCATGCACAGAAACAAAAGAATTATTAGTAGCCTGTGATTACTACTGTTAAATCACAAGTGGTATTAGTGCAAAATCATGTGAAGAAAAATGTCTAAACAACAATCCATACTGAATGGCTTATGTGACAATTATATGTTGCTGGAAGTATCCTCACACTCCTATCTCCTGTTGAAAAATGCATGCATCCGCCACCAGGTGGCACTGCCTCTTACTGGACAGTATGAAACATTCAATTATAAATGGTCAGAAGGCGCTCAGACATAGCCCATAAAACATGATTTTCCACCAGCATTAGTTGTTTGCCAAAAAATAAAAATGGTGCATATCCATAGTGAAGTATATAAAAATAACATTTCTTAAAACATCACTTAGGAACACCAATTAAAGAGGAAGTAAACGCTTTAAGTTTACCTATAGGTAGTGTAAATGTCTCCTAAACGTGCTCCGTTTAGGAGTTATTTAATTTACATGCAGTCAGTGACATCACCTGAGCATGCACTCTGAAGGAACGGCCGCCTGTGCCATTTCTTCAGAGCCCTGTGCCATGACCAGTGGCTCCCGCGAGTGACGTCACAGAGTCGGAAGTCTACCAACATGCAAGAAAGACCGGGTGAAGATGGATACCTTCTCCAGAGATGACATTGAATCACTGAAAGGCTTCATTTTGAGGCAAGTTTAACATAATGTGCTAGTATGTGATACATACTAGCACATTATGACTCTGCTTTGCAGGTAAGAAAAAAAAGTGCAGCAGTTTACAACCTTTTTAAGAAATATATATATATAAATGGTTGCAACTGCTATGAAATGTGCATAGCGAGCTAAAAACGGGGCTCCAAAGCCACACATACCAAGAAAATATGACAACTAGTGTCACATTCGGTATAGCAGGCTAAATTAGCTGTGCAGGATAGTAAGGTGCACATGGAAGGGAAATGCACATCACAAACAGACAAAAAGTTCCCAGCACACTTACCAGCTAGAAAGAGAGTACTCCCACGCTACCAGCCTACCACTATAGAGGAAATGAAAATAGATAAATAGTGCAACTGCTGCAAACACCGATAGGTGAATTCAAAACCAAAAATAATGTGATATGCTGTAAATGGGGCTGCACTCTTGAAAACAAAGTAATAATCTACAAAAACTATGTGAAATAGTTTTGTAGTTTTTGTAGTTTATTTACTTAGTTTTCAACAGTGCAGCTCCATTTACAGCATATCACTTACCAGCTAGCCTGCAAAAAGACCCAATTGACCCTGTCTAGCAATTCACCATACAAAACTGAAGTTTTAGTTGCACACATTTCCAAATATGTGAAAGCTACAGTGCCTATGTCAAGGCTCCTCTGTATACTGCAGTCCTAACTCTATAACTCAAAGTGGAAGCATACCTGTATATATCAGGTTTGCCTGGAGGGAGCCCACTGCTCCTTAAAGGCACAGGGACACATTGGACGCCCAAGAAAGGCACACTGGCAGCTAAAGGCATCTAATATGTCCCCATGCCAAATCCAGCAAACAAGCTATACAAAAAGATAGCAACCACCCTGATTTATAACTCGCCTTTGCAGTAACGTGCCCATGAAAGGGCAATGCACATCACAAACAGATACAAATTTCCCAACACGCAGGATTGCAATCAAAATTTAATGCATATAAACAACAACACCAACCTGCTGTAGCACTGTTAACTAAATTATCAGTTAGACTCTAAATGAAAGAAATATTGCTTATCCAAGAAACAGCAGGTCTGAGGCTTTGTGAATAATATATCCCAAAACTGCAATATATACATTATTATTTTTGCAGCTGCTGCTTCTCTTAAAATAATTGAATGTTGTTGCTTCTATTGATCTCATGAGATTATCAGTTTTATTAATTTATAAGTTAAACATTGAATTCAAGACATAGAAGAGTGTTCTATAAGTAATGTAGATATGATATATAGACAAATACAGAAAAAGTGCATAAGTGGGCTCTATTGGTTTGTTCCAAGAATTCTGAGAGCATCTGCTTTGAAAGTAGCAGAAAAAATCCACATTAAATTGCTTTCTAAGAAAGGGCTTACTCTTAAGAAGATTGATTATAGGAGTGTGTTGAGTTGTATGCAGTGCAGATTCAAGAGGTGAATATGAAGTGAACTAAGAACAATCTTTAGATGTTTGAAGGTAACATATCTGTATATTATTCAATGAGTAAATCCTGAAATATGAAAAAGGATAGAGCTATAGCTATACAGTATATATGTTATTTTCTGGAAACTAAGCAACTATCTGCATATACAAGGGCATTTTAAACCATATCACTTTATTATGGTCAGCATATGAATGTTGTTGGTAAACATGATTCGTTTTTAGGAATCAAAGTGTTCTTTGATTACAATTCTAGTGTGGAGTTAAATCTTCAATATAGTTAATACAAAACTATGCTTTACCTGTAGATCAATTAGTAAAAAGCTTTTTTGTGCAAAAATGATCTTTCAAGGCAAGCAAAATGGTAAAAAGCTGCCTTAGCTGAACGCAAAGGTCAAGGATTGCTATTTTTTAAAAGCTGAAGTATAAAGAAGAGAATATTCTATAGCTTTGTGGTCTATCCCAGATAGTCATACAAGACTATGCTTTAGGTGTAGTGTAAGTAGTTAAAAGCTTTTTTTTTTGCAAAAATGATCTTTCAAGGCAAGTAAAAGGGTAAAAAGCTGCCTAAAATGAATGCAAAGGTCAAGGATTATTATTGTTGAAAAGCTAAAGTATAAAGAAGAAGAAGAAAATGTAAAGCTCTGAAGAAAATAAATTAAATTGTCTGCATTATAGGGCATATACGGAGCCAAGATTCACAAGATGAGAACAGGAAGGACATTTCTGTGCTCTTACTATAAAAGCAATTAGTCCATAAGCAACTATTTATCAGCACTGGTTAGACTAAAGTATCTTTGTCCCTGTCCCTGAGTTTTGACATCTTCCCAAAAACTACCATGTCTCGGTGAAGGATACCACACTACTCCGATGCCCCAGGTAGAGTCTTACATTCTCAAAGATCTTCTTACTAGTAATGGGGACATACTATTTGTGGCCATTGATGACATTTTGGCAAGGCCGGTACAAGGGGTGGGCGGGAGGGGTGACTGCCCCGGGCGGTGTCTTAATCTGAGGGGAGGGGGGTGCACTGGGAGCTTCAGTAGCTGCCCCTACCTCACTGACAGGCGTGATCAGGGGCGTAACTATAGGGGGTGCAGCACTCGCGACCGCAACTGGGCCCTGTGATGCAGGGGGCCCATGCAGCCCCTTCTACTTATTGCCGGCAGCAGCATAGGCAGCTAGGGGTACCAGTGCACAATGTACACGGGTGGCTGGAGGTGGAGGGTGACTAGCAGAGCTCCATGCTCGACTATCGCTCTGGCTGCCCTTTAGTTGTGCATTCCCTGCATGACCTGTGTCCTCGGCCGGCTCCTCAGAGTACCCCTCTCCTGCTCCATGCATTGCCGCTCAGTCCGATGTCTGTTCTCCCCAGCCAGAGTCCCGCCCCCCCCCCCCGAGTCCGGTCCACACTGCACTGCATACTTCTCCTGGGTAAACAAACTTTAAGCACACAGATGCAATGCAGCCCTATGAGAGTCGGCTCCCTGGAGGACACTGCAGACTTGTCTGCCAGCCCCCCTCCTCACCGTCATACACAAATGATGAAAGGTCTTTCTAGGAGATATGCTGATCGCCCGTCTAGCACACTGGATGGAGCCCAGGCCAACATGGATGAGTGCGCGGCCTGCAGCTTGGTCATGGTGAGTGAGAGGACCCCATCCCCCACACACCATTACATACCCCCTCCATCTGCCCCTGGGGACAGGGATCCCTTCTCACATGGGGACAGAGACCCCCACCTCCCCTGGGGACAGGGACCCCTTCTCACCTGGGGGCAGTAACTTCATCTGCTCTGGACAAAAGGACCTCATCTCTTCTGGGGACGGGGACCCCATCCTGCCTAGGGACAGTCCCCAAATGGGGCACCTAAAAATGTTAAAAAAATAATAAAAAAAAACTACTGATACCAGTGGTGGAACTACAGGGCTCACAAAGGTCATACCTGTGACCACGCCTTGGAGTTCCACTGCCGGACTCGGTGGAAAGGGCCCTGGCTGGGGTTCAGGGGGGCCCTTCATGGTTTCTTGCATCGGGGCCCTAAAGGTTCTAGTTACGCCACTGGGAGTGACTGTGTATTCACCGCATATATGTTGATTACCAGACTCCTCCACTCATCCAACTCTGCCTTATCTCTGCTAATTACTGCTGCTAATGATCGCTCTCTCCTCCAGCAAGCCACACTCCCGCCCTCAAATTGCTCTCCTTCCCGGGTCATTTCACCTTCTTCCCTTTACTCTTACTATGGTCTGGCTCATCTCCGCTCAACCCCGTCTACTCCTCTCTCCACCTTTCCTGTGTGATCACACAGTAAGTCAGCACCAATCCTCCTTGTTCATTTTTTCCCCTTCTCCTTCTCTTATTTGCTGTCCTCTTCATAAATCTTCACTACACATATCATGCAGCCTCCTGTCTCAGCTCAGCATTCCACACACAGATCTTACACCCTTTCCATCCCAGTTTACTTTTAGCTCTCGTAATTGTCCTGTCCCCACCATGCAGCCTATCACAGTCTCTGCACTTCATCACTTTGCTCTTCATTAGCACATACTTTTACCACCCCTACCTCCTCACTAATCCTCTCTTTTCTTATCTTTTAGCCCCTGTTCAAATTGGCGCAATGTGGCATGTGATTTGACAAGTCACATACTATTGGCAGTGTTCAAACCAATGTGACGCCGACTTTGGGGTGCTGATTCGATTTGAAAAAGTAGTACATGCACTACTTTTGCAATTTAGGGTGTGACATCAATAGACATCTATGCATGAAGCCACACAGATGTCTTCATAGTCACAACCCAAAGTCGCACTGAGATGCGGCTTTAAAATTGTGCGATTTCAGGTGAAGTCGCACAATTTTAAAGCCACAGTCAATGTAAACAGAGGCTAATAGCAAGTTCACACTGGTGTTCTGTGGTTTGGCCACATCGTGATTGTATATGCAGTTTACCCACAGTTTTAGGTGCGCTCCCATTCAATTCTATTAGACTGTTTTTATGAAAGCAAATCACAGTCTTGCATGCTGCATCTTTGATGCGCAATCAAAAAACATAGAGTCCAATAGAATTCATTAGTAGCATACCCTAAACTGCAGGTGAATCACACATACAATCGCATTGTGGTCAAACCACAGTGCACTAGTGTGAACCTGCTATAAGGCTAGGTTTACATACTTGCATGTCAGGATCATGCATAAAATTGTGGTTTTCTTGGCAAACACAGAAGCACACTGTCCTTTAGTAGATGCACAGCAGTGCCATTTATAGTTAAAGGCACCCCCACACATCTGCTAACATACACATTTTCACACTCACCAAACCACATGGTGCAGCAGCAACATGTGGTTTGGTGCAGGACATTTTTAGAAAAGGGTCATGAACTTCTTTTCCACATTTCCAAATTGATACCACCAACCACTACCCCATAGGTGTGCACCCATTACTCTCAGGTTGCTGCAGTGCAACACTGTAAGTACTATTATAGTGCATGTCACAAACATTACAGACCTTACACCCCTATTAGGGTAATTTCACACAGACGGTCCACCCAACAGACTCCACTTTGCTTAGTGGGGGATCGTTCCACTCAGCCTCGCTGAGCAGGTGAATGACAGGTCCGCCTCCGCTCACTGTGCTCCCTCTATGGAGAGATTAGATGAAAATGGACTGCCTGGCTGTTTTCATCCAATCGACAGACGGATGGAAAATAGGGTTTCCATCCGTCTGGATTTCACAGACAGGATCGGATAGCAGTGGGTGTCAGCAGACATCTGCCACACCAGAGGAGTGAATGGAGGTTCCGATCAGGTCAGCCGGAAAAACTGACAGGGAGACCTGATCAGAAAGCCTGTGTGAAAGAGGCCCAAGTCCGAACCCGGGGGGTGGGGGGCACACTTTGCCATCTTTGCCCTGGGCACTGGATGACCTTGTCCCAGCACTGTATTTTGAGTAATGCTTTCTTCAATGAAAGAAAGGCAACAGCTCAGTGAATTCTCCGCAACACACTGAACTATCTGACACCTGTAAACATTCCTTTTACTTCTTTCTCCCTAATTCAAAGTGTATATATTGTGCTTTTGATATTATTGAGTGACAAAAAACCTGTGGAAGTAAAAAAAAAACAGCAACACAAACATGCAATACAATACCTTAGAAAGGTAAAAATAGTTGCGCTAATAAATAATTCAAATAAATTATGAATCAAAAAAGCAAATAAATTCAATACATGAAATGATATATAACTCCTGTATGATAGAAAAATGCAATAGTGACACACACAACTCAAGAGACTTTTGTAAAGGAAAACGTGAATAAAAGTGACTTATGGAATATAATTTCAAACAGACGCCTGTGGTTCTGGGGTCACTGCGGTGCTATGCGATGATGATGTCATCACGCCTCACATGACCCTGAAACCACGGCGTTCGTTTGAAATTTTTATTCCGGCAAGTGCTTATTAAGCTGTTATTGTACAATTTTATGGATAACTTTTTATGAATAAAGGAGCAGTGTTATTAAACGATAACACACCATTGGAGCTTTTATTTTCTATACTTGCGCCACACTCATTTTGGGAGACTGACATTTTTTGGAAGTAAGCGGAAGGATGGTGACCAGTGAGTGAGGAGGACATCCATGGCTGATCTATCCATCTTGGTCCAGGACCCACCTCAGACCCTGCAGAGGGCTATATCTGCTGGCATATATGACCTCGCTATAATAGGAGGTCTATATCTTCCAGTAAGAGTATCCACTTGTTTTGCCCCTCGCACCACGGAGGGATTCCCTTTTCTCTTGTTGCCAATTAGAAACTTCGAGAATTCTTCATCTCTCTTCACAGTTGCATCATTGCAGAATTTGATACACTTACCATGTTTAGAGAGACTGTATTCCATAAGTCACTTTTATTCACTTTTCCTTTACAAGACACTTGAGTTGTGTGTGTCACTATTGCATTTTTCTATCATACAGGAGTTATATATCATTTCATGTATTGAGTTTATTTGCTTTTTTGATTCATAATTTGTTTGCACGATTCATTAGCGTGACTATTTTTACCTTTCTAACTTCTTTCTTCCTGCTTTCAGACTTCTGACTGATTGGGAAAAAAGTATGCTATATGCAGCAATCTCCAACAAAACATTTCCACCATTTAGTGTCAGGTCACAGAACATCTCTAGAATCTCTAAAACCTCTTTGTTTTAACATTGCTAAAATATTAACCCCTTCCTCTCAGTTTTCCCCAATACCATTTTTAGTTTGCATTTGGTCCCATTACTTACATCTATCACTGGCAAACATTACAGTTGAGATACAGTGCATGCATTGCCTGGGGAACATACATTACTAATAGCAATGATTGAGTCAGGAGAGCAGACAATTAAAAAAATCTAAGCACTTGGATTAATTCATTTTATACTACTTCACAGACTGGACTATCCACAAATGTATATGCAAGCCCAAAAAAAAGCCCTGCAAGTTACTGTTTTTCCAATTTGCTAACTGATTAATAAAAATCAAGCCCTGAACATAAAAGCTCCAAAAAGGCCCCCCATCCTTCTTTTCCTTTCTCCTGCATCCCCCTTTCCTCCCAGCACTGATTTACCCCCAAAACCAACCCCCCCTCACAGCTAACCTCGAGCCACCGGATTCCCTCCTCTGCCTTTCCCATCGGCTTCAGGTGCTGCAGAGGCCTAGAGGGGTTTAAAATTTGTCCCTTCAGCCATGCCAACCCCCGCAATGGCCCCTACCTTAGATTCATCGCTGCTGGCCAGCACTCCCTCCTTCTCCTCCCGCCACCAGAAACTGCTGCTCCAACACTCAGCCCTGAGAGAGTGTGGGTGGGGGTAAGGTTGGAGTTGGGGGCCTTGGTAAACACGTGCTTATCTCCCTTTCCTACAATGAACACAGTCAGCGATCATTACTGATCGCTCTTTTGTCAATTGATAACCATGCAAGTCACATGATCATGATGATGTGAGCAACCGCTATGCCTGTGCATCCCTGTGCAAGGGTATATACTTTAGTACTCCCCTTGTAAATGATGCTTTGGTAGTAATTTAGCAGGAATTTTGTAAGTTTTGTTGTGATTTAATGCAATAATGATTTTAGTGTATTTTTTGTGAAAATAGTGATTTCATGAACATTTGCGCCATTATTGCCAGACCTAAAAAAAAAATTATTTACAGTTTTGCTTACCTTCAGTTTTCACCATTTCTCAAAAAAGCGCAACTTAAAATGTACAAATATGTGTTATTTATTACCTCAATACAGTTTTAGCTTATTTATTTAGTGGGAATTTAGCAGGAATTTTGTAAAGTTCGTCATATATATATCCACCAATAATGACTTTTTAGTGTATTTTCAATAAAAATAGCAATTTGATGAACATTTGCATTTATTGTGAGACCCAAAAAAATTTGTAGCATTTTTATTTTCTACAAGTCATGTACTTTCAGAAAATGGAAAGCACCAAGTGAAAGCTGTAAGTGAAAAATGTTAACCTCCAGCTTTTTGGAATAAATTGTGTTTATTTACTGTTTTGCACACCTTCAGTTTTTATCATATCAGTAGTGCCTTCTTTTTATTCTACTGGCCATGTGCTTTCAGAAAATATTTGGCTTTGGGGGATCTTTTACAAATTCTGAAAGCTGTAAGTGAAAAATGAAAACCTCCAGATTTTTTGAGAAATGTTTGCGTATGTTCGATTTTCACCATTTCCCAAATAGGCGCAACTTAAAATGTACAAATATTTGTTATTTATTAACTCAATAAAGGTTTAGCGTTTATATTTAATAGGAATATAGCAGAATTTTGTAAAATGTGCTGTGTTTGTGTCTGCTAAAAAAAAATTTTGTGTATTTTTAGCAAAACTATTGTTTTGATAAACATTTGTGCAAATCTCATTGGTCCTTAAAAATCAGTATCACCCCCTTTTTCTTCTAATGGTCATGTGCTTTCAGAAAATACATGGCTTGGGGAGTATTTTACAAACTCTGTAAGCTGTAAGTGAAAAATGAAAACCTCCAGACTTTTAGAGAAATTTGGATATTTAAATTTGATTTTCACCATTTTCAAAAAGGTGCAATTTAAAATGTACAAATATTTGTTGTGTAGAAACAGAACGAAACTCTGGATAGCCGCACTCCGGATTGTGTAAAAACTAGATGCCTTTATTTATTCAAAATGCAAGTGCAAAACTCCATTGAACAAAACGTCACAGCAAAAAGGGAACAAAAAAGGATTTTTGAATAAAATTTCTAAAGCGTTTCACGCTACAAACAGCGCTTACTCATAGCTAGCTTATGTTCTGAATAACAAACAAATATATACTGTTCATGTATAAGCACACCACAGTGAAATCAGAGGTAAAACCATGACAGCTGATAAAGCTATCATCATAGATTCTCCACACGTGCATTCCACACCCAGTTGTTGGTTGGTGAAAATAACTGGGAAAGGACAAAAGGGGAAAAGGGTGAACATATCTGTGTGTTGAAACGTGATTTGATGAAAAGTATAAATATGTAAAAAAAAAAAAATATATATATATATATATATATACATATAGAAGTAAAAATAACAAAGTGTAAAAATAAAAATGTATATATGTATATAGGTGTGTATAAATGTGTGTGTATATAAATATATTGGTGTAAATGTGATAATAATACTTGTAATTGTGCACTAGTGCAGAGTAACCTTTTAATGCATAGATAAAGAATATGAATAAATGTCATACAATTCAAAGTGAAACAATATTGAATGTTTATATGTATGTAAATAAACTCAAATATTTAGAGAATAAACTGTGATATAAAAGTGACAGGGATACTTGCCGTTCCATCCCCTCAGCTTAAACTTCTCCGACGACGTTTCCTTAAATTTATTTGGGCTGATAGGTCTCATCGCTTTGCCAGCTCTGTGGTGTTTGCGCCCGCGGGTCGGGGGGGGGGGGGGGGTTGGGTGCTCCGGATATTGTGAAATATTATCAAGCTACCCATTTACGAATTATTGCTACCTGGTCCTCTCTTAATGCCACGAGTCGGTGGGCTACTATTGAAAAGGGGGTCCTGTATCCGGTTCACCCATGCTCCTTGATCTGGGGCGCACCATCCCCACTACCCTCCACCCTCAGACGTCAATGTACGGCCCCAATGTCATTTACCTTGGACTTGTGGCAAAAGTGTAACAAAAAGTACTCCCTCTCTTCGGCCTGCCCCCCCCTCACGAATGTCTTATTTAATCCTAATATCCCTGATGGACTGTCCATGGGTAGGATTTCCCCGTGGCTAGATCCCCCTCTTTTCCAACTTAGAAACCTGGTACACCCTGTCTCCCGTAGACTTCACGCCTTTGAGACCTTGCGAGAAAAATATGACATTCCCAAACATTCGTTTTACTTCTACCTACAGGTGAGACACTTCTTTAACTCTAAATCTCCGACCTTAATCCTTGACACTCCCACAGCTTTTGAGCATCTCTGCGCTCAAGGCCCACATCAACCTAATTTAATTTCCTCTATTCACCGCATCCTCCATGAGTCGACCCCTCTAACTGAATTTACGCATCTGTATATGAGTAGATGGTCTCAGTTGTTGGACAAGCCTATCTCCCTGCAGACGTGGGATAGGATTTGGTCCTCTACTTTCAAATCCTCTAAGTGTGTTACGCAAAGGGAAACAGCAATAAAAATCCTTATGTTTTGGTATAAGACCCCCGATGTCATCCACAAATACGATTTCTCAGTCTCGCCATCTTGTTGGCGATGTGGCCTTGACATTGGGTCATTGTTCCATATCTTCTGGACATGCCCTTTGATACGGCCTTTCTGGATAGCGGTGGGGTCTTTGGTGGTGGAGGTGACGGGGGTATCCCTCCCGATTGATCCCCTATATTGCTTGCTGGGTCTCCCTATACCAGGTATACCTAAAAACACCAATCGACTGGTTTCCTACATTTTACTTGCTGCTAAGAGGCTTGTCCCATTGTGTTGGTTGTCCAATGCAACTCCCCCCTGGCCTAGGTTACTCCAACTGGTGTCTGAAATTCGGAGAATGGAGTATTTGACAGCCTCGGTGCATGATTTGGTTCCCCAGTTCGATAAAGTGTGGGAACCCTGGGATCGATCAGCATATGGGGCCCCCCCTGCCGGTACATCCATCTGACTGCAGCTACCGACCGGGGCCCTTTGTTGATGGCTTCCGCCCCCCCCCCCCTTCCCTACTCTGTCCTGTCCCCCTCCCCTCCCAGGGACATACTATGCTGACCATGTGAATATTCGTTTTTTTTTTTTTCTTTTTGCCTCTTTTTGGCCTCCGGCCTCTTGATGCTCAGAATAGTTTGTTTGATTTACATTGACTGTTTGTTATTTATAGTACGAGATATGGATACGCAGTTCACCCTTGTGCCTGCGTTTGTGGACATTTTTCTCTGTCTGTTGTAACTCATGCCTTACATCTTGATCTATATCTCTCTATATTTACTGATTTTTCTAATGCTCTCGTGTATTGTTTTTGTTTTTGCTTTAAAAATTAATAAAAATTACAATTATAAAAAAAAAGTGACAGGGATGAACATGCACTAAACAAAATCACATCGGATTGATGGCCATATTTATGTGAACTGTCGGTGAAAAAAAAAGAAAAGGATAATAATAAAAGAGCCAATATGAAACCATACAATTGATGGACTTATTTCGATGACAAGTAGTATGCATGCATGGAAAATCCAAGATTCAGAAGCAGATCACAATTGCCAAATATTTCTAAAGTTGTACATACACCAACCAATCTTGTGTTTTTATCGATGTGTGAATGAATGTAAATACACCAATCAATGCATAAAATAAAGTATGTACCTGCAACTACCACTATAAAAACACACAAATATACAAATATAGCATGTAAAATAGTTAAATAGAAACCTTTTAGAACCCTCACGGACACTAGAATAAGCCTAGACGCCTCAATCAAGTGCCTAAAATAGTAAATGCACCCAAATGAGGCGTATACTTTAGGCAATCAACCATCTACTTGAATGTTTCATAAATATTACGATTAATGGGCGAGTAAAGGAAGAAACATTAATAAGGAGGGGGGGGGGAATAACCCCTTCCCTCCTATACTATAATTAACTCGTGTTGTTCACACGGGTCGCCCATATAAAAACCAATACAGCGGCGTGCAGAAATGTCTGTAATACAATAAATGCAACTAGTGTACAGACACCATCTGTTCTACATAGAATAGTGATATATAGTGTGTGATCGCAGTGTATATAAAGTCACTTAGACTTAGAAATATTTGTTATTAACTAAATACAGGTTAAATACAGGTTATTCTTTTATATTTAGTAGCAATTTAGCTGGAGTTTTGTAAAAGTTGCTGTGTTTAAAATGCCAAAATGTTGTTTGATAAACATTTGCGCAAATACCGTAGGGCCTTAAAAATCAGTAGCACCTTCATTTTATTCTACTGATCATGTGATTTCAGAAAATATATTGTTAGTTGGGTCTTTTACAAACTCTGAAAGCTTTAAAGGACAAATATAAAAGCAATAGAAAATTTTCAAAAATGGTCCAGACAGACAGCAGAGGGCCTGGCAGGGAAAGGGCTAAATGCATCAAGGGGGTGAAAAGGATTCAGGAGGCCAGTTTTTTTCAATAGGAAACCAAAATCAAGAACACAGGGACATGACCACAAACTAACTTGAGGAAAGTTCAAAACTAATGTTAGAAAGTATTATTCTACTGAAAGGGTTTTACTGGCTCTTATCCTTGATTGATGGGAGACGCATTTGTATTGATTTGGTCATTTGTTCTTGGCTTAAAAGGTGGCCTCTGGTGAGTTGGAGTTCTAAGGGAAAAACTCTCCTTTTATTTCCCCTCCACTCCCCTCTTGGTTTCTCCATTTATCTGAGAAGTGAATAATGGGAATTATTTAGACTCTCTGGAATTTTCATCTACATTGCTATCAGGTAGTCTTTTCTGCCTTATTTTCTGGATTAATGGATTTTTATCCTTGATATTGACTATTCACTGTTTTCCCCTTAGATGGACTATTAGTGGGCATCTGTTTATACAGATATATATCTCTCTATGGTTACACCAATGAATCCAAATTGATTCATCCCTATGACTCTGGAGCCTTTAAAATCTTTGTAGAATACATTTTGGCCTAAACTGATGAAGATTATTTTTTTTTGGATATTTATTACCGCAAAAAGTAAAAAAATATTTGGTAAAATGCCTAAAAAACTACACACATATAGGCTTCATGCACACAGCTATAATACAATTGCTGATCATAAATACAGGATCTAGGTGGCAGAAAGTAGACATGTGCATGTTAGGTTGCCCGTCTTCTCCTTGTGGCCTAGGCTCTTGGAGATGGCTCAGTGGAGGTCCTCGCCGGCGGATAACCAATGACTCATACAGACACAATGGGTATGCTGAAATGGTTACAACTCTTTAATACTGGATTCGCCGTTTTATACTGTTTTTACAAAACTCTGCCCCAATTTTGGGGGCCAATCAAAATGATACACATAAATGTTCATTAGCATATTATTCGTTAATGTCTTGTGACCTTAATCTTAACCTCTGTATTTCAAAGCTATTACAGTTCAATGATTCCTTACTTTCTGTTAACGTCTGCTGACCATGATGTGCCCAGCCACAACTTCCTAAAAACCAATTCTAGCCTTTTCATACCCAGTAACAGTGTACAGAGATGAAAACCACAAACAGATGCTTCCTAAGATGAAGACATTTAACAGAAATAGATAGACATGGCAATGAGATAATTCAGTTATTAAGCAATACTGTCATGAGATAACTTCTCTAAAATGTACCAAGAAAGTCTCTTTCAATCACTAAGCAGATAAGCAATCCTGAACTTATATCTTCAGGGTGAAATCAATAATCAGAATCAACAATCAATAATGCAATGTATTATGGAATCTCCTTACAATCCTCCCTTTGACCATTCGATATTATCGAAATGGTCATTTTCTACCTTTTCGTCACGCCTCAAGGATTCATATCCTCCGGCCTCATGTTCCTGATTCTCATACCATACCGTGGGATCTCTGGAAATGGAAGTCAGCTTCATGGTTTCGGAATGTGCTTCGCTACCCTTCCTGCAGAGGCATTTGAGTAACATGAAGCATGCATACAAGAACAATATAAAAAGCAGTATGGTGAAAATAGTCATTGCAGTGTTCTTCAACCATGAAGTGAGACCTCCTAAACTGAACCCTGTAGAGAAAGGGTCCCATGTTTTCCCAATGTCCCTTGCATCCTGTTGTAGCTTGTTTACCTCTTTTCTGTGTTGTGCAATTATGTCATAGTAATCAGGGATCTCGATACTCGTGTTATGTATCCAGGTGCAGCATTCATAGTCCTCAGTAATTTCACAGAGGCCAGTGAGGGCTGCACTCATGCTTTCTATAGCCAGGTCATGTAGCTCTAGTTGTTTTCTAATTGCTCTGGTTTCTAGGTTTAGTTTTGTGATGTCATCAGAGTCCTTTTCCAAGATCTCATCTATGATTGAAGTGTAGTTGTTTAGTTTCTTCATCAAATCTATTCCCCATCCTGTCCAGGAAGGAAACCAGGCCCAGGTCATATCTTTTTCTAGGAACATTTCTCTTTTCACAAGGTGTTTTAGAGGGTATCTTGGGTGGGTACTAGCTTTAAGTAGGTGTCCTTGTCCATTATCCCCCACTACTCCCATTATAGGGACTATTTTAGCAAGATAACACCACCCTTGGGGTTCCTCAGGAATCCATGGGTAACAGAGCTTGCCACAACAGATGTAGGTTGTGTTACCTAATGCTAAGGGTCGTTGACTAACAATGGTCCTTGCGCCTTTTGAATGTCCAGATGCCATCAGCAGAGCTAATAACTGTGTGACCGGGGAGTGGGAGCTAGAATTAAAAAGGTCATAGATGGTAGCATTAATCACAGGGTCTGTGGTGTGAAAAAATGAGTTATCGGTAAGGGAAGCCATGGAGACATTAAGTTTCGACCATTTGCACACCTCAGCTCCCCTGGAAATGTTTCCCATTATGAAACACCAATCTGGAGCATGGCTTCTACCCACGATTTGAAAACTGAGGGGCTTGTTGGGACTTTTACTTATGACATTGGCAAGAACAATAGGGGGTGTTCCATTCAGGAAAGGAGTGATGTTTAAGGGAATGGCCATTAATGGGATTCTGGCTGTACTAGGGTGGAGTTTGCTGCATATCCAACATTTCTCAAAACCAGACTTTTGTGCATAACTGTACTTAAACTTTAACAACAACATTTTGTCGGTTAAACCTGAAGGGGGTTCAGTGGGGTGTATACTTCTTTTATATTTTAAACTAGGGACATTGGCTGTCTGTGCTTTCCCACATATGCCTTCTAGTAGCCCTAAATCTTCTGGATGGTACACACAATTTGCTATTAACCAAACAGGTATGAATACTATCAGAATCAGACATGTCCAGAAGCATAATGTTCTTCCTGACACAAAAGTGGAAATCATTTTTGTCAGGTACTGTGTACAAAGTTCTGCTACTCGTTTCTTCCTGTGGGTGAGGGATTTGTCTTGTCGTTCAGAGAGATTTGCTTTATGCCTTCTTGAACGTCCTTCAAATCTGGTTGCTGTTCCTGGTCAGAGGAGTCCTGGGGTGCTGGAGGTGGGTCTGGGGTCTGGGGTTGCTGTGGACACTTCTTTAGCCGGCTGGCGTGGATCCAGGTGTTTCCTAGATCGGTCAGTACAGCAGTTCTGGAAACCTTCTCTATCTTCCAAGGTCCAGAGTAGATTGGTCCGATCCTCTTTTTGTGGGCCAGTTGCTTGACTAGTACTTGATCTCCTGGGATGAAGGGGTGTGTCGGCTCTGTGGAAATAGGAGAAAAGGTGACAGAGACTTGTTCGTTCATTTCCTGTAGCATACTTACCAGATTTTTCACGTACATTTCCTGTTGGGAATAGATGTTAATGTCAGTGTTTTGATCTAAGAGGGGCAGCTCTATGTTTGCAGGAACTCCCATCAAAATCTCAAAGGGCGAGAGTTTTGTTCTGGCATGTGGTGTTGTTCTGATCTGAAATAGGACAGAAGGAAGGTAATCCAACCATCCTTTCATGGTGCCCCCCGTAGCCTTTTTTAACTTGTCTTTAATGTTCCTGTTCATTCTTTCCACTACCCCTGTACTTTGTGGGTGGTAAGGGATGTGCAGTTTCCACTGTAAGCCTAGTAGCTTAGCTAAAGTCTGTGTAACAGAGGAGCTGAAGGCAGGTCCTCTGTCTGACCATATGGCCGTTGGTATTCCAAACCTACAAACCCAATGGTTCAGTATGCATTTGACAGCAATTTTAGCAGTCTCACCTGTACACGGAATACCTTCAACCCAGCCTGACCATTTGCATACGATCACGCAAAGGCATTTCAAATTGCCTTTTTGTTTGGGCATGTGTGTAAAGTCTATTTGTAAATCTGTTAGGGGACCTAGGGGTGGGGGCAGGTGGCCATGTAATCCATGATGTTTCCCTTGGACATTGTTTTGTGCACAGGTCATACAACTGCTGGTGAGGAGTTTTGCCTGTTTATTTAAGTTGTTTGTACAGAAAGACTTTGTGTATATGTTCGTTAGGGCGGTGGTACCTATATGTCCTGGACCATGGAGATAGGAAAGTATGAGAACACTGCTTGATTCTGGTATGCCCAATATCTTCCCCTCTTTTGACCAAAGACCTTCTTGGTCCTTGGTCAAGCCATCCTTGACCCAAAAAGAAACATCCTCCTTTGTAGCTAATCCCTGTATTTGTGCCACAATGGTTTTAAAGTTGGGTGATGTAAAATGTTCTTTGAAGAACATTGTTGTGGGGGCTGGCTGACCAATGTATAGGGCAGCGGCCTTTTTTGCTTCTCTGTCTGCCAGCGCGTTTCCTTTGGAAATTCTGCTGTTATTTGATGAATGTGCCTTTACCTTGATGACCGCTATCCGCTTTGGGAGAAGAATCGCTTGCAAGAGTGCTTTAATTTGCGTAGAGTTAGCAATTGGCTTGTTGTCAGCAGTTTTAAATCCTCTATTTGCCCATATTACGCCATAGTCATGCGTGACCCCAAAAGCGTACCTACTATCTGTGTAGATGTTTACCTCCTGATCTGAGAAAAGTATGCAAGCTCTTGTGAGCGCCTCCAATTCTGCTACCTGTGCCGAGGAGGGTGGTAAAGCTTTTGCTTCCAACACCATATCAGGGAGTTGGACAATGGCGTACCCTGTCAGGAATGTTGCATCAGAGGGGCGGGAGCAGCTGCCGTCTACGAAAACGTCCTGTACTCCTGGTAGGGGAATATCAGTGAGATCTGGGCGAGGGCTGGTTATTGCTGCAACCTGTTCAACACAATTGTGTTTCTGATCAGGGTCTCGTGGCAGCCTGAGCAAAGAATGCAAAAGGCGGACAGTGGGATTACTTGGTGGTGCGTGTTTGAGGGTGAGGTTATCAGTATTCAGAAGTGTGATCTCATACCCACTAAGCCTTTGTGCTGTCATATGCTGCGTGTTCATGTTTTGCAGGAGGTGAGTCACTGAATGAGTAGTGTAGAGAGTCAGCTCATGGCCTAATACTGATTTGTTAGCTTCTTGAACTGCCATTGCACAAGCAGCAAGGTTTTGTAAACAAGATGGCATCCCTTGTACTTGGGTAGGCAACTTTTTTGAGAGATAGGAGACTGGTCGGTACCCGGTTCCATGTTGCTGTGTTAAAACTGCAGCAAAAGAATTTCCCGACACCACACAGTATAATTGAAAAGGTTTGCCATATTCTACCAATCCCAGGGCGGGGGCCTGAGTCAGACTTTTTAACAAGGCCTGAAAAGCATGGAGCCTTTCTGTTGTCCAATCTATTGTCTTTGGGGCGGTGGACAAGGTAGCCTCCCTCAGAATGCCATCATAATATGAACAATCTGGGATCCATTGGCGGCAATATACGATTGCGCCCAAGAATGACAGCAAGGTTGCTTTGTCTCTCGGAGGACTGAGAGCCTGCAGGGCTGCGGCACGTTTGGGGGATACTAGCCTGGTTCCCTCCTTCAGAATGCATCCCAGGTATTCTACCTGACTTTGACACCATTGTATCTTCTTCCGCGATGCTAGGTGGCCAGACCTGGCCAGGTGATGTAACAGAGATGTGGAATCGACCGCACAATCTTCAGCAGATCGACTGCACAGGAGCAAGTCGTCCACATACTGTATTAGTACCGACCCGCGCTCAGCAGTCCATGACTTAATTGTCTCATTAAGGACCATGGAGAAGGCTGCCGGACTGTCCACATACCCCTGCGGTAATCTTGACCAGGTCAACTGCTGCTTTTTCCCCCATCCCCATGAAAATGAAAACATGGGCAATACCCTTTCATCGATCGGGATGCTAAAAAATGCATTTGCCAGGTCCACTACTGTGTAGCAAAGGGAATCAGCAGGTATTTTCAAAAAGATGAAAGAAATATCTGCCACCAAAGGTGGCAGAGGTATAACCTGCTTGTTGACGGCCCTTAGGTCCTGTACAAGCCTCCACTCCCCATTTGCCTTTTTTACAGGGTAGATTGGTGTATTCCAGGGGCTTATAATGTGTTTCAGAATCCCTTTTGCTATGTAATCATCGATTAATGGTGTGATGCCTTCAATTTTTTCGAGTGGCAGGGGGTATTGCTTGTGATATTGTACTTTGGCGTCTGGACGCATTTGTGGTGTGTAAGGTGTACAGTTAATAAAACCCACACTCCCTTTGTTTTCTGCCCATATGGCATGTGTTTCTAGAGTGAGTGGTAATGATGCAAAGAGTCCCCTGTAAGTGTGTCTTTTTGGAGCATGTAAATCGCAGAATGGTGAGCTGGCAGTGAGGGAGCCCCCTCTGTCAAATTTAATGGTGATATTCAGTTTTGAGAGTAGGTCCCTCCCCATTAAAGATACTGGACAATCCACAAGGACAGCAAAACTCTGGGTACATAGTTCCTGCCCTTCTGGAGTAGCCACGGGCAATGGTGGAGTGATGGGGTGGGTAATTGATGTCCCATTTATACCAATAGAGTTTCCCTCAGTACAGTGCGGTGTGTCATATATGGCATCATTCAAACTACTGAATGTAGCCCCTGAATCTAATAATAGACATATCAGGTGATTGTCTACCCGCAATAGTACCTGCGGAAGACTTTTCCACGATGGATTGTAACACACAAGGCTGAGGGACGGGACATTCTCTTGGCATCCCTATTGTGGGGTCCGCCGAGCGGATGGCCACTGCATCGGGATGCGTGGGGGTGGTCTATGAGGCTGAGGCTGGTATTGGGGTTGTGGTGGGTGAGGATACCTGATATCCTGAAGGCGATGTGGGGTGGTGTTTAGATTCCTACCTCTTCCTCTCTGAGCGTTTGTTCTAATTCTGTAGGGACATTGGGACTTCCAATGTCCCAGTTCCCCACAGTTAAAGCATCCCTGGTCTGGTGGGTAAGCCTGATCTGGGGGATAAGATTGCATTGGTGGATAAGGTTGCATTGTCATTATGTGGGTGGGCGGAGTCTGGGTTGGTGTCAGGGAGGGAAAAATGCCACCCTTCTGCTCAAATACCCCTGATGTTTCTCGTGACCTAGTATCCTTCATAAATTCATCTGGGGCTTGTTCTGCCCACTTTGGATTAGTGAATTTAAGCAGCTGTGTCACCTTCGTATCGCCACCAGCCATAATGGTGGTGGTGAACAATTGGGGGGTGGCGTTATCTACTGCTTTCCACAAGCCATATACCCGGGTACAAAATTCATAGAATTTTTCCTTTGGTCCCTGTTTTGCTAGGATAAGTTCCTGGAGTGCGGATGAACCCTTGTATATAGTAGACCAGTGATTCCCCATGCCTTTCCAAAAAGATACCCAATCTTTATCTTCCTTTATGTGGGCTGTCCATAAGGCCTCTACGGGATGCCCTTCTGGACTGTCAGGGTCAATTATACTAAGGATCCCTTTTATATCTTCCTTATCCAAGCTTGTCCCTGCACTGTATTTTGCAAGGAAAGCGCCAGCCTCCCTAGGGCTTTTCTTTGGGCTGGGGCATAATTCCTTTATTTTTGACAGTGTGCCTAAAGGTAGGGGAATATGGACTTCCGTCTCCCCTATATGCATAAGTGGTGCTTTAAAGGTGGCACCTAGACTTTCCTGTTCCATGTCTATTTCTCTTTCACCCTGCTCCCTTTCCTCCTGTGGGGGTTTCTGGCTTATGGCCGGTTTCGTTTGGCTTCTGAGTGTGGTGGATGGCTGTGAAATTATCTTTCCCTTGGCCTCCTCAATCCTTCTTGCCTCTTTCTCTAGTTTCCTTTCGTATGCCTCTAAATCTTCCCTTTTCCTCTGTATCCTTTCTTCCTCTTCCTGCTGTCTCTTATTAAATTCTTTCTGTTTCTCCTCCCATTCCTTTTCCCTGGGGCTTAACTTCCTGACTTCTTCCTCTTCCCCCTCTTTCAGGGTCTTTCCATCCTTTTTTCCCTTGGTTATCGCAGAATATTCTCTCATCTCACCTTCCCTCTTATCCAGCTCTCTTTTGTACTCTTCTAGCTCTTCCTCCCTCCTAGACATTTTCTGCTCTAATTCCTCCTTTCTTTCTCTAAGCTCTTTTAACTTCTCTTCTAATTCCCTTTCCATTTTTCTAATCCCCTCTTCTTCCCTTCTTTGTATACCTTCTGCCCGGACTTCCTCTTTCCTGCTTCTACTTTCGTTTTCCCATCGTGTAACTTGTGCCTGATCAGCTGCCCCATACACTATGGTGGCCAACACTGCTGGGTCTAAAGATGGATACAGCTGAAGACATGGACCCAATGTTCCATCTTCCTGTTTAACCATCACATAAGGGGGGGGGTGGTGGTGCCTCAGGTTGCTGAGATAGGGCGGGTGAGTTTACAGGCTTTACTTTGGGGACTTTAGTTACATACTTTGTTTTATACTTGGCTAAGCATTTATTCCATGTTTTGTAACAATCTTTCATGTACTGGGTGTCTTCCCATTTCCCAGGTGGATAAGAGTGCTTGTGCACCTGACACACCTTGCTCACCTCTTTCCAAACATCCTCTGAACAGGGACCTAGTGGTCCTGGGTCATGTATTCCTAGCTGTTGGCACCGTTCTCTGACCTGTGTCCAAAAAGGTTCTACCTGTGGCCCCGGTAGTGTGTTTTTAACATACTCATAGGGGGATGGGTTGGCCGTGGTCTGGGTTGCTGCAGAATTCCCCATCTAATAACCTTGGTAGGGTGTGTCTAGTACAGGGACAGAGATGAAAGCAACCTGTTTGTGCTATAATCTGTTCCCTGACTTGGGAATAAGTCCCCTCGTCTGTTATTGCTGTGGGGCTGATATAGCTATGAAGGTTAACCCTCAGTACTCGGTATAGGAAACCCCTCCTCGTGGTTGGATATACTCCCCTTGCACCAAGTCGGTATGAGAACCCAGTTGGTCTAGTGGTAAGCAGGATCCACGTCCTGTCAACACTAAGGAACAGTAAACCAAAGGTGCAATGTGGGCAGGCGGGCGCTATCTCACTACAATCGGGTTCCTGATTTATGTTGTTCATTTAGTGCATATATGTGTAATGCCTCAATAAAACCTTTCAAATCAATACAGTACTTTACATTCAGTTGTCATACATATATATATCATACACTTATCTCTAATTCTCTATACACCCTAAATACTTACGGTGGTACCTAAAAGAAAAACAAGCAAAATCTTATATATATATATATATATATACAATGGCCAAATAAAGTTACATTATATCAACATGTTATTATAAGTGCACTTTCCAATATTTCCCCAAAAAAGATTGGGCGTCCACTCAGCCACTCCTTATACTACGGGCGTATCCTATACTTCCCGAGTTTTAAACACACATATATATATATACCTCTACTCAATACAGTCAGACCAGCCTAGTCAGACTACTCAAAAAACCCAAAATACCTGCGAGCCCCTCTAACCTTCCAAGGGGCCAGCCTAGCCCGTTGCGAAGGCACAGTTATGTAAGTGGGTGGATATACAAGGTTATTTGAACAAGGCAAGCACCAACACCAGTTACCAAAAATAGGTAAAAAGGAGCAGAATGTGTCTTACCTGTTCAAACAAACGCCACACCCCACTCCTGGTACCAAAACTATTAGGTTGCCCGTCTTCTCCTTGTGGCCTAGGCTCTTGGAGATGGCTCAGTGGAGGTCCTCGCCGGCGGATAACCAATGACTCATACAGACACAATGGGTATGCTGAAATGGTTACAACTCTTTAATACTGGATTCGCCGTTTTATACTGTTTTTACAAAACTCTGCCCCAATTTTGGGGGCCAATCAAAATGATACACATAAATGTTCATTAGCATATTATTCGTTAATGTCTTGTGACCTTAATCTTAACCTCTGTATTTCAAAGCTATTACAGTTCAATGATTCCTTACTTTCTGTTAACGTCTGCTGACCATGATGTGCCCAGCCACAACTTCCTAAAAACCAATTCTAGCCTTTTCATACCCAGTAACAGTGTACAGAGATGAAAACCACAAACAGATGCTTCCTAAGATGAAGACATTTAACAGAAATAGATAGACATGGCAATGAGATAATTCAGTTATTAAGCAATACTGTCATGAGATAACTTCTCTAAAATGTACCAAGAAAGTCTCTTTCAATCACTAAGCAGATAAGCAATCCTGAACTTATATCTTCAGGGTGAAATCAATAATCAGAATCAACAATCAATAATGCAATGTATTATGGAATCTCCTTACAGTGCACACTGAAATATTTGGTTTCGGAATTTCGTTTTCATCTGAAAAATACATTTATTTAGTTACTCCCGAAATTAGTTTCTATTCATTTTGTTTTGTTAAAAAATGCATTCGTCCAAAAATCCGAAATAATTAAGGTCGAATCTGTCATTGAAGGCTGATGGTGTCTGTTGAATGTGCTAAGAAGATTCGCTGGAGCAGCTAAACCGTACGACGCTGCAATCGTACATTTCCGGTCGAATGTTCCGCCTACAAGCTATAGTAGAATTGTAATGTTGTATGACACTAGTAATAATTATATTCATTAATTATTATTACTAGTCAACCAACATTAGAATTCTTCTATAGCCTATAGGCGGAGCATTTGATCATAAATGTCCGCTCACGGCGACTGCTTTGTCGAATCCTTATGTCAAATCTTTTCTCTCTATGTCAAATAGTCTTGGACTAATAGAGTTAGGTTAGGCACATTCAACCTTATTTACTATTGTCTCTATAATGTCGAATCTTTTCCCTCTATGTAGAATAATCTTGGACTAATAGAGCTAAGGTTAGGCACATTCGACCACAGGTTCGATGGACACAGATCGCTATTGTCAGTGTCATGTCGAATCTCCTATCTATATCAAACTGTTGTTGCAACGAAAATGAAAATAAAGCATTTGTTTATGTCGGGTCTTTTGGTGTTCGGATTCTGAACGTGTGTTATCGTTTGTTAAAATGATAACAAAAATACTGCAAATTTGGACGAAAATGCATTCAGATGAAAATGAATGTGCATGTCTAGCAGAACGACTCTACATAAATATGGTCCCCAGTGTGCATGTGTTTACACCCATACAGACGTTTAAACATGTACATGTTCCTTCCCAGCCCAATTTTCAGATTTCATCACTCTCACAATTTCAATGACAATTGCGCGGTCATGCTACGCTGTACCCAAATGAAATTTGTATCATTTTGTTTGCACAAATAGAGCTTTGTTTTGGTGGTATTTATTCACGACTCTGTTTTTTATTTTTTGCGCTATAAGCGAAAAAAGAGCAGAAATTTGGAAAAAAAACAATATTTTCTTCTTTCTATTTTAAAAGAAATCCAATAAAATCAAATTTTGTCATAAATTTAAGCCAAAATATATTCTGCTACATGTCTTTGGTAAAAGAAATGTGGTTAAGTGTATAATGATTGGTTTGTGTGATCACGGACATATGTACGCAAATGATCATGTACATATGTGTGCAGGTGATCACGGACATATGTGTGCAGATAATCATTGGGACATGTGATTTTAGTGGGACATATGTGGGGGACATGTGTTTTTATTATTGGGGACATGTGTTTTTATTATTTGGGGACATGTGTGTTTTGGGGACATGTGTGGGGACATTGTGTTTACACTGTGTGGTGACATGTGTATTTTCACTAGACTGGTGATCAGTGAGTAAAAAGCTGTAAAAAACAGCTCATACTCACTGATCACCAGCCTGGTGCAGCGTTCTGCTCTCCTCTCCTCAGCGACGAATTCCATGTGAGGAGAGGAGAGCCGATTGCCTAGCAACCGGCTGTTTGTTTATATCACATGACGGCCATGATTGGACACTGCCGTCATGTGATCAGGAGGGCCAATCGCAGAGCCCTCCTGCCGATCCGAGATGCGCTGTGTCCGGGTGACACTAGCGCATCGGGATGGCGGCGTTGCGCGGGCATGTGTGCATGCATTCCCCCTACTTCTGAAGGATGTTCAGGAAGTAGAGAGCTCCCACCCGGCCGAATATGTACATTGGCTGGGTGGGAAGTAGTTAAGGGTAAAAGTCTTACATTTTTTTTGCGAGCTAAGATCTAAATTATGCATACATGCATGAATACACACACACACACACACACATTTACATGCATTTTTGTAAAAAACTGGCCACAGATCCAGAGTTTTTAAATACTGATTTTACAGGTCTGAAAATAGCACAGTTTTACTGATCTTTATGCACTAAATGAGTGGGCCCATAGTGAACTGCATTAAAAAAAACTCTACTGATGAAAAATAAACAAATGATAAAATGCATGCTATTTGGAGGAAGTATGGACATATGTTTCAGACTACTGTACCATACAAGCAGTGGTGAATTCTGGTTTTGTGCTGCCGTAGGCAAAAATTTGTTCCAGCCCTTCCTGTTTAAGATTCACACCTATATCTGTAAACTCCACTCCTTCCTCTTTAGGTTCCACCTCTTCCTATTACAGCTCCCCCTCTTCGAAGGAGGGGAGAGAGAGAGGGGGTGAGTTACCAACGCCTCATTCTAAGGTAAGCATTTCCTTATGAGCTAGTATGTAGTGCATACTAGCTCATTATCCCTTTTGCCTTACAGATGTAGAAAAAAAAAATTGGGAGGTATAAGACCGCTTTAACTAATCTGTTTATAGGAACAGGTGATCCAAATGGGATTTATTGTATAATTAAGAGAGGGGAAAGAAAAAAGAGAAGGAAAAAAATCAAGAGATATCAGCAAAAATTGTCAAAACATGCATCCATACGGAATATATATGTACCAGGATGCAGGGGACAAATGTCTCAAAAGGATTAGCAGGGGAATTTGGATAATAAAGGTGATTGAAATAAAACAGCATATTAAAAAATGAAGGTGAAAGTTATCATTAGAGCAGAGGGAAAAAAAAAAAGAAATCCTGAAGTAACCCTTGTAGAGTGACCATGGAAAAAGCCATAGATATGGGCACTGTATGAGAAATATAGAATACAAATAAATAGAGGTAGAAATAAGAAAATAGACTGGGCCAAATGAGAGAGAGAGATACATAATCAGCAGGGAAAATCAATGAAGTGACCGATCCAAGTACCAGGTCGGAATGCATTATATAGGGAAAAGGATTACCTATTGCAGAGAAATGCAGCAAAACAGCTGTTCTCCATCTCTGATTGTGTAGCCTGAGATGCCCGCTTATATATGCCTTCCATCTGGTCAGCGTCTGACGTAGCCAACCAGATGCGGAAGTGATGACACCCGTGCGCATGCGCAGGAGCCCCAAATAGACTCCCAGAGAAGGGAGTCTATTTGGGAGGATGGAGGGAGGGAGAATATGCCAAAGGCAAAACTCCACAAAGGGGGACCCAGTACACCGCACAGAAGCATGAGGAGGGCACCGATGTGAGACAGAGGTCCCTCGGCGCTCTGGGCGTCCGTATGACCACATCAAAGGGTGGTATGAAGGGACCCACTGGACAGGGGTAGGACCGGACATAGTATGGGTACCAACCATATACCTGCGACCAGTGACCACCACCCAGCAGTCCACAGGTTAAGGGGACAAGCTTGACAAGGGAGCGCACCCCTGAAATAATAATGAAATATTTATAATAGACAAAAATAAGAAATAGAAGCAGACATAATAAAATGTATAATATAATGAAAAGCAGATCAAGATGTCATAAAAATAGCATAAACATAATAGTAAATAACAATAATTGATACAAATGCAAAAATGAACATAACATGATATAGGGAAGGGGAAGGGAAAGGGGAAAGGGAGAGAGAGGGTGGAAAAAACAACAAGGGATGAAAAGAAGGGAATGGGAATTAAAAAAAAAAAGATAGCTAGGCAGATGCCTCACATAAGTGGGGAACTTACTCTAAACATACATATGGGAAGTGGATGTACAGTATCTGGCGCTCCATGTTGATGATTCGATTATTGTTACAAATAGATGAGGAAATTGCAGAAATGACCACAGTGCTCAACAAGCACTTTGAAAATAATGATTCAGGATATGTCTCCTATAAGCTATGTATTCAAATACAGCATGAGAAATATTGAGGTTTTCCATCAAATCAAAGTTTTAAAGCGGGAGTTCCGCCGTTTTTTTTTTTTTTTCTTTAAAGCCACAAATACTGCAGCTGCTGACTTTTAAAATAAGGACACTTACCCGCCCAGTGTGCCCGTGATGTCGGCACCCGAAGCCGATCTCTCGATCGTCTCTCGGGTGCTGCCATCTTGGGTATGGGAATCAGGAAGTGGAGCCTTGTAGCTGAATTTCCCGGTTCCCTACTGCGCATGCGCGAGTCGCGCTGCGCAATAAGGATGGTCCCCGCTGTCTCTGGGATCCGTGTGTTTCCCAGCAGACAGCGGGGGACCTTCGGAAAGGGGCGTAGATTCTGCGGAAAGGGGCGTATATTCTGCAGATATCTATACCGGAAGTGGGTGCAGATACCTGTACTGTACAGGTACCTGCACCCCCCTCCCCCTGAAAGGTGCCAATTGTGGCGCCGGAGGGGGGGAGGGTTCCAATGAGCGGAAGCTCCACTTTAGGGTGGAGCTCCGCTTTAAGACTGATGCAGTCCTTAAAAAGTTTGGCGTAGCAGAATGTAAAGGTGTATGCACACGAATGGATTCAAATACAGAGTTGGAAAAATGTTAGTTTCATGTAAGATTATTATTATACAGGATTTATATAGCGCCAACAGTTTACGCAGCGCTTTACAACATTAGGGTAGACATTACAATACAATACAATTCAAGACAGGGGGAATCAGAGGGACCTGCTTGTTTCCCCCTGGCTCGAGCTTACAATCTAGGAGGAGATTAAAGTTCTAAAATTGATGTGTAGCACAAATGGCCCTCTCCAAACTAGACCTGTAGGTAAATAGGCAAACCAGAACCTTCGCAAAGTGGAAAAAGTGGTTTGATAATGAAGTTTGCAGTGCCTCTACAAGGTGAACAGAGGGAATTCCCTAATAAAAAAAAATAAAAAAATATATAAAAAAAGATTAACCACTTTCTGACCAGCTGCCGCTGTTATACTGCTGCAGGTTGGCGCTCCTGGGTAAGGATGAGCCGAATACCCCCCCCCCCCCCCCCCCGGTTCGTTTTGCACCAGAACCTGCGAACAGACCTAAACTTCGTGTGAACTTTAGAACCCTATTAAAGTCTGTGGGACTCGAACGTTCAAAATCAAAAGTGCTAATTTTAGAGGCTAGTATGCAAGTTATTGTCATAAAAAGTATTTGGGGACCCGGGTCCTGCCCCAGGGGACATGTATCAATGCAAAAAAAAGTTTTAAAACGTCTGTTTTTTCGGCAGTGAAATAATAAAAGTGTAATATTCCTTTAAATTCCGTACCTAGGGGGTGTCTATAGTATGCCCGGGATCACCCATCGCTGGATCAGATCAGCCATCACTGGACCCCGGAGATATGATCATCCATCGTGGATTACCACTGCTGGAATCTTTTTTTTATATTAAATAAAGGTCTTTTGGAACGGTGTTTGTGTCTTTTTTAACTATTTTTTACACTTTTTTTGTGAAATGATAGGGGTACTTTTGTGCCCCCTTACCATTTCAAACAGGGGGGCGGGATCTGGGGGTCCCCTTGTTAAAGGGGGCTTCTAGATTCTGATAAGCCCCCCACCCGCAGACCCTGGCCGGTGGTTGTGGGGATGAAGCCCTTGTCCTCATCAACATGGGGACAAGGTGCTTTGAGGGGGACCCCAAAGCATCCTCCCAATATTGAGGGCATGTGGCCTAGTACGGTTCAGGAGGGGGGCGCTCTCTCGTCCCCCCTCTTTTCCTGTGGCCTGCCAGGTTGCGTGCTCGGATAAAGGGTCTGGTATGGATTTTTAGGGGAAACTCCATGACATTTTTTTTTTTTTTAAATTGGCGTGGAGTTCCCCTTAACCCCCCTGCTGGTTTTCCAGAGTCTGGCTTGGGGTGGAGATTTTGTACCAAAAGCGGTAACCCCGAACCAGACTCGGGACCGCATCGCTGAATGCAGGGAGAGGTTTACTTACCTTGTCCCCTGGATCCAACGATGTCCCCCCGCTGTACGAGCGGCTCATCCTCCGTTCGATTCATCACGGAGCCGATCTCCGTTGCCTGCGAGCGTTGCGACGCTCGGGGATGGAGAACGGCGCCAAATTCAAAAAATAAAACATACACATTACATACAGTATAATGTAATCTTACAGATTACATTGCTGTATGTAATTATGTCACATCCCCTTTGTCCCTAGTGGTCTGCCCAGTGCCCTGCATGCAGTTTTATAATATAAAAACTGTTCTTTCTGCCTGGAAACTGGAGATTGTCCATAGCAACTAAAACTGTCCCTTTACATCAAAAATGGTTTTAGACCAGCTAGAAAACAGCGATAATAAATTAGAATCACTTGCAGAATTAAGCAATAGCGATTTGTGGGGAGATCCGTCATCAAATATTGAAAAGTAATGACAGTGACAATTCTGCAACTGAGCAAATTACAATACATTATTGAATAATTTTTATTATTGTTATATTATTATTTGGTATAATTATTTATAGTTATTTATTATATTATAATTTATGATTTCATTTTTCAAACATTATCATACCCAGGATGTCTGCTAGACTCTGGTTTGGACAGATTTAAGTGAGTTATTCCTAAGAATTACAAGACTACAATATAAAATGCCAAATTTTCATGCAAAATAATTGTACCACTTTCAGCACCTAAAATCTGAAATAATCGTACCACCAGGGAGGTTAAAATCCATACCAGACCTGAAGGGTCTGGTATGGATATGTGGGGGGAACCCCACGTAATTTTTTTTTTTATTTGATGCAAGGTTCCCCTTAATATCCATACCAGACCTGAAACCCACTTTTTTTTTTTTTTTATCAATGACTTTCAATGACTGTTCTCTGTATTACGGGGAGGCAACAATTCATTATAGCCGCGAGTGATTTTAACCACTTAACAACCGGCCCATAGCCGAATGATGGCTACAGGGCGGTTGTTTAACTCTGGGAGGCCATGATATGACGTCCTCCCAGAATTCTGCTCTTGCGTGCCCCCTGGGGCGTGCACTCGAGAGCATCTGTGACCGCCGGGTCCTGTGCATCACGGATCACGGTAAACGGCCGCTTACGGTCATTTACCACGTGATCGCTCCATCAAATGACGGAGTGATCACTTGTAAAAAAAACGCTGTCATGTTATGACGCCGGTTCCTCCCTCCCCCTCTCTGTACTGATCGGAACAGCGGAGGGGGAATAGATCGATGTCAGCAGCGATGTGGGCTGAATCTGCAGTGCCCACATCGCTGCTCACCGAAATTTAACCCCTCAATTCCCTGCCAATACTCTGCATTACTCTGCATTACTGTGCATTACTGTGCAATACTCTGCATTACTGTGCAATACTCTGCATTACTCTGCATTACTCTGCAATACCCTGCAACACTCTGCAATACCCTGCAACACTGCAATACCCTGCAACACTCTGCAAAGCTCTGCAACACCCGCCAATACCCTGCAACACTCTGCCAAGCTCTGAAACACCCGCCAATACCCTGCAACACTCTGCAACGCTCTGCAACTCCCGCCAATACCCTGCAACACTCGCCAATACCCTGCAACACTCTGCAATGCTCTGCAACACCCGCCAATACCCTGCAACACTCTGCAATGCTCTGCAACACCCGCCAATACCCTGCAACACTCTGCAATGCTCTGCAACACCCGCCAATATCCTGCAATGCTCTGCAACGCAATACTCTGGAACGCCATACTCTGAGATACCCTGCAATACCCAGCCATAGACACCCCCCTCCCGCCGCCCTCCGGTGCTTCTACCGACTCGCCAATACGATCAAAACCAGAATCTTTTTTTTTTTTTCAGGCTTCCCAGCTTAGAGGTGAGATGTGGGGTCTTATTGACCCCATATCTCACTGTAAAGAGGACCTGTCATGCCATATTCCTATTACAAGGGATGTTTACATTCCTTGTAATAGGAATAAAAGTGATCAAAAAATGTATTTTTGGGGAAAAAAAAGTCAAACTAAAATAAATAAAGTAAAATGAACAATAAAATGTTTTGTTAAAAAAAAAAAAAAAAAAAACGAGCGGTGATTAAATACCACCAAAAGAAAGCTCCATTTGTTTGGAAAAAGGACAAAAATTTCATATAGGTCCAGTGTTGCATGACTGAGTAATTGTCATTCAAAATGTGAGAGCACCAAAAGCTGAAAATTGGTCTGGTTATTAAGGGTGTTTAAGTGCCTAGTGGTCAAGTGGTTAAATGACTTTTTTTCCTGCAGAAATGACACTTTGTGCAGGGACAGTTCTAAGCACGGGAAACATGCGCCCCTTTAAAGGCATACTATAGACACCCCCCAGGTACGACATTTAAAGGAATATTACACTTTTATTGTTTCACTTTAAGCATTATTAAAATCACTGCTCCTGAGAAAACTTTAGTTTTTAAAACTTTTTTTTACATTGATCCACGTCCCCTGGGGCAGGGCCCAGGTCCCCAAACACTTTTTATGACAATAACTTGCATATAAGCCTTTAAAATTAGCACTTTAGATTTCTCCCATAGACTTGTACAGGGTGTTCCGTGGCTTTTCGAATTTGCCGCAAACACCCCAAATTGTTCGCTGTTTGGTGAACAGGCGAACATGCAATGTTCGAATCGAACACGAGTTCAACTCGAACTCGAGCTCATCCCTACTCCTGGGGGAGCCGTCGTAGCTATACGTCGGCTCACTTTCAGACCACTCTTGGGTGCTCAAGCGCAGCCAATGTGCATGCCCAGTGGTAGCGATGAACAATGGCCACCCGCGATCACTCCACCCAGAGACAGAACAGAGATCTGTCAATGTAAACAGACAGATCCCTGTGCTGTCAGGGGAGAGAAGACTGGTCTGTTGTTCATACTAAGTATGAACAATGATCGGTCTCCTCATCCAGGCAGTCCCACCCCCCCCACAGTTAGAATCACTCCCTAGGACACACTTAACCCCTTGATTGCCCCCTATTGTTAATCCCTTCCCTGCCAGTGTCATTTATACAGTAATCAGTACATTTTTATAGCACTGATCGCTGTATAAATATCAATGGTCCCAAAAAAGTGTCAAAAGTGTCTGATCTATCCCCCACAATGTCGTAGTCCCGATAAAAATCGCAGATCGCCACCATAACTAGTGAAAAAAATAGGAACAATAAAAATGCCATAAATCTATCCCCTATTTTGTAGATGCTATAACTTTTGCGCAAACCAATCAATATACCCTTATTGCGATTTTTTTTTTAACAAAAATATGTAGAAGTATACATATTGGCATTGACATTTGGGGATATTTATTATGGCAAACTTTAAAAAATATTGTTTTGTTTTCAAAATTGTCGCTCTTTTTTTGTTTATAACACAAAAAGAATAAAAATTGCAGAGGTGATCAATTACCACCAAAAGAAAGCTCTATTTGTAGGGAAAAAAATGGCATCAATTTTGTTTTTGTACAAATTTGCACGCCTGCTCAATTGTCAGTTAAAATGACGCAGTGCCAAATCGCAAAAAATGGCCTGGCCATTAAGGGGGAAAATCTTCAGAGGCTTCAGAGTGGTTAACAACAGTACAAACATCCAATGTGCAAACAAGTTACATAGTTACATAGTTCATCCAGTTCAACCTTAAAAACAAATAAATAAATAAAAAAATAATCGTACAATCCAAATACCCAATTTTATGCCCACAATTGATCCAGAGGAAGGCGAAAAAAAAACCCCAGCAGAGCATGCTCCAATTTTCTACAGCAGGGGAAAAAATTCCTTCCTGATCCCCCAAGAGGCGATCGGATTTTCCCTGGATCAACTTTACCTATGTTAGTACCTAGTTATATTATGTACAATCAGGAAAGTATCCAGGCCTTTCTTAAAGCAATCTACTGAGCTGGCCAGAACCACCTCTGGCGGGAGTCTATTCCACATTTTCACAGCTCTAACTGTGAAGAAACCTTTCCGTACTTGAAGATGAAATCTCTTTTCCTCTAGACGTAAAGAGTGCCCCCGTGTCCTCTGGGTTGACCATACAGAGAACTACTCAACACCAAGTTCACTATATGGACCCCTAATATATTTGAACATGTTGATCATATCCCCCCTTATTCTCCTCTTCTCAAGAGTGAATAAATTTAGTTCCTCTAATCTCTCCTCATAGCTGAGCTCCTCCATGTCCAAGTATTATCAGCAAAGTCTAGAGTCCTGGTGCACATATAACCGGATATATATACTATAGGTATTAATAGAGATACCTCCAGATGAATTTTCCAACAAGATCCATTTGCAGGGGCCCTTGAGGATGATCATGATGTGGCACTTGACTTGATGTTGGAGACTTGAAAAGTCTGTGGTGATGAGGACACCATTTAGACATTAATCAACAAGCATGAAATGCAGCGTTTCCCCAACAGAAACCATTGTGTGGCAGAATATCTTGTCCGCACTTAGTCCCTAGTTGCATCTAATCTGTCATGCAACTGGACCTTTAAGTACCAAATGCGGTTTTTAAATGCTTAACCTGGCTTTAGCCTGTTTATTGAGCCCTGAGCTAAAACTAGTTATAGAATCCCAGACCATAAGGGGCAAGGTTAACTAAAATAACAGGAGCTGTATATGAACTAAATGGTAGGTTACCTACTGATATACTGTAAGGTAACCACTACACACATACAGTAATAGAGACCTAGCTATCTGGCACTGTGCATTGTAAATAATAACAATAGGAAAGAGATACTTTGTCACATAGATTGAAAACACACTCAAGAAGCTATGGGCAGCTGCAGTTAAACTATTTAAACATTGGAATACTTGCATACTAGTCTCTGCTTCTGGACTGGGTGAAATACAGCAACAGATGTTTTGTGTGTAAGGTTATGTGGTTCAGTTCCTCTCTTGCCTTCTTGTCTCTTCCTCCTTCTGGGGTTTTTAACCCAGCCCCACAGAGACAAGAAGTGATGTACATAAATAGCTCACACAAGTAGAAGGCAGTAGATCCCTACAGAGGTAATCTTTTGTCTGACAAAGCAAAATACAAAAGTGTATGCACACCAATGAAACCAGTTTACCAAAATTTTGAAAAAAAATCTTCTCCCCTAAAAATGGACTTTACAGACAAGCAGTGGAGTCACTTTTATACATTGCAACAATTACATATCAAGATAGAGATGCTGCCATGGCACTGATCTGCACATGTGCAAGTAAACCTCGGAAAAGGGACTGGGATGCTATTAAAAGAATTGTTCAGTACCTAAAACAGACTGAAGACATGAAGTTGAAATTATTTGTATAGGGTGTCCAAGAACTCATAGGATGCATGAACTCAGATTGAGTAGGTTATCCTAATCCTCACAAAAATACAAGTGGTTACTTGTTCCAATTAGTCAAAAGCCTGATATCCTGGTCCAGCAAAAAGCAAATAACAATGGCATTATCTACTACAGAAGCTGATTACATATTGGGAGCTTATGCTTGTCAAGAAGCCATTTGATTGCAGCAGCTACTTGAAGAACTTAGAGGGCCATTGTTTCAGCAAAGAGTTTTATATAAGGACAATCAAGGATACATAAAGCTTGCAAAGAGTGAAAAGATCAATGCAAGAACCAAGTACATTGATATCAAGTTCCATTACCTCAGAAACGTAGTAGAAAGAAAAAGTGATTCTGCTTGTTACATCTCTTTAAACTTTGGAAAAACCATTACTAAAGCCAATATTTGAAGAACTCAGGAAGAAGATGGGACTTACAGTAGGTGCAACAACCATTATCATATACTGTATTATTTTGTGTTTTGTTGTTCTGCTGTAGTAGTATTCTTGCATGGTCCTTAATGGTCTTTCTTGTGGAATTATGTGATTATGATGTTTTTTTCCTGTCTCTATGTTCCTTCCTGTTGATTTCCAAAAGCACCATATTGACTGGTAAGAGTCATATCTGCAGCATCTATTAAACAGGTGTCTTCCACAGTTTTAGCAGCACAGAGATAAAAAAAATGTCCTCATTATTACCGTGGCACCAATGTTTCTATGGGCACACAGTAATGTTCACATACAATAGATAATTATTTGTGACAGCTGCCATTAATTATTGATTGCAGTAAAATGGATAAAACCTGTTATATTCTCCAAGTGTCATGAGTATTGTTGTTCTGAAAAGACCGGGATATGTGCAGTCATTTCTATGCACAAGCATGCTGTGCATGATATAAAAAGTAAAATCACAATAATATTTTACGGCTCAGCATTGGAATAATGGGTGTTATGCTCTGAGAGTTTTATCAAGCAACTTTTGTAATATTCTTAGTAATTGCAATATTCTTTGTAATTGCTTTTATCCTGATGAAAATGTTTGATTTGATTTATTTGAACTGCCAGTGTACATATGGCATTTACATACTGCTGAACGATTAAACAGTAGTGATATGCACAACATTATATGTTCAGAACATGCACAGCAACTTCCTAAGGAGTTCAGGTGGGTAAATGGAGCAATACATTGAAGGTTATTAAATTCTTTTTACTTTTTCTTCAATTCAGAAAACGTAAATCTTGAGCTTGAATTGGAAAATCATAGGTTCAGAGGATAGGTTCAGTGTGAGGGATAGTTGAAAGTTTTAAATAGGACTACAGAAAAAAAAAAAAAAACTGTGTTTAGACTTTTGCTTGATTCCAAATAAGTTACCTCTAAACTTGTATTTTTATTAGGTCTGGATGGCTACTGGGTATGGAACAAGACCTGTTGTGATCTTCTCGTGCTATGGCTGATAGGTCTGTAGGCAAGTGCAGTCTTCTCCCTCCACTGCAGATGGCGCCCGACCGGAGCAGCATTACAGTCTGGAGAGGAAGTCAGGGGAAACTTCGTTTATCTATTCCTGGTTCCTGTAGGCAGCGTTCTGGTTGGCTGTGCTGCATCCAGATGACCCTAAGTGGCCGTCTTACATCAGCAGAGTATTTTTAGGCCCCTGCTCCCCAAGTTTTGGCATGCATTTGTATGTGGGTAGTGTAGGGATAGGTTCCCAATCTATCAGGGACAGTAATAGCGGTAGGGAGAGTTTCCAGATGAGAAGGCAAAGCTTAGGGATTGCAATTTCTTCACTCTATACTGGGGATGGGGTTTGACCCAATGGATATTTCAACCCACACTTTGCATGCTCAGCGTTTTATAGTCTGGTTAAATTATTTGGCCAGTTTACCATCCCAAACCAGCATAAGCAACTGGAAGTAATTAATTTATTGGAAGTATTACCGTCACTAATAAATGTATACTTGTAGACAGGTGCAGGTTTCCCTCTGTCCAGTAGGTGGCACTGTGCTAATGCACAGATGGAGTGGAGCCTGTTAGGGTGTATATCCACCATGTGGATGCAGATGTGGATGTAATAATTCATACTAGACCCTTATCCAATATAGTGAATTATGTCTTCAACATGAGGAGATTTCCTTGTCTTCTGAAATAAAAAACACATCATCAATTCTGGTCCCACTGACTGCTCTCTACAAATGACAGTTCCCAGGCTCACAGCATAACATACACAAAGAGACAGGATATCCCGGGGTATTTCATTGACATAATATGTATGTGACCATATTCTGTCAATGACATCATCTGGGATATTTTGCCACCTTGTTTACATTCTGACACTGACTGGGGAGCACTTGTGGTGAGTCTCTATCAGGGGATCATCCGGGATCATTCACCATGATTGATGGGGATCTACATTTCTAGAAGACATAACTGGCAATGTATTTACATTGTGCAGCTTACATTGTGGAGGACTTTGCCAAAGGTGTGCATGTTTATTTCCTTCTTTTTTTTTTTTTTTTTTTTACTTATTTACTTTTTTCTAAATGACCAACCAGGGGTACTTACTTATTCACATATTGGGGGCCAGCTATCTGGGAGCTTCCTTATTTTAAATAGTGGTTCCAGAGTCTTATTAGCCCCCCTTTTCCCGAAATCTCCAAAACCAGGAAGTCAAGCCTGTGTAAAACAAATCGTTGACCTTATCAACAGAAGGTCATTCAGTTTTCAAGGCAAAGATGCCAAACTATGCCCCCCTCCCAACTTCTCAACATATATGTATGATCCTCGTCCACACACTGTTAGTGTCAGATCTCAGCCGCACTATTGCAGTCCCCTTATAAGTCACTGATCACTACCATTACTACTATAAAAATAAATAAATAAAAATTCCAGTATATATCCCCATAGTTTGTAGCTGGCACAACTTTCACGCAAACCAATCACTATACCCTTATTGGGATTTTTTACCAAAGATATGTAGCAGAATCAATTTTGGCCAAAATGTATTAAAAGGGTTATAAAGTTGTTGTTTTTTTTTTTAACCGCTTAAGGACCTCCTCCTGCACATTTACGTCGGCAGAATGGCACAGCTGGGCACATCAACGTACAGGTACATTGCTCTTTAAGTGCCCAGCTGTGGGTCAGGCACGCACCGCCGCCAGCGCGCTCGCGACCCGGTCCTGAGCTCTGTGACCGTGGCCGCGGGACCCGCAGACCCGATCGCCGCTGGTGTCCCGCGATCAGGTCACAGAGCTGAAGAACGAGGAGAGGTATGTGTAAACAGACCTCTCCCCATGCTTCCTAGTATGGCTGTCACTGATTGTCTGTTCCCTGTTATAGGGAAAGACGATCAGTGACATCATATGCCAAGCCACACCCCCAACAGTAAAAAAAAACACACACATGTCACACTTAACCCCTCCCTGTCCCCTAGTGGTTAACTCCTTCACTGCCAGTGTCATTTACACAGGAATCAGTGCATTTAAAGTGATTGCTGTATAAATGACAATGGTCCCAAAAATGTGTCAAAAATGTCCGATGTGTCCCCCATAATGTATCAGTCACAATAAAAATTGCTGATCACCGCCATTACTAGTAAAAAAAAAAATATAGGCGTGTGCGTGGCAGCGTCCAAGATGGCCGCGTAGACCGGGAGCTCTGCGCCACCCTGAGCTATCAATCGCCGCCACATCCGTCTGAGCCCTCGTCCAGCCCAAGAAAGATACCAGCTGGCTGGGGACACTTCAGGCTACCTCCCGATGTCCACGGTGCACACCCGCAGGAGCCTTACCCCTGCTCTGAACACAGCGGCAGCACAGTCCGGCTGACCTAAAATGGCCGCCGTAACCTCACGAGGCTCGGCCTGTCCAGCTGAGTCCATTGCGGACCAGAACCAAGTAGATCAGCAGCCCGCCACAGCATTGGATGCCGCAGTGAGTAACTACCAGCCTGGGGCTCCCTCACCGGCTTCCACGGATTACCTTTTGGGGCGCACTATGTGGGAATGTGCTCTATCCCCACAGCATGTATTACTGCACAGCCCCGAGCCATGGGACACAGATACCAGGGACACATCCCTCCACCCCACAGATTTCTCCTCCATGTTGGCTGCTTTCTCCCAAATGTTGACTAGAGGCCTTTCTCAAACAGCAGCACAGATCACAGCCTCTATACACGCTGATCTGCAACAGCTAGGAACCAGGATTGAGGCAATTGAACTTAAATCGGACCAAGCAATCCAGCGCATTAACCAAAACACAGCTAGGATCCAAGAGCTCCAGGACCACCTAGAGACCGCTACCGCAAAAATCGACGACCTCGAAAATAGGTCCAAACGTTCCAACTTTTGAATCTGAGGCTTACCTGAATCTATAAAAGATACCCACCTAGCAGTCCAGAACCTCATCAAAAGCTTAATCCCTACCATTCCGGTGCACCGCCTAGAACTGGACAGAGAACACAGGGCATTACAACCTCCACGTCCGGACGGTCTACCAAGGGATATAATAGTGAAGCCGCACTATTATGCAGTGAAGGAGGAGGTGATGAAGTTATCTAGAGCTTCAGACAACCTGACTTTTATGGGCCATACAATCCAAATCTTCACCGACCTGTCACCATATACGGTTCAAAAGCGATGGGCACTGAAACCGCTGCTTCAAGTTCTGGCAAGCAAAGAGATCACCTACAGATGGGCCTTCCCGCTACGCCTAAATATCACGTACCACAACGATCCTTACAATTTCTCTACATTTCAGGATGGAGAACGTCTTTTACTACAACTGGGTCTGATCTCTCAGGAACTGCCGCAGACCTCTACACCGAAAGGAGCCCTGTCCTCCAAATAACCATCCCCAATGAGTCCCATGATGCAATTGTGGCAGAAGCAACTGCCCAAGAGATCGAAGGAGTCCTTGCCGACATGAGATGACACCTGGACTGCTCAAATCTTTTCTTCATTACGACCTCCTTTTGGATTGTGTTTAGGGCCGACCAGTCACCATGAGGGGGTGATAACGGAGCTTGCCCCACCCGGGGGCCTCCCCGGGCCTGGCCCTTGGATCCTTTCGAGATTTTTCTTAATTTCTAACTCTAAAGTCGCATTATATAATGTCTATTGGGATTGTGCTTTTAGTTCTCCCCCGGGGGGGTGTTTTTGTTTTTTTGTTTTTGTATTATGTCGGCATACTAGTATATGTCCCCCCAAAACCTGTCCCATGGGGGGGAGGAGGGTGGGTTCACAGGCCACTCCCAATCCCCACATATTGCCTAGCCAGGGCTCAGATTTTCTGTTGGAGATACTGAGATAGACAACCTCCGCGGCGGGGTTGACCAGGGTGGGTGCAATGCGCCTCCCTCTGACTCCGATAGGGGAACATCAGTACCTTCTCCTACCGGGGTTAGACTATTACGACCCTCCAGGGTCGTCCTGACTCTCTATTGGGTTGGGTGCAGGCAGAGACGGGTCTCTACCTGGACCTAGGGGGTAAGGGATTGTTTTATATGATGCTTTGTATAATGCAAATTTTCATGCTTTTCTTTTTTCTTCTTCCTTATCTCTCTTTGATCTCGCTCTCTCCCCCCTCCCCCCCTTTTCCCTCTCCCATCTGAGCTACTTATACAGGGACAGGAACCGGCTGAATCTTCCTCGGCTCACTCTCTCAGGCGATTCCACAATGGACCCGAGGTCTACTCCTATCTGCCAGGGACAATACCGCTGTTGGGTAAGCTCCTTAAGCACATAGCACACCACCTTACATTCCCTCATGACTGACCCCACACAGGCGAAATTAAGCCTTCGGATATTCTCCAATAATGTCCAGGGCCTTAATTCCCCGGTAAAACTACGCAAAATCATGCAACAGTTTTATTCCCAGAAGGCGGACGTAGTACTGATTCAAGAGACGCACTTCCCTGCAACATATAATCCCACTTTCCTCCACAAAAACTTTACTCAATTTTACCTAGGAAATGCACCCAACAAAACAAGAGGGGTGGGGATTTTCTTCACTAACAAATTACACTTTACACACTCCAAAACTATAAGAGACCCGGAAGGTCGCTACATTCTAGTGACCGGATCGATTAACAAAGGAACCTACGCATTTATCTCTTACTATGCCCCAAACTCCCACAGGACACCTTCTTTGAGACGACTCTTCAATCGTTGAAATCCCATCTTATGGGCGCCGTGATCCTGGCGGGAGACTCGAATACTCCATTTGATCTCTCATCAGACAACCCCATGAAACCTAAACTAAAAAGACCTCCTAAATGTAGCCTTCGGGTGGCGCAGACCATACAATTGGCTGGTCTGATAGACATCTGGAGGGAGATGAATCCCCGCATCAGAGACTATGCGCACTATTCTGTTCCCTATAATACACTAACTAGGATTGATCATATATTTGTCCCGCCACGGTTAATACCCATGGTCAAATCCTCCAAAATTTATGACACCTCTCTGTCCGTTCACTCCATAGTAACGCTGACTCTCCGAGGAGGAGAAGGTGATAGGGGGCCCTTTTGATGGTGACTTAACAAGCCGCTTCTAAACAACCCGGCTCACTGCGCACTATTGGACACAGCCTTAATGGAATACTTCTCAGACAATAGTACAGATTCAATCTCGCCAAGCTCTCTTTGGGTGGCACATAAAGTGGTGATGAGGGGTAGAATTATACAACTCTCCGCCAGGCTCAAAAAGGAACACGCAGCAGAACTTTTACGGCTCACGGATGATTTCCATCTGCTTAGTAAGCGCCATAAGTGGAATCCCACCCCAGACAGCCTGGCTGAGCTCGACAGGGCGCGAGTAAAACTGAACCTCCTACTTAACACCTCCGTGGAAAAGCACCTTCGTTGGACAGGGGCCCGCTTCTATTATCAAAAGGACAAAATAGGTTCCAAACTTGCAAGTAAATTAAGCCCCCGAATTCGTACCATGGTCTTCCCCAAAATCAGAAAGGCGACGGGCACCTTAACAAAGAACCCTGTGGAGATTCTGGAATCGTTTCAAGACTGCTACGTGAGCCTCTATGCTGTAGAGCCCCCACACACACTCCAAAGCTAGAGACCGGTTCCTCCAGAACCTTGACCTGCCTACCCTACAGCAAACGCACCGGGAGCTAATGGATGATCCCTTCTCATCAGCTGAGATTTTGGACGTAATAAAATCCCTGGAATCAGACTCAGCCCCTAGCCCTGATGGCTTCCTGGTCCATTATTATAAGAAATTCGGCCCGAGATTGGCTCCCCACATGGCCCGATTCTTCAACTCCCTCCGGGATGGAGCCCCCCTTCCGAATGACTCAAACACAGCCTTCATATCGGTTATACCTAAACCTAGCAAAGACACTTGTGAAGTGGGAAATTATAGGCCTATATCACTAATCAACAACAATCTCAAAATTATGACAAACATATTGGCGAACAGGATGCCCAGCTTTTTACCCAGCTACATTCACAAGGACCAGGTGGGCTTCATCCCGGGGAGACAGGGGCCGGACCAGGTGTGGAGGGCAATTGATCTAATTTCCCTGTTGAACTCACAATGGACTGGGGGCATGGCACAGGAGGGCCTTCTGCTATCATTAGATCTGCAGAAGGCATTCGACTTTGTGTCATGGTCGTTCCTTTTCGAGGTTCTAGCTAGGTGGGGATTTGGGGCGAGCTTTCTAAAGATAATGTACACCCTCTACTCAACTCCGTCTGCCCAAGTATGTTTATTAGGTCATTAGTCAGCGCAATTGGCCATCCGCAGGGGCACAAGGCAGGGATGTCCCCTATCGCCCTTGATTTTCACCATAGCAATTGATACACTGGCCATAGCCATTCAAGGGATTTGTTGCGGTCCAGAGGAGCATAAATGTGCCCTCTTTGCCGATGACATGTTATTATTTCTGACCTCACCACTCATCTCCACCCCCAATCTGCTCCAACTGCTCCGGGACTTTGGCACCATTTCAGGTCTCCAGGTAAACACCACAAAATCGGTTTCCCTCAACATTTCGCCCCCCCCCCCCCAACCATTGCCCAACTTAAACATCACTTTCCCTTTTCCTGGGCCACGGACAAGATCCCCTACCTGGGCATCTATTTAACTAAGTGTGTCAGTGACTTACACAAAGCCAATTATCTTCCCCCTTTCCAATCCTTAGAAGCGGACCTCTCTAAATGGTCAAATGAAGGTTTATCCTGTCTAGGCAGGCTGAATGCAGTCAAAATGAACTTACTACCTCGCCTATTGTACCTTTTCCGATCCCTTCCCATCCCCATTAAAAAGTCTATCCTATCTAACTTCCAATCAAAGGTGGTTGGATTTGTCTGGGGAAAGTAGGGGCACCGTTTGGCACGGGATACCCTGTTCCACCGTACTGCCCAAGGAGGGCTAGGACTACCGAACCTATGGCTCTACTACCAAGTGGCACAGTTGGCCCAGTTCTCAGCGATATATGCCAAAGCCTCCAGGCCCAACTGGGTCTCTCTCTAGAGAGAGAGAGACAGGCGGTACCTCACTTCACACTTGATTTTCTAGTATGGAGACCAGCAAAACACAGACCCACCATTTTAGCTCCCACGCTATCTCACCCCTGGCTCTATGCGATCAACTACACAAGAATGACCACCTGATATCCCCACGGAAATCTCTCACACACCTCTTTCATAACCCCGATTTCCACACAGGAATGAACATTCATGCATTTCACTGGTGGCTGAACAAAGGCCTCTTCAGAATCGGCCATTTCCTCACACCTAACGGGCCCATATCACTAGGCCACTGCCTTAGTAAATTAGAAATGCCCGCTTCTGAACAATTCAGGCTAGCACAGATCAGGCACTTTCTACAATCACTCTGATCAGACAAACAGAACATACACAAGTCGACGACATACGAACAATGGTGCACAAACACAGGTCTCTAAAAGGGTGGAATATCACTCATTTATTCTTCCCTGGCAGATAGGACGGACAAGCCGGCATACGCCCAATCCTGGGAGAGGGACTTAGGCATCCAGCTGGATCCGGATACGTGTTTTCAAATTTTCGGGAGATCATATAAAGGTATCTTGAACATAACCCTGATTGAAGCTAATATTAAAATTCTCACCAAATGGTACTATGTCCCTGCGAGACTCTCCAAGATGTTCCCTGATGTTTTGCCCCTATGTTTCAGAGGCTGCAGTCATACAGGCACGATGCTCCACATTTGATGGACATGCCCCCGTATCAGAAATTATTGGAACAGGTTCCTTCATCTATTACGGAAGGTTACTGGAGCCCCTGTTCCTCGAGACCCCTCCTACATTTTACTGAACCGCAGAATACAGGACACCCCTAAGCACACTCAACAGCTAATTTTTTTCATGTGCTTGGGAGCCAAGATCACGCTAGCAAAGGCTTGGAAAACCTCCAAGGTATCCTTCTTGGCTGCCAAGCACAAAATTTCATAGATCATGGCACAGGAACAAACAGTGGCAAAACTGCGGGACACTGTCCAGCGATTCGAGAGAATCTGGGAACCATGGGCCCTGCACATTAAGGTCCCTCTCTACCCGGGTCACTTTCAAACATAATGACCTCGACGACAATACTGTCCCCTGCACCCCACCACTCTCTGCCCACCTACCCTTCCCCTGTCCTTCTCCTTCTTCGCCTCTCTCCTCTTCCTCTTTCTCGCTTATGACCTCTAACATCTGATTGTAGCCTGATAGATTCCACACTCGACCGTGTGCTCTTCTCGAACCTACTACAGAACAGAGCTGGATTAGCCATTGTTGGAAACAATTCACCAGTGTGGGCCTGAGGGTTCCAGTCAGAGTCCCGTAGACTCACACCCGGGGGTCACAACCTCAGTGTGTCCCCTGGGGGGGTCAGAGGGTGACAGGTGGGGGATTCCGCAGTGGGAACTCCTGGAGCTATCTCACTCCACAGTGTGAGCCCATAGGGGTGGAATGGTGATCTCAGGAGCTGCCACAGGAGATCGTCCCGGGGATATAGACCTTCTTTCTATCCCCTCACGCAGGCTCTCATCTACACTGACACTAAAGGGTCACGTGCCAATGGTGCTGGGGCCCTAGAGGAGACAAGTCCCAAGACTAGGGCGCGTCATTCCTGTGCTATTCAAGGGAAGCTACCTTAAGCCCACTGGTATTCACTTGACTTGGAATGTTCACCAAGGAGAACCTCTCTACCCATATAGAGATACTTCCTCATAAAGTTTCTCCTGATCAAGAAGTTTCTCCTGATCTATACGCTCTATACCCTTGATGACCCAAGGGATTGGTCGAGGTCATGAAACCCTGTCTATTGTTTTAAAGTTGTTTTAGATGTTCATATATGCTCATCCTTGAGGGGCCGCTCCCCTGCTAGAGATCTTCCTTCGGCTATTTTATCTCCCATGCCTCCAACCGGTCTAACCGAGAAAGAGCTCTTGAGATATTTTAACATCTTGCCCTCCCCTGGTTTTTGAACTATGTTCATGTTCTTTATCACTTTATTTGTAAATGTTATAAATGTTATTTGTAAATGTTCACGGACTACTGTACAAGATACACTTTGAATATTCAATAAAAATATTGAAAAAAAAAAAAAAATATATATATTTTTTCCTCAGTTTAGGCCAATACATATTCTTCTACACATTTTTGGTAAAAAAAATTGCAATTAGCGATTATTTATTGGTTTGCGCAAAACTTATAGCGTTTACAAAATAGAGGATAGTTTTAGCATTTTTATTAATATATATATATATATATATATATATATATATATATATATATATATATATATATATATATATATATATATATTAATAAAAATGCTAAAACTATCCTCTATTTTGTAAACGCTATAAGTTTTGCGCAAACCAATAAATAATCGCTAATTGCAATTTTTTTTACCAAAAATGTGTAGAAGAATATGTATTGGCCTAAACTGAGGAAAAAATATTTTTTATATATATTTTTTGGGGATATTTATTATAGCAAAAAGTAAAAAATATTGAATTTTTTTCAAAATTGTTGCTCTATTTTTGTTTATAGCGCAAAAAATAAAAACCGTAGAGGTGATCAAATACCACCAAAAGAAAGCTCTATTTGTGGGAAAAAAAAGGACACCAATTTTGTTTGGGAGCCACGTCGCACGACCACACAATTGTCAGTTAAACCGACGCAGTGTCCTTTGACTGCAAATTGGTCTGGGGCTTAAGTGGTTAACCAGTTCCTGACCGGCGCACGCCGATGTACGTCGGCAGAGTGGCACGGCTGGGTAAATGGGTATAACTGTACGTCCCTTTGAATTTTTCGCCGTCCCATCACATGGGTGTGGCCTGCCAGGAGCTCCGTGAGTAAGATCGCAGGTACATCAAGTCCGCGGGGATACCCGCGATCGCCTCATGGAGAGGAAGAACAGGGAGATGCTAATATAAACAAGCATCTTCCCGTTCTGCCTAGGGACAGTGTCACTGATATCTGCTCCCTGTGATTGGGAGCTATGATCAGTGATGTGTCACAGCTAGCCCATCCCCCCTACATTTACAACACATCCCTAGGACACACTTAACCCCTACAACGCCACCTAGTGTTAACCCCTTCACTGCCGGTCACATTTACACAGTAATCAATGCAATTTTAATCGCACTGAACGCTGTATAAATGTGAATGGTCCCAAAATTGCACCAAAATTGTCCGAAGTGTCCACCATAATGTCGCAGTCATGATACAAATTGCTGATCACCGCCATTACTAGTAAAAAAAAAATATTTATAAAAATTCCATAAAACTATCCCCTATTTTGTAAACGCTATAACTTTTGCGCAAACCAATCAATAATCGCTAATTATTATGATTTTTTTACCAAAAATATGTAGAAGTATAAGTATCGGCCTAAACTGAGGGAAAAAAATGTTTTTTTTTATATTTTTTGGGGATATTTATTATAGCAAAAAGTAAAAAATATTGCATTTTTTTCAAAATTGTCGCTCTATTTTTGTTTATAGCGCAAAAAATAGAAACCCCAGAGGTGATCAAATACCACCAAAAGAAAGCTCTATTTGTGGGAAAAAAGGACGCTAATTGTTTGGGAGCCACGTCGCACAATCGCTCAATTGTCAGTTAAACCGACGCAGTGCCAAATCGCAAAAAGGGGCCTGGTCCTTTGGCTGCAAATTGGTCCGGGCTTAAGTGGTTAACCGGTTCCCGACCGGCGCACGCCGATGTATGTCGGCAGAGTGGCACGGCTGGGCAAATGGGTGTACCTGTACGTCCCTTTGAATTTTCCACCGTGCCATCGCGTGCCATCATTTCAATGGGCAGAGCGTTTTGGGAGTGCTGTATACAGCACTCCCAAACCACCCCAAAGATGCTGCTTGCAGGACTTTTCCTAACGTCCTGCAAGTGCACCGCCCAAATTTCAAAAGTCACACTGAAATTAATAGGAGGCGTTTTTCAGCCGTTATTTAGAGGCTTTTTCTAGCGCTAAAACGCCTGAAACTGGCCTAAAGTAAAAACATGCAGGCTCTATATGGAGTTGCTGTTATCCCATAGCCTAGAGGATATGCTCTTTATATTTTTAGCAACATTAAATAAAGAGAAAATGTATTATTTGTTAAACAAATCAAGTGATTTTTTTATTTAAAAAAAATATATATAAGGTAAATGAAGCTACATAATTTGTTGGTTTGTGTGATTAAAATGGTAATGAATAAGCTTGAAGAGAGAAACATGAAAAACAAAACTGAACGTGCATTTATCAAAAACAAAAACTTAATTAAATAGCGAAAGAGCTTTATAAAAAGACACTGCTGTGTATTAATAAACACTGCTTTGTTAATATATACTTGTCATACTGTTTTGGAAAAAAAAAGTCTAATTTTAATAATAGGGCCTATTTGCAATGTACAGTTATTGTTTTTAAAGAACTCCACAAAAAAAACAACAAAAAAAAACAAAAAACAATGAATTACTTGTATAGCCTAATGAGGTCACTTGAAAGAGAAAATTATATTCTCTTCTGTTGTCTCGCTTTGTACATACCTGGGGGGGGGGGGGATTTATACAGGGTTACACAAGGACTGTTTGCACAAAATATGCACAGTTTACCAAGCAACTGCTTTTGTAATTTATGTGTCTACGAGAGAAAAAGTTCAAATGCAAAGTATTAATTTCACACTTGTTTAAAAAAAAGAAAACACAGAGCTTAAATGATTGCATTTTTAACAGGCAAAGTAAAGTTTACTGTCAACTCTGCAGAAAGCAAAGAATCTTATTCTGTATCGGTCAGATTCTCCAAAGAATGTTCTGCTGATAAACACAATGGGGCCTTATCAAAACAGAAGGCAACTGCATGCCTCAAGACTATGCCAATACATAGGGAGACATTTATCAATTCTGTTTCATGGCTAGGCAATACCAAACTGGAGCAGCAAAACAGATTTATTATAATTAGGCGGCTTCATTTGTAAATGACCCCTCAGCTGCTCTAAACTAGCGCTGTGCCAAGATAAGACCAGCTCCTGACCATTTCTTAATGATGCGTTTTGAGTGAAAATCGTTCTCAAATTCATGAAAATCTGTCGAAAAAGCTGCCCCTCATGCTGATTTAAGATATCTCTACTGTGGTTCACAATGATTTAGTGGAAGGTCTGTGGCCAGGCTACGGAAATTCAAGTATTTAAATGTTCCTAAAACAACCATGTCACTGAGAAAAATGATCCAAGTGTTGCACTACCCCGCTGAATTGTTTTGTGTTTTTTCTGCATACCTGAAGGTAACACACCTCAATCATCCAGCACTTACTGACACACCCTGAGTTATTTCAAAGGATTTATTAGGCCAAGCATAGCCTGAAAGAAGAGAGAATTAGCAAGTGCAGTGAAACCTTGGTTTGAGAGTGTTTTGCAAGACAAGATTTTTTTTTTTTAAATTGTATTTTTTATTGAGAGAATTTTTTTTACAGAAAATGAAAAGATACAGAACTGACAATAGACAAAGAAAGTCTGGAGCATACCATATTGGAGAGACTGATATAACCGCATTGTGGCTACAGATATACAGTAGCAGCCCAAGAATAAAAACAAATAACTAAAAGAAAACAAAGAAAAACAGAACGCATAAAGGAAATAAACAACAGAAAAATATTACGTAAAACAATATAAAAATAAAAAAGAAAGACTGAGAGACATCATATATGTCGTAATGCAGGGGTTGGGGTCTTGAACTGGAGCTTCAATAACATGACTAACATCTGACAAAAGAGGGTTACATACCACTATAAATTTCCTCAAGAGATAAGGTAAGCTTTGGGTGGCCGATGGGCCAGCATAAAAAGACCCAAAGTACCGACAAGATACAAAACATTGGGGAGTGAGAAGGTCAGGGAACACTAGGAGATGGACACCGACCGGGTGGCTAGGGGTACCAAGGGCACCTGTGGGAGTCCAAAGGTCGAGGCATCCCATGGGGCCCAAATCACGCCAAACCGGTCAATCCCATCCTCTACCATAGCCGTCAAATGTTCCATCCTGCGTATGTCCTTGATGGTTTGTATCAGCTGAGTCTGCGTTGGGGGCTGAGTAGACAACCAATTAGAGGGGATAGCTCTTTTAGCAGCAAGCAGCACATAGGAGGCTAATTTATTAGCTGCCTTCCCCAACTCCGGGAAGCGAAGGCCTAGGAGAAGGTGGACAGGATCTAATGGAATGGGGGTGTCAAAGATCTGCTGGAGCACGTGAGAAACAAGATTTTTATTTTTATTATAAAATGTGACTTGATAAATGAGCGATGTCTTAATATACAAGTAGCGTCATGTCACTGAGAGGCGCTCTCCTGTGTTCCCGTTAAAGACTTGCTTGGCTGACATTCTGTCTGGCTCCAGATCCTGCTTGCTGTTCTACTACGCTCATCTCTGGCTCCGTGAAGTTTTGGCTTGTCTGACTATCTCTTCCGGTTCCTGAACTCTGGCTATGTTTTGACTATGTTTACCTTTTTATTATTATTATTAAACAAGTATGATTTAACTGTACTTCTGTCTCAGTCTGATTCATGGTTTTTGACAGTCACTAAATTGAATGAAACCTGTCCTTGCGAACAAAGAAGGAAACATTTAACATGTCCTGCTGCTGGCACCACTAAATGCCACTCTCTATAAGATAAATTGTTGCCTGAAGTCTTCCAGGAGCTTCATTCTCCAGATCCCCTGCTGTGCACAGTGATTTCCCCCACAGACCCCTACATAGGTACTTCTTGTTATAGATTCTGTTCCTGTCTCCCAATCATGCTCTTGCATGGTCACCCTATCACATGGGCTTCTGAGAATTCAAAGAAAAGTATTTTATTATCAAAAAGTATACTTGTTTTTGATACAAATCCCACATCTTAAAGTTAGGATTCACATCTACTTAGCATAATTGTATTTTTTTAATCCGTCTCTATTTCAGGTGTTTAAAAAAAACACTAGAAATGTGTTTTAAGTAAGCCCTTACATTGCACAATTGTTGAGAAATCTAAACAAGATTGGGAAGAGATTACAAAATTAGATTGACACATGTGTGCCGATGTAAGGCTAGCCATTAATGGACATCTAAATGCTTGAGAAGATTAGTTTATTTCTGATGTCATAGAGGACAGTAACAAGTGTCTCAGGTAGTCAATCACTTGTAATCACATAGCTCTACAACTTCTCTATTGAATTCCTAGTGTAGAATCAAATATATCCTTCTAGTATTACAGTAGCCTTTCTAGGCAATTCATTCCTTTTTAGAGAAGGTTGTAATTTTTCTAAAACTACCAATACACACTAGAAAACAGGTATGAAATATTACATGAATAATGGAATACATTTCAATAGAAAGCGATGTGCTATTCACACTTCTGAAAATATGAACATTTTAAAATACTAAAGAAAAACTACAAATCCTTTAGGGAGGTGGGGGGACAGAATATTTAGGACTATATGCAGATTATTTATTATTCTATATATAAGAGATGCACAGAACGCGTTGGTGGAGGCGATGACAATAATAAATATCTTCAGGAATTACTTGGGTTATGGGATCAATTGGCAGAAATCCATTTAAATTACCCTACAACAAGACGTAGAAATAGACTGGTCCTACTCTCCACTTAAAGTATAACTAACGAAAAAACTTTTTTTCAAATTATAGATAGAGTGGAGAGGTATACGAATACAGAGCGGAGAGGTATACGAATGCTTGTCAGTTTTTATTCCTGTCTGTGTCCCCATTAGAGATGTCCGCCCTCTTTATTTGTCCTGTTTACCATTATCATTGAATGTAAAAGAAAAAGAAAACCTCACATTTTGGATTTTCCCCAGAAAAGTAATAGAGGGAGTCTTTCAATGGGGACACTAGTTCTAGTAACCTAGGGGTTCCCAAGGAATTACCTTAATTTGCTGGGTTTTCTGTTCACTTCCTGTTCGGCTATGGGGCAGGGTGAGAAGGGAAATCTTTGTAATGGGACACAGGTGGCAAAAAAAAGAAAATTCTGACAGGGGATATAACCCTCCCTTGCTCTATCCAAAATTAAAAAAAAAAAAGTTTTGCCTATAATTTTACTTACGGACCACCCGCCGTCATTTTACGTCACTACTTTGAAGAGGAATACCGTTGTTATGGCAGGAGTCGTCATAACCCCAGTGTCCTCTTCTTCAGCGTGCGGTCCGCTTCAAGATAAAAGTGGTCAAGATCACTTTTATCGGCGGCGGCGGGAGAGGGCCCCCCACTTCCCGCCACCCTGCGGTGCCCTCTGCCGCTTACCGGAGCCATTGGCAGCAGCGGGGGAGATCGTGTCCTGTCCCTGGCTTGGCATGGAGATGAGTGAGGGGAAGATGGCCCTCACCCATCTCCATACCACTGTAGGGCGGAAGTGAAATTTTGACATCGTAGCTCTTAAAAGGGACTTTTTTTATTATTGCATTTTAGTGTAAATATGAGATCTGAGGTGTTTTCGACCCCAGATCTCATATTTAATAGGTCCTGTCGTGCTTTTTTCTATTACAAGGGATTTTTACATTCCTTGTAATAGGAATAAAAGTGACACTTTTTTTTTTTTAACCACTTGAGGACCGCCGTATTGCCAATGTACGTCAGCACAATGGCACAGGCAGGCATAATCACGTACATCTACGTGATTGCCTTCCAGCGGGTGGGGGGTCCGATCAGACCCCCTCCCGCTGGTTACGGCGGTCCGATTTGGTCCAGGAGCGCTCCGTGATGAGGGGATGGCCGTTGGTTTTCGGCCACCCCCTCTGGATCGCTCCTGGCCAATGAGAAGCTTCCTCCCCTGTGTATTGTTTACACAGGAAGGAGGAAGTGATGTCATTCTCCTCGGGGCGGTCTTTTTGACCGGACTACGAGGAGAACAGTAAAAGTAAGTGTGCACCAACACTACACTGACATGTAGGTACACACAGGCACACAAACCCCCCCGATCCCCCCCCCGATCGCCCCCCCCCTCCCCCCCCAGTCACAGTGTCACTGATTGCATTGATCATTTCTTTACTGATCAATGCATTCAGTGTCAGTTGTGACAGTAAAAACTGTCAGGACAGTTAGTGTTAGGTCCAGGGTAGCCCCCTATCACCCCCCAATAAAGATTTAACCCCCTGATTGCCCCTAGAGTTAACCCTTTCACCCCCTTTTGCCAGTGTCACTAAGCGATCATTTTTCTGATCGCTGCATGTGTCGCTAGTGTCGCTAGGTAGCTAGTTATTTTTTTAGGTTCACCGCCAGGTTTTTATAGCGCTAGGTACCCCGATATACTACCCAATAATGTTTTTAACCCCCTGATTGCCGCTAGTTAACCCTTTCACCCCCTTTTGCCAGTGTCACTAAGCGATCGTTTTTCTGATCGCTGCATTAGTGTCGCTACAGTCGCTAGGTAGCTAGTTATTTTTTTAGGTTCACCGCCAGGTTTTTATAGCGCTAGGTACCCCGATATACTACCCAATAATGTTTTTAACCCCCTGATTGCCGCTAGTTAACCCTTTCACCCCCTTTTGCCAGTGTCACTAAGCGATCATTTTTCTGATCGCTGCATGTGTCGCTAGGTAGCTAGTTATTTTTTTAGGTTCACCGCCAGGTTTTTATATCGCTAGGTACCCCGATATACTACCCAATAATGGTTTTAACCCCCTGATTGCCGCTAGTTAACCCTTTCACCCCCTTTTGCCAGTGTCACTAAGCGATCGTTTTTCTGATCGCTGCATTAGTGTCGCTACAGTCGCTAGGTAGCTAGTTATTTTTTTAGGTTCACCGCCAGGTTTTTATAGCGCTAGGTACCCCGATATACTACCCAATAATGGTTTTAACCCCCTGATTTCCGCTAGTTAACCCTTTCACCCCCTTTTGCCAGTGTCACTAAGCGATAATTTTTCTGAACGCTGCATCAGTGTCGCTAGTGTCGCTAGGTAGCTAGTTATTTTTTTAGGTTCACCGCCAGGTTTTTATAGCGCTAGGTACCCCGATATACTACCCAATAATGGCTTTAACCCCCTGATTGCTGCTAGTTAACCCTTTCACCCCCTTTCACCAGCGATCACAGTATAAGTGTCACTGGTGACGCTGGTTAGCCAGTTAGTTATTTAGGTTCCCCGTCAGGTTTTTATATAGCGCCAGGGACCCCCATATACTACCTAATAAAAATTTGAACCCCCTGATTGCCCCTAGTTAACCCTTTCACCACTGATCACCGTATAAGTGTTACGGGTGACTCTGGTTAGTTTGTTTTTTATAGCATTTTATATTCAAATCCGGAAGGCAGTGCTTGGTTTTCGGGGTCCCGTACGTGGCTAGGCTCCCAAAAAGTCCCCCACATGTGGTATCCCCGTACTCGGGAGAAGCAGCAGAATTTATTTTGGGGTGTAATTTGACTTCTGCACATAGCATGTGTGAGCAATATATCATTTAGTGACAACTTTGTGCAAAAAAAAAAAAAGTTTGTAATATTCCCGCAACTTTTGGCAAAATATAAAATATTCCATGGACTCAACATGCCTCTCAGTAAATAGCTTGGGGTGTCTACTTTCCAAAATGGGGTCATTTGGGGGGGTTTTGTGCTATTTTGGCATTTTATGGCCTTCGAAACTGTGATAGGTAGTGAGGAGTTAAATCAAAAATTTGCACCCTTAGAAATCCTGAAGGTGGTGATTGGTTTTCGGGGTGCCGTGCGCGACTAGACTCCCAAAAAGTCCCACACATGTGGTATCATTGTACTCGGGAGAAGCAGCAGAATGTATTTTGGGGTGTCATTTCACATATGCCCATAGCATGTGTGAGCAATATATCATTTAGTGACAACTTGGTGCAAAAAAAAAAAGTTTGTAATATTCCCGCAACTTGTGGCAAAATATAAAATATTCCATGGACTCAACATGCCTCTCAGTAAATAGCTTGGGGTGTCTACTTTCCAAAATGGGGTCATTTTGGGGGGTTTTGTGCTATTTTGGCATTTTATGGCCTTCGAAACTGTGATAGGTAGTGAGGAGTTAAATCAAAAATTTGCACCCTTAGAAATCCTGAAGGTGGTGATTGGTTTTCGGGGTGCCCTGTGCGACTAGACTCCCAAAAAGTCCCACACACGTGGTATCGCCATACTCGGGAGAAGTAGCGGAATATATTTTGGGGTGCAATTCCACATATAACCATGGCATGTGTGAGCAATATATCATTTAGTGACAACTTTTTGTAAAAAAAATATTTTTTTTTTTTTTTTGTCATTATTCAATCCCTTAGGACAAAAAAAATAAATATTCAATGGGCTCAACATACCCATCAGCAATTTCCTTGGGGTGTCTACTTTCCAAAATGGGGTCATTTGGGGGGGATTTGTACTGCCCTGCCATTTTAGCACCTCAAGAAATGAGATCGGCAGTCATAAATTAAAAGCTGTGTAAATTCCAGAAAATGTACTCTAGTTTGTAGACGCTATAACTTTTGCGCAAACCAAAAAATATACGCTTATTGACATTTTTTTTACTAAAGACATGTGGCTAAATAAATTTTGCCCTCAATGTATGACTAAAATTTAGTTTATTCGATTTTTCTTATAACAAAAAGAAGAAAATATCTTTTTTTTTCAAAATTTTCGCTCTTTTTCCATTTATATCGCAAAAAAAAAAAAATCGCAGAGGCAATCAAATACCATCAAAAGAAAGCTCTATTTGTGGGAAGAAAAGGACGCAAATTTCGTTTGGGTGCAATATTGCATGACCGCGCAATTACCAGTTAAAGCAGCGCAGTGCGAAATTGCAAAAAGACCTCTGGTCCTTAAGGTGTTTATTGGTCCGGAGCTGAAGTGGTTAAAGAACAGTGTAAAAAAAATTTAATAAAAAGGTAAAGTAAAAAGGTAAAAAGAAAAAAAAAATGTAGCTCGCCCCGTCCCGCCGAGCTCATGTGCAGTAGCGAACGCATATGTGAGCAACGCCCGCATATCAAACCACACATGATGTATCGCCGTGATCAGTAGAACAAGAGCAATAATTCTAGCCCTAGACCTCCTCTATAAGTCTTAAAATGCAACCTGTAGAATTTTTTAAATGTCACCTATGGAGATTTTTAAGGGTAAAAGTTTGTCGCCATTCCACGAGCGGGCGCAATTTTGAAGCATGACATGTCGGGTATAATTTTAATCTGCGTAACATTATCTTTCACAATATAAAAAAATTGGGCTAACTTTACTGTTGTCCTATTTTTTAGCTCAAAAAAGTGTATTTTTTCCAAAAAAAAGTGTGCTTGTAAGATTGTTGAGCAAATACGATGTGACAGAAAGTATTGCAACGACCGCCATTTTATTCTCTAGGGTGTTAGAAAAAAAATATATAATGTTTGGGGTTCTAAGTAATTTTCTATCAAAAAAATCTGTATGTAACTTGTAAACAGTGGTAACGTGTCCATAAAGGTGCACAGATGCGGCCCTCTCTCTCCAGCCATCCCTCTAACACCAATAAATAGATTCATGCATTGCATGAATCTCTCTATGGCCCCAGCTGCCACCACCTATTCAGGCGCCTGGCCCCTTTTTTTTTTTAAAGTGGTTGTATAGTCTTTTTTACAACTTTTACCTACAGGTAAGCCTATAATAAGGCTTACCTGTAGGTAAAAAAAAATATATCCTAAACCTGTACGGTTTAGGAGATATTCCCCTCGCAATGCGCAGCTGACTGCAGCGGCGCATGCGCACAGGGGATTCTCGGCTGAAAGTCCGGCAGACCCCGGACCCTGCCGGAAAGGAGTCTCCCATGGGCATGTACGGGAGTGACGATATCGTGGCTCCGGCCACTCACAGCGCCGGAGCCGCGATACCTGGAAGACACGCTGAGGGAACATGTCAGCTCCCTCGGCGTGGATCGTGCGAGATGTTGGGGCCTCGTTCTAAGGTAAGTATTTCATAATGAGCTAGTATGCAGTGCATGCTAGCTCATTATGCCTTTTCCCTTGCAGGTCAGAAAAAAAACCTCAGCGAGTTTACTACCGCTTTAAGAACCTGATTAGAGCCATAGGCTTGAATAGGCGTCAAAAAAGGTGACCTGTGAGCCTCATGCTGGGCACTTGCAGTTCACTCAACTGTGTTAGAAAAGTGAATGAATATTCGCTTTCCTAACACTAAAACACCTCTCCGCATATAAGGTGCTTGGATATGTTACCTGTCACCAGATTGGCTAAAACGACAGACGCTGTGATTGGACACCTGATAGGCGTCCAATCATAGCAGAGGATGGGAAGAGAGAATGAGAGACATCAAGGAGCTGTCCCACCGCCACCAAGACATGGTAAGTACAGACAGTGGGCGGGGGGCACACTGTCAGCATTTGATATGGCACAGTGGCTGCATTTGATGGGGCACAATGGGAGCATTTGATGGGGCACAGTGAGGCTGCATTTGAAGGGGTACAGTGAGGCTGCATTTGGGGGGCACAGTGGCTGCATTTTATGGGCATAGTGGCTGCATTTGTGGGCACAGTGGCTGCATATGATGGGCACAGAGGCTGCATATGATGGGCACAGTGGCTGCATAAGATGGGCAGAGTGGCTGTATTTGATGGGGCACAGTGGCAGCATTTGATGGAACAGTGACAGCATTTGATATGGCACAGTGGCTGCGATTGATGGAGCACAGTGAGGCTGCATTTGATGGTCACAGTAAGGCTGCATTTGATGGGCACAGTGGCGGCATTTGATGGGCACAGTGGCTGCATTTGATGGGAAAAGTGACTGCATATGATGTCGCAGTGGCTGCATATGATGGGCACAGTGGCTGCATAAGATGGCCACAGTGGTTGTATTTGACGGGGGCCCAGTAGCTGTATTTGATGGGGCACAGTGGCAGCATTTGATGGCACAGTGGCCGCATTTGATGGTACAGTGGCAGCATTTAATATGGCACAGTGACTGCATTTGATGGGCACAGTGGCTGTGTTTGATGGGCACAGTAGCTGCGTTTGATGGCACAGTGGCTGTGTTTGATGGTACAGTGGCAGCAATTGATGGGCACAGTGGCTGTGTTTGATGGGGTTTTTTTTTTAATTTTTCCCGGGGTGTCACATACACATGCTTGGGCATTCTGACCACAAAATCTGTCTGATTTTTTCAGACGGATTTTGTCCGTAACTGGTGTTGCATACATACGGTCGGACAAAGTTGTTATAAAATCTGATCATTCGGAATGAGGTGACGTTAGTTGCGTACGATGGGACTACGTAGAGGCTAGTAGCCAATAGCTTTGGTCTAGTAATTTGATCTGAGCATGCGTGGCACTTTGGAATTCTCTACAAACGATCGGAAAAAGTCTGATCGGATTTTTTTGTCGGAAAATTTAAGATCCTGCTCTCCAATTTTTTCCATCTGAATTTCCGACGGAAAAGTCCGATAGAGCCCACACACGGTCGGATTTTCCGACAATATAATCCGATTGGACCTTTTCCATGTGAATTTCCAAACCCTGTGTACAGGGCATCAGAGGGGGTACGTCACCATGTGGCCCCACCCTCAGTTATCAAAGAACTGTCACCTGTTAGGACTCATCATTATGGCGGGTGCCTCCTATGGAGGCAGATCGGTGGCGGCGTGCAGGTTTTTTTATGGTCCGTCGGTGGAGCAAGAGAAGAAGATGAATGGAATTTGTGGGACATTTTTATTTTTTCATTTTTTAATAAAGGACCCAAAGTGTGTCTTGTTTTTATTTTTTTATTTTACACTTTTTTGTGAAATGGTACAGGTACAATGTTCCCGTTACCATTTCAAACAGGGGGGACCAGGATCTGGGGGTTCCCTTGTTAAAGGGGGCTTCCAGATTCCAATAAGCCCCCCGCCCGCAGACCCCCACAACCACCGCACAAGGGTTGTGGGGATGAGGCCCTTTTCCCCATCAACATGGGGACAAGGTGCTTTGGGGGGCTACCTCAAAGCCCCCTCCATATGTTAAGGGCATGTGGCCTTGTATGGGTCAGGAGGGGGGTGCTCTCTAACCCCTCCTCTTTTCCTGTGGCTTGCCGGGTTGCGTTCTCGGATAAGGGTCTGGTGTGGATTTTTGAGGGGACCCCACGGCATTTTTTTTAAATTTAGGCGTGGGGTTCCCCTTAATATTAGACCTTTGGGTCTGGTATCGATTTTGAGGGGGACCCCTATGCCTTTTAAAAAAAAAAATTGGAGCACAGTTCCCCTTAATATCCATACCAGACCTGAAGTGCCTGGTAATGGACTGGGGAGAGCCCATGCTGTTTTTTTCAATGACTTGTATCTGTATTGCCAAGACCTGGTAAGTCACTCTAATTCTAATTTTAGATTACTTTTTTCCTTTAACCACTTGACCACTGGGCACTTAAACACCCTTAATAACCAGACCAATTTTCAGCATTCAGTGCTCTCACAATTTGAATGACAATTACTCGGTCATGTAACACTGTATCAATCTGAAATTTTCGTCCTTTTTTTCACACAAATAGAGCTTTCTTTTGGTGGTATTTGATCACCTCTGCGTTTTTTCTTTTTTGTGCTATTAATGAAAATATACCGAAAATTTTGTAAAAAAATGCATTTTTCTTCATTTCTATTAACATTTTTTGCAAATAAGTTATTTTTCTTCATAAATTTGCCCAAAAATGTATACTGCTAAATGTCTTTAGTAAAAATAACCCAAATTAGTGGATATTATTTATTCTGCGTGAAAGTTATAGGGTCTACAAGCTATGGTGCCAATCACTGAAAATGTATCAATTTGATCACAGCTGATGTACTGACAGTCTATCTCATTTCTGGAGACCCTAACAAGCCAGTAAAGTACAAAACCCTCCCAAATGACCCCTTTTTGGAAAGTAGACATTCCAAGGTATTTAGTACGTGGCACGGTTAGTTTTTTGAAGTTGTAATTTTTTCCCACAATTCTTTGCAAAATAAAGATTTTTTTTATTTTTATTTTTTTTCACACCAAATTGTCATTTTACCAGGCTATTTCTCTCACACGGCATATACATTCCACAAATGAAACCCCAAAATATATTCTGCTGCTCCTCCTGAGTACGGCGATACCACATGTGTGAGACTTTTACACAGTCTGGCCACATACACAGGTCCAACATTGAAGTAGCAACTTCAGGCGTTCTAGGAGCATAAATTACACATCTAATATCTCAACCACCTATTACACTTTTGAAAGGCCCTGGAGCACCAGGACAATGGAAACGCCCACAAAGTGACCCCATTTTGGAAAGCTAACACCCCAACGTATAATCTATGAGGCATAATGAGTCTTTGGAACGGTTCATTTTTTTCACAAAGTTTTTGGAAATTGTGGAAAAAAATGAAAATGCATTTTTTTTTACAAAAAGTTGTCCATTTATAAGATATTTCCAACACATAGCATGTGCATAGCAAAATTTACACCCCTAAATATATTCTGCTACTCCTCCTGAGTATGGCGATACCACATGTGTTAGACTTTTACACAGCCTGGCCACATACACAAGTCCAACATTGAAGTAGCAACTTCAGGCGTTCTAGGAGCATAAATTACACATCTAATATCTCAAACACCTATTACACTTTTGAAGGCCCTGGAGCAACAGAAAAATGGAAACACCCACAAAGTGACCCCATTTTGGAAAGCTAACACCCCGACGTATAATCTAGGAGGCATAATGAGTCTTTAGAACGGTTCATTTTTTTCCCAAAGTTTTTGGAAAATGTGGACAAAAATGAAAATGCATTTTTTTTTACAAAAAGTTGTCCATTTATAAGATATTTCTAACACATAGTATGTACATAGCAAAAATGACACCCCAAAATATATTCTGCTACTCCTCTTGAGTATGGCGATACCACATGTGTGAGACTTTTACACAGCCTGGCCACATACAGAGGCCCAACATTGACGTAGCAACTTCAGGCGTTCTAGGAGCATAAATTGTGCAGCCAATTTCCTTACAATCTATCACATTTTTGAAGGCCCTTCATATTTCTAACATAGCACGTACATACCAATAATTACACCCTAAAATACATTCTTCTGAGTAAGGGGTAAACAAAAAAAATTACCTGTGGTTTTAGTAGTCCAATTGTCCACAGGAGGAGAGCCCTGATCCAGGCAGCAGGCAGGGACATGGTCAGCGACAGTGAATGGAATTGTCCAGGTAGCAGGCAGGAATATTGTCTATCCTGGGAGTAAGCAGGGACATGGTCCGAATAGCAGGCTATGAAATAATGGGGACAGGGGTAGAGGCTTCTCCCGCCCAAATCTCTTTGAAGCCTCCGAGTCTCCAGACCCTAATCCGGGAATGAGAAAACTAAAAAATTTGTTTTCTTCATCCAGAAAACAATTCTGGAGCCCCTCACATATGTGAGACCCCTTTGTTCCCACTAGCCTAGCAGGGTAAAATATCAAACCAAGAGGCAGGCAAAAAACGTGGTCAAACAGTCCATGGTCAGTTCCAGAGCAGGCAGAGGTAGGTACAGTTTAGCGTTAGGCAGAAGCGTGGTCGTATAACAGGCCAGGGTCAGTTCCGGAGAAGGCAGAAGTATGTTTAGCGTTAGGCAGAAGCTTGGTTGTATAACAGGCCATGGTCGGTTCCGGAGAAGGCAGAGGTACGTTTAGCGTTAGGCAGAAGCTTGGTCGTATAACAGGCCAGGGTCGGTTCCGGAGAAGGCAGAGGTATGTACAGTTCAGTGCAGTGGCATAAGGGGTGTGGAGGAAAATGACAGGAAATTAGGTTTACCATACTTCCCTAATAATGCAGAGAAGTATGGTAACGGCGGAAGCATTCACCTATACAGAGGCCTGGTTGGGAAGGACAATCGGGACAATAAAACGTGGTGTCTCTTCTAATTCCTCCTCTGGAGCACACCCGGCATTTCTTCTGACGCCTGTAGCCTGTTTCGGGGAGGGGGATTTTGTCAGGAAAGTGGCGCTCGTGGAGTCTGCTCACACAATCAGAGCGAATAGTTTCTGGTGGGCCTTCAGGGTACAAAAGGGCGGAAATAACTTCTTCTTGGTAGTACAGATAGGATACGGGATTCTCTGTAGATTTTTGGTAAAGGACATAAGTGTTATACATGGCCAAACTGAAAAGATAAATGGACACTTTTTTATACCAGTGGCGGGATTTTCTTGTGGGAAGGTATGGTTCAATCATCTGATCGTTAAAGTCCACTCCCCCCATAAACAAATTGTAATCATAGATGCAGGCTGGTTTCTGGATTGGGCCGTTTCTTCTGGAGACTCCCCTCGTTGTAGCCTTTCATTGACGAGTTTTTGCTGGAAGCCCTTTCTATTGGCTCTTACTGTACCACATGCTGGGGTGTCTCTCCGGTGAAGATTGCGGAAGAGGGGCAAGCTAGTATAAAAATTATCCACATAAAGATGGTATCCCTTTCCAAAGAGTGGATAGACAAGCTGCCAGACCACTCTTCCGCTGGCTCCAATGTACTCTGGACATTCAGGGGGGTGCAGTTGGGAGTCCTTTCCTTCGTACACCAGGAAGGAGTAGATGTACCCCGTGGCTCGTTCGCAAAGTTTGTACATTTTAACCCCATATCGGGCCCTTTTGCTGGGGATAAACTGTTTGATGCCAAGCCTGCCTGAGAATTTTACAAGGGACTCATCCACGGAAATATTCTGTTCGGGTATATAATTGGGGAAATTTTTCAGAGAAATAATTTAGAAGTGGCCGAATTTTAAATAATTTGTCAAAAGCTGGGTCATTTCGGGGAAGGCACTGGGTGTTGTCATTGTAGTGGAGGAACCGCATAATCATTAGGTAACGTGATCTGGGCATAAAGGATGAGAAGAGTGGCATGTGGTGGACAGGTTTGGTAGACCAATAGGAGTACAATTGTTTTTTTTTTTGAAAGTCCCATTGAAAAAGTTAGGCCTAAGAAAATTTTGAATTCCTCTACGGTTAGTTCTCTCCACTGAAAGGGACGGGCATAACTAGAGCCAGGGTTGCTTACTATGTGCTGCTGTGCGTAGAGGTTGCACTGGGCCACAATGGATGATAGTAAGTCTTCGGTGAAAGCCAAATGAAAAAAATCTAGCATTGAAAAATCATCGGTGTTCACCTGGACACCTGGCTGGGCGGTGAAGGGGAGGATATTTGCTTCTCCGGAATTAGAGGGCAGCCACAGGGGGTGTTGAAGGGCATAGGGAAGGCTGGCATGGCCCCTATTCGAGGTGGACGGCACTGCTCTCGGGGTGGACGGCACTGCTCTCGGGGTGGACGGCACTGCTCTTGGGGTTGACGGCACTGCTCTCGAGGTGGACGGCTCTGCTCTCGAGGTGGACGGCTCTGCTCTGCTGGTAGTAGGCTGCGGCTCCACACTAGAATGCCTTCTTTTCACGGGCACACATTCCTCTTCTGATTCTGTATCAGACCCGCTGCTTGTAACGGGTTCATAGGCTAAATCCGTATCGGACTGAAACTCAGAGAGCTCCCCGCTGCTCTCGCTGGTCATACTTAGAAGCTTGTAGGCCTCCTCACTAGTAAAATATTTTTTTGCCATACTGGTGGCTGGTGAGGCTGCACTGCAGAGCACTGTGGTGGCACAGGTGGGCACAGGGGGCACAGGTGGGCACTGATGGACACAGGCGGCACAGGCAGCACAGGTGGGCACTGATGGACACAGGCGGCACTGATGGACACAGGCGGCACTGATGGACACAGGCAGCACTGATGGGGCACTGCAGTGGCGCAGGTGGCACTGATGGGCACAGGTGGCACTGATGGAAACAGGTGGCACTGATGGGCACAGGTGGCACTGATGGGCACTATAGTGACTTTGGTGGCACTGGTGTGGCTCTGGTGGCACTGATTAGCACACATATGGCACTGGTGGGCACACATATGGCACTGGTGGGCACAGGCGGCACTGGTGGGCACAGGCGGCACTGATGTGGCACTGCAGTGGCGCAGATGAGCACTGATGGGCACAGGTGGCACTGATGGGCACAGGTGGCACTGGTATGGCACTGGTGTGGCACTGGTGGCACAGAGGTGGCACAGAGGTGGCTCTGGTGGCACAGAGGTGGCACAGAGGTGGCTCTGGTGGCACAGAGGTGGCACAGGTGATAGATGGCACTGTTGTGGCCCTATTGTGGCACTGTTGTGGCACTATTTGGGCACTGCTAGGCACTGCTGGGCACTCACAGTTTCTCAGATTTTCACTCGATTGTTCTCCTCTCCTCTCACGCTGCATCGGTGTGAGGAGAGGAGACTGATGACCTTACAATGTCCCAGCAAGCCGAATTGTTTACATTTGTGATCGCTCCGTCATTGGACGGAGCGATCACGTGGTAAAGGACCGCTGCCATTGGTCCTTTACCGCGATCCGTGTTGCGCCAGGTCCCATGAACTCGGCGAGCACGGATGTTCCGGCGTGCGCGCCCCAGGGGGCGCGCAGGAACGATTCTCCGGGAGGCCATTAATTAACGGCCTCTCAGAGATAGCAAACCGACCTGTAGCCATTAATCGGCTATAGGCCGGTTATTAAGTGGTTAAAAATGTAATTTTGTGCAGGGACTGTTCTAAACACGGTAAAAATGTGCCACTTTACAGGCGTACTATAAACACCCCCAGAATACGAAGTTTAAAGGAATATTTCACTTTTATTGTTTCACTTTAAGCATTATTAAAATCACTGCTCCCAAAAAAAACGCAGTTTAAAAAAATAAAAATTATTTCATTGATACATGTCCCCTGGGGCAGGACCTAGGTCCCCAAACACTTTTTATGACAATAACTTGCATATAAGCCTTTAAAATGAACACTTTTGATTTTTAATGTTAATGTAGCATAGACTTTAACTGTGTTCCGTCAGCTTTCGAATTTGCCCCGAGCACCGCATATTGTTCGGTGTTCGCTAGAACATCGAGACAAACAAAGTTCGGCCCGAACTTCTGCTCAGGCCGAACCGCTCGCCCATCCCTAGTGTTTGGTAGGGTTGAGGTCAGGGCTTTGTGAAGACCACTAGAGGACTTTAAATTAAATTTATCAAACCATGTCTTTGTTAACCTTAGCTCAATAATTTGAGTGTCCGCATACTTTTAGCCATGCAGTGAAGCTTCTAACAAAAGATTATAGATCATTTGATGGAAAATATGATTCAGCATTAAGAAACTGTAAATGACTTAGGAGATAATTGATACCGATGTATCATTTCAGTTTCAGGGATGGCTCTGCAATAATGCCTCAAAGTGTATCAAAACACTAACACAAAAATTTAATATATTACAGCCTACCAGTCCTTATATAAGGTGGATGAATTTGATTGTTCAAGCTTTTTCCCTTTATTTTCACCTGGCAATCCTACCAGTAACACACTTTCTGTCCTACGGTGACTCCCCTCACTGTACTGTATTTATAAATGAGCAGCATGTTATCCTAGACTGATTTGGACTACAAAATCCCCCCTTTCTCATTTTCATAACTTAGGGGCAGTGGTTTGTAGTCCTCAGAGGTGAACTGGACTGGGCTGGGCTGCTACCATTGCTTGAGATTTCAGAGTGCATGAAATTATGAGATCGCTGGATTTCTGTTGTTTACCTAACAAGGTAGCTAACCCAGAGTAATTAGCTGTATAGGAACTTTACATATCTGTCAGGTACCATGCTCCTGTAAAGGAATAGACACTTCTACAGCCGCAGCACTGATCAGTGTATTATTTTTTTTTAATAATATTTATTGTATTTTTCTCATATGACAAGTCATATAGAACATATAGAGAAAAGAATATCAAATTTTACAGTTGACAGATGACCGATAAAAGCATAATATGTACTAAAGTAATGCAGATTATTACCATCACATAATAAGAGTAACATAGAGATAAACTTATAAAATTGCTCTTGCGTTTCTTGCTCCAGGGTTGCAACCACGCCATGCAAGCCTGGTGATAACCCATGGCGTTTTAGAGGCTTGGATCAAAATAATAAGAGTATCACCAAAATCATATCATGCGAATGATAGCCGGTCCACTGGTTCCCATAAGCATATAGCACTTTCTAATAGCAAGCCTGATCATTGTATTTTGACAGTGAAGGAGCCCCCTCTGTCACAATACAATAACAGAGTGGAGAGGATTACTCCATTCACCTACTCTGTGTAGATAGGGCAATTCATTAATTTTTTTTATATTTTTGATCAGCCTGTTGGCTGAATAAAAAAACTGATCCATGTATGGACAACCTTAGTGAAGGAGTAGCAACTGCTCACTAAACAAAGTGAACTTTCACTTCAGCAAAAGCTGTGTTCACATTTAATGCCCAATCACGTGCCAGAGTAAGTAAGCAGGGTAATTGTAAGCTATTGGATGATTAATGTGAACACAATAAAATTTTGTTTATTTGTGAATACAATTTTAAAAAGTGATCATTCACTTTGTGCAGCCTCTTATTTTAATAATTCAACCCCTATGTGTGAATGAAATCAAAACAAAGCATTCATTTTGTGGCTGAAATCCTAATAATTGTTCAGTAGTTATAAAGGGTCCTAGTAGTAAAAAAATATTCTCTGCCTCTAGTGAATAGTCTACTGTACAAATCTCTTTAAATACAACAACAAATGTCTGGAAAAATATTTTCTCACTGAAAGTTCTATACTTTTTTCTTTAACATCACTGTAAGGCTTGTAAGGATCTTTTCCTGCACCATCTTTGCTGCTCTTTGTCTGTTGGGCCTCTAGGGCTTACCTACAGCACTCCCGGGGCAGACATCCTTGGTGATTTACATCACTGTGATTGTTGAGTAGAATTATAGGGGTCTGATAATGTTGAGTTTTATATATTTTTATATATATATATATATATATATATATATATATATATATATATATATATATATATATATATATATATATATATATATATATATATATATATATACACAAGTCCTTTTATTATTACACAATTTTAATCTTTTTTATTTTATTATTATTCAAATGCAGTAGCATCCTCATGAAATGAATTAATGTTCACAAAACATGTTAGAGATGTGTGATGTGCTTTATTTACTTACTGGAATTGTATGAAAACATCCTTGAAAGCAATTTGGTGGGAAATGCAGTTACTATTCTTCGTGATGTCATCATGAATGTAGAGAATGTTGGAATAGATCAAATTCGTTTTCTGTTTTTAACCTTTTTTCCTCCTATATATGTAATGAGATTTTTATTTTATTTTTGTACATCAATAAACTGTTATTTTACATCTAATTTATTTTGTTGTCGTGATGTACCTTGTTAAAGTCCAACGAGCAGTTACATTTTTGCTTGGTTTTTTTTTCCTTTAATGTTGCATTTTTATCAACGTATTTAAAAAAAAGCTGAGAAGTCGTTATCTACATTGCCTTGTCAGTCACTGCAGGCTAAGTAACATTTTGGGTACTTTTAGGAACTGGAAATATTATATATATATATATCTATATATATATATCTATATATATATATATATATATATAGATATATATATATATATATTGTGGCAGCACGCAGGTAAAATCACCTGGTTGTATTCAGGATGGGAAATATGTGTGTCCTAGATTCAGGCTTTATACAGACTTTTACAATTAGAGGGGAAGAGTTAATGAGCCCAGCTGTAGTAAGTGGGCTCATTAAGACCTCTACAAAAAACCCCAGCATGCATAGGGAGATGCTCTATCCTGGAACCAGTTTTGTGTGTATAGACTGGGGAGTCTGAGATCTGTTCTGTGCGGTGAGTTAACGCCTGTGTGGCAAACCCCTACAATAGAGACAGGGACTGGGGCAGCACAAGGCTGCACCCAGTTGTTAGACAGGGAGTCTACGTGTGTAGTTAGAGGTCAAGCTGACCAGGATTTATTTTCTTGTTTTATTTTGTTTGGCTGTTATATGTATCACTGCATGTAGCCTAAATAAACCGGATCTTTTGTTTTTTGCACCTACACCGCTGTCTGCTGTGCCTGACTTTGTGTTGTGAACCCATCCAGGGGGTCACACACACCCGCTACCGAGCGAACCCCCTCACAGTTGGTGGAGAATTTTGGCAGTTTTTTTTTTTTTGTTGTTGTTAAGGCCAGCATGGAGGAGATACTGAGACAGCTGGCTCTAGCAAATGCAAACCAGCAGCAAACAAATGCAGCTTTACAAAAGAGCCTTGCAGCTCAACAACAAGCCCAGCAGCAGGCAAATGCAAATCAGCAGCAGACAAATGCAACTTTGCAGCAGAGTTTGGAAGCCCAGCAGCAGGCAAATGCAAATCAGCAGCAGACAAATGCAACTTTGCAGCAGAGTTTGGAAGCTCAGCAACAAGCCCAGCAGCGATCTGAAGCCCGCTTCATAGACCTGTTGCAGAAGCAAGAGCAGAATTTTCAACAGCAAATAGAGACATTGATACAGCAACGTCCGCAGACCAATGAAGCAAGTGGGTACAATAATACCGCAACCTTTGGTGTGAGCCGTTTACTGACAAAAATGACTGGAGAGGATGATCCGGAGGTGTTTTTGACCACATTTAAAAGGACTGCTGAAAGGGAAAAGTGGCCTAAGGAGCAATGGGCTGGACTGGTGGCCCCTCTGTTAACCTGGGAATCGCAGAAAGCTTATTATGACCTAGAGCCTGACCAAGCAAAAGACTATGTGGTGCTAAAAGCAGAAATATTGGCACGGCTGGGTGTCACCCTGGCAGTCCGGGCTCAGCGTGTGCATAACTGGACTTTTCAGGTTGGAAAACCTCCCAGGTCTCAAATGTATGATCTCATTCACCTGAGCAGGAAGTGGCTGCAGCCAGAGATTTTGACCGCACCAAACATTGTGGAACGTGTGGTTATGGATCGTTTCCTGAGAGCTCTTCCTACTGCCATCCAAAAATGGGTAAGCCATGGAGACCCAGAAAATGCAGATAAACTTGTGGATCTGGTTGAGAGGTACTTGGCTACAGAGAACTTGACCACCTCTTCCAGGGACTCACGGACTTTCCCCCCTAAGACCAGATCATCCCCAGTGGCGGGTAAGATGACTCCAAGGGGTGAGGGTGGAGAGAGTGAGAGGGTGGGAGTTCTACCTAAGGTCTGGCGGGAGCAGCCCAGGAAGCCCATGCTGCAAGAGGCAGCGAAAAAAATTATTTGCTACCGCTGCCGGCAAGAGGGACATATTGCAGCCAATTGCCCAGTTGTGGATGAGCCTATGCAATGTGACTTTATAAGGGAGAGATGTCAGTCGCTGTTTGCGACAGTTGCATGCACTGCCATTCGGGGACCTGAGAAACATTTATGTAAAATGTGTATTAATGGTAGACATGTTGATGTGTTGCTAGATTCAGGTAGCCTGGTAACATTGATAAAAGCTGAATTAGTTACTACAGAGGTCTCTGGGAAGAACAGAGTGGCTGTTATTTGTGTGCATGGGGACACCCGAGAGTATCCTGTAACTTCAGTGTTTTTTGAGACCCCCAAAGGTAACCTCTCTCATCAGATGGGGTTAGTGTCTCAGTTACCACATGATGCTATTATGGGAAGGGATTTTCCAAAATTCTGGGAACTCTGGGATTGTCCTGAGGCCCCCATTGGTGCCCCTATAAACCAGGAAGATGACCAGAATTCCTCTGGGAGTGGTGAGGACTTTCCTGAATTTCCCTTGTCAGTATTGGCGGGGGAAACTCGAGAAACTGGGGAGGAGCCAACATCCTCAGATGAAAACATGCCGTCTGTGGAGTTTTCGGATCTTGAGGTTCACAGGGAAAATTTTGCCACAGAACAGTTAAAAGACCCCACCCTAATAAAGGCACAGGAAAATGTGGTGAAAATAGATGGCGAGTTAGTGAACCCAGATAAGACTTGCCCTTATCCTTACTTCCTTATGGAAAGGGACCTGCTATATCGAGTGGCTCAAAGGGCAGAAGAAACCATTGAGCAACTTGTAGTGCCCAAACCTTACAGGAAGTTGGTGTTAGAATTGGCTCATGGACACATTCTGGGAGGTCATCTGGGGACAGAGAAAACCAGAGAGAGGGTATTGCAGAGATTCTATTGGCCTGGGGTCATGAAGGAAATAGAAAAGTATTGTTCCTCCTGCCCTGTGTGTCAGAAGTCGGCACCTATGCCACATTTCCGTAACCCACTGGTACCTCTTCCTATCATTGAGGTCCCCTTTGAGAGGATCGCAATGGATTTGGTAGGTCCGATAATGAAGTCTGCTAGGGGGCATCAGTACATTTTGGTTATATTGGACTATGTCACCCGTTATCCGGAAGCAATTCCTCTCCGAAATACCTCGGCCAAAACCATGGCCAAAGAGCTATCCCTTGTTTTTAGCCGCGTGGGTATTTGTAAGGAACTGCTTACGGACCAAGGTACACCCTTTATGTCCCGGGTTATGAAAGAATTATGCAAGTTGTACAAAGTGAGGCAATTGCGTACATCTGTGTATCACCCCCAAACAGATGGGTTGGTTGAAAGATTCAACAAAACCCTAAAACAAATGTTAAAGAAGGTGGTGGATAGAGATGGAAAGAATTGGGATTGTCTAATACCCTATCTGATGTTTGCCATTAGGGAGGTACCCCAATCCTCTACGGGTTTCTCACCCTTCGAGTTGCTCTATGGGAGACACCCAAGAGGGCTGCTGGATATCGCCAAGGAAACTTGGGAAAATGAGAGTTCTCCTCACAGGAGTGTGATTGAGCATGTCGCCCTGATGCAAGATAGAATTGCACAGGTAATGCCAATTGTAAAGGAACATTTAACCCAAGCGCAGTTAGCACAGCAGAGAGTGTACAACCGTGGGGCCAAGACACGTACTTTTTCCCCGGGGGATAGGGTCTTGGTGCTAGTCCCTACGGTTGAAAGCAAATTTCTGGCCAAATGGCAAGGTCCATATGAAGTAATTGAAAAAATTAGTGAGGTGAACTACAGGGTTAGACAGCCAGGAAGGCGAAAGCCGGAGCAGATCTATCACGTCAATCTGCTGAAAGCCTGGAGGGATAGGGAATCCCTAGTCGCAGAGACTTTGTCACAAGTACAGCCTGATTGCTTAGTTCCTGAGGTTGGAATAGCAGACACCTTATCGAAACCCCAACAACAGGAGGTTAAAGAGTTTGTACTTCGTAACAAAGAGATTTTCTCTGAGCTTCCGGGACAAACATCTGGCGTAGAGCATGACATTATCACCCCGCCAGGAGAAAGGGTAAAACTAAAACCTTATAGAATACCAGAGGCCCGACGGGAGGCAATACGTGGGGAGGTTCAAAGGATGCTGGAATTGGGTGTGATAGAGGAGTTCCAGAGTGACTGGTCCAGTCCTATTGTACTAGTGCCCAAACCTGATGGGAGCTGGCGGTTTTGTAACGATTTTAGACAATTAAATAAAGTTACAAAATTTGACACCTACCCCATGCCACGTATAGATGAGTTGGTTGACCGGCTGGGAACAGCCCGATATATGACAACTCTTGATCTCACCAAAGGGTATTGGCAAATTCCCCTGGCCGAGTCGGCCAAGGAGAAAACTGCGTTTGTAACCCCAGATGGGGCATTCCAATATAAGAGAATGCCGTTTGGGTTACAGAATGCACCGGCAACATTCCAGCGGAAAATGGATAAGATTCTGAGGCCTCATCATAAATATGCTGCAGCTTACCTGGATGATGTGATTATCCATAGCACAGACTGGGTCTCACATTTGCCAAAAGAACAAGCAGTCCTAGACTCTATCCGGGAAGCTGGGTTTACGGCCAATCCAAAGAAGTGTACCATTGGACAGGAGGAGGCCAAATATCTTGGGTACACTATTGGGAGGGGGGTGATAAAACCCCAAGTCAATAAAGTCGAGGCCATACAGAGTTGGCCACGTCCCAACAGCAAGAAACAGGTACGAGCCTTTCTGGGAATCGCTGGCTATTATCGACGATTCATTCCCCATTTTGCTTCTCAGGCTGTGCCCCTCACCAACCTGACAAAAGGGAAAGAGTCGGTTATGGTTAAATGGTCCCCAGAGGCTGAGGAAGCATTTCAGTCCTTAAAAACAGCCTTATGTAGCCAGCCAGTGTTGTACTCACCAGACTTCTCTAAGGACTTTGTTGTACAAACTGATGCATCAGACGTTGGGTTAGGAGCAGTGTTATCCCAGGTCTGGAACGGGGAAGAGCACCCAGTCATTTACCTCAGCAGGAAGTTAAAGTCCCATGAGGTAAATTACTCCACGATTGAGAAGGAATGTTTAGCAGTGAAGTGGGCTCTAGATTCCCTTCGGTACTATCTGCTAGGTAGGCACTTTGACCTGGTGACTGATCACGCTCCTTTAAAGTGGATGGCTCAAAACAAGGAGACCAATAGAAGGCTAAATAGGTGGTTCCTGGCCCTACAGGAATTTAACTTTACAGTTAAGCATCGCCCTGGTGTTAAAATGGGGAATGTGGATGCTTTGTCTCGGATACATGCGTGTCTGGCTGCTTGTGTTACAACCCCAAGGTTGAAACAAGAGGGGGGGGGTATGTGGCAGCACGCAGGTAAAATCACCTGGTTGTATTCAGGATGGGAAATATGTGTGTCCTAGATTCAGGCTTTATACAGACTTTTACAATTAGAGGGGAAGAGTTAATGAGCCCAGCTGTAGTAAGTGGGCTCATTAAGACCTCTACAAAAAACCCCAGCATGCATAGGGAGATGCTCCATCCTGGAACCAGTTTTGTGTGTATAGACTGGGGAGTCTGAGATCTGTTCTGTGCGGTGAGTTAACGCCTGTGTGGCAAACCCCTACAATAGAGACAGGGACTGGGGCAGCACAAGGCTGCACCCAGTTGTTAGACAGGGAGTCTAGGTGTGTAGTTAGAGGTCAAGCTGACCAGGATTTATTTTCTTGTTTTATTTTGTTTGGCTGTTATATGTATCACTGCATGTAGCCTAAATAAACCGGATCTTTTGTTTTTTGCACCTACACCGCTGTCTGCTGTGCCTGACTTTGTGTTGTGAACCCATCCAGGGGGTCACACACACCCGCTACCGAGCGAACCCCCTCACAATATATATAGATATATATAGATATATAGATATATATATATATATAGATATATACAGAGGTCAAGTCCTGGGGAAAAAAGCGTGGGAACTCCCACCCAAGATCCACTCCCCCACTGAAAAAAAAAAATGATACGCTCATATGCACGAACGCTTCAAAAGTGGTATTTTTTATCCAATTTTCATATTGTGTGTATGAAGCTTAACTGTTAGTACATAAAAAAAACAATCCTCAATAAACATAAATACGGTAATTCTCTGAATAATCAGCATTCATTCAATTGTGCTTCCATAAAACATCATGTTCTGATCTTTATTGGGGAATTTTATTTTGTATATACAGTGTTTATGTGGTGAGTTTACACTTTTCCATGAATAGAGTTTGGATAACACAGGGTTAAACGGAAAGGTCATAAATGAACTGCACATTATCTGGACAGAATGCTTGGGGAGATAGTGATGTGTTCCTGCTTAGGAGATGTATGTTAGCTTGGGGGGCTGCAATCTCTGCAAGGCTCCAACACACACTCGCTGCTATTCCAACCCTTCACATATTTCCACATAATCTTCCCTCCTGGCATTAAACTTTGCCAGGTATTGTGCTCAGCTTACCACCCCAAACTCATGTTCATCCCTAAGCTCACCTCTCTCCCTGCACGTCCTGTGAGCAGAATAGCTGTGCTCCTCCTCTGGGGTCTCTCATCATATGGCACTAAAGATAGAGGAGGGGGGATTCAGCGGGACATATAGAGCAAGTATGCAGGAGACGGGGGGGGGAGGAGGAGGAGACAGAAAATCAGGAGGGGCCGGCGGGGAGGAGCGCATCACGAGAGGTCTGACTAAATACAATCTCTTAGCAGCAGGTACCTGATCTACCCATCAGCTAGCTGTGATTGACAGGTAGATCGAAGTGCAAGCTGTCATGGGGCCCCCTACTGGCAATGCCTGAATGGTCAGTCCACCCTTGGCACTTACTATTGCGAGCTGTGTCGGTGGCTGCTGGTGTAGCACCTGCCACACAGCTCGCATACTTCAAAGTCTTGCAGGAGACGGCTGCTAATGGGAACTGAGTTCCTGTTGTGGAAAAAGTACAGGAACTCCGTTCCCAATGCGTTCCCGCAGGACTTGAGCCCTGGATATATAGAATATACTGGAAATATTATATATATATATATATATATATATATATATATATATATATATATATATATATATATATTTGAATTTTTTTATTATTATTCTTCATTGGCTTTACTTAGGTTTTTTTTTTTTTTTTTAATTGTAATTTTTATTGAGAGAATTTTTTTAACAGAAAATGAAAAGATACAGAACTGACAATATTCAAAGAAAATCTGGAGCATACCATATTGGAAAGACTGATATAACCTCATGGTGACTACAGACAGACAGTAGCAATGGAAGAATAAAAATAGATAACTAAAAGAAAACAAAGCAAAATAAAATGTAGAAAGGAAATAAACAACAGAAAAGTATTACGTAAAACATTATTAAAATAAAAAGGCTGAGAGAAAACATATATGTCGTAATGCAGGGGTTGGGGTCTTGAGCAGGTGCTTCAATAACGTGACTAATACCTGACAAAAGAGGGCTACATACCACTATAAATTTCCTCAGGAGGCAAGGTGAGCTTCAAATGGCCGTTGGGCCAGCAGAAACAGACTTAAAGTACTGACCAGATACAAAACATCAGGGAGCCAGAAGGTCAGGGAACACTAGGGGACGGACACCGACCGGGTGGCTAGGGGTACCAAGGGCGCCTGTGGGAGCCCAAAAATCGAGGCATCCCAGGGGGCCCAAATCACGCCAAACCGGTCAATCCCATCCTCCACCATAGCCGTCAAATGTTCCATCCTGCGTATGTCCCTGACGGTTTGTATCAGCTGAGTCTGGGTTGGGGGCTGAATAGACAGCCAATTAGAGGGGATAGCTCTTTTAGCAGCAAGCAGCACATAGGAAGCTAATTTATTAGCTGCCTTCCCCAACTCCGGGAAGGGAAGGCCTAGGAGAAGGTGGACAGGATCCAATGGAATGGGGGTGTCAAAAATTTGCTGGAGCATGTGAGATACCATGGACCAGAAAGGAGTAATTAGAGCGCATTGCCAAAAGATGTGATAATGCGTTCCCTTGGTTCTCCCACACCTCCAGCACATGGGAGAAAGAGAGGCGTCATACCGATGAATAACCTCGGGGGTCCTATACCAGAACAGTAGGACTTTATATGCTGTCTCTCTCTGTGCCACACATCTGGAAATTCTAGAGGTGGAGGACCAAATTCTGGACCATTGCGGGAGAGTGATTTGTTGATTAAGGAGCTGCGTCCATTTGTCCATGTAGGAGTGGGATAGGGCAGTGAGAGAGGACCTCTGCTGGAGTATATGGTAAATACTAGAGATAAGCTTTGCTTGGTAGGGGCCCTGGGAGCAGAGCAGCTCAAAAGGCGTCGGTGTGGAGAGGGAGAGAAAGGGGGAAAGAGTTGAAAAGTAGTGAGTTATCTGGAGGTATGAATACCGCAAGTGGTTTGGGAGTTGACTGTCAGTTTGGAGGGCCGAAAAGGGCTTAAGTTTACGCGTGACAGGGTGAACGAAGTGGCGGAGTTGGAACAATCCCTCTTTAGCCCAGGGAAACATACGAACATGCGATAGACTGTCAGGAATTAAAGGATTAAACAGCACATTAGAGAGGGGGGGACAGGGTGAAGACAATGCAAATTTGGAAGAGCAGGAACGCCACAGTCTAAGCGTGAACAACATGGGACCCAGGTAGAGGTCCAGAAGCCCGGGGTCCCTCATTGTCCCCGGCGACCACGCCAAGGAGCAAGGATGGGTCGGATATAGGGAACCCATCTCAATCTCCGTCCAGCGATTCGGAGGTCTCAGGCAAGACCAAGACACTATCGGGCGCAAATGAGATGCCAGATAGTATTTGTAGACGTCCGGTGCACCCATGCCCCCCTGATCTTTGGGGGCAAAAACCACCGAACCGGCCACTCTATGGGCCCTGCCATTCCAAATAAATTTCAAGAACCAGCGCTTAAGCAACTTAATCTGTGACATCGGGATGGGGACAGGCAAGGTTTCAAAATAATATAACAGTTTTGGCATGATGGACATTTTTAGCACATTAATTCGGCCTATCCAGGACAGGGGAAGGGAGGTCCATCGAGATAACATACTGTTGATAGACTTAAACAGAGGGATGTAATTGGTCGGGTAAAGGGCGGAGTAGGAAGTCGTCAGCTGAACCCCAAGATATTTGAGGGACGATGTGCACCAACGGTAGGGGAATGTATTTTGTAGACGCAGAAGTTCCTCCGGGGGAACATGGAGGGGGAGGGCCTCCGTCTTCGCCGTGTTGACCTTATAGCCCGATAGGGAACTAAATTGAGTGAGTAGGGCATGCAGGGAAGGGAGGGAAATGTGGGGACTGGTTAGAGTAAGGAGGACGTCATCCGCAAATAAGGATAATTTATACTCCCTTTGCCGCATGGGTACCCCCTTGATATCAGGGTGAGATCTGATAGCCTCTGCCAGGGGCTCTAGGCAGAGTATAAAGAGGAGCGGGGAGAGAGGGCAACCCTGTCTCGTCCCGTTTGTCATAGGGAATGAGTGGGAGGTGAAGGACACTAATCGAACCTGGGAAGAGGGGTTGGAGTATAGGGATTGTAGCGCGGAGAGAAAGGGTCCCCGCAAGCCAAATCTAGTGAGGGTTGCGAACATGTATGGCCAGCTTAACCGGTCAAACGCCTTTTGGGCGTCCAGAGTGAGAATCAGGGCGGGGCGACGAACCCTGTTCAGCATGTCAATTAGGTCTATAGTTCGCCGGGTGTTGTCACCCGCATGTCTGGTAGGAACGAAGCCCACCTGGTCTCTGTCTATGAGCTTCGTCAGGAATTGAGACAAATGGTTGGCAAGGATTTTTGTAAATAGTTTGTAGTCTGAATTTAAAAGGGCTATAGGTCTGTAGTTGTCTGGTAGGGTCGGGTCTTTGTCCTGTTTAGGTATAACCGTGATGAAGGAGTGAAGAAAATGTTGGTGAGGGGACTTACCTAGAAGCAGCGAATTATACAGGGTCACTAGATGAGGCGACAGGATTGGGAGGAAGTGTTTGTAATAGGAGTATGGGAGGCCATGCGGACCTGGAGCTTTGTGGGAGGGGAGAGCCTTAACGGTGCTGTCCACCTCCTCCTCTGTAACGGGTGCGTTTAGTATATGCAGATCCGAATCTGACAACTGGGGGAGCTTCAGGTCCGACATGAACTCCTCAAAAGCAGCCATATCAAAAGTAGGATGTTGTGGGGGGGTTAGGCAATTATAGAGTTTGGCATAGAAGTCACCAAACACCTGGGTCTGGGGGCAGAAAGTGGGGGACCCGTCAGGAAGTCTGACATGGTCCGGGAAGGCGTGATAAGGCCTAGGGTTAAGTCTAGAAACCAGCATCCTGTGGGGCTTATTCGAGTACTCATAGAACTTTTGTTTAGCCCACAGGATCGATTTGTCTATGAGAGACATGTCTAGGGATTTTATACGGTTCCGCAGGCCAGTGACCGTGCGCAGCCGATCCACCGTAGGGGAGCGCAGCAGAGCCCTTTCTGCTCTGTTAAGCTCTAGGAGCAAGGAAGTTTTCAAGAGAGCCGCATCTTTTTTCCTTCGAGAACCAAGGGCAATACATTGCCCCCGGAAGAAGGCCTTGTGGGCTTCCCAGAGGGTGGACGCGCTGGGCACGGAGCCTTTGTTCAGGAGAAAATATTCGGACAGGGCCGCCTCGAGTTTAGTATTGGTTTCAGGGTGCTTGAGCAGAGACTCGTCGAGTCGCCAGTGACATTTCTTGGGGAAAGCAGCAGAGAGGCATAAATCTAGCGTCAAGGGGGCATGGTCCGACCAGGTTATCGCACCCAGGTCAGACGACACTGCGTGAGATATCAAGGGGGCCGTAATAAAAAAATAATCCAGTCGAGAGAACATCTTGTGAGGAGGGGAGTAAAATGAGTATTGCCTACCCAAGGGATGTTTCAGCCGCCAAGCGTCGAACAAGTGGTGTGTACGAATAAGTTTCCTAAAGGAGGTAGCCAGGGTGTGAGAGGCCGGGGGGGGAGTGAGATTAAATAGAGATCGTCTGTCCCGGACGGGAGAGAGCACAGCATTAAAGTCCCCCCCTAGAACTGTAAAGGGGGAAGAAAGCTTATGCAGACGCGCCAAGGCATCTGTGAGAAATTTCACCTAGCCTGAATTGGGGGCGTAGATGTTCATGATCGTCATAGGGTTAGATAGATAGGACCCCTGCAGTATAATATAACTACCATGAGGATCCACGTGAGATGACCTAACCTGGAGAGGACATGAGTTTTTTATTAAAATTGCTACTCCAGCTTTACCCGAGGAGTCCGATGCCACATAAGACACCGGATAATGTTTAGATGCGAATCTAAAGGAGCCCCCGGCCCGGAAGTGCGTCTCCTGGACTAGTATCACATCCGCGCCGGAGGCCCTAAACTCCCTCAAGGCCAGCCATCTCTTCCTGACGGAGTTCAGGCCCTTTACGTTATAGGAGACCAGTTTCAAAGCCATGTCGCGTCGGGGCAGTCAGACCAGTGAACACGCAGGTCAAAGGGCGGAGGCCCAGAAACAACACGGCTCAATAAGGGGCCAGGGAGGGGCCCCAACCTGCCTATCAGCACATTATAATTAAAACAGATATTGCTAACAATAGAGGTGGTTGCAATATGGAAAGAAACACCTAAGGACATATGTAGACATAAAATGCACAAGACAGTTATCGGCAAATGCATTAGAGGAAAAACCCCAATAAAAGCAATAAAGTCAAAAATAAAAAAATAAAAAATAAAAAATAAAAAAAATAAAAATGAAAAACCAAAACACCAAGAAGACATCATAACAATAGTATGAAAAAGATAAAACACATATCAGTCCCCAAAAAAGGGGGTACGCGTACAGGCCCAAAAAGGGGGCCACTGAAAATAGTGATGCAGAGCAACCATAAGGCCAGGACGGCCTAAAAAAAACAAAAAAGGTCAGCAAAGAAAAACCTGAGAGAGTCAAACCCCTCAGGGGTCCTTGGCCGCAGCCCAAGGACTTGGTGGGGAGCATGGCAGTTCCCAACATGGAAGGGGGTCCGTGACGTCCCGCCCCGACGATCCAGAGAGGTCGATGGCGTTGTAGGGGCTCCCCATGTCCTCCGTAACAAAGTCAGTAGCCAAGGGAAGCAAACTTAAACTTAGGTATATAACAGAACCTTAGAAAAAAAACAGCCCAACTGGGATCTCTGAACTAGCGGTGGGACCGGCTTTACTTAGGTTATGTTATACTCTAATGCAGTGTGGCAGCAATTCAAGGATGGTTTAGAAAAGGTCAGGTTGAGATAGATACCCATTTTCATTAATTGGGATGACTAGCAAATTTATGTCAAGGATTAAGGCCATTTTCTAAAACAGCAACCCAAGACTAGTGATGGACGAACTTCCGACGGGACGTTTCGCGAAAGCGAAATGCGAACGGACCCAAACGTTCGCGAAACCGAACGTTCGCCGCGGGCCCCATTGACTTCAATGGGAGGCGAACTTTGCAAACCTTCATGTCGAATTTGCGGCCACGTGGTAATTATTAGGGGGTAAAACGTAGTCCCACCATCTGGACAATGACATAATACATGTATGAGGTGAATTTGGGATCGATAACTACAAGCATTTTTATTTTATTTGGGAAATTGTTCTAACAATTCAGGACTATGGAGCTAATGAAGGCAATGGAGGAGAGGGAAGGTCAGGGACCAGGGTAGGCAAAGAAGAGGGTGCAGGAGATGATCACCAGCAGCGTGACATACCGGAATGACACATGCACCGTGATAGAGGCATCTGACAGCAGCACCGTAATACAGAGCACTGACAGCAGCACCGTGACATACAGCGCTGACAGCAGCACCGTGACATACAGCGCTGACAGCAGCACCGTGACATACAGCACTGACAGCAGCACCGTAAGCAGCCCCAGGAGGAAGTCAGCACAGCACAGGGATGGTGTGATCCCCTCATAATAAGAACCCCCAGGAGGAAGTCAGCACAGCACAGGGATAGTGTGATCCCTTCATAATAAGAACCCCCAGGAGGAAGTCAGCACAGCACAGGGATATCATAAGCAGCCCCAGTAGAAATATGACACCGCTCAACCTCTTCAAAGAGGAGGGTAGGGGCATATAGTACGGTGTGCTTTTTTGGGTCAAGGAAGTGAGCAGACTGTACGTCAGTCCCTATACCGCTGAAGGACTGCTGCAGTATAGGGCAGCGGTCAGCAGTGGTGCACGTCAACCCTATCTATTGTGGACCGATAGCGGTCCTTACAGAACAGCAGACTGTACCGCACTCAAGCCTATGTACCGTAGCACCCTATACCAAGTTACCAGTCCTTATAAGAACTTTTGTGGAACAAGTGAGTTGTGAATGTTTAGCAGACTGCAGCAGAAGGGCAGCAGTCAAGTATAATATCCTTTCTATATTTGGAAGAAAGAATATTATACATGTACAAGCCTATTACTGTACCACTGATACCAGTCCTGAAAAGAACCTTTGTGGAACTAATAATAACAGCAAGTCTTTAAAATTACCCTCACTGCCTGACAACACTGCTTCCTTCCTGTCCCTATACAAATTGGCAAAAAAAGAGAACGATTAGTGGTTACTGGAACAGCTCTTTTGTGGACCTTGATAGTAACAGCTAATGATGATGATGATGATGATGATGATGAAAGACTAATCTGGCTGTCCCTGTAGCATACACCGTCCTTTCCCTTTCTCTAAACTAACAAAAGACACTCAGGCTGCTGCAAGAATCAGCAGCACAGCAAACCTATCAACACCTAACACCTATACCAGTCCTGAAAAGAACTTTTGTGTACCAAATAGCTAGTGGTTTATCTCTCCCTACTCCACACAGGAACCTGTCCCTATCGTAACAGAAGAAAGAATGTAAAATGGCCACCGGATCGGGTGTATTTATAGGTTAGGGGGAATGTCCAAGTGTCCATGTGCTGTCATGTCTCAATTGGCTGTCCTGTATCACATGATAAACGTGTCACCAAAGGTTAAAGTTCTTGTATACATTAAACACGTAAGTCCGCCGCGGCGAATGACGGAAAAAGGCGTTCGAACGTGCGGACCGCGAATGTCGGAAATTCGCCGCGAAACGACCGCCGGGCGAAACGTTCGTCCATCACTACCCAAGACCCCTCTACAGTGTGTTTACCCACACATTGCCAGACAAATAATTTCTTATGTCACACAATGTGTGACAGAATCATTTACAGAAATGTACTGCATGGTACTGTCAAGGCACCAGCACAAATGACCCTAACTATCCTGATGTCAGATAAGCAAAGTGACTCACTCTTAACATGATTTAAAAAAAAGCAACTAAAATACATTTGCTGCTGGATTTAATCAGTGTAAGAGGATTTCGTTGGCTTTGTAAACGTCAAAATTCATAAAGGATAGTAAATGCTTAATAATTTGGCAATGCATTGACATGTTAAGTACAGAATTAGTATAAAAGCCTTATGTAAACCAGTAGCATTTAAAGCTGATATTTAAACTGTGACAAGTACCTACAACTCTGTACAGTAAAATGAGTAATTATGGTGTGCAAAGTGTAGTAACTCACAGCAACTAATCAAATTTACCAAAGCATTAATCTAGAGAAGGGATCAGCAACCAGTAGATCGGAGACAGGTGACTGGTAGATCGCAGGCTGGGCTTGGTGACCTGCCCTCCCAGAACATCAAATAAAGTGCAATGCAGGGGGATTACCTGAAAATTTGGAGCTGTAGTAGGGAGCAAGAGCCACATAAGCTGATGCCTCCTCTGTAGTGCTGGCTCCTGCCCTTGTGCAGAATAATACCAACTGCACTCCATCTCATGAGGCGATATGTTGCCTCCTTACCACCTGATTTAAACCTGTGACTGTGACATGGTAGTATGGCAATTAGAGGATTAAATCAGATGTGAGGATGCAACATTGTGCCCGGTAATCTTTGACTTCTCCCATATTGTTCAGGTAGACACCTCTTTAAGGTTGCCTACCCCTGAACCTAGAGGAATTCGAAAAAAGTAAACCCATTTTTTTTTTAAAGTAATTTGTATATCATGTATATTATTGTACATGTGTATATCATTGTATATCATGCTTATGATGAATATAAATGATTAAATAAAATATGTAAACTATCTGATAAAACTTTTGTCTTCTGGTCCACAGTTCTTATTCCAAACATCTATTCAGTAAGAATGAATCTGATATGAGCCTCATTTTATTTTGTTTATTTTGTTTTGTTCTATGTTTTCTTTTTTCGTTCTTGATAAACCCCCTCTGCAGCCAGATAAAGAAAAAATATTCAAAAAACATGCAATCACTCTTTATGATAAGACATACTCTGACCACCTGATCAGATTCCACCGGTTTAAGTTCCATGTGAAGGAAAGGAGTTATCTTCTTGACCTTGTTATAATATGTTCCCATTGATGACAGTAGCAAATGATAAAATGATACTCTGGGGTTGATTTACTAAAACTGGAAATTGCAAAATAAAGTGCAGCTGCGCATGTACATGTTCAAATAAAGGGTTCACCTTTTGGGAAAAAATAATAAATGCAGATTTTTTTTCAGGAAAAAATATGCATTTTTTTATTTTTAACCTAAGGAAAACCTATTTTTAACCTAAGAAGACTGGAAAGAATTGCACCTGTGATCATAGGATCAGGGGTGCAATGCCAGACTCCTGTAGACAAGCCCAGCAGGCTGCAGCTGCTGAAATAGGTTACATGTTCCATCCACATGTTCCACAAGGTGAACTCATCCTTTAACCACTTGCTGACCGCCCCATAGAGCGTGCCACCCTCGGATGGTTCCCACAGTGATTTTACACAGCATGTCTGGTCCGAAGCTGAGGCAGGAATAACCCAAGCCAGGTCAAAGGTACCGACAAGTTGCAGGCCGGGTCGTCACAGTGCAATCCACGGAAAAATTTGTGATGTACGTGCAAATAGCTACAACAATTGGCCTATATATATATTGTATCCTGAAAGACTTATGTGAATTTTTAACGGTTGAAGAACCTCTCACCCTAACCTTTTACTCATTACCCAAAGTACACAAAAACAAAACTGATCCAACAGGGAGTTACTGCATTACTCAGAATGCCAGCTCCTTAGTCGTCGACTATTTAAGATCACATGTTAAATCACTCCCCATGTATTTAAAAGACACATGCTATCTATTTTGGATGGAAGTGACGCCTGAAACCATTCTTGTGTCGATTGACATTGAATCAACATATTCAAATATTCCACATGACAAAGGCCTGAAAATAGTAGAGAGCTTCCTCTATGAAAGAGGTATTGATCAATATAAATTAAATTGTTTCATCTTGCGCATTTAGTTTGATTCACAATTTTTTGGTTTTCAACAGCTCCCACTTCCTCCAGGTGCAAGGTGTGGCGATGGGGGCTCAGTGTGCCCCATCATATGCCAACTTGTACTTGGGGGGTGGGAGCATTGGCTTTACTGTTTTCAAGGCATTCATTGGATTACTTCATGTTAATACATTTAACCTAAACTTTAAGTTTTCCTCTAATTTACAACAAATCTCCTTTTTGGACCTTATAATATATAAACATCCAGATAATCATATTGCCACTAGACTATACTGTAAACCTACAGCTACTATTGACACTACTATTGACATTTTTTAGTTCCCGAGTTACAAACATCCGAGTTACGAACAATTCCTACTTACAAACTGAGGTGGCGTGACGTCGCTGCCAGCCGCTTGTGCTTCACGCTGGTCCCAGATACCGCTGAGCAGCCATCTTGCATTGCCAGACACATCACACACTGCAGTACTGCATGGCCACAAGATCCCCAACTAACACAACTGCATGCCAAGAAATGCTTGGAACATCCCATATCACTACACATGCTGGAGTTACAAATTTGATGTAAGAACAAACCTATAGTCCCTATCTTGTTTGTAACCTGGGGACCGCCTTTACATGCACAGAGTAGACATCTCCGACATGTCATCTAAGGTATTCTTGTTGGTCAGTATAGTAATGTTTATTAATGTTCTAAGGAGACAATCGAGACACTTGATCTTTTACTAGATTTATCACTACATATAATGGACAATCTACAGAAATTCAAAACATTTTCAAGAGACACTGGCACATCTTAACCAATGATTCAATGATTATATACTATGTCACTTGGTCACTTGGTCAAAAATTCCTTTAAATATAGTTTCTATTGGTCCTCTTAATGTGCCTTTAAAGTGGTACATCTGTAGAAAATACAACTTTTCTGTGAAGCCCTCAGAGGTTTGTTAGAGAACCTTAGCGAACAAACAGCATCACGAAGGCCAAGGAACATACCAGACAACTCAGGGATAAATTTGTGGAGAAGTTTAAAGCAGGGCTAGGCTATGAAATAATATGCCAAGCTTTGAACATCTCACGGAGCACTGTTTAATCCATCATTCAAAAATGGAAAGAGTATGGCACTACAAACCTAGCAAGACATGGTCATCCACCTAAACTGACAGGCCGGGCAAGGAGAGCATTATTCGGAGAAAAAGCCAATAACCCCATGGTAACTCTGGAGGAGCTGCAGAGATCCACAGCTCAAGTGGGAGAATCTGTCCACAGGACAAATATTAGTCATGCACTCCACAAATCTAGTCTTTATGGAAGAGTGGTAAGAAGAAAGCCATTGTTGAAAGAAAGCCATAAGAAGTCTCATTTGCAGTTTTGCGAGAAGCCATGTGGGGGACAAATTTGAACTTTTTGGCCTAACAACAAAACGCTATGTGTGGCAGAAAACTTACACTGCACATCACCCTGAACACACCCTGAAACATGGTGGTGTCAGCATCATGTTGTGGGGCCGCAGCAGGGACAGGGAAGCTGACCAGAGTTGATGGGAGGATGGATGGAGCCAATTGCAGGGCATTCTTATGCCGTGTACACAGGGTCGGATTTTCCATTGGAAAATATTCAGTGGGAGCTTTTTGTCGGAAATTACGACCGTGTGTAGGCTCCATCGGACATTTTCCACCAGAATCTCTGACACACAAAATCTGAGATTTGGATCTCAAATTTTCCGACAACAAAATCCATTCTTGTAAATTCCAATCGTGTGTACACAATTCCGACGCACAAAGTTCCACGCATACTCTGAATCAATTAGTGGATGGAAGCGCTCGGTCTGGTAATCTGTAATGGAGATAGCCCATTCATCACGCTGCAAATTTTGAAATCTTTTAATGCAGCGCATTCTCTTCTTATTTAGAATGCTAGAATAATGATGTTGTTTTTCTGTCCCGATTCACACAGAGTTCTGACCAAATGATTTCTTTATTATGTCTCATGATCTCATGAATATTTTTATTTTTTGTTTTCGTAGATTCTCCATAGTCATTTTTCGAATTTTTGGTTATACTGTTTTTTTTTTATCCAGGTCTCCTATTTTTTTTTCTCCTAGTGATCTCCATATTTTTTTCTTTCGTTTTGTGTCAAGTTACCACAACACCATTATTATCTTTTATTTTTTAACCTCAAGGAGGTTGGTTGGTGATGGTGTCCCTTGTTAATTTGACATTGTCTTTTTGAAATGTACCTGCCTACTCACAAACAAACTGTCCTTTTTGAAGTAAAACACATAGCAAAGTATTTGTTAAAAATAAATAACCCTTTATTATGGGTCATAACGAAATAAAGAGGAAGGCAACACTGGAGAAACTGGTGAAATTTGCGAGGCCTTTGTACCCCAGGGAACATCATTTATTTTACAGTCAAAATTGGTGGCCTGAGGAGTCCTTATAATAGTGAGCACAATCCGGTCCAGGGCTATAAGAGATCAGGAACAGCAGCAGATGACATATCTGTCCCCAGACTGTGGTCTTACAACAGCCTGCGTCTTTTGTCCAACCAAACTGAACCCAGGCCATCACTCTCTTGTCTTCCTTACACGTTTCTTTCCAGGCTCTAGTGGCTCTAGTGTTGGAGTTGTGGCAGGAGGTGGAGGAGAAGGAGGACCATGGTTGAACTCTCCAACGTGGCTTTAGCTTGTGAGTTCACCCCTCAACCCCTTATTTAGGGTTGTAACATAACTTCCTCACATAAGAGGTGTTTTGCAGGCTCCCATGTAGGCATAGTCATCTTCATTATTGTCGGGGTTCTGAGGGCCACAGTAGCCTTCCGAAATAGGCCAGTTGCTGCCTCCTCCAGGTTACTCCTCTTCCTGGGACTTTTTTTTGGAAGCAGGAGGGGAGGGACCTGGGATTTGGACAGGCTACTGGGCCCGGCCACCTCCTGGCTGCCACTTACTCCCCCAACCTCCTGGCTGCCACTTACCCACCCCACCTCCTGGCTGCCATTTACCCCTGCCGCCTCCTGGCTGCCACTTTCCATGACCTTCTCCTGGCTGAGACTTTCCTGTGTATGAAATTGTACCTTCGTTGTAACGATCTGGACTTCCGATGCTCCTTCATCCACTCACAGATCGTACGTACGACACACAAGTGTTACGCTTTATATACACTGTGCATGTGTGAAACTCTGCCCACCCCTGACCTTCTTTCTAGTATAGTCCCTGCCCCTTATCTTTCTGCAGAGTGGGAAAGCACATGGTGGAGATACAACCGGTGCATACAGCAGAGAGCAGCAACATGGCTTTAGCTTGTGAATTCACCCCTCAACCCCTTATTTAGGGTTGAAACACAACTTCCTCACATAAGAAGGGTTGGCCCTCTTCCATTTCCTGTATTTTGCAGGCTGCTATGTAGGCATAGTCATCTTCATTATTGGGGGGTTCTGAGGGCCACAGTAGCCTTCCGAAATAGGCCAATTGCTGCCTCCTCCAGGTTACTCCTCTTCCTGGGACTTTTTTTGGAAGGAGGAGGGGAGGGACCTGGGATTTGGATAGGCTACTGGGCTTGAACACCACCTGGCTGCCACTTACCCTCGCCACCTCCTGGCTGCCACTTACCCCTGCCACCTCCTGGCTGCCGCTTTCCATGGCCTCCTCCTAGCTGAGACTTTCCTGTGTAAGAAAAAGGGACATAGTTTTAGTTTTTAGTTCCCCAATCACACACAATTTTCAGCTCATGACTGTTGCAAATTGATCATTCAAGAAATAGAAAAGACTTATTTTCATTCTGAACCCGGCATTTTTCATTCTTGTCCCAATCATTTGTGGCTACTACTGTGGCTACTATATAAAACACTTTGTGAAAACAGAAATGAATGATCAATAATACCATCTAGTTAACATCATTAATTATTTGACTAAAAATATGTTGAACAATGCTATACCTGGCTCAAGCTGGGCTCCTCCACTTCTTCCTGGCTGTAAGGCCCAGGTTGGACATCGGAAGTCTCAGCTGAGGTGGAAGGAAGCCTTGAAGGAAGATTGGAGAGTGCTGGCCTGGGTTCAGTCTGGCCTGCCTGAAAATGCAGTCTGTCATAGTACCACAGCCTGGGTACATAAATGTCATCAGCTGCAGCTCCTGATCTCTGGGAATCTTGGACCTTCTTGAGCTCCCTGTTATAAGTGCTCCACATGCCACCAATTAGGGCCCTCAAACATGGGATGTCTGCCATGGGGATCACCGGCTTCACAAATTCCAGCAATTGATCCAGCGCTGCCTTCCTCTTTGGTTTATTGCTATAAAAAGGGTGGTTTACCTGCCACAGAAAGGGCAGCTCCCTGTACATAGCAATGAATGTGGGGATAAAGTCCTTGTCATTGAATAGCTCCATTTTCTCTGCAAGACACAAGACAAACCCTAATGTCAGGCTAAAATCTCCTAATCTTGTCCCAATATAGGCCTCAATCTAGAAGCAGTATAGGCCCCTGATGCACCAAGTTCAAATTGCACCTTCATTGTAACGATCGGGACTTCCGATGTTCCTTCATCCGCTCACAGGTTGTACGTATAACACACAAGTGTTACGCTTCATATACACTGCGCATGTGTGAAAGTCTGCCCGCCCCTGACCTTCTTTCTAGTATATTCTCTGCCCCTTGTCTTTCTGCGCAGTGGGAAAGCACATGGTGGAGAGACAACAGGTGCATGCAGCAGAGAGCAGCAATGACAAAAGGCCGGAGCCACAAACATCCCGATCCCAGAGGAGATTTAAGGCCTCAAATATGGCCTTTATAGAGATGGTGGATATAGTGGACATCTTCAAGAGGTCCGACTGTAATGGGAAGCTTACTCAAACCCAAATGTGAGAAAGGCCAAAATCATGACTAAAGTTGTGAAAAGTCTGCCGAATAATTTTGGGGTACCAAGGATCAACTGAGGAAATGATGGTCAGACCTCAAATTGAGGGAGCAGGATCAGTACAGAAGAATCAAAGAGTGCTGCAAAAAATTAAGTATTGTGTCGTGTGTTCCTATTCTTCTTATTATGTTTGTGCTGCTCCATGTGCTTTTCTTTACTGCTGTACAGTATAAAATGGCAAGTTTGAGGTTCGTGGGCACAGTAATCATTTGTAGTAAGCATTGTTTGTTCACCCACTAAGATTATATTTTGTGCAGATGCAGGTTAACTACAGTTGGTCATGCCTATTTGTCTTAAAAGAAGTTTAGTACATTGTTGTTTAGATGTGTTGGTAACTAGAATGAAATGCAAACTTGATTCAGTGTAAGGAGAGGACACAGCAGCTGTTTATACATCTGGATGCAGGAGCACTAGTGTGGGACACCAGAACAAACTTTTTGGGTGTCCCACACACGTGTTCCAGTGGGTACTAGGGGGTGTCTATATGTGTGATACTTTAACAAAAAAGGTAATTATTGCAGGGAAAAATCATGTCTTCAGTTTAACTCTGCCAAAACAGACAATTGTATAACACTTCCAAGCAATGTTTCATATTCCTATTTCTTGCCTCAAATATCTGTGTACTAAGTATACCTTTTTTTTTGTTCACATAGGGGAGATAAGACTCTGGATGTCTGAGGTCACCAGGGACTCCCAACATCCTAAAGAAGGGGAAATCCCAAAACAACAACCAGGGGATGTGAAGGAAGGAGAGGTCTATGAAGTGGGCCAAATAGTGACCACAACAGGTGAGTGTCTGAGACCACGGCTTCAGGTAATAGATGGATGCCTGCATATTTATAATACATGGTGTTTTTTTTCTTCTAGGTGATGTGGATGTTGTGGAAAAAGAATCTAATTTCACAAGTGCACACTTCCTCATCGGGGAGATCATAGTGTGCAATCGGGATTTACAGAAGATCAAGGAAGACATCAATGATGCTGAAAAAATATTCAAAAACATCATTGATGTTTTTGTCAGAATCGAAAAAAACACACCAACATTTCAACAATTATTTCAATTTTTCTAACTTTTCTCCAAAATTTTGAAAGACACATTTTGAAGATGCACACAGTGTAACAACATGTGTTATCTGCCATCACGGGATATCAAGGTATGCATTTTGGGGGTACAACCCCTTCCTTGCAACTATGGCTGCTCAGAGGAAGGGGTTGCACCCTGAAACATATTCATTGATCCCCCATGATGGGAGCTAACACATGTTGACAATCGGGATTTATAGAAGATCAAGGAAGACATCAATGATGCTGAAAAAATGCTCAAAAACATCATTGATGTTTTCGGTAAAAAATCGAAAACACCCCAACATTTCTACAATTATTTAAATTTTTTGAACTTTTCTCCTAAATTTTGAAAGCCAGATTTTGAAGATGCACACGGTGTGTCAACATGTGCTATCTGCATTCACAGGATATCAATGTATGAATTTGGGGGTGCAACCCCTTCCTCGCAACTATGGTTGCTGAGAGGAAGGGGTTGCAGCCCCGAAACATGTCCATTGATTCCCCCATGATGGGAGCTAGCACATGTTGACATTAGGCATGGGATCAGGAGGAAACTCACGATTTTGACTGTCAATTTGTGTACATGTTCAAAATTTGGCTTTCACAGGGGTGACATCACCCCATCTGATGAAGGCAAGATCAACACAGTTTGGACATACTAATGTCTGATATTGCCTTCACTTTGTCATAGTTGAACTTTGGAAGTTCCTGAGTTGTGCACTGTTTTATGGTTTTAAACATGCCCGTTTTAACACAAAAAAGGCTATTTGTACTGTCAAAAACAAACTAAAATATGTTGGTGGTTTCAAAAACAATTTTTTTTTTTTCTTCTTTTTTTGCATCAGTATATAACACGCCATAATCTCTCGTCAACAAATTGTGGCTAACTTTGCGCCCTTGTTACTTTAGTTCCCTTCTACTTATCGTCACTGTTTTGCCTGTTGGCAGTGCTATTTTCACATCACATGCAAACCTTTTCAACATTTTCCTCTATTTAATTCTTTATTTACTTTGTTGAAATTTCAAAAAAGAGATGTATTACAAAAAATATGCTTCCTATTCCATTTCCTTATCTATCCCCGACCCCCCCCCCCAATCCCTCGCCCCCTCCCTCCCCTCTCTCTCTCCCGCTCTCCCTCTCATTTCCCCTCGAATCCACTCATTCTGAGATATTCCCTTGTTTTCTTGAACTCCAACCATTTTCCCCATTTACTATAATAAGTTTCCACTTGGTCTCCTCTTCTAGATATTGATTCCTCCATTGATCTTAACCACTCTATTTTACCTAACCATTCCCTCATAGATGGGGGTTCGGAAGTGCCCCATCTCTTTGGGATCAGGCTTTTTGCTGCAATCAATAAGTGAGGAATCAATGAGTTTTTGTATTCCCCCACTGTTTTGTCAGTATCATGAAACAGACATGTCCACGGTTCCTTCTTTACCTCTTCCCCTGTTATCCGGAAAATGTTTTCTATTATTTTCTCCCAGTATGGGCCAATCTTTCCACACTCCCACCATATATGTGCAAAGGTTCCCACCTTATCGCAGCCCCGCCAGCATAATGCTGATATGCCTGCTCTACTCTTATGCGCTCTTTGTGGGACAATATACCATCTTGCCATTAATTTAAATGACATCTCTACCGACATATTGTCCTTAGATATTGTACCTGCTATTCTTAAGATCTTCTTTCTACGTTCCTTATCCCCCACGGTGCCCAACTCTTCTTCCCATTTTTTCAGGAATAGTGGTTCCCCTGGTTCCTCTTCCTCCTGTAGGATTTTATAGATTTTGGACATACTTTTTTTCTTGCAGCTCGGGTCTGAAAGCATTCTCTCCATCGGTCTAAGATCTCCTGCCCCACGGAGTGGCCGAGGCAGAGTCTGAACAAAATGTTTAATTTGTGCATATCTCCAACTATCTAAGTTCCTACGTCCCCATCTTTGTCTTATTTCTCCTAAAGTGCAAAATCTGTCCCCATTCATCACATCTTTCAGCAAAATATCCTCCTTTTTTGCCCATCTGGTAAAATAAACAAATTCCTCCTTCCCTGGTTTAAAAAAACTTGTGTCTAATAAAGAAATTAAAGGTGAATTATACTGCCAGTGATTTGATTCTCCCTCTTTATCCCATATTTTAAACAGATTAATAGTTAGTGGGTTGGTGCTACTCCCCAAGTCGCGATAGTCCCGTGGTATCCAAATCCTTTTTCCTAAATTAACTCCGCTTTGTGTTTTCTCTATATTTACCCACCCTTTATCCCCTTTGTCATACACCCAATCCACCACTCGTGAGATTACTGCTGCCTTGTAGTATCTTCTGAGGTTTGGGGCTGCTAATCCCCCTCCTACATTCCCCCTTTCTAGAGTCGCATAAGAAATCCTGGGATTCCTACGTCCCCATATATATTTTAAAGTTAGAGTTTTAAGTTTCGTGAAGAACTCCTGCGGAACTTTTATTGGGATCATTTGGAACATATATGTCAATTTTGGTAAAATGAAAATTTTTAACGCGTTTACTCTCCCTATTAATGACAAGGGTTTATGTCTCATACTTTTAATACATTCTTTAACCTTATTTAATATATATGTATAATTGGCCGCGTATATGGATGACAATGTGGACGTAATTCTTACCCTCAGATACCTCAGCTCTTCCCTACACCAAATAAAGGGAAAAGACCTCTGGAGTTCCTCTTGTTCTTTTTTAGGTACTGTTATGTTCAGAATTTCAGTTTTTGACATATTGATCTTAAAATTTGTCAACTTCCCATATCTGTGGATCTCCTTAATTATATTTGGCAGAGTCACCCTGAGTTCTGAAACATAAAATAATATATCATCTGCATACGCAGACACCTTATACTCCTCTCTGCCTATTCTCACTCCCCTTATATCTTCATTTTTCCTGATAGAGACCAACAAGGGTTCCAAGGCCAGAACAAACAGCATTGGGGACAGAGGACACCCCTGTCTGGTTCCATTATATAACTTTACTACCGAGGAAAGGTTACCGTTAATTTTAATTTTTGCCGTCGGGTGGGAGTAAAATGCTTTTATCCATCGCAATGTTTTTTCTTTTAATCCCAGGTATCCTAAGGTCTCAAACATGAAGCCCCAGTCTACCCTGTCAAATGCTTTTCAGCATCTATAGATAACAGGGCGACCGGGGATCCGCTGCTTTCCACTCCATGAATCAACATGAGGGTTTTAAGGCAATTATCCCTACCCTCCCTTCCCATGACAAACCCCGTTTGGTCACTATGGACCCATTGGGGTAGTAATGGTTTTAGCCTTTCTGCTATCACTTTTGAGAATATCTTCACGTCCGTATTCAGAAGAGAGATTGGTCTATAACTCCCCGGGGTTGTTGGATCCTTCCCCTCCTTTAATCTCAAAGTTATGTAAGCCATCAATGCTTCTTCCCTCAGTTCTTCCCCTTCTGCGACTGCATTCATATACTCGCATAATTTGGGCGCCAGTATTTTTTCAAACTTTTTATAATAAAGGATTGGAAACCCATCCGGGCCTGGACTCTTCCCAATTGCCATCCCCCTTATTGCCCGCACCACCTCGTCTATCGTTACCGGAGCCTCTAACCTCTCTAACTCATCCTCTGGGACTGTAGGGAAATCTATTCCTTTTAAGAACTCGATAGTATCTTCTTTATTTCTACTTTTCTCCTTTCCCTGTCCTACCTTATATAACTGGCTATAATAGCCATGAAAGACCGTTGCTATTTCAGGAGTAGAGTGCTTCATTTCCCCCTTTTCATTTTTTATTTTTGATATGAAGGACGCATTTCTTCTTTCCTGCACTACTCTCACTAACCATTTCCCAGGTTTATTCCCCTCCTGGTATCTTATACTCTCTGCCCAGTGGTTAACTCGCACCCTTTCCTTCTCCAAGAGTCCTTCTAATTCTAGCTTCTTATCTTTTAGTTCTACTCTCTCTGGGATCCCCTTTGGTCTTGTTTGTTGCTCCAATTCCCAAATCTCCTTATTTAACTCTTGTAGCCTTTTCCCTGTTTCCTTTTTTTTCCCTGTCCCAATGCTTATTAAAATTCCTCTTATAAATGCTTTATGGGTCTCCCATATTGTACTCCTCGTAACCTCTGGGGAGTCATTTCTTATAAAGAACTCTTCCAGCTCTGTTTCAATCCTACTTCTAGTCTCTGGGTCCTGTATCAGCGCTTCATTTAATCTCCATGTCTCTCTTTTGGCCTGATCTGTTGCTAGCTCCAGCTGTACCATGACTGGGGCATGGTCAGACAGGGAGATAGATTTTATTACTGTATCTTTGAGTGCTGGGAGCATTTGATGTTCAATCAGTACATAGTCAATTCGGGTGAATGTCCCATGCACCGATGAGTAGAAAGTATAATCTCTGCTATTCGGATGTTTAATCCTCCAAGCATCGACTAACTGAAATTCTGAAAGCATAGCCTTTATCTTTTTATATCTGAGCCCCGTCCATCGGGGGGACCCCGCTGAGGAGTCTACCCGAGGGTCGACGCACATATTCAGATCCCCGCCACTATCAATTTACCTTTTCTGAACTCTGCCAATAAATCCAGGACCTTCCTTAAGAATTTATCCGGGTCCCTGTTTGGGGAATATATGTTCGCAAAGGTGTATACTCCATCCGAGATTCTTCCCCTTATGAACAGAAATCTCCCTTCCGGGTCGGCCATTTGTTTCTCAACTTCGAACCTAATACTTCTCTCGAATCCTATTGCTACCCCCCTAGCGTAGCGTGTAGTAGAGTCGCCGTAGAACCATGTAGGGAACCTCCAAGATGTCAATCTCCCTCTAGCCTCGTGTGACATATGTGTTTCCTGCAGACAGATCACGTTCGCCCCATACAATTCTAGCTCCTTATTTACTCTGAACTTTTTTTGGGGAGTACTTATACCCCTCACATTGTATGTTATCAATTTCAACCTTGTTATATCTCACTCATCCTCTCCCCCTCCTCTCCCCCCCCCCCCCGCCGGGGGGGAGCACATGCTCCCTCCCCGCCGGAGGTCAACATGGGGAGCGAGAGGAGGGGGAGACGAGAGAGCGCGAGAGAGAGTACATACCCCCTGTTTGAGAGAGAGATTGGCCCCCACCCCCCCCCACTTCCCTCCCCCTCTCCAGCCCCCTCCCTCCCCTACCCTCCCCCTCCCTCCTCCCCCCCCTCCTCCCTTCAGAGGAGTGAACAATTTCCATTTTTGTTCCTCGCATAGGTGTCCCGGTGACCCACAGGTCACCTTTTGCCCGCCTAGCCTTCTTTGGGAGGACCGCCTCATTCACAGCCTGTCAAAGCACTCACGCCCCCCCCCCCCGCCCCCCACATCCCGCCCCCCAGTGATGGTAATTATACCCCATCTCTCCCCCCCTATCCCCGACCCGAGACCACTGCATAGCCCCACTGCTTCCTTCATTCCCCAGCCCCTCCTCCCATCCTGGTATTGCTGGTGGGGGGATTTCTAGCCTATTACAGAAGTCCGTTAAGTCCTCTGGAAACCTTAATACTGCAGTGCGGCCGTCTCTCCTTCCCCTGAGACATGCTGGAAATCCCCATTGATAGAGAACATTTAATGACCTCATCAGATCTGTCAGGGGTTTAAGAAGCCTTCTTCTCCTCAATGTTTCCCCCACCAGATCTGAGAATATCTGTAACTCCGATTCCTGAAACATAATCTTGTCCTTCCTTCGGATATTCTCCAGTACTAGCGCCTTTTCCTCGTAAAAATGAAATCTGATTATTACATCTCTTGGTTTTCCTGTGGCTTGAGGCCGATATCCCGTGACTCGATGCACTCTATCTATTTTTAGTATTTCATCCTCCGCCCTTCCTAGAATGGGGTTAAACAGGTCCTGTATCACCTTGGGGAGATCTTCATTTTTAAATTTTTCTTCCAGACCTTTTATCCTTAAATTTTTCCTTCTTCCGCGATTTTCTTGGTCCTCGATTTTATATAGGATCGATCTATTTATTTTTTGGGCTGATTTCACTTGTTCTCTTAGGTCCCTCAGATTCTGTTCATACCCATTCATTCTTTCCTCCATCTCTTCCACCCTACCTAGTACTAGACCAATATCCGCCCTTATCCCAGCTATATCGGATTTAAGTGAAGTTTCAACTTTAGTCAATACCTCTGTAAATATCTCTTTCAACATACTCAGGGTCGCTTGTGGCTCCGCCAACACTGGGTCTCCTTCTAATTCGGGTTGAATTTCGGGTTGAGTTTCGGGTTGGGGAGGGGCCTCTCCTTTTCTCCCCAATTCTTCCCTTATTTTGACCTTGTCATCTTCTCGGGAGCTAACCCCCCCCATCCTAGTGCGAGTTGGGCATAAGTCCTTAGGCTTTTCCGCTCCCCGCCCTTCTCCCGTCTCCATAGTTTTACTAATACCCGCGCCTGATTTTCTTAATGTCTTCTGGCTGGGGGTTTCCTGGCTGCTTTCCATCATGCTTGTCTCCCCCACCAGATATCGTTGTATCCCTCCAGGACTAGCAGGTCCCTCTCCCCCCCTTTATTCGTCTTCCCCCGCATTCTCCTTTTGTAGTAGATTAGCTCCAAAACTCAAAACCTTTTTCAAAGCTAATGTCCTTTTCCTTTCCTATAACTCTTGTGGGGTACAGATTGATTACGTCACTTTCCGGGAGCGAGGCGCTTCTGTCAATTAGGAAGGGGTACTGGAGAGATTTATTTTGCGTGGGAGATTTTTCTTTCTTTCTTCCTTTTTCTTTTTCCCCTTCCCCCGCCTTTTCTCCCCTTTCCCGTTCCTTCTTTCACAGAGTAAGACTGCGCACAGTGGTGTAGTCCTTCCCCCTTATGCCAGTATGCCAGCGGGCAGCAGCAGTGCTGTTAACGAGCAGTGGGCACCAGTCTGACTCTCCACCCAGGCAATGCACTAGGATTCACCCTCTTTTTCCTTTTTCTTTTCCTGTCCTTTTTTTTTTTTTTTTTTTATAGCCACAGGTACAAGCCGTAAATCAACTCCAGCATCAACTCCAGCATTCACCACCTGTGTCTACCTGCCGATTAGCTGTCAAAGAGAGCTGGGCAACAATAGGCAAAAGAGTAGATAGTTGCAAGTGAGTGCTAATCGACACCACTACTTTGTACCTCTGTATGAGAGATGTATGTAAAAGAAAAAGAGAACTCCGCACTGCATAGCTGTTTGTCTGTCCTTCATGTATCCATCCACCTCACGCCACTTCTCATCCTGCCGGGTTTATATCCGACTGATCAGGCAACGTTAATAACAATCTGGTGGTCTAGTAGTGAGTGTCACATTAATAGCAGTCATTAGCAGATTTATAAATATACACCTTATCACTTTCAAAAAGAAACCATTTCATCAATAGTTTTAGTCAGTTTTAGTCAGTATCGGTAAAAAAGTGACCAGCTGTCCGTCCCCCCTCCTTTCATCCACATTACTTGCTCACCTCACTGCTCCGCTGCTCCTCTGCTCTGTCACTGTTATCTGATCCGTGACCTTAGCAACACATGAGGGGTTAGAGATGTCCGTGCAGTCAGGCCGGCTCAGTGGTGAGGAGGGGAGGGGGGGGGGGGTGCAGAGCTCCGCACATAGCTGTCGTCCTACCGTTGTGTCCCTGCTTCACAAGGAAACGCTCTCTCTGCCCGCTCTCTGCCTTGTCTTCACCTGGAGCGTCCGCTCTGTCTCGTGCAGGCGAACAGCTGACGGCGGGTGGGCGGTGCTAGCGGTGCGGACGACATGGAAGGCGGGAGGCGGGGACGGCGGGGGAAGAGGACGCACGCCGCTCCGGCGGCTGCTACGTGTCAGCGGCTCCTCCCATCCCCCCACGCAAAAAAAAAAAACTATTTTCTAAGGCACATGTGAATGTGCACAGAGTAAAATGTTTTCTACTCTTCTTTCAAGGCTCAATATAATTTTTTGGACTAAGTTGGTGTTTGCACTGAAATTAGGGTTATTTACTAAAAGCAAATCCACTTTGCACTACAACTATTGCCAACTTTGCTGATTTATGTGTCAATTCCAGTCTAGCAATACAGAACTCAATTCTAAATTACTTTGGTATAATGATTTTATTGTCTAGGAGATTGTATCTGAACCAACCTTCTGTGTGTTCATTTATGTTCAAACCACCATTTATTCTAACCCGTACCAATACATTGAGTTATTAAGGCCCAGAACAGGAGCCCAAATTACTCCTTTAAGAGTAGGGTAGCGATACATACATACATACATATATATATATATATATATATATATATACACATACACATACACACACACACACACACACACACAGTGTTTCTCTTCTTTATCCCTTAGCTTTTTAGCTCCTCTTCATTGCCATGTATGCCTAACAACATCATTCCTAATGAGAGATAGTGGGAAACTGGTAGAGGGGGGAAACTGTTGAAGATGATGATCCCATATTGGATAAGTTTGGAGTTATGGAGCAAAACTACAATGCAACTCAAGGCAAAAAATAAACACACATTTAACATTAGCTGCTTGCTAAATTCCAAAAAGACCATACAATTTAGCTTGAGTTTTTATAATCCCATGCAACCACATACAGCAGGCTTCTCACACACTGCATTGGTTCTGGGCAAGACTTCAGCCACTTGCTGGGGACTCAGAGGGACAGTGCTCAGAACCAAGGAATGCTTGGAATGCATCTTCCTGGGCTCAGATTCAAGGCCTTTTAGAAGGTTTAGGAAGCTAGAAATTATAGGGATTTAGTTAGTGAGGCAGCCAGGTGCCGAAGGTGAATGCCAAGATACAGATTTGAAGCACTCTGCAGTTATATTGTATACCTTAATTCAGTTTAACAGCAGCTTTTCATGTGTCATTAAATGTATTTTAATAAGTCCTTGTCCACTTTTTTTAGAAGAAATAGGAATGTAACTTCCTAATAGGGGCACAGACAGCAATAAAAACTGACAGGAGGTCAAACCACTCAACACTCAATATAAATGCAGAATCAGAAGACAAATAAAGCAGCTAAAAATATGGCTCCCCTGAGACACATTGAAGAATTATCATTAGGGATGTTGTTTCTTGGGACCCATTTACAGAAAGACTGTGCTGCAGCAAAGAGGGTGAGCTTTAACTATCACATGCTGCACATATACATCCATGAGCAGTTTCTGTGATTAGAGCATGTTTACTGCATGCTCCTCACACAGCGACATGAGCTGTCATAGAGCTCCCGGTATAGAGTAGTGATAGGCTCCTGACCATGTGACCACTGTGACAGCCAATTACAGTGGTCATGGGATTGGGCAGTCCTTCCCGATCCTGGGAATAAAAAGGATCTACTAATTTCATTTCATTGATTTGTTTTGGAACTCGTTTAGTTTTGTTTAATTATTTTCTAACAAATTCCAAATGTTCGGATTCAAAATCTGATTGGTCAAAAAATGATTCACCAATTCAAATTCTCTGTGAAGAATAGCTGGTTGTTGAGGAGTGGGCTGGGAAGCCGGCTGCCACGTCCTTAACAACCGATAACTCATCAGTTGTCAGCGGGCTTCTCTGCTGACAGCTGAATGTAAACAAAATTGGCAGCAACTTCCAGGACAAAATAGAACATGGGGTGAATCCAATCCCTAAAATCCATACCAGACCCATATGCAAGTATGCAACCTGGCAGGCCAAGAAAGGAGGGGGGACAAGCAAGCACTCCCTCTCCTGAACCATATCAGGCCACATGCCCTCAACATTGGGTGGTGCTTTGGGGCAGGGGGGCTCTGATGGGGACAAGGGCCTGTTCCCCGCAACCCTGGCCCAATGGTTGGGGGGTGCAGGGGAGACTTATCAGAATCTGGAAGCCCCCTTTAACAAGGGAGCCCCCCTGATCCTGGCCCCCTACTATGTGAATGAGTATGGGGTACATAGTACCCCTATTCATTCACCAAAAAAAGTAAAGGTTTATCAAAAACACAACATCAATTTTTGACATTTCCTTTATTACTAAAAACATAAAAATACAAACCTGAATGACAAAAAAAAAACGTTGCACGCCGAACTTGACTGCTCCTGTCTGGGGACATAGCTGAATGATAGGTAAACATAGGGGCAGAGGTTACCCGGAGATGTAACCAGATAACCCTACCCCCATGTCTACCTCTCATTGGGCGAGTGTCATTATGGGGCAGGATTACCAGGTAATATCAAACCGCCCCCCATGTTTTTCTGCTATTTGGAAATTGCACCCATTCAATGAGAGGTAGACATGGAGATGAGTCACCTGGTTATGTCACTGGGTAACCCACCCCTATGTTAACTTATCCTGGATGGGAACAGTCATACTTGGCAGGCAACATTTTTTATTTTTTCTGTTCGGGTCAGTGTTTTTATGCTTTTAAGTAAAAAAAGAAGAACTTGCCAAAAACTGGTGTTTTTTTTGTTATTATGGTTATTATTATTATCCTGGATGGGAACAGTCATACTTGGCAGGCAACATTTTTTATTTTTTCTGTTCGGGTCAGTGTTTTTATGCTTTTAAGTAAAAAAAGAAGAACTTGCCAAAAACTGGTGTTTTTTTTGTTATTAACCTTTGAGCTTTTTTTGGTGAATGAGTAGGGATACTATGTACCCCTACTCATTCACATGGGGGGCTGTGATCTAGGTGCCCCTTTGTTAAAGGGGGATTACAGATTCCTATAAGCCCCCCGTATGCAGACCCCTGCAACCACTGGGCGATCAACATGAAGACAAGGTGCTTTGGGTAGAGGAACCCTCCTGCCCAAAAGCACACCCCCATATTGAGGGCATGTAGCCTGGTATGGTTCAGGTGGGGGGGCACTTACTCACTCCCCCTTTTCTGGCCTGCCAGGCTCCATGCTTGGCTAAGGTTAGTAGTTGGCAAGGTTAGGTAAGTTTTTTTCTTACATTTTTTATTGCTATGCTGAATAAACAATGCTAAAAATACAAAACTAATTCTGAAATTCTGAAAACGATTTGATCCATTGGCGCAATATTGGACCAATTTGTTTTCAGAATTTCAGGATCTTTGTCATTCATTGACTAACTATCTAACTATGTAAAAATGCTGGTTTAAAGAAAAATAGAGTGGGACGGTTTTTCCCCCAATCCATAACAGGCCCCTTAGATCTGGTATGCATTCTAAGAGAAACACCACACCAAAATGTTTAAATAATGGCGTGGGGTCCCCCCAAAATCCATTCCAGAACCTTATCTGAGTATGCAGCCTGGCATGGCAGGAAAGGGGGGGTGAGGAAGAGGAGGGACCCCCCTCCTGAACAATATTAGGCCACATGCATTCAACATAGGCTTTCATGATGGAGACAAGGGCCTCTTTACCACAACCCTGAGCCGATGGTTGTGGGGATGAGGGAGGTGACTTAACAATGGGGCCCCCAGATCCCACCCCTCCATGTGAATAAGTATGGGGTGCATAGTACCCAAACTTATTCACCAAAAAAAGTGAAGTGTATGTAACTGCAGGCTCCTGAAGAGCACGCGCTATGTTTTTCAAAGTTAAAGCTTTACCCAAACTATAGTTTGGTTTGGGCCTATTTGACTAAATTTGGCTTCTGTGTCAGTCTGACTGGACTGTGACATGTTCAGCTTGGCCACAGGGGGCACTGTCTCTGGTGGCAGATGTGGAACTATGGTCTGGTTAGGCGCTTCCCTCTCTGAGTCACATCACATGGTTCTGGGTTCCGGTCCACTATGCCGTGCTGAGTATATGGTCCTGGTCTTCTTGACCAGCCCCCGGGAAGGCTATGGCCTGGGGTGCGGTTCCACTCGACTTTGATGCCTCTGGGCTGGCTAGCCCAAGGCAAGGGAACCAAGGAAGGATTCCAAGGTGGATGGGTGCTGTCTCCGGTCCGGGAGAGACCCAGTGTACTTCGAGCATTCCAGGGGAGGACTCTTTAGAAGAACACCACGCGTGAGGTTGGTTTTCTTAACAAGAGCCTGGAGGGGCTGAAGTAACCAAGAGAATCCGGTCTTGGGGATATCGCCAGGTGGGCTGAAAGATCCAGGTATCCTACAAGTGTTCTAATGTTTAGTTTTCCCTACGTGTTCTGCATGCAACGATGTCGGTGATAAAGACTTTGTTCCTGAGTAAGCACCTTGTTGGCTGCTAGGCCTTGTGAGAGAGGGACTGTCCAACCTGAGTGCTCATCCAGCTGTGAATGGCTATTCTCTGGATGCAGTCGTAGTAAGCAAGTTCCAGAACGTTTATAGACTTTGAGATTGAGAGTACCTGAACTTTCCTTTCCAACCCTCTGATCCCAAGTTAAAAGACTGTTCAATGGTTGACATTTGCTAATAAAATCCATTCAACTGGATCTATTGTCAGTCTCAAGTTACAGGGCCATCTACCATGGAACATCCCCTAGACGTGTCACAAGGAGAACGAAAGGTAACGGAAAGCCCAAAAATAACCAGCAGCTCCTTCGGGGGTTAGTGCTACATGTAAAAAGAGACAGGAGGCACTTTTTGACATGTCTACATGTCCTTTATTAAAAAAAGTAAAAATAAAAAACTAAATAAATACATGCCCCTTGAAGTAGATCCAAAGTCAATCACGATGAACCCCAGTTAACAGCCTGACAGCTCCACCATCTGAGAGTTCTTAAATAACCACCCGATGTCATAAAAGTGACCCCACCCCATTGTGGCATTATCAACCCAGCATGCCCCCAATCGCTGATGTCACAGAGGGTGGGGTCACCTGGTGACATTATAGGGTGGCACCACCCCCTAGTTATTTAAGAATTGTCAGGCGGCAAAGCTGTCAGATGGTGGGAGCCTACGTCTTGGTAGATTTTTTTTGGGGGGGGGGGGGATCAGAGTTGGTGCTCATCAAGATTGACGTTGGATTTACTTTGGTGGACATTTATTTTTTGTTTGTTTTTTCATTTTTTTAATAAAGGACTCGTCAAAAAGTGCCTCCTGTCTTTTTTTACACTATATTTTTTGTTTTGATGAATGAGTAGTGGTACTATTTACCCAATGCTCATTAACATAGGGGGAGATGGGATCTGGGTCCCCCTTATTAAAGGGGGCTTCCAAATTCTGATGTCACCCCTCGCACCCACACAACCATCTTACCAGGGTTGTGGGGAAGAGACCTGTGACCACATAAACATGGGGACAAGGTGGATCATTTTTTGATCGATCCAAATTCAAATTGTTATGAAAATGTGGAATTCATTAGAATATGAATATACAAAATGAAACAAACTTCAAGTAAATTTGATACTATTTCATTCAGAGATTCAAATACATCCAAAAATTCTTCCAAATTTATATTCGGACCGAAACAAATTGCACATGTCTACCAGCTATCAGAAAACACAACAAGGTGCCTGTATTTGCTTGGAAGCAGGTGCTGTTTGACTAGCAAATGTCAACGCGGCTCCTTCAATTTTTCAATCAAACGAATATCAGAGTTGAGGGTGCCAACAGGACTATCCACTGTTTAAATTTTGCTCAGTCTATAGCCAGCTTAACAATAAACCAAAAGTCTATATACCACCATCACCACTATTTAATCCTTGTTGTGATACAACACTGCGTCTCTTTAACTGGCAATTGCGCGGTCATACGACATTGCACCCAAACAAAATCGGCGTCCTTTTTTTCCCACAAATAGAGCTTTCTTTTGGTGGTATTTTATCACCTCTTCAGTTTTTATTTTTTGCGCTATAAACAAAAAAAGAGTGACAATTTTGAAAAAAGAGCAATATTTTTTACTTTTTGCTTTAGTAAATACCCCCCAAAAAATATATAAAAAAAAAACATTTTTTTTCTCAGTTTAGGCCAATATATATTCTTCTACATATTTTTGGTAAAAGAAAATCACAATAAGCGTATATTGATTGGTTTGCACAAAAGTTATAGCGTCTACAAAATAGGGGATAGATTTATAGCATTTTTATTATAAATTTTTTTGGTAATTGTGCTGATTTTTATCATGACTGTGACATTATGGCGGACACATCGGACACTTTTGACACCATTTTGGGACCATTGTCATTTATACAGCGAACAGTACTGCACTGAATACTGTGTAAATGACACCGGCAGGGAAGGGGTTATACACTAGGCACGATCAAGTGGTTAAGTGCATCCTAGGGAGGTGTTCTAACTGTAGGGGGGATGGGCTTCCACTGAAATGACAGTGATCCCCGTCATGTCACTAGGCAGACAGGGAAATGGCTTGTTTACAAAGGCATCTCCCCGTTCTTCTGCTCCGTGACACGATCGCGGTCCCCCGGCGGACATCGAGTCCACGGGACCAGTGGGCACGGTCACGGAGTACACGGTTGGCAACAATTTAATGGGGACGTACCTGTACACCCATTTGCCGAGCCGTGCCATTGTGCCGACGTACATCATTGTTCGCTGGTCGGCTAGTGGTTAATGATACTTAAGGTTTATGTACAAAACAATAGTTGTGCTAATCTCTTAAGCATTGAGCGTCTGTCAAACTGTTTGTAATATGATTTACTCATATTATCGTCAGCTCCATCTAGTGTCCATAATGCTGTATTTTCCTGAAATACCTAAAACAAAATACTGCATTTTGACCACTAGGTGGAGCCGACATAGGAGATAATCATATTATAATCAATACAGCAGGCATTCAGGACGTCCATACAAATGCTTAAAAAATAAAATACTGCAGAGATATACGTTAAACAACTTTATCATGTGTTTATAAATAGAATTGGCACAGAATACCCTGAAATGCTATACAAATAGTAGTAAATGACCTGAAATGTGAAAGGGTTTATTCTTATTAAGCACAGATTCCAACCCTTCTCTGCCCCATCCAAAATAAAAAACAAACAATGTTTAGCTGGAGTTTGAATTCAAATAAATAAAAGGAGATAAATTAGGTTAATTGTGGTATATGCTTTACATGGGACTTTACTTTTTTATTTTAATTTTTTTTAATTTTACATTTTACTTCTGATATGAGCTGTATCTCTTGTCATCTATACTATGTAAGATTGGGTTCAGTGTGTGCCACCAGGCAACCAAAGTTCATTACATAATAAGTGGCTTGTAGTTGAAAATATTCACTCTTACAGGTTGTTCTTTGTTCCAAAATCATCACTGGTGAAATTCCATGATACTCAGTATTGATTAAAATGGCAAAAATCAGCATATAAATTTCCACAATCCTTATTACACAATTAGTAGTCATATTGTTCTAATGAAAGGTGCCATTTGATTGGTTATTGCATGTTTTACACTTCCATTTCTCTTTGCATTGCTTTATCAAAGGAAATCTTTACTGAGAGTTTAACTTCTAATGCTATGTACACATGATTGGAAATCCCACCAGCAAACATCCAATGTAAGGTTTTGGTCAGAAAATGTGATTGTGTTAATGCTCCATCGGACTTTTGCTGGTGGAATTCCCGCCAGCAAAAGACTGAGAGCAGGTTCTCTATTTCCTATCCGAAAATGCGTTTTTTTCTGTATGCAATTCGGACACACAAAGAAATCACGCATGCGCAGAATCAAGTATGAGATCTGGTAAAACTACAGTTCGTAATGGCGATAGCACATTCGTCATGCTGCAATTTTTTCAATAGTTTAATGCTGTGCATTATCTTCTTTATAATGCTAGAAGAATGAAGTTGTTTTTCTGCTCATATTCACACAGAGTTCTCACAAACTTATTTCTTTATTATTTGTTTTTAAAGACAGATATCCATTATAATGTTTAGAATTATTTTTTATTGTTTGTTTTTTTTGATCAAGAACTATATAATTTTTTTATTTTTTTTTGTGTGCCAAGTTTCCACAACAACATTATTATCTTGTATTTTTTAACCTCAAGTAGGTTGGTTGGTGTCCCTTGTTAATTAGACATTGTATTTTTGAAATGTACCTGCCTACTCACTAACAAACTGTCCTTTTTGTAGTAAAACACATAGGCAAGTATTTGTGAAAAAGAAATAGCCATTTATTCTGGGTCATAACAAAATAAAGAGGAAGGCAACGCTGGAGAAACTGCTGGGATTTGCAAAGCATTTCTACCCCAAGGCACACATAAACTCTATGGAATGAGAAGTCCATATAATATGGAGCACAATCTGGTGCAGGACTCCCAGAGATCAGGAACAGCAGTAGATTTCATATATGTCCCCAGGCTGTGGTACTACCACAGCCTGCGTCTTCTGTCAGACCAGACTGAACCCAGGCTATCACTTTCTTGTCTTCCCTGCAGCCTTCCCTCCATGCTTATATGCATAAAATGGGTGGCGCACTGGCTATTGATCTTCCTCTTTATAGTCCTTTTGTATGTGTTGTATTTCACCACGTTCTTGACGGTCAGAATTTGGTGTGACCATGTGTATGCAAGACAAGCTTGAGCAGAATCCCGTCGAAAAAAACATCATAGTTTTTTCCAACCAAAATTCCGATCGTGTGTACGCAGCATTAGAGTAACTCCAAATCATAGGGTCCCATACCAAAATTTTGATGGGCCCCAGCAACCTCCTTGCTGTCACTGATTACAATGTTGTAGAGAGATAGCAGGAGATATGTTAACATAAGCAGTACATTACTAGAGACCAGAGCTGTGGACAGATGTTGTCAGGGAGGAAGAGGGACAACAGTTCAAATTAAATTAACCTTTACCCTTAATTTTACAGCTATATTCTGTTCTCAGTAACCCAACAGTCTTGTTTAGCATTTCAGTGTACAATAAATTATAAGCCCTCTAATCCCCTCCATAGCCAGGAAGAAAGTGCTGAAAGAAGTTGTCTAAGGGCTCATTTACACTTCAGCTTCAACACACTTGCTTCAAAACATGAGATAAGCTTTGTTAAAGCTTTCTGAAAGCCAGCCAAATCTCCTGTCACTAAATAAAATTGTTAGTTTACAGTCCTGTTTACATCTTAATTTTGCTTTGCTTCAGCTTCGCTTCAAAAATTATACCCCATGCCACTTTAGTTGTGCTTCAAATCATCTTCAAAGCCTCCATAGAAGTCTATGACAAAGCTCACTTGAAGCTCCACTGAAGCCATGTCGAAGCCCTATGAAGCTTCACCAAAGCCTCATTGAGGCCCCACCAAAGCCTTATTGAAGCCCCACCAAAGCCCCACCAAAGCTTCATCAAGGCCCTACAAAGCCTCACAAAAGCCTCATCGAAGCCCCACCAAAGACTCATTAAAGCTCAGCCAAAGCCTCATCAAAGCCCCAACGAAGGCTCATTAAAGCTCCACCAAAGCCTCTTCAAAGCCCCACCAACGTATCATTGAAGCCCCACTGAAGCACCAAGCAAAAACAAGGTGTAAACAGGAATGTAAGCTAACCATTTTATTTAGTGACAGGAGCTTTTTACTGGCATTTAGAGAGCATTAACAAAGCATGTCCAAAGCCTTGTTTTGAAGCAAGTGTAAACTAGCCCTAATAGTAAGTAAAAAAAAAAAACAAGAGCTGTAGTAGTAATAATAATGACCATCACAATAATTTTTACTATGACATAAGTGTTAGTACTCTTGTGCACAGTTACCCTAAAACCATAATGCAAATGTCTTTAAACTGTGGATTTGTTTCAGAACTACAAACAGCTTAACCTTAACCACTTGATTTACCCTCCTTCATGACCAGGCCAATTTTTGCGATACGACACTACGTTACTATACCTGACAACTGCACAGTCGCACAATCAAATTTATTTACCCTATCAAATTTATGTCCTTTTTTTCCCACAGATAAAGCTTATTTTTGGTGGTATTTGATCACCTCCGTGTTTCATATTTTTTGCCGTATAAAGAGAAAAAAAGACCGTCAATTTTGAAAAAAACAAACAAAACAATATTTTTTATTTTCTGCTATAAAATATATCCAATAAAAAAAATGTAAAAAATTGCATTTCTTAATAAATGTAGGCCAATATGTATTCTGCTACATGTTTTTGGTAAAAAAAAAAAAAAAAAAAAAAATCCCATTAAGTGTAAATTGATTGATTTGCTTAAAAGTTATAGTGTCTACAAACTATGGGGCATATAGACAGGAATTTTTATTTCTTTATTTTTTTTTAACTAGTAATGGCAGGGATCAGTGACTTATAATGGGACTGCAATATTGCGGGCGCTAACTGACACTTTTGACTTTTTTTGGTAACCAGTGACACTAATACAGCGATCGCTGCTAAAAATGTGCACTGTCACTGTACTAATGACACTGTCTGGGAAGGAGTTAAATATTTAGGGCAATCGAAGGTTTAAATGTGTGCCTAACCAGTGTTTTTATGTACTGTGTAAGGTGCTTTTACTAAGGCAGGTAATGAATTGTATTCCCTGCTTTGCAAGGAAATAAAAAATCTATTACTTCCCCGCTTACTGGACAGGGTGCTACCTTATTTATGTATTTTTTTTTTTTTTTTAACTAAACTTACGCTTTAAAGCATAAATCAACTAATGTGATTATATATTATACATTAATTGCATAATATATTGATTAAAATGCATTTTAAATGCAGCCCGTTAACTTGAACCTGTCCTGATGTCAGCCCTTTGCAATTATCTATACAGCAAATAAAACTGGGAGAGGGAGGGGCAACATTAATGCCACAGTCAGCAACCACTCACGGTGCCAGGGAATCCCCACTCATTTTAAGCAGAGGGGCAGGGACAGCAGTAATGTCACTGCCCAAATATAACCATTGGCCCTATTTCATCAATGACGTCACCACTATCTTCTCATCACTATACAGTATAACCTATTCTATGCTTCTATGCTCTAACAATGATTTATTAAAATATAGATAATAAAGTAGTATTATTATAATGCAATTCCTGCTAAAGAAATATGATATATGGTGATAGGCGGTTATACTGAAAAAAACATTGATCATGGTTCTCATGCTGCAATTACAGAAAGAAAAAACGCAGTTATCTCCTAGAACCTCTTACAGCAGTGACTAGCAGAGCATGGTAAGTTGGTATACCTACCTAATCTCTTAAAAGAATGACCTCTAACTGAATGAATTCCCTCACACACACCGGATGCTTGGATAGACTTAGATGCAGGATGACAAATGTGCTTGTCAGAGGGTTATAGCAACAAACATAGACTAGAGTTCAGATACAAGGCAAAATAATCTTTATTTGTATGAAACAATAGGAAAGCAATGCACCCTGAACCTGCAGATACGGACCTGAGGCTACTGGACTAACTTGGGTTCCACCTGACTATTCTTTGCAGCTGGAGCTTCAATAAGACATATGTGCTGATCAAATATTCCTTCTTTACATTTAAATAAACAGTTCACATTATTAACAGTTGCAACAGAACAAAATCAATGTAATATTTTTTTTTTTTATAAAACACTTACTGCTGAACACAGCCTTACAGAAAGGAAATTCTAAAATGAGCGTGCATTTTTGCAATCCGTGGATCTTAAGCTATTTTGAAAATTGAATTGATCTGCGAAGTGGTGTTCTGATCTTTGTTGGGGGCACATTTCAATCTTGGTCTAGTGTTGTTGTATTGTAATTCTACTGCCTGCCCTTATGTTGTAAAGCACTGCGTAGACTGTTGGCACTATATTAATCCTGTATAAAAATAAAAATAAATAAAATTGAGGTAAAAAACGTTCTGGGTGCAGCTCCGCCTCACTCCCCCCCCTTTATACTTACCTAAGCCCCATCTCGATCCAGCGATGTGCATGAGAGCAGCGACTCTCCCAGGTTTCTCTCTCCTTATTGGCTCACACAGCAGTGGTAGCCATTGGCTCACTGGCTATAACTGGCAGAGGCAGGAGCCAATGGCGGGGCTAATCCACACTCTGTGTGTGAATGTACACACAGAGCGTGGCTCAGAAGCCCCCAAAGCAAGAGGCTTGCTATGAGGGCACTCAGCTGGGGGGGGGGGAGTTGCAGGACCATCGGCGGGGGACCGAAAAGTACGTGGATCGAGGCTGTTCTGTACAAAATTATTGCTCAAAGCGGGTAACTATAGCTAGTTTGTTTATTCGGGGTTTATTTTGTAATTATTTCCTTTAGAAACACTTTAAACATAGCCTAGCACCTGAGGATCTTACTTACTGTAAAGATATAGTAGCTAGCTGCACCTACCTACCCATAGCTTGGGTCAGTTATTATTTATTATAAGTACTTGCAGTATATAGGGCCACCAATATATCCAGGGCTGTACATATATTATACATCACATCAGTCCATTCCTTCAAGGAGCTTTTAATCTAAGGTCCCTAACTTACATTCATACATACACATATTAGGGCCAATTTAGACAGGAGCCAATTAACCTACCAGCATGTCTTTGGAGTGCGAGAGGAAACTGGAGTACCCGAAGGAAACCCATGCAGGCACAGAGAGAACATGCAAATTCCAGGCAGGTAGTGCCATGGTTGAGATTTGAACTGACGACGCTAGTGCTGCTAGGTGGAAATGTCAACCACTTAGCCACTGTGTTGCCCAGTTGAAATTGTTTCCCCGTTCAGGAAGATCCAAACTGGCAGTTAGTACAGAGACCTATATTTCCACAATAGCTACCAGTTTCCCCAAAAATGTGTTAAACCATTAACCATTTTGGAGTAGTAAAGCTACTGATGGCAGACAGCTTAATTGAAAGGTTAAAGGGGTTGTAAAGGTTTGTTTTTTATTTTCTTAATAGGTTCCTTTATGCTAGTGCATTGTTGGTTCACTTACATTTTCCTTTGATTTCCCTTCTAAATGTTTTTTCTTTGTCTGAATTTCTCACTTCCTGTTCCTCCTCAGTAAGCTGTTCAGTAAGCTGTTCTGGCTGACTAAACACCGCACAGATGATGGTGTGAAGTTTGCTGGGGAGAAACAGGAAGTAAGAAATTCAGACAAAGAAAACAAAGAAAAAAAACATTTAGAAGGGAAATTGAAGGAAAAGGTAAGCGAGTAAGTGAACCAACAATGCACTAGCTTAAAAGAACCTATTTAGAAAATAAAAAAACAAAGCTTTACAACCCCTTTAAGACTCTTGAAAAATGTAGGATTGCTCTAAAAAAGCAAAGGATGCCTTGCTTGGGAGTGTGCAATGGGCAAGTGGACTAGTAACCCCCCAAACAATAATGGCAGCCTCTGTAATTTAGAATTGTTAGCATGGACCATTCTTATTTTGGGTAAATAAAGTAATTAGAAGGAAGTTCAGACCCACCATGTAAAGACTGTATAATATAAATTCTCTCTAAAAAAGAACTTACGGGATCACTAATTTTTTTGGAGGTGAATGTACCCAGTTAAGGCCTAAGTGTAGCCAAAATAAAAAACATAAAATTCATCACAAGGGACATAACATACAGTTAGTAGGATGCATCTCTTGTGCTGAAGGCTCTTCTGTAAGGAAAATAAACTCCTTGGTCCATGCTCCCCCTCACCCCACAGCTGTAAACGAATGAATCAAGGATTAGACCTTTCAATCATCTGGTCATCGCTCATTCATAGATCCTGTTTAATTTATAGAAGCTGTAGTGCAGTTTCTATGAATGGAGTAGCTGAGTAGAAAAGACAGACACCTTTGATGTTAGCCTGTGACAGCCCCTTAGTTCTATATTAACCCTCACAATCAAACTTATGGCGAAGGGGTGGGAGAAGGATATCAAATAGGAGAAGAGGCATCAGCACAAGAGACCCATCCTAGTGACTGCAGGCTATGTTCCTTGTGCTGATTTTTTTTTCTGTTTTATATTTTGGTTGAAAATAGGCTTTAAGTGTGATGATAAAAGAGAAGTTACACACAAAAGGTAAGCACTTTCAGCTGCTGGTTTAATCACTTATAGAGTATGCATCTTCTTTTAATCCTTACAGTATCTATGTTCCAGTATGAGTAGGTGCTATGACCACTGCCCTAGGTTTCCTGTTTTAAAGTGGCTCCTTTCTCCTGCAGTATCCTACAGAGTCACATTTGCATGCAGGGACTACAGTTGTGTCTCCCCCACTTTGTTCCTCCATAAAAACACACAGTCCCGTAGCCTAGAATGGCAAGGCACTCCAATGCTATTCCTTCCTTCCCCTCCCCTCCCTTCTATAAGCTAACAGAGTGGCTGGAGACTGAACTGTCCACTGTTAGCTCTTTCCTGTCAAGACCAGAAGTTCTGAGAAGCAGCAATGAGAGAACCGTAGCCAACAAAATTTTAAGTTTTAAGCTGCAAGTGTCAGGCTAAGAATTTTACCAAATACCGTACTTTTTTGGGAAAGGTTTATTTAAAAAAATTTAAATAAAACAGAGGGTTTATTTCTAATTTAAATTCAAAGAGAATTTAGATTTAAGCAATGCAATCCACTTTATTGTCATTTTTTTGCATTGCTCCCTGACACAAACCACCCTATACTACACTCATACTATATACAGGTAAATATTTTTTCTCTTTGCAATGGAATTACCTTTCAAGTTAAGGTTCAGGAAACTAAGATTAGTGTGGGCAGTTTTATCTTCCTCAAGCTGGAAAAATGAGTTGATCTGTCTACAAAGCAATCACCAACATTCACCTAGTAACGCAGAAGGACTCAAGAATTATACCCTTTAGCTGTTCCTCATTTTAGATTTATATAAAGTTACTAAACGCTGTAATCAGCAACCTTCTTTTATGTGCAAAGGGAACAAATGTACTTCTTTCAAATGTTTCTAATCAGCCTGATCTTAGATTTCTAGCATTTCTGAGCTAGAACAGCTTAAGTATTTATCCTTAACCATTCTATCTTTGACCTGGCAACACAAGTCAATGCAGGAGAGAAGATTACATATATTTTAGGACACCAACAAACACCCGAGAGCAGTCAGATTGCTTATGTGTCACTTTTCCCCATAAGGAGGGCGCACAGACATAATGGCTCGGCTTGGTTAAAGAATGTCTATATCCACAGAAATGGGTAAGAGAGGAGATAATCAGCCCTAGGCTCACAGAAAGCTGGCTCCTCCTTTCAGTGCATCCTATCCCTAGCCTGGCACAGCAGTGAGCACTGGAAGAGCAGGGCAGAGAGCAGTGACTGAGAGTCACTGCTCTCCACTTTGAGTAGAATGAGAGCTGAGTGATCAGCAGTCATTTGATTGCTCAGTATGCCGTCTTAGGGCCAATGTGGGACAGCTGCAGCATAGAAATAAGTATGTAGGCGTATTATTATTATTATTGTTATTATTATTATTTTTTTTAAACCCATACTTCTTGATTAATTGCCCTGTAATCTATTTTTCATTAAATTGTTTCTTACTGTGATTTTTGCCTCCTTGTAATGTCATTCATGAGCTCCAGAACATCCCCCCCACTTAATTTGCTTGGAATAAACAGTGCAGGTTAGTTACTATAATGTGCACTACTCTATGCACACTACATCGCCTGTAGTCCATAGTTCATGTCAGGAGCGAGTAAGAGATGGTAGTTACATTCCTATATATTGTGGGATCATGTAGAATGAACACAGCCGCCCTCTAACAGGAAGTCAGATCATAGTAGCAAAAACTGAGCCACGTTTTACCACCCCCAACCCATGCTGCAGCTGTGATGCTTTGCTTCATCCTCCCTGTTGCGTATGTATTATATACAACACCTAATACTAAATTAAAGCATTTTTATCATGTGAGCAGATGTAAAGTAAAGTTATGACGAGGAGTTAGGCTGGATTCACACCTATGCACTACGTCCATTTAACATGGTTTCCTATGGAACACGTTCTGAAGTACGAAGCAGATTTGCACTACGGAACGTGTTCCTTAGGAAACAATGTTAAATGGACTGTAGTGCAAATCTGCAAAATGCAAAAAGCACTAAAACTGAATAGGTGTGAATCCAGCCTGAGATTTGATCTTGAATTGAACAGTCAGAGTGACTTGCTTTAGGCTCCATTCACACCAATGTGTTTTTTTCATGCTTTTTGCAGAAACACAGGGCACAATTCTTAACTTGGGTTCCTATGGAACTCGTTCACATCAATGCATTTTTATGCCTCCACATTTTTAGAAAGGGTCAGGGACTTTTTTAAATGCAGAAAAATGCTTTTTTTGGTTTAATAGACTTCAAAGGAGAAGCTGCAGAAAAAACACAAATTTTGATACGATTTGCTTTTTTTAACCACTTACAAAATACAAATTTTGCCCCTTAACCACTTGCCGACCAGCCGCCATCATTATACGGCAGCAGGTCGACACGATCTTGTGAGCTGTCGTAGCTGTATGTATGTGCTGCCAGCGGTCGCAATGACCGCCGGCCAGGCGTGATTGCGGGCATGAGAGCCAGAACAGGGATGTGTGTGTGTAAACAAATAAATCCCTGTTCTATGAGGAGAGGAGAGACAGATTGTGAGTTCCTACTAGCTAGGAACAGCGATCTGTCATCTCCTATACTCAGTACCATCCCCCCCCCCCAGTTAGAACACACACTAGGGGACACAGTTAACCCCTTGATCGCTCCCTTTTGTTAACCCCTTCCCTACCAGTGACATTGACACAGTAATCAGTGCAATTTTATAGCACTGATCGCTGTATAATTGTCAATGGCTCCAAAAATATGTCAAAAGTGTCCGCCATAATGTCGCAGTCACAATAAAAATTGCATTGCCGCCATTACTAGTAAAAAAATAATAACAATAAAAATACAATAAATCTATCCCTTATTTTGTAGATGCTATAACTTTTGCGAAAAACAGTCAATATACGCTTATTGCCATTTTTATTACCAAAAAATATGTAGAAGAATACATATCGGCCCAAACTGAGGAACAAATGCGCTTTTAAAAAAAAAATGGGGATATTTATTATAGCAAAATATTGTGATTTTTTTCTAAATTGTCACTCTTTTTTTGTTTATGGCGCAAAAAATAAAAACCGCAGAGATGATAAAATACCACCAAAAGAAAGCTATATTTGTGGGGAAAAAAGGATGTCAATTCTGTTTGGGTAAAGTGTCTCATGCCCACGCAATTGTCAGTTAAAGCAACGCAGTGCCGTATCACAAAAAATGGCCTGGTCATTGAGCAGTCAAATCTTCAGGGGCTGAAGTGGTTAATGACCAGGCCATTTTTTGCTATACGGCACTGTGTCACTTTATGAAGGAGGAGGGATCTCACCGCTCCAGGAGCACATATGCAGGCTGTAAACTGTCTCTTCGGCTGGGAAGCCATAGGTGCTGGCTATTACCACTAGCAACAGTCAAAAAACAAGCTCTGGACTGCCGCACTCTTCAGAAGACCACTTTCTTTTATTGGAAAATGACATCACAGCTCAACAAACAGAGCGAACAAGGAAAAATTGCTGACGTTTTGCACTTGCTATAGTGCGAAATGTCAGCAATTTTTCCTTGTTCGCTGTGTTTGTTGAGCTGTGATGTCATTTTCCAATAAAAGAAAGTGGTCTTCTGAAGAGTGCGGCAGTCCAGAGCTTGTTTTTTGACTGTGTTGCTTTAACTGTTTAACTGATAATTGCACGTCATTCTGATGTCTTCCCCCCCCCCCCCCCACCCCCCACACAAATAGAGCTTTCTTTTGGTGGTATTTGATCGTTATTTTTTGAGCTTTGAAAAACTATATTTTTTACTTTTTCCTATAATAAATATCCCCAAAAAAATAAATAAATAAAACATTTCTTCATCAGTATAGGGCAATATGTATTCTTCTACATATTTTTGGTATAAAGAATCACAATAAGCATATATTGACTGGTTTTTGCAAAAGTTATAGCCTCTACAAAATAGGTGGGTGGCCGGCGGACATCGCAGCCTCCGGCTACACACATCGGGTCCTCCACCGTGCAGCATCTGTTATGGCTCTTAAAGGAGCCGATGTGCACCTACGGCGATTTGCGGGAACGAGACGACCTGTATAGTACAATGATGGCAGCTGGTCAGCAAGTGGTTACTCTGCCCAACAACAAATTTTTCCGAAAAAAAAAAATACATAAAAAAGCAAACCGTAAATCATGGCAAAACACAACAAAATTGTAGTAAATACGCAAAAAACACTGCAGAATTCCTCAAAAGCAAACATAGATGTGAATGGAAACTTAAAGTTGTTTGCTTGACTTGCTCCCCCTCTTCAACTATGACTCTGCCGACGTTGCATCTCATTCTGTTTGTAATCATGTGTAATCTTCATGACAGGCTTTGGAAATGTTATTATTATTATTTTCCTTTTAGCACTCATGTTCTTATTTTTGTTCAACGCTCATGTTACATAGTAGGTGAAGTTGAAAAAAGACAAAGAAGTTCATCAAGTCCAACCTATGTTCTCTTTTTTATGTAATTATTTTGACACTCTCAATACTATTGACTGTTTGGTTGATATAAGCTTCTTATGATCTTTCTAGCCCTGATGAAGAGGGCACGTAGACCCCCGAAACGCACTGGTTATTTATTGATCTGTACTCCTGACCTTTAGTGAAACAATGTTGTATTTGGACCTCTTATCAGTGGTGTGGTGCTTAAATTTCAAACCTTCTTATATTTCCTTGGAAAGCACTTGGCTCTTTATAAATTCTACACTTTGAACAGATGTAGAAAAGAGAAGACTGCTGATTGACAGATATAACTTACTTAGGGGGATTTGTTTCCCCTCTGTGTATTACCTGAGGATAGTCCCCTCACTGGGTATATGAAAGGGTTAAAGTGATTGGAAGTTTAAAAAAATTAATAAATAAAAAAATAACAAACATGTCATACTTACCTCCATTGTGCAGCTTGTTTTACACAGAGTGGCCCCGAACCTGCTCTTCTGGGGTCCATCGGCAGCTCTCACGGCTCCTCTTCACATCAGATAACCCCCTAGGAGAAGCTCTCTCCCAGGGGGCCATCTTGCGGGCGCACGCCCAAGTCCAGCACTCAGCGTCCATAGAGGCCGAATGCAGGACTCGGCCATGCCCCCCCCCCCCCCCCCCCCGGCGCCCGTTATTGGATTTGACTGACAGCAGCGGGAGCCAATGGCTGCGCTGCTATCAATCTATCCAATCAAAATCCGAGAACCCTGGGCAGAGAGACAGCATCAAGTTCTAGGGCTCAGATAAGTAAAACGGTGGGGCTGGGGGGCTGGGATGCCAATCACTGCCAGGTGTTTTTTTCACCTTAATGCATAGGATGCATTAAGGTGAAAAAACACATAGGTTTACAACCCCTTTAATTATGCATTTCTTCCTCTCCCAGAATGATCCAAAATGGAGGTGTACACAGCACCTGTGCAGAATACTAGACTAAACACAAATACAAGACTTTGAGTACAGTTTATGTACAATCATTACCACTAGAGCAGAGATTAATGTTTCTGTGGTCTTCTAGACATTAATTTGCTTTAAAGTCAATTAGGTTTAACGCTGAATATTGAAATACAAAGGTGTAACGCCTTGCAAGTCTCAGAATGTATATTTTTTGCTATCTATAGACGAATGGACATCTAAAGCAAAATATACTTAATTTCTTTGTTTATTTCCTAATGTTTAACAACAGAATCCCCCATGGCGTTCTCTCTCATACAAGTAGTAAATCAGTTTTACTGTTCCATGACTTACTTTTATTGCTTTAGAACATCTCATGCTGATGGGCTGAGGACTTCATAAGATAATAATAATAATAGACTGCCACTTTATGTGCCGTTCATCTTTTTTTTTTCTCCCCACAGCAATTTATTTAAGATCATATATAAAACATATAGTATATTACATTTCGGTAGTATGATACTGTTGTGTTGTTTAAAAATAGGATTTGTAAAGATGAATACACTAGTCTTATTTCTAAAGCACTTGTGCTGATACAACCCCAGAGAAGCAAACCTTTTAAATAACTTAGGAATTTATCTTGTTACTGAATGCAGTTTTTACGTGTCAAATTTTTTGCCTGTCTGAAGGTTGGCAGGCATTTACATGGCAGCAGGTCCAGTGACTTATAGTGATGTCAGATCGGTGTTTCATGAGGTCCATGAGAACCTCTCTACTTAGTAAACTTGGCAGACTGAAACGTATTAAGTTATTTTCAGCACAGAGTGAGAACCGTATATAGCTTTCAATGTATAAATACCTGTCTGGTATTTGCCTGTTATTTAGTACCCTCTGCTGGTAAAACCAGGTATCACAGCATTTACAATATGACGTAATGATGTCCTTTAAATACATAATTTAAGATGATGACAGTTTTAAACCGCCTATATAATTGCAGATTAATAATGACAGCCCCTGGTGATTTTAAATCCTTAGTGATTTTATGTACTTAACTGTTATTCACAGAGCCTCTCCAGAAGCAGCTATTCACTGATATGTTGCTTTGTAATCTAACAGATGTCCTTTGCATGATCTCTCTAGAGTTAAGAGATACCCAATCCGATAATGCAAACTACAGGCCCCTACACCTTGTATACATCAGTGTTTTTTCTTCTCAGCTACCCAGATGAGAAATACAAAAAGTTGATAACTACGTATTTAAAGAAACCCCTTTTGCAAGACTATTCATTTCAAAAACATCTTTCCCATAACCTTATATGGTCATTTAACAAATGTTATGTTTCCTGTAAAAGCCTCTCCAGACTGCAGCTGGGCACCTCCATCCTGGGTGTAATATCAAAAGCCCCAGTAGCCTCATAGCTGTCATTTAATTGATAAACTGTAGCATTCCCATTTGCTATTCCCCCAGAAGAAAATGTATGTAGGAAGACGGGGGGAGGGGTAGAGTAGCTTAGCCAGCCAGTATTTAGATACTTTAAAAAGAGGATAGTCAAATTTTCTAGCAAATTCAAAGGCAAATTGCAAGTGCTTATTAGAAATAAAAAACGCTGCAAGTGAGCATTTAAAATACTTAGAATTTTTGAAATATCGAAAAAAGTGAATATTGCTTAAACAGTACACTATAATATATACTTTTGATCTGGAATTCCTTTGGAAAAGTAGTGATGTACTTCCTGGCATGTGTGCCATAGCATTATAGCAGTGTTAGTTCTAGGGCACTGCCACCCCTGAAGGCTAGTCTCAGGATATTTGGAGTGGAATTTGGTAATGTCACTATTGTGCTGCTCACTGTTTTCTTTGCTGGAATCTCTGACACAAGGAAGCAAAACCCTGCCTTTACTGAGATGACCACCTACACACAGAGACACAGTGCAGAACAAGATATGGTCTGTAGAGTCTGTAATAGGGGAAAGATCAGCTACAGGAGACCACAGTCACTACTGTTAACTAATTCTTTGCCATCTGCTTGACTTTTTGGGCTCAGATTTTATTGTTCATTTTTTTTTTTTAAGGAAATTCAAAGATGTGCTTTATAAACATATTATATATTTTTGTTTTACATGTTTGATGGTTAACTCCCAGACAAAGCTCTTGACTCCTTTTCATATGTTTACCTGTCTATCCTTTTCTGCTTTGCTGAAGAGGCTTGTAGTTTATAGAGCTCAAAAGCTCAAGCTGAAGTTTGCACTTGGATACACTCCCCTTCTCTTCAGACCACTTATAATGGGATTTTAGGCAGATACACAGTGCCTGAAAGAGAAAAATTTTCACCTTAATGCATTCTAAGCATTAAGCAAAAAAACCTTCTGTAGTGCAGCTGCCCCCAAGAGCCCCCCTCTTACTTACCTGAACACGGTCTTTACTGCAACGAGAACAAGCACAGCAGCTCCAGCCACTGTCTTGGGTTATCATTGGATAGATTGATAGCAGCGGGAGCAATTTGTGCTCGCTGCTGTCAATCAAATCCAGTGACACGGGAGCTGGGGGGCAGGGCCGAGTCCTGCTGTCTGTGTCAATGGACGCAGCAACAGGACTTGGCAGCACACCCGCACTAGTGCCCCCATGGAATGTGGCTCTCCGTGGGGGCACTCTGGAAGAAGAGGATCCAGGAACGCTGCTGGGGTAACCCAGAAAAGGAGGATCAGGGCCACTCTATGCAAAACCCTTGCACAGAGGAGGTAAGTATGACATGTTTGTTATTTAAAAAAAAAAAAAAAACCTTTACAACCCCTTTAAATCTCTTTTCCTCCAGAGGTAAAGAGTGCCCCCTTGTCCTCTGTCACAACTTTAAGGTGAATAACTCTACACAGAGTTCACTATATGGACCCCTTATGTATTTACACATGTTGATCATATCCCCCTTAATCTCCTCTTCTCAACAGAGAATACATTACGTTCCTCTAATATTTCCTCATAGCTGAGTTCCTCCATGCCTCTTATCAGCTTGGTGGCTCTTCTCTGCACTTTCTCCAGTTCTCTGATAATCTTTTTGTTAAGTGGACTCTCTGCAGTCCATACCTCTCTTAATATAAGAGAGGATTTTGCTTGGTCTGGAAAGCAGCTTGGCATTACATGCTATTATTAAATTTGTATACATTATATAAGTTCAACAAAACATTGTTTAACTGGATAGACTTTTAGCGTATTCTGAAGCTTATAGTGATTTTTTCTATGTTATATACTTACTTTTCTTCCAATAGTCCTGCAGGTAACCATTCTGGGACCCCATGTAAACATTTAGTTGTCAATATTTCGACACTCCTAAATCAACAGTATACATATAAAGGAAAGAGACATCTATGTACAGCAGGGGTGTCCAAATTGTTTTCAAAGAGGGCAAAATTTGACGAAGTGAACATGCGCGATGGCTGACCATTTTGCCTGACATTCTTTGAATCATTAAAATGTAGTCAGTTCGAGCACTAATACACTGCCCAACAAGAATTCTCTTGCCTTTGTGGCTGTGTGTGGTGAAGAGATGAATTTAGGTGTATTATATGGATATACCGTATTTATTGGCTTATAGCACGCCGCTTCACTTTAAGAGGGAAGTTTCAGGAAAAAAAAACTTAAAATGTCTGCATCTGCGGACCCACAATTGCCAGGAATGCAGCGCCCACCATTGCTAGGAATGCAGCGCCCACCATTGCCAGGAATGCACTCACCATTGCCAGGAATGCAGCCCCACCATTGCCAGGAATGCAGCCCCACCATTGCCAGAAATGCACACACCATTGCCAGGAATGCACCCACCATTGCCAGGAATGCACCCACCAGTGCCAGGAATACACCCACCAGTGCCAGGAATACACCCACCATTGTCAGGAATGCACTCACCATTGCCAGGAATGCAGCCCCACCATTGCCAGGAATGCAGCCCCACCATTGGCAGGAATGCACCCACCATTGCCAGAAATGCACACACCATTGCCAGGAATGCACACACCATTGCCAGGAATGCACCCACCATTGCCAGGAATGCACCCACCAGTGCCAGGAATACACCCACCAGTGCCAGGAATACACCCACCAGTGCCAGGAATACACCCACCATTGTCAGGAATGCACTCACCATTGCCAGGAATACACCCACCATTGCCAGGAATGCACCCACCATTGCCAGGAATACACCCACCATTGCCAGGAATGCACCCACCATTGCTAGGAATAAGCTCACCATTGCCAGGAATGCAGCCCCACGATTGCCAGGAATAAGCTCACCATTTGCCATCAGTGCAGCCATGGAGGGGCAGGACGAGCACCAAAGAGATCCTACAGGAGAATCTTCTGTTTACACAGCGGCCTCTTTAAGAGAAAGTCCCACCTCGTTTGATGGACAGAACAGTCGTCCAATGGCAGCGCCAGAGACGGGACTTCCTATTACAGAGACTGCCGAGTGAACATGAAATACTAATCCTGTGTGCATGGCACTCATCCCGCCTCCTCGCTCTGAGGCAGCCAGCATATATATCTTCTGTGGCCCCGTTGCTGGGAGATCGTCGGGGGTCACAAAAGATGTATACGTTTAAATAACCAGGCGGGGCGTTCAAAACCGGACCGTGGGCTGCGATTGGCCCGCAGGCCGGACTTTGGACATGCCTGATGTACAGGGTATGATTTAAAAATATTTTCCATTGTTTATGGTGGGTCGCTCTTTAGATCAAGAAGTAACATATACATTACTTGTAAACAAGTAATGTACATGCAATGTAAGCATAAAAGCAAAGTATGCCAATCAATAGAGATTTGTTTTTCATAATGTTGATACGTAATATAATCAAACATTAGTACATGCAACACCATTCAAACATCCTGACCAGTCCAACCATTTCCACCATGGAACCATGCACATTTAGGGCTATAAGAGCAGCCTCTAGGTTGGAGGGGTAGGGTTATTGCATCTTTTAGATATTAAAATATAATACTGTATGCAGACTATGCATGGACTATCTATATTTTGGCATTAGGAATTAAATAATTGATTCCAATATGGATCAGAGATAATCATTTGATGGAGATACTGTTGTCTCAGGAAATTTTTGAGATTACCATGAAGATTTGGTTCCAAAGGGAACAGTGCCACAGTATGTGAATATTCAGCCTGTAATTGGTCTCTAATATGGCAAAGAATTAGTAGGAGAAAATTTAGAAATTTTGAATGGTGTAGTATATGATATTGTAGAAAAGTAAAAGCCCCTTGATTCCAGACTCAGATAAGGGTGGATTTATAAGGACTCAGTCAAGGGGAAGTTGCACTCAGTGAGGAGGAAGTTAATAGGTTTCAGGGAAGAATTACCTTGTGATTGTAGCAATATGCCAGATTTCATGTAAGGATTTCGATTAAGGGTCTTTTCACAAGGGCTTCTCCACTTGGTGGACTCCACTTGCTCAGCGGGGGGATTAATCCTCTGATCCCCGCTAAGCAGGCACATGACAGGTCCGTCTCCACTCACTGTGCTGAGACAGACCTGTCAGAGTCCCGCACTCCTCTATAGGCAGATCGGATGAAAAGGACCACCTGACCATTTTCCTCTGATCCGCCAGAAGGATGAAAAACAGGGTCACCATCCATCTGGATTAAACAAACAGGATCATATCAGATAGCAGAGGTTGTTAGCAGACATTTCACCGCTGACATCCGCCGCTCCATAGGAGTGAATAGAGGCACTAATCAGGTGCGCCTTAAAAACTGACAGGCGGACCTGATCAAAAAGCCCACGTGAAAGGGGCTTAAGGTTGGGAACGAGACTTTTGAGGGTTATTTGTGAGGCACTAAAGTATGAGGAATAGTATAAGTTGATGCAAAGCTGTGAGGGTGACCTGTTAAGTAGGATCATTTGAGGGGGGATAGAGGAAGGTAGTTTAGCAGCTAAAAGAAAAACTTGTGGATGTTTGGTTTGTACTCGGAATTTCCCATCTATGCCCACAATTTGTCTGGATCTGATCTCACTAATTTTTCAATTTAATCAAGGAAAGTGGCTTGATAATAATGGCATAGATTATGAAGTGTCATTCAACCTCAAGAGATGGATTTGGTAAGAATTATACATTCGCATATTGTTTTCATTTGCTTTTTGTTTTGCTCAAACTAATTATTTATCACTAGACACCACACTATCCACTGTAGACATCTCAAGTTAGCTAAGTTTTAGGCTCCATCAGGAGGTTTGTGGAGCATTCAGCTCAAAAAAGGGGATGTAAGCAGGTGAGGTAATTCCCAAGGTATTTTTTTGGTGTTGGTGGTCCATGCATATAAAAATCATGATTTAAGAGATTTCTTTAGCCTAGGTGTGGAGGCAATATTTGAGACTTTGTCCCATTAACTTTATAAAAATATACTTCTCCAAACAGGTTTAGAGAGTATTATATTGTAGGGAGGGAAATAGAAGGGAGGAAAAGTGAAAATTAACATAACATCATTAGCGTATAGATTGCTTTTATGTTGTGTGTTGTCTATAGTCAGGCCTGAAATGTAGGACATGTATCCGATCAACTGAGCAAACAGTTCCAAGAAAAAGACAACTATGATGATGGACAGGAAGAAACCTTGATGAGTGATTAGGAATTAAGTGGCGAGCATACACAAAGCATAATGCCTTGCAGATTGGTTTGAATGCAGAGTTAAAAGAAACTTTAATATGTCATCCATGAAACCAAAAACACAAGAACCTTGTTCCAGGAACCCCCCCCAATTTAGCCAATCGAACATGTTCTCTGCATTCAAGGCAAGCAGCAAAGAAGGTATTCTGTGCAAGTTTATAGTATTAAATAATGTGCACTTGCCATCTTTTAATGATGTGGTCCAGAAATATTTAGACAGAATAAAGGTGGATAAAGATGTCATACACCCACAGATCCTAAAAGAATTCAGCTCTGTCATTCCAAAGCCATTGTTTCTAATTTGTTTCTAATTTTTACTCTTTAATGACTTGAATATAACCACTGGATTGGTGTAAGGTAAAATTATTGCCTATATTTAAAAAGGAATCAAAGTCTTTATCAAGTAATTAGAGACTTGTTAGTTTAACTTCTATAGTTGCAAAGATACTGGAGAGTTTAATAAAAGACCACATACCGTATATACTCGAGTATAGGCCGACCCGAATATAAGCCGAGGCCCCCAATTTACCCCCCAAAAAACTGGCAAACTTATTGACTCGTGTATAAGCCGAGGGTGAGACATGCCTGTCCATCCCTGTGTGTGTGTCCGTCCATCCCTGTGTGTCCGTCCATCCCTGTGTGTCCGTCCATCCCTGTGTGTCCGTCCATCCATCCCTGTGTGTGTGTGTGTCCATCCATCCATCCATCCCTGTGTGTGTGTGTCTCCATCCATCCATCCATCCATCCCTGTGTGTGTGTGTCTCCATCCATCCATCCCTGTGTGTGTGTGTCTCCATCCATCCATCCATCCCTGTGTGTGTGTGTATCCATCCATCCCTGTGTGTGTGTGTGTCTCCATCCATCCGTGTGTGTGTGTGTGTGTGTGTGTGTGTGTGTGTGTGTGTGTGTGTGTGTGTGTGTGTCCAGCCTACCTGTGTCCCGAGCCTTTGTCCCGAGCCTCCGTCCCGTGCCTTGCCTCCTTGCCTCCGTCCCGTCCCGTGCCGTGCCTTGCCTCCGTCCCGTGTCGTGCCTTGCCTTGCCTCCGTCCCGTCCCGTCCCGTCCCGTGCCGTGCCTTGCCTTGCCTCCGTCCCGTGCCCTCTTCGTCGGCGCCTCGGCGGCCATTGTAAAATTCAAAAGCCGCGCCTCCGCCTTCGCCTGTGATAGGCGGAACACTGAATTTCCCAGCAGCCTGTGTTCCGCCTATCACGGACATCGTATCATCCTCGTCCGTAGTACGAGGATGATACGATGTCCGTGATAGGCGGAACACAGGCTGCTGGGAAATTCAGTGTTCCGCCTATCACAGGCGAAGGCGGAGCCGGAGGCGCGGCTTTTGAATTATAGAATGGCCGCTGTCTGTCTGCTCGACACGCTGATCGAGCGGGCAGACAGCGATGACTCGAGTATAAGCCGAGGGGGGCACTTTCAGCCTCAAAAAAGAGGCTGAAAATCTCGGCTTATACTCGAGTATATACGGTAGATGAGTTCTTGCTGGAATAAAACATTTTAAGCAACAGACACCATGGATTCATGAAAGACAGAAGTTAAGTCAGATAAAGTAGACAACCTTAGACTTAGACTAAACCTTAGACAAAGGAATGGCTGTGGACATAGTATACATGGATTTTGCAAAAGCATTTGACACAGTTCCCCACACACAGACAATGTTTAAGGTAAAGTCTATAGGCCTGGAAAAATAAGTTTGTAAATGGATAGAAATCATAGTTAATAATTCATACTCTGAATGGTCTAAGGTTATCAGTGGTGTTATCAGTGGTGTACCCCAAGGTTTAGTGTTGGAACCCTTACTTTTTAATATATTTATAAATGATATAGGGTCTGGGATTATAAGTATCACTTCAGTCTTTGCAGATGACACCAGGCTATGCAGTAGAATAACATCCTTAGGCTTCAAGTACACTACAGCTCCTACACTTGAGTTTATTAGCTCTTGGCATTTTTTTTTACTTTTACCAGAGTCTAGGAACTGCTGCAGTTAGGGAAGCTTCAACCTCCCTCTCCTGAGTGCGAAAGAATCACATTCAGGACAGGAACGTTTTTACTACCAGAAAACGCGAACCATGGTGCATTTTCCCATGGCGACGGTCAAAGAAGCCTACCAGGATGTCTCCTACTTACAAGCCGACCTCAATGCACTGTTTAACCACTTGCCGACCGCCGCACGACGATGTACGTCGACAGAATGGCACGGGCAGGCATATGGGCGTACCTGTACGTCCCTGCCTTTCCGCGGGTGGGGGGCCCGATCGGGCCCACCCCCGGTGCCTGCGGCGGTCGGTATTCGTTCGGGAGCGATCCGGGATGAGGGGGCGGCCATTCATTCATGGCCACCCCCTCGCGATCGCTCCCGACGAATGAAAATGCTCCGTGACATCACTTCCTCTCCTGTAATGTAAACACAGGAGAGGAAGTGATGTAATCTCTCCTCCGTGTTGGTATTTTTCGTTCCGACACCGAGGAGAGAGGATCGGTGAGTTGCACCAACACGACACTACACAGTAGAACATGCCAGGCACACTCACACCCCCCCGATCACCGCCCCAATTACCCCTGCCCCCCAGTCACAGTGACACCGATGTAATTTTTTTTTTTTTTTTTGCATTGGTGTCATTTGTGACTGTAATAACTGTTAGGGCAGTTAGGGTTAGCCCCCTTTAGTTCTAATGTACCCCCCTAACCCGCAATAAAGGTTTAACCCCGTGATCACCCCCCGTCGCCAGTGTCACTAAGGCTGGGTTCACATTGCAGCGGTTTATGAGAACGAATGTGATTCGCACCACACTGCAGTGCAAATCACATCCGATCTCTGTGCGATTCGAGTTCAGCCATACAGATAGTATGGCTGAATTCGCTCCGCACTCGCCGCAAATTCGCACGGGACCCTTTTTTTTGTCCGCAGCAGAATCGGATCGCATGGGTGTTCACACCATGCGATCCGAGTTTGCAGATCGCACTGCGATATGCGAACTGATCTGGGGGTGTCATTAACATTTCACTGACACTCCCAGCAGTTCGCATAGGGCAGTGTGAACTGCCGCCGGGAGGCATGCGATGCGGGAACCCGCCGCGGATTCGTGGCGTTCCCGCATAGCTCCAGTGTGAACCCAGCCTAATAAGCGATCGTTTTTCTGATCGCTGTATTAGTGTCACAGGTGACGCTAGTTAGGCAGGTAGGTATTTAGGTTCGCCGCAGCTTTTTGTAGCGCCAGGGACCCCCATATACTACCGCATAAAGCCCCCTGATTGCCCCCTAGTTAACCCTTTCACCAGTGATCACCATATAACTGTTACAGGTGACGCTGGTTGGTTAGTTATTTTTTTATAGTTTCAGGGCACCCGCCATTTATTACCTAATAAAGGTTTAACCCCCTGATCACCCGGCGGGTGTCATTTGTGACTGTAATAACTGTTAGGGCAGTTAGGGTTAGCCCCCTTTAGTTCTAAGGTACCCCCTAACCCCCCCAATAAAGGTTTAACCCCGTGATCACCCCCCGTCGCCAGTGTCACTAAGGCTGGGTTCACATTGCAGCGGTTTATGAGAACGGATGTGATTCGCACCGCACTGCAGTGCAAATCACATCCGATCTCTGTGCGATTCGAGTTCAGCCATACAGATAGTATGGCTGAATTTGCGCCGCACTCGCCGCAAATTCGCACGGGACCCTTTTTTTTGTCCGCAGCAGAATCGGATCGCATGGGTGTTCACACCATGCGATCCGAGTTTGCAGATCGCACTGCGATATGCGAACTGATCTGGGGGTGTCATTAACATTTCACTGACACTCCCAGCAGTTCGCATAGGGGAGTGTGAACTGCCGCCGGGAGGCATGCGATGCGGGAACCCGCTGCGGATTCGTGGCGTTCCCGCATAGCTCCAGTGTGAACCCAGCCTAATAAGCGATCGTTTTTCTGATCGCTGTATTAGTGTCACAGGTGACGCTAGTTAGGCAGGTAGGTATTTAGGTTCGCCGCAGCTTTTTATAGCGCCAGAGACCCCCATATACTACCGCATAAAGCCCCCTGATTGCCCCCTAGTTAACCCTTTCACCAGTGATCACCATATAACTGTTACAGGTGACGCTGGTTGGTTAGTTATTTTTTTATAGTTTCAGGGCACCCGCCATTTATTACCTAGTCTCACTAGTGTACCCCTAAATTTAGGGGTGTCTACTTTCCAAAATGGGGTCATTTGGGGGGGGTTTGTGCCATCTTGGCATTTTATGGCCTTCAAAACTGTAACTCCCTTAGAAAGCCTGAAGGCGGTGCTTGGTTTTCGGGGCCCCGTACGTGGCTAGGCTCCCAAAAAGTCCCACATATGTGGTATCCCCATACTCAGGAGAAGCAGCAGAATTTATTTTGGGGTGTCATTTCACATATGCCCATGGCATGCGTGAGCAATATATCATTTAGTGACAACATTGTGAAAAAAAAAAAAGTTTGTAATTTTCCCGCAACTTGTGGCAAAATATAAAATATTCCATGGACTCAACATGCCTCTCAGCAAATAGCTTGGGGTGTCTACTTTCTAAAATGGGGTCATTTGTGGGGGTTTTGGGCCATCTTGGCATTTTATGGCCTTCAAAACTGTAATAGGTAGTGAGGAGTGAAGTCAAATATTTACGCCCTTAGAAAACCTGAAGGCGGTTCTTGGCTTTCGGGGCCCCGTACGCGGCTAGGCTCCCAAAAAATCCCACACGTGGTATCCCCGTACTCAAGAGAAGCAGCAGAATTTATTTTGGGGTGTCATTTCACATATGCCCATGGCATGTGTGAGCAATATATCATTTAGTGACAACTTGTGAAAAAAAAAAAAAATAATTAAAGTTTGTAATTTTCCCGCAACTTGTGGCAAAATATAAAATATTCCATGGACTCAACATGCCTCTCAGCAAATAGCTTGGGGTGTCTACTTTCTAAAATGGGGTCATTTGTGGGGGTTTTGTGCCATCTTGGCATTTTATGGCCTTCAAAACTGTAATAGGTAGTGAGAAGTGAAATCAAAAATTTACGCCCTTAGAAAGCCTGAAGGCGGTGCTTGGGTTTCGGGGCCCGTACGCAGCTAGGCTCCCAAAAGGTCCCACATATGTGGTATCCCCGTACTCAGGAGAAGCAGCAGAATTTATTTTGGGGTGTCATTTCACATATGCCCATAGCATGTGTGAGCAATATATCATTTAGTGACAACTTTGTGTAAAAAAAAAAAAAAAAATTTTTGTCATTCAATCGCTTGAGGCAAAAAAATAAAATATTCAATGGGCTCAACATGCCACTTATCAATTTCCTTAGGGGGTCTACTTTCCAAAATGGGGTCATTTGGGGGGGTTTTGTACTGCCCTGCCATTTTAGCACCTCAAGAAATGAGATAGGCAGTCGTAAACTAAAAGCTGCGTAAATTCTAGAAAACGTACCTTAGTTTGTAGATGTGACAACTTTTGCGCAAACCAATAAATATACAGTTATTGACTTTTTTTTTACCAAAGACATGTGGCTGAATACATTTTGGCCTAAATGTATGATTAAAATTGAGTTTATTGGATTTTTCTAATAACAAAAAGTAGAAAATATCATTTTTTTTCAAAATTTGCGGTCTTTTTACGTTTATATCGCAAAAAAAAAAAATCGCAGAGGCAATCAAATACCATCAAAAGAAAGCTCTATTTGTGGGAAGAAAAGGACGCAAATTTTGTTTGGGTACAACATTGCATGACCGCGCATTACCAGTTAAAGCAGCGCAGTGCCAAATTGTAAAAAGACCTCTGGTCATTTACCAGCAAAATGGTCCGGTCTGAAAGTGGTTAATTGGGCAACTATGTGGCAGATGAGGTTTAATGTTGAGTGTAAATTTATGCACTTGGGGGCTAAGAATATGCATGCATCATACATACTAGGGGAGTACAACTGGGGGAGTTAATGGTGGAGAAGGATCTGGGTGTTCTGGTAGATCATAAGCTTAATAATGGCATGCAATGTCAAGCTGAAGTTTCAAAAGCGAGCAAAATCATTTTGTTGTATTAAGAGAGGTATGTACAGCAGAGAGAAATATCATTATGCCCCTGTACAAATCATTAGTAAAGCCCCATACACACGAGCGGACTTTTCAACATCCAAAGTCCGACGGAATGATTCCGTCAGACTTTTCGATCGTGTGTGGGCTGCAACGGACTTTTGATTCGCAAAAGTCTGACAGACTTTAGAAAATGGAACATGCTTCAAATTTTTCAGACGGAACTCCGCCGGACCCAGTTCCTACCGAAAAATTTGTTCGTGTGTATGCTATTCCGACGGACTAAAACCGACGCTAGGGCAGCTATTGGCTACTGGCTATGAACTTCCTTATTCGAGTCCAGTCGTACGTCATCACGTTCGAATCCGTCGGAGTTTGGTGTGATTATGTGTGGCCAAGTCCGCTCATTCGAAAAGTCCGTCAGAACTCTGTCGGAACTCCGGCAGAACTCCTTCGGAAGTCTGTCGGACATAAGTCCGCTCGTGTGTATGGGGCTTAAGACCTCATAAGGAAAATGCAGTTCAGTTTCGGGCATCAATTCACAAAAAGGATATTGGCGAATTCGAGAAAGTGCAGAAAAGGGCAACCAAACTGATAAGAGGCATGGAGAAGCTCAGCTATGAAGAAAGATTAGCTGAACTGAATTTCTCTCTTGAGGAGAGGAGATTAAGGGGTATATGATCAACAAGTATAAATACAAAAGTGGTCCACATAATGAACTTGGTGTTGAGTTATTCACTTTAAGGTCCTCACTGAGCACAAGCGGGAACTCTCTCCACATCTGGAGGAAAAGAGATTTAACATTCAAATAAGGAAAAGTTTCTTCATAGTAAGAGCTGTGAAAATGGACTCCCTCAAAAACTGGTTCTGGCTAGCTCAGCAGATTGCTTTAAATGTACATATACCTGGATACTAACATTTATACGTAAAGTTGATCCAGGAGAGCGGCATTGGGAGGGGGCCTGACCGGGACTATAGCCCCAAATGGACCCCCAAAAAGCCCCTGGTCTCGTATTACCCATTCAGAATTATTAGCCCCAAGTCCCAAGGCCTGGGGTTAGCTGGAAACTCGAGACTACATACCTCAGAGCACATTATACAAAATACTTATACATTTGTTTACAACAAAATCTTACTCGAAATAGATAAAAATCCCTCTTCCCCCACCCTCCCTGCCTCTAATCTCTCACCTCTTTCAATCTTATGTAACCTATTTCTTCTTTCCCTCCATCCCACTACATCCCCCATCCTATTTTTTACTTTTATTAATTAGGTCAGAATATATTCTTGTGCTCTTAATTTCTATCCAACATTTCCATATTTTGTACACATTTCTATTTTGTCCCCCCCCCCCCCCCCCCATATGATACAACTCTTCCATATTATATACAGGGCCTTGAAAAAGTATTCATGCCCCTAGAAATGTTCCACATTTTGTCATGTTTCAACCAAAAACGTAAATGTATTTTATTGGGATTTTATGTGATAGACCAACACAAAGTGGCATATAATTGTGAAGTGGAATGAAAATGATAAATGGTTTTCAATACTTTTTACAAACAAATATCTGAAAAGTGTGACATGCATTTGTATTCAGCCAACTTTACTCTGATAGCCTAACTAAATTCTAGTGGAAATAATTGCCTTCTAAAATCTAGTGGAACCAAGTCACATAATTAGAAAAAGGAGTCCACCTGTGTGTAATTTATTCTCGGTATAAATAGAGCTGTTCTGTGAAGTCCTCAGAGGTTTGTTAGAGAGACTTTGTGAACAAACAGCATCATAAAGGCCAAGGAACACATCAGACAGGTCAGGGATAAAGTTAGTTATATAGTTACATAGTTATTCAGGTTGAAAAAAGACACAAGTCCATCTAGTTCAACCATAAAAAGAAATAAATAAATGCAAAATAATATTAAACAGTCCCATCATATACCCAATCCTATACCCACAGTTGATCCAGGGGAAGGCAAAAACCCCAGCAAAGCATGATCCAATTTTCCACAGCAGAGGAAAAAATTCCTTAGTGGTTCCCAAGAGGCAATCAGATTTTCCCTGGATCAACTTTACCTATAAATGTTAGTACCCAGTTATATTGTGTGCATTTAGGAAAGAATCCAGGTCTTTCTTAAAACAATCTACTGAGGTGGCCAGAACCACCTCTGGAGGGAGTCTATTCCACATTTTCAAAGCTCTTACTGTGAAGAAACCTTTCTGTATTTGGAGATGAAATCTCTTTTCCTCTAGGCATAAAGAGTGCTTCCTTGTCCTCTGTGTTGACTGTAAAGCGAATAACTCAATACTAAGGTCACTATATGCACCCCTTATATATTTGTACATGTTGATCATACCTCCCCCCCCCCCCCTTAATCTCCTCTTCTCAAAAGAAAATAAATTCAGTTCCTCTAATCTTTCCTCATAGCTGAGCTCCTGCATGCATGTTATCAGTTTGGTTGCCCTTCTCTGCACTTTCTCCAGTTCCCCAATATCCTTTTTTGAGAACTGGTGCCCAAAACTGAACTGCATATTCCAGATGAGGTCTTACTAATGATTTGTACAGTGGCAAAATGGTAGCTCTCTCTCTCAATTACATACCTCTCTTAATGCAAAAAAGGACTTTGCTTATTATTGAGCTTATGATCTACCAAAACACCCAGATCCTTCTCCACTATGGACCCCACCCCCCCCCCCAGTATGTATGATGCATGCATATTCTTAGCCCCCAAGTGCATAACTTTACATTTATCAACATTAACATTCATCTGCCACATATTCACCCAATTAGACAGAGCATTGAGGTTGGCTTGTAAATTGGAGACATCCTGTAAGGACGTTATTCCACTGCATAGTTTGGTGTCATCTGCAAAGACTGAAATGGTACTTTTAATCCCAGACCCTATATCATTTATAAAGATATTAAAAAGTAAGGGTCCCAGCACTGAACCTTGGGGTACACCACTGATAACCTTAGACCATTCAGAGTAAGAATCATTAACCACTACTCTTTTAGCCAGTTTTCTATCCAATTGCAATCTTATATTTCCAAGCCTGTAGACTTTACCTTACCCATTAGCCCTGTGTGGAGAACTGTGTTATGGAGAAGTTTAAAGCAGGGTTAGGTTATAAAAAAATATCCCAAGCTTTGAACATCTCACAGAGCACTGTTCAATATATCATTTAAAAATGGAAAGAGCATGGCACAACTGCAAACCTACCAAGACATGGCCGTCCACCTAAACTGACAGGCCAGGCAAGGAGAGCATTAATCAGGGAAGCAGCCAAGAGGCCCATGGTAACTCTGGAGGAGCTGCAGTGATCCCCAACTCAGATGGGATAATCTGTCAACTTGACAACTATTAGTGCACTCCACAAATCTGACCTTTAAGTAAAAGTGGCAAGAAGAAAGCCATTGTTGAAAGAAAGCTGTAAGAATTCCCATGTGCAGTTTGCGAGAAGTCATGTGGGGGACACAGCAAACATGTGGAAAAAGGTGTTCTGGTCAGATGAGACTAAAATTAAACTTTTTGGCCTAAAAGCAAAACGCTATGTGTATTGGAAAACTAACACTGCACATCACCTTGAACACACCATCCCCACTGTGAAACAAGGTGGTGGCAGCATCATGTTGTGGGGATGCTTTTCTTCAGCAGGTACACGGAAGCTGGTCAGAGTTGATGGGGAGATGGATGGAGCCAAATACAGGGCAATCTTAGAAGAAAACCTGTCAAGCCCCATACACACTATCAGTTTTTCTGCTGAGTTTTTCCTTCAGGTTTACCAAAGCCACGTAGTGCAAGGGCCTGCCTGATTGCATAAAAATTGAAACTCCTAAGGTTTGACCTCATATTATATGGTTTTGGTAAATCTGAAGGAAAAACTCAGCAGAAAAACTGATAGTGTGTATGGGGCATTAGAGTCTGCAAAAGACTTGAGAATGGGGCAGAGGTTCACCTTCCAGCAGGACAACAACCCTAAACATACAGCCAGAGCTACAATGGAATGGTTTACAATTTAAATCAAAGCATATTTATGTGTTAGAATGGCCCAGTCAAAGTCCAGACCTAAATCCAAGTGAGAATCTGTGGCAAGACATGAAAATTGCTGTTCTCAGATGCTCTCCATCTAATCTGACAGAGCTTGAGCTATTTTGGAAAGAAAAATGGGCAAAAATATCATTCTCTAGATGTACAAAGCTGGTAGAGACATCCCCAAAAAGACTTGCAGCTGGAATTGCAGCAAAAAGGTGGTTCTACAAAGTATTGACTCGGGGGGTGAATACAAATGCATGCCACACTTTTCACATATTTAGTTGTAAAAAAATTTGAAAACCATTTATCCTTTTCCTTCCACTACACAATTATGTGGCACTTTGTGTTGGTCTATCACATAAAATCCCAATAAAATACATTTACGTTTTTCGTTGTGACATGACAAAATGTGCAAAATTTAAAGGGGTATGAATACTTTTTCAAGGCACTGTATTAATCCATTTTCTTGATGTTAGGCATTCTGGTATTTGTCAATATCTTGGGATTAAATTTTTTGCCACATTTATTAAATGGGGTATCACAGTTTTTTTATATTCTTTATTTGTAAGTTTGGTGTTGTGGAATAAATAGGTTTCAGGGTTTTTAGGTTTATTCATTCCCGAAATTTCTTGAATCAGTTGAATAATATTCTGCCAGAATTCTTGTATTTTTGGACATTCCGACCATATATGTATCATTGTTCCTCTTAACTCACATCTCCTCCAGCATAACGGTGATTTTTCTGGTTAAAATGTATGTATTTTAGTGGGAGTTAAATAGCATCTTGAGAAGCACTTACAGTTCATCTCTCCCATATTTATGTCTATCGCTGTCCCATCCACTAATTTCTATATCTTTTATTTTTCTTGTTCGCTCCATTGTACGCCAAGCTCCACCTCCCATCTTCCCAAAAAAGGCGGAGTTACAGGCTCAGCCATTCTGTTGATAATTTTATAAATATGGGAGGTACCATGCCTCGGCACAATCTGTGCACTAAGCATTTTTTCTAGTGGCAATGCATTTTTTCTAGTGGCAATATATTTTTACTTGATCTTATTGGATGAGATAGTGACTCTATAAAGTGTGTTAATTCTCTGTATCTTAGCTCATATATCAATAAAATATCCCTTTATGTTTTAATCCCTGTATTGTGCATATCACCCCTTCTTTCATAATATTTTTTAATTGGCCCATTTTTCTTCCTAATCCATGCCCTGGTGGGATATAATTTGTTCATGCCCACTTCTGATTTCGGAAGGGGACGTTGTGGGATCAAATTTACCTTCAGGCTGAAGCCCTTGGTCTTTTTCCCACCTAGAAACACCTCTGTGCAGGGGATATCCAATTGCTTTTTGTTTCCCTGCTGTAGCAAATTGGATCATGCTTTGCTGGGGTTTTTGCCTTCCAACAGTGGGTATAGGATTGTGTATATAGGACTGTATATTTTTTCCCACTTTTATTGGTTGAACTAGATGGACTTGTGTCTTTTTTTAACCATATTGACTATGTAATGAACCTGACCTGATCTGGGGCAAATAGGGGTAGGAGGACATTTATGACATTGTCTTGATACATTTATTTTAGCATAAATTGTGGTGCCAGAGTCTAACAAAAATATTGGCCTGTAACTGCTTTGCTCTGAGGGGTTCTTGTCTGATTTTGGAATTGTGACTATTACTGAGTGTAGTATTATTTTTTTTTTAGAGAGAAAACTACTTTTAGATGCATGGTTAAAGACCTGTGTCAGATAGGGAGTTAATTTTAAATTGTTATCAGTACTCATTAGGAAAGAAGACAGTCCCATGTGTCTTATTGGATGGGGGATAGTCTATGATTTTAGTAATTTCCAATTAGGTAAATGGCAGTCTGTGTTTGAGATAGAGTGGGAAGCTTTAAAGATCAAAGGAAGTAATCAATCTTAGATGTAGAATATTGGGTTGTATTTGGGTACGTTTTTAAATTGTAAAGAGTGCTATTGAATTCCCTAGAATCTTGTGCAATTTCTGCAATTTTGTGTTTGGTTATAGGGACAATTAGGCAATCTATCTTAGAGCTATTATATTAGGAGTGAAGTTTTTTGCTAGGTAGGCAGCTGTTTTTTTTTTTGTTCGAGGCATAGTGCTCAGCTTTGAAATGTTTTACAGATTTTTCATAGTTAGAGGAGGAGAGATTGTTTGTCCATAAAACAGTTGTAAACCCAAAAGCAACATTTATTATATTGCAGATTACCAATTCGCAGATGTGATGGCTGTATCCGTTTCCTTCTTTAGGCATTCTTTCTTTTATTTTCATCTGGTATTCCAGCCTTGCTGGCATCTTTCACAGCTCAAACACTCCAGCAGAATTTACCAGTTTACATGGATGAGACAAACCACTTAACACTGACAGGGTGGTTAAAATGATCAGCTTTTATTTGTTCATGCAAAACCAATTTTTTGGGAATTGATCAACTAGTGTGGGAATCTACAGAGAGGCTTAATATCTTTCTACATGAGGTGAACCAGTGTGGGAATCTACAGAGAGGCTTAATATCTTGCTACAGGAGGTGAAAGGCGCATTGAATGGTGAGAGGTGATGCACATTGAATGGTAGAAACTACCTGGATATTGGCACTTACACTTTATTATTGATGATCCGAACTACACAGTGTGGATTTACTATTCATGTGTATTTTATTTGCACGTTTATGGGACTCGTTTACTTCACTATTTAAAGACATCATTTGATGATTATCTGTATTTTTTTGCTTTTTGCACATTGATTTTGTACATTATTTGCACATTGCATTTTTTGAGACTTTCGCAGCCATTTATATTTTATTTTTTATTTTTTAAATATATAAACTGTGCAAGTTTTTTGTTTTTTGCAACAATTCACATGATATTTTTCATCACAGATATACATTTTTTACCAGGATTTTTTTGCACCGTTGTAGGATATATGTTAATCGAATTAATATTATCAATAGCACTTTTTGAATGTTATTTTGCACATAAATAATATTATTGTATATATTTCCTGCCACTTTAGCACATGCACTGGGAGAATTAAGCATTTAATTGATTTTTAATAGTAAGAGCCACGTTATTTGCCATTATTAGCATTCATGTTTAGTGTGAGAAAACCTTTATGTTGGCAGCTACTTTGATAGGCTTATATTATTATTATATACCCTTGTGGTTTGCACATTAGCATTTCCTTTTTACGATCCTCATCAGATAGCTTGAACTCACCAAATACCAATTCCATCCACAGAGGTGCTTTTATTCTGAACACCAGGTTACAGCAGATGACAGGATACAAACAGATGAATAGGTTGTGGTATTTATGCGGTCAAGATGATATTGTCTGCAGCTTACTATGCAGAATACATGTGTCCTGCTACATGTGGCTTGTTAGCTGCATCCATGACACAGGAAGTACAATCACAGGAAGAAGGGTGGAGCATTATATACAAAGGAAGTGTGTCATAACATAAGGGAAAAAGAACATAAGAAACAAGTGCATTACCACAAAAGGTGACTAGATGGCAGCATGTGAACTAAATATATACATCTATAGAAAATAGTTAGAAAAACAGTCTATATAAATTCTATGCCCCGTTGGAGCAGCACACTCCCCTGTCTGGCATGTAAATATCACTATATACATCAGAATGGTAGTTATGCAACTGCAAATAACAAACAGTGTAATTTGCTGGATCTCTTAAAGACCTTAAAGACATAAAAATAACTTGCATATGATGTCTTAATTTGCAATAACTCTTAATTTAAGGCTTCAAGTTATGTCAACTAAAGTTCAAGACACTTTCTTCTTGAAGTCACAGGTAGGACCCAGCAGCATAGGCAAACAAGTTCATTCTCCAAAGGGTAATAGCAGAATAAGTTCTGTGATAGGTCTGATGAAAGTCTTTACAGTCCCTTGTCTTGAAACCTTCACCTCCACCTTACGTACCTTACCATCATCACTAGGAACACTCTTTACAATAAGTCCCATGGGCTTGCTGATCCTTAAGCAGAACAAGATCTCCAGCTTGTATGTTAGGGTTCAGCCATTGCCATTTCCTGCATCCTTGCAGAGTAGAAAGATACTCCATGTTCCAACAATTCCAGAAGCAATTGGCATGGTGTTGTACTCGCTTCCACTAGTCATAGCACAGATTTCCTGTTTTAAAGTTTCCAGGTGGAACAGGAACAGACCCAAGCTTCTGGGTAAGAAGAGTAGCTGGGGTAAGGATAGTTGGGGTCTCAGGATCTTTGGACACTGGAACAAGTGGTCTTGATTTGATTATGGCAGATGCCTCTGCCAGGTAGGTGGTTAGAATCTCGTGAGTAAGCCTTGTGGAATTAAAGTCCATAAGCATAGAGTCCAAAATTTTATGTGTGATGCCTATCATTCTCTCCCATGAGCCACCCATGTGGGAAGAATGAGGAGGATTGAAAATCCATGTACAGCCTTTTTCAGCTAAAAACTCTTGGATTGGCCTAAAGTTGAGCTGTAACTCTCGACAGGCTCCAGCAAAATTAGTTCCACAGTCAGATCTTAGTGTCTTGACTGGTCCTCTGATGGCCAAGAATCATCTTAAAGCATTGATGAAACTTGAGGCATCCATAGATTCTATTACTTTAATGTGTACTGCACGCACACTCATTCAAGTGAACAGCAATGCCCTTCATTTGCTATTTGCTTGGCCACCTCGAGTTCTGTGGGCTGTTACCACCCATGGCCCAAAGACATCCAAACCAACATGAGTGAAAGGTGGGTCAGTACTTAACCTGTCAACTGGCAAATCTGACATTTGCTGTTGCTGATGTTTCCCTCTCAGTTTTGCGGCACTGAATACAGCTGTGCGGTGTAGATGTGATCTTTTTGCAGCTCTTATGGCACCACCTGTGAAGTGTCTACCTTGGTGCTTAACCCCTTCATGGTAGTGCCGTGTGAGCAAAGTGGTGATGTGATGCCGAGCAGGTATAATGAGAGGATTCTGTTCTTGCTTGCTCAACTCAGCCTTGTTTAACCACCTGCCAACCGCCGCACGCCGATGTACGTCGGCAGAATGGCACAGGCAGGCATATTGGCGTACAGGTACGTCCATGTCCTCCCGCGGGTGGGGCCCCCCCCGGTGCCAGCGGCGGTCGGATTCCATACAGGAGCGATCTGGTATGAGGGGGTGGCCATTCATTCATGGCCACCCCCTCGCGATCGCTCCTGACGAATGAAATGCTTCCCCTACATCACTTCCTCTCCTGTATTGTAAACACAGGCAGAGGAAGTGATGTAATCTCTCCTTGTGTCGGTCTTTTTCGTTCCAGCACCGATGAGAGATGATCAGTGAGTTGCACCAACACACCACACTAACAGTAGAACACACCAGGCACACTTTCACCCCCCCCTTCACCCCCGGTCACCCCCCAATCACCCCTGCACCCCCAGTCACAGTGACACCAATTGCATTTTTTTTATTTTTTATTATTGCATTGGTGTCATTTGTGACTGCAATAACTGTTAGGGCAGTTAGGGTTAGCCCCCTTTAGGTCTAGGGTACCCCCCTAACCCCCCCAATAAAGGTTTAACCCCGTGATCACCCCCGTCGCCAGTGTCACTAATAAGCGATCGTTTTTCTGATCGCTGTATTAGTGTCACATGTGACGCTAGTTAGGCAGGTAGGTATTTAGGTTCGCCGCAGCTTTTTATAGCGTCAGGGACTCCCATATACTACCGCATAAAGCCCCCTGATTGCCCCCTAGTTAACCCTTTCACCAGTGATCACCATACTGTTACAGGTGACGTTGGTTGGTTGTTTAGTTTTTTATAGTTTCAGGGCACCCGCCATTGATTACCTAATAAAGGTTTAACCCCCTGATCACCCGGCGGGTGATATAAGTCTAGGGTCAGATAGGGTCTGCGTCGCCCCAGGCAGCGTCAGGTTAGTGCCAGTACCGCTAACACCCACGTGCAAAGCATACACCTCCCTTAGTAATATAGTATCTGAACAGATCAATATCTGATCTGATCAAATCTATTTTAGCGTCGCCAGCAGTTTAGGTTTCCCAAAAATGCATTGTTAGTGGGATCAGCCCAGATACCTGCTAGCACCTGCGTTTAGCCCCTCCGCCAAGCCCAGCCCAGCCCACCCAAGTGCAGTATCGATCGATCACTGTCACTTACAAAACACAACACACATACCTGCAGCATTCACAGAGTCAGGCTTGATCCCTGCGATCGCTAACAGTTTTTTTTTGTAGCGTTTTGATACAGTCGCTGACAGCCTAGGTGCTTTTTTACCTGTGAGTCTCACTAGTGTACCCCTAAATTTAGAGCCCAAAATGGCAAAGCGAAGGTACACTAGTGAAGAGGCCTACACGTTTCTGAGCATGACAGATAGTGAAAAGAAAGTCACTCATCTGTCACATTCAGGCTCAGAATACGATCCTGTAGAGGACAGCGGCTCCATGACAGATAGCTCTGACGACGGAGATGAGGTCCCTGTTAAGGGCAGGCGTACCCGATCCCGAACTTCTTTTGTTGTTGAGGTGCAAGAATCGCAGGTCCCTCATATGGAGCAGAGATGTACTAGAGCCGCTCATCCTTCTGGTGAATTGGAAAGCACCAGCGGCCTAGTACACCTTGGACGTACATCCAGCACTGCAGTAGCACGTGGTGACGTGGCGAGTCCCATAAGTGCAGTTCAAGCTGGCGAGGTGGTAAGCACAAGTAGTGTCTCGCTGCCACCAAGACGAAGACAAAGACAGGCCCGTCGTACCCATAGTGCCCTTCCTGCAGAATTTGCCAATCCTGATTAAGTGCCCACCACTTCTGCAGAACCCGTACTTTCCCCACTCACTGGCCAACCTGGCATTAACGTGATTTTTACTCACTGTTTTTCACCGAAGATCTCTATAGATCTATTGTGGACCAAAGCAATTTGTACGCTGGTCAACACATCGCCACTATTTCCCGGTCCGCCCTTGCCAGACATTAGAAACCAATTACGGTTTCCTAATTTAAGATCTTTCTGGGTCTCTCCCTCAACATGGGCACAACCAAAAAGAGTGAGTTGCGGTCATATTGGTCCACTGACCCAATTCACCATATGCACATGTTCTCTGCTTCCATGTCCAGGGCACGATACAAGCAGATTTTGCGGTTCATGCACTTCAGCGACAATGAACTCTGTCGTCCTTGTGGAGACCCTGCATACGACCTTAGAAAGCCTGAAGGCGGTGCTTGGCTTTCGGGGGCCCCGTACGCAGCTAGGCTCCCAAAAAATCCCACACATGTGGTATCCCCATACTCAGGAGAAGCAGCTGAATTTATTTTGGGGTGTCATTTCACATATGCCCATGGCATGTGTGAGCAATATATCATTTAGTGACAACTTTGTGAAAAAAAAAAAAAAGTTTGTAATTTTCCCGCAACTTGTGGCAAAATATAAAATATTCCATGGACTCTCAGCAAATAGCTTGGGGTGTCTAATTTCTAAAATGGGGTCATTTGTGGGTGTTTTGTGCCATCTTGGCATTTTATGGCCTTCAAAACTGTGATAGGTAGTGAGGAGTGAAATTACAAATGTATGCCCTTAGAAATCCTGAAGGCAGTGCTTGGCTTTCGGGGCCCCGTACGCGGCTAGGCTTCCAAAAAGTCGACCACATGTGGTATCCCCGTACTCAGGAGAAGCATCAGAATGTATTTTGGGGTACAATTCCACATATAACCATGGCATGTGTGAGCAATATATCATTTAGTGACAACTTTGTGTAAAAAAAAATAAAAAAATTTTTTTTGTCATTATTCAATCGCTTGAGGCAGTCAAATACCTTTAAAAGAAAGCTCTATTTGTGGGAAAAAAAGGACGCAAATTTTGTTTGGGTACAACATTGCATGACCACGCAATTACCAGTTAAAGCAGCGCAGTGCCAAATTGTAAAAAGACCTCTGGTCATTGACCAGCAAAATGGTCCGGTCTGAAAGTGGTTAAATGTCCACCAACCCTTAACATACCATCATTGTCAATGAATGGATTCAGGTTGGCAATTGGACTGTTTTTTGCAATGCCCCTCTTGTCACGGATACATTTAATTTCTGAGCCAAAGACACTCTGTTGTACACTGCGTATTATGATCAATTAACCTTCAGCAATGTCTTTTGCAGAAAGAAGCTTTTGGCACATGTGCCAACCTTGACAGTGAGCATCTGTGGGCTTTATGTGGAAGCAATCTGCAATATGAACTAACCTTGCAGTGGTGCGAACAAGCCTTTTCCACTTGGAGAAATGTTCAAAGCAATGGCAGCCCAAGATGAGTCTTTGTCCAGATCTGGTGACAAGGGTTTTGAATTCAGGAGGCATCTCTGGATCCTTGTCAGGTTCTAGAAGACTGAAGACTTCAGCCGTGGTTTCTTCTAGATGATCCAGCAGGAATTCAGGCACTGTTAACCACAAAGAATTTGCAAAACACTTCCAGACACTGGCCTGATGGTATGATCTGCAGTGTTAATTTCAGATGGAACATAATGCTATTGTTCAGATGATTTCCTGATTCTCTCTACACGGTTACTGACATAGACATGTCAGCTATCTGAATGTCTAGCTCATGCAGTATGAAATCTGCTATTTCTACAGCTAGCTTAGTCACACAAAGTTCAAGCCTGGGAATCATGTGTTCAGGCTTAGGTGTTCACCAAGCTTTCCCAAACAGAAACCCTATGTAGGCTTGATTAGGAGAATCTCTTACCTTGAGGTAAGCAACAGCTGCTATGGCCTCAGTAGATGCATCTGAGAAGATGTGAAGCTCCTTCCTCTAACTTGTGGCAAGGGAGGCAGACATGTAGTAGTGTGGTATACGGATTCCATCTAAGGCATGTAGAGATTGTTTCTGGGACTCCCACTTTGAAAGCTGGTCTATTGGTAGTGTTCGTTGAAGTGAGTTGAATCTGGATAGAGCCTGTTCATGATTGGTTGGGAGTTTAACCCCTGTAGCACGAAGAGGTAATGGCGCAACCCAGCTGTTAGACTCATCCTGGAAGCATTCCTTGTTCATTTATTTTGTCATCGCTTGTAGTACAAAACACTGTGGTACCTAGGTTGTCATCACAAAGGTTAGGAGTGACATCAGGTACTTGGATGATGTCAAGAGGTTTTTCTTTTACTTCGTAATGGCGAGGGCACTGTTTGAAGTGGGATGCACGTCCGTTTCCTAACATGTAAGTTTTGAAGGAGTGGATCTCGGATGACGTACGCATTCTGACTAATGCCGCGTACACACAGTCAGAGAATCCATCAGAATGCGTCTTATCAGACCGTGTCATCAGATAATCCGACTGTGTGTGGTATGCATCGGACTGATTCCGTCCGAATCTCCGTTGGACCCAATTTTCCAACATGTTGGAAATATTTCCCAAACAACTGGGCCAGTCGGACCTAATCTGATCATGTGTAGCGAATTTTGATTGGACCAAGTGCCACGCATGCTCATATCAAATTCCTACATCAAAGCTATTGGCTACTAGCCTGAATGTAGTCCCATCGTAAGGAAATTACGTCACCGCGTTCTTGGCAACCGCTAAATCAGACAACTTGGCCCGACCGTGTGTATGCAACAGTTTCGGACACAATCCGTCGGACTAAATCCGACTGAGAAAATCCGACGGATTTGGTTGGCAAAATCTCCGACCGTGTGTACGTGGGCTAAGAATACGTTGCCCACGATTAACCAGCCTAGATCAAGTTTATGTACGTAAGGGGCATTATCGGGGTCCATTGAACTGCTTGCATACTTTGTGTACTCTGAGAATGTCTCTTCCTAGCAAGATCAAGATTTCAGCATTCATGTCCGCAGCCTCTGGAGTAGGAATTTATTCCCTTTCATCTGGTATCTGGTCACACTCAATGCCCTCTCTCTTATTGATATGAGAGACCATGTACCCATCAGCCCTTCTACCGAAGGTTTCTTCACGACCAGAATAGGTTCTGAGAGTATACGGTAATGCGTGTCCCTCTATACCAAAGCTCTCAAAGAATTTAGGCTTAACCAGGGATCTGTTGCTCTGTTCATCTATTATGGCATACATCCTAAAAGCTTCCTCCGGTTGTCCCGTTGGGTATGTCTTGACTAGGCATATCTTAGTGCAGCATTTGGGATCTAAGCCTTCTCCACAGGCTTCTGTGCATGAAGAAGAAAAGTTAGTTGTGGCTGGAGCATGACATTGTTGCTCCCTGCCATGACTTGAGACAGGGATGGAGGTAGGAGGCTGCTCTGAATTGTTTGAAGGTGGGCCCGGATGCATAGCTGTAACAAGTCTAACGCTACTGCATTCTGTGAACTTAATGATAACTTTATAATCTTTAGCAAAATGTCCATAACAAGCACAGCACCTGTAGCATATTCCAAGTTTCTGAAGAATCTCCCTGCGCTCTTGTAACATCTTTGCCCTAAGCCCACAACATTTCTTTAGGGGGTGAGGCTTCTTGTGCATATGGGCACTGATGATTAGGGTCTTTATCTCTGTCACCCGAAACGCTCTGGTGAGCAGGAGAGGATACGGGCGGTAAGATGTCCACATTTTAACAGATATTGCTCTATTAAAATCTCTATGTTTAGCTGCTATGTTATCATACCTTGATGAAGATGATGATGATGAAGCAGGCAAGTTGGGTTCAGTGAAGCTGAAGCTGGAATTGTTTCTCATCCAGGCTTGATCACTGATGAACCTGCAAAAATATGCGAATGGAGAAAAAGATACTTTATAGTCTCTTTTGTAACTTGAGCCTTGTTGTGCCCATTTCTCTTGCAGGCCGTATGGCAGTTTAGACACCACTGGATTGACACCATGTGCAGTGTCCAGAAAGCTTAGTCCAAGTAGATGTGGGTCTGTCTTTGCCAACTCCAGATCCATGAGTATATCACTCAGATCTTGGAGCTTGCGATAGTCTTTGTTCCCTATTTTTGGGAAGGTTTGCAGTCTCTTGAATAGAGCACTTTCTATGGCTTCAGAGCTACCATAGGCTTACTCAAGTCTTTTCCATGCAGCAACAAGACCTGCATCTGGGTGGTCAACATGCACTGTTCTCAGTCTTTTAACATGATCTGGAGATTCTGGCCCTAAACACTTTATGAGCAAATCAAGCTCCTCCTTAGTAGTAAGGTTGAGATCAGCAATGACAGCTTTGAAGGTTGATCTCCAGGCCCCGTAGCTCTCCGGACAGTCGTCAAACCCTGAGAGGATAGTGTTAATGAACTCACGGCATACCATATATCTGGCAGAGTCATTCAAGTCTGATCTCTCACTCTTCAGTGCCAAAGTAACCTGTGGAACCCCTGAAGTGTGAAAGTTCTCTAGTGAAGTAGGGTGAGGTTTGCCAGGATAAAATGATGTTGCAAGAGCGTTTAACTGTGGTGTAGTCCCTAAGGCTTGTGCTGGTTGTGCCTTGAGCTGCGACTTGTCATTGGAGGTCACCTTGTTGTCAGCAAGAGGTGATGCGGTTTGCTGCATAGATGCACTTGTGTTGTAGACTTGAAGACGCTCAGGCATTTGGAGCTGGGAGGTCTCTGTGTTGAGAGTCAGAACAGTGATGTTGTTAAGATCTACAGGAGATAACTCTGTATCATTGCAAACATTATGCTTTAGTACATATTCACCGGTGCATTCAACTGGGTCTTGTAGTTCCGTTGGGATGGACCAGTTTGAGTTAGCACTTTCTCCCATCGCTTGTTCAACTACTGTCAGCCTTGCTAGGGCAGATGCTTCCTACCTTTCCATTTTCAGAATCTTTATTTGGGGATCTGCCTCTGCTTGTTGAGCTGCCATCTCTGCTTCAAGAGTTTTGCTTTGAGCATTCAGCTCTGCTTGGTAAGCTTTGCTCTGAGCTTCCATCTCTGCTTGGCGATTTACCATCTTTGCATGTCGAGCTGCCTTTTATGTTTCTACTTGTGCTTCCTTTCTGGTAAAGAGCTTTGCACTTTTTTTGATTTTGCATCACTGCGGGCCTCTATTACCTTGTTGCTTAATGTTGAGCTTCTGGAGCGAGAGCATCTAGAAGAACGTGCAGTGTGCTTGGTTGATGCGGATCTGTGAGATTTGGTCTCCTGCAGTTGAGCAATGAGGAATTCTGCCTTATACTGAGCATTTTGCACTAAGAGATCTCTTTGTTGGTTTAGTGCATCAGTCCTGGTCAGTTCTGCTGAAGAGTCCTCTATATTACAGTCCTGCAAGAAGGCTGTGTATTTTGTAAACAGCCTCTGGTAGCGTTCATACACAGCAGATTTGTGATCTATAGAGTTTCTTACTTCACCTGGTTGATCATTAAAGTTTAACAAAACTGACATGCAGTGTAAAGTTCTGTCCCATAAGTCTGACAGATTGCTGGAGAACTCATCTCTAATAGTTTCATCGTTTTCTCTGAGTTTCTGTGTCTGTTTTATTGTATGTTTGGGTCTTACACTCTGTTTGGCAATAGCTGCAGAATCTGCCCCCTGTATGTCTGTGGGTTCTGAGACATGATGAATCTGCATTGATTCAGCCACAAAAGCGTGCTCAGAGCCTTGTCTAGACATTTTTCACATTTTTGCAAGAAATTGTACTGTCTCTTTAAGAAGACAAGTACCAGCTTAGACAGGTGGGGTAACACAGTTCAAAGTAGAGAAACAGTTTTTAACATTCACATGAGGTGCAGTAAACTTGTGCAACCATGATGGTGTGACTCTGATTGTTGTGAAGCGACAATTCCTTGTGAGACCTCTATGCCTGACCTGTAAAAGATATAATCACAGAGGACAATCCTCATCAGATAGCTTGAACTCACCAAATACCGATTCTATCCACAGAGGTGCTTTTATTCTGAACATCAGGTTACAGCAGATGACAGGATACAAACAGATGAATAGGTTGTGGTATTTATGCGGTCAAAAGAGGATATTGTCTGTAGCTTACTATGCAGAATACATGTGCCCTACTACATGTGGCTTGTTAGCTGCATCCATGACACATGAAGTACAATCACAGGAAGAAGGGTGGAGCATTACACACAAAGCAAGTGTGTCAGGTCACCTAGAGCCCAGGTGACAGATGCACACCGTAGGGCTTAGGAGTGCACCGCAAGGTTGTGGACCCTACGGTTGACTGCTGCGGACAGGGGTCAAGGTGATAGGAAGGGCCGCCAGAACACCAAGATGGAACCCACCGGGGTTAGAGCGTAAGATTCCCTGGGGCGCGGAGTCTAAAGCCCCATACACACTATCAGTTTTTCTGATGAGTTTTCCCTTCAGATTTACCAAAACCATGTAGTGCAAGGGCCTGCCTGATTGCATACACATTGAAACTTTTAAGGTTTGACCTCATATTATATGGTTTTGATAAATCTGAAGGAAAAACTCAGCAGAAAAACTGATAGTGTGTATGGGGCATTAGAGCCAGCAGGTGTTCACCAGAGCCTCGAGTGGTGAGGTGGACTTGGCTGCAACTGGCTCCAGGTCGCGACCCCCAGGGTCCCCCAGCTCACACCCACAGTAGGCAACAGGAGGATAGGGATGGTGAGGGACAAAGCCAAGGTCGGGGCCACAAGCAGACAAGAATAGTCAGGGACACGGCAAAAGGTCAGGATCACAGGCAAACAGGGATAGTCAGGACACGCCAAAGTCGCTAACGGAAAACATTAGAAGAGCACACGGCAGGTAACAGGAAGCTAACACACAAAGGTTGATCAGCAGGATTGGCTAGCAGTGCACAGGTTAATATAGAGTTGTCTGATAGGAGCTTGGGTGGAGCCATGCCAGAGGATGGATTATAAAAGCAGTCAGGTGAGGCTCGGCTGGTCTCTAGAAATGAACACATGGAGACAGGTAAGCAGACAAACTCTATTGCATAACCATGACAGTACCCCCCCTCTTACGAGGCCTCCCCCTTCCCCGCCTGGGACCAGGTTTAGAGGGGAATTTCAAATGAAACTTCCTCAACAGACGAGGTGCAAAGACCTCGGAAGCCGAAATCCATGACCTCTCCTCAGGACCAAAACCTTTCCAGTGCACGAGGTACTGGAGAATGCCTCTACAGAGTCGGGAATCCAGAATTTGGCTAACCTCGTACTCCTGATCATCCTCAGAGACCGGTGCTAGGGTAGAGAGTGGACGAGAGAACTTATTGAGGACTAAAGGCTTCAGAAGGGCAACATGGAAGGTGTTAGAGATTTTGAGGCTTTTGGGAATCTGGAGCTTGAAACAAACCGGATCCAGTTTATAAAGGTGTATGGACCAATGAATCTTGGGGCAAATTTGAGAGAAGGAACCCGCAGTTTGATGTTCCTGGTGGAGAGCCAGACTTTGTCTCCTGGCTGAAGAGAAGAAGGTGGCTTACGCCTGCGACGGTCAGCAAAACTCTTGAATTTGTTGGCAGCTTTCTGGAGGGAATCATGAACGTCAGCCCACATGGAATTGAATGATTCCTGAACAGTAGCCAAAGCTGGAATGTCCGAAGAACAAGTCATAGGAAGAGGAAGCTGAGGATGTCTTCCATAAACAGTGACAAAGGGTGTTTTCTGAGAACTGACGTTAACATGATTATTGTGGGAGAACTCAGCCCACGGTAATAGTGATGCCCAATCATCATGATGGGCAGAGACCAAGGTACGGAGAAAGACCTCCAACTCCTGATTAACTCTCTCAGTCTGGCCATTGGATTGGGGATGATAAGAAGAGGTAAAATCCAAGGTAATGTCGAGGGATTTGCAAAAGACTCTCCAAAAACGAGAAGTAAACTGCACACCCCTGTCCGAAACGACATGAGAAGGAACACCATGAAGGCGGAAAATCTCTCGTACAAAAATGGGAACCAAGGCAGGGGCAGAAGGGAGACCAGGAAGAGGAACAAAATGAGTCATCTTGGAGAACCGATCGATTACTACCCAAATGGCCATATTATTCTCCGACAGTGGAAGATCAGTGATAAAATCCATGGCGATATGAGACCAGGGCTCCTTAGGAATGGGCAAGGGCATGAGAAGACCAGCAGGGGCTTGAGTGGAAGATTTAGATTGAGCAGAGACGTGACAAGCCTTAACATAGTCTTTAAAATCCGAGCGGAGATTAGGCCACCAGTAGTGACGACTGATGAGCAGGAAGGATCGGAGGAACCCAGCATGACTTGCCACCTTGGAATCATGTCCCCAACGAAGGATCTTAGCTCTTAGTTCCGTGGAAACAAAGGTCTTACCAGGAGGAATTTTTGATTCCAGGGTGGTAGAATGGGCAACAATGCATGAGGTAGGAATGATTGGCTTAGGACCAGGGTTGGACTCCTCGTCCAAAGTGTCAAATGACCTAGAGAGCGCATCAGCTCGACCGTTGCAGGAACCAGGTTTGTATGTAATCGTGAATTTAAAACGAGAAAAGAAGAGACTCCACCTGGCCTGTCTGGGGTTCAGACGTTTAGCATTCTGTAGGTACTGTAGATTCTTATGATCAGTAAAGATCGTTATGGAGTGAGGGGAACCTTCCAAGAGATGACGCCACTCCTCCAACACCAATTTAATTGCGAGAAGTTCCCGATCACCAATGGTATAATTTCTCTCTGCCTGAGAATTTTTTTTGGAGAAGAACGCACATGGTTGACGTTTCTTCTCAAAGTCCTGAAGAAGCACAGCTCCCACCCCCATCGAAGAAGCGTCTACTTCAATAAAAAATGGGTCCTCAGGATTTGGTCTCCTCAAGATGGGTCCAGAGACAAAGGCCTGTTTCAGATCGTGAAACACAGAGACAGCCTCGGGAGGCCAGTCTTTGGCATTCGCACCCTTCTTGGTCAAAGCGATAATAGGCGCAGCAATGGAAGAGTAATTCCTTATGAACTGCCTATAATAATTTGTGAAGCCAAGAAAGCGCTGTGTGGCCTTGAGGCTAGCGGGAAGGGGCCAGTTGGTAATGGCTGAGACCTTTCCGGGATCCATGCGAAGACCCGCACTAGAAACAAAACATCCCAGAAACAGGATCTCGGAACATTAAAAGGAACATTTCTCCATCTTGGCATAGAGATTGTTCTCTCTAAGGCGCTGAAGTACGGTGCGTACATGGTTTCTGTGAGCAGGCAGATTTTCGGAATATCATCCAAATAGATGACAACAAACTGGTACAGTAGATCCCTGAATATTTAATTAACAAAGTTCTGGTACACAGCTGGAGCATTACACAAACCAAAAGGCATAACCAGGTATTCGTAATGCCCGTCCCTAGTGTTAAACGCGGTCTTCCATTCGTCACCTTCCCGTATTCGAATGAGATTGTATGCACCTCTGAGATCCAACTTAGTGAAAATGGAAGCCCCCTTCAACCTGTCAAATAGCTCAGATATTCGAGGTAAGGTGTATCGGTTTTTAAAAGTCACAGCGTTTAAACCTCTATAGTCGATGCAGGGTCTGAGGGTACCATCCTTTTTGGCAACAAAAAAGAACCCTGCTCCTGCAGGCGATGAGGATTTCCGGATGAAACCTCTCTCCAGATTCTCGGCGACATACTCAGACATGGCCTGGGTCTCTGGAATGGACAAAGGGTAGGTACGACCCCTGGGCAGGGTTGCTCCAGGGACAAGGTCAATAGCACAGTCAAAAGATCTGTGGGGAGGAAGCACCTCAGCAGACTTCTTGCAGAACACATCTTGGAAATCGCTGTATGCCGCGGGAAGATCGGACGATACAGATGTGGTAGCAATGGGAAGTTTCCTCTTGGGGGTCACCTTGGGAAGACAGGATGAGAAAAACGAAGGACCCAAAGCCAGGATCTGCCCAGAGACCCAGTCCACATGTGGCGAGTGGAGCTGTAGCCAAGGAAGGCCCAATACAATGGGGGTAGAGGCCTCGGGTAGGATGAGGAAGGAGATCCACTCCTGGTGGAGTATCCCTACCAACATCCTAATAGGTAGCGTCTGGAAACGGATAGGGGCCCCTGGGAGCACAGTGCCATCAATTGCCGAGACTACCAGTGGATTAGCGAGGGGAGAAATGGTAAGCTTCATAGAAGAAGCAGTTCTCCAGTCCATAAAATTGCCGGCAGCCCCGGAGTCCAGATATGCTAGGACCGATTGGGGAGAAGTGCCTACATGGAGGAACACCGAAAGAAGGGAGACGAGACGGTGAAGTTTCTGGGTCCAATACTCCACCTTCCAAATGTATTAGACCCTGAGCGTTTCCCGGACGGAGCGAGCAGGAGTCACGAAAATGACCCTTGCCCCCACAATCAAGACACAAGCCCAGAGTTCTGCGGCTAGCACCTTCTTCGGGGGTTAGTCTGGTCTGGCCCAGCTGCATGGATTCCTCAGCAGACAGAGGATGCTCCACAGGGCGATGGGGAAAAAGCTCAGGCTGACTAGGACCTAGGGGGTGCTGGCGTCTTTTTTGTAAGGACCTCTCCTGGAAACGAATGTCAATCTGATTGCATAAGGAAATTACATCGTCCAGACCGGCGGGGATAACTCTTCCTGCTAATTCGTCCTTCATTCGGTCAGAGAGGCCATGTAAAAAGGTTGCGACCAGGGCCTCATTGTTCCAGCTCAATTCCCCTGTAAGGATACGGAACTGAAGTGCATATTGTCCCACTGAACAAGATTCTTGGCGAAGGCGTAAAAGGGCACTAGCCGCAGAAGAAACCCGAGCTGGCTCCTCTAAGATGTTACGAAAGAGCTTCAAGAAGTTGGACAGGCTGGAAACCACTGGATCATTTTTCTCCCACATGGGAGCAGCCCAGGCTAAAGCTTCACCGGAGAGGAGGGAAATTTTATAGGCTGCCTTTGCCTGATCAGACAGAAAGTTTTGAGGCTGGAGTTTAAAATGAATGGTGCATTGGCTGAGGAAGCCCCTGCAGGCCTTGGAGTCACCAGAGAAACGGGACAGAGCTGGCATTACTAATGAATGCGTGGATGCGACTGGTGCGATAGGTGCAGTCGCAGACTGTACTTGAGGCTGCAGGTTCGGGGTCCCCAAGGAAGCCTGTAGCTGCTCGAAGCAGGAAGCCAGATCTTGAAGGAGTCGCATCACCTGAGTCTGATTAGATTCCTGGGTTTCAAGTCTCTGAACTATGCCCTGCAAAGGATCGACTGCAGGAAGCGGCACGTCAGCCGGGTCCATGGCTGATCAAACTGTCAGGTCACCTAGAGCCCAGGTGACAGATGCACACCGTAGGGCTTAGGAGTGCACCGAAAGGTTGTGGACCCTACGGCTGACTGCTGCGGACAGGGGTCAAGGTGATAGGAAGGCAGGGCCGCCAGAACACCAAGATGGAACCCACCGGGGTTAGAGCGTAAGATTTCCTGGGGCGCGGAGTCTAAGATCCAGCACGTGTTCACCAGAGCCTCGAGTGGTGAGGATGGACTTGGCTGCAACTGGCTCCAGGTCGCGACCCCCAGGGTCCCCCAGCTCACACCCACAGTAGGCAACAGGAGGATAGGGATGGTGAGGACAAAGCCAAGGTCGGGGCCACAAGCAGACAAGAATAGTCGGGTACACGCCAAAAGGTCAGGATCACAGGCAAACAGGGATAGTCAGGACACGCCAAAGTCGCTAACGAAAACATTAGAAGAGCACACGGCAGGTAACAGGAAGCTAACACACAAAGGTTGATCAGCAGGATTGGCTAGCAGTGCACAGGTTAATATAGAGTTGTCTGATAGGAGCTAGGGTGGAGCCATGCCAGAGGATGGATTATAAAAGCAGTCAGGTGAGGCTCGGCTGGTCTCTAGAAATGAACACATGGAGACAGGTAAGCAGACGAACTCTATTGCATAACCATGACAAAGTGTGTCAAAACATATGGGAAAAAGAACATAAGAAACAAGTGCATTACCACAAAAGGTCACTAGATGGCAGCATGTGAACTAAATATACACGTCCATAGAAAATGGTTAGGAAAACATGTAGCAGAGGGTTTAACTCTTCACCTAGTGATATATTTTAAAAAGTGGACCTTCTTAATTTACATAAACATAACTCTAATGTGTGCAGAGGATAACCATGCAAAGACAGGCTTGAGTGCACAGTTAACTCTGCTTGACACTTGGCACATGTATAACCAGTTAATATTGAACTTAATAATTATAATAGATGTATTAATCTGAAAACAGGTGTTTAGACTTTTATTAGAGGAATTGTAGATGTGTTTAATAAGGCATGTTCAGCAGATGCCACCTTTCGCATAAACATATCCCACTCTCTTGCAGTATCAATGACTCATATGAAGTTTAAAATATGCTTATGATAAAAATTGCTAAAATGAGGCACATATATTAACCTTTTACCAGTATCACACACCTTTAGGATTTTTTATTTATGTGCAAAAAAAAATAAAAAATACCAGGAAATATCCAGCTTTAAGTATTTGTCAGTGAAATATGTAAGTTTGTTATCACTGTGTGAGCCTGTCCTGATAATAGTATTTGTTCACGGTAATATGATATTTATACTTGGTAATTAAACGCCTACAGTAGATGAGCAGATCAGCGATATAGGAACCTAAGTTAATTGGATAATTATGTTAATTACCATGTGCTGAATACCTGTCCTGATCTTTCTCTCTTGGGTACGCTATTAGAAAGAGGGTGTTACCTGTGTTCATTTACTAAATGTGTTTTTGTTGATGTGACTAACGCTAGAAAAACCACTAATATGCTGGTTGAGGCTCTATAAAGGGTTACAGTTTGCATCAAGCAAGGTATTTTCTCGGCTGAATGTTTGTCTCACTGCAGGAAAAGAAAATACGCATAGAGCGGCTGTAGTGCAGGGACACGTCCACTTCCAATGGCTTGCTTTGATTGACACATATTTCCATAGAAAAGGTTATTGCTGGCTCTCCCCCCAGCCTGCTTCCCCAGCGGGATCCCTCTTATTAACCTCGCCGATTGTACCTTTGAAAGGCTTTCTCCCTTCAGCTTTCTCTTTCCACGAAAGGGCTGGTGGAGAAGAAGGGAAGGGGGCCCTGTTGATGAAGCTTCATGCTGAGAATAACAAAGGTCACAGCCTATCCAGAGTTTGGCAGGTGCCAGAAAATCCATCTCCTGGGGAGGTTTCAGGCTCAGGCGAGGAGGTAGGAGTGGAGGACAAATCAGTGAGTGCATACTGCTGGCTCTCTGCAGAGAAGAAGACAAGTGTCCAGGTGTAGGACGGTGCAGAGACATGAAAGGGGAGTTCACCATCTGCACTGAAAAAGCTCAGTACTATTATGTAAACAGTACATAGCTGTCACACGGCATACACCGACCACCTGTACGCCGATCGATGAAACATACAGAAAAATGAGAGCCCCCATGGGTCCATCATGGCAGCTTGCTCCTTCATTACAATGGAGAACATATTTCTTCTTTTTTGCTCAGGAATGCATATTCATATTTATAGATCTATTATACAGATTTATACATTTATTGGTTATATGCTAAAAGAAAGGCCCGGTTGTTAAAGCTGTTGTGTGATGATAGAAAGCTGTTTTCATTGTGAAATTGTGTATGCTTTTTCACCTTCGGTAACATGACACACCTGTATCTAGGGTGTAACATGTTACCAAAGCGCACCTGCCTGCACCCCTCCAATTCCCCGCTGTGACAGTGGGCAGGGGATCTTCTCCCTGCACCCGCTGTTACAATTTAAAAAGAGCATAGGTAAAGTTGATCCAGGGAAAATCCGATTGCCTCTTGGGGGATCAGGAAGGATTTTTTTTCCCCTGCTGTAGCAAATTGGAACATACTCTGCTGGGGGGTTTTTTCGCCTTCCTCTGGATCAATTGTGGGCATAGAATTGGGTATTTGGATTGTACGATTATTTTTTATTTTATTTATTTGTTTTTAAGGTTGAACTGGATGGACTTGTGTCTTTTTTCAACCTGTCTAACTATGTAACTATGTAGCATGGCCCACACCGCCACATTATTCATCCACAGTGATCTGTGAATGAATGAACTACAACTACACCAAGCCAGACAGCTTTAAAGTGGTTGTATAGTCATTTTTATAACTTTTACGTACAGGAAAGCCTATAATAAGGCTTACCTGTAGGTAAAAAAAAAATCCCCTCGCAATGCGCTGTTGACTGCAGCGGTGCATGCGCACAGGGGATTCTCAGCTGAAAGTCCGGGAGACGCCAGACCCTGCCGGTGCATACTAGCTCATTATGCCTTTTCCTTTGCAGGTCAAAAAAAAAATAAACTTCAGCGGGTTTACTACCGCTTTAAGTTCTCAATGAACTGTGAGGGCGCTAGTGAGCACTCTTGTAGTTCATTGATCTTCCTGCTCTCCAGTAACTGTCTGCCCATATGGGAGGTACAGGAAGACAGCTTTATTGAGATTCTGCAGTAGCCTGACATTGCACCCGCAATCTGCTGATCGCAAGTACAATGCTCTGCAGGCTCCGGATTTTTTTTTTCCCTCTAAAATTTATTTAAAGATGAACTTAACCTTTAAGATACTCCACATCATTTTTTCAGGGTTTCTGACACAATAGACAGGATTCAGTCACTATTGAAAGTGTGCCTGTGCTTAGACTATGAACATTAAAGCGGTACTAAACTCTCCTAAGCAACAATAACTATTATTAACTCTTGTGCTGCCAGCATTGGTAAACAGATAAAGTGTATTATATTTTCTTGTTTTAACCATATTTTTGCATTTTTTAATTGCTTCCTGGTTTCTGGCCTAAGCCAAAATTATGTCATACATCCCAGGAGTCTTCATTTTTCTTTCATCTGGAAGAGGGGAGGGGGGGTTATTTCAGCTAAGCAAAGCACACCCTTCTGCTTGGATGCCTGAGCTGAAGGTAGATGGATTCCAGGAAGTAAATGCTACATGAATCATCTGCCCTTACTCAGGATGGCTGCAGCTAGAAATGCTGGGTGTCCAAGTGATTTCTGAACAAAATAAAGAATGGAGACATGGATGGATGGCTAAGTTTGCTTTATATAATAAAATTAATAATACATATAATTTTCAGTTTGTGGTGCTTAGATACAGTTAGGTTCTGCTTTAAGCTGAACTGCGGGAAAACTGATCTTGAAGAAACCCTTTTTGGTAAGCACAGAGGTAAGAGGTTTCTTGTAGTTGGTGACCAGGTTTTCACACATCTCAGGAGGGATTTTGGTCCACTCTTCTTTACAGATCTTCTCTAAATCCTTAAGGTTTCTTGTCTGTCTCTTGACAACTCGAAGTTTTAGCTCCCTTCATACGGTTATTATAGGATTAAGGTCTGGAGACTGACTAGGCCACTCCATGACCTTAATGTGCTTTTTCTTGAGCCACTCCTTTGTTGCCTTTAATTCCAAAGAGCTACATTTTCATCTTAGAAACAGCACTTTCTCATAATCTTTCTCTAAATCATTTAGATGTTCATTGGCATGTTCTTTCTTGAGGAAGGGGATTCACTGTGTTTGGAGGAAGAAAAATGCAGACTATGATCCTAAGAACACCATCCCTACAGTCAAGCATGGAGGTGGAAACGTTATGCTTCGGGGCTGTTTCTCTGCTAAAGGTACAGACTGACTTTGCTGCATTGAGGGGCCAATGGATGTGGCCTTGAATGAGAAACTTCTTCTCAGAACACTGAAGATGGGTCGTGGATGAGTCTTTCAGCATGACAATGACCCGAAGCATACCACCAAGGCAACAAAGGAGTGGCTCAAGAAGAAGCACATGTTAGGTTGCTCGTCTTCTGTAAGTAACCCCTGGTAGCCTAGGCTAGGATGGAGGAGCGGAGGTCCCGATCACCGGTGGACATTCATCACACATACACAATTGTACGTGAACAATGACTGTGGGTTTATTGGAGCACACACAGTAGTTTTATGCAGTTTGAGCTAAAGTACAGCCCTGTGGTTGGGCCAATCAGGGACTGCCACATAAAATATGCAAGATAGTATATTTTACTACGTCATCATGGTTCTTTGCACAAGCAATATTTCTAGCAGCAAAAAGCTAAATATATATATTCACAGTTTAGAATGTTTCTTAGGTGTAATGCAAGATAGGCCTGTGGTCTAATGCCATGAAGTTACTTCTGCTCTTAGGAAAGGAAGTAGCTTAACCACATCCAACTGTTCTGACCTCGTGACCATTCTAAATACCTTGTAACACATATGACCTTAAGCAATAATCGTTGTTTAGAAATATAGACCAAGAGTTAGTAAATTTGTCAGTAGTTTGTCACGTAGACATGGCTCAGGCTTTGTTACTTATAAAATTAAAGTAAAGCATAAATGTAAAAGTTACCCTATACCTTATAATCCTCCCTTTGACCATTCTGTACTATACAGAATGGTCAAAACCTAATCAGGGTTCATGTTCCTGATTCTCATACCAAATATTTGAACTATTGGGAATGGCGGTTAACTTTAGGGTCTCCTGATTTGATACAACCCCCTTAGCAGAACAAAGACATCTTACAATTCTATAGCAAGCGTATAAAAATAAAATAAAAAGCAATATGATTACAATAGTCATGGCTGTGTTTTTTTAACCAAGAGGTTATATTTCCAAGACTAAAATTGGCTAGAGGGTCCCATGTTCTTGCTATATTCCTAGCCTCATCTTGGAGTTTATTTACTTCTTTTCTGTGTTGTGCAATTATATCATAGTAATCGGGTATTTCAATACTAGTATTATGAATCCAGGTACAGCACTCATAGTCTTCCGTAATTTCACAAAGCCCTGTGAGTGCTGCACCCATACTTTCTATGGCCAGTTCATGCAGTTCTAGCTGTTTCCTTATTGCCCTAGTTTCTATGTTTAATTTAGTGATATCGTCGGAATTCTTTTCCAAGATCTCATCAATAATTCCAGTATAATTATTCAATCTCTTCATTAAATCTATCCCCCATCCTGTCCAGGATGGGAACCAGGCCCATGCCATATCTTTTTCTAGGAATATCTTTCTCTTATTACGATGTTTAAGGGGATATCTGGGATGAATACTGGCTTCAAGAAGGTGACTCCCTTCCTTATCTCCCAGCACACCCATGATGGGAGCTAGTGCTGCGAGATAACACCATCTCTGGGGTTTTGTGGGGATCCAAGGGTGACAAAGCTTCCCACAGCAGATATAAGTATTATTCCCCAAGGCTATGGGGCGCTTGAGGAACACTTTATACAAGTTGTCGGAATAGCCAGAAAATGTAAGAGTTGATAAAAGTTGAGCCATAGGGGAAGTGGTGCTGGTATTTAAGAATTGGTACAATGTGGTGTTTAAGGTAGAGTCCTGAGTTCTATAAAAGGTCTCGTTTAATGTTGTCATTGAAATATTAAGCTTTGATTGCTTACAAATTTCGGCTCCCTTGGTAGTATTTCCCAACCTAAAACACCAATCTGGATAATGGCTTCTACCTATGATCTGAAAAGTGAGGGTTTTGTTAGAAGCTTTTCTTGTAACATTGGTAAGAACTATTGGGGGTGTGCCATTAAGGAGAAGGGTGAAATTTAAAGGTATGGCCATCAAAGGAATCCTAGCAGTACTAGGGTGAAGCTTACTACATATCCAGCATTTATCAAAACCTGATTTTTTGGGCATAGCTGTATTTAAATTTTAATAACAACATTTTATCAGTAAACTCTTGGGAAGGTTCACTTCTTTTGTGTCTAACAGCGGGTGTGTTATTTGTCTTGGGGGAGGGAGTCCCACAAATCCCTTTTAATGGTCCCAAATCTTCTGGGTGGTATATACAGTTAGCTATCAACCAGGTTGGTAGGAACACTACTAGGGTAATACAGCATAAGAGGCACAAGGCCTTCCCTGACACTGATGGAGAAAGCATCTTTGTTTTTTAAAGTTCTGATTATTTGTTATCTAAGAGTTCTGTTCTTCTTCTTCGTTTCTCATCCCGGCAGTTGTTGGCTCTGTTTTGTCCTTTTGAGGAGGTGTGGGATCTTCTAGGGAAATTTGTTCTATGCCTCTCTGAACTTCTTGTAGATCTTGTTCTTGGGAGTTGCTGCTCTCTGTCACTGCCAGGGGCTCTGGAGTCGAGGGAAGCTGGGGACACTTTTTAAGACGGCTGGCGTGGATCCAGGTGTTTCCTAGGTCTGTTAACACTGCGGTCCTGGATACCTTTTCCACCTTCCATGGTCCTGAGAAAGCCGGTCCGATACTCTTTCTTTGTGCTAATTGTTTGATCAGCACTTTATCCCCAGGGATGAAGGGATGCGTTGGTTCTGTGGGAAGAGGGAAAAAGGTGACAGAAACTTGTTCATTTATTTCGTGGAGCATACTTACCAGATTTTTCACGTACACTTCCTGTTGGGAATAAATGTTAATGTCAGAGTTAGGGTCTAATGGGGGTAATAGTCAGAAGTTGGATTTGTTTATTCAAATTATTTGTACAAAAAGATTTATTATACAGGTTGGTTAAAGGGGCAGCTCCTCTGTGTCCTGGGCCATGGAGGTATGAGAGTATGAGAATGCAACTTGCTTCAGGTATTCCCAGTTTTTGCCCTGCAACTGCTCAAAGGATTCCTTGTGGGCCTTTTCCATGCCATTCATCTTTGTCCTCAAGTTATTCTCTTGGAACCTGAAGTCTGCTTTCAGTTCTATCGGCTAGGGCGTTACCCTTGGATATTTTACTGTTATCCGAGGAATGGGCTTTTACCTTGATAATAGCCACTTCCTTTGGGAGAAGGATGGCCTGGAGAAGAGCCATAATATGTGTTGAATTGGCAATTAGTCTATTGTCTGCGGTTTTGAAACCTCTATTAGCCCATATCACACCAAAGTCATGCACCAATCCGAAAGCATATCTACTGTCAGTGTAAATGTTCACCTTTTTATCAGTGAATAGAATGCAGGCTCTGGTGAGAGCTTCCAATTCTGCTACTTGGGCTGAAGAGGGAGGTAGCGGCTTGGCTTCTAGCACCTTGTCTGGTAATTGGACTATCGCATAACCTGTTAGGAAAGTGGAATCAGAGGGGCGGGAGCAACTACCGTCAACGAAAACATCTTCCGCATCTATAATAGGTGTATCCGTGAGATCAGGTCTAGGGGATGTGATGGATTCCACTTTTTCCACACAGTCATGAAGCTGGTCTGGGTCTTGTGGTAGACGCAGCATGGAGTGCAGGAGGCGGACAGCAGGGTTGCTAGCGGGAACATATTTGAGAGACAGATTGTCTGTGTTCATGAGGGAAATCTCATATCCACTGAGTCTTTGTGAGGTCATGTGTTGGGTGTTCATGTTCTGTATGAGGTGGGTGACAGAATGTGTGGTGTAAAGCGTCATCGGGTGTCCCAAGACCATCTTGTTGGCATCTTGTACGGCCATAGCACAGGCGGCTAAATTCTGAAGGCATGATGGCATGCCTTGAACCTGAAGGGGGAGTTTTTTAGATAGGTAGGAGACAGGGCGGTAGCCTGTTCCATGCTGTTGTGTCAAAACCGCGGCAAAAGAGGTCCCCGAGACTACACAGTATAGTTGAAAAGCTTTACCATAGTCTACCAACCCTAGGGCGGGAGCATTTGACAGGCTGTGTAGTAAGGCTTTAAAAGCTTTTAGTCTGTCCTCTGTCCAGTCTATCAATTTAGGGGCGGTTGACCCAGTAGCCTCTCGTAGGATACCATCATAGTGAGAACAGTCAGGGATCCATTGGCGGCAATATACAATTGCACCCAAAAATGAGAGTAGGGCGGCCTTGTCTTTTGGCGGACTGAGAGCTTGTAGGGCTGCGGCACGTTTAGGTGACACCAGCCTTGTTCCTTCTCTAAGGATACAACCTAAGTATTCAACCTGGGACTGGCACCATTGCACCTTCTTCCTGGAGGCGAGGTGTCCAGCTCGGGCTAGGTGTCCCAACAGTGATGTTGAATCGACCGCACAATCTTCAGCAGTTCGACTGCACAGGAGCAAGTCGTCCACATACTGTATCAGTACCGACCCTCGCTCAGATGTCCAAGACTTGACAGTCTCATTGAGCACCATTGAGAAGGCGGCTGGGCTGTCTACATACCCTTGCGCTAAACGCGTCCAGGTTAACTGGCCCCCGGCCCAGGAGAAGGCAAACATGGGTTGGGCTTCCTCAGCAATGGGAATACTGAAAAAGGCATTCGCCAAGTCAATTACTGTATAGCAGAGGGATTCTGCCGGTATACAAGAGAAAATGAAGGTGATATCCGAAACCAATGGTGGTAAGGGTATAACTTGTTTGTTTACGGCCCTAAGATCTTGGACAAGTCTCCACTCGCCGCTAGCCTTCTTCACGGGGTAAATAGGCGTGTTCCATGGACTGATGACTGGTCTTAAAATGCCTAAGGATATATATTCTTGGATTTGGGGGGCAATACCTTGAGTTTTTTCGGGAGGCAGGGGATACTGTTTGTGATATTGAGCTTCTGCGTCTGGACGCATTTGGGGGGAGTAGGGTGTGCAGTTAACAAATCCCACGCTCCCTTTATTTTCTGCCCAGATAGCATGTGTTTCGAGAGAGGCGGGGAGTAGCATAAAGAAGCCTCTGTGTGCATGTCGCTTAGGGCCATGTAAGTCACATAATGGTGAACTAGCGGTAAGGGAACCTTCTCTATTAAACTTAATGGTAATACACAGTTGTGCCAAGAGGTCCCGTCCCATAAGGGGCACAGGGCATGAGGACAAGACGGCAAAAGTTTGGGTACATAATTTCTGTCCTTCTGGAGTGGCTACAGTCAGTGGTGGAGTGATGGGATGGGTGACAGGTGTCCCATTAATACCAACAGAGTTTCCCTCGGTGCATTATTTGTGGCTGTGTAGGATATTGGGGTAGTGGTTGACGAGGGTTCTGGTATGGCAGATAACGGGGATACTGTGGGCGGGTCTGGGGGTTAAATCCCCTGCCTCTGCCTCTTGCTCTAATCTGTCCAGTCCTATAAGGGCACTGGGATTTCCAATGTCCTTGCTGTCCACAATTGCCTATATTTTCCAAGGCATTTGTTCCATGCACAGAAACAATCCTTCATGTATTGTGGGTCAGCCCCTTTGCAGGGAGGATAAGAATGCTTATGTACCTGACAAGTTTTACTGACTTCTTGCCAGTCTTCCTCTGAACAAGGACCTTGGGGTCCTGGGTCATGGATTCCCAATTGGTGACACCTTTCCCGGACTTGTGTCCAAAATGGTTCTACCTGGGGGCCAGGGATCATATTACTGACAAATTCATAGGGTGATGGGGTGGCCATGGCTTGGGTTGCTGCAGAATTCCCCATCTAGTAGTCTGGGCAGTGTGTGTCTAGTGGCAGGACACAGGTGATAACACCTGGTTTGTCCAACAATCCGGTCTCTGGTCTGGGAGTAGGATCCCTGATCTTTTTTGGGGCAGATGGACTTATATAAAACTATGAAGATTTACCCTTAATATACGATGAAGGGTAAATCTTTCCTGGTGGCGGGATATACCCCTCTTACACCAAGTCTGCAAGAGAACCCCCCTGGTCTGGTGGTCAGTAAAATCCACTTGTCATCTATTCTTAGGAAGAGTAGACCTAACGTGCAATGGGGGCAGGCGGATGCTATGTCACTACAAGAGGGCTCCTCATACTCTGCACTCATTTAAACAACAACAATTATTTTCCTTATACTCTATATTAAAACTTATACTCTATATACTTACACACGTACCTAGAGAGAAACAGACATATTCTTAATATACTTTAAGACATGAAATAACCGTATTGCAATACATTTATCAATTTATAGTGCACTTTTAAAAAAAAAAATTTTTTTCAAATGGGCGTCCACTCCACCAATCCCTTTGTCACGGGCGTAATCTACTACTTCCCATGTTAAAAATACTATCACCAATAGTTTTAAGTCAGACCAACCTAGTCGGACTCCCCTAAACCTATAAATTCCTTGCGAGCCCTTTTAACCTCCCGAGGGACCAACCTAGTCCGTCGCGAAGGCACAGTTATTTCTTTTAAATTAAACTAAGTTCATGGCGACCATCTGGACAGAGTAAGTATTCACACCATTCACCTTTTAGGCAAAAAGGAGTAAAGTGACTTACCTGCCGCAAGATGACCCCACTTTCTGGTACCAAAACTGTTAGGTTGCTCGTCTTCTGTAAGTAACCCCTGGTAGCCTAGGCTAGGATGGAGGAGCGGAGGTCCCGATCACCGGTGGACATTCATCACACATACACAATTGTACGTGAACAATGACTGTGGGTTTATTGGAGCACACACAGTAGTTTTATGCAGTTTGAGCTAAAGTACAGCCCTGTGGTTGGGCCAATCAGGGACTGCCACATAAAATATGCAAGATAGTATATTTTACTACGTCATCATGGTTCTTTGCACAAGCAATATTTCTAGCAGCAAAAAGCTAAATATATATATTCACAGTTTAGAATGTTTCTTAGGTGTAATGCAAGATAGGCCTGTGGTCTAACGCCATGAAGTTACTTCTGCTCTTAGAAAAGGAAGTAGCTTAACCACATCCAACTGTTCTGACCTCGTGACCATTCTAAATACCTTGTAACACATATGACCTTAAGCAATAATCGTTGTTTAGAAATATAGACCAAGAGTTAGTAAATTTGTCAGTAGTTTGTCACGTAGACATGGCTCAGGCTTTGTTACTTATAAAATTAAAGTAAAGCATAAATGTAAAAGTTACCCTATACCTTATAGCACATAAAGGTCATAGAGTGGCCTAGCCCATCTCCAGACCTTAATCCTATAGGAAATGTATAGCGGGAGCTGAAACTTTGAGTTGCCAAGTGACAACCAAGAAACCTTAAGGATTTATAGAAGATCTGTAAAAAGGAGTGGACCTCTGGCTCCCCAGGAATCTGCGCCCTCCCTCCCTGAGCCCCATGCTGCTACATGGTCTGCAGGTGTGGGACTCAGTTCGCTTTTCCAGCAATCTGATGTCCCCCTTTCTACCCCTACTCCCCATCACCCATAACCCTCTTTTCCCCCCGGGACTGGAGGAGCCCCAGGCATTCTCCTGGTGGCCTCCACATGGCTACCCACGAGTCCAAAATTTCCTCGCGCTTATTCCGCTCCTGGGAGAGTATCCGGGAAACACAAGGGGTGCCGGCTAACGAGCATTATCACTTTATCCAATTAAAGCACTGGATTGCAACATTGCGCCGCATGTCCACCTATCCCTTCCAAAAAACTTTTTTTGAACATACATGCCAACACGCCCCAGGGTCCCCAGGCCTTATTTTGGCCATTTATGCCTCCCTGAATGGTCGCCCGCCATCAGCTCCCCTCTCTTATATGACTCAATGGGAAAAGGACCTTCAGGCCCCAGTAGACCCAGAGGACTGGAGCAGGGCCTGGAAAACGGTTGCCAAATGCTTGTTCAACACAAATACCCTGGAGGCCGCATATAAAGTAATGTTCCAATGGTATTGGGTACCTGCCCGCACAGCTCGGGCTTTCCCTGGGAGTACTGACAGATGCTTCCGCAACTGTGGACAGCGAGGTGATGTTATGCACACATGGTGGGCTTGCCCAAGGCTGGTGGGGTTCTGGTCTAGGGTTTTTGGTTTGCTGCAGACACTCTTCCACCTAACGATCCGAAGGGACGCTAAGCTAGCTCTCTTACATTGCCCGGTACCTGGCTTGCGAGGCCCTCAACAGAGGCTGGCTACCTATCTATTTATAGCGGCCAAGCAGACCATTGCCAAAGCCGATAAGTCCCAACGGGTAGATTTTCAAGGGGTTAAAACCTGCATGACTGCTATGTTACTTCAGGAACGTATGTCCAGTATTGTCCATGATTCTCATGCTAAATTTCTAAAAATCTGGGAGCCGTGGATCTCCTATGAGTTCCCCGCGCTCCAAGCTGCATGCCTGGGCTTGGTCTAACTTCTCTCGGCGAGGCATCCACGCCCGAGCTCCCCCCCTCCTCCTTTCTTCCCCCTCTCTTCTCTTTACCCTTCCTTCTTTTGTTCCCTATCTCTCTTTACTCTTCTTTGTAATCTCTCCCATTGCTAACAAATACTGCTGCCCCCTGTGGACGGGGGTAGTGGGAGAAGGGCTCACCCTCCAGAAACAACAAGGGAACAAGTTTTTTGGTACTGGAGCCAGTCTCGATACCATCCCCTACTCATTTTCCTTCCTTTTCTTGTGTTTATTAGAAGTATAATGTGATGGTTTGCCCTTTGGTTTCGTATTTATGCTTTGTAGTCCCTGTGAGGGCACTCAAAGAGCAGATTGTAGTCTCTTGTTTATTTCTGTTTATTCAAATTTTCAATAAACATATTGAAACAGAAAAAGGAGTGGACTAAAATCCCTCCTGAGATGTGTGCAATCCTGGTCACCAACTACAAAAAACGTCTTACCTCTGTGCTTGCTAACAAGGGTTTCTCCACCAAGTACTAAGTCATGTTTTGCTTGTGGATCAAATACTTATTTGACTCACTGACCTGCAACCTAATTTATAACATTTATATCATGTGTTTCTTTCTGGATTTTTGGTTGATATTCTGTATCTATCGTTTAAAATATTATAGACCCTTAATTTCTTTGTAAGTGGGCAAACTTACAAAATCTGTAGGGGATCAAATAATTATTTCCCCCTCCGGATTGAAAAAAAAACAGCGTAGGGCCCCCCCCCCCCATCCATATAAGACCCCCACACCAAAATTTTAAGGAAAAATGGTGTGGAGTCCCCCCAAAATCCATACCAGACCCTTATCTGAACATGCAACCTGGCAGGCCAGGAAAGGAGTGATGCGAGCAAGTGCCCCCCCAAACCATACTAGGCCACATGTCATAAACATAGGGGGGGGCAAGGGTCTCTTCTTTAAGGTGCCCCAAGATTCCATCCCCTCCATGTGAATGAGTATGGGGTATATAATACATTCGTTGAAGGAGCATTTTTTTTTCCAGTGGGTCGACAGCAGCAGCGGAGGAAGACGTCGTGATTGACAGAGTAACCATGGGAAACATTGTGTTTTTATTACTACACTGTTTTTTAGGTGAATGGGTAGGGGTACTATGTACCCCATACTCATTCACATGGATGGGTGGGATCTGAGGGCCCCCTTGTTAAAGGGGGCTTCCAGATTGCGTTAAGCCCCCAGATTCCTTCGGTTGTGGGGTTTGGGGACAAATTTCCCCACATTGCCTATAACTAGATAGATAAATAAGGGTTTTCCTAAAGGGCTTTAAGAGCTTGTTTAGAATATGTGTTTATATGCATTGTCTAGGCACAGGTTCAAATTAAAGCTGTAGTAAACTTTAGAAGAAAAGTATAACTCCTACTGCAAGGTAATGGTATAATATGCCGTTCTGATAGGGGAGTTAGAGAGATCTACTGTTCCTAGTGATTAGGAACAGCGATCTTTCTCCTCCTCCAGTCAGCCCAGCCCCCATACAGTTAGAAATACTCCCAGGGAACACACTTAACCCCTTGATTGTCCTCTAGTGTTAACCTCTTCCCTGCCAGTGGCATTTATACAGTAATCAGTGGCTATTTTTAGCATTGATCGCTGTATAAATGTCAACGGTCCCAAAAAAGTGTCAGAAGTGTCCAATCTGTCAGCCGCAATGTTGCAGTCCCATTAAAAATCGCAGATCACTGCCATTACTAGTAACAAAAAATAATAATAAAAATTCCATAAATCTATCCCCTATTTTGTGGACGCTATAACTTTTGCGCAAACCAATCAATATATGCTTATTGCGATTTTTTTTACCAAAAATATGTAGAAGAATACGTATTAGCCTAAACTGATGAAGAGATTTTTTTTTAAGGTTTTTTTGGTATATTTATTATAGCAAAAAGTAAAAAATATTGTTTTTCTTTTCAAAATCGTTGCTCTTTTTTGTTTATAGCGCAAAAAAATAAAACCACAGAGCTGATCAAATACCACCAAAAGAAAGCTCTATTTGTGGGAAAAAAAGGACGTCACAATTGTCAGCTAAAGCAACACAGTGCCATATCGCAAAAAATGTTTGAATCTTAAGCAGATAGGATCTGGGGGATTTAACCAAGGATGTCATTGTAGCCATGGTACTATTCTTAAATATACCTGCTTAGGTTCAGTTGTGGGTCCTGTTTACCATCCTTAATGTGTGGTAAGCACACTCATGTTTAATGTGCAGTGCTGTAAATTGAACACGTATTGCAGTAAGCAGGCCATTCATTTGATTTAAAATGATTTGCCAAAGCTCTGCAGCATACTTAAAGTAAACCTGCAGCATTGTATATGCAATGCAGCACACAGCTTTGCATAGGTCCTATAGGGTACCCAACTATGAAAATATCATCCTCATAAAACCCAATTTTGAAGAAATCAGCCGTTTGCATTGTATTTTGGCCATCATTTACTCTTCTCTAGCATACCCCAAAGTGGGAGCAAGCTAAAAATAAATGTATGTGTATTATTCAGTGCCAAGTGCCTATCCCCGGTGTTTAGATTCCTTCTGTGTCTTTATCTTTTTAGATTCTGCAGATCAGCAATGATGCTTACATTTTACTGCAAGTCATGGCAGTGCTGTAACATATATTCTCACTTACAGTAATATTTTCTGATCTTCCTCGGGCTATTAAAAAAAAGCCAGGATCCATCACAGTGAAATCTTATGCAACACAGAGATCTCCTGACCTTCAGTTCATTACATCGTGATCTCTGTGTGATGCCAAATTGCCATTGGGCGAATCTCCCGCAAGATGTTGGTGCTGTTGCTGAACAGTAATTGAGACTCTGAGTCACTCTGTTTAATTTGATGTACAGAAACAGTGCCTGTCAGCCTGGATCTGACCTTTCAAGATGTCCTTGTTTTCTAACCTGCTACAAGATGTTTAATAAGGTGTCTGTCTTAATCCTTTGTCACAAAACCTGTCCAGGTTTAAAGAATTCAGTGTCATTTTAACTGAGATACAAGGATTCCCAGGTTAAAGAAGCATGCTTAATAGTCTGTTCACACTAAATACCTCCATGGTAGGTGACTAGATAGAGATAGATAGATAGATAGATAGATAGATAGATAGATAGATAGATAGATAGATACAGGTAGATACAGGTAGATACTATATACAACATATATTAAACCATTAAATGCTCTTTACAGCTCCTTAAAGGGGTTCATGTTTTTTCACCCTAATGCATCCTATGTGAAAAAACACCTGGCAGTCACCGCTCCCCCCCCCCTGTTTTACTTACCCAAGCCCCTTCATCTCCTCGGCGGGGATGCGCTTTCCCTCTCTCCACGGGGTCCCGGCTCTTGATTGGATAATTTGATAGCAGCACAGCTGTTGGCTACCACTGCTGTCAATCAAATCCAATTATGGGTTGGGGCGGGGCCGTGTCCAGCATTCGTGTCTGTGGCGAATGCTGCACTCGGGAGCGTGCCCGCAAGGTAACCCCTTTTGGGAGAGCGCTTCTTCTAGGGGGTTATCTGATGCAGGGAGGAGCCGTGAGAGCCACCAGGGGACCCCAGAAGAGGATGTTTAGACTCTGTGCAAAATGATCCTTTACAATCCCTTTAAGCTGTTAGCTGCTGCAGTCTTCTTTTTTTACTGGCATTACATCCAGGGGCAGACTGACAACTCATGGGGCCCTCAGGCAATAGGAGATTATAGGGCCCCCAGGCAATCAGGGATTATGGGGCTACACAGTATACACAAACACACACACACAGTATACAATCACACAGGTTACACATACATGTATACACAGATAGACCAAAAGGATGTCAGTAAGGGACATTTTAGAGGCAGATATAAATAAAACACAGATTTTTACATACTGTCCCTGGTTTTACTGAGGCTGGCAACCCTGATGGGGCCCTCTAGAGGCCCGGGGCCCTCGGGCAGTGCCCAAGTGGCTGAATGGTCAGTCCGCCCCACATTACATCTCATTTAAAAGATATAATGATACAAACAAAAGTGGAGAGACAGATGGGAAAGAAAAGGATAGATACTAGAGCAGGGGCGGACTGACAACTCATGGGGCCCTCAGGCAATAGGAGATTATGGGGCCCCCAGGCAATCAGACATTATGGGGCCACACAGTATTCACAAACACACAGTATACAATCACACAGTATACACAGACATGTTTCTATTGGCTGAGAAGGTACTGGAGAGGTGGGGCAGCTATAATCTCTGGATTTTTAGCCCAAATGGATGTCAGTAAGGGACAATTCAGAGACAGATGTAAAAAAAACCACAGATTTTGACATACTTTCCCTGGTTTTACTGAGGCTGGCAACCCTGATGGGGCCCCCTAGTGGCATGGGGCCCTCAGGCAGTGCCCGAGTGGCCCAAAGGTCAGTCCACCCCTGTACTAGAGGGAAAGGGTAGGATAGACAGATGAATAAATAGCTAGGAAAAGGAGGAAGACAGAGAAGTTAAGAGTAAGAAGATAGATAGATAGATAGATAGATAGATAGATAGATAGATAGATAGATAGATAGATAGATAGATAGATAGATAGATAGATAGATAGATAGATAGATAGATAGATAGATAGATAGATACTGTAGATACTGTATATTACATCCATTAAACCATTAAATACTCTTTGCAGCTCTTTACACTATTAGCTATTGCAGACTTTTATTACTGGCATTACATCTTATTTAAAAGATGCAATGATACAAACTTATTTAAAAGATGATTCATCTCTGCTTTTCGTAGATGCACTAATGGCATGAAAATGCTGGGAAATTAGTATTAAAAGGTAAGGTGGTGAGTGATGACACAAGACGCTACCAGGAATTTTTTGTGACTTTACTAAGATTATCTGAAATATTAGAGCTACTTGAAGGTACAGAGGCTTCAAGGTTACAGATGACTACACAACCTAAAACAGAGAACAGCAGAACAGGGAAATAGAACAGACAAGTGGTTTTTTTTTTCTGGATGCTGACAATACCATGCAAAAGGGCAGTTTTAGTACAAGATAAAGGGTGAACAGTGCCTAAAAATGCACAACAAGTTCCAGCAATATGCTTGCAGATTTAAGCCTTGCATCTCACCACTCTGCTTAAGGGTTGGTTCACACTGCAGAGCAGCGGTTGGAGTGCAGTGCGATCTAAATGAGATCAGCGCACTGATCATGCACAGCTCAGCGGTTCACTGTTTCCTTTTTTTTTTAAAGAATATTATGGAGATGTCACACAGACATCTCATGAAGTTCAATTGCCAGTGACGTGGTGCGAGGCATTATGCCTGCGAACCAAGCATATAGGAGACTAGGCATTTGTCCTTGCAGTGGAACTATGCAGGTATAGCCACCCAACACAGTCCCACTGCATCTGGTGTGAACCTGCCCTAATACTTGCTTGTAAAGGAGAGCCCCAATCCTGGTTTAAGCCTACACACTACTTGGGGGGCCATTCAAACATCCACCTGGTGTCTTAGGTCTAGGTGCCTACATAGGCAACAAGCAAATCTCCATCAACTTTAGTTTCATGCACACAATGTTTAGTCTGTGACAAAGTGCCTATTTACTCACCAAGCGCAAATCCAGTTGCAGGCCTCTTTACCTCCCTTTTCCCCAACTTTGCTGTCTTAGTGGGGTGGTCCTTTGTTTTTGGGCCTTGGATCCTTCCGGGTTGTTTGCCTGTGCTACCAGAGCTATCCTGAACTTCACTGAAATGGACTGGTTTATGAAGATATACACAAGTAAATGTTTATGTTATGAACTATGAGACTATTCTAGGGACTATGTTTTGCAGGCATACATTAACCTGGGGGAGTCACAGAGACATTGCTATGAAATGTCTATGTTTGTTCAGCTTTTATAATCTGTTTTATGTTATTCTGCAATGTGTACATGCTCATTGCCATTGTGCCCTATTATGCATTAATAATTCTGCTTTTCACCTGTTTAGCAAACTGCAAATTACATTAACTCTAGGTATGTCTGATCATTCAGACAATTACGCATTCTGCTACAAACCCACCAATCAGGCCAGCACTGGTGATAAGCAAATCTATTTGCAAATAAGACGAATTGGCATTTTGGGACGGTTTTGATTTGCATAAACACATGTATGCAGATTTGTCCTGTCTATATAAAACCATATTACCGTATATATTAATCACGGTTGCCTGAATTGCTATGTGCTTTTCAGACAGATCTGTGGAAATTGCAATTCCTCCTGATGCTATCATTACTAGACAGCACTGTGGCTCTTACAGGATAGGCAACACTGATCCTCTATCTGTCACCACACTGCTTCTAGCTTATGTGTTTAGCAAGCAGACGTGCCATATTCTACACTTAGAAACAGGAGGGGCTGCCTGTTTCTGCTCAGTTGTGCAGTAATACAAGTCAAGGCAAGTATCTCTTTCAAAATTGTTATACACCGTTAATAAATGATAATGAAATGACTTGTATCTCCAGTCCAAGCACTCCTGAAGTTAGAACGGACAGCGCCAAGGAACAGGAGGCACACAAGTGTCGGAAGGTGTTACTTGCAGAACCTTGAACTGTAGGACTGTTGGACAGGAAAATCCAACAGATTGCATGACCAGGAGCATAAGCCGAGTGATCAGAACCAGGAAGAAAACCAGCAGAAGTTGAAGGGGGACTCCTGTTAAGATGCAAGTTCAAGATGGCAGAGTCCACCAGTGATCCCATTAGGCAGGTGGCAGAAATACACATACAGTAGAGGGTGATTTACTAAAGGCAGATTGTTTGTGCACTGTAAGTGCAGTTGCTCTAGACCTAAGGTGAACATGCAAGGAAAAGAAAAAATATTTTTTACATGCACATGATTGAATTACAGAAATCAGAGAGGTTTTCCCTCATTTCAGAGCTTCACCTCAGATCTAGCACAACTGCACTTGCAGTATACTTACAATTACACTTGCAAGTGCCCTTGCAGTGCACAGCCATTTGCCTTTAGTAAATCAACCCTATAGACAACTGCAGCTGATTATTAGATTAGAACAAGCAATAAGTAATAGCGTGGAACAGAGTTCAGCAACGAGCAGGCAGTACAGTACTAAATCACAAGCCACATCAAGTTTGTGGATGAAGGAAAGAGCTGGGTCAGTAACAGGAAACATATGCAGAAACACTGGTGATAACACAAAGAACAAGCTGAAAGTGGAAGTAAACCCACTTTTTTAACTTTTACCTACAGGAAAGCCTATAATAAGGCTTACCTGTAGGTAAAACAAAATATCTCCTAAACCTGTACGGTTTAGGAGATATTCCCCTCGGTATGCGCCGCTGACTGCAGCGGCGCATGCGCACAAGGGGGTTCTCTCCGCGAAAATCCGGCAGCGCTCGTCCGGCCGGATTTAAATCTCCCGCGCGCATGCGCGGGAGTGACGATATCGCGGCTCCGGCCACTCACAGCGCCGGAGCCGCGATACCCGGAAGAGACGCCGAGGGAGCATGTCGGCTTCCTCGGCGTGGATCGGGCGAGATGTCGGGGCCTCGTTCTAAGGTAAGTATTTCATAATGAGCTAGTATGCGGTGCATACTAGCTCATTATGCCTTTTGCTTTGCAGGTTTTAAAAAAAAAAAAATGCGGGTTTACTACCGCTTGAAGCTATGTCAGTAGTAGCGGCACCTACTGGGATGTGAGGGCAGACTGCCCTTCTTCCTGTTTACCCTTGGCATGTGGCATATCATGTGACTAGAGACAGGAAGGACGAGGAGCTCCTTCATTCCCCAGCAGGCATTGCACTGAGACGTACGTCTGTCAGAATTGTACATGCACATAGGGTGTGGGGGAGAAAATCCGCTCCAGGGCTCCCCTCGAACCCTGAAAGTTCCCAAAACCATTTTAACTCCTCTAGAGCTGTTCAGCTCCCCTACAGACATACAGAGTCCCTTAGTAAAATACACCCCAAAGAGCCTCCCAGGTCCCCTCCCACTGAGACAGATGTCAAAGCAGTCCTCTCCAAAATGACAGCACCAATGCAGCAGCATTTTTTTCCTTCCATGGACACAGTTGTAGTGACATTTTATACCAACACAGCAGAATTTTCTCCTACCAACACAGACAGAGCAGCATTATTTTACTCAATCAGCACTAAGCTTTTTTTTGCTTCCAGTGACACCACTGACACAGGGATAATTTTTATATCTGTAGCGCCGGCTCCTGAAGAGCATGCGCTATGTTTTTATAAATTTATGGTTACACCTGAACTGCAGTTTGTTTTGGCTACAATTGTCTAAATTTGGACCTCAGCATCAGTCTGACTGGACTACAGGATGTTTAGCCTGGCCACAAGGGGCATTGTCTCTTCTGGCAGGCATGGAACTACAGTCTGGTTGGGTGCTTTAAGATTACTCTCTCTCTCTGAGCCTGCCCAGTGGGAGTGGTGCTCTTGCTGTGCTTTCTGGGAGAGGGTACTTAAGATGCGGACGTCACGTGGTTCGGGGTTCCGGTCCAAAAGGATGTGCTGAATTCATGGTCCTGGTCCTCCTGACCAGCCCCCAGGAAGGGAAAACTAAACTAAAGGAGGATTCTGAGGTGTTTGGGTGCCGTCTCAGGTTTGGGAGAGACCCATTAGCTTCATAGCATTCCAGGGGAGGACTCCAGAAGAAGACCATGTACGGGTTGGTTTCTTAGCAAGAGCCTGGAAGTACTGAAGTACCAAAGTGAATCTGGTCTCGTGGATTTCACCAAGTTCGCTGAAAGATCCAGATATCACACGAGTGTTCTACAAGTTTAGTTTTCCTATGTGTTCTACAACAACATCTGTGGCAGAGACTTATTCTTGTATGTTCTACAACAACGTCTGTGGCAGAGACTTGTTCTTGTATGTTCTACAACAACGTCTGTGGCAGAGACTTGTTCTTGTATGTTCTACAACAACGTCTGTGGCAGAGACTTATTCTTGTATGTTCTACAACAACGTCTGTGGCAGAGACTTATTCTTGTATGTTCTACAACAACGTCTGTGGCAGAGACTTGTTCTTGTATGTTCTACAACAACGTCTGTGGCAGAGACTTGTTCTTGTATGTTCTACAACAACGTCTGTGGCAGAGACTTGTTCCTGAAGTTAAGCACCTTGTTGGCTGCTAGGCCTTGTGAGAGAGGGACTATCCAACTTGAGTGAATCCAGTTGTGAATGGCTATTCTCTGGATTGAGTCAAAGTAAGCAAGTTCTTTATTATTGACTTTGACACTAATGCCGCGTACACACGAGCGGACTTTTCAACATCCAAAGTCCGAAGGACCGAGTCCGTCAGACTATCCGATCGTGTGTGGGCTGCAACGGACTTTTGATTCACCAAAGTCTGACGGACTTTAGAATATGGAACATGCTTCAAATTTTCCCGAAGGAACTCCGCCGGACCCGGTCCCCTTCGAAAACTCCGCTCGTGTGTATGCTACTCCGACGGACTAAAACCGACGCTAGGGCAGCTATTGGCTACTGGCTATGAACTTCCTTATTCGAGTCGGGTCGTACGTCATCACGTTCGAATCCGTCGGAGTTTAGTGTGATTGTGTGTGGCCAAGTCCGTTCGGCCGAAAAGTCTGTCAGAACTCCGTCGGAATTCCAGCAGAACTCCGACGGAACTCCTTTGGAAGTCTGTCGGACTTAAGTCCGCTCGTGTGTACGGGGCAGAAGAGTACCTGAACTTTCTTCCTAACCCTCTGATCCCAATTTAAGAGACTGTTCATTGTTTACGTTTTTGCAAATAAAATCCATTTATACGGATCTATCGTCAGTATCTCAAGTTACTGGGTCATCTACCACGGGACACCCCTAGATGTGAATTAAGGAAAAGAAGGTAACGGTAAGCCCAATCAAACCAGCAGCTCCTTCGGGGGTTTGAACTACATATCCAATAACACCACTGATTCAGAAGCATTTTACTTCCAGTGACACCACTGATGCAGGGGCATTTTGTCCTCATAGTGATGTTGAGGAATGTTTTCCTTCACCACTATTAAGCCCCATGTTTTACTGTAGGACAGTATGAGCATGGCTTTTAAACTTTCCAACTCACTGTGGCACTGTTTTAGCGCATGCTACAACATAAGTTTTGTAGCGGAACATTGCAAACTACTATTGACGCTGTCTCCTTACTCCTCCTGGTTTGTCATCTATGCCCTGGACACTGGATGACCCAGTCCTAATATTGCTCCTCACCACACAACCTTATCTATTTTTTTTCCAAGAGAAGAACTATTACAGACACTCAGTATTACCAGACAGAATTTGACTAATGCTGCATACACATGATTGGAATTTCGGCCAGCAAAAGACCGATGAGAGCTTTTCATTGTAAAATGCGACCGTGTATATGCTCCATCGGAATTTAGCTGGCGAATTCCCACCAGAAAAAAAATTGATATCATGTTCTCAATTTTCCAGATGGAAAAACATTCCAATCGTGTGTATGCAATTCCGACACGCAAAAACTCACGCATGTTCAGATTCAACTACGAGATGGAAGCTATTGGCTACTAGGTATTGAACTTCCTTTTTCTAGTCCTGTCGTACTTGTCACTGCGTTCGTGGTGGTCGGAATTTGGTGTGACTGTGTGTAGGCAAGACAGTTTCCATTGGAATTCTGACGGGAAAACCATCAGAGATTTTTCCGAGGATAATTCCAATCGTGTGTACGTGGCATAACTGTAATTTCCCAGCTGCCATTTTCCAGTGCAGATTTTAATCAGATAAGATAATATTTCTGACTGTTTGCTTAGACCTATGTATTTGGCTCAGCTGGATTTAGATGATCCTTCAGGGCTACCTAATTTACAGTTTTCTTGGTAAAAAGAAAACGCTTAAAGCCAAACACTGCTAGTTAGGAGTGCAAACATTGGATTCAAGGGAAAAATATGCATGGCAGAGATAAACAGGGAGATGATGACTTCTTCGCAAATGGAAAGCGTTTCCAAAATATACCTATATATCATTCATTCATTTTTTACATGGTTAGGACTTCTTCCCATTGAAGACTCAATACCCTTTGCTTGTTCAGTGTCTAGAGTCAGTTTTCTTCTGGTCTTGCCTTTCAAATGTGTTTTTTCCATCTGGCTCATAACCTGGCTTTTGCTCCTAGATGTGTCACACAGTCCAGTCAGGCATTTCTTTGATAAATTCTGTCAGCATCTATTTTTTTTTTTTCTTGGTGATTTGTATTTAACTCCATCCTGCATCTTTTAACAAGAGGAGATGCCATGTGAGAGCGCGGCTGTGTGCTCGTTAGGAGGAGGGGAGCGCTTTGCGTTTATTCAGCCATATAAGGGATGGAGTTGAGCTGCCGCATCTCTTGTGTCTCAGGGGATTAAGAGGAACAGGAGCCCTCCCTCCCTACCTCTCTATTCTTATTAGCGTAGGACTGGTACTAAGCAGGATGGATAGAGCTGGGTGTGACAGTGTCCTTTTTCAGCTGGAGCTACACAACAAGCTCCTGTCCCCAAGATAACAAATGTGCCACATTATATCATACACCTGACATGTGCAATTTATGCAGCTAATTTCTACTCCACGACGGCCCGACCCCCATTCTGGAGCCAAATCATCTCCAAGTACTTTGGGTCAGGAGTGTTCAACTTGTATTTTGAAGCAAAAATACAAGAAAGGAATCCATGTAGAAAATGGTTTGCTGTACTTGGGCGATAAAAGAATAATGTCATATTTTTATATTTTCTATTAGATTTTCCATCTGTGGCAAGGTAGGAAAAAAAGAAAAGAAAAAAAAATGGGATTTTAGCAAAAGGCTTTATTTTCTGTGAATATCAATAAAAACTCAAAGGACTCTTCGAAAATTCTAGATACACTTGCAAACCTTACATGACATTTTACTGTGCATTTAAAAGAATTCAGTAAAACGAATAATACTAGGAGGTTGAAAAAAGGAATTGCTTTTATGTACTTGATGTTTATGAGTTCCAGATGTCCCCGTTCTGTGTAGAATTAGTTACCAGCAGCTGTATAGAGATCTGAAGTAAACAGAATGTAGAAGTGCCCACTATTGGGCTGAATGATGTTGTCTACGGGGCTCATGCAAATGGTCGCTTTTGTCCCAAAACGAAAAACATGTCCCCAGAGGCACATGTGGCTCATACAGCCTGCAGCCACAAGTCCCGTCAGTATGAATGACAGGCTGAAATATATGGCAGTTACGCTCTGTTCCGACTTGTACTTGCATTCAGGACCCAATGCCTTCAGGGATGTATGCCCTGAGTGCATACATTTTGTGTTTATAGGTCTTTAAACATGATTAACATTTGGAACAGCAGACAACCCCATATTTAAGCCTGTCGTTGACTTTCCAGGCTCTATAGGACACCTGTGCTTCCCAGGCACTGGAATACATTCATCTTTTATGCTATACGGGCAAAAGCATCCAATGCATGAGCTGTAAAGCAACTACAGTGATCAATTAGACATTTTTTTATTACATTTAAATTGTAGTAATCTTTAACCACTTGAAGACACAGTCTTTTCTGGAACTTTTTTGTTTAAAAATGTAATCACTTCAATACTGGGCACTTAAAGTGGAAGTAAACCCATTGATTTAAACAGTTAAAAAAAAAAAGGCATGCCGGGAATGCCAACTGCTCATTGGCTGTGTTCTCAGCCAAACTATCAAACCATCCAATTGCTGGTGTCATACCGAATCACATGTGCAGCACCATAGCAGTTGAAGATTAAACAGAGGCAAAGATGGCAGCTTGCTTGGCTGAAAACGATACAGGAGTTTACTTCCACTTTAAACACCTTCCTGCCCAGACCAATTTTCAGCTTTCAGCGCTGTCGCAATTTAAATGACAATTGCACGGTTATGCTACACTGTACCCAAATGAAATTTTTATCATTTTTTTCTCACAAATAGAGCTTTCTTTTGGTGGTATTTGATCACCTCTACGGTTTTTATTTTTTTGCTAAACAAATAAAAAAATACCGAAAATTTTGAAAAAAAATGTTTTTTTTTGTTTCAGTTTCAAAACTTTGTAAATAAGTAAGTTTTCTCCTTCACTGATGGGCACCGATGGGGCTACACTGATGGGCACTGATAAGGTGGCACTGATGGGCACAGATGAGGTGGCACCAATGAAGTGGCACTGATTAGGTGGCATTGATGGACACTGATATGTGGCACTTAGAGGCGGCACTGGTAGGCGGCACTGATGGGCACTGATAGGCGGCACTGATGGGCGACACGGATGGGCACTGATAGGTAGCACAAATTGGCACTGATAGCTGGCACAGATTGGCATGGATAGGCGGTACGGATGGGCATGGATAGGCGGCACAGATGGGCATGGATAGGCGGCACAGATGGGCATGGATAGGCACTGATAGATGGCACGGATGGGCACTGATAGGTGGCACGCATGGGCACTGATAGGTGGCATTGTATTATATTATACTGTACTAATGGATGCCAATCAGTGCCAAACAATAATGCATGCCAATCAGTGATGCCCATTGTGGGCACTGATTGGCATCCATTATGGGCACTGATTGGCATCCATTGTGGCCCTGACTGGAATCCCTGGTGGTCTAGGGTGGCATACCTTGTCCTGGGCATCCCTGGTGGTCTGGTGGCGTCCCTGGTGGTCCAGTGTGGGCATCCTTGGGGGGCTGCGCTGATAATGGATCAGCACAGACCCCCCCTGTCAGCGGAGCAGCCGCTCGGCTCTCCTCTACTCACGTCTGACAGACGCAAGTGAGGAAAAGCCGATCACCGACTCTTACTATTTACACTGTGATCAGCCGTGATTGGACACGGCTGATCACGTGGTAAAGAGTTTCCATCGGAGACTCTTTACCGACATCGTAGTTGTGGGGTGTCAGACTGACACTGCGGGGGTGTGCAGTGGCTCAAAATCCTGATCACGTCATATGACGTCCGGTCAGGATTTTGAAACCACTTTGCCGCCGTGCTTTTGTTATAGGGCGGGCGGCAAGTGGTTAAATCAGTATTTTTTTTTATAGAAAATAACTTAGAACCCCCAAACATTATATTAAATATTATAAATATTTTTTTTAGCAGAGACCCTAGAGAATAAAATGGAGATTGCTGCAATATTTTATATCGCACAGTATTTGTGCAGCGGTCTTTCAAACACAATTTTTTGAGTAAGATACACTTAAACCACTTTAACCACTTAAATGCCAAGCACTTAGACACCTTTCTGCCCAAGACAATTTTTACCTTTCAGTGCTGTTGCAATTTGAATGACAATTGTGCGGTCATACAACACTGTCCCTAACCAATGTTTTATCATTTTGTTCCCACAAATAGAGCTTTATTTTGGTGGTATTTGATCACCTCTGCTACAAATAAAAAACGACCGGACATTTTGAAAGGAAAAAAGTTTCTTTGTTTCTGTTAATTTTTGGGTAAATATGTTTTCTTCTTCAATGATGGGCACTGATATGACTGCAGTGAGGGGCAATGATGGGCATTGATGAGGTGGTACCAGTGAGGTGGCACTGATGAGGTGGCACTGATGATTGGCACTGATAGGTGGCACTGATAGGTGGCACTGGTATGTGGCACTGATGGACACTCGTAGGCAGCACTGATGGGCACTCGTAGGTGGCACTGATGTGTACTTATGGGTGGCACTATATTGGGTACTTATGGGCGATACTGATAGATGGCACTGATGGGCATGGATGGGAACTGATAGGTGCCAGTGATGACACTGATGAGTGGCATTGCTTGGCATCGCTGAATTTTTTTGTTTTCATAATGTTGCCAGTCAGTGCCCATTTGTGGGATCTGATTGGCATTGATTGGGTATATGTTGGCACATGTGGATGGCCATGGGGGATGTACCTGGCCACCCACATGTTATGTGCTTCCCTGGTGGTCCTGGCAGCTTCCTTGGTGGTCCGAAGTGGGCATCCGAGGGGGGGATGTGCTGATAAATAATCAGCACAGACCCCCCCCCCCCCGTCAGGAGAGCTGCCGATCGGCACTCCTCTACTCGCATCTGTCAGACGAGAGTGAGGAAAAGCCAACGGCTCTTCCTGTTTACATCGTGATTAGCCGTGATTGGACACGGCTGATCACGTGGTAAAGAGCCTCCCCTGGCCATCATTCTGCTATAGGCCAGACGGGAAGTGGTTAAGACTGGGCCTATTTTTCAGATTAAAATCATTTTTTTTTTTTGCTAGAAATTTACTTAGAACCCCAAACATTATATATTTGTTTTCTAACACCCTAGAGAATAAAATAGCGGTTGTTGCAATACTTTTTGTCACATCGTATTTGCGCAGCGGTCTTACAAGCGGACTTTTTTGGGAACATTTTTTTTTAATTAAAAAATAAGACAACAATAAAGTTAGCCCAATTTTATTTATATTGTGAAAGATGATGGTTTCCCCGAGTAAATTGATACCCAACATGTCACACTTCAAAGTTGCGCCCGCTCATGGAATGGCGACAAACTTTTACCCTTAAAAATCTGCATATGCAACGTTTAAAATATTATACAGCTTTCATGTTTTAAGTTACAGAGAAGGTTTAGGGCTAGAATTATTTTGCTCACTCTACCGATCGCGGCGATACATCACATGTGGGGTTTGAACACCGTTTTCATATGTGTCCGCTACTCGCGTACGCGGTCGCTTCTGCACACGAGCTTGGCGGGACGGGGTGCATTTAAAACATCCCGTTAAATAGAAAAAAAGCATGACTGGGCCTCTTAAATATGAGATCTGGAGTCAAAAAGACCTCAGATCTCATATTTACACTAAAATGCAAGAAAAAAAAATGTTGTTTGAAAAAAATAAAAATGTCTCTTTAAGAGCTATGGGCAGAAGTGACATTTTGAAGCCGCTTTCGCACCTGCAATGGTATGGAGATGGGTGGGGCCATCTTCTCCTCACTCAGCACCATACCACAGTCGGGAGCAGATGCGATTGCCTCTGCTGCTCCCGGCGGTTCCAGTAAGTGGCAGAGGGCACTGGAGCGCGATGGGTGCCCCTCTCTTATCGCCGATAAAAATGATCTTGCGGTGAATTCACCGTAAAGACCACTTTTATCTGAAAGTGGACCACCCGCTGAAGAAGAGGATATAGGGGTTATGGCAGTTATCTGCTGCCATAACATTGATATCCCTCTTAAAACAGCTGACATATAATGACGACAGGCGGTCCGTAAGTGGTTAATGAATTTTAAAAAAATCACAATATTTACCCCAATTGTTTGTATAACGTAAAAAGATGATGTTACACCGAGTAAATAGATACCTAACATGTCATGCTATAAAATTGTGCATGCTCATGCAATGGCAACAAACTTACGGTACTTAAAAATCTCCAAAGGCAACATTACCTTAATACATTAACACATTACCTGTTTGGAGTTACAGAGGGGGTCTAGCACTAGAATGTTTGCTCTAATGTTTGTAGCCATACCTCACATGTGTGGTTTGAACACTGTTTAGATATGCTTGCGTGACTTATGTATGCGTTCACTTCTGTACACGAGCATGAGCAAAATCGTATTTATTTTACTTTTATTTTTTATTTTTACACTGTCCCTTTATTTTTTGATCTGTTTTATTCCTATTACAAGGAATTTAGACATTTCTTTTAATAGAAATTAGGTTTTCTCTTTATTGAGAGATCTAGGGTAAAAAAAAAAAAAAAAAATCTCTCATTCACCCTTTAAAGGAATTTGTATTTTTAAACTTTTGCTTTTAAAAAAAAAAAAAAAAAATATTTACTATGGCCTGAGAACCGGAAGTGACGGCAGATGAGACGAGTGGCATTGGATCACTCCCAGGCTCCACCGATCGGTTGGTTAGACCTGGGAACAACCGGTAAGTGGCAGGAGGGGGGGCACAGATTTTGATGATTCCTAAAAGGGATCCCGTGGTGAATCCGTCTACAGGACCACTTTTATCTGAAAGAAAATGAGCCATAGTAAAAAAAATACTGGGGTTCTGGCAGCAAGCTGCTGCCAGAACTCCAGTATTTAATGTCAAATGAATGACATGTTTTTACTAAATAAATATATATATTGCAGTCTCCACTCTAATTGATCCCAAAGGTGTTCTATCAGGTTGTGGTCATGACTCTGTGTAGGCCAGTAATGTTCCTCCACCCCAAACTCGCTCATGCATGTCTTTATGGACCTTACTTTGTGCACTGGTGAGCAGTCATGTTGAAACAGGAAGGGGCCATAGCCAAACTGTTCCCACAAAGTTGTCCTTAAAGTTCTTTTCACTGGAACTAAGGAGCCAAGCCCAACCGCTGATAAACAACCCCACACCATAACCACCCCCCCCCCCCCCCAAATGATTTGGACCAGTGCACAAAGAAGCCTTTCTGTATTTGGAGATTAAATCTCTTTTCCTCCAGATGTAAAGAGTGCCCCCTTGTCATTTATACATGTTGAACATATCCCCCTTTAATCTCTTCTTCTCAAGACAAAATAAATTCAGTTCCGCTAATCGTTCCTCATAGCTGAGCTCTTATTAGTTTGCATAGGCATGCCCACGGCACACCCTAATCATCCCTGTGCTCTGTCGGTGTTTCACACCTTTTTTAGTGCTGACTGCCTGCAAAATGTCTGCCGGTCCCTGTGTAGCTCAGTCACTGCCACTGGGGTCGGGTCTAGCCGGCAAAAACAGCTGTACCACAGCCACAGAGTAACCCAGCCACATTTTCCGATGCAGCTTCTATAGTTCCGGCTGCAGGTCCCGCAGGCGTCAGCAGAGTGATCTACATCTGCACTCCGCCCTCCTTCTGGCCTCTCTCCCTTAGAAGCAGTGGACTAGTGGGGCCTGGAGAGCGGCAGATGAGTGGCTGAAGCCTGATATATATATATACAAAAAAGTGCATATATATTTATATATATACTACTGTCTTTGGTATAAAAAATAAATCCCAGAGTATATTAACCACTTCCCATATGCCCACAGCCCCAATATATGGCCGAAGGGAAGCAGTGCCCAATGTGGTTTAACGTACCTGTACGTCAGCCCACATTGGGGCAGTGGCGGCTGGTGCTCAACATTTTTGGGGGCACGTAAACAAAGTGAAAAAAAAACCCATCAATTGCAGCCACTGTGCCCATCAAACGCAGCTACTGTGCCCATCAATTGCAGCCACTGTGCCCATGAAACACAGCCACTGTGCCATCAAATGCAGCCACTGTGCCCATGAAACACAGCCACTGTGCCCATCAAACGCAACCACTGTCCCATCAAACGCAGGGACTGTGCATCAATTGCAACCACTGTGCCATCAAATGCAGCCACTGTGCCCATCAAACGCAGCCACTGTGCCCATAAATTTCCGCCACTATGCCATAAAACTCAGCTACTGTACCCATCAATTGCTGCCAGTGTGCCCATCAATTGCTGCCAGTGTGCCCATCAATAAAAAAAATGTGCATTTCTTTTATTTTTTTGCCAAAGCCTTGAAAGTATTGCACCAGCGATCAGCAGATCACTGATGCCATGCAGGTCTCATGTACACTATCAGTGTATCGGCTTACCCTCAAGGGTAAGCCCATACTCCCTGACAGCCTACCATTAAAGTTCATGTGTGTGTAAAGGCAGGCGTCCCAATACTTTTAGTAATATAGTGTAAATATATAAACGCATGTGTGTTTGAGCTTTGGGGTGCACACCCTAATGGATAAGGCTGTGCATGCCTATGTCAGTTTGGTTGCTCTTTTGTGCACTTTCTCCAGTTCCATAAAATCCTTTTTATGAACTGGTTCCCAAAACTGAACTGCATACTCCAGGTGAGGTCTTACTAATTATTTGTACAGGGGCAAAATTCTCTCTCTCTCTCTCTTTATCTCTCTCTCTATCTCTCTGCAGTCCATGCCTCTCCTAATACACAAAAAGATTTTGTTCGCTTTGGAAACTGCAGCCCAGCATTGCGTGCTATTATAAGGCTTACAGTGCCTTAAAGTATTCATACCCCTTGAAATTTTCCACATTTGTCATGTTACAACCAAAATCGTAAATATATTTTATTGGGATTTTATAGACCAACACAAAATGGCACATAATTGTGAAGTGGAAGGAAAATAATAAATGGTTTTCAAACATTTTTACAAATAAATATGTGAAAAGTGTGATTTTGTATTCAGCCCCCATGAGCCACAATTTTGTAGAACCACCTTTTGCTGCAATTACAGCTGCAAGTCTTGACCCTCAATAAAATACATTTACATTTTTGCTTGAGCTATTTTGCATGAAGAATGGGCACAAATTTCACTCTCTAGATGTGCAAAGCTGGTCTAAACATACCCAAAAAGACTTGCAGTTAAGCTTAGCTGGGGACCTTACCAGAAAGAGAGAAATAGGGATATAGACTGGGTCAGCTTTTGGATCAAAGAGCCAGGAGACCCGGCATAATGAGGAGGCTTCTTTTTCTGGGACTGAGTAAGTACTTGATCCAGCTACTTAAAAGAGAAGTGACTGTGGAGTGTTTCACATTGCAAGTCAGGACAGGACACAGCCAGGAGTTGTGCAAGACAACCAGGAGAGCTCCATATTTCAGAGACTGAGCTTACTACAGCCAGGAGCGGTACAAGACAGCTAGGAGTTATACTACTATTACTACTAACAGAACAAAGTACATTGAAGCCTAAGTTGTGTGTGACACAGTTATAAACCTGTTCAGAGCAGCAGGAAGTTATAGCAGTCCTCAGGTTCTACAGCTTCTCCTGTTTGGTGTATCCCAATCTCCCATCCCTATCCAAATTCACCATTCCCCAATAAAAAAACACTAAAAACAAAACCCCTAGACTGATTATTGAGCCTTCGGAAGAATGCTGAGAATGTCATGTGTCTGGCTGTGAGTTCTGTATTGGGGAAATAGGCCTAATTGCCAGTGGCTCTTGCAAGAGTAGCCCTACACCTGACTAGGTTGGAGAATATTTATTGCAGATGTATATGCAAAAGAGATATGAACAACAGTAATGACACTGCAAACAGTCAAACAATACCAAGAAATATGCATCAAATGGGTGAACAATAGCAAAAAATAACAATTGGCATCTAGAGATCAACCCCCCAAACCCTATACTGGGGAAATCCTGACTAAGGAGAGCTACACAACCATAAAAGTTCAGCAGTCTGTATTATACCCTCTCTTTTCTGCTGGCCAGCTTGTTGGCGCCCAGCTCATATGTTGGAGCACTCAGGATAATGTCCATTTAAGCACTGATAAAGACACTAGCTAGGTGATACTTGCAGGCAACACTGTTCTTCTGTTGTCAATGTGTAGTGGGATCTGGCCAGCAGCCTTGTGATAATGTCAATATTCCCATCGCACATGTTCCTGGATTAGGCTAAAAAGTAACAAGTGCTGCAGCAACGTCCAGCTGGAAACTGGAACAACCGATCCACTTTCATTTTTTCCAGCACTTTACTGATAACACATGTGTCCCAGAAGGATATTTTTATTGAAGAATGATCACATCACAACAAGAAAGGTGCAACATTTTAGAGCCACGCAAGACTTCTTCATCAGGCATGTGAGGTCAACAGCCTCTCACCAACTCCTGTGGTAGCCGGCGATCTCCCCCTTTGTTTCCTGTTGAAAGCACAACCGATCAGTGTCCGCAGTGTCCTTCCCCTTGATCAGGGAGCAGTCTCTGTCAGAATCTCTCTCCACTGTTCCATGATGTCTGGCACTGCTCCTTCCTCCCTCTCAGGTGCAGTGGTGAATGGCCTGCTGGCAGCCTAAAGTAGTGTTTCTCAACTCCAGTCCTCAAGGCGCCCCAACAGGTCATGTTTTCAGGCTTTCCATTATTTTGTACAGGTGATTTGATCAGTTTCACTGCCTTAGTAATAACCACAGCCGTGTCATCTTAAGGAAATCCTGAAAACATGACCTATTGGAGCACTGTGAGGACTGGAATTGAGAAACACTGGCCTAAAACACACTCAGTCCCTCCGAATGTCCTCCACACTCTCCTTCTCCTTAACTGGAGAACAACAATCACTCTTTCTATTCCTCTGCTCAGAGCTCCAATTAATAGGGGATCTGTAGTCTATGAAGCCAGCACAGTCGGTAAAAAACTACACCTCTCACAATCCTCCATTCTTTCCAGCATTAATAGCAGTCCACATCCTCTTCCTCTGTGTATACCTATTGGGTAGAGGGTGAGCTTTAACACAGGCTGTACAACACTTGCTGTGTGTCACTGATAAGACACAGAAACCTCTCCAAAGAAGCATTTGACCACTATATCCCTGGCAAACATGAACAAGAGCAGCAGCAGACACAAAGAGTCTGCATCCGCAAACTCTCTGCTAACATTGCAGACCTCAACTACAGATGACTTGCCCAAAAGAAGCTAATTCTGATTCTAAGGACTGGTAAATCTTTTTTGTTTTTAGGTTTAATGCTTTAAATACAATACAATATATTCTGGATCTTGATCAGTTTGGACCTGCTATTTACAGTGTCTAAAAATTACTTTATCCAGTAGTTTATAGAAGTCCGATTCTTCCTTTCTACTTTTCTGTTTGATTTAGGAAATAAGATAAATCTAATGATTGCAAGCAGCATACACAGCTCTTTTCTACTGCTGCGTTATACAACAGGCCTTTTGTGATCTATCTGTGATTTCATGTTGCAGGACTTTCCTTATTAAGCCCATGTCTCCTCCATGTTTATTGAATAACAAGGCTATGTAGGTTTACACGTCTGATGCTGATTTATGCCACCTAGGTTGAAGGTGGTATAGAAGGAGATGACTGCCTAATGACACATCTAGATTTTTATAGTATCCAGAAATGGGAGTTTTCATGTCATGCATGTCAAGCACTCATCTCATACCCTGATTATATCTGACACATACAATATAGGCATCCTACAGTCACGCATGTTGTTATTCTGTACTATTTTGTTCCTGTACCTTTTTTTAACTTTCCTCCACTATTATTTTTCATCAACTTCTCTTTTTAATCAAGAACAATTCATCTGACACTTGCGCCTCTCCATCTAATTGTCCGCTCTAGCCAATGTATTTCTGTTCTTATTATTTTCCATTCTTCCTATTGGTTCACTTTTACGTGTTACTGATCTTGACAAACCAAATTAAAAGGATTTTATGTCAGAATAAATAACACTCATTGTGGAACCTGAGTCAAACCCACAGGGTCTATGCTCAAGTATTCTAAACGACAATTAATGCTATATAATTCATGGTAAAATAACACATTACATTTTTCTAAAAAAGTTTTAAATTCACCAAAAAAGTTTGTAAAATAAAGCATGTTTTATTGCTTTGAAATGTGCGGTATTTATGTCATGAAAACCCCCAGTATTTTATTTGCATGATGTTTAAAAGTGCGTCCACAGATTATGACCACTCTTCTTCATGTCCTCCTTTGCATGGCTTTGAATTCCCTCAAATTTGAATGAAATAGCTTCATTTCTGCTGTAGCTCAACACTGCTATGTACAACTATCAAATGTCAGTGTACACTATTGAAAAATCTTGCCAACTGCAGCAGCTTGTAAATGCCCACCTTATTTTATAAAAACTGACATATCCCTGCCCTGCTCATTAAGGTGTGCCAGCTCCTTAACGACTCATTTTTATACATTCTTAAAACATTGCACGGCTAGACTGGGGACAAACGATATTTATTTTTGTGAAATATCATATGCAAGACCTTCTCTACAAGGCATATGATGTGCACTTGCTTTAAGCCAAACCTTTATGTTGTCACTTTGTTTTACTGTTCGAGTTTCGACACTCGTTACTGATGTACCGCATTTGCTGTTTTACCACCAGTCTGTTTAAAATATTGCACACCAATATGTATTAATGTACTGTGTACTCGCACTATTGCATGTTAATAAAATATGTTAAAATCCACCAGGATTGCACCAATATTTCACCACGTGAAGTTCGTATCCCCTCAGGGGGTTAAACTCACCAGATACAAGAATAACTAGCGCCTTTAACCACTTGCAGACCGGACCAATTTGCTGGTCAAAGACCAGACCCCTTTTTGCGATTTGACACTTCGTCGCTTTAACTGACAATTGCGCGGTCGTGCGACGTGGCTCCCAAACAAAATTGACGTCCTTTTTTTCCCACAAATAGAGCTTTCTTTTGGTGGTATTTGATCACCCCTGCGGTTTTTATTTTTTGCGCTATAACCAAAAATAGAGTGACAATTTTGAAAAAAACGCATTATTTTTTACTTTTTGTTATAATAAATATCCCCCAAAAATATATAAAAAAACATTTTTTTCCCTCAGTTTAGGCCGATACGTATTCTTCTACATATTTTTGGTAAAAAAAATCACAATAAGCGATTATTGATTGGTTTGCGCAAAAGTTATAGCGTTTACAAAATAGGGATAGTTTTATAGCATTTTTATTAATAATTTTTTATTCTTTTTTTTTTACTAGTAATGGCGGCGATCAGCGATTTTTATTGTGACTGTGACATTGTGGGGGACCCATCGGACATTTTTGACACATTTTTGGGACCATTGTCATTTATACAGTAATCACTGCTATATAAATGCAGTGATTCCTGTGTAAATGACACTGGCAGTGAAAGGGTTAACCAGTGGGTGGCAGTGTAGGGGTTAAGTGTTCCTAGGGGTGTGTTACTAACTGTGGGGGGGTTGGACTTTCATTTAGTGAACACTGATCTCTGCTCCAATCACATGGAGCAGAGATCAGCGTCACTAGTTGCTAGGCAGAATGGAGAAATGTTGTTTACACAGCATTTCCTCCATTCGGTCGCTCCGTGAGACAATCACGGGGATGCCCGCGGTGATCGAGTCCGCGGGTCTCGCGACCGGACTCACGGGGGTCCCGGCCAGCGCGGGAGCACGCCGCCGCCGCCACGCTCCCGATGGCAGGGTGGCATTGAATATTGGACGCACCTGTACGCCAATATGCCTGCCCGTGCCATTCTGTCGACGTACATCGTTGTACGCTGGGCGGGAAGGGGTTAAGGGAATAATCCCATTTTTATACACCGCAATTCAAATGTCCTCCACCAGGGTTCGTCTGCCAAACACGCTTCCACAACGTCATAGAATATAAAAAGATTCGCACATAGCGTAATTCTATTTTTTATTCAAAATGGTCACACATATATAAAACCCTAATGTCAATCTGCGTACATTTAATAAAAAGAAAATAAGCATAAGAACATCAGTGTGTTCGGTCACCGTTTCAGATGGATGCCAGGAACTTTCCCAATGTGTCTTTTTGCTGACACTGTTGTTACTTCCTGGATTTGGTTAACGGTGGAACTCAGCTGTAACTTCCAGTCAATGTCGTATAGGCCACGCTCTGACGCGTTTCGTCACTTCCGACTTTAACTGAGGGCGTCATTATTATATCTATTTTTTATTACTATTTATTTGGTCTGTAGAAATAGGCGCTGAGTGGGGTACTGTGGGCCTATCTTATACCCTTTTTTGGTATATATATATATATATATATATATATATGTATATATATATATATATAGAGAGAGAGAGAGAGAGAGAGAGAGAGAGAGAGAGAGAGAGAGAGAGATAGATATATATATATATATATAGATAGATATCTATATCTATATACAGTGAATTATGCTATAAATTCATACACCCTTCCAATTAGTGAAATAAATATCATCAATTAAATATATAAATATATAATGAATTCATATCTATATATATATATATATATATATATATATATATATATATATATATTATCAATTCATATATGTACAATAATAAAGTCCAGGCAAAGATTAAAGTGCTCCCAATTTGTTGTTCAATATTAAATGTTTTCAACCATTCAAGAAGTTGACTTTACTCTCAAGAGTACTGGAAAATTATATTGCAGACTAATTTTGCTATATAAATGTAGTCCCCTTTTTAAATACTCAGTGCAAAATGTCCAACAATCTCAAATTTTCCATCCACTTCAAAAGGAAGGATATATAAACTTTTTTATCCAACAGTCCTATATATCAACCACATGTTCCACCCTGGTGTGAAAGAGGCCACTCACCTTCAGGTTGGACCTATATTTTCATATATTTTCATACAGGTCAGAGATGCTTGTTAACACAATCCTCCATAGTGCTGCGATCCCCCAAATATTCAGTGTGTACCTGCGATTTCTTATTCCTCCACCCCATGTATTTCCCAGGAGTGTTCACATAAATGAGAGAGACTTTTTCATAGTGCAAAACCTTAAAGTGATTGTAAAGTCTCTCTTTTTTTTTAAAAACAAACATGTTATACTTACCTGCCCTGCACAGAGCAGCCCTGATCCTTCTCTTCTCGGGTCCCTCGCTGGCTCTCCTGGCCTCTCCCTCCTGCCGAGTGCCCCCCATAGCAAGCAGCATGCTATGGGGGTACCTGAGCTAAGGCACAGCTCTCTGTGTTGATTCAGACATGGGGTTGCGGTTCGGCTCTGCCCCCTCTCTCTCCTGATTGGCTAACTGACTTTGACAGCAGAGGGAGCCAATGGCGCCACTGCTGTGTCTCAGCCAATCAGGAGCAAGAGACCTGAATGGCTGAGGCACTCATGCACATCGCTGGATAGAGAGGAAGCTCAGGTAAATATTAGGGGGGCTGAGGGGGACTGCTGCACACATACTGTAGAATGCATTAAGATAAAAGCATGGTATACTTAAAGTGGTTGTAAAGGCAGAATGCTTGCGTAGGGTACCCCCTAAGGAGCTGCACATTAAATTGCTTCCCCCCATCTCCTGTACAGCCAGGCACATCACATTTTCACTGGCACTCCAGAGTCAGAAAACAGTCCATGACTTTGTTTTTATTATTTGTTAGTGGTTAATAACTTGGATAGGGATGGGAGATTATGGGAAGCCCACTTGACTTGACTGCTAAGGTGCAATGGGCCTAGGTACAAATTAAGTGTAACATAATGGGATAAAACCGACCACCCTTGCCCCCTCACCCCATTAAATAAAACACTTACAAACATTAGGTTGCAAAGGGCAAGGCCACAGCTTTATTTAAATTCCAACTAATAACATGTGAACACTTTAAACCAGTGCCAGTCACAGTTGTACAGTGTTGGACAGACAGCCTACTTCCAATTTTACATCAAGGGCATAGCCAATTACAGCAACTTTAAATAACTGCAGCAAGCTGTGACATACCATAAATAAAAAGGGGCTGGAGGATGGGCAGCACTTCCATCCACTTCTTCAAAAGACAGAGAGTTCCATGGGGGGCAATAATTTTGTGAGCTCAGGTCCAGCCCATCCCCCAAGTTTCCACCAATCCTTGGTGACCATCAACCACCTTGTCCAGCAACTGGCCATGCCCCCATCAGTCAAGGATCTCTTTCCCTATAGGGGCTCAAGAGGCCGTCATAACTGCTAAGGCACAATGGGTCTACAGTGGGTGCCCCCAATATTGTGTCAATCTCGCCGCTGTTAGCGGCGAGATTGACACCCGCGAGCCCCATCGCAGGAGCCAGCACCGAGCTATGTTGCTTCTCCCACTCGCCACCCCCAATACATTCCTATGGATGTGCGGCATCTCATGGGGGGTGGAGAGCGCGAGAAGCACAGCTTGCAGAGGTGATTTCCAGCGTGATCCCATCATGCTGGAAACACAATATTGGCAGCACCTACTGTAGGCACAAATCAAGTGTAACTTCATGGGATAAAACCCACCACCCTTGCACCCTCACCCTATTAATTAAAAACATTTACAACCATTAGGTTGGAAAGGGCAAGGCCACAGCTTTATTTAAATTCCAATACATAACATGTGAACACTTTAAACCAGTGCCACTTTAGATATGTTCTTTGCTATTTTCAGTCATATGCCTTCTATGTCCCTTCAACCATCTGTGTTTTTGATTACTATCTTGATTGATCATGTGTATGAATATTAATCTGTATTTAAAGATTTGTTCTTTGTATTTGTTATCTTAGCATTTACTGCAAGCTGCACCACCTATCTCCTGAGGAAGCTCGAATGAGTGAAACATGTTGAGAGTGGTAGCTTTTCATTCATGTATAAGATTGGTAGCATTTCATGTATTTGTGCCATGCTTATATTCATTGTTATGTATTGATATCTTTTATATTTGATGTTTCTATTTTATTTATTTTTGTATAAATAAAAAATTAAAACCTTTTATAGTATAACGTCTTGATCCATCCAATTTGATACAGTTCAAAGTCCCGGGTTGGTTACCCTCCAGCCTTTTTTCTCCCCCCCCCACCCCCCTCATTTTGATTTTTGAATATAAATATTCGGGATGTGGTATCATTATTTTGTGTAACATAATGGGATAAAACCCACCACCCTTCCATTAGGAAAGGGCAAAGCCACAGCTTTATTTAAATTCGAACTCATAACATGTGAACACTTTAAACCAGTGCTAGTCACAGTTGTACTGTGAGCACGCAATTCAAAAGGGGGCCTGTCCTTACCATAAGTGCTGGACAGACAGCCTACTTCCAATTTTCAATCAAGGGCATAGCCCATTACAGCAATTTTAAATACTGGCAAGATCAAAAAAACACAATCCGCACGTTAGTGGACACAATCCTCGACCCACTGCATCCAGCGCCTGTTCCACACCACGCTGCAGGCCAAGGTTGAAGATGTCCAATCAGATGTCATTAAGGTGAACGCCATCCGATCTCAGCAGATTATCATTAGGGCCCTCCAAATCCTTGTGCCGGATTACAAACCCCACGATCCGCCGAACAAGCTTGGCGACCTCGGAGTTAACCTTGCGACGGAAGCATTCCATGCGGGACCAGGTATTTCCCTGGCCCATATCAATCAAGGCACGATATCAGACCAGATGAGAACCAAGTTGGTATAGACTGCATAACAATGAGCGATGTCTCACTTGATAGTGGAGATTAAGTCCATGGAATGTGTATAACCCACGTCATATCCTCCAGCGTGAAGAATCAAGATGATGGGACCAGAAACATGAGAACATAGGTGCAAACACTCCAGAAGGACCTGGGGCCAGCGTAACCCATGGAGCCCAAGCCAACGGATCCTGTTGAGATCATAGGTGGAACCTAAATACTTCCCATAGCTCCAAACTTCCGACCGACGAGTGGCCCAGTAAAGGAAGGAGCCTCCATCAATCCAGGGTAACAACCTGAAAATTTAAACAACAGGTGTGGGTGGACGTACAAAGAAAAATGAGACCATTCCCATCTACCCAGATGCTGGAGTTCCGTAACGGAGAAACCCATACCAGTCCAGCAGTAGCAGCACCGATGCAAAAAGAGTGGGTCACAAAATCACACAAAGGGAGGCCTAGTTTCTCAAGGCCACAACGTAAAACCCTCAAAAATTGGTACCTGCTCAGGGAGGAGAAATCAGCATGGACAAAGAAGGTAGGGGACGGGGGAGGCCAGCGAAACAAGGCAAAGGGCCCCCCCACAAGACAACCCTTCTTCCCTTGCCAAAGCTGTCACTTTTTGATGTATGCAACAAAACCAACACGCAGCACTCTGAGAAGGTTACATCTTCCGTCAGAATGCCACCCGCCAAGGACATGGATTTTGAAACCAATTCACCGATGTGAAAAGCCCCTGAAAAATAGCCAAGTGAAGGCCACTCGAAAAAGAAGGGTCTCAAACGTAGAAAAGCACATGGACGGCAACAGGGAAAGGATACCAGATAAGATATGAAGGGAAAAAATGGGAGTGCTGAGAATTGGGAGAATGAGTAGAGTGTCTCCAAACCCGCAGGACCGTTGGACAGGAAACGCTTTCATGATGTCTTCCCACCCAAGGAGCTGAAACCAAAAGGACAATGCAGACATAGCCGACAAAACCGCAGAACCGTAGAACCTTTCTGCAGCAAATGAACAAGAAAACAAAGTTACGTGACTGTCATGTGGAGACCAGATTAAAACCCCCCCCCCCGCCTGACACTTGGACCCATTCGTCCCACACACGACAGTACGATGCCCACATCTGTGGGGACAGCGACGCCCATAGGAGGTCTAGCAAACATCAGAAATGAGGTTTCACAAGTTTGTCTGACAGCGGAGACCCGCCAGGCAAGCCGACGGGGCCAGGGAGCGTAAACGAGAGAGAGTATCGGCGATATCATTAGCAGTCCCAGGCAAATGCCTAGCTCTAAAACATATGTTAAACTGCAGGCATTTTAGAACCAAAAACTCAATAACTATACGACTGGAGGGGATCTAGCAGACTGTTGGTTGACCACCTGCACCACGATCATGTTATCGGACCAGAAAACCAACTGCTCGCCCCACAGCTCAATGGTGACAATAATCGGAAAGAGCTCCAGCAGGTTAAGGTTGCATAACAAATCCATGCGGGCCCATGAGGCTGGCCAACACTCGGCAGACCACTCCCCTTGGAAAATGGCACCAAAACACCAGGAGCCTGCCGCATCAGTGTATAGCTCCACTTGTAAGTTAGGTACCTCCTCCAGCAGCCAACAAGACTGGCCATTGTAGGACTGGAGAAAGAATAGCCATATCCCCAAGTCATCCCGCATGGGCTTGGTGATATGGACATAATTGTGGGGGGCAGCCACCCCTTTCATGGCCCATGCCAGGCAACTACAGAAAGCCCTCCCCATGCGGATGAATCTACAGGCAAAGACCAAGTGACCCAGCAAGGACTGAAGCTGTTTCAACTGCAGTTTTTTAGCCCCTTTCCCTTCCCCTTAGACCAGGAAAAGAGCCTGGCCAGCTTGCCATTGGGCAGCCAAAAAAACATTGCCACTGTGTCTATTTCTATGCCCAAAAAAGCCAAAACTGTCACAGGGCCCTTTGGTCTTGTCAGCTGACAGCAGAATGGCAAACCACTTGCAGGGGTCCTGAAAAACAGAATGAAGCCATTGACACTGACCACTGTCAGCTGGGCCTATGAAGAGAAAGTCATTCAAGTAGTGCAACACAGAATGCAAACCAGCCGCCTGGACAACTACCCATCCAAGGAAGTCACTGAAGATCTCAAAGAAATGACATGAAATGTCACAGCCCATATGAAGGCACATGTAAAAAAAAGTAGCTTCCTTGAAAGTAGCATCCTAGCAGATGGAAGCATTCTGGATGGACTGGGAGGAGGCAGAAGGCGGATTCACCCTGGCTAGCAAAGCCAACTGACCAGCAGCTCTGATCAAGTGAAGAGCCTTGTAGAAAGAAGCGTAGTGGACCTTGGATTCCTCCTTATCAATGCAGTCATTGACCGAGGAGCCAGAAGGATAGGGCAGATGGTGGATAAGGCGGAATTTTCCCTCAGCCTTTTTGGAACCACACTGTGGGGGAAACCCTCAGGTTGTGGAAAGGGGGGAGATCAAATGGGCCTGCCATACGCCCCAAATCCAATACCTTCTGGAGCTTCTCTGCCACCACAGACTCAAATTAGATGCCATGGTTTGCACATCGGAAGGAGTGAAAAGGATCCAAAAACCACGGTCCAAATCTTCCATAAAGATCAAGACTTCACTATGAAGGGGTACCAGTCTAGCCAGGGAAGCATCTCTAAGCCCTTGTACACACGGTCGGAGAATGCGTCGGAATGTGTCCCATCGGACCATGTTGTCGGATGATCCGACTGTGTGTGGTATGCATCGGATTGATTCTGTCGGAATATCCGTCGGACCCAATTTTCCAACTTGTTGGAAATATTTTCCGACCAACCGGTTCGATCGGACATACTCCGATCATGTGTAGAGAATTTTGATTGGACCAAGTGCCACGCATGCTCAGATCAAATTCCTACATCAAAGCTATTGGCTACTAGCCTGAACGTAGTCCCATCGTAACGAAATTACGTCATCATGTTCTGAATGATCGGATTTTTTGACAACTTAGTCCGACCGTGTGTATGCAACAGTTTCGGACAAGATCCGACGGACAAAATCCGATGGACAAAATCCGACGGATTTGGTTGTCGAAATCTCTGACCGTGTGTACAGGGGCTAAGACGTTCACTGGCGTCCTCCGGTTTAAAAATGCAAAGCTTGGCCCCCAGCTGGGAAAGTGGCTGTTTTCTCTTCCGGAAACACCGGCTGGCTGGGTAACCTCCTCCACAAAGCCAGCACTCGTGCTTAAAACGGCATGCTGCGTACCATTTGCAGTGGCTCTCATTGAACAGCCAGCATAAACCTTTTTTGGGTGAAGCTGACGTTCCAGAGAGAGCGCCGGCTGGGGACTGAAAGGACGTATGGGCCTGAGGGGGTATATGAGAAATAACCACAGGCTACCATCTTGGCAATCAAAACTAAATTCCTTTCTTGATGCATTTTTGTGGTGAAACTGGGTGTCCTAGTGAAACCAACACTGACCCTTTATAGGCACCCCAAATAAGATCAAGGTAACAAAAGAGAAATGCAGCCACCTCTGGGAAATGGTCACAAAGCACTCTGGGGTAAGCAGAGAACCCCTGTAGCCAGTTCCCAAACATCCGAGGAAGCTGTTTAGATTTGTCGCCCTGTGCCGCAATGTCCATCCGACAAGACTTGTTGATCATCTCCCTGTTGAGATGAACTAGGGCGAGAAAATCAATAAATTTGTGACACCAGATCTTATCCTTGGCGTCTCCCGACAGGTGCGTGCCAGTAGTCAAAACTGCCCACAGAGTGCCATCTGCCACGGAGCCAGAACTAACCGCTGGACCAGACACGCCCATGCGGGACAGGAACAATTTTATGATCGTACCTATGTGTATGTCCGACGGGCCTGAAACTGATGTGCGGAGGCGGGGCTGAAGAAGGGCGACCAGCAGCTGATCCAGGAGGAACACCCGGTGCATGGGAGGGGCAAGCAGAGGCCCGCAACATCCATCTCCTCGAGGAAAGGTAGCGGCTGGCGAGACAGGAGGATGATGATGGAAGGAGAGGTCCAGCGGTGAAGATCCGGCCACCGACCCTGATGAGCCCGGGTGGCCAAGGACAGCAGCCGTGCAGCATCAAGAGCAACTGGAGACCCCCGGGTGGAGGACTCGTGGCAGATAAAGCCCACATCCTGGGCATTGTGTGTGAATCTCCCACCCTGCTGGGAGCAGAGAGATGGTGCCGAGCAGCAGACAAGGGCAAGGCTGTGGCAACAGGCATCAGATGGGAATCTCCCACCCTGCCAGGCGCAGGGAGAAGGTGCCGATTAGCAGGCAGGGGCAAGGTTGTGGTGGCAGGCAGCAGATGGGAATCTCCCACCCAGTTGGGTGCAGGGAGATGCTGGTAGGCAGAGTTCAGCAGCGGCAGGTGAAGGTCGACCATATCCCACCCGGCCGGGCACAGGGACATGTGGGTAAGCAGGAGTCAGAGGCAAAGGGTGAGAAACAAGGTGTAGCTCAACAATCCCACACCCAGCCGGGCATAGGGGGATGCAGAAGAGCCGCTGTCATCTGTGAGGCAGGGTACATGATTGGTACATTTAAATCTCCCACCTGGCTTAGGGAGAGAAGGAGCAGCTGGCAGGGACAGGTCTGCTGGCGCAGGCAGAGTGGAGGGATCTCCCACCCAGCCGGGCGCAGGAAGATGAGGACGTGTGGCCACTGCTGAGGCTGCAGGCTGGCATGCTGAGGGATGGCCAGAGTGGGAGGACCTCTGTGCGAACCCCCCCAGCCCCACCCAGCTGGGTGTCTGGGGAGCAGGGATGGACCCAGGAACATTAGACAGCCTCCTCAGCACTGTATCTCCATCTTCCACCCAACTCCCTGCTGGCATGGCACATGCCTATTTTTAAGGTAATCTCTGCCCCCCCCCCCCCCCCCAGCCCACTAGGCCCCTGAGGCCCCATACATTTTCCAGGCAGATCCTCCTAACCTCCTGCCCACTAGCTCTAGAACATTTTCCAATGTCCCAGAAACAGGTGGAGACACCAGAAGAGCTGTCAGGGTGAGTCATCCAGCCTTGACTCACTGAACCCTGACCCAGATTCACAGTCCTGAGCTAAATTTACCTACACTAACAACACCTATACTATTTCTTGCACACAATAGAGGGTGCTACACTTGTTATTTTACTTTAAAAAAATCTAGACTTTACAATCACTTTAAGAACCTCTTAACTTAGGGATTTGTCATATGCTTTTGGCCCACAACCAACCCTTTAAACTACAAAATAAACAACTACTGCATGACAGGGATTTACATTTACCATAGAAGCTTTTTTATTAACAAAATTCAATAATAAATTATAAATACAGGACAGCAGTAATACATAAATAATATAAGAATTAACATAACAATAAGCTGTTGGCAAAGATTAAAAGAAAAGGAATCTTTGAAGGTGCCAAGTTTATCAAAGATTGTTCTTAACCCTGCCCTCAGCTACCAACACAACTTTGCTTCAAGAGAATTTCTGAAGCACAGTACTTATACTTAACCAGTTCCTGCTGGCTAAATTCATATACTGTATATACAATGGCAGGGCAGGTGCATAGACCATACATACTGTATGTGTCTATGGAGAACCGCTCTTCTGTGCTGACAGCACCATAACTGCACACTTCCAGTCACTGGGTATGATCAGGAGCTTCCGATCATGTGACCACTGTGACAGTCAATTAGAGTGGTCACAAGTTTAGGAAACCTGCCTATGCCTCATTGTGTTGAGTCCTTTAGAGGGCCACCAGGTAGTGGCAGATGGTTAACCGCTTGCCGACCAGGCACCTTCATTATACTGCGGCAGGTTGGCTCGTACCAGCAGATTGCCGTAGGAGTACGTCGGCTTGTGAACTCAATTTTGTTGGCGCATGCGTGCCACCTGAGGCGCTCCCATTGGCCAGCGGGGGAGCCAATCAGCGTTCGTTTCCCGCAGTGACAGAATGGAAATCTGCCTTTGTAAACAAGTCAGATCTCCGTTCTGACAGGGGAGATCACACAGATCCATCTTCCTGCATAGCAGAAAGACAGGATCTGTGTGTTTCCCCAGTCAAACAGTCCCCCATACAGTTAGAAAACACAAACAGGGAGCACATTTAACACCTGATGTTAAATCCTTCCCTGCTAGTGTCATTAGCACAATAACAGTGCACCGATTACTCTAAAAGCGTCACTGATTCCCAAAAAAGTGTAAAAAATGTCAGTTAGCTGTCTGATCTGTCCACCGCAATGTTGTAGTCCTGCTAAAAATCACTGATCGCTGCCATTACTAGTAAAAAAAACAAAAATGCAATAAATCTATCCCTTATTTTGTAGACGTGATAACTTTTGCGCAAACCAATATATGCTTATTGTGATTTTTTTTACCAAAAATATGCAGCAGAATACATATCAGCCTAAATTCATGAATACATTTTTTTTTTTGGAAATGTTTAATAGCAGAAAGTAAAAGATTTTTTTTTTTCAAAATTGTTGCTATTTTTTTGTTTATAGCGCAAAAAATTAAAACCGCAGAGGGGATAAAATACCACCAAAAGAAATCTCTATTTGTGGGGACAGCGTTGCATGACTGCGCAATTGGCAGTTAAAGCGTCGTATCGCAAAAAATGCCCTGTCAGCAAGTGGGTAAATCCTTCTGGGGCTGAAGTGGTTAATGTGGAACTTTTAGTCATTTTTGAGGTCTGTATAAATATAAATCTACCATTTCACAATGTACAGCAGCGGTATAAGCTGTTCCTTTTATCACAAAAAAGGGATTCATTGTGCTCTAGTCAAGTTACTATGCCTGTCATTAGTCTGCAGCAGGCAGCAGAAGGTGTTCCCTCAGTCTCAGTTACATTGAAACTTTGTAGCAGGTCACAAGGCTAAGGCTGATCTGTGATAGACATTAGACATATGGCTAGGAATGAGCTTCTTGTTCGAGTCGAACATACGTTCGACTCGAACATCGGCTGTTCGTCCGTTCGGCGAAGTCCGAACATTTTGGTCCGTTCGCGCCAAATTCGTGTGGCGCTCACGGCCCACAATGCACTGCGATGGCGCAGTGCATTGCTGGCTCATGATTGGCCAAGCATGCACTGTGACCCCGCATGCTTGGCCAATCACAGCGCCAGCAGCGAGGAGAGCCATGATTGGCCACAGGCAGGATGCCTGTGGCCAATCATAGCTCAGGCTGTGTAGTGCACGCCCCACACTATATAAGGCCGCCAGCGCGGCGGCCTTGTGTAGTGTGTTGGCGTCTGAAGCAGTGGGTGTTCTGTGTACCTTCAACACAGTACACACCGATCGTTTTCGGACGATTTTCGATCTTGCTGTTGTGTAGTGGTTGTTGTCTGCGTGCCCTGACCGCAGTATACACCGCTATATTCACCTCACCTATATAGCTAGTGATCTATCTTTTATAATAGAGCTTGCAGTCAGTAGTGTTAGGAGCTTGTGCGTGCTGTCTGCGTGCTCTGTACCCAGTACATACCACTATATCCACCTACATAGCTGTTCTCTATTTGAGCCCACTTGCCATCTGCAGGAGTTATTGGAAGTTGTGTGTGCCTCCAGCACAGCACAGTATACATCTGTATATACCCCTTTATCTCTGGTGTTCTATAATAAAGGCATCTGCAGGAGTTAGTGGGTGTTCTGTGTACCTTCAACACAGTACACACCGATCGTTTTCGGACGATTTTCGATCTTGCTGTTGTGTAGTGGTTGTTGTCTGCCTGCCCTGACCGCAGTATACACCGCTATATTCACCTCACCTATATAGCTAGTGATCTATCTTTTATAATAGAGCTTGCAGTCAGTAGTGTTAGGAGCTTGTGCGTGCTGTCTGTGTGCTCTGTACCCAGTACATACCGCTATATCCACCTACATAGCTCTTCTCTATTTGAGACCACTTGCCATCTGCAGGAGTTATTGGAAGTTGTGTGTGCCTCCAGCACAGCACAGTATACATTTGTATATACCCCTTTATCTCTGGTGTTCTATAATAAAGGCATCTGCAGGAGTTAGTGGGTGTTGTGTGCCTCTAGCACAATATACACTACCCAACTGCTTTTTTACCCAACTCCCTTCAGGCCATTACCATGTCTGGAAGGCCAGCAAGGAGAGGCAGACAGGCGCGAGCCGATAAAAGAGGGCAAGCAGGCTCTGTGTCTAGAGACAACAGTGCTGGACGTGGACGTGGTGCATTGTCATCAGCATGTGGCCATGGGACACGCTTGTCCTTCTTTTCGGCAGCTGGACATGTTGAGCCGCAACATGCCAACGACTTGGTAGAGTGGATGACCAAGCCCTCTTCATCCTCCTCATCCTCTCTCACCCAGTCTCAGGGTACTAGCAAAGCAGCTGCCAACGCATCGTCTTCCCTCCTCTCAATGTCATCATCAGTGACTCCTTCCCTAGACCCACCACGTCCTCCTGAGGAGTCTCCTGAACTCTTTGAGCACAGTGTTGGGTACATGCTCCAGGAGGATGCCCAGTGTTTTGTGGGCTCTGATGATGACACTCAGCTAGAGGAAGGCAGTAGCGTGAGCGCAGAGAGAGGGGATGCTCAAAAAGGACAGCAATCTGGCAGTCATGTTCCACAAGCTGCAGCATACTGCCAGGTTTGCTACAGCGATGAAGAGGGAGGGGATGATGAGGGCACTGACTCCACGTGGGTGCCTGGAAGGAGAGAGGAGGAGGAGGAGGAGGCGGCACATGTCCAACGAGGCAGGATGCCCTCCGGGGGCCAGCTTAGGGGCAGCACACCGACTGAATCACACCGGAGAGCTCCGCCTGTGCAGGGCGCTGCCTCTGCGCGTTATTCTAAAAGTTCTTTGGTGTGGGCCTTTTTTGAGACGAGTGCATCAGATCGCACTGCTGCTATTTGCAACATATGTCTCAAGCGTATCTCGCGTGGCCAAAACATCAGCCACTTGGGCACCACATGCTTGACCAGACATATGTTGACCTGCCATGCAGCTCGTTGGCAAGCGTACCTCAAAGACCCACACCAAAGAACAAAGCGGACCTCTCCTTGCTCCTCATCAGCTGGCATCTCCAACCCCACTAGACCTTCAGTCCTCTCTGAAACCTGCTCTGAGAGGAATGAATGTGTAGAATTAGGTGTGTCACAGCCAAGTGCTTCCGGGAACTCTGCTAGCGGTACACCCACGTCCGATTATAGCAGGCAAATGTCCCTGCCCCAACTGCTGGACCGGCAAAAGAAGTTCACTCCCAGCCATCCACATGTCCAGCGGTTGAATGCTAGCTTGGCTAAATTGCTAGCACTTCAACTGCTGCCTTTTCAGTTGGTAGACTCGGCCCCCTTCCGTGAGTTTGTACAATGTGCGGTTCCTCAGTGGCAGGTCCCCAAACGCCACTTTTTCTCACGGAAGGCGATTCCGGCTCTCTACCGGCATGTGGAAGGCAATGTCCTTGCCTCGCTGGACAGGGCGGTCAGCGGTAAGGTGCATATTACCGCTGACTCATGGTCCAGCAGGCATGGACAGGGACGTTACCTGTCTTTCACGGCCCATTGGGTCACTCTTCTGGCAGCTGGGAAGGATGCAGGACAAGGTGCAGTAGTGTTGGAGGTTGTTCCGCCACCACGCCTCCAAAATGCTACTATTGGTTGTGACACACCTCTCTCCTCCACCCCCTCCTCTTCTTCTTCCTCCATGGCTTCTTCCAGTGCTCTGTCCTCAGAACCAGCGGTGCTTCGTAGGCGTTCCAGGGGCTACGCAAGTACGCAGGCAAAACGATACCATGCCGTGCTTGCGCTGGTTTGTATGGGGGACAGGAGCCACACTGGGGCGGATGTTTTGTCAGCTCTGCAGGGGCAGGCCGAGAGGTGGTTGACGCCACGCCAGCTTTAGCCAGGAATGGTGGTTTGTGACAATGGCACCAACCTCCTCTCCGCCCTCCGACAGGGACAACTGACCCATGTGCCCTGTGTAGCTCACGTCCTTAACCTGGTGGTGCAGCGGTTCTTGGGCAGGTACCCCGGCTTATAGGATGTCCTGAAGCAGGCCAGGAAAGTCTGTGTGCATTTCCGCCGATCATTTAATGCCTGTGCTCGGCTGGCTGAGCTCCAAAAGGAGTTGAACCTGCCCAAGAACCGCCTTATATGTGACATGCCCACCAGATGGAACTCAACGTTGGCCATGCTGCAGCGGCTGCACACGCAGCAGAGGGCCATCAATGAGTACCTGTGCAACTACGGCACCATGACAGGGTCAGGGGAGCTCGGTTTTTTCTCACCACGCCAGTGGGGCATGATCAGGGATGCATGCACTGTCCTGTCACCGTTTGAGGAGGCCACAAGGATGGTGAGCAGTGACAGTGCATGCATCAGTGACACTGTGCCTCTTGTCCACCTCTTGGAGCATACGCTGCGTGGAATAATGGACAGGGCACTTGAGGCAGAACAGAGGCAGGAAGAGGAGGACTTCCTTGCCTCTCAAGGCCCCCTTTATCCAGACAGTGTTCCTGCTGTGCCACCCACACAGGAAGAGGATGAGGAGGAGGAAGAGGAGGAGGAGGATGATTGTGTCAGCATGGAGGTGGAGGCTGGCACTCTGCTGCTGCTGCTGCTGCTGCTGCTGATGCTGTCTTATAGGGATGATTTACAGTCCCAAGAAACACGTGGACTTGTACGTGGCTGGGAGGAGGTAGCTGCGGATCATGTTGTCCTTAGTGACCCAGAGGACTCCGGACCGAATGCCTCAGCTAACCTACGCTGCATGGCCTCCCTGATCCTGCAAAGCCTGCGGAAGGATCCTCGTATTCTTCGGATCAAGGAGAGGGACCATTACTGGCTGGCCACTCTCCTTGATCCACGGTACAAGGGTAAGGTTGCCGACCTTATCTTGCCATCGCAGAGGGAGCAGAGGATGAGACACCTCCGGGAGGCCTTGCAGAAAGGTCTGTGCGTTCCCAGAGACTGGGAGGTTACAAACTCCTGGTCCTGGACAACGTGTTGCTGAGGCATCGGTCAGAAGGAGCGGTGGAGAAGGTGGCCGTCTGACTGATGCTTTCAGACAATTTTTTAGTCCGCAGCCCCAAGGTATGATCGGTTCCAGCAACCATCGCCAGCGTCTGATTTACATGGTGCAGGAATACCTAGGGGCAAGGTCAGACTTGGACACCTTTCCCACCGAAAATCCTCTGGCTTACTGGGTCTTGAGGATGGATCACTGGGCAGTGCTTGCACAGTATGCAATTGAGCTACTGGCCTGTCCTGCATCCAGCGTTCTTTCGGAACGCACCTTCAGTGCTGCTGGTGGCTTTGTTACCGATCACAGGGTACGCCTGTCCACCGAATCAGTTGATCGACTGACCTTCATCAAGATGAATCAGTCTTGGATCACCCACAGCTACCAAGCACCTGAAGCTGATGTAACAGAATAATTTTTTTTGAAATATCACATCCCTTCAAGACTGCCTATGCTGATGCTGAGTGACTGTCCTGTTATGTTGATTGTCTATCCTCTTCCTCCTCCGCTGATATGTTGGAAGAACATTTCTGGTTCTGGTTGATGCCATCAGCCCAATTTTTCTGCCCCTGTTTAACAGGGGCGTTTAAGTACAATTTTTGATGCAATGCTTTGCAGCAGGGCTAATTCCTGCAATCAAACAAGAGTATATGGGAGAGGTTGCAGTGTGGTGGCACCAGCACCAGTGCCTAAGGCCCAATTTTTCTGCCCCTGTTTAACAGGGGCGTTTATTTACAATTTTTGATGCAATGCTTTGCAGCAGGGCTAATTCCTGCAATAAAACTAGAGTATATGGAAGAGGTTGCAGTGTGGTGGCACCAGCACCAGTGCCTAAGGCCCAATTTTTATGCCCCTGTTTAACAGGGGCGTTTAAGTACAATTTTTGATGCAATGCTTTGCAGCAGGGCTAATTCCTGCAATAAAAGTAGAGTATATGGGAGAGGTTGCAGTGTGGTGGCACCAGCACCAGTGCCTAAGGCCCAATTTTTCTGCCCCTGTTTAACAGGGACATGTAATTACAATTCTTGATATAATATTTCACAGGAGGGCCCCTTCCTGTGCCCACCCAGAGTAACGGTGAGGACTTATAGTGTTGTGGCACCAGCACCACAACCACCAAAGGTCAATTTTTCTGCCACTGTTCAACAATGGCATGTAATTACAATTCTTGATATAATTGTTCACAGCAGGGCGCTCCAGCGCCCACCAAGAGTCACTTTGAGGGCTTACAATGTTGTGGCAAAACCAACACCTTGTTCCGCCATTTCTGCAGAGCATATAGGGCAGGCCCCTACTTTCAAACATCCAATTTACAAACATCTCCTACTTGCAAACGGAAGGAGACAACAGCAAGTGAGATGAAAAAAGATGGACGACAAAACAAATTATACAGGGGTGATAACCCTTCCCTATGTTTTCCAAAAAGCTTAAAAATAGTTTTTTTGACTGGAGCTACACTTTAAAAATGTACCAATTGAAAATTACAAACAGATTCAACTTAACACAACAAACCTACACAGTCCCTGTCTTGTTTGCACCGCCTGTATACTGCTGTTCTGAGTATATAGGGCCTGGGGGCCACACGCATTTCCTTTTTTTAATATGGGTACGGGGTTCCCCTTAATATGCGTACAAGACCGAAATAGGCTGGTAATGGGCAAGGAGGGCTACCCATGCCATTTTTCTCAATGATTTTCAACCATATTGCAGGAACCAGATATAACATTAAAACCGCAAGCAGTTTTAAATGGTGTTATTTCCGTTTAATGTCATTTTGTGCAGGGACTGTTCTAAACACGGGAAACACGTGGCACTTCACAGGCATACTACAGACACCCTCCAGGCACCATATTTAAAGGAATATTTAACTTTTTTTTTCACTTTAATCGTCATTAAAATCAGTGCTCCCGCCAAAATGGCCATTTTTAAAAACATTTTAGGCATTGACCCATGTCCCCTGGGGCAGGAGCCAGGTCCCCAAACCCTTTTTAGGACAGTATCTTGCATATTAGCCGTTAAAATTAGCACTTTTAATTTCGAACGTTCGAGTCCCATAGACTTCAATGGGGTTCTAAAGTTCGTTTGAATTTGGGGTCTGTTCGAAAGTTCTGGTGCGAACAGAACCGGGGGGTGTTCGGCTCATCCCTACATATGGCAGATATAAAAGCAGCATCAATTCATGTAGCTGTGTATGCATTAAAAAACAGTAAATGTGTTGTTAACTGAAACTAGTTTGAAGTTCAACTCCAAGAATTATTCAAAATAATCTAGCCTTTTTTTTTTTTTGCAGGTAAACAAAAATGTGCATTTACTATTTTATTATTTTTAGGATCCTGGAAAGCATTTCTCTAGCGATCAGCAGATCACTGGTGCCATGCAGGACTCCTTCAGACTGCCAGTGTAAGCTGTCTGCCCATACATTGTACGGGTAGGCAGTTTCACATTGACAGAAAGAATCAACTACCACAGCGCTGTGGTAGTTCATTGAGAACTACAAGCCAGCTTCAAAGGATTACTTGTAATCGATTAATTCACAGATCTCTTGGTGAAGCCCCACACGGTCGTGCATTTTTCAAAAAGCAACAGCTGGTATGGGGAACTTCTCCTCATTTTGTGGTCACACAGAGGCAGCAGATCCCCCTAAAAAACATGTGGAACCTGTAACATGTTCCCAAAGGTGAACGTATCCTTTAAACCTATAATCTAACCCTACCACGCTACACTCACATGCATTGCACACAGTTGCAGGTTAGCCCCCTTAAATTCAACGGAAGAGTTTAACAACTCAAACTTTACACCCTGAGTTAAAAATGCGAATAGCTCTGTTCCCACCAAACCTCCGCCCTGACCGCCTTTCTGAAAGAGACTTATCAGTGTGCTACTACTTCTTTGTAGGATACTCAGGGGCTGGAGACAGGGAGGTGACCGGATTCTATTGCATAACTGCGGCAAACAAAACTCAGGTCATCAGGATGGCTATGCTGTCTGATAGGGCTGTGTAAATCTTAGTACTGATAAATCTTTGGCTAGGCACTTTAAAACTGTACCTATTGTAGCACGACCCCCTAAGGAAATTTGAAATTACCTGCTCATTAGGGATGAGCCAAACACCCCTGGTTCGGTTCGCAGTAGAACAAGCTGGCAAAAAATTAGTTTGAACATGCGAATACCATTAAAGTCTATGGGACACGAAAGTGAAAAATAAAAAGTGTTAATTTTAAAGGCTAATATGCATGATATTGTCATAAAAAGTGTTTGGGGACCTGGGTCCTACCCCAGGGGACATGTATCAATGCAAAAAAAGTTTTAAAAACAGCTGTTCTTTTGGGAGCAGTGATTTTAATAATGCTTAAAGTGAAACAATAAAAGTGTAATATTCCTTTAAATTTCGTACCGGGGGGTGTCTATAGCATGCTTGTAAAGCATCCCAAAGCACCCTCGCAATGTTGAGGGCATGTGGCCTGGTACGGTTCAGGAGTGGGGGGGAGCCGCTCTCTCGTCCCCCCTCTTTTCCTGTGGCCTGCCAGGTTTCATGCTCGGATAAGGGTCCGGTGTGGATTTTTGGGGAGACCCCATGCCATTTTTTTACATTTTTATGTGCCATTTTTATCAATGAAATTTTATGTGTATTGTCGGACTGACAATTCATTATAGCCACGAGTACTTTTAAATTACTTTTTTCCTTTAGAAATGTAATTTTGCTCTCGGACTGTTCTAAAAACGGGAAACATGCGCCCCTTTAGCCCTTTAGTACAGACGGTCGGACATTCCGATGGAAAATGTCAGTTCGGACCGTGTGTGGGCTCCATCAGACTGTTTCCGTCGGAATATCCGACCAACAAAGTTTGAGAGCTGGCTATAAAATTTTCTCCGACAACATGATCCGATGCGTGTCAGTTCCGATCGTTTGTAGCCTAGTCCGACGGACAAAGTGCCACGCATGCTCAGAATAAATTCTGAGACGGAAATGCTCAGTCAGGTAAAACTACCGTTTGTAATCGATATAGCACATTCGTCACACTGAAATGTTAAAAATTCTTTAATGCAGCGCATTCTCTTTCTTTATAATGCTACAAGAATGAAGTTGTTTTGCTGCTCATATTCACACACACTTCTCCCAAACTTATTTTGTTATTCTTTTCCCTCATTTCATGAATGCGATATTTTAATTTATCACATCTCCCCAATAATTTTTTTTTTTGTTTAAATTTTGTGGTTGGTTTTTTTAATCAAGATCTCCTTTTTGTCATTTTGCTCATCTTCTGAAATTTTTATTTTTTTTGGTGTTGTACAATTGTACGACACTTCCAAGCAATGTTTAATTTTCCTATTTCTGCCCTCAAATATCTGTGTGCTAAGTATTCCTTTTTTACATTCTCATAGGGGAGAGAAGACTCGGGACGTCTGAGGACACCAGGGACCCCACACCTCCCAAAGAAGGGGAAATACCAGCATCAGAAGCAGAGGAGGAGGAGGAGGAAGGAGAGATTGTTGAAATTGTCGAAATTGGCACCACAACAGGTGAGTGTCAGAGACCACAGCTTCTGGTAAGCTAATCAATGTATGCCTGCATATTTATAATACATGTTGTGACAGACCTAGCAGGGACACAGGCTTTTTGAGAGGACTGAATGCGAGCCTCTTGCCGACTGATTATGGGCCCTGGATTTTAAGGGACACAGGGTGAATGAGAACCCCACTATAATCTGTGCTAGTCAGATTCAATGCTGTATATATGTATATATAATGTGTGTTGTATCATGATGTTGGGACACACACTGTCAGATGCTAATGTCATGAACTCCAGCCACCTGTCTGTTGTCTTGTATAATGTAAATGAGTCTAGTCTGGCTTGTAAGAGTATTACACACGTTGTTTGTGCTACTTAACCCTGTGTTAATGTTTATGGTAATGTGTATTGAATTGTTAGTGAGCTAGGAGCCGAAAAGTCTTCTCTCTCAGTCGACTAGTTTGGGTGTTGATTTAGATAATTAGCTCAGGTTAATTATGTTTCTGGCTACAGTTGTATTGTTAGAATAAATGATCAGGAGGGGGGACCTCCCCTTCTACTGTATTATAAATACTTGTCATTTTGGTTCTAATAAATCAGTCCATGTTGAGCAGCTAAGCAAATGTCGTCTTGTTTTGTGCTTGTGAGTGGTCGAAATATCTGATATCTATATTCAGGCTGGGAGGAAGTGGTATATGACTAAAGCACTTAAGCAGGGTGTGGGATCGTTTCGTCACACATGTGTAGCGGGATAAAATTGTGTATTAATGCAATTAATGTGAAGTACAATGTAAACCTATGGACAATGTTATTCACTAGTATTGGATGACATCTAGTGACCAAAACTGGAAATGGACTTTAGCTATTTTCCTTTTCTATGGTGTTGGAAAGATAACAGGAAGTGACTGTGTTTACTTTGCTCATTTGACCTTATCTACCCAGAAGTCTGTGTGACCTACCCATGAATACTTTGATATGCAGTGCATATGGGTAGGGTATAAAAGGGACTGCAGCGGCCATATTTGGTCTCTTGGAACCACGTTTCCTGCCTGTGCGGAACTGTGTGTAAGGTTCTCGGACGCATTGGAAGATAGTCACTGCGGAGTGCAAACCGGACTGTTTGCTGGGTGACTTGATGGAGCTAAGAGCCGATGATCAGACCAACGGGGATCGGAGATGCTTGTTGGAGCAGCGGAGAGCCGGATCCAGTCAGTGGAGTGACAGGGAGCATCTGGCCTAGTCAGCGGAAGCAAGCCGCAGTGTTAGGACTCGAGCCATCACTCAGAACTCTGATCTGATTGGTGAGCGGGTTGCGGCCCACTGTTTAATCTATTACACGTACTTAGACTTACTAATAGGTCTTGCTGGGACCTGTTGTTCCACGGAAGCGTAATTTAGCAACTGACACTTAATAGGCTCGAGGCCCGTTTCACTTTAATACCTAAGTGTGATTACAAGTTTCTGGATTTATACCTGGAGTGTTCTAAGTTAACTTTCTCTACTTACCCCTTTGGATTACAATTATTTGAGGAACTATTTAAGCTAACGAACAAAGAAGATAAAGGAAGAAATACATTAAGTGAGGCCTCACGTAGACTTTAAATAAGGGGAGTTCCCAGGTCTAGATAGTAACATACTTGCATGTTATTTATTGTATTTGCCTGTTGACTTATGTTGTGCTGACGTTCTATTTTGGAACGACAGTGCAAACTCTGTAACCACCTATTTACTATATTTTCAGTAAAAGTATTCCTGTTTAAGAGTACAAGTGTGTGGTTTACTGTCTTTCCCCACCAGGTGGAGCCAGAGGATCCTGAGGGATAGACACAGGCACATTATACTGTTTACACTGTACTGTATTATTATTGTACCACAGCTGTGCCAAGGGGACAGAGTCATTCAGAAGGGGGGTTTCTCAGTAGAGTGCAGGCCCAATTCAAATCAGCAGCTCCTTCAGGGGTCAGTGCTACACTGTTTTTTTTTTTTTTGGTTTCTTTTTAGTTGATGTGGATGTTGTGCAAGAAGAATCACTTTTTACCAGTGAAAGTGCCCAGATCCTCATTGGGGAGATAATGGGGTGCAATCACGATTTAGAGAATATCCAGAAAAACATCAATGATGTTCATCAAAAAATGAAGAACATCATTGATGTTTTAGGGAGAGTCTGATACACCCAAAAATAGCTAGCATCCATTAAAATTTTTCCAAAACGCTTTTAGATTTTTAGAAAAGCCAAATTTGGAAGATGCACACAGTGTGTTAGCATGTACTATCTCCCATCATGGGGGAATCAATGTACGCGTTTTGTGGGTGCAACCCCTTCCTTGCTACTAAAGTGGCTGAGATGAAGGGGTTGCACCCCCAAAACACGTACATTGATACCCCATGATGGGAGATAGCACATGTTGACATTAGGCATGGGATCAGGAGGAAACTGGCCACTTTTTGATTCACAATTTGTGTGCATCTTCCAAATTTATTTTAATTATACTCATTGTAATTATAATATTAGGACCCGAGTTGGGGGGTGGGATGATGCGGGCGTGTTTCCCATCAATTGCACCTCCAGAATTGGGAAAGTCCCAATGGCTGGCAAAGTGGGAGGCCACCGTCTGCCATTCCTGTAGTCATTTTGCACATCAACATTGCAAGCAGATTAGACACAAACATTTTTGGCCAAGATCAGTATAACATTTTTGGAAATGAGTATTTAAAGCCAAAATTATAAGGTCCCCTTATAAGATTCCTGACCCCCCCCCCCCCCCCAATCTGATGGTCCGTTGCAAAAAATTAGGGGGGGGGTGTTTTGGACAGGTAACCCTCTCCACTTCATTCAGAGCTGAATGCATAAATAATGTGTGATACTTTGGCCAGCCCCTCCTTACTTACACTATTGGCAGCCCATCGGATAGGTAAGAAGTGTCACAATAAAATAAAAAAGGAACAAATGGAAGCACATTTTGACATTCTGCTATTACCTATCAAGATAATAATAGGAGAAAAAAAAAACTTTAAACTGTAGCATTTGAAAGTATTTAGGCAGGCCCTTCCACTACATGCTTTGGTGAATTCATCCATAAATCTGACCAGAAAAGAGGTAGGTATAGTGTGTATTGGGTTTGGCAAAGTCAGCAGATAGAGGATTGCTATCAGCTGACCTAGCAGTTGGGGGGAGGGGGGTTCCTAATGAGTTTGTCCCACCAAAAAAAAACCCTCTGACACTCTGCATGAATTTAAGCACACACATAACATTTGTACACATTTTAGGGGGTGTTTAGGGGAAAGCAATACTATGGAGCTGACAAAATACATTGCTAAGTGACTAGGCTATAGGTTTATGGGCCCAGTAGAGCATGCTGGGGGAGTTAGTGAAGGTAAATATGCATGAAGGACAAAAAAGGAACTTGAAAAGCATGCATGAGGACAAAGGGGCACAGCATATCAATTACAGCATATTGCAATCATGGTAATTAGGGAATGAGGAAAGAAATACAATACATTAGCAAACATTAAATACATAGAATGTGATGTTAAAGGAGAAAACTTACCTTAATATAGTCCTTCTGCAGGACCTGTATGATGGCAGAACAGGTCTCTGGAGTAATGATTGCCAGAGCCTGGGGGGAGAAGCCTGTCGAGAACTTCAGGTCCTGAAGACTTCTCCCTGTCGCCAAGTTCCGCAACGTGGCGATGAGCCTCTGCTCCGGAGTGATGGCTTGCCGAATGCAGGTATCCTGCCTGCTGATGGAAGGGGACAGCAAAGCCAACAGAAGGTGAAAAATGGGGTCCGTCATCTTGAGATAATTCCTGAAATCATCAGGATTATTCTCCCAGATCTCACAAAGCAAAGGCATGTGCGAGATCTGGTCATGCTGGAGCAACCAATTTTTGGTCCACAAACTCCTCCTCGCCCTGTTCATGGACTGGGCTTGTGTTAAAGCTAAAAGCCCAACACCAAGCCCATGCACAGCATGAACTCTACAATGAGTACGTACACGAAACATGGCTTAAAACAGTTGGCTGGTCAGAACGGACAACAGAAAGCACCGATAAACAGCAATGCCTGAAAGAATGAACTGAAAACCAGAAACGAGCGGACAATAAGCACTGTAAATCAGAGCATACTATATACCAAGATACAGTCCGCAATGACCAACAAATGCAAACTGACTACACGCACTGATAATCAGATACGCACTGACAAGCACAAACTGAAGCACAAATCTGAAATGAGCGAATCGTCTCTTACCAAACTTCTACCAACACGCGATAAACACGAGATCAGCAGAAGGAGCCCAAAAGGGTGCCGCACGTGGTGCTGAACTTCCCTTTTCTAGTCCCGTCATATGCGGTTTACGTCACCACGTTCTTGACGACCGGAAATTCCGACAACTTTGTCCGACTGTGTGTATGCAACACCACTTCTGGACTAAATCCATCGGAATTTACCCAACTGATTTTTTGGTCAGAATGTTCGACCACGTGTACAAGGGCTTACATGCATACTATAGACTTTTAAAGGGTGGTCCGCGGTTTTCGAATTTGCTGCGAACACCCAAAATTGTTCGCTATTCAGCGAACTCGCGAACAGCCAATGCACGAGTTGAACCCATCCCTAATTAATATATATATATAAAAAAAAAAAAAATCATATAACTTCCCTGTAGTGGTGAAACTAACCTTAGTGAATAAAACTAAAGCAGGCACCCACCAAATTTAAAACTATTCAAATAAATAAATTCATTCAACTTCCCAATAGAAAATAGATAAATAAATTCATTCAATTTCCCAATTATAGTGAGAAGAGCCTTAGTAAATGAAACTAAGGCAGACAACCACCAAAATGCGGTGAAAAAGAGTAATTACTCCTATGAAGATACTACATTAATTCAAATGGTCAGTAAAAAGAACAATCCTCAATAGTGGTAATACACAATTAAAATCCATGCAACAAGTGTGTAAAAAAAAGTCCAGGGGCGTGGTCTGGACCCGGAGGAAGATGGCTGCGTGAACTCCGCTACTCAGAGGTCTCTTCACTGCATTAGCGTGACCTCCATACACAGCCACCATGGGGAAAACAGAGATCACTCTGCCACCTGTTCGCGATGACCGCTGAGCCACGACGCGCAGCTTACCGGCAGCATGCTGGAGATATTCAGGTCCCAATCGTGGGAGCCCGCTCCAGCATCTCAGGCCTCCGGCGAGGTAAGCTGCAGCCCCACGAGGCACACAGGCGCTCACGCAAGTGAACCACTGCCCTCACCTAGAAGCAGTATGAGCTTAGAAGACCTTCAGGCAGACCTTCAGGCAGTGGCTGCAGATATTAAAAATACCCTGTCTGCAGCAATCTCTGAGCTCAGACTAGACTTACATGCTGTGGCTGGTCGCCTTGAGGAAGTGGAGGATATCACTAACTGCCATGAAGTAGCCATTACTGCAGCACAGAGCTCCCTGAACGCACAAACTGTCCAAATGCAAAACATGCAAAGGCACATCGAAGATTTGGACAATAGGGGCCGCCGGCACAACATTCGAATCAGAGGTCTTCCTGAATCGATCGATTCTGAACACCTGCCCCAAGCCGTGTTAAGCATTTTTAATGACCACCTGGGTCGCTCCCTTGATATCCCTATAGACATCTTCATAGGGCTCTGCGCCCCAGGGTTAGAGACATGGACCCTCCAAGAGATGTCATTGGCTGTCTTATTAACTTTAGACTAAAGGAAGACATCATGCACCAAGCCAGGCTCAGAAGACAGGCTTAGGATTGGTCAGACGGGTCCTTCCGTTTAACCACATTATATGGCCTAATCACTTACAGTATTACCATAGTGGACGGTCATGCCAGCTTGGAAAACTCAACAAAGATGATCTACCTACAAGCTACACAAATTACACATGTCACCTCTTGAAACCAGCTGAGTATACCCTGAACTTAAGGTATGTCACACTTCATTTTTACACACATGCTATGACATCATCTCCTTAAACTGGGGAAATCCTGCAACCTTTGCTTCTACACGTTCAGAGACTGTATCTTCATTCCTGTACACAAGGTAAGCTACATCTAAAGTTTCTACCACTATGCAAGCCCAAAGATTGCCAAGTCTCTCCTTGACTCACTTAATCTACTAGGTTCACCTAACAAAGAGGCACAGACCAGGTTGACACGGATCAGACTGTCTCAATTAAAAACTCCTCGGTTTTTCCCCCGAGGAAGTGGAATTTCTACACTTGGTACTATAGGTCAAGATGTTGAGACCTATCGAAAGGTGGTAAAGACTATATGTTCGGGTCAGAGAGCCAAACCACTGCATATTTTTTTATCGCCCTTCCCGCACAAGGAAACAATTTAACACATCATAGCGGTATAAAAGAGTTCCAGGTCACCGAGTATAGTCTTTAAATTTAGACAGCCGGTTCACATTACCAAATACATGTATCATACCTAAGGTTCCCTAGTGGACATATGTTTCTAGAAGTGTATCCTGTCACCCGAGCACCCAGCAGGACAAAATATTTACCTCTCCATATACCCATCCACAGGGTAGTCAAGTTCACAGATGTCCTCCTGCTTGAGAGGACACTACATGTAGCTGGGTGCTGGGGTAACAGAAGGTACCCATCAAGATGCTTTATTATTCCATTCTATATTTCTGAATGTGGATTTTGAATTCTTGTTTTCCTTTTTCTCCTTTAAAATTGTTGATTGTTCATTATAAAGTTATCTCTGTACTCTACTGATACAGGCCTATACTGTATTTTATATAGTTTCAACAAGTTTATAACATCCTTACGCTCCTGATCATAATCTTACATTACTATAGGGGAACCTTTTTAGAGTCCTTGAAAATATGGACCTATGCGCCATTTTCTTACCTTACTTGCAATAAGACACTACCAAATGCTTGCCTTGCACCACATGCTATATTATGCAAAATCTGGACACGCTGAAAACCTACTCAGTACCTTACTATCCCCCATGTATGTATCCCTGTAATATTGTTGGTACTCCCAAATACCTCACTATCCGTAATGACTTTATGAGTAGCTACGGATTTCTGATCCTGCACTCACTACACAAATCCTAAAACCATCTTCATAAGTTCTACCACTCCCCACAACAGTACAGTCATTAGAGCTGTACTGACTTCCCCCGACAGAAGAACACTCCTTCAAGGCTGGATAGCGGGACTATCCTTGCCGTCGGACTTCCCCGCTCCCACTCACTATCTATACAGCAAAATACTAGCCTATCTTAAACTTACCTACACCCATCATCCCCCATCCCCTTTCCCTTATCCTCCCATTGAACCAGCCAGACGAAACGCTAACAGGCTACTTAACATACAACAAGTGATCTGCAACGCACGACAGTATGCCTATGACAAAAACACCTTCCACAAAGAACAAGCTCAAAATAATATCTCTTAATGCTAAAGGGCTAAATATTCCTGAAAAAATAACACAACTCCTGTCATATATGAAAAAACTTAGAGCTGATGTTATCCTTCTTCAGGAGCCACATTTTAAATCCGAACAGGTGCCCAAACTCTCAAATGACTCATTCCCGACATCCTATCACGCAACTAATGCGGTTGCGAAAACCAAAGGGGTCTCTATTTTAATCTCAAAACGAATAGCCATAGACATAACAGATTCACTAATTGATGAAAATGGCCGATATGCCTTTATCAAAGGCACCATTTGGAATAATCCTATCATGATAGCTAATATATATAGCCCAAACTCAAATCAAGTTAGCTTTTTTCGCGAGATAGCTATATCCCTAGCCTCTTTCAAGTCAGCCATCCTCCTGCTTGGCGGAGACTTTAACGTAGCCCTTAACCCGCTGGAGGATACCTCATCTGGGTCATCCTCAATCCCGTTCAGAGCCCTTAAACAAATTAAAACCCAACTACAGGATCTCCTCCTCCATGATTCCTGACGTACACTTCACCCCAGAGACAGAGATTTCACCTTCTACTCTAAACCCCACAATCGCCATTCCAGAATTGGTAATCTATTTATCACACAAAGGGACCTGCCACTACTATTGGAAGCTACAATTGAACCTACATTCCTATCCGATCACAGCCCAATCACCGCTACGCTGGAATTTCCAGAACAAACACAGAGATCCAAAATTTGGAGACTTGATGCATCTCTCTTAACAAATATGACATACCTGAATATGGTCACGAAGACCATCCAGGACTTCTTTGTAACAAATGATACTCCGGATACGTCATACCTGACGCAGTCGGAGTCCCATAAATGTGTGGTTAGGGGGGAACTAATAAAACTTGCATCTCTTCGCAAACATTTACAACAAGACACCACAAATGCCATGCTAGACCGTATTCGCAAATTAGTACGAGCTCACAAACTCACCGTAGCCCAAGATACCCTACAAGAATTGGAACAAGCCCAAAATCATCTCAAAGAAGAATTAGGGAAAAGGATGAGAAAAAATGTTATTCTATCCCAAAAATTATTTTATGAGCACAGCAATAAAAGTGGCAAACTGCTAGCCAAAGCAATACAAACAAAAAAAGCAAACAACACAGTCCACAAACTCAGATCATCTGCGACAACAACCATAACTAGTAGTGAGGAAATAGCAAACCACTTTGCCCGATATTACGAGGAGCTTTATAACCTCCCCCCCAAGACAAACCACACAAAGACAACAGAAACCGTGGAGATATAATCTCTGACTTTCGCCAACATAATAGCCCTACTCCAATTTCCCCTGAGCAAGCTAAATCCATAGACGGCCCAATAACAGAAAATAAGTATCTCATAGCCCTTAAAAACATGAAAACGGGCAAAAGTCCCGGCCCAGACGGATTCTGTATGACGTATTACAAATCCTTCCCAAATCTCCTAATATCCCCGTTCCTGAAAGCTTTTAACCTACTAGCAAAACCCAACGCAATTTCTAACACCCTACTTGACGCACACATATGTGGTGTCCCAGAACCGGCTAAAGACAAAGAATTAGCCTCAAGCTATCGCCCCATCTCCTTAATAAACACTGATCTGAAACTCTTCGCAAAAATTATTGGCAATAGGATACTCCCCTTAATCCCTAATCTCATTTCAACGGACCAAGTGGGGTTTATCCCTGGGAGAGAAGCCAGGGATAACACCCTCAAGGCTATCAATATTCACCACTGGCTCTCTACCACTAAAACCCCGGGGTTCTTCCTATCCTTAGACGCCGAGAAGGCCTTTGACAGGCTAGCCTGGGACTATCTTGAAGCGGTTTTAAGAACTTTTGGCTTCGGGGATCGCATCATAAACCTTATCTTATCCCTTTACATTAACCCCAAGGCAAAGGTCAGAGTAAATGGCACCCTGTCAGGCCTTCAAAATTAACAACGGTACGCGTCAAGGCTGTCCCCTATCCCCCATCCTATTTATCCTTACACTTGAACCCCTCTTAAGAAGATTGAGAGATAACCCTGATATACACGGAATCTCCATAGCGCAGAAAAGCTACAAAGTTGCCGCTTTTGCGGACGATATTCTTCTCTTTTTGTCCGACCCACTGATAACGATCCCCAACCTCCTAAAAGACTTTGCTATATTCCAATACATAGCCCATCTTAAAATAAACTTCGCAAAATCGCATGCCCTTAATATTACGCTACCAGACCCACAAGTAGCCCTCAGTGAACAAAACTTCCCATTCATCTGGAAATCAGACGCTCTGACTTACCTGGGAATCCAATTACCCGCAAACTTATCGGATATCTTCCATAGAAATTTTCACCCATTGCTCAAAACCGTCACAGAAGATCTTAAAAAATGGAACAAGGCTCACTTGGTTTGGGAGAACGGCAATAGTTAAAATGAACATCCTGCCACGCATTCTTTACCTCTTACAAACGATCCCCATCCAACTCCCTAATTCCTTCCTAAATAACATCTCCAAAATATGTAGGGAATTCATTTGGAATTTAAAACGGCCCAGAATCAGATACGCACAGCTAATTAAACCAAAAACCAAAGGAGGAATTGGATTACCAGACATACAACATTATTACTGGGCTTGTTAGTTACAACGTATTATAGATTGGCACACGAACCAACAATCCAAAGATTGGATAGCTTTAGAAAACGCATTCTCCGACCACCCCATAGCCGGGTCCCCCTGGATCAAGTACGAACTCCTACCAGAGAACATTAAGAACCACCCAACAATAAGTACCACATTGAAATGCTTCAAACAAACCAATCGCATATTTCATCTCTCAAAAAACCCAGGCCCCCTCTCGCCAATCCTCTCTAATCCACAGTTCCCACCTGGAATGGATCGCCACCCGTTCACACACGCTCAACCAACTATATGCCTAAGAATACATCATATAGTTAGAAGAGGTAAGCTACTACCCCGAGAGCAGCTAGTAGAGACGTGGCAAGCACACAAGCTCAACCCTCTATCCTATTGGCAACTCAAACATTTTATTGATAGTGTTAACACTAAATCAGACCTCTCTGACGAATTGACTGAGTTTGAAAATATGTGCCTAAGTAGTGAACCACAACATCATATCATATCCAAAATGCAGAACATGTTCTGGTGGAACGTCCAATCTGATGAGGGCAGAGCCTGTGAAACCTGGGCAAGAGACCTAAAATTAGATTTAACAAAAGACTCCTGGGACATAATATACCGGGACACTCACAGAGGCTCTATAAACGTCTCCACTCAAGAGACAAACTATAAAATAATTTCACGATGGTATCGCACCCCACACCTTTTACACAGATATAACACGTCCCAATCGAAAAAATGTTGGAGATGCCAAAGGGAACTGGGTACACTCCTCCATATCTGGTGGTCCTGCCCCTACATCCAGACATTCTGGATACAAGTTCACAAATTGATCACAAAAATCACCACATATAAACTTGAATTCTCACCTGCCCAACTCCTACTCCATCTCCATAAATCAAGAGACATACCTTACTTTAAAACATTAGCCATGATGCTTGTTAATGCTGCAAAATTGTGTATACCCCCTCTTTGGGGTACCCCGAGAGTGCCTTCCATAAGGGATTGGTTCATAAGAGTTACCAAGATTGCAGAAATGGAAGAACTCATAGCAATCTCACGCAACTCACCTCGAAAATTCACTACACTATGGGCTTGTTGGATTCACTTTAAATCAACTGATGAATACAAACAAGGATTTCACACTTGAATATAAGTATCGACCATTTACTCGGTCCCCCAAGATACAATCTCGTACTTGGAACACGTATACTCACCCTAATCAGACAAATGACCAATTAGCATAACCCCTTAGACTTTTGTATCTTCTGTGGTAAGCGATGTAGAGGTTCCTCCTCTGATGTATTACTCCTTCAACTCTTCTTATAATATACACCTACCAAGGCTTCTGGCATTAACCCACCCCCACACCATTTTATCCCCTTTCTTTGTACCTCTCCCCCCTCCCTCCTCTTTAAAAATGCTGGTGGTGTGCTGGACACACGCATCAGTTAAGGCCTCAGATAACAACCTGTGTAAAGAAAATATACAACGGTTTCCTAAGTTTCGACTGACAAACCACTATACTAAACCAGTCCCCTTAGGTAACTGCTTCAACAACGGTAACAACTCATGTTTTTACATCAGTCACTTTTGGGTTGTTAAGCAGTCCCTCTACCCCCCTTCTGTAATTACTCACTATACAACGAAACCCACACATTTCCCATTAGCTCTATCACCGCCATCAGGGCAATAAGTAACAAGGGTTTGATTGTTACCCTACCCGAGGTTGTTCAAAGTGTTGTATTTTCTGTTATCAACATTCATATGTACCATATGCACTTTGTTTCATGGTATATGTAATGCCTTGTTATGTTCTATTCTTTACTCAATAAAGAAAATCTTAAAAAAAAAGTCCACTCTGAAATAGATGTGAGGTAGATATTCCTTAATACCAACCATTGATTCAGTCCGGAAAAAGATTGTGATTCACCCAAGAAAGAGTTAGGGTACCCTTTCCGACTCCACATGACCACAGGGGGTCTCTCCAAGCACAGGGAAACTTTGCAGGTGTTCCCAAAAACCTTATGGTTCCTCTAGGCTGCTTACAGGCTCAGTACAGATAATATAGCTGTGCAGCTCATAGAGAAAAAACGCGCCGTCAGAACGCTGGACGCTTAAATACCCAAGCGGCACCATCTTACAAGCTGGCCGCCTGGGATAGATTGATGGGCACCGCCATTTTGAGTACTGGCACGAACAAAGAGAGGCCTCAGAGGGGGGAGGAGGATACAGTCCAAAGAAAAGAAAACAATAGATATTGGTAGTGTTTTTAAACTGAGTTCTGTCCAATTATCTGTGGGAGAACAGAAAGTTCTTGGTCATGGTCTCAAGTTCGCCCCTCCTCTCTCAAAAAAATTGAATCTTTTATTGATGTTCTTAAGTTCATTCGTAAAATGAACTTCAAGAGACATTATCTCTTAAACCCAATTGGAAACCGCAGTCAGGTTGCCTCTACTAGTGTCTATCAGAATAATAATGTGGTATCTTCTAATACCTCTCAGACTACGGCTGTTGACACTCCTGTTCTGGGTCCTTCTGGAGATAATGCTATTGTTTGGATTAAACATACCAACTTGTCTAACGCCTCACTCTTTAACCCCCCCCCCCCCAGGCTTTGTAGCTCCATCTATCCAGGTCTTTAAGGAGATGGTTATTAAAGATTTAATTGCTCTTAAAAGCCCTAGGCTTAGGAACAATTGTGATTTACAGCATAATCTGAAACAAATCTGTGCTCGTAATGATATTGTTATACAACCGGCGGACAAGAGGGGGTGGGGTGGTCATTTTAAATAAATCTGACTACCTTGATGAGATGAATAGGTTATTGTCAGATAGCATGACATATACGAAATTGGTGTTTAACCCAACAATGAAATATAAAAAAGAGCTGTTATCTTTGATTGATAAGGGTTTTCAGCTGGGAGTTTTGAATAAAAAAGAAAAGGCTTATTTGGTTCCCTCTGCTCCAAGGGTGCCAGTGATTTACTATCTACCTAAAATCCATAAAATTCTATCCAAACCCCCAGGCCGGCCTATTATTAATGGCATTGATTCTGTTGCGGCCAGAATAGGTAGATACATTGATAACTTTCTACAACCCCTTGTGGTCAAAACCCCGGCATATTTGAGGGATACTACTCAGGTTGATAACTTGCTGATGGATTGTGGTTTTAGAGAGGGTTACATCCTTTCCACTATGGATGTGGCCTCTCTCTACACCATTATATCACATCAGCATGGCTTTGAGGCTGTCAAATTCTATTTGGAGCAAGAAAATTCATTATTACCAGTACAGAGGGAATTCATTCTTAATCTCCTAACCTTTGCTACCAGTCACAATTTATTTCTGGTTTGGGGGGAGTTACTTTTTACAATCCATCGGCGCGGCTATGGGCGCTAAGTTCGCCCCGAGTGTGGCAAACTTATTTATGGCCCGCTGGGAGGATGAGGTTATTGATACCATCCCCCCTAAAGAGCTGCGTTTATGGAAATATATATAGATAACGTGCTTCTATTATGGGAAGGTGATTTACCCTCCCTGGAAGCTTTCTTTTTGAAGCTCAATTCGAACAATAGGGGCATTAATTTCCAGTATGAAGCCAGTCAGACGGAAATTCACTTTCTGTACTTCAATATATCGGTAGTAGATGGTAAATTAATTACCACTACTTTTTTTAAGGAGACAGATCGGAATGCTTATATAACGCTTAGTAGTTGTCATCATGCTTCATGGCTAGAGGCTGTCCCTAAGGGACAGTTTCAGAGGATCAGGCGATACTATACTAACCTGATAGACTACCAACAGCAGGCGCAAGTCTTAAAAGCTAGATTTCTTGAGAAGGGATATGAGAAGGATGATATCAAATAGGTCATCACCCAAGTTGTAAATATGGACAGGGATTTGTCTTTAATAAATATTGGAGTCTTTTGAAGAATGATCGAGTCCTTGGAACGGTGTTACCTGACCGTCCGATTGTTATCTATAAGGGAGCACCGTCTATACGCCACATGATTGCTCCAAACGTTATTGACCCCCCCCCCAAGACTATCTCTTTCTTCCAGACTATGAACAGCTTTTATCCTTGCAGGAAGTGCGATGTTTGCGGTATCAATTCCTTTAGGGGGCATAGGTGTGAGAGTTTTCAGTCTACTCAGACTAATAAAACTTATAACATAGGGTCCTTTATCACATGTACGTCCCAATTTGTTGTCTATATGATACAGTGCCTTTGCTTAAAACAGTATATAGGCCGCATTAAAAGAGCTTTACATGTGTGTCTTTCCGAGCATATAGGCAATATTAGACGTGGATTTAGCAAGCATAATTTATCAAGACACTATGCCAACTATCATAACAAAAGATTGGAGGGGACTCTATTTATGGCTGTGGAAAAACTACAACCCCACTGGAGGGGTACCAATAGGGTCAGAGCTATCTCTAGATTTGAGACCAAATGGATATTTGAGATGCAATCTCATGTCCCCCATGACCTCAATGTTGAATGGGATATTAACTCTTTTATTAATAATTCTTAAAATTCTTAATAATTCCTAAAATTTGTAAAAATATAAAATATATATTTTTTCTCTCATTAATTTTTTTCATTAATGTTTTTAATATATTTTTTCATATTTTTTTTATATATATTTTGTTAATTTTTTTTGCTTTTATATGTTTTTGTAAACGGTGGTCCACGGTGTTCCCTCAGCTATTTTTCCATTTTCCACAATCTTTTTATTTCATAATTGTTTTGGCTTTTGTTCAGTAGGGGGTGACATACTGGCTTTGTTAAGTAAGCCTTGTCGCGCCCTACTCTTTTCCCGATGCTTCCTGCATTGCCCAATACTTATATTAACCACCACCTGTGTGTCATAGATGCGTTCTAACACCTAGGATAGCAACGGTTATATGCATCCTTTTTTACTTATGGGCTTCCAACATCTAAGATGGTTGCGCCTATCTCAGTGGGGCGTGCCAGTACTCAAAATGGCTGTGCCCATCAATCTATCCCAGGCGGCCAGCTTGTAAGATGGCGCCGCTTGGGTATTTAAGCGTCCAGCGTGCATCACTTGGCCAATCCCCAGAGGACTTTCCCTTGTGACGAAACATGTAGGGTGGGGCCAGTGACGCTGACGTCAGCACGCTATACTTGCGATTGCTGGGCTACGGGAATACAGCGGGAGGACAGTGGAGAGACCGTAATGCTCATCCCTGATGTTATGTGCTAATGGGAAGTCCTGGTTTGTAAGTGTAACTTATTTATTTTTATTAAAACCATTCTTTAAACGATTACACTATGGAGGCATCTTTTGCTTTTTCTCTATGAGCGGCACAGATATATTATCTGTACTGAGCCTGTAAGCAGCCTAGCGGAACCATAAGGTTTTTGGGAACACCTGCAAAGTTTCCCTGTGCTTTGAGAGACCGTCTGTGGTCATGTGGAGTCGGTAAGGGTACCCTAACTCTTGCACTGAGGGGTGAGGTGCACTGAACGGTCTCCACTTGAGCTGTGCTAGCAATCTATGAGATAGAGATTGCTGCACGAGAAAAATGTATTTGCGAAGAAAAAGTTGCATCAAACGTTTCGGGCTCACGTGGATAACGCCCTTCTTCACAACCACATACCTACAATTGCCAATACATATCATTCAATATATATAGCTCATTAGCATAAGAAATTAATCCAATCATTTAGACCCCTTTCACACCACACCGCCCATAGCGTGGGCGGTAAAACGCCGCTATTTTTAGCTAGCTGCCGAGAAAGGGTTAAAACCGCCGGCAATATGACACAATAGCGGCGTTTTGCTGGCAGTATTACAGCGCTGCCCCATTGATTTCAATGGGGAGCAGCAGTGGAGGAGCAGTAAACACACCGCTCCTTCACCGCTCCAAAGAAGCTACTGGCAGGACTTTTCCCTGACGTCCTGCCTGCACACCACTGTAGTGTGAAGGCCCTCAGGCTTTCACACTACAGACAATGGTGCAGCTTTTTTAGGGCGGGCACTATTTCTAACGGTATGGCGCCTGCAAAACGCCCTGGTGTGAAAGGGGTCTGAGATAAGCTGGAATCAATTAATCTATATAAAATGCTACATTCCTTATCATTAAGAGTTACTTAATTAAGTAGCTGGAGCGACTTTTTGTCACAGGTGCATTTGGTTCCTCACTAGGCAAAGATATAGTTGATAGAATAATTCATCAATTCATCTACAGGATAAAAAGACGTGTATAATCAACATCATTGAGATAATCTATTATAAACGCTACAAAAAAATAAAAAATATATATGCATACTGTATATAAATAGAAATACCTTTAAGTGTACCAAAGAAACACGTGTATATGTATAGCAATTCAAAAATAGTGAACACTGTCAGAGGAACAGATATAAATCAAAGTCAATTACTAACAAATCCATTAAAAGAGAAGAAAGGTTGGATGTAATGGAAGTCAGATTGCGTCAACGGGGATATCCCAGTAATATAGTTCATCAAGAACGTATTCCTTTACATTGTAAAAAGAAAAAAATACGAGCTGCGGGATGCCTTCCATTTCCCAATTCCACCCATTCTCTAACCAAATCAATAATGTGATTAAAAAACTCTGGTCTATACTAAATAAGAATTATCCAAATATCCCTGAATTTTACCACCCTCCATTATCCTCATATCGTAGAGGAAGAACTTTCTATGACAGATAGTCAAATCTTACCAGTATTGTATGGTTCTTTTCCTTGTCTCTCTTGCATCCAGTGCACTAGCATGATCAAAGGCAAAAGCTTTAGTCACCCACATAAGGGACATAATATAAATATTAAAGATCACCTTACTTGTCAATCATCTTATGTTGGGGTGCCCAACCAGTGGCCCTCGGAGCCCTTTGATGTGGCCCGTGACCTCCTGCTCTGGAATGGTGGGTTTGCAACCTCAGATCGCGGGTTTCCAACCCGGCATCCCAGAGCATCAGTGTTGTGAATGAAGTTGGCAGTAGAAGAAGCAAGTGGCTGTGTTGCAGAGCCACATAAGATGATGCTTCCTGTATAGCGTCCCATCTTGTCACAGATGCAGTGATACCAAATGCACTCTGCCTGGAAAAGCAACAGCTGGCGATTCCCAGCTGAAGACTGTTTATTAAAGGTATGTTTAATACTATAATCATAGTGTATATATGGGCATATCTGTTCTGCAGTGGCTACCGGGCTCCTTTCAAACTGATCCTCAATTTATCTGCACTGAGCCATAGACCTCTGTTATTACCTACGAGTTTGGTGCACCACACCTGCAGGATATAATAGAATTCTATGGAAAAGTGCAGCTAACCCACAAGAAAGCTAGAGGTGCACTGCTCTGGGTAAACCACAGCACATCAGTGTGAAAGCAGCCTTAGGCCCCTTTCACACAATCTGTCCAACCCAATCAGACCCTCCATTCACCTCTAAGGAGTGGCAAATGTAAACAGACTTGTGTCCGCTTACACCTACCTACCTTCAATCCGATCCGCTTAAAAAAAAAAACAGAAGGGGATCTGCCCCCTTCCATCTGGGCGGAGCAGATGGCCCATAGAGTAGAGTGGGCTGTATCTATGTCCGCTCTACAAATGCGGAGTGTACACAGACCTGTCATCCACCCACTCTGCTCATTGTGGCCCGCGATCGATTACCAAGTCGTTTAAGTGTCCCCTGCTTTTTAAAAGGTTGGGAACCCCTGTCTTATGTGATATATATTATCAAGTGTCCATGCAGACTTATTTATGTAGGAGAAACAACACAGGTGAAATACAGAATTGCAAGGCACAAATATTCAATCCGAGATAAACTGGAGAAGTTACCATTGTCTAGACATTTTATAGAAAAGAATCATACAGTGTCACAATTAAGCAGAACGGGGGTGGTAGCGGTGGTACTTGAGGGGGTGGTAGCGGTGGTACTTGAGGGGGGGCAGCGGTGGTAGTTGAGGGGGTGGCAGCGGTGGTGTACTTGGGGGGTGGCAGTGGTGGTACTTGGGGGGTGGCAGTGGTGGTGTACTTGGGGGAGTGGCAGTGGTGGTGGTGTACAGTACTTGGGGGTGGCAGCGGTGGTACTTGGGTTGGTGGCAGCGTGGTACTTGAGGGGGTGGCAGCGGTTGTACTTGAGGGGGGGCAGGGGTGGTACTTGGGGGGTGGCAGTGGTGGTGGTGTACAGTACTTGCGGGGTGGCAGCAGTGGTAATTGGGGGGGTGGCAGCGGTGGTGTACTTGGGGGGTGGCAGCGGTGGTGGTGCCATTCTCTCCCACCACACCTCTGCCTCTTACTCATCCCGTACCCCACCACCACTGATCTCATCCTTACCATATCCCCCCTTCACCTCTGTTGTAGAAGTGATGGTGGGTGGGTAGGGATGGGATCAGTAAGAAGCAGAGGTGGTGGAGGACTTGGGATGGATCGATTGCACTGCAATTCGAATCGTCAGACAGTCACTTACTTGAATGCCTCCAGGGATGCCTTTCCTCATGGGGAGAGAGAGAGAGACCCTCCCCTTCACTCGATTGGTGTCAGCTGGTCAGCTGACTTCATTTTTTAGTGTCCGCCCTGCCTCCCTACATTCTCTCTCTCTGGATAGGCAGGGCCGGATGGGGTGATCCAGACAGTCTCTCTGAGTCTCAGCCTCTTCTCAGCTCAGCGAGCGAAAGCCCCCCTCCCCGCGACGGAACGAACAGCCAGGCAGTGCGGCCACGGCGGGCCTCCCGGGCAGTAGATGTAATTGCGGTAACGTCACCCAAGTAATGGGAACTGAGTTACTATGAGGGGAAGAGTAATCGGTTAGATTACTCGTTACCCTCTAAAGTAACTGCGTTAAGTAACTCCGTTTATTTTAACTGAGTTACTTACATCACTGCAATTACGATATATGGTTATAGACAGAATTCCTATTAATAGATGAGGGGGAACAGAGAATTAGAACTAAGAAAAAGGGAAGTGCATTGGATAAACCGTTTAGATACGTTGCAGCCTAAAGGGTTAAACACTGACTTTGATTTATATTTGTTCCTCTGACAGTGTTCAATATTTTTGAATCTTTGAATTGCTTTATATATACATGTGTTTCTTTGATACACTTAAAGGTGTTTCTATTTATATATGTATATTTATTTTATTTATATTTTTTGTAGCGTTTATAATAGATTATCTCAATGATGTTGATTATACACATGTATTTTTATACTGTAGAATGAATTGATGAAATAATCAACTATATCTTTGCCTAGAGAGGAACCAAATGCACCTGTGACAGAAAGTCGCTCCAGCTACTTAATTTATTAACAATTAATGATAAGGAATGTAGTATTTTATATGGACTAATTGATTCCAGCTTATCTCAATGATTGGAATAATTGCTTATGCAAATGAGTGATATATATTGAATGATATGTATTGTGAGTTGTAGGTAGGTGGTTGTGAAGAAAGGCGTTATCCATATGAACCCGAAACGTGCAATTCCGATGTGCAAAAACTCACGCATGCTCAGATTCAACTATGAGATTGAAGCTATTGGCTACTGGGTATTGAACTTCCTTTTTCTAGTCCCGTCATACGTGTTGTACATCACCGCATTCTTGATGGTCAGAATTTGGTGTGACCACGTGTATGCAAGACAGGTTGAGCGAAATCCCGTCGGGAAAACCATCAGAGCTTTTTCGGACCAAAGTTCCAATCATGTGTATGTGGCATTAGAGTCTGCAAAAGGCTTGACACTTGGACGGAGGTTCACCTTCCAGCAGGACAAAGACCTTAAACATATAGCCAGAGCTACAATAGAATGGTTTAAATCAAAGCATATGTATGTGTTAATGGCCCAGTCAAAGTCCAGACCAAAATTCAATTGACAATCTGTAGCAAGACTTGAAAATTGTTGTTCAGAGACACTCTCCATCTATTCTGACAGAGCCTGAGCTATTTTGGAAAGAAGAATGGGTAAAAATGTCACTCTCTAGATGTACAAAGTTGGTAGAGACATACCCAAAAAGACTTGTAGCTGTAACTGCAGCGAAAGGTGGTTGAATACAAATGAACGCCACACTTTTCGCATATTTATATGTAATAAATGTTGAAAACCATTTATCCTTTTCCTTCCACTTCACAATTATGTGCCACTTTGTTGGTCTATCGCATAAAATCCCAATAAAATACATTTACATTTTTGGTTGTGACATGACAAAATGTGGAAAATGTAAAGGGGTATAAATACTTTTTCAAGGCACTGTACATATGCACTAAACTGACTGTATGTGTATATATATATATATATATATATATATATATATATATATATATATTAAATACACAGTCCCTAACTGAATAACCTGCCTGCTTAAGCTATCTCTCTAATCTAACTCAAGCTATCTCTCTGACCACGCCAACAACACTACACACGGCCACTCTGTCAGCATTACATATTGTGGGGCGTGGACTTAGTCTCCCTGAGCCATGATTGGTCAATGACACCCTGCCTTTTGCCAATTATGGCTCTCTCAGCAGAGTGCGCTGTGATTGGCCAAAGCATGCAAGTCAGGTGCATGCTTTGGCCAATCATCATACAGAAATGCACTGCGATCTCAAAGGGCATTTTGGGGCGTTCTGCAGTGTACAAATTTTCCACAAACGCCCTATATGTTTGGTTCATTTTAGAACAAATGAACACCCGATGTTTGAGTCAAACTTACGTCCGACTCAAAAAGTGGGCTTATCCCTACTGCTCATCTGCACTGCCAGGACCTAATGAACATTACAACCCACCTGACACTCTGGGTTCTGACATCCTTGCACCACGTTAAAGTAGTAAGTCAGATAACTTTGTTCTCATAGTATTTACTAGAACAGTTCAAAAGGGGTGTTGTTACAGAGAGAAGGTAATAGATCTGCTGAGCTTTAGGCAACAGTGCCAACTCAGCAAAGGAATTCCTTCAAAAAACACAAGGCATGATATTATCAAGTAAACAATCAATTATATACACTTCCTCAATGAAGTATTGCTAGCATCTGTAAGGATAAACACAGCTAACTGATTATATTGACAAACTTTTAAAGAGGGAAACCTTTACCGTAATGAGAGGTCTGACTTAAATGTAATGGTATAAGGGCCCTTATAGCAGTAAAGACAGTAATGCCCCCTATTACAGACCTGATGGTCTTCACTTCGCATGTAGGAGCTCATTAACTTTGATCCAATAAGGTGTAGTAGCAAGCAATAGATTTCTTGAAATGAGGAAAGCTAAAGGTGTCTATGTACAGTGTTCAAAGTAGGTTCAATAAAATATTCCTAAGGTAGCGATGCCTGTGCAAAGTGTCCCAGCGAAACTATGAGAAAGGATTTGTAAACATTGGGTGATTGCCCACTCACCATTGACCAGGCCAATTCGATGCCTTCCGGACAGTAGCTCATTTAGCGGCACTCATGCAGCAGATCCGCCGCATCGATCTCTAAAGCTCAGTACACAGGATTGCAGGTGACCGGAGTGGTGCTGGATGGATGTCAGAGAAACAGCAAGCACAGCGAGGCCCCTCTCATATGAGCTGGAATGTGGTATAGCAAGTAGTAGGCTGCGACCCCTCTGTCCATGCATGGAGAGATCCATTTCACGTCAGGCCCAGGAGGAAGATCGCTCCGTGTGGGCTGTTGCTTCTTTTATAGCTACTCCCAGCAATCTCCCTGATGGTAGCAAAGATCCCTGGGATAAGTAGTCCAGGTGCGTAATCATGCAAATCAATTGTCAGTCTAAGGAACTACTCATCCCACAATCCCTTTTCCTTGGCTCACAAATATTATGTCAGTTGATAACACTGAACACTAGAAATACCAGAGGATCACTGTACTTTATGGTTGTTGTCCATATTGCTATACTATGAATGTACTTCAACTGTGGATTTAGATGTTTGCCTAGAGTTCAGCTATAACCTTTGTCCATCCCTAATCTACATGTAGCCCACTCTAGTTAGTGAAGTGCTAGAGTAAAGTTTTTCTCTGGCAGTCTAGGCAAATTTAGGCAGGCCTAGCTGATTGCTAGGCCTGTTTATTTTCATTCTGGGCTGGGAGTGGCACAGGGTAGCAGCTGATGACCAGTGGCTGAAGATGCTCAAAATTTTTTGGGGGGGCACAAACAAACTGAACAATTCAGAAAAAAAACATTAATTGCAGCCTCACTGTGCCCATCAATTGTAGCCACTGTGCCATCAAACGCAGCCACTGTGCCCCATCAAATGCAGCTACTATGCCCCATCAAATGCAGCCACAGTGCCCATCAAACACAGCCACATTGCCCTCAAATGCAGCCACTGTGTCCATCAATTGCAGCCACTGTGCCCATCAAATGCAGCCACTGTGCCCATCAATTGCAGCCACTGTGCCCACCAAACGCAGCCACTGTGCCCATCAAAAGCAGCCGCTGTGCCCATCAAATGCAGCCACTGTGCTCATCAAATGTAGCCACTGTGCCATCAAATGTTGTCACTGTGCCCATCAAATACCATCACTGTGCCCCATCAAATGCTGCCACTGTGCCCATCAAATGATGCCACTGTGCCCATCAAATATCGCCACTGTGCCTCATCAAATGCTGCCACTGTGCCCATCAAATGCTGCCACTGTGCCCATCAAATGCCTATCGCCACTGTGCCCCATAAAATGCTGACACTGTGCCTATCAAATACCACCACTGTGCCCATCAAATGCTGCCAATGTGCCCATCAAATGCTGCCACTGTGCCCATCAGAATTTGACCCAGTAACCCCCCACCCCTGCCCGCTCGCCATCTGCCCGGCACTTACTCTATCTCGGTGGGACAGCGGGTGACAGTGGCGAGCTGTGTCTTTCATGCATCTCCTCCCCTCCTCCTGATAGGCGTCCAATCACAGAGCCAGTCGTTTCAGCCAATCAGGTGATGGGTAACACACCCACACTTCCTGATTGGCAGAGAGGTGGTTCAGGGTTAGAACAGTGAATATTAATTCGCTGTTCTCACACACCTTGGGGAACTGCGAGTGCAATGCTCTGCACTCACAGTTCACCTTTTTTTAAGCCTATTAGAGCCTCTGGCTCTAATTAGGTGCTTCAAAATTACACCCACGCCACTGTAATTCAGGCACCCGGCACCTGAAAAGGGGCCAGATGCCTGAATAGGGGTGACGGCGGCGGCCATGGATAGATTCATGCAATGCATGAATCTATACATTATTCATATAGAGGGGTGGCTGAAGAGAGGTGGCGATATGGAGCTCCCCAGTCTGGGGGGGGGGGGTGACCCTGGGATGGGCTGGGCTGGGCTTGGGTGCATCCAGGAGGAGTGTCGAGATCCTGGAAGGAGAGGCACATGAAAGAGCAAGAAGAGGACAGTGGGATAGAACACTTCTGGCTTCTCCATGGAGGACTGCTGGTCACAGCCAAGAGGGCTGGTGAGTAGGGATGAGCTTCGTGTTCGAGTCGAACGTACGTTCGACTCGAACATTGGCTGTTCGTCCGTTCGGCGAAATCCGAACATTTTGGTCCGTTCGCGTCAAATTCGCGTGACCCTCACGGCCCACAATGCACCGCGATGGCGCAGTGCATTGCTGGCTCATGATTGGCCAAGCATGCACTGTGACCCCGCATGCTTGGCCAATCGCAGCGCCAGCAGCAAGGAGAGCCATGATTGGCCACAGGCAGGATGCCTGTGGCCAATCATAGCTCAGGCTGTGTAGTGCACGCCCCACACTATATAAGGCCGCCATCGCGGCAGCCTCGTGTAGTGTGTTGGCGTCTGAAGCAGTGGGTGTTCTGTGTACCTTCAACACAGTACACACTGATCGTTTTCTATCTTGCTGTTGTGTAGTGGTTATTGTCTGCGTGCCCTGACCGCAGTATACACCGCTATATTCACCTCACCTATATAGCTAGTGATCTATCTTTTATAATAGAGCTTGCAGTCAGTAGTGTTAGGAGATAGTGCGTGCTGTCTGCGTGCTCTGTACCCAGTACATACTGCTATATCCACCTACATAGCTCTTCTCTATTTGAGCCCACTTGCCATCTGCAGGAGTTATTGGAAGTTGTGTGTGCCTCCAGCACAGCACAGTATACATCTGTATATACCCCTTTATCTCTGGTGTTCTATAATAAAGGCATCTGCAGGAGTTAGTGGGTGTTGTGTGCCTCCAGCACAATATACACTACCCAACTGCTGTTTTACCCAACTCCCTTCAGGCCATTACCATGTCTGGAAGGCCAGCAAGGAGAGGCAGACAGGCGCGAGCCGATAAAAGAGGGCAAGCAGGCTCTGTGTCTAGAGACAACAGTGCTGGTCGTAGACGCGGTGCATTGTCATCAGCACGTGGCCATGGGACATGCTTGTCCTTCTTTTCGGCAGCTGGACATGTTGAACCGCAACATGCCAACGACTTGGTAGAGTGGATGACCAAGCCCTCTTCATCCTCCTCATCCTCTCTCACCCAGTCTCAGGGTAGTAGCAAAGCAGCTGCCAACGCATCGTCTTCCCTCCTCTCAATGTCATAATCAGTGACTCCTTCCCTAGACCCACCACGTCCTCCTGAGGAGTCTCCTGAACTCTTTGAGCACAGTGTTGGGTACATGCTCCAGGAGGATGCCCAGTGTTTTGTGGGCTCTGATGATGACAATCAGCTAGAGGAAGGCAGTAGCGTGAGCGCAGACAGAGGGGATGTTCAAGAAGGACAGCAATCTGGCAGTCATGTTCCACAAGCTGCAGCATACTGCCAGGTTTGCTACAGCGATGAAGAGGGAGGGGATGATGAGGGCACTGACTCCACGTGGGTGCCTGGAAGGAGGGAGGAGGAGGAGGAGGAGGAGGAGGAGGCACATGTCCAACGAGGCAGGATGCCCTCCGGGGGCCAGCTTAGGGGCAGCACACCGACTGAATCACACCGCAGAGCTCCGCCTGTGCAGAGCGCTGCCTCTGCGCGTTATTCTAAAAGTTCTTTGGTGTGGGCCTTTTTTGAGACGAGTGCATCAGATCGCACCGCTGCTATTTGCAACATATGTCTCAAGCGTATCTCACGTGGCCAAAACATCAGCCGCTTGGGCACCACATGCTTGACCAGACATATGTTGACCTGCTATGCAGCTCGTTGGCAAGCGTACCTCAAAGACCCACACCAAAAAACAAAGCGGACCTCTCCTTGCTCCTCATCAGCTGGCATCTCCAACCCCACTAGACCTTCAGTCCTCTCTGAAACCTGCTCTGAGAGGAATGAAGGTGTAGAATTAGGTGTGTCACAGCCAAGTGCTTCCGGGAACTCTGCTAGCGGTACACCCACGTCCGATTATAGCAGGCAAATGTCCCTGCCCCAGCTGCTGGACCGGCGGAAGAAGTTCACTCCCAGCCATCCACATGCCCAGCGGTTGAATGCTAGCTTGGCTAAATTGCTAGCACTTCAACTGCTGCCTTTTCAGTTGGTAGACTTGGCCCCCTTCAGTGAGTTTGTACAATGTGCGGTTCCTCAGTGGCAGGTCCCCAAACGCCACTTTTTCTCACGGAAGGCGATTCCGGCTCTCTACCGGCATGTGGAAGGCAATGTCCTTGCCTCGCTGGACAGGGCGGTCAGCGGTAAGGTGCATATTACCGCTGACTCATGGTCCAGCAGGCATGGACAGGGACGTTACCTGTCTTTCACGGCCCATTGGGTCACTCTTCTGGCAGCTGGGAAGGATGCAGGACAAGGTGCAGTAGTGTTGGAGGTTGTTCCGCCACCACGCCTCCAAAATGCTACTATTGGTTGTGACACACCTCTATCCTCCACCACCTCCTCTTCTTCTTCCTCCATGGCCTCTTCCAGTGCTCTGTCCTCAGAACCAGCGGTGCTCCGTAGGCGTTCCAGGGGCTACGCAAGTACGCAGGCAAAACTATGCCATGCCGTGCTTGCGCTGGTTTGTTTGGGGGACAGGAGCCACACTGGGGCGGATGTTTTGCCAGCTCTGCAGGGGCAGGCCGAGAGGTGGTTGACGCCACGCCAGCTTAAGCCAGGAATGGTGGTTTGCGACAATGGCACCAACCTCCTCTCCGCCCTCCGACAGGGACAACTGACCCATGTGCCCTGTGTAGCTCACGTCCTTAACCTGGTGGTGCAGCGGTTCTTGGGCAGGTACCCCGGCTTACAGGATGTCCTGAAGCAGGCCAGGAAAGTCTGTGTGCATTTCTGACGATCATTTAATGCCTGTGCTCGGCTGGCTGAGCTCCAAAAGGAGTTGAACCTGCCCAAGAACCGCCTTATATGTGACATGCCCACCAGATGGAACTCAACATTGGCCATGCTGCAGCGGCTGCACACGCAGCAGAGGGCCATCAATGAGTACCTGTGCGACTACAGCACCAGGACAGGGTCAGAGGAGCTCGGTTTTTTCTCACCACGCCAGTGGGGCATGATCAGGGATGCATGCACTGTCCTGTCACCATTTGAGGAGGCCACAAGGATGGTGAGCAGTGACAGTGCATGCATCAGTGACACTGTACCTCTTGTCCACCTCTTGGAGCATACGCTGCGTGGAATAATGGACAGGGCACTTGAGGCAGAACAGAGGCAGGAAGAGGAGGACTTCCTTGCCTCTCAAGGCCCCCTTTATCCAGACAGTGTTCCTGCTGTGCCACCCATCACACAGGAAGAGGATGAGGAGGAGGAAGAGGAGGAGGAGGATGATTGTGTCAGCATGGAGGTGGAGGCTGGCACTCAGCATCAGCAGCAGCAGCAGTCCTGTAGGGATGATTTACAGTCCCAAGAAACACGTGGACTTGTACGTGGCTGGGAGGAGGTAGCTGCGGATCATGTTGTCCTTAGTGACCCAGAGGACTCCGGACCGAATGCCTCAGCTAACCTACGCTGCATGGCCTCCCTGATCCTGCAAAGCCTGCGGAAGGATCCTCGTATTCTTCGGATCAAGGAGAGGGACCATTACTGGCTGGCCACTCTCCTTGATGCACGGTACAAGGGTAAGGTTGCCGACCTTATCTTGCCATCGCAGAGGGAGCAGAGGATGAGACATCTCCGGGAGGCCTTGCAGAAAGGTCTGTGCAACGCGTTCCCAGAGACTGGGAGGTTACAAACTCCTGGTCCTGGACAACGTGTTGCTGAGGCATCGGTCAGAAGGAGCGGTGGAGAAGGTGGCCGTCTGACTGATGCTTTCAGACAATTTTTTAGTCTGCAGCCCCAAGGTATGATCGGTTCCAGCACCCATTGCCAGCGTCTGATTTACATGGTGCAGGAATACCTAGGGGCAAGGTCAGACTTGGACACCTTTCCCACCGAAAATCCTCTGGCTTACTGGGTCTTGAGGATGGATCACTGGCCAGAGCTTGCACAGTATGCAATTGAGCTACTGGCCTGTCCTGCATCCAGCGTTCTTTCGGAACGCACCTTCAGTGCTGCTGGTGGCTTTGTTACCGATCACAGGGTGCGCCTGTCCACCGAATCAGTTGATCGACTGACCTTCATCAAGATGAATCAGTCTTGGATCACCCACAGCTACCAAGCACCTGAAGCTGATGTAACCGAATAATTTTTTTTTTGAAATACCACATCCCTTCAAGACTGCCTATGCTGATGCTGAGTGACTGTCCTGTTATGTTGATTGTCTATCCTCTTCCTCCTCCGCTGATATGTTGGAAGAACATTTCTGGTTCTGGTTGATGCCATCAGCCCAATTTTTCTGCCCCTGTTTAACAGGGGCGTTTAATTACAATTTTTGATGCAATGCTTTGCAGCAGGGCTAATTCCTGCAATCAAACAAGAGTATATGGGAGAGGTTGCAGTGTGGTGGCACCAGCAGCAGTGCCTAAGGCCAAATTTTTATGCCCCTGTTTAACAGGGACATGTAATTACAATTCTTGATATAATATTTCACAGGAGGGCCCCTTCCTGTGCCCACCCACAGTAACGGTGAGGACTTATAGTGTTGTGGCACCAGCACCACAACCACCAAAGGTCAATTTGTCTACCACTGTTCAACAATGGCATGTAATTACAATTCTTGATATAATCGTTCACAGCAGGGCGCTCCAGCGCCCACCAAGAGTCACTTTGAGGGCTTACAATGTTGTGGCAAAACCAACACCTTGTTCCGCCATTTCTGCAGAGCATATAGGGCAGGCCCCTACTTTCAAACATCCAATTTACAAACATCTCCTACTTGCAAACGGAAGGAGACAACAGCAAGTGAGATGAAAAAAGATGGATGACAAAACAAATTATACATTGGTGATAACCCTTCCCTATGTTTTCCAAAAAGCTTTAAAATAGTTTTTTTGACTGGAGCTACACTTTAAAAATGTACAAGTTGAAAATTACAAACAGATTCAACTTAACACAACAAACCTACACAGTCCCTGTCTTGTTTGCACCGCCTGTATACTGCTGTTCTGAGTATATAGGGCCTGGGGGCCACACGCATTTCCTTTTTTTAATATGGGTACGGGGTTCCCCTTAATATGCGTACAAGACCCAAATAGGCTGGTAATGGGCAGGGAGGGCTACCCATGCCATTTTTCTCAATGATTTTCAACCATATTGCAGGAACCAGATAGAACATTAAAACCGCAAGCAGTTTTAAATGGTGTTATTTCCGTTTAATGTCATTTTGTGCAGGGACTGTTCTAAACACGGGAAACACGTGGCACTTCACAGGCATACTACAGACACCCCCCATGCACCATATTTAAAGGAATATTTCACTTTAATCGTCATTAAAATCAGTGCTCCCGCCAAAACGGCCATTTTTAAAAACATTTTAGGCATTGACCCATGTCCCCTGGGGCAGGAACCAGGTCCCCAAACCCTTTTTAGGACAGTATCTTGCATATTAGCACTTTTAATTTCGAACGTTCGAGTCCCATAGACTTCAATGGGGTTCTAAAGTTCGTTCGAATTTGGGGTCCGTTCGAAAGTTCTGGTGCGAACCGACCCGGGGGGTGTTCGGCTCATCCCTTCTGGTGAGTGAGCACAGTCAGGAGAACTAGGAAGGCATGCCTGGGAGAACTGGGAGATGGGTGCAGAACCAATGGAGAGAGAACTCTGGAGAAGGGCAGTGGAAAGGGATCTTTGCAGCCATGCTGGCTGGCAGGGCCTGAAAAGATCTATCTGGGAGTGTTAGCCAAGTAGAGGACAGGTAGTATTCTACACCCAAGGGGCCTGGGGTCCCTGCCCACAAAAGGCAGTCAGGCAGGGGCATTGCTAGGTCTGCAAAAGATCTGGGGCTAGAGACCATAGCAGCAGTCAGTAACCTTTTTGCAGGCCTGGGGGTGGGGGGTGTTAAGCAATTTTTCACAGGCAATTTGTCAGGGCAATGGCTGGTGTTGGCACTTCAATCATCACAGCACCATGGTTGATATGGTGTCAGGGTGATTAAAGTGTATTATTTCTATTGTTACATTGTATAATGTATATAATGAAGTGGTTCAACTCATCATCATGCAGAATCAGTGGGAGCCCTGGGTGTGTCACTTGCCACATCTCCTGCCACCAGATCAGCCTGTCACTTGCCACCTTTGCCTGGCACCAGATGTTGATTTTCACTTGCCACTAGATGCGGATTGCCATTTGCCACCATCACCTGGCACCAGATGTGGGTTGTCACTTTCCATGTCGCCTGCCACCAGATGTGGATTGTCACTTTCCATGTCGCCTGCCACCAGATGTGGATTGTCACTTGCCACTGTCACTTGGCACCAGATGTGAATTGTCACTTGCCACCGTCACCTGCCACCTCTATGGGGATTGTCACTTGCTACTGTTGCCTTCTGCCTGATGTGGATTATCACTTGCAAAGTCACCTGCCACCAGATGTGGATTTTCATTTGCTAGGTTGCCTGCCATCAAATGTGGATTGTCACTTGCCACATCGCCTACCACCATTTGTGGATTGTCACTTGCCATGTCGTCTGCTACCAAATGTGGATTGTCGCTTGCCACGTCACCTGCCACCAAATGCGGATTGTCATTTGCCACGTCGCTTGCCACCAGATGTGTATGATTGCGTGCCATGTCACCTGCCACTATTTGCGAGTTGTCACTTGCCATGCCAGCCAGTGCCACCAAATGTGCATTGTCACTGTATTGGTGGCAGCACTGGTCCACTGAGCACAGAGGCATATGCAGTTGTCGTTTCTGAGTTAGGGCAGAAGAGTGATGATGCGGAGCGGCAGTGAGAGGTGATGTCATCTTGCTGCTCCGCACCGCACCTCTGACATTGAAGAGACCCAGCAGGGCCAGGCAGAGAGAGATGATGTCATCTCTGCTCACCTGCTCGCTTCTCTCATCCGCCTGCCTGGCTCTCTCATGCAGCCCGCCTGCTGCACTGCAGGCTGCAGGGAACCATGGCCCAGGGGTTAGGCAGGGACCCCTATGGTAAGAGACTTGGGGCTATGGGCCCCAGATTCAGGGCTATAGCCCCAATAATCACCCCCTAGCTATGCCATTGGCATTAGGCCTAGCCAGGAGGTGCTAGCTAGTCTGGAGGAGTGACAGTCTACAGCAAGGGAAGTGCTGGTGGAGGAACAGTCTGCAACAAGTGAAGTGCTGGAGAGAGAAGAGTGAAGCGTATATACAGGAATGTATATAGAAACTTTGCACTAAATCTTCCTGGGCATCCCATAATTCCCAAATCCCCATCCAAGTTTAACCTGCCTCAAATAAGCAAAACTAAGTAATGGACTGTTTCTGGTCTCTGAGTGACTGGGATGGATGTCTGTCTGGGCAGGGTGATAGGTGAACCACTACACACAGCAACCCCTACAAGGGCATGGCTACATACACATCCATAAACCTATTAAAATATTAAAAAGGTACAAAAAAATAAAAAACTTCTCATAAAGCGTAGTTTATATGGGGGGGATGCTCACTGGAATGATCATTTTTCTTCACCCATTTATATCTTAAATAGGCCATGGCACAACCTAGCAAATGGTGCTAGTGTACTCTACAATATACAATCTTGGAAGGAATCTAGCTTGTGTTTTACTGTAATTATTAATATACTCTAGATATGATAAATAAGTTTTTCCATTGTCATTGCTGTGTGGGCTTGCATGACACCGTCTGACATTTTTTGGCCTGCTGCTCGTAGTTTTCTGTGCATCTGGGACAAACCACAATATGCTGCAAAGTTTAAAGGAGGGATTTGAAATGTATCTAACTTCCTTCTGTGAAGTTGCTGCAAATATTTGACTGAACACACAACCCAGATGGTTCTTGTTGATGCCTAATTATGTGTGCATAAGATATTAGCCAGAAATACTTGTCTCCCAGAGCTTCACAAGAGATGAAAGAGAGAATCTTCCCGCTCATCAGATCACTAAACGTGATAATTTGCTACAAGACATTGTGCTGGAATTTAGTCAGCTTGTGCTTTTAATTGTGTCCCTCATTCTCCCTTGCCTGTCTGTTGCATGTCCTGTAGCATCTGAATTAGCCCCTCAGCAGCTGGAACTAGAAACAGCCAATCCTTTAAAAACAACAACACAAAAAGTAGCCATTTAAAAACCAGCAGATCTGTGACCTTGTAACTTGTAACACTCAGGTCTGGTTTGTATACTTGATTTGCAATTTGTGGCCTGCCTCAGGCCCATAGGATGCTTAACCAAATTTAAAGCCCAATGCCGCAGACACGCGATCTGACTTTCCGGCAGACTTGGTCTGGCGGACAATCCGCCGGACTTTGCAGCAAAGGTCCGCCGGACTTTCTGTACTAGCGGACTTACACACACACGAACGGACTTTCCGGCGGACTAGGTCTGACGGACTTCCCGTTGGACTTTTGGCGGAGGTCCGACGGACTTTCAAAATGAACGGACTTGCCCACACATGGACTAAAGTCTGTTAATTTTGAACGTGACTCCAGGTACGATGGGACTAGAGAAGGAAGTCAATCTCGCCGCTTTCATCAGCGAGATTGACACCTAGCGAGCCCTGTCTCCTGGTATGGATTTTAAGGGTAAACCCCGTCGTCGAAAAGACGGTGGGGGGGGGGTCTCCCCAAAATAAATACTAGACCCTTATCTGAGCACGCAGCCCGGCTGGTCAGGAAAGGGGGTGGGGATGAGCGAGCACCCCCCCCTCTTGGACCATACCAGGCCGCATGCCCTCAACATGGGGGGTGGGTACTATGGGGAAGGGGGCGCCCTGTCCGATCGTATGTACGCGGCATAAGTCTACCTTTTATACCAAGTTACATGTTACACCCATATTAAGGCCTGGTTCACACCTATGCATTTGTTAGTGCATTTTCAATTTTGCAGAAACACACTACAGTCCATTTACATACTTGCCAACCGATTCCGATTCTCCCAGGACAATCTAGATTTTGGAACACCCGTCCCGATCGGAGCTTGTCCCGATTAATTTCCCAGGATTTTGCCTTTGTCCCGGGAAAATCAGGAATGTTTTAGGAAAAATGGCTGGCTGACTACAAAAAGATGGCTGCTACCGTTGTCATGAGGATTGTTTCCCCTTGTGTTCAGTGGAGAGGGGAGGGGCAGCCAATCAGCTTCTCCCGTTCTCCACTGAACACACACACGAGAAAGCCGGGAACTGCTGGCAACTGTAGCTACCGTGCTGCTGAGGGACACAGATCGCTCTGTAAGGAGGGCTCTGCTGCCAGAGACACTGAAGTAAGGAGAGCTCTGTTGCTGGGGGACACAGATCGCTCTGTAAGGAGGGCTCCACTGCTGCTGCCAGGGACACTGAAGTAAAGAGGGCTCTGTTGCTTGGTGACACAGATCACTCTGTAAGGAGGGCTCCTCTGCTGCCAGCTGCTGGGGACACTGAAGTAAGGAGGGCGCTGATGCTGGGGGACACAGATCTGTAAGTATGTATGTATGTATGCAAAAGAGGGCTCCACTGCTGGGAGACACCAGATGTAAAGGAGGGCTCCGCTGCTGGGGGACACCAGATGTAAGGAGGAGCTCCGCTGCCAGGGACACAGATCTGTAAGGAGGGCCTCTGCTTCTGGGGGCACCTGATGTCAGGACAGACTCTGTTGGGGGCATCTCATGGAAGGATGGACTCTGCTGAGGGCACCTGATGTAAGGACAGACTCTGCTGGGTGCACCTGATGAAAGGATGGACTCTGCTGGGGGCACCTGATGGCATGTGGTGAAAGGTGATGTGACAGGTGACATGCTCAGGGGTCCCACTGATTCTGGATTATGGTGAGTTGAATGATTTCTTTCTATATTACAATGTAATAATAGTAATAATGTGCTTCAATCATCCTGACACCACAACAACCATGGTGCTGGGATGATTGAAGCGCTAACATCAGGTGTTTGGAGTATCTTTATCTGCTGATTTGTTAAACTCTGGAATACACATTTCTATTGTGGTGTAGGATCTGGGTCTGCTGTCCCTCCATCCCTCTTTCCTTCCTTCTCTCTCCTTCCCTCCTTCTTTCCTTCTTTCTCTCTCCCTCCCTCCCTCTTTTTTCCTTTCTTTATCTCTTATTCATCTCAATCTCTAACCACACCCCAATTAGAACCACGCTCATATAAGCCACACCCACTATTTCATACAAACTACACCCTTTTATTGGTGCACATGCTAAATTTTTCTTTTTTGCTATGGCACGCCTACAAATGCATGCCTCGCCCCCTAATTATAATAAGACTCTGCCTATAGCCATAAAAGTGTCCCTATAAATTATTTTACAATGTTGGCAACTATGCATTTAACATGGTTTACTATGGATGTAGTTCACATCTGTGCATTTTATGGAAAGGGCCAGGGACTGTTTTCTGTTTTTTGGTTCCATAGACTTCAATGGATCAAAAATGTGTATTGAAAAACGCAAAATGCGCCTGTAATATGAAAATTGCAACCTGCATAGGTGTGAACCAGGCCTCATGGTGTACCATGGAGTCATACCACCCCCTCCCCCCCTTATAGGATTATGGGGTTCTTCTCTCCAGAAACTCCTGTCACTTTTTTACATTTATCACAGCTGTGTGTGTGGCTGCACCCACACAGCCACATTATTCATTTACAGAGATCTGTGAAAGAATGAACTACAAGTCTTATCCGCTACTATGATAGGGGAACTTGTCCTTTGAATGGAACAGTGTAGAGATCACCCCACTTGTAATCCAGTAACATTTCATCCAGCTGTGCACTGCACCCTCAATCGACTGATTGTAGTTGCATACATGCCCACTGTCCCAATTTTCCCAGGACATATCCGGTATTCAGACTCTTGTCCCAGTCTTGCTGTGTCCTTGGAAAAATCACAGAAAATTGGCCTTGTCCCAACTCCTGGTGTATCACCAGAGCTGCTAAATAGAGGTCCAGGGCAGGCACTGGTGATTCGACTCAGCCGCCATTTTACTGATTTTACTGATAGCAGGCAATGCCGCAAGTGACAAGTTGCATCTGGTGGCAGGTGACGTGGCAAGTTACAAGTTGCATCTGGGAGCAGGTGACATGGTAAGTGACAAGTTGCATCTGGTGGCAGACGACATGGCAAGTGACAAGCTGCATCTAGTGGCAGGCAATGTGGCAAGTGACACGCTCAAGGCTCCCGCTGATTATGCTTTATGGTGACTTGAACTATTTCCTTTTATATTACAATGTAATAATAGAAATAATGTGCTTCAATCATCCTGACGCCATATCAACCATGGTGCCTTGATCATTGAAGCGCTAACACCAGGTGTTTGGAGTTTCTTTATATGCTGATTGTTTAACTTTCTGGAGTACACATATTGCTATTGTGGTGCAGGATCTGGGCCTGCTGTCCCTCCATCCCTCTTTCTTTCCTTCTTTCTCTCTCCTTCCCTCCCTATCTCTTTCTCTTTCTTTCTCTCTCCTTCTCTCCCTTTCTTTCTCCCTCCATCCCTCATTCATCTCAGACTCTAACCACACCCCATTTAAGCCACGCCCAACATTTTTTTACCCCTCCCTGCTACACCACGCCTACAAACAAATGCCTCACCTCCTACTTATAATAAGACCCCGTCTACTGACAAAAAAGTGTCCCTATAAATTTATACATTTTTGCAATGCTTTGCTGGCCAGAGCTATTGCAAGTATTTTCATCTACTTAGGCAAAGGTGCATTTTGCTACCAAACTGTCGTCCCAACACCCTCTTCTCTTCCACAACTGTAATGTGTAATGAGCCCCCCCCCCCACCAGTAGTGCACTCCCTGCTTACCCTCATTGGCTATGGGCTGCTCGGAGGTGAGGGAAACTAAATCTTCCACGCTGTGCCCAGTATGAGAGAGGATGCAGTGTTAGAGATTGGAAGTCAGGTATTTTAACCACTGGAATCCCAAAGCCATTTTTTAAATTTTTTTGACATGCTTTAAAAATAATTTTATGCCTTAAGATTAAATAAAACTCACAACAAAAATCATATGCTTTCTAAAAGCAGACACCCTGGAGAATAAAATGTTTTTTCAATTTTGGGCCTAAATGCATTTTTTGCATAAATACAAATGTATTACCCAATTTTCTGGTAAGATATAAAAGATGAGGCTGTGCCAAGTAAATAGATACCCAGCATCTCAAACCTTAAAATTGTGTGCGCCCCTGAAACGGGGAAAAAAAATGCCCTTTATTTTTCATAGGCAATGTTTTAAAACCCCCTACAGGTCATTCGTTTCGAGTTATGCAGGGGCTTTGGTGCTGAAATGATTGCCCTCACTCCAACATGCACAGTGATATGTAACACGTGTAGGACAATCACTGTTTTCCTACATAGGTGACCTAACACATGTGTTTTTGTATGTGTGTGTGGGAGGGATGGGGGGCTCTACATTTATTTATTTTTTACATTTTTTTGTGTCTATTTAAATGTTTAAAACTTTTTTATTACGTTTTTTTTTACATGACTTTATTGTTATCGCATGTGATAGCATATAGGTGACAGGTTCTCTTTATGAGACATCCTGGGTCTATTAGACCCTGGATGTCTCTTCTGTACACCACTACAGCTGATAGAACATTATCTGTGTTCTATCAGCAGCTTCACCAGGCACAAATCCTGGTGATTGACAGTTCAGGACCAGGAAGTGACATCATACACATCTCCGCACAGGATGGAGGATCAGCAGACGGAGGTCCACTGAGCTCCTGATGCCCTTTCAAGTGTCACATGCTATGACTGCACTGGGCCCACAGGTGGGACAACGGAGCTTGTTAAACGTGGCGGGGGGGTTGGCATGGCTTGTGGCAGTATTTTTGCAAAGGTGCACTTAGCCTTTAAAGCTATGTGCAACTAGACTGAGTGGGAAATACCGGTCAGCTTTTTATTTCTTGGAGAGGAAAAATCAGAGTGCGGATTGTTTAAAAAAATGTCCAGATTTTTTTTTATTGTAATGTCACAGCCAATGCATTTCAGCAGGAGTTTCAAAGGGCCTTCACCAAAATTAAAAGTTAAGTTTGTACTGTATTAATGTTGTCTATTTTTTTGCCCCATTGAAGTAGGGGCCCTTGGAGCAATTAAACGTATTGGCTGTGTTTCTTAACTGGATATGACAATAAATAAACTTGATGTTGACAAATGCTCACATTTCTAACTTCTCCAGTTATGTTCATATATAAGAACTATATACACAATCACAAAAAAGGGTGATTCAGTGTCCCTTGTCTCCTAATTTCTGGAGTATACTTTTCTATTGCAGAAACATGATGGTTTTAAATAGGTTTCTTTTAAAGCATAATTCCAACCATTTTTTCCTGTTTTAGAGTTGTACAGTAAGTGTAGCACCACCCCTGTAGGGCTGTTGGTAATAACTGGCTCTTCCCAAATAGTATGGAGGCTGCCCATTTCCCACAAGCACTATACTTCACACACAGACTCCAATAACTCAGTCTAGGGGATGGCTTTTTGATGTCTATAGCTTGAAGAACTTTTTGCCCTTCTCTGGACTCTCTCCAGTTCCAGCACATCATTCCTGGGGATTGGTGAACAGAACTTGACGGAATACTCCAAATGTGGCAGAGTTTTATATAGTGGCTGGATTGTAGTTTTATCCCTTTTAAATGCATGCTAATAGTCTACTTGCTTTGCTGCAGCTTGACATTGTATTCTATTACTCAGCCTGTTTTCCACACAGACTTGTATTCATATGTTTAGCCTCCAAGTGCATTACTTTACATTTTTCAACATTAAACCTCATTTGCCATGTAGTTGCCCACCCCTTTATTTTATTCAGGTCTTCTTGTAAAGTTTCTATATTCTGCTGTGAAGTTATTGCTTCCTTTTTTGTCAGCAAACACTGAGATTGAGCTATTTATATCAACCTCTATATAATTTATGAGTAAACTAAATAGAACTGGTCCCAGAACAGAGCCTTGGGGTACCCCACTTACCACACATGACACTTATGAGTACAAATTATTTATCACCATCCTTTGGGAACGCCCCTGTAACCAGTTTTCAATCCATGAACAAACCCTATAATCCATGTCAATAGACCTCAATTTGTAAATTAAACATTTATGGGAGACTGTATGAAATGCTTTTGCAGAATCCAGATATACCATGTCTACAGGGCCTTACTTTATCTAGCTGGCAGCTCACTTCCTCATAGAATGTCAACAGATTGATGCCTATAATACTAATACTGTATAGCCCCTTATCAACCCTTCCAATAATTTACATACTATTATTGTTAGACTGACTGGCCTATAATTTCCAGGAATATATCTCTTCCCTTGAATATTGGTACCATGTTATTTTTTTGCCAATCAGCTGGTACTATTCCTGTCAGTATGCTGTCCATAAAAATGAGAAATAGCTGTCTGGCTATACCCTGACTGAGTTATTTGAGGACTCTTGGGTGTAAGCCATCCAGTCCTGGTGATTTATTTGTGTTAAGGTTTTCTATTTTTTTTTTTTTTCGGACACTGGCTTCTGTTACAAGAGTACATTCTGTTATGCGTTACTAATGATACAGTCTTGATTATTATACACCTCCTTTTCCTGTGTAAAAACTGAGGAGAAGAAAGCATTTATTACAGTTGCCTTCTCTTTGTCATTTTATAGCCTTTCGCTGCCAGAGACGTTTTTGTGTTTTTTGCCCAAATGTTTGAAAAATATTTGTAGGCCTGAAGATTACATAAAACCCACAAATATTATATATGTTCTAAAAGCAGACACCATAGAGATTAAAATAGCAGTAGTTCAAATTTTTTATGTCACATGATATTACCTCAAAAGTCTAGCAAATGCAAAATTTCTGTAAAAAGCACACTAACGTGAATTTTAGGGCAAATAAATGCAATAAATTACTCACATTTTTGGTAAAATATAAAAGGCAAGCTTGCACGAGTAAATAGATACCTAACATGCCAAACCTTAAATTTGTGTGCGCCCGTGAAATGGTGTCAGATTTCAGTGCCCTATATTTTCTATAGACAATGCTTCAAAAGCCCCCTATAGGTATCAGTTTAGTGGTATGGGGGAGGTCTTGTATTAGAATTATTGCTCTCACTCCAGTGTGCGTTTTCAGGCATAGGTGACCCGACTCATTCCTTTACATTCATGCGTGTGTATATGTGGGGGTGGGGGCCTCAAAAATTTGGGGGGGGGGGTTATGTACTTGGGTGTAACTTTGTTTTTTTGCAAAAAAGAAGATTTTTTTTTTAATTAACTTTTTTTTTCATCACATAGGGGAGAAAAAGTCCCCTTTGTGATTTTTTTTGGTGACAGGTTCTGTTTATTGAGATAAGCAGTCTAAAAGACCATGCATGTCTCCCCTGTGCTCCAATAAATGTTTTGCAATGCAGATTGCATTATTTGTATAGTATCCTCAGGATTCCCCTGATGAAGCCACGTCAGTAGTGGCACTTGGTGTAGGGTGGAGGTAGGGTCACATTACAAGCAAAAACTGGAAGCAGAGGTCCAGAACTGCTTTGCAGTATTGCTTTGTGGTATTATGCACCAATCTGTGACATGTCACATTTTTTGGGGATTATGTGAGTGCAACTTTTATAAAATGTGGGCGATTGTGAATTTACTACACTATGGCAGTTGATTTTTGCTCTTTTTGCTAATATTGTGGGATACGGTGTATGAACAATCAGCAGCGGGACCCTGTCCTCTCAAACGGGAACGCACTTGAGTATTCCGGAGGTGTCCAATGGGGAAGCATGAGCATGGATTATTGCAATTCTAATAACATATATACTCAAGCACTATATGACATGAAGTCTTTGGGTCATATATTGATGTGAGGGTAGTGTGAGCACAAAGCACTGGTTTACCACTGAAGTGTATGTGCAGTACTGGAGTTATGGGTATAATTAAGAGAAGAGAGCAAGTACATGAGATTTTATATTTTATTTTGTTATTTATTGGATGATACACTAGAGACATATTGTATATAATATATGACTCGGGCACAAAAGCACACCTTTAGGCTGAGTTCACACTACAAAATGTCCGATGTGTCTGCCATAATGTCACAGTCACAATAAAAATCGCTGATCGCCACCATTACTAGTAAAGAAAATTATTAATAAAAGAGCCATAAAACTATCCCCTATATTGGAAACACTATAACTTTTGTGCAAACCAATCAATAGTCGCTTATTGTGATTTTTTTTTACCAAAAATATGTAGAAGAATACGTATCAGCCTAAACTGAGGAAGAAAACTGTTTTTTTTATATATTTTTGGGAGATATTTATTATAGCAAAATGTAAAAAATAATGCATTTTTTTCAAAATTGTCACTCAGTCTTTAAGCTTCATTGGACCCTGTGAGTGTAATTGCAAGTGTTCCGTTTTCTGTGCAACCAACAAGAATACAACACAAATAGAACTTGGACATCGGAAAAGAACAGAACACATATAGATGTGTGAACCAGCAATCTTCCGCCAGACGTATTTTGAACATTTTACTCACCAGAGATAATTGCATAATCATAATTATACTTTAAACTTTACATAGCAAGTTCAGAAACACTTTTCATGGATTAGAACAAATCGCCTTTATTCTGTCAGCACTCTAAGGAAGAACCTAGCCATATGTGCAAATTCTTCTAATGGTTCAGCTTGAGAGGCTCTACTAAAGTGACAAAAAAAACAAAACTGAAAACATAGGTATAATCTGCTGGCACATTGAGGCACCCACGCATAGCTGCAGCAGCTTAAGTTGCTTTATGCGTGCCCAACTTCTGACTTGTATTGAACCAGAAAAGCTCAAGTACTTCACTATTCATGCATTACCATTGTCCAGGAAAGCAGCCCAGTTACAGGCTAATACATTTTGGAGAGTAAAACTATATAAATTGGCAAGCTTCAAAAAGTACCTTTAGCTGTCAGAGTTTTGCCCATTTAGAATGGCCTGGCCTGGCATTTGGGCACGCAAGAAGAGATTAAAGGGGAAATGAGCTTTCTATAGGACAATCGTACATGCTTGCTCCCAAGCCTATTGACACCGACAGAGGGACCCGGTCCTGCCCCCTGCTCCCTCGTCACTGACCAATGGCTCCCGCTGCCTTAGCAAAGCCAGAGAGACCAAAAAGTGAGGGGGGAGAAGAGCTGCAGATGGGCACAGTGCTGGGTTGAATGAGGGCTATGGTAAGTAAAAAAACTGTGGGTTAGGAGGGATACTGATGCCTAATCATTTTGTTACCGTAATGCAAGGGTAAGGGTTAGGGTAAAAAAAGTTTAGGCTTTAGAACGACCTTAAGGCTGCTGTAAGTATGTTCACATACCTCCAGGTGCCTGCACAACATACCTGCTAGCAGATTTATTGTTTTCTCAAAGTAAATGAGTTAAGAATGAGATTAGTGTTTTGAGTACAGTACCCAATTCCATCTCCAGACTCCTTGCAGCCATGTCCTGGATCACAGTTCCAAAATGGACCTGCTATGAAAACCCACACCTGGACTGTAGGGTGACCCATCTCTGTAAATCTCTATGATGCCTCCTCCTGCAAATAAATTGGAAACACCTTTTCTGCTCACTTCTTGCATCTGTACATTTATGACCATGAACTACCCTGCTGACATATAGACTATAATCAAAAGTATTGGGACACATGCCTTTATACACACATGTAATCGCATCCCAGTCTTAGTCCGTAGGGTTCAATATTGAGTTGGTCCACCCTTTTCAGCTATAATAGCTTCAACTCTTCTGGGAAGGCTGTCCACAAGGTTTAGGAGTGTGTCTATGGGAATGTTTGACCATTGTTCCAGAAGCGCATTTGTGAGGTCAGGCATTGATGTTGGAACGAGAAGGCCTGGCTTTCAGTCTCTGCTTTTATTCATTCCAAAAGTGTTGTATCGAGTTTAGGTCAGGACTCTGTGCTGGCCAGTCAAGTTCCTCTACCCCAAACTCCCTCATCCATGTCTTTATGGACCTTGCTGTGTGCACTGATTTGAAGTCATGTTGGAACAGGAAGGGGCCATCCCCAAACTGTTCCCTTAAAGTTAGGAGCATGACATTGTCCAAAATGTCTCGGTATGCTGACACTGTAAAAGTTCCCTTCGCTGGAACTAAGGGGTCAACCCCAGCCCCTGAAAAACAACTCCACACCATAACCCCCCCCCCCCCCCCTTCCACCAAATGATTTGGAGGGGTGACCCAATACTTTTGGCAATATAGTCTGGATGAGCGAGTTTGGGGTGGAGGACCATGACTGGCCTGCACAGAGTCCCGACCTCAACCTGATAGACCACCTTTTGGATGAATTAGAGCAGAGACTGCGAGCCAGGCCTTCTTGTCCAACATCACAAATGCGCTTCTGGAGGAATGGTCAAACATTCCCATAGACACACCCCTAAACCTTGTGGACAGCCTTCCCTGAAGAGTTGAAGCTGTCATAGCTGCAAAGGGTGTTCAATATTAAACCCTATGGACTAAGACTGGGATGCCATTAACCACTACAGCCCTGGAAGGATTTACCCACTTCCCGAACAGGCCATTCTTTGCTATACGGCACTGAGTCGCTTTACCTGACAATTGTGCGGTCATGTGACATTGTACACAAGCAAAATATATATCCTTTTTCCCCACAAATAGAGCTTTCTTTTGGTGGTATTTAATCACCTCTGTGGTTTTTATTTTTTGCGCTATAAACAAAAAAAGAACGACAATTTTGAAAAAAAAAAAAAACTAACATTTGTTTACTTTTTGCTATAATAAATATCCCCCAAAAAAATAATTCATCAGTTTAGGCCAATATATATTCTTCTACATAATTTTGTTTAAAAAAAATCCCAATAAGCTTATATTGATTGGTTTGTGCAAAACTTATAGCATCTACAAAATAGGGGATATATTTATGGCATTTTTATTATTATTATTTTTTTTTACTAGTAATGGCAGTGATCAGCGATTTTTAGTGGGACTGCAACATTGCAGCACACGGATCGGACACTTTTGACACTTTTTTGGGAGCATTGACATTTACAGTGGTGTGAAAAAGTGTTTGCCCCCTTCCTCATTTCCTGTTCCTTTGCATGTTTGTCACACTTAAGTGTTTCGGAACATCAAACCAATTTAAACAATAGTCAAGGACAACACAAGTAAACACAAAATGCAATTTGTAAATGAAGGTGTTTATTATTAAAGGTGAAAAAAAATCCAAACCATCATGGCCCTGTGTGAAAAAGTGATTGCCCCCCTTGTTAAAACATACTATAACTGTGGTTGTCCACACCTGAGTTCAATTTCTATAGCCAGGCCTGATTATTGCCACACCTGTTCACAATCAAGGCATCACTTAAATAGGAGCTGCTTGACACAGTAAGGTCCACCAGAAGATCCTTAAAAGCTACACATCATGCCGAGACCCAAAGAAATTCAGGAACAATTGAGAAAGAAAGTAATTGAGATCTATCAGTCTGGAAAGGGTTATAAAGCCATTTCCAAAGCTTTGGGAATCCAGCGAACCACAGTGAGAGCCATTATCCACAAATGGCGAAGACATGGAACAGTGGTGAACCTTCCCATGAGTGGCCGGCCGCCCAAAATTACCCCAAGAGTGCAGCGACGACTCATCCAAGAGGTCACAAAAGACCCCACAATAACGTCCAAGAAACTGCAGGCCTCACTTGCCTCAGTTAAGGTCAGCGTTCATGCCTCCACCATCAGGAAAAGACTGGGCAAAAATGGCCTGCATGGCAGAGTTCCAAGGAGAAAACCACTGCTGAGCAAAAAGAACATCAAAGCTCGTCTCAATTTCTCCACAACACATCTTGATGATCCCCAAGACTTTTGGGACAACATTCTGTGGACCGATGAGACAAAAGTGGAACTCTTTGGAAGGTGTGTGTCCAAGTATATCTGGCGTAGAAGGAACACTGCATTTCATAAAAAGAACATTATACCAACAGTAAAATATGGTGGTGGTAGTGTGATGGTCTGGGGCTGTTTTGCTGCTTCAGGACCTGGAAGACTTGCCGTGATAAAAGGAACTATGAATTCTGCTGTCTACCAAGAGATCCTGAAGGAGAATGTCCGACCATCTGTTCGTGTACTCAAGCTGAAACGAACTTGGGTTCTGCAGCAGGACAATGATCCTAAACACACCAGCAAGTCCACCACCGAATGGCTGAAGAAAAACAAAATGAAGACTTTGGAGTGGCCTAGCCAAAGTCCTGACCTGAATCCTATTGAGATGTTGTGGTATGACCTTAAAAAGGCCGTTCATGCTCGAAAAACCCTCTAATGTAACTGAATTAGGACAATTCTGCAAAGATGAGTGGGCCAAAATTCCTCCAGGACGCTGTAAAAGCCTCATTGCACGTTATCGCAAACGCTTGGTTGCAGTTGTTGCTGCTAAGGGTGGCCCAACCAGTTATTAGGTTTAGGGGGCAATCACTTTTTCACACAGGGCCATGATGGTTAGGATTTTTTTTCACCTTTAATAATAAACACCTTCATTTACAAATTGCATTTTGTGTTTACTTGTGTTGTCCTTGACTATTGTTTAAATTGGTTTGATGTTCCGAAACACTTAAGTGTGACAAACATGCAAAGGAACAGGAAATGAGGAAGGGGGCAAACACTTTTTCACACCACTGTATACAGCGATCAGTGCTATAAATAGCCACTGATTACTGTATAAATGTCACTGGCAGGGAAGGGGTTATCACTAGGGGGCAATCAAGGGGTTAAGTGTTTCCTAGGGAGGTGTTTCTAACTGTGGGGGGAGGGGAGTAGAGAGAGATTGCTGTTCCTGATTACTAGGAACAGCAGATCTCGCTCTACTTCCCTGACAGAACGGGTATCTGCCAGTTTACATTGACAGATCCTCATTCTGGCTCTCTGAGGAGCGATCGCAAGTCGTCGGCGGACATCGCAGCCGCCGGCCACGCGCATCTGCTCCAGCTGTGCCAACCTGCCACAGTATAATGACGGCAGCTGTTTGGCAAGCGGTTAAAGTTCATGTGCGTGTAAGGGAAGGTGTCCCAATACATTTGATAATACAGTGTACTTCCAGGATGCACAAACACTCATTTATTTAAGTTTTTAACTAATTTATCTAAGCTGGAGTCTCTTCACTTGTATAGTTAGTACTCTCTAATAAATAGCCTTCAAAATAAAGTCATCAAAAATAAAAAAATAAATTCTCTCTTTTTTTTCATTTGAGCAGTGGATTTCGCCAGATGATCCACTATGAAAACAGTTGCTTGCTTCTGGAAAAAAAAAATTACTTATAAATTGTATATATATATATATCGCTTAACAATTCTGCCAAAAAGGGCAGCAATAAGTTATGAAGCCATAAAGCCAGCATGTGGACTAGACAAGTCAATAAAATCAGTCTGTGAAATGTTTATCTTTCAAAAATCAAGTGGCACAGTTTGTGTCGTTGGCTGCTATTCCTCAACAAGTCACAAATGCCATCAGTTCTCCTTTTAGAGACAAATACATTGTTGTGACTGAGTGTCAGTGACAGAAGAACAGGAAAGAAATAGGGATTCCATTTATTTGCAAAGCTCCTCATTGCTTCTCTGGGGCCTCCTAACAGATAATAGTAGATAAATTTATCTCTGTGGTTTCCTTTAATAGACAGCATTAATCAGGTGGTGAAAATCGGGACAGAAATCTGCAGTCATATCATTTCATATGAGGTTTCTTCTGCTTAGAAGGTGTTTATTAAAGGCCTTTAAGCCTCAACTGTGAACACAAAGCTTCTGTCCAAGCTCATCATGCACGCAGCCATCTCACCATGGTCAAGGAACGTCCCCATTGTCACCTCCTTATTGACAACAAATATCTTTGATCAATAGCTGTCAGCACAGGAGTATCGCAGCTCTGTGCACCTGTCAGGAAGAACTATCTACTTGGCCAGGAACAGTGAGAAGCAATAGATCGATGGCAGGATTACAGTGCACTGTCTGTATATGGTCTTATACACTGAGTACCAGCATCAGCTGTCAGAAGAGCATCTACAGTCACATGTTAACCTCATACTTCCCAGTCCTTTCTAATGTTTAATGTATATCCAATTTCAAACTGAAAGGCATTTAGGCACTGTTTTTCAGAAGAAATTGTATTTTTTTTTATATATATATTTCTTTAACAATTTTTGTCCTTTTTTTTTTGCATTTCAGCATTACTGATCTCATCCAGCTTCTTTCAGACACTTTTTGAGTGCAAGTGTAGCAGATTACTCACTTTCTCACCATGCTTAGATGCAAACACAGACCCTTTTTTTTTTTTATGTTAAACATGTGTTGTTTATTGAACAGTATTGCAGAGATTACAGTCACAGTAGAAAGCACCGAACATTCAAAAGGTGCTGCGTCATAGCCATAACAGTACATAAAGAAATATTTCTTCATCGCAATAGACAATAGGTATCATAGCTGAGCAAAGTTATATCACAGACATGTCATCTATTGCAACAGTACTCCAAAGTTCCTAATTACACGTGCCAGCCTCTTGCAACCACCTATCCCAGATTTTATTGTATTTAGCTGGGCATCCCCTATTTTTATATATGAATTTTTTATATGGGAGTGTTAGATTAACTTCCCGTTTCCAATCTTCTACCTTGGGTGGAAGGGGTCTCATCCACTGTCTAGCTATCACTTTTCTAGCAGAAAACAAGGTTTCCTGTAGGAAAGTCTTGGTAAATTTATCCAGTACTTCGGGAAATATCCCTAGGAGACAGGGTTTGGGGTCCAGAGCCAAGGGTGAACCCATGACGTCGTGTAGAAAGGATACTATTTGTTTCCAAAGTTCCTGTAGTTTGGGGCAAGACCAGATAAGGTGGAAGAAAGTCCCGGTCTCAAGGGTACATATCGGGCATAACACAGATTGATTTGTATTATATTTGGCGGTCCTAAGGGGGGTGAGGTATGCTCTATGAACTATGTAAATTTGAGAAAGCCTATCTTGGAGCCTGGGGGACACCATCTTGCACGTTTTCAGAGCCTCCTCCCATTCCTCGTCTGTCAGCTCACCTACATCACCCTCCCAACGAGACTTTAAAGCATACGCTAGTCTCGCCGAGACGGGGGGCTGCGAGCATACCATAGAAGCATGAAATAAGCTTTTTGGAGTCTGTATCCTTCACTATGGCAACAATAGGGTTGGGAGCAAGCTGTGGCGGTGACTGCGGAAACTGTGCCCTAAGTGCGTGCTGAACCTGAAGGTACTGAAATAGCATATTGCCTGGAACACCAATTCCTCCTGCAGTGTTTGGAACGTTTTAACAGTTCCACCGTGAATCAGGTGATGCATGTAGTATATTCCCCTTGAGACCCATAACTGAACACCCTGGATTTTTTGAAGTTCTGGTAATTGTTTGTTATGCCAAAGTGGGGTATAGTCATTTGGTGACATTACAGTCAATTTGGTTAACGCTAGTTCCCAAATTCTCCTGTAGTGAAAAAGCATGGAATGTTTACCTGGTCCTAGTGTAGAGCCCCCGACTCCTGTCGAAATAGCAGCTATCGAATCATCAGCAATTTGCACCCAAGGGGGGCAGAGAAGGGTAAGAAAGCGTTGTTTATCAGTCTTGTCCACATGAAAGAGTTGAGACAATTGTGAGGCAACATAATAGTGATTTAGATCGGGAAGGGCCATACCACCCATATCTGTTGGGCTTTTCAGAGCCTGCCATGCAAGCTTGTGCCTATTAGTCCCCCATACAAAGGGCCTAAGAAGACTTTCAAGGGATTTAAAATATTTTAGCGGCAAGTATACCGGGGTGTGCCACAACATATACAGTAGTTTAGGTAATAAAACCATTTTAATCAAATTAATGCGCCCCCAAACCCCAAGGGGGAGACGAGACCAGGCTTGAATTTTATTGCGAACTAGGGAGAATAAAGGTTCTATATTCAACGTTATATAATCTGCCGGATTCCTAGAGACATATACACCCAGATACTTAATAGTTCCAACCCGCTGAAGAGGCAGACTGGCCTGAGATTCCGACTGTGGAAAACTGTCAATGGGTAAGATTTGGGATTTTCCCCAGTTTATGCGAAGACCGGAAAAGCTACCAAACCACTCGATCATGCGTAAGGCTTTTGCGAGGGAGGGGCCAGAGTCCGCTAAGTATAGCAGCGTGTCATCAGCATATTGACTGATTTTTTCCGTCAGATGACCCACCGTCAGTCCCCTGATCTCAGGGTCTGAACGGATCGACACCGCCAAGGGTTCTGCAGCCAAAGCATAAAGTAGTGGGGATAGTGGGCACCCTTGCCTGGTACCCCTACTGAGGCCAAACGCCTGGGAGGACCATCCATTTTCCACCACCTTGGCTGTTGGGTGTTGATACAGTAGCTTCACCCACCTAATAAAGTTAGGTCCAAAGCCGTAACCCTCCAGGCACCTCCAAAGGTACCCCCACTCCACAGAGTCGAATGCCTTGGCCGTGTCAAGCGACACCACCACCCGCTCACCCACTTCCTCATGTGTAGCCTGTAGATTAATATATAGCCTGCGTAGATTGAACGACGTATTCCGACCCGGCATGAATCCCGCTTGATCAGCCTGAATCAGGGTAAGGATCGCGCCGTTCAATCGAGCAGCAAGTACCTTAGCTAAAATCTTAATATCTACCTGCAATAGGGAGATTGGGCGGTAGGATTCTGGGAAACCTGGGTCTTTGCCTGGTTTGGGTATTAAAACTATCGTTGCTTCCCTCATAGAGGGCGGTAGTGTCAGGGTATCAAAAAGACACCCGTAGAGGGCGAGAAGCTTTGGCGCCAGTATTTCTTGGTAACGGGAATAAAATTCAATGAGAAGACCATCTGACCCCGGTGATTTGGATCTTGCAAATTCCGCAATGGCACATACTATTTCATCAGTAGGTAGGGGAGCCTCAAGAGCCTGCACCTGATCCCCAGTTACTTGGGGGAGGGAAACTTGGGCTAGGAATCTGTCCATCGGGGTAGTGTCGTCGGATACCGTAGTGGTGTATAAGTCCTGAAATCTAGCTGTTACCTCAGAAGGGTCTGGGATCACTGTATCTCCCTGTCCACGCAGAGAGATAACAATCGGGGGTCTATCTTCCTTATGCACTAAATATGCGAGCAGCTTTCCAGCTCTTTCCCCGGATTCAAAATATTTTTGTTTAGTAAAAAAAAGTTTCTGCCGAGCCTTTTCATGTTGTATTTGGGAAACTACCCTCAACTGTAGTCTGAGTGCGTCCGCGTTTGCCGTAGACGGATCATTTATGTATGTGTGTTCTATGGAGCTTAAATCCGCCACAGCCTTAGTAAAGGCATTTGCCGAATCAGCCTTAAGTCTATTAATGTGGGTAGTCATTACCGAACGAGCATGCAGTTTAAATGTGTCCCACACGGCCGGAACCGAGGCCGTGTGGTCATTTTCCCCAAAGAACCTTATCCACTCTGCCTCTATGGTGTCATCCTCGGGCAACAATGACAGCCAGAACGGATTTAACCGCCACGTCCGTGGGGGCCTATTTAGGGGTACTCCAAGCACTACAGAGTAAGGGCTGTGGTCCGAAAGCAGTCTGGGGCAAAACATTACTTCCATGAGTCTGGGAGTAAGTTGTTCAGATATTAATATAAAGTCAATACGCGATAGGGAACCATGGGTGGGTGAGAAGCATGAGTATTCTTTCTTTTGAGGGAATTTGTGTCTCCAAGTGTCTACGAGATGAATGGTGGCTAGGAGCTGGGAGCGTGGTTCCCGCTTGCCCCGCCATCAACTCGGGGGGCTTGAGCCTATCCAGTGAAGGATTAAGCGTAGTGTTGAAATCCCCCAACCAGATTACAGGAACCGCAGGGTGCCTGGTCATATAGGACAGTCCCTCAACAAATAATGCCATAGTGAATGGTGGGGGATATAAAAGGCCATAATAAGGTAGGGTTCCCCATACAGCTTAGCATGCAGAAAAACAAACCTGCCCTGCGGGTCAGTAAGAACCTCGCAGAGCTCAAAGTGGACAGACTTAGCTATAAGCACCGAAATCCCCCTCGAGTGAGACGTGTAGGTGGAATGAAACGCCCACCCAATCCAAGGGCGCTTAAGGGCCATCTGCATTCCACCCTCCACGTGTGTCTCAACCAACACCATCACCTCCGCCCTTTGTTTCTTAAGGAACGTGAAGGCTGCTGCGCGCTTAATTTTATCACGCAGGCCCCTCACGTTCCAGGTAAGAAATCGTACAGATGCCATGTGAAGTCATATACAGTAATGAATACAGCCAGCGTTCCACATAACAGCTCCCCTGTAAGCACACCCCTATACAATAGTTCTCGATCAAGCCCAGCTAGGGACTGCATAGGTATTATTTGTAATAAACATTCGGTTAAAGCAACAAATAGTCCATTTATGTACTCCAACTCATTTATAGTAATCTTCTGCATGAAAACCCAAACCAACCTACCCCCCTCCCCCCGCCCTATTCCCTCAAAAACCAAAAATGCCTGGCTGGGAAAACCAGTTTCATTGAATCAGAAAAAAAACATATGACAATAAATCTGAGAAAGAGTTGTAGCCACCGGTACCAGAAGGCTAAATGAGATAGGCCACCCTGCATAACAGCACACACCGGTGACCCGTGTAAAGAGGCAAAAGTGTCAGTTGTGGTCCAGTCCCAGTGATCAACCACATCATCGCAATAAGAAGTCCCAGCAGGCAATAGAGCAGATTTTCGCTGCACTATGCAATTGGTCCGTAGGACTAACATATTTCCCCTTGTTCCGGGAGAAAAGAGAGACATTTTTTTTTTTTTTAAATAAAACGAACAGGTATGTATGTAGAAAAAGTCCCTCAGTGGGGACACCAAAAAAAAGGAAAAACTTCCATAAACGTTGACACCACCAGCAGGCGTGAGAATTCTTCCTCCGTCTGTCCCGGTAATGGAAAGCTTCTGTCTAGGCCTAGCAGACCTCAAAGTATAAAGGGCCCAGAAGTCCCGGACGCCACAGATGCCAGCATCCTAGCGATGGTGGAGCAGGATAAGGAAATTGGGTAACATGCTATGGCTCCAGGACACCAGGGGAAAAAAAGAAAAGAGCTTAGCTCACCCATCCCGCAGTTTCTCAGACAGCTCTATCCTAAGTCGCTCTGCGTTCCAGCCATGCTATGACCTCCCTGGGTTGTTCAAAGAAGAGTGCCCGGTCTCCGGCCTCCACTCTGAGGCGCGCTGGGAATAGCATAGAATATTTCACTTGTTGCGCACGTAGTAATCTTTTGGCCTCCATGAAGCTCTGTCGGCGTTTCTGGATTTCCGCAGAAAAATCAGGAAAGATTGCCACTTTAGTATTGCCGACAGGCATGTTACCCTTTTCCCTGGCCATGCGCAGGGCAGCATCTCTATCCTTATAGTTCAAGAGCTTTGCAATAAAGGTGCGCGGGGGTGCACCCTGAGGTGGAGGTCTGGCAGGCATACGATGCGCGCGCTCCACCGCCAGCATGGGGGAGAGACTCTCGGCCATATGTGTTAATCAGCAATTGTTCCAGAAAAGTGGTTGGGTCTTTACCTTCTGCTCCTTCTGGAAGGCCAATCAATCGGATGTTGCATCTACGTATGCGATTTTCCATTTCGTCCTGCTTAGCAAGCATTAAGTCTATTTGTTTCTGCATGTGGTCAGAATCATTTTGCAATGGCGGGAGAGCATCCTCCACACTGCTAATACGGGCCTCAGTATCCCTTACCCGTTCACGCAGCTTCTGAAAGTCCTGCCGTATTAAGGAGATGTCCATTTGCACTTCCTCAATTTGGGATGTAAGGGATGTGCGGCATAGTGTAATAGCCTCAAGAAGCCTGTCTGTGTCTCCCGCGGTCCTCCCGTCTCCTCCGTGCCGCCATTTTCCTCCCCCTCCTCACTTACATGTTGGCGGTATTGTGACCGGCTCGCTGCCGCAGATCGCTGGGATTTCGAGGGAGACATGGTCACCGGAGTGAAGGGAAGCCTTCCAGACCCGTTCGGGTGAGTATTTGTGCTGTGGTGTCGCAGGATTAATGTGGGAGACAGGATTACTCAGCGGAGCTCTGGAGATACACGTCCTATGCCATGCAAGGTCAGGCCACGCCCCCAAACACAGACCCTTTTAACCAGGGGTCAAGTCCTGGGGAAAAAAGTGTGGGAACTCCCACCCAAGATCCACCCAAAAAAAATAATGATACGCTCATATGCACGAACACTTCAAAAGTGGTATTTTTCATCCAATTTTCATATTGTGTGTATGAAGCTTTACTATTACCCTGTTTCCCCTAAAATAAGACCTAGCGTGATTGTCGACGATGGCTGCAATATAAGCCCTACCCCCCAAATAAGCCCTAGTTAAAGTCCTTCTATGTCTTATTCTCAGGGTAGGGCTTATTTTTGGGGAAAGAGGATGGGGTTTATTTGGGGGGTAGGGCTTATATTGCAGCCATCACCGACACTCATGCTAGGTCTTATTTTAGGGGAAACAGGGTAGTACATAAAAAAAAAACAATCCTCTATAAACATAAATACGGTAATTCTCTGAATAATCAGCATTCATTCAATTGTGCTTCCATGCAAATGTGAACATCATGTTCTGAACTTCTGATCTTTATTGGGGAATGTTATTTTGTATATAGTGTGTTTATGTGGTGAGTTTACACTTTTCATTGAACAGAGTTTGGATAACACAGGTTTAATTGGAAAGGTCATAAATTAACTGCACATTATCTGGACAGAATGCTTGGGGAGATAGTGATGTGTTCCTGCTTAGGAGATGTATGTTAGCTTGGGGGGCTGCAAGCTCTGCAGGGCTCCAACACACACTCGCTGCTATTCCAACCCTTCACATATTTCCACATAAACTTCCCTCCTGGCATTAAACTTTGCCAGGTATTGTGCTCAGCTTACCACCCCAAACTCATGTTCATCCCTCAGCTCACCTCTCTCCCTGCACGTCCTGTGAGCAGAATAGCTGATCTACCCGTCAGCTAGACCTAGACCTGATCTACCCGTCAGCTAGCTGTGATTGATGGGTAGATCGAAGCAGAAGCTGTCATGGGGCCCCCACTGGCAATGCCTGAATGGTCAGGTGTGTGGCACTTACTATTGTGAGCTGTGTCAGCAGCTGCTGATGTAGCACCTGCCACACAGCTCGCATACTTCAAAGTCTTGCAGGACGCGGCTGCTAATGGGAACTGAGTTCCTGTTGTGGAAAAAGTACAGGAACTCTGTTCCCATGCGTTCCCGCAGGACTTGAGCCCTGCTTTTAACTCTATTTCCCAAGATTCCCTGTGTTTCAGGACATGACCCGGGAGTATAAATTCCTCAGCAGTTCATAGAGGCCACACCTGATGAGGCAGAGGTAACTGGGGGCAAGTGATTTGCAGCCAGGTGTGAGGCCCTCCACTGTCAAAACTGGTGTGCGAGCCATCAGGATACAGCTTCATAGCCATCAGAGGACCCATCTACTGTGGGGTGCTGCTCTCCAGTGGGGTGGTACTTCGTCCTTCTTACCAAAGCTACCCCTCTGGACTTCATAGTTACATAGTTAGTTAGTCAAGTTGAAAAAAGGCATAAGTCCATCTAGTTCAACCAATAAAAAATAAAAATAAAAAATGCAATCCCATATAAACAATCCTTCACCCACAGCAGTTACATAGTAGGTGAGGTTGAAAAAAGACACAAGTCCATCAAGTCCAACCTATGTGTGTGATTATATGTCAGTATTACATTGTATATCCCTGTATGTTGTTGTCGATCAGGTGTTTATCTTAGCCCCTGTACACACGGTCGGAAATTCCGTCGGAAAAGATCCTATCGGACCATGTTGTAGGATAATCCGACTGTGTGTGGGCTACATCGGACTTTTTCCGTCGGAATGTCCGACCAACAAAGTTTGAGAGCTGGATATAAAATTTTCCGACAACATGATTTTAGAGAATTCCGATCGGACAAAGTTCCACGCATGCTCAGATCAAATTACGAGACCAAAGCTATTGGCTACTACCCGCAACGTAGTCCCGTCGCACGAACGAATGTCATCCGAATGATCGGATTTTCTGACAACTTTGTCCGACCGTGTGTATGCAACACCAGTTTAGGACAAAATCAGTCGGAAAAAATCTGACGGATTTTGTTGTCGGAATGTCCGACCGTGTGTACAAGGGCTAATAGTTTCTTGAAACTATCAATGCCCCGTGCTGAGACCACCGCCTGTGGAAGGGAATTCCACATCCTTGCCGCTCCACTTGATCCAGAGGAAGGCGAAAAACCCCAGCAGAGCATGATCCAATTTGCTACAGCAGGGGAAAAAATTCCTTCCTGATCTCCCGAGAGGCAATTGGATTTTCCCCTGATCAACTTTACCTATAAATGTTAGTACCCAGTTATATTATGTACATTTAGGAAAGAATCCAGGCCTTTCTTAAAGAAATCCACTGAGATAATCATAAGTAGCTATTTGTGATCTGAAAAGTTTACTAAAGTAGTAACTTTCAGCTTGACTCTCAATCATTTTTAGAATTTTATCGACACTATGGTATGCAGCCACATGTGACTCTGATTGAGTTAGAGAGACATTGCTGTTTTTTTCTTTTGCAATGTATGCATGTTTTTGCCTGTCTGAACCTATTTTGCATTATTGCTTCCAACTTTGCATCTGTTTAATAAGCAGCAAGTTACAATTACTCTCTGTCTGACAATGATTCAGCCAATTGCCCATTCATTAGACAGGCGCTCGCTCCAGCGCCCTCTGCACACCATCACCCTTGACCGATTTACTGATATTGAAAACTGTGGACCAGGCTTGCCTAATCTTTGTCACTGCAACACAACTGGGAGAGTTGTTATAGGAAGCACTTTAACAATGGACATCCATGGCAGGATCACATAATATTATTTTAATGAAAGCTGCATATTTTAAAAGACTGTAAAAAAAAACATTTTAAAGCTTATATAGGATTTCAGTAATATGCAATATTAAAAAAAGGTGGAAGACTTGCTGTATTTTTAAATGCTAATAGTGTAAGTACCTACAACTGCCATGATCGCAAGTTCCTGTAATCCCTTGTATAGCAGCGCTCAGGCTGGCAGAGGGAAAATAAGTATTGGGTGCTATTCTGACTCTGCTGTAATACATACAGTATGATGGCAATAAACATACTAATAAGGATGCAGAGGCAGCGGAGGGAAGAGCTCATCATAGTTTCAATTCTATATCATTGTCCAGTCTACAAATTGGAAGTGTGTCTGGGTTCTATAGCACTGTAATGGCAGTGAAGAGTGGAGATCTCAGACTTGATTATGCTGTCAGGGGTGGCTGGACTACAATGCTGGTTTCAGAAAAATAAACTTCTTTTCACAGTTAAGTACTTGACCCTCCTGTACTTTTTGTATTGTACTGTAATAGTTCATGTCCCCCCTATACATTGTAAAGCGCTGCGTAAACTGTTGGCGCTATATAAATCGTGTATAATAATAATATAATAAAAATTGTTCAGCTTTAAAGGGAAACTGCATTCTTGTTAAACTATTGATATAACAGGCATCACACATACACATTAACCCAATTTGATTAAAGAGGAGTTTCCCCTAAAAAAAATTAAAATAAAAGTCAGCAGCTACAGATACTGCAGCTGCTGACTTTTAATAATCGGACACTTACCTGTCCCAGGGTCCAGTGATGCGGGAGAATGAAGCCCCGCCTGTCCCCCCCTCTTTTCGGCAGCGACTGCATTGCAACTGTGGGCACCCACTGCGCATGCACGAGCGGCGCCATGCGCCGTGATTGGCCCAGCAGTCACCTGGGACCTGTCACATGTCCCAGATGACTGACAGGAGGGAAGAGGTGGAGCTGAGCCCTTCCTGCGCCGAGGGGAAGTGACGTCAGGAGCCCAGGCACTGAAGGAGGCAGACTACGAGGGACCCCCTAGCAACAGGCATTTAGAGGTGAGTTAACATTTATTTTTTTCCAAATATTTTTTATTTTATTTTTTTAAGAATTTTAAGCATTTTTTTGTGGGTGGAACACCACTTTAAAGTCAATTTGAAATGTGTTTGGAATACAAATAAGAAACAGTGATCTGAGAAGGAAATTCATGTTGTGCATGTCATGTATTGTTTGTTGTGTTACATACATATGTATGCCTTTGATGTCACTGTTATTATAGAATGTAGGACGCAAGTTCCATTGTAAAAATTAGCTTAGGGGGTTAAAGAAAGAGAGAAAGGTTTCCCCTAGGTATACTTTAAAAGCACATAGTAGTATATATTAGAGGAGTATATTTGTGGTAGAAAAAGGATTTTTATTGATGATTGAACATCGTCATTAAAAAAATTACATACAGAGATGAAACAATGGATTGTCTATGCAATATCAAGTATTGCCACCATCTTAGAAAACATATAGCATATCCTCCTGGTACCCAGCGCGTTTCGAAGTACAATTTTTCTCCTTCTTCAGGGATGTATGAAGAAGAAAATGTATATAGTGTTTGATGGCAAGACAAATTTCAACATTCCATTATACAACATTTAAACACAGAAGAGGCATATATCAGTAAGAGCTGTGTCTGTAGGATTACTACTTCAAGGCATATAGGCATCAAAAGAAACAGTCTCTGGTGCTTTAAGTACTATCCCCAAGAGAAGAACTCCTCTCACATTTCACGGCAAGGGATTAACCGAAAGGATATAATGGGGTCCAAAATGGGAAACCCTGAGTATGGCCAATGCACACAGGCGGGACAGGTAAGCCGCAAAAGATTGGCAGGGCTGCCAGTAACTTAGACACAGAGTGGTTACACACGCCAGTCTCACATCCTGACATCCAGCAGATTGTTGATGAGGGATTAAAGTGGCTATATTTGTCTGCTGTTAATTAACATTTTAGATTTAGAATACAGATGTTCATAAGTTTCACTCTGTTTAAAGGCTGAAAAATAAATCATTGGCATATTGGTTGTTGAAAGTCAGTGTATTCAAGGATATATGTTATATAATATCCAGTCTATGTTGTAAAGATCTTTTCTGCTTCTGTTGTAAATACCATAAAATAAATCATTTTTAGGTTGGTCACATTGATGATATTTTGTCAGTGATGTCGTCCCTACCCTTAGCTTCAAATTCTACTTGGGCATAGAGGATACAATCAGTACCAGCAGCTACTTACTATATTATGAGTATATGCATGACTTTGACTATAGGGGGCATCCCTGTCTAGTTTCATTTTTAATATTATATTTTAAAGGTGGATTTTTATTGGCTTTCATTCTGTTTGAGGGATAAAAGGGTAAAAACAAAAAAGATAATCTACACAATTATCTACTTGTTGACACACAAAAATATATATATATATATATATTTAGATGGCTAAATTGATAAGATCAGTTGTGCCAAAAAGGTTGTCCATAGCCTTGGCTTTTGATCTTACCTATTCACAAAGCAAAATATCTGGTCAATGAGATTCAACTTTAAAAAGCATAACGCTCCTAAATTGTAAGTTAAAACTAGTCCATGCATGCACACTTGCATAACACATAACAACGTGTCTTGTGCTTTTTTCTAACTATTATGCAGGCGTAGTGCAAGACCTGAGATTGTCTGTCTGCTCAGCCCAGAGTTCATACGTTTTCCACACTTCCCTTTTAGTATGTAATTTCTCTCCTATATAGAGGCAGAGATCATCACTGCACAGAACAATGAGAGAGAAGAGGGAAGGACGGAGGAGACCGGGCTCCTCTGCTAGTAAAAGAGCTGCAAGAAGACAGCGGAGGAGCCCAGAAGAAGAACCGGAGAGAGCGGGAGAAGATGCCGGAGAGCGGGAAAAGAGGCTAGACACCAGAAGAGGCCAAACATATCGGAAGAAGACCCCTGAAGTCGGAAGAAGACCCCTGGAGCTGATTACTTTAATTACTAACTTTAAACTTTAATTACTTTAAAAACCGGTGTTGTGTTTTTTTATTAACACTTTTTTCCCCAGGTGAATGGGTAGTGGTACATCATACCCCATACTCAATCACATAAGGTAGGGGGCCGGAATCTGGGGACCCCCTTATTAAAGGGTGCTCCCGGATTCTGATAAGCCCCCCGCCCGCAGACCCCAACAACCAACAGCCAGGGTTGTCAGGAAGAGGCCCATGTCCTCATCAACATGAGGACAAGGTGCTTTAGGGTGAGGGGGCCGTAGGGCCCCCATTCCCCAAAGCACCCCCCCATGTTGAGGGTATGTGACCTGGTATGGTTCGGGGGGAGGCGCTCACTCGTCCCCACCCCCTTTCCTGACTGGTCGGGCTGTGTGCTCGGATAAGGGTCTGGTGTGGGCTTTGGGGGGACCCCACGCTGTTTTTTCGGCGTAGGGGTTCCCCTTTAAATCCATACCAGGCGTCTATAGAATATTAAAAAAAAGTCACAGTTACTTTGCTGAATAACTAATTACTTTTCCAATGTAGTAACCGAGTTACTAACACAATTACTTTTTGTACCCCCTTACCATTTCACACAGGGGGGGAGGCCTGGGTCTGGGGGTCCCCTTGTTAAAGGGGGCTTCCATATTCCAATAAGCCCCCCGCCCACAGACCCCCACAACCACCAGTCAGGGTTGTGGGGATGAGGCCCTTGTCCTCATCAACATGGGGACAAGGTGCTTTGGGGAAATGGAATTTCGGGGGACCCCAACGCATTTTTTTTTTCTTAATGCTAACATGACCTGTGTGCAATGCAGATAGCCTTAAAAAAAAAAAAAACATAGAAACCGTACAACAATAGAATATTACTATAGCTTGTAGTCAAAATATTCGACCGGGAATGTATGATTGCAGCATCATACAATGAGTTTGGCTGCTCCATTGAATCTTCTTTAAATATTCAACAGACACCATAAGCCTTCAATGACAGATTTGACCCAAATTCATTTGGATTTTCGGACGAATGTAATTTTTTAACGAAAAACTAAATAAATAAAAATGAATTTCGGGAGTAACTAAATACATTTATTTTTCGAACGAAAACGAAATTCCGAAAACTAAATATTTCAGTCTGCACATGTCTAATGGTTAGTGTGTGGTTGCCTCTTGCTCCTTATTCCTAAAGTATATAGTCTCAAACCTTTAGGGACTGGATTATGTAAATTGATGAAAACAGTTTGTTGAATAAAGCAACTTGTCAGCTATTGCTAGCATAAAAATGTATGAACTTCACTTGAACGCTGTATATGACAAAGGTTGCCAATAGATGTATTACATCGCTTTAGCAATTTTGCAGCAGAAGTATAACCTGATATGGACTGATTAAGGGTGCAACTATATTTGTTAAAGTGGTTGTAAACCCTTATAGACCACTTTTACCTACAGGTAAGCCTAGATCAAGGCCTACCTGTAGGTGCAAGAAATATCTCCTAAACCTACACGATTTAGGAAATATTTGCAAAAGACAGGCACCGATGTCTATGGCGAATGATCCGCAGACAATGGCGTGCAGGCGCACTGAGCGTGCTGTTTCTAACCGCAATCATGCCGCAGGTGGCTGCTCCCGCACGCCTGTGCGGGAATGACATCATCGTGGCTCCAGCCAATAACAGCGCCAGAGCCACGATACTCAGAAGGAAGATGGACACTTTGTGGAAGAGGGGACATCAGTGACATCGCTGGCTCCTGTGTCAGGTAAGTGACACATAATGGGCTACTATGCGACGCATAGTAGCCCATTATGCTTTACCTTTGCAGGGAAACAAAGAGGAAGTAAAACCCATCAGGGTTTACTTCCTCTTTAAGTACTTGCATGGTGATAATCAATAGACAGCCAGTAGGTGCTCAATATCACATTGATGGTGATCCCTTTACTTCGGAGGTAGGCACAATGTCCGTTAGAAATCCTATGTAAAGGAGTACAGTCAAATGGCCACCTCAGTGTATTATGAGCAGTATGTCCTAGGAAGTATGCATAACTGGCTGTTATCAGTCAAAGCATATAATACGCCAACCTTAAAGTATAACTAAAGGCAAAACTTTTTTTTTTTGGATAGAGTGGAAAGGTATTAGAACACCTGTCAGTTTTTATTGCTACCTGTGCCCCCATTAAGGATATTCAGCCTCTCTATTTATCCTATTTACCAATTATCATTGAAACTGAAAGTAAATGAAAATCCCAAATTTTGGTTTGTAGAAATCCAACTAAGTAGACCCTTAGGGTTGGGTTTTGAGTTGTTCCCAGACAGGTAATAGAGGGGAGATCTTCCAATGGGTAAATTAGTTTGGGTGACCTGGGGGTCCCCAATTTTCAGGGGTTTCCTCTCACTTCCAGTTTGAGTATGGGGCAGGAAATCACCGCAATGGGACAAAGGTGACAAAAAGAAAAAAAAATGTTTTCCCTATAGTTCTAATCTAAATCATGCAATTGCTCCTGATTGCAGGGGTATTTACAATGGGGAAGCCAATGCAGTCCACCCCGGTCATCAGTAGTTGAAGAGTGTGAGTTAATACATTACCCGTCTTTGCGAACATAAATAGCTGGTCTGTCTTTTACTGCTCACTACTTGAACTTGGTGATCCAATATCTGGAAATGATGAATTGTGGGTGGTGTCACATGACGCCACCCACGACACTGCCCTGATGGGCTAGCTGGCAAATTGGATGAGCCAAACAAAGGAGCGATTCATCATTTCTGGATATTGGCATACCTAGTTTGAGGAATGAGCAGTAGAAGACAGTCTAGCTACTTGTGTCTGCAAGAACAGGTAATGTACAGGGCTGGACTGGGACAAAAATTTGGCCCTGGACTTCATCCAGACCGGCCCACTTTAATTTTGCAAACACACACAAAAACAGTATATAAAACTATACGCAATTGCGCAAAAAAATGTATTATTAATCAATAACCGTGACCAGTGACAATAAATTATTAATCAATTACCGTGACCAGTGACATTAAATTATTAATCAATTACCGTGGACAGTGATATTAAATTATTAATCAATTACAGTGAACAGTGATATTAAATTATTAATCATTTACCGTGACCAGTGACAATAAATTATCAATTACCGTGACCAGTGACAATAAATTATTAATCAATTACCGTGGACAGTGACAATAAATTATTAATCAATTACCGTGGACAGTGATATTAAATTATTAATCAATTACTGTGGACAGTGACAATAAATTATTAATCAATTACCGTGGACAGTGATATTAAATTATTAATCATTTACCGTGACCAGTGACAATAAATTATCAATTACCGTGACCAGTGACAATAAATTATTAATCAATTACCGTGGACAGTGACAATAAATTATTAATCAATTACCGTGGACAATGATATTAAATTATTAATCAATTACTGTGGACAGTGACAATAAATTATTAATCAATTACCGTGGACAGTGACAATAAATTATTAATCAATTACCGTGACCAGTGACATTAAATTATCAATTACTGTGGACAGTGACAATAAATTATTAATCAATTACCGTGGACAGTGATATTAAATTATTAATCAATTACCGTGGACAGTGACAATAAATTATCAATTATCATGACCAGTGACAATAAATTATTAATCAATTATTGTGACCAGTGACAATAAATTATCAATTATCATGACCAGTGACAATAAATTATTAATCAATTACCATGGACAGTGACAATAAATTATTAATCAATTACCGTGACCAGTGACATTAAATTATTAATCAATTACCGTGGATAGTGACAATAAATTATTAACCAATTACCATGACCAGTGACATTAAATTATTAATCAATTACCGTGACCAGTGACATTAAATTATTAATCAATTACTGTGGACAGTGACAATAAATTATCAATTACTGTGGACAGTGATATTAAATTATTAATCAATTACCGTGGAAAGTGGCAGTACATTTACCCCTACCCCCTCCCCCTGCCATGCTGCACATTACAGATATCATAGACATGCAGCCTGCAGTTGATTATCTTATTTAGTGCTTACTTGATGACACTGGTGAGGGGATGGATTTCTTTGTCCCTGGACACTGACCCTGTCTGTGCTGCTGTCTGGAGCTGTCTGGAGCAATGTTCTCGTTCCTCCTCGGCGGCGCTTTCTCTTCACTTCCAGGCCAAGCAGCTAAGCGCGGGCTCCTCCCATATCCCAGGGCCGCCTCCGCCCTCCGGCCGTGTGTGACGTCACGGCACTGGGACAAGGAGGCTGCCAGTAAGGTTACTGGAGTGAGTGGCAGCGTCATCAGGGGGTGGTACTTGCGTGCCGGCCCAGGTGCTGTAGCGGAGCCGCAGCCCCGGCCGCCGCCGGCGTTAAAAATAAAAAACACACTATAACTCAAACTGAAAACCGGCCCAGCGGCCCACTGAGCCAATCGGCCCACCGGGAATCTCCCGGTAGTCCCGATGGCCAGTACAGGCCTGGTAATGTATGAACTTAAACTCTTGCAAAAAAGGAAAAAAAAACCTGGTGGTGGACTTTGGAGGCACATACAACAATAGAAAAGAATAAGAGCAATTTTATGTATTCAATAAATTGGTATAAAATCATGTCATAAAAAATATATAGTTTATGAGAAAGTTCTTTCCACAGCTTCACATTGTGGGGCGCCGAGCAGACAGTCTGGTGGCTCTCTCTCTTCTGGTCTAACTAGTTACCATTACATTTTGTGGGTTTGTTTTCTATACCCACCCATCCATCTTACCAGTGGTACTGTTACAGGACCTAGTGCTTTTTCCGCCTCAGTGTATCTCCCGGTCTCACCCAGTGGAACCCCCATTTCATCAGGGAGGGGGTTCTCCTGGACCCCCTTATCTTTTGGCAATAATAATATTCACTTTAGAATTTCATTCAATGATATACGTGTATGGGAGCCTTGGACACTGGGAAGCCACCCATCTTACCTGATCGGTCTGGTTGTTTTTAATAAATCACATGCTGCATTTATACAACTTCTTACCTTGATATAATCACGCTCTATGTTTTATGTCCACCCCTGATGAAGGAGACCACAAGAGCTCCGAAACGCGTAGGGTGACAAGCTCTATATCTAATTATATCCTGTATAGGTGATAAGCTTATAAGCTAAATTATATCATGTACATTGTTATGTTGTTCATAAACTATATATGTTTTATGACATGATTTTATACCAATATATTGAATAAATAAAATTGCTCTTATTCTATTCTATTGTTGTATGTGCCTCCAAAGTCCACCATCAGGTTTTTTTTCCTTTTTTGCATTTTCGTTACAGGATGTGGCACAACAAATTTGCATAGTATTGTCGATCTATATATATTTTTCTTGAACTCAAACTCCTTTAACTACTGATTACCAGGATTGACTGCATTGGATGTCCCGCTGTATATATGACAATCAGGAGCAATTAGATAAATGAGGTATAACTATGGCCTATGGGTCACCCACTCAGCACCACCTCAATCCTACAGTGCCAGCAGCAGGTAGATGTGTTGAACTATTCAATAACATATGTCGATGTCTCAGACATAAAAAAAAAAATATTAGATAAATAAACATATAAAATTACCAATATAAAATAGAGGTGAAATCAAAACATAAAATAAGACTAAGCAGCTGTTTAAATAAATATAAATAACGTATTACAGTAGTATAACCAGAGCTAAAGTCCTCCTTGCATCAGATAAATACTAAAACAGCGCTAAAACGAAAATAAAAATAGGAAAAAAATTTGATGGTAATGAAACCATAGGGCATTGGCAAACACCACGGCCAACAGTCTTTATGTAGCAGATGGCTATGTGGACAGTTCAGATAATTCACAGTCACTTTTCTCTTATGCCGCATACACACGGGCGGACTGTATGGCGTACTTAGTCCGTCGAAACACATTTCAGCGGACAGTCCGCTCGTGTGTGGGCTTCAGCTGACTTTTTCAGCGTGCAGTCCGGCGTACTAAGAATTTTGGATTTTTCGAAAATTCTGTCCGTCGTACTTTGGTTTCAGCGGACAATACGCTCGTCAGTATGCTAGTTCGACGGACTAAGAATGGCGCATGCCCAGAAAGGATTTACACGGCGGAAGGGTGCTTTGCTGTGTATTGGACTTCCTATTTCTAGTCCCGTCGTACGTGCTGTACACGTCATCGCGCAAGCTTTCGACGGACTGTTTGGGTATCCGTGTGTGGTCAAGTCCATTCAGTGGAAAGTACGACGGACTGTCCGTCGGATTGTATGACGAACTAAGTACGCCATACAGTCCGCCCGTGTGTACGCGGCATTAGCGTGCACCTTCCACCAGAGTAAGAATGCAATTATCCACCTCGTGAAGCGCACACCCCTCTGGGGTTCAAACTCACCAAACGCCGCTAGAAATAAAGCCTTGTATCTGTGTCCAAACACTGCTCTGTGCTGACACCCCACTTATCCAGAAGGTCCACTGGTATAGGTACTCCGATTGCATCATAGAACACAAGGATAGATGTACATAGCATAATCCTGTTTATTATAATGCAACATACCCATGCACACTTCCAGCGGACCACTGGAGATGGTGATAGCACCCTCTATTGTATTTCTTTATGCTTGTTGAATGCATTTTAAATGTAAGCAGCTAGGATTAAGCTGGGTTTCTGCTGTATGGGTATGTTGCATTATAATAAACAGGATTATGCTATGTACATCTATCCTTGTGTTTTATGATACAATCGGAGTATCTATACCAGTGGACCTTCTGGAAGAAAAGTGACTGTGAATTATCTGAACTGTCCACATATCCATCTGCTACATAAAGGCTGTTGGCCGTGGTGTTTGCCATTGCCCTATGGTTTCATTAGCATCAAATTTTTTTCCTATTTTTATTTTCGTTTTAGCGCTGTTTTAGTATTTATCTGATGCAAGGAGGACTTTAGCTCTGGTTATACCACTGTAATACTTTAATCAGGAGCCATTACCTGTTTCCTGTGACCACCCAAGAAATGCCATATCCCATCATGCACTGCCTTACTGCATCACAGAATGGGATGTGTTTACCTCTCTGGACCACATCCCCCTCATTACTGGACCATCTCTTTTTAATTTCCACCCACTTTCCTACTTCTTCCTTTAAGGTGGCCATACACTGTCCAATCTGATTGTACAATCTCCTTTAGATCTACCATCAGCTATGTAGTGCAAGGGATTTGATACTAATTGAGTGGATTGTTCAGGTGGGTCCTTCTATTACATAGTTTTGGTAAATCTAAAGAAAATGATACAGAGATTATACAATCAGGTTGCATAGTGTGTGGCCAGCTTTAAACAAATACAAGGAAGGGAGTGAATGGAGACACTCAGCTGTCATTGTTCTTATGTAAACATATTAATTTCACTTTCAGGCCCAATTCACATCTAGCATAGTGGGAGCTCCTTTAATGGGGTACATTTTTTTCATAACAACATAGGGTTGCCCGTTCATTTTAAAAGGCTGCCCTATACGCGGCAAAGTAGCTCATGGGACTTATTGGTGTGTTGCAGTTTGCACATTTTTTACCATGCGTATTACTCCATTTGTTACTCGTTTCAAGTGGCATAATTCATGTTTGTTTCTGCGTTTGGTGTACAATTAATGATTGATGGCACTAAAAGCATGACTAGTTAATTTTAGGTGTTTAAAGGTGGTCATTTGTGTGACAGGAGCGGTTGTCAGACCCTTACCCATCTCACCAACTCATGCCAAAGGGCTAGCCAATCTCACACCGCGTTGTTTTCTTGGTGTAGCTACATACTATATATTACTGAAGTAAAAATGCGACTGATTGTCTCTAGGCCTTTAGCTACCACCACCACCATTTGACAGAAAGACGGAAACTCATAATTTTAGGATAAAAACGTCTGTAACACACACTGTCACCACAGGCAGGTATGTTCAGTGATTTATTGTATACCGTAGAGCTTTTCAAGAGACAGGGATTTGTTTAGTTTGCATTAAAAGCTTAGGGACAAAGTTAACACTTTTCAAAATAAGGTTTAATAATGAAAAGGTCAAATTGGTGCAAATAAAATAGTTACAGAAAAAAAGAAAGGGTGTTACAAAGAAATAAAGAAATAATTCAGCAACAGAGAAATAAAACATTGAGTTGAGAGGGAAGAATACTTGCAGTCTTGGCATCTCCCTTTTTCTCTGGGATCAAAGGGGCCATCTGACCAATTAAGCCTCTGAGGAGGGGGTTATGGGATGTCCTGGTTTTATGACCGTATCATGGCCCTCCCTTACACCCCATTTTATTCTACTATTAATATCTTCCCATATGTACTGGTTACATTCTTGAAACTGATATATTATTGTTCAGCGTTGAATTTTGTGTCCAAGGATACTAAACACAGGGTATCTCAGAGAGGCCTGTCACCCAGGAGTTTGCTATCTTCCCTTCTGTATGTGCTATCTTAGTCATGTGTGACCTTGATTTGTTCAGTACGATATTCTCCATTCAAGTATACTTAATATTATTGTGTTGTGGTTCTGTCTGATTCCTCTGAATCGTGGATGGATATTGTTAAGTTGTGAATTAGCAGAGGTCTCTGAGAGGTCACATAGAGCTTGACTGCTTTTTACGATGCCCATTTGTTCTGGGTAAGCATTTTCTGGCATCCTCTGTATTCTTAATGGATTTGGTCATAGTTTTATGATAGGTCTGTTCAGCATAAATTTACAGACATTGTGCCAGAACTTAAAGGATAACTAAAGGTTCAGTTTTTTAACAAAAAACAAAACAAACATGTCATACTTACCTCCTCTGTGCAGTTGGTTTTGCACATACTGACCTAGATCCTCCTCTTCTGGGGTCCCCCAGCAGCGCTCCTGGCTACTACTCTTCTCGAGTGCCCCATCAGAGAAGCGCTCTACCGTAGGGGAACCTGTGCGTGCGCGATACTATGTCCTGCTGCTGCGTCCGTTGACACAGACAGCAGGACTCAATTCCGCCCCCAGCTCCCGTGTCATTGGATTTGATTTGATATCAATCTATCCAATCAGGACCTGAAACACCGGCTGGTGTGCTCGTCCCGGCGCAAGAAGGATTGGGATCAAGTAAGTAAAATGGGGGCTCTGGGGGGCTGGTGGATTACAAGAGGTTTGTCACCTCAGTGCATACAATGCATTGAGGTGAAAAACCACAAGGGCTTACAACCCCTTTAATTAGCTGTTTACAACTCTGCAAAGGCCTAACTGGAGATAAGATTGTTTGAAGCCCTCAAGCCCTTGTGTAGTCAAGACCCTTTTGAACTAAAGCTACAATATGTTCTGGGAGGAAAAGGGAGGGGGGGGGGGGGCAGCTGCTGGATCTCTGGTTTTAAAACAGAGAAGAGAATGACAAAATAAAATGTAATAGCTGAACGTGGACAAAATGGCTACTACCCACACATCTACAGTCATGGCCGAAATTGTTGGCACACCAGAATTTTTTTCAGAAAATCAAGTATTTCTCACAGAAAAGTATTGCAGTAACACATGTTTTGCTATACACGTGTATTCCCTTTGTGTGAATTGGAACAAAACAAAAAAAGGAAGGAAAAAAGCAAATTGGACATAATGTCACACAAAACTCCAAAAACGGGCTGGTCAAAATTCTTGGCACCCTTAACTTAATATTTGGTTGCACACCCTTTGGAAAAAATAACTGGAATCAGTCACTTCCTGTAACCATCAATAAGCTTCTTACACCTCTCACCCGGAATTTTGGACTACTCTTCCTTTTCAAACTGCTCCAGGTCTCTCTTATTGGAAGGGTGCCTTTTCCCAACAGCAATTTTATGATCTCTCCACAGGTGTTCAATGGGATATAGACCTGGACTCATTGCTGGCCACTTTAGAACTCTCCAGGGCTTTGTTGCCATCCATTTCTGGGTGCTTTTTGTATGTTTAGGGTCATTGTCCTGCTGGAAGACCCAAGATCTCAGACGCAAACTCAGCTTTCTGACACTGGGCTCTACAGTGCGACCCAAAATCCTTTGGTAATCCTGAGATTTCATGATGTCTTGCACACATTCAAGGCACCCAGTGCCAGAGGCAACAAACCAACCCCAAAACATCATTGAACCTCCACCATATTTTACTGTAGCTACTGTGTTCTTTTCTTTGTAGGCCTCGTTCCATTTTCGGTAAACAGTAGAATAAAGTGCTTTACCAAAAAGCTCTATCTTGGTCTCATCTATCCACAAGACATTTTCCCAGAAGGATTTTGGCTTACTCAAGTACATTTTGGCAAACTGTAGTATTGCTTTTTTTTATGTCTGCCATAGCGTTTTATTTAATTTAAATGTCAACGGATAGTTTACGCTGACACTGATGCTCCCTGAGCCTGCAGGACAGCTTGAATTTCTTTGGAACTTGTTTGGGGCTGCTTATCCACCATCCAGAGGATCCTGCATTGCAACCTTTCATCAATTTTTCTCTTCTGTCCACGCCCAGAGAGATTAGCTACAGTGCCATGGGTTGCAAACTTCTTGATAACATTGCACACTGTGGACAAAGGTAAATCTAGATCTCTGGAGATGGACTTTTGGTTTTCAAGTCCTCAGACAGTTCTCTTCTCTTCTTTCTGTTGTCCATGCTTAGTGTAGCACACACAGACACACAATGCAAAGACCAAGTGAACTTCTCTCCTTTTTATCTGCTTTCAGGTGTGATTTTTACATTGCCCACACCTGTTACTTGCCCCAGGTGAGTTTAAAGGAGCATCACATGCTTGAAACAATCTTATTTATCCATAATTTTGAAAAGGTGCCAAGAATTTTGACCAGTCCATTTTTGGAATTTTGTGTGACATTATGTCCAATTTGCTTTTTTTCCTCCATTTTTTTGTTTTGTTCCAATACACAAAACGGGAATAAACATGTGTATAGCAAAACATGTGTTACTGCAATACTTTTCTGTGAGAAATACTTGATTTTCTGGAAAAATTTCTTGGGTGCCAACAATTTTGGCCATGACTCTATCTAATCACTCTGTATCCTCTGTATCTCTGCAGGACCTCACACTACATAGTTAATGGTATATCTGAAGGAGATTGTACAATTAATCAATTGTATAGTATACAGTGAGCTTTACAGACTTTGATGGACACACTGCTCTTGTTTTCAATGCTACAGCTCTGCTCCACATAAGCTGTTATGAGATCCCTCAGCTTCTGCACACTCTGCCAAACAAACGATCTATGCAAGATGAAGGTAAGGTACAAAACAAGTGATCAGCAGAGGAAAACAATGGCTGTGTATTTAGTGCAGTGTTTCCCAACCTTTTTTTCTGTCAAGGCACCCTTTAAAATCATGGACAGTCTCAAGACACCCCATTCTAAAATTTAAAAAACTATTCTAATAGTTTTACATAATGCAGCAGTATTGGCACACATAGGACACCCAACATTAGGCCGCGTACACACGCGGGGACTGTTCGCCCAACTTTGTCCGTCAAACAGTTTCGGCAAACAGTCCGCTCAAAATTAGCATGGACGGACATGGCCACACACGACGTACGAACAGTTTGCTGAAACCGTGCGCGATGACGTGAACGGCACGTACGACGGGACGAAAAATACGACGTCCTATACACTGCATTATAACTTTCGGCGTGTAAATCCTTTCTGAGCATGCGCGGAACTTAGTTTGACGAACAAGCCTACACACGAGCGGACTGTTCGCTGAAACAAGGTTTCAGCGGACAGTTTTACGGAAATTCCGAAAAACCTTGTTCGTCAAACTGTCCGCTGAAACTGTCCGCTGAAAGCCCACACACGAGCGGACTGTCCGCCCAAACACTGTTCAGCGGACAAAGTTGGGCGAACAGTCCGCCCGTGTGTACGCGGCCTTAGAGGTGATTTATTCTTCCAAAGCAAATACATTTTTGCACACTGGTACTGACTAGTATTCCAATGTTTCTCTTCTCCTTCACTTTCTCTCCTTCACTCAACTAATATGATTGATGGAGAGGGGCAGGAGGGGGTCAAACAAGGATGCTATGCTGGCTATCAACACCCTTCTTATCAACAATGATGACATCACTGGTTGTGTTAGGATGATGGTGGCTGGAAGGTGGAAATGGTGCCCAATAAAAATCCTGTGGCTTCGTATAACTAAAAGACAGGTTTGATTAACCTGCTGGCTTGTAAAAAAAATTGGGCAACTTTTAGGCATTTTGCCAAGGCACCCATGAAGAAACCTCCAGGCACCCTGGTTGAAAAAGGCAGATCTTGTGAGAATTGTACTCTATGACATTTCGTGCATGTAACTACATAGGGGAGCGGGAGTAATAAGCTGGAGGGGAAGGCAGGTGCATGGTAATAAGGTCAGCTGTTGATGTACTTCTAACTGTATTCACGTCCCAAAAGATGAATAGCAGAAAGTAATGGAGATGTTTTCAATAGGAGGCACTGGAGGCTTAGGTAATGCCTGCTGTAGAAAATGGGAAAAAAACGTATTTTTTTTCTGCAACAGAGGTACATTAATAGGGAATTCAAATAATTTTTGACTTCCTTATGTGTATGAGTGTGTGTGCGTGGGGGAGGGGAGGGGAGGGGGTGATAAATGATGATAACTATGTATTGAAACCAAATAAGTAAACATTTGCAAAATACATTCATTTTGGCTTCTTAAAACTGCCCTGAAGATTCAACAGAGGATATTTCTATTAGTAAGAGTAATGTATACTGCATGATACACATAAAACTGTATGAAATACTGGATAATCCATCCTATTAAAGAGACTGTCATTTTTAGTCTCTAAAAAAGTAAACCTGAAGTCCCCTGCAAGATAAAATGTAGTATACGAAGATCTCCAGTGCTGCAACTTGTCAGTGTGTTTTGTATTTTGACATTTGTGGGTGTGTGCGATACTTGTGTCCTCTGCCATGTTCTGTGGTTCCTTCTCCCAACTCCTATATAATTATTGAACAGTGATGTAGAGTTGAGAGAAACAGCCACAGCACACGGCAGGGGATACAGACAACTATCACTTTCAGAAGTGTGAAATCTCAAACCGTTTAGCTGGAGCTGCAGTGCTGGATAGAATGGGAGGTAGGAAACACAGGCCACCAGACACCTGAGTATAAAGTTAGGTTCACACCTATGCATTTTTGCTGGCCACATTTGCGTGGGCATGGCAGCCCATTCAAATGCATACACCTTTTCAAAAGGCAGAGGTAGGGAAATGACATGGTCTTTTTGATCAAATACATTGATGCCCTATGTTTAGTGGTTAGAAATGAGTGTCTAGCTCAGCCTTTCTCAATATTTTCAACACAGAGGAACCCTTGAAATAGTTCACCAGTTTTGGGGAACCCCTGCTAAAAAGTTGAAATCTACAACTCATGATACATTAGTGTGATGGTCAGTGGGAGGAATGGTCCTTACACTTGTGGTCATTGAGAAGAATTACCTCCTTACAGATAGCTAAAAAGATAATTGGTGTCCATGGGAACTTATCAGAGAGGCAGAAATGGCCCAATGCTGAAGGAACCCCTAGCAACCTCTGGAGGAACCCTAGGGTTTCATAGAACCCTGGTTGAGAATCACTGGTCTAGCCACTGGCTAAAAATATAGTTATCCTTAAATAATTATTTTAAAGTAAACATAAACATCCCATTATCCCAGTATTTGATAAAAAGTACCATACCATAATTCTAAATATTTGTGGAGGGCAATGCAGCTACTTGAGAAGATGAGAATGGATTTACAAGATACCAAAATCATTGAAGTCAAAGTTCAGCAAAAACTAAAAAGTTTGTACTATCACAGCAAAAAGTATTATATCACCCTGATTATAAACACTAAAGCCGCGTACACACAGGCGGACTGTATGGCCAACTTAGTCCGTCAGACAATCCGACGGACAGTCCGTCCTACTTTCGAATGAACGGACTTGACCACACACGGATGCAAAACAGTCCGTCGAAAGCTTGCATGATGACGTGTACAGCACGTACGACGGGACTAGAAATAGGAAGTCCAATACACAGCAATGCAACCTTTCGCCGTGTAAATCCTTTCTGAGCATGCGCCATACTTAGTCCGTCGAACTAGCCTACTTACGAGCGGATTGTCCGCTGAAACCAAAGTCTGACGGACAATATTACGGAAATTCCGAAATACTTAGTCCGCCAGACTGCACGCTGAAAAAGTCAGCTGAAGCCCACACACGAGCGGACTGTCCGCTGAAATGTGTTTCGACGGACTAAGTTGGCCAGACAGTCCGCCCGTGTGTACGCGGCTTAACAAGGCAATATTCATCCTGAAAATATCATGCAGTGAAGATTTTGGTACCAAGTTACAAATGCACTAGATTAGTGATTTTGAAAAACCTGTTTAGAAATCTGCCTTCCTAAATGAAGTGATCAATTCAAAATGTGTGGTTTAAGTTGATGTAGATATGTTTCACAATATTGAGTTTCAAAACCATCTGGCCCTTGGATTGCCAGATTGTGGTCAGGCAATTGCTATTTTTAATTCTAATAGAGAAGCCGTGTTTATTACATATTTTTGCACTCTAAGCATTAAAGTACAAACAAGATAATCAGGTATCAGCTGCTTAATATGATATTGAAACTAAAATGTGGGCCATAACCAGTTACAGAAAGAATCATAAAAAAATGAACAGTTCTTTTTTTTTAGTTAAAGTGACACCACTAATCTATTCAAGTAATTCCTCATTTTAATGAAAAAGTAGTATTAGTGGGTGAATATGTTCATTCGCCGTGGCCACACTGTATGTAGGTAAGTAGCCACCCTACCTTGTTTGCTCCCCAAATGGACTAGGGACTATGGGCTTTGTGGATTTGTGGTGTGCATAGAACACGCAGTTAGTTGCATTCATGCTTCAGATTTTTGTTTTAGATATTTATTTAATTTGCCTTTTCAGTTTGTCAAAGCTACCACGGTACTGATGGCCATACAGGGAAGGCTTTTGGGGCAATTTCCAAGAAAGAAACTTTGCACAGTAATTTGGACAAAACTGCTGATTTTTTTCTCATTTAATTCTCTCAGTGTGACTTAAATCTTAAAGCCTTGTTGAAAAAATGGTTCATCACCATCTCTCATTTATAAGGCTCCCAGAATATGCACTGTTGTGTCCTTGTTGCAGTTGGCTTTCAAATAGATGTACACAGATTATATATTAGATGCCACACATGTAGCATAGTGCCTACCTCCGAACCACATCTCCAACAAGTATTGGGAATGCTAGGGGTGAATTTATGGAGACGCGAGGGGGTTCTATACCATCTGGTGACCACTTTGTAACAGTTTTCTTGGATAGCAACATTTAGAGAGCCTTTATGTGCATAGTCATGGATAATGGTCCAGTCCTCTGCTGTCAGAGAGATTTGCAGGTCTCTATTCCAGGATAGTTGTGAGGGAATCGGAGCCTGAGTCGGCGTTTCTGAGAGAAGTGTGTACAGGAGTGAGATTAAGTGTCTCTGCCGTATTTTGCAATAGCAGAGAGACTCAAAGAGCGTAAGCTGTCTTGACCAATTCCTTTGAGGGGCATGGGTTGCAAGGAAGTGTCAGACTTGTCTATAGGTCCAAAAAGAAAATGAGGCTGTCTTAGTAATCATTCTAAGTTCTTCTAAGGATATGGGTTTCCCATTGGAATAAAACTGAAGGGCTAGTACATCCTCAAAAGGCCATTCCTGTTGCAAGAAGCTGTTAGAGTCGCCTGGGGGGGGGGGGAAATCGGGGGTTCCCTCTTAATGTGGTTAGTGGGCCTGGAGCAGGGGTGAGATTCCCACCAGGTGTTGCTTTTCTGTAAGCCATAAGGGAGGGGTAAATGAGCGGGTGAGACGAGAGGGATTGTCGCCAATTTTTTAGGGATATCCAAAGGAGGAGGTGCAAGGGTCGAGACAAGGAAGCTCCCTCTAGAAATACCCACATCTTTTTAAAGGCGTGGATATTCCAGTCTGCGATCCTTGTGAGATGGCAGGCAGTGTAATATTTTTACAAGTCCGGGAGCCCAATACCCCCCCTGGACTTGGGCAATGTGAGGCGGGAGTACTTGATATAGGGAAGGGAGTCTCTCCATAGGAAGGTGGAACAAGTCCTACGGTATGTTGTAAAGAAGCTAGTTGGTAAGGATATCGGGACTGCCGGCATTAGATACAGTAGACGTGGTAAAATGATCATCTTAAGCAGGGCTGAGCGTCCAAACCATGATATGTTCAACCCTATCCAGTCTTTAAGGTGTTTTTGGGCTCTGAGGAGGGCAGAGTGATGGTTTAAAAGGTAGAGGTCCAATAGGCGAGCAGGAATTTGGAAGCCCAGATAGGTAATTGCATCCTTATCCCAACAGAAAGGGAAGGACTCTTGGCAGTGAGCTATTTCCTGAGGAGGGAGGGTGATATTCAGGGCATGCGATTTTGCGTGGTTGATCTTTAGGTTCGAGATCTTCCCAAAGGAGTCTATATCCTTGAGGAGATTCGGTAGGGAAATACGAGGCTCTTTTGAAGAGAGTAGAATGTCATCAGCTAAAGCTGCGACCTTGAACTCTCTCCCCTTCACGGCTATCCCTTGAATGTTTGGGTTGTCTCTCAGTCTGTTAAGGAAGGGTTCCAGAGTGAGTATATAAATCAGGGGTGAAAGTGGGTATCCCTGGCGTGTTCCATTGCTGATAGGGAAGGCATCCGACAGGTGTCCGTTGGCCTTCACTGCTGCAGAAGGACCAGAATACAAGGCCATTATATATGATAGCATGCAGCTCTCAAGACCAATGGCTCAGGGGACCTCGTGCATGTAATCCCAGGATACCCTGTCAAACACCTTCTCAGCATCTAATGAGAGAAGAAATCCTTTTGTTTTGGAAGTCATGAGCCAGTGGTGCAGATTTAATGTGCGGATAGTGTTGTCCCTGGCCTCTCTGCCAGAGACAAAGCCCACCTGGTCCAGAGAGATGAGGCTGGGCATTAAAGGGAGCAATCTGTTGGTGAGGATCTTCGCATATATCTTAATGTCCACGTTTAAAAGCGATATCGGTCTATAATTAGCCACTAGTGCTGGGTCCATGCCTTCCTTGGGTATCACGGCAATGTGAGCTGCTAGCATTCTGTCCGGTCTAACCTGGGGGTCTGATAAGGCATTAAAGGTAACTAAAAGATTGGGAGAAAGGATATCAGCGAACGACTTGTAGTACTGGAAGGTGAGATTTTGAAATTTTGAACCATGCATGCCAGAAGGCGGCTGTACTTATTGCCTTGCTCATAAAAGATCCTCTGGCCAAGACTATATCGTCTTTTGGTACTCTTGTCAAGCTCCTCTAATAGAAGGGAGCGGGCATGTACCAAGTCCTGTAAAGTAGATTGTGCCTGTGTCAGTTTGTGGGATACCTTCAGGGATTTAATTGTGTTAAGGAGAGCATTAATGGTCCCTTGGTATTGTCTTTTGGTTTCCGCGGCGAGGGCAATAAATTCCCCCCGAATAACGCATTTATGTGCTTCCCAGAGGGAGATCGGGGGAATTCACCATGTTCGTGTTTTCATTAAAGTATTGTTGGAGTCATGTGCGTATCCATTCGATCGAAACAGGGTCTTTAAGTAGGGAAGGGTTTAAACACCAAAGTTTCGTTCTAGAACAGGTTTCAGGGAAAGACAGTGTGACTGTGATTGGATGATGATCGGATAGGAACATCAGTTCTATGGTGAATTTTTGTAGATTGGGTAGGTCTTACTGAGATAGGAAAAAATAATCAATCCTAGAATATTTCTGATGGGGGCAGAATAAAATGTGTAATCTTTATCCGAGGGTGATAGAGTGCGCCACACGTCATGAAGGGTTACGTTTTGGAGCTGCAGTTTAATCTGTCGCAATGCTTTATAAGTTAAAGTGGAAGTACCCATGGAAGAGTCTAATATCGGGTTGAAGGGGTCGTTGAAGTCCCTGTCCAGTAGCACTAGCCCTTTTTGAAAGGAGGCTAATAGATCACAAGTGTTCCTGTAGAATGCGACTTGGTGTTCATTGGGTCAGTATATATTAGCCAACATTAGCGGTGTCATATGTGCCCTTGAGAAATATAAACCTACCCTCGGGATCTATAAGGGAGTCAGATAAGTGGAAATTTGCCTGTTTGGAGATTAGTATCGAGACGCATTTGGTCTTAGCTGTAGGATTGGTAGCGTGATATGCAGAGCGGTATACGTGATTAGACAATTTAGGAATGGCATCCGAGCGAAAGTGGGTCTTTTGTAGAAAGATGAAGTGTGATTGTGCTTAGTGAGGAATGATAAGACTTGGGACCTTTTTTCCAGTAAGTTAAGGCCCTTCACGTTGAGGGAAATGCACTTAAATGTCAGGGAATGCAATGCAGATGTTCTGAGGCTCTGGGTTTGCAAGGGTTATTTGAGGCTGATGGGGACGGGTGCCCGGGAGGCAAGCACAGACCCAATCACAGAAAAGGGGGGGGCCTGGACCAGCCGTAAGTGGGGGAAGGCGGAAGTGACCAGGAAGGAGGAGACAGGGATGGGGGGGGAGCAAGAAAGAGGAGTATAGGTCACAGATAGTGTAAAGAGGAACACAGAGAGGAAGAAAGAAAGGAAATAGAGATATCGAACCAGAGGTGGATGTAGATTGTCTAAACCACCTTGAAAGAGAAGGTCTGGGGTGTCAGCAGATGTCCTAATAGGACTGCTGTGAGGGGACGAAAGGATGGATGAAAACCTCAGGATGGTTGCCGGCTGGGGATCGAAAATGAAGTCAGTATGTAAATATACATAAACTATGGTAGAATGTAAGCAAACAGGAAGCCTACTATACATCAGGAACGCAATCACATGTGAACCAAAACACAGAATATAAAAGCAACAGAGCAAACATATTAAACAGATCTGCCATGAACCACTCACGCTGTGTCTAGTATTACAGTTGTGAGTGACCAGATCAGGCAGAGGGGTCGGTCTCAACTGTCATAGTAAGCATGTGGGGGGAGAAAGGAAGTCAGGGAAAAAGGTGGAGGGCAGGGGGGATGGGAAAGAAAACGGGGGGGAAGGGAAGTCTTTGAGGTAAGGAAGGGAAAGGAAGCAGATGGCAACGCTTACTCAGTATCCCAGGTAGATGCATCGTCCAAGTCCCCATCAGGCTAACGGATCGCGTTATCTGCAGAGCAGTTTAAAACAAATGATAAGCATAGCATATTCCCCCTACACAAACAGCTAGATGATCGTCTAAAAGCCTGGGATAGCGATCCTTGAGCATACAAAATAAGGTCCAGGAATCTGAGGTTAAGGGAAGTTGAGCAGTGGGCTGCCTATGTTAGGTAGTCCTTCCTACTGCAGGTGTCAGGCTTCAGGAGTGCAGCCTAGAGAAGTATCCCAGGCTTTAATTAAAAAAAAGTATAATTTGGGCAATGTGGAGGTAGAGCCTCAGATGGAGCAAAAATGCATATGATTACCAAGAGGGCAAGTTGGGATGGTTCACAGCTAAAGAGTTCAGTGTGAGTGGAAAGGCCTGTTCTCTCACATCTAGTCAATGTGTGGGGGATTCTGAGTCAATCAGCTGCAGCTCATGGTATTTGGGCAAAGGAGCAGAGTGGAAGTCACTGGGTGAGGTCGATGGGTCCTTTCACCGGGGTGAACCAATGAGCTGGGCATAGTACGGGGCAAAGCACTTAGAGGCCTCCCAAAGAGCAAAGGTAAAGTGGAAGGTCTTACTTCTGGTGGGTAGGACTTCTAATGTTGCGGCTCTGCGCTGTCCCAAATTGCTGTTCTATGGTTCTGCTCCTGGGGTAGTGGTGCCATTGACTTGGTGTGGTAGAGAGCTGAGGGTCATCCAGAGAAAAGCCCCCACAGTCACCTATGCCGTCTGTAAAATGCATCCTCCACTCTTCAGGGATGAAGGGTGAGGTACGGAGGGATGAATGTCTAGTTAGGAAGCTGAGAAGGTGGGATGCGGAGTATGAAGGGGGGCACATAAGGAGGAGTAAAGGTGAGAAGTAGTGGGTTGAGGGGCTTACTCACAGTGGTGCACGGCCTCTTAAGCTTCCTGGCGGTCCCTCCTCGTGGATGGTGAGGATGGAGAGGCTGGGCTGCGCTGGTAGAGGTCACGGTGTGGTGAACGAGCGGTCAGGGATACTGGATCCGCTCTGTGCCTGCGAGACCTCTGACGTTGATCCTTTGGAGATAGGTTGAGGGAGACCGGGAGCCATGGTTCTGCTGGAAAATAGAAAGAGTACCAGTCCGGAAGCTCAATCCATGGGAGATCGAGCTGTTCACAGAAACCTTGCAAGTCTTTCATAGTGCGGAGCAGGGCAGAGCATCCCCTCACGGACGCTGACAAACCGAATGGAAATTTCCAATGATATTGTATGTTCTGGGCACGGAGAGCATCCAGAAGGGGGAGCATCGCTCTCCTATTTTGTAATGTTATCTGAGACAAGTCTTTACTTCAGAATTGTTATGGAGAATTCGGCCTCTCTCCCTTGCTTTGTGGAGGATCTCCTCTTTAAGTGTAAATTTCATCACACAGCATATTATATCCCTGAGTGGCTCATTCTCATGGGTTGGAGGCCTTCTCTATTTCAATAGGAGAGTCTGCAGGACGATCAATTAAGTCATTAAAGATTGAACATATGGTCTGTTGCAGTGATCTTGGGTCAATGCTCTCCGGGACCCCCCGCAACCGTATATTATGCCTCCTGCCTCGATTATCGAGGTCCTCAACATGCCTGTGTAGGTCAAATATGCGGGAGAGCTGAGAGTCATAGGTTATCTGCACCTGACAAATGGCGGTTGGGTGGTTTGCTCCACATCATCGATGCGGTGAGCCACCGTCAGGATGTCTGACTTAAAATAGGCTATTGCGGCAGTAACTGTGCTTTTAATATCTAAGGCCACTTTCTCAAGGTCAAGTAGGCTGGGAGGGTGTGCTCCCCTTGTGCCAGGGATTGAACCTCCCGTCAGCTGCAGGCTGGACATCGCGCTAGGTGAGCTTGGGGTCTAGGCCTGGGAAGCCACGTGTATGCTGGTTCTAAAATGTAGGCTACCGTTAAGGGAAGATTCGATCCCCGGAAGGCAGGAGCTCTCTGCTTACACCGCCATCTCGGTCTCCATTGTGTCTTTGCTTTTCTTAGTGGTATGTAATTACAGTAACAATACATTTAGTACTATATCTTAGCTGCTGGGGGAAGAGGTAACAATGATGTTTTTCACACGTAAAAGATAGAAACTTTTTCCTTTTTTTGATTAAAATTGACATCCCTTTGAAAATAATTGCACTGGCACAACTAAACTTTTTAAACCAATTCAAAATTAATGAAACACGACTTATGTTTTTCTATCACTTTAGGAATGCTTCACTTTTTCCTGCACATTTAATTCAAAGAAGTTATAACAATGGCTTAGAAATTTGGGGAAAGAACCTTCCATTGTTACAACTTAATTCAGATTTTCAATTCAGACAAGAATCTCACAGATACAAATTAATGGGGCAAAAAAGAATTGCATAGTGACCTCAAAGCAACCATTACATTGAATCGTTAAAATCACTGCACATTTTCTTCCATTACATCTGAAAGCTTTGAATGACAACTTTTTTTTTGTACATATGGCTATTTAGAAACATGAATTCTTTGAGTTGTTTCTAATGGTAGAACTTTTTTTTACACATAAAATTCTAAAGTACAACTTCAGCCAAACAGATAAATACACAGTTTAAATTCTTAGTGTATATGCTTATTATATTCCTAGGAAAGGATTTATATTGTTGTATGCCAATCTTCCTCTATACCTCCAGATTCCTTGGACAATATTATAGCACTAACAGTACTCTTCACTAGAAATGCTTAAACATAATAATCTGTATTAAGTATACACATACTGTACTTTCATGTTTATAGAGTAAAAACTGAGTTTGGAGATTTCAAAGTGCTTTGGAAGGGAATAAATCTCCAACCCAGTGTCCAGGTCTTCAAGACCAGCAAGGTGTGTGTCCACGTGCACAAAGCCCTATTAATGACAGGCTTTGGCATTGCTCAGGGCTCCCATCAGAAGGTGGGCGCCCCATCCAAGAGACAGGCGTGCGCCACTCAAGAGACAGCACTCCATGCTGGAAGAGGGATTCCTTACCCACAGCACTGAAAGGGTAGAGGTGGCTAACTAGGAGAGTCAGAAGGATGAGACAAGTCCAATGAGGGAATCTGGAGGTCTTAGCCCTTGTACACACGGTCAGACATTCTGACAACCAAATCCGTTGGATTTTGTCTGACGGATTTTGTCCAAAACTGTTGCATACACACGGTCGGACAAAGTTGTTGGAAAAATCCGTTTGTACATAACATTATTTCGTTATTTCGTTATGACGGGACTACGTTCAGGCTAGTAGCCAATAGCTTTGGTCTAGGAATTTGTTCTGAGCATGCGTGGCACTTTGTCCGTCGGAGTAGGCTACACATGATGGGAGTATGTCCGATCGGAGCATGTTGTCGGAAAATGTTATAAACAAGTTGGAAAACTTGGTCCGTCGGATATTCCGATGGAAACAGTCCGATGGAGACCACACACAGTCGGATTATCCGACAATATGGTCCGATCGGACACATTCCTCAGAATCTTTGACCGCGTGTACAAGGGCTTAGAGGAGTGAGAGAGCCCCAGGTGCCAGAAGGCCTCCTAAAGAGAGGCCAGGGAGTAGGTCTTGCATCAGGGTGCTGTAAATACAGGCTAACTGAGCCAGGAGAAACCAAAGAGCTAGAAGAGCTGGGTAAGTTAGTCCCGAAGGACCAGTGAAAAGAGCAGTGATGCTGCTGAAGAGGGAGCCAGCTTGTTTGGTATTTTTACTTTAATTTTACTTTCCTGTTTAATAAAAGTGGGCAACAAGCCCTAAAATGAAGTTACTACTGGCCGGATCTGACTAAAAGAATTGCTTTTACTATTGAGCTAACAATCCCACAAGCTCTATACATAGATATTGGGCGGTCTACAAAATTCTTCACAGTGTAATAGCTAGACAGATACAGTCAATATGTAGAAAGAGACAGAGATATAAAGTAACATCTGAACTCTTATAGTACACTACAATACAATTGATTGATAGACATATAGAAATAGTTTGTAATATAAAGTAACAGCTGAATTCTTATGATATATCACCTGGCAAAGTGAACTGGTATAACTGTTTTACTATTTTCCGCTTGCTCTCCATTATTACCCATTGAGAAGGAGAGAACGAAGTTACATTTAGAGCAAATAGTAGTTATAAGAAATACCTCGTCTGGTCTGTAGTTTTTGTCCTCTCGTCCTTGTGCAGTAATTGATATTGTCAGAATCTTTGTCCCAGGCTTTATTATCAGGTGCTGATTGCTGAATATAGTTCTTTTCCCCCTCACTGAGTCTGATCCAGGTGTCAGGGGGAGGGTTGAGGAATGAGTCTAAGAGGGGCTAAGGGACAGGTGACTGGCAGCTCTTTCACATCTTCATCCTGTCATTCACAGCATGAGCAGGGATCCTCCCCTTACAAAACAGCTCCAGAGGAAAAGTGCCTGGGCAACAAATAGTTTTAGGTTAACCCTCAATATATAAGATAAGATGAATGCCATACTGTGAGCATTTGTTTCACTGAAAGAGAAATTCTCAGCGAACATTGTGACTTATATATGATAGCATTGGATACTGTATATTAATAATGAATTTTAATAACATACATGCATTGGGGGTTATTTACTAAAGGCAAATCCACTTTCCACTTGGAAGTGCAGTCGCTCTAAATCTAAGGGGTAGATCTGAAATGAGTGGAAGCTCTGCTGATTTTATCATCCAATCATGTGCAAGCTAAAATGCTGTTTTTCATTTTCCTTGCATGTCCCCCTCGGATCTACAGCAACTTTACTTCCAAGTGCACTTGCAGTGCAAAGTGGATTTTCCTTTAGTAAATAACCCCCATCGTCATGTCATTAGAGTCTTCTGCTTAAAGAGGAAATAAACCCTGATGGGTTTACTTCCTCTTTCATTCCCTGCAAAGGCAAAGCATAATGGACTACTATGCATCTTACCTGACACAGGAGCCAGTGAAGTCACCGCTGTCCCCTGTAGTCCGGCGCATCCATCTTCTCGGTGGGGTCTCGCAGCTCCGCCGCTGTCATTCGGCGAAGCCGTCACTCCCGCGCATGCGCACGGGAGCCGACATGCGCGGCATCTTCGTCGGTGACAATGCCGCGTTCAGTGCGCCTGCGCGCCGCTGTCTACGACGAATGCGCCGTAGACAGCGGTGCCTGTCTTCGGGTAAATATCTCCTAAACCTTATAGGTTTAGGAGATATTTCTTGGACCTACAGGTAAGCCTTAATCTAGGCTTACCTGTAGGTCAAAGTGTGTTGTAAGGGTTTACAACCACTTTAATATACAGCTAGATTGTGTTTGGAGTTCACTTCGGCAGTTAAAGTCTGCTTGGACTCAAAGTTCTTCTTGTTATATTTTCACACAATATTTTTTCAGGTATCATGGAAATATTCATTCAGGTTTCACAGAGTAGATAGATGACTTTGGAGGCAGGTGTTTGATATTCATTTTATCCATGTTTTCCATAACATTTGAGTTTTAGCATATCAATTAAGAAGACCTCTGGAGAATAACAAAATGTCTGGCACTTCTCCGAGAAGCTTTTAGCTCTGCAAAACAGCCTATTATCCTGCAGTAAATTTCACCATTAGAGAAAGACAGCCAAATTTGTGGGAAAACCAAAGGTGTCTGGTCCTAGTGACACAAAGCACAGGATGGGTGCGGGGTGGTGTCTATTTGTCCCTGTTTTTCTCATATTATCACAATTTTATCATATGTAAGCTTGCAGATAAGAAGCTATAGGAATTCAAATTATTGTTGATTAAGTTTACCAAGATAAATTGAGAATTATTTAAGATTACATTTGCTAAGAGGTAGTTTATCTGCTCACTCTACTTAATTCCTTGACAACATGTTCATTGTCAGAACATGCATGCTGCAGAAAACATTCATTTGCTCCCAGTTTGTATACTTGAGATTAGGGATGAGCCAAACACCCCCCTGGTTCGGTTTGCAGCAGAGCATGCGAACAGGCAAAAAATGTGTGCAAACTCCGTTAAAGTCTATGGGACACGAAGATGATAAAGCAAAAGTGCTAATTTTAAAAGCTTATATGCAGGTTATTGCCATAAAAAAGTATGGGGAGTCGGGTACTGCCCCAGTTGACAAGTATCAATGCAAAAAAAATGTTTTAAAAACTGAAGTTTTTTCAGGAGCAGTGATTTTATTAATGCTTAAAGTAAAACAATAAAAATGAAATATTCCTTTAAATATTGTGCCTGGGGTGTCTGCTTAGCCTGCCTGTAAAGTAGTGCATCTTTCCCATGTTCATAACAGTACCACAGCAAAATGACATTTCTAAAGGTAAAATTTTCATTTAAAACTGCTCGCAGCGGTAATGTGTTGTCGATCCCAGTAATATACAAAAAAAATCATTGAAAAAAGACTGTGTGTGCCCCCCCCCATAGTCCATTACTGGGCCCTTCGGGTCTGGTATGAATATTAAGGGGAACTTTTGCACAGTGGTTTTGGGGGTCTGTGGACGGGGGGGCTTATCGGAATCTGGAAGCTCACAGATCCCAGCCCCCTTACCCTTTATGAATGGATATCGGATACATTGTATACTTACTCATTCACCAAAAAAGTGTCAAAGTAAAAATGACAGGAGACAGTTTTTGACAATTCCTTTCTTAAAAATCTTTGAAAAGTGTCCCACGATGTCCATGCATCTTCAATCACAGCGCAGACGTATCAAAAAAAACTCGGACTAACTCTGCTTCGATGGGAGGTGTCCCCGCGACTGCAGCCTTTTCGTGCTGACAGCTCTTATATAGCCAAGGGCAGGGCCACCCGGTGACGTAACCAGGTAACCCCATCCCCTTCTAACATCATGTAATGTCACGTGATGTCAGAGGGAGTGGGTTCACACGTTTACATCATGGGGTGGTCCCTGCCCTTGGCTATATATGAACTGTCAACGAGACATTACCAGGCACTTCAGGTCTGGTATGAATATTAAGTGGAACGTTAAAAATAAAATGGCGTGGGGGTCCCGTCCAAATTCCATACTAGGCCCTTCGGGTCTGGTATGGATTTTAAGGGGAACCCCGTACCAAAATTAAAAAAAAATGCCGCGGGGGTCCTCTCAAAATCCATACCAGACCCTTAGCCACAGTAAAAGGGGGGAATGAGAGCGCCCTCCTCCTGAACCATACTAGGGCTCGTCCCTACTTAAGATCTGGAAATTAAAAACATCTATCAGAACAATAGAAGCTTCACAGATCTAACATGATTAGTAGTTCAATGGTATGATCTAGTATGGGGACTTAAATACTTTTTTCAATAATTTATGAGGTTTTTATTGTAAATATCTCTAAAACAAACACCGTCACAATCAATATATACAACTTAGTTTTATATATGTGTAGCGGCCATAACCCTTTGTAGGGCGGCCTTGACTTATTGGGCTTACCGGTTACCTCCGCTTGGCTTGTTCATCCACGTCTAGGGGTTCCCAGGGTTGATACCCAACAACTTGGACGCTGACATCAATAAAGTCCTTTTGAAAGGTTTTATTTTGCAAGGGTAACATCCAACAACACAGTCTCATATAGGAACAGAGGGCAAGGGTGAAGAACTCAGGCACCTTGAACTGCAGACACAACACAGTCTCTAATACCACCCAGAGAGTAGCCACTCGCAGCTGGGCACTTCAAGGCTGAACAGATCTCTAGCCAGAGATCATGGCAATCAGCACACTGATTCAGAACTTGTCAAATCCACTGAACGTGTACTAGTTATAACCGAATGTGAACAGGAACCTTTTTCCTCAGTACCTGGAACGTTCTCGGTCTCCTTGATAGTACTGGAAAAAGCGTGTATTCGTCAATGTCCTTCCCAACTCAGTAACCAGGCACTTCTCAGAATGCCACTTGCTGGCCCACCTCAGAGTTGTCCCCCGTCACTTTCACAAGCTGTGGCACTCCTCCAAGCCGAGAGCACACCCGGACACCTTGAATCCTCCCTCAGTTACTGCGCCTCAGACCAGCCAGTTCCGAGACTTGGGAACAGACGGATCCCTGCCCCAGACCAGTTGGGTCTATTGGGGGTAACCCATAGAAGCATGTTGCGGGATGTCGAACACACCGTGACCGGGACCCCTCGTGGGGCTACCCAGGTCCTGGAAACAAGAACAGACCACGCAGGCCTCACAAACTCCTCTCCTGAACACTTGACCTCAACATCTTAAGTACCCCTTCCCAGACTCCTCAGCGAGGCCCGGCACACCCACTGATTGGTTCCAAGAAGGCTGATACCCAAAGCATCCAACCAGGCCTGGTTCTGGCCTGTCATAGGCACCTAACTGTTCACATGACCAAGCAGAACTTCTAACACAGCCCAGCCAAACTGATGTCAAAGTTAACCTGCATAATTAACCCTCAGAACCCCTACTGTTCTGAGGCAAAAACTAAATTTACACATGAATGACACTTTGTCCAAAATGTCATCCGCTACATATGTCAGAGGGACATATACAAAAGGTAGTGTTTTTAGGATAAGAAAATATTAAAGGTGATTTTTAGCTAAAAAGAGAGTCCCTACAGATTTAGTCACAGCACTTACCTGTAATGAAGTATGTCACATGTTCTGCATGTAGTTGGTCCCAGTAGAAATCTTCACTGCAGCGATGCCTGTCTTCTTCCTGTTTCTGAACTTCTGGCAATCCAATGGTTAACAGCTTTGGGTCTTCAGGCAGAACAGCTGTATAAATGGTCTGGATGGGACACACACCCTCCTTCCTCCTCAATAGTGATGGACGAACTTCCGACGGGACGTTTCGCGAACGCGAAACGCGAACGGACACAAACGTTCGCGAAAACGACCGTTCGCCGCGGGCTCCATTGACTTCAATGGGAGGCGAATTTCGCAAACCTTTAGGTCGAATTTGCGGCCACGGGGTAATTATTAGGGGGTAGCACGTAGTCCCACCACCTGGACAATAGCATAATACATGTATGAGGTGAATTTGGGATCGATAACTACAAGCATTTTTTTTTTATTTGGGAAATTGTTCTGACAATTCAGGACTATGGAGCTAATGAAGGCAATGGAGGAGAGGGAAGGTCAGGGACCAGGGTAGGCAAACAAGAGGGTGCAGGAGATACAGAGCACTGACAGCAGCACCGTAATACAGAGCACTGACATCAGCACCGTGACATACAGCGCTGACAGCAGCTCCGTGACATACAGCGCTGACAGCAGCTCCGTGACATACAGCGCTGACAGCAGCTCCGTGACATACAGCGCTGACAGCAGCTCCGTGACATACAGCGCTGACAGCAGCTCCGTGACATACAGCGCTGACAGCAGCACCGTGACATACAGCGCTGACAGCAGCTCCGTGACATACAGCGCTGACAGCAGCTCCGTGACATACAGCGCTGACAGCAGCTCCGTGACATACAGCACTGACAGCAGCTCCGTGACATACAGCGCTGACAGCAGCTCCGTGACATACAGCGCTGACAGCAGCACCGTGACATACAGCGCTGACAGCAGCTCCGTGACATACAGCGCTGACAGCAGCTCCGTGACATACAGCGCTGACAGCAGCTCCGTGACATACAGCGCTGACAGCAGCTCCGTGACATACAGCGCTGACAGCAGCTCCGTGACATACAGCGCTGACAGCAGCTCCGTGACATACAGCGCTGACAGCAGCTCCGTGACATACAGCGCTGACAGCAGCTCCGTGACATACAGCGCTGACAGCAGCTCCGTGACATACAGCGCTGACAGCAGCTCCGTGACATACAGCGCTGACAGCAGCACCGTAAGCAGCCCCAGGAGGAAGTCAGCACAGCACAGGGATGGTGTGATCCCCTCATAATAAGAACCCCCAGGAGGAAGTCAGCACAGCACAGGGATGGTGGGAGCCCCTCATAATAAGAACACCCAGGAGGAAGTCAGCACAGCACAGGGATGGTGGGAACCCCTCATAATAAGCAGCCCCAGTAGAAATATGACACCGCTCAACCTCTTCAAAGAGGAGGGTAGGGGCATATAGTACGGTGTGCTTTTTTGGGTCAGGGAAGTGAGCCAAATGAATTAAGAAGGTCTGTGTGCTTGATTCCAAAAATTGTTTATAGACATATACATGGTCTACTGATCACATGTGTTGAATTCCTCCGAGATCCATGCCTCATTCATTTTTAGAAATGTGAGGTAGTTAACACTGTGGTGAGCTAGGCGAGTACGCTTATCGGTCACAATCCCCCCTGCTGCGCTGAACGTCCTTTCGGACAGGACACTGGATGAGGGGCAAGCCAACAGTTCGATTGCAAATTGGGCAAGCTCTGGCCAGAGGTCAAGCCTGCCCACCCAGTAGTCTAGGGGTTCATCACTCCTCAGAGCGTCCACATCGGCCGTTAACCCAATGTAGTCGGACACCTGACGGTCTAGGCGTTCCCTGATGCTGGATCCGGATGACACCTGTCGATGGGTCGGCTGAAAGAATGACCTCATATCCGAAGTCACCAACACATCTTCAAACCGGCCTCTTCTTGCAGGCGCTGTTGGATTGGTACCCGCAAATCCTTCTCTGGGAGTGGGAATTGCTCCTCTGCCAGCGCACGCAAAAGCAGAATGCAGCATTTCTCGAAGCAAGGCCTGGAAGTGCTGCATTCTGACAGCCCTCTGCGACGGCGGTAACATTTCCGCCATTTTGTGTTTGTACCGGGGGTCTAAGTACGTTGCCACCCAGTACTGGTCCTTGACCCTCATGCTTTTTATACGGGGGTCCCTATTAAAACACTGGAGCATGAAGGCCCCCATTTGCACTAAAGTGGAAGCGGTGTGGTGGCCTGGCTCCTGCTCATCATCCAGGATAATGTCGTCCTCTTCATTCTCCTCTCCCCATCCTCGCACAACAGGGATCCCAGAAAGGTTTAAAGCATGCTCTTCTTGCTCCTGCTCATCCGCCCCGGCACCATCCTCCTCTGACTCCTCATCAGACTCCTGTTGTTGACTTGTCTCAGATAGAGTAGCCCCCCCTGGGAATTCATCCAGCATTGCGACTTCCTCATCTTCCCGCTCCTGCTCCTCCACAGCCTGATCAATGACACGACGCAATGCACGCTCCAGAAAGAAGGCATAAGGTACCATGTCACTGATGGCGCCATGGCTGCGACTGACCAGTTTGGTGATCTCCTCAAATGGCCGCAGAAGTCTGCATGTGTCGCGCATGAGCAGCCACTGGCGCGGTGAAAAAAAACCCAGCTCCCCAGAACCGTTTCTTTCGCAGAGTTCATACAGGTAGACGTTAACTGCACGTTTCTGCTGGAGCAGCCTATCAAGCATATAGAAGGTTGAGTTCCATCGCGTCGGGCAATCGCAAATAAGACGTCTGACCGGCAGATGGTGTCGCCGCTGAATGTCAGCAAGGCGAGCCATGGCCGTGTAAGATCTTCTGAAATGGGCCGAGATTTTCCTTGCCTGCCGCAAGATGTCCTGGACCCCAGGGTATTTGACAAGGAATCGCTGCACGACCAAGTTTAAGACGTGTGCCATGCACGGCACGTGCGTGATTTTGCCCTGTTTCAATGCGCTAAGCAGATTGGCACCGTTGTCACACACCACTTTACCAACTGTCAAATTGAGCGGTGTTAGCCACTCATCTGCCTGTGAACGCAAAGCTGAAAGGAGTGCCGGGCCAGTGTGGCTCTTTGCTTCCAGGCACAACAGACGCAGCACGGCATGGCAACGTCTCACCTGGCATGTGGAATAGGTTCTGGGGAGCTTGGGCGGTGCAGTGGAAGAGACGCTAGCAGCGGAAAAGGAGGAGGCAGCTGAGGAGGAGAGGGAGGAGGATGGAGTAGGAGGAGGAGAAGAAGAGTCAGGCCTGCATGCAATCCGTGGCGGTAAAACCAAATCTACACGGGTGCCACGGGTTACATGCTTGACGGCCGTCAGAAGGTTCACCCAGTGGGCAGTAAAACTGATATACCTTCCCTGCCCGTGTTTGCTAGACCACGTGTCTGTGGTCAGATGTATCTTGGCACCGACACTGTGTGCCAGAGATACATTCACTTGCCGCTGAACATGGCCATATAGCTCTGGGATGCCCTTCTCTGAGAAATACTTCCTTCCTGGGACCTTCCATTGTGGTGTTCCAATGGCCACAAATTTGCGAAAGGCCTCCGAGTCCACCAGTTTATATGGCAGTAGTTGGCGGGCTATGAGTTCTGACAAGCCAGCCGCCAACCGTTGGGCAAGAGGGTTATCCGGCGTCATCATTTTTTTACGCTCAAACATTAGGCCCACGGAAGCCTGCCTTTTTGCAGAAAAATGTGAGCTTGGCGTGATGGAAGGTGGAGTGGAGGACAATTGTGAGGAGAGAGGAGAAGGAGAAGTAGAAGACGAGGCTGGACGGTGAGAGCCTGCAGTGTGGCTTTGTGTGTTCCGTTGCTCCCACTGGGCTCGGTGATGGCTGCTCATGTGCCTTCTTAAGGCGGTCGTCCCTAGGTGAGTATTGGGCTTACCGCGACTAACGCGTTGACTGCAAAGATTGCAGATGGCAACGCTATTGTCAGCAGCGGACACGTTAAAAAAAGCCCACACTGCGGAGCCATGTGCCGGTGTCCTGGGAGCGCCAGATGTGACCGTACATGGTCGATGACTCGCTCCTGATACATTTGCAGTCTGCTTTGTCCCTGCTGTGCAATGTAAGTCATTGCTGCTTCTCCTCCCTATCTGCTGGTCCATATCTCCCTCTGAACTCCCCTCCTCTTCCTCTCTTGTGGGCACCCACGTGACATCACTAGACACGTCATCATCAACGTCACCTTCCCCACCGCTATAAGTAGAGTAGGCAGCAACACCGGGGACCAACCTCCTCCTTGGGCTGATCTGGGTACTGGCGTCAGACTGCTGAGTAGCGCTTGTTGCTACCTCCTCTTCCTGATCCAATACCAAGAGTGGCTGCGCATCAGAAATGTCCTCTTGATATGGATCGGAAAATAATTCCAGTGACTCAAGCGGAAGGTATGTGGTGGTGGTGGTGGTGGTCGTGTTGTTGGTGGTAGTGTCTTTGGGGGTGCACATAGCAGAGAGTGAAGAAGAGGGTGCAGATCGAGAGGATGAGGAGGGTGCAGAAGAGTAAGGCTGAGCGAGCCACTCAACCAAGTCTGGTGCATCCTTTAAAGTAATTGAACGCACCTTCTGCAACTTCCCACTTTGGCTCAAGCCTGTTGCTCCTGCCCTACCCCTACCACCCCTGCGGAAGGGCCTGCCTCTTCCTCTGCATGTCATTTTTTAAATGACCCTGTGACAAAACTCTTAGTCCCTATACCGCTGAAGGACTGCTGCAGTATAGGTGAGCGGTCAGCAGTGGTGCACGTCAACCCTATCTATTGTGGACCGATAGCGGTCCTTACAGAACAGCAGACTGTACCGCACTCAAGCCTATGTACCGTAGCACCCTATACCAAGTTACCAGTCCTTATAAGAACTTTTGTGGACCAAGCAGGTTGTGTATTAGTGTTTAGCAGACTGTACGTCAGTCCCTATACCGCTGAAGGACTGCTGCAGTATAGGGCAGCGGTCAGCAGTGGTGCACGTCAACCCTATCTATTGTGGACCGATAGCGGTCCTTACAGAACAGCAGACTGTACCGCACTCAAGCCTATGTACCGTAGCACCCTATACCAAGTTACCAGTCCTTATAAGAACTTTTGTGGAACAAGCAGGTTGTGTGTTAGTGATTAGCAGACTGTACGTCAGTCCCTATACCGCTGAAGGACTGCTGCAGTATAGGTGAGCGGTCAGCAGTGGTGCACGTCAACCCTATCTATTGTGGACCGATAGCGGTCCTTACAGAACAGCAGACTGTACCGCACTCAAGCCTATGTACCGTAGCACCCTATACCAAGTTACCAGTCCTTATAAGAACTTTTGTGGACCAAGCAGGTTGTGTATTAGTGTTTAGCAGACTGTACGTCAGTCCCTATACCGCTGAAGGACTGCTGCAGTATAGGGCAGCGGTCAGCAGTGGTGCACGTCAACCCTATCTATTGTGGACCGATAGCGGTCCTTACAGAACAGCAGACTGTACCGCACTCAAGCCTATGTACCGTAGCACCCTATACCAAGTTACCAGTCCTTATAAGAACTTTTGTGGACCAAGCAGGTTGTGTGTTAGTGTTTAGCAGACTGTACGTCAGTCCCTATACCGCTGAAGGACTGCTGCAGTATAGGGCAGCGGTCAGCAGTGGTGCACGTCAACCCTATCTATTGTGGACCGATAGCGGTCCTTACAGAACAGCAGACTGTACCGCACTCAAGCCTATGTACCGTAGCACCCTATACCAAGTTACCAGTCCTTATAAGAACTTTTGTGGAACAAGCAGGTTGTGTGTTAGTGATTAGCAGACTGTACGTCAGTCCCTATACCGCTGAAGGACTGCTGCAGTATAGGTGAGCGGTCAGCAGTGGTGCACGTCAACCCTATCTATTGTGGACCGATAGCGGTCCTTACAGAACAGCAGACTGTACCGCACTCAAGCCTATGTACCGTAGCACCCTATACCAAGTTACCAGTCCTTATAAGAACTTTTGTGGACCAAGCAGGTTGTGTATTAGTGTTTAGCAGACTGTACGTCAGTCCCTATACCGCTGAAGGACTGCTGCAGTATAGGGCAGCGGTCAGCAGTGGTGCACGTCAACCCTATCTATTGTGGACCGATAGCGGTCCTTACAGAACAGCAGACTGTACCGCACTCAAGCCTATGTACCGTAGCACCCTATACCAAGTTACCAGTCCTTATAAGAACTTTTGTGGACCAAGCAGGTTGTGTATTAGTGTTTAGCAGACTGTACGTCAGTCCCTATACCGCTGAAGGACTGCTGCAGTATAGGGCAGCGGTCAGCAGTGGTGCACGTCAACCCTATCTATTGTGGACCGATAGCGGTCCTTACAGAACAGCAGACTGTACCGCACTCAAGCCTATGTACCGTAGCACCCTATACCAAGTTACCAGTCCTTATAAGAACTTTTGTGGAACAAGCAGGTTGTGTGTTAGTGATTAGCAGACTGTACGTCAGTCCCTATACCGCTGAAGGACTGCTGCAGTATAGGGCAGCGGTCAGCAGTGGTGCACGTCAACCCTATCTATTGTGGACCGATAGCGGTCCTTACAGAACAGCAGACTGTACCGCACTCAAGCCTATGTACCGTAGCACCCTATACCAAGTTACCAGTCCTTATAAGAACTTTTGTGGAACAAGTGAGTTGTGAATGTTTAGCAGACTGCAGCAGAAGGGCAGCAGTCAAGTATAATATCCTTTCTATATTTGGAAGAAAGAATATTATACATGTACAAGCCTATTACTGTACCACTGATACCAGTCCTGAAAAGAACCTTTGTGGAACTAATAATAACAGCAAGTCTTTAAAATTACCCTCACTGCCTGACAACACTGCTTCCTTCCTGTCCCTATACAAATTGGCAAAAAAAGAGAACGATTAGTGGTTACTGGAACAGCTCTTTTGTGGACCTTGATAGTAACAGCTAATGATGATGATGATGATGATGATGATGAAAGACTAATCTGGCTGTCCCTGTAGCATACACCGTCCTTTCCCTTTCTCTAAACTAACAAAAGACACTCAGGCTGCTGCAAGAATCAGCAGCACAGCAAACCTATCAACACCTAACACCTATACCAGTCCTGAAAAGAACTTTTGTGTACCAAATAGCTAGTGGTTTATCTCTCCCTACTCCACACAGGAACCTGTCCCTATCTTAACAGAAGAAAGAATGTAAAATGGCCACCGGATCGGGTGTATTTATAGGTTAGGGGGAATGTACAAGTGTCCATGTGCTGTCATGTCTCAATTGGCTGTCCTGTATCACATGATAAACGTGTCACCAAAGGTTAAAGTTCTTGTATACATTAAACACGTAAGTCCGCCGCGGCGAACGACGGAAAAAGGCGTTCGAACGTGCGGACCGCGAATGTCGGAAATTCGCCGCGAAACGACCGCCGGGCGAACCGTTCGGCCATCACTACTCCTCAACTATTGAGAAAATATCTTTACTGATGCTGCCCAGTGCACCCCAATCCTTAAAACTAGCATATGTGTTACTACTGGAAAAAAAAAAAAAAAACAAGAAATAATGTAGCTTGCCATGCTTGCTAGCCTTTCAGAATTCAAATTTATGTCTGCACTAGAATTTGTCCTCATAATCATTTTTCATCACAGTAATCACTGGTACATCATCTAGAATGAGGCTCATCCTATTACCCACACTGCAGTGTCAACCACATACATTGCCTTAAAAAAGTATTCACATCCCTTGAAGTTTTCCACACTTTGTCATGTTACAACCAAAAAGGTAAATGTATTTAGGGATGAGCCGAACAACCCCTGGTTCGGTTCGCGCCAGAACTTGCGAACAGGCAATAAATTTGCCAGAACATGCAAACACCGTTAAAGTCTATAGGACACGACATGAAAAATCAAAAGTGCTAATTTTAAAGGCTTATATGCAAGTTATTGTCATAAAAAGGGTTTGGGGACCTGGGTCCTGCCCCAGGGGACATGTATCAATGCAAAAAAACTTCAGTTCAGTTCGGCAGCAATGATTTTTATTTTTAATGCTTAAAGTGAAACAATAGAAATGAAATATATTTCTTTAAATATCATGCCTGGGGGTGTGTCTATAGTATGCCTGCAAAAGTTGCACATTTTTTCCGTGTTTAGAACAGTGCCACAGCAAAATTACATTTCCAAAGGAAAAAATTTCATTTAAAACTGTTCATGGCTGTAATGAATTGTTGGGTCTCGGCAATATAGACCCTTTGGGTCTGGTATAAATATTAAGGTGAACCCCCAAACAAAAATGTAAAAAAAATTGCATGGAGGTCCCCCTAAAATCCATACCAGGCCCTTCAGGTCTGATATGGAAATTAAGGGGAACCCAGAACCAAAATGTAAAAAAAAATGGCGGAGGGGCTCCCCAAAATCCATACTAGACCCTTATCCGAGCACGCAACCTGGCAGGCAACAGGAAAAGAGGGGATACGAGAGCGCCCCCCGAACCGTACCAGGCCACATGCCCTCAACATCTTGATGGGGCCCAGGGCCTCATCCCCACAACCCTTGCCCGGTGGTTGTGGGGGTATGCGGGTGGGGGACTTATCGGAAACCCCTTTAACAAGGGACTCCCAGATCCCGCCCCCCCATTGGAAATTGGTAATGGGGTACACTGTACCCCTACCATTTCACAAAAAATGTGTCAAAAATGGTAAAAAAGACAGCTTGGGACAAGTCCTTTATTAAAAAATAAAAAAATAAAAAATGTCCAGCGATGTCCATTCATCTTCTATCACGCTGCTGGACCAAAAAAGAAAAAAAAAACCTGCAGCCGTTCTGCCTCCATGGGAGGCTCCCACCGACTGGTGCATCTTCTCTGTGACACTTCTTATAAAGCTGAGGGTGGGGCCACCTGGTGAGGTAAACAGGTGACCCCGCCCCCCTCTGAAGCCATTTTTGATACATTTCCTTCTGTGTAGAGTGAGTTACGAGGCATGGTGGGTGCAATACAAGGTAAATTAATAGGTGTCAGACACTTCTTGAATGCAAAGAGATTTATTGTCTCTTAAACAGAACTGAGGGAGAGAGATTTAAGGCCAGGACATCCTTTCGTAGTTGCAATGTTAATTTAGCAGACTCTGAGACCTCTATAGGCAGACAGCCATACATGGAAAAGCATCCAGCAAGACACCACATCTGCATGAGTAGGACCATTGTCTCCTATGATAACAATCTTGAAACTGTTTCTAACAAAGGTTGTAATGAACTTGTTCACTTTTTTTTTTACAATCTCCTATTGTATATCTTCACTCAACTGAGCTCCCAGTCTTCCACTAGACTTGCTGATCCACTGCCACTGGATCCCCTGAGCTGTTCCAATCTTCTCATTCAGTATCTTCCTGAAGCATCACCCCCATGTCCCTGCTGGGTTCCTAGCTTGGCACTCACAGATACTCCTCAAGTGTCACCCCACTAGTCTGCTTTGTCCCTGGCTTGGCAAACCCTAAATGGTGCAGGTTTAGGAGATATTTACATTACCTACAGATAAGCCTTATTATAAGCTTACTTGTAGTTGTAACAGGGTTTACAACCACTTTAATATAGTATTAAATCGTAAAGTTGGTGTTTTCCTCACTGCAATATATATATATGTTGCTTGTAAAAAATAGTAAGCCAAAGGTGACATCCTTGATGCCGTTTCCCCTAATGTAGAAATTTTCTCACCTCTTTGAAAACTACTGTTTGGCTAAAGAAGCACACAATCTTGATTTTGACCTTTATGTATTACTCATAGAGGTGATTGAGCATCTGCATGGTGAATTGCATTGAAATAAAACCTTTACAAACCAACTTGTGGAAAGCAAAGCAATACAGTCTTTTCAAGGACAGGAGAACATTTTTAGCAGCATAAAGAAACTTTTGTGGCCATGACCAGGAGCAACATTTATGATTTTCATATGTCAGACTCTATGCCTTTCAACAGGAGAAGGTGCAGAGGGGGCAGTGGATAATTTACTGCGCAGTGCATGGCAATGTCAGGTAATTAGAAAACCCTAAACTTGACCCTGCCTAACACCTTTCTACTAAGTAAAAATGTGTTGTAAATTGATAAGAATTAGTGTCATATTGCGCTGTCTTTAATTAGCAAATGACTGCCACTGACAGACTGCATGGCAAAAAAGGGTTAAATAAGTAGAAAAAAAAGGTACAACTATAGTAATAAAATGCTGAAGTGCCATGTTGATATATTGAGTGTGATAATGTGTGAGGATAAAAAAAACAGTCTGGGATTACTAATTGTGAAGGTTCTGAAGAACTCCGCTTAATACATTAGTCTCAATTCAGAAAGTTAACCAATAAGGGTAAAGAAACATTCAGTTATTTTAAATTGAGTCTAATGGAAAAAAACTGTCACTTGTCTGAAAATAAAATTGTGTTAGAGCTGTGTCCTGCTGATGGTATTATACTGCAAAACCTCAGGGAAATTTATATTTTGTCTAAAAAAAAAAGCATATAATATTTGGGAGCTAAAGTATGAAAAGAATGCTAACAATTTATTTTTGTCCACTAATCAAATGCAACATTTAGGAATAATCGGCTTGTTTTGGGGGCACCCCATCCATCTTCATTTATATCTACAAAACACATCTCCTACTTTAGACTTTACTGGTACCATAGGGAAAAGGTCATACAGAACGTTCTTATATGCAATATAAGTCATATCAATATACTGATAGATATCAAGCTGATAGACGCATTTCACAACTATCAGCTTCCTCGGGACCTCCTTAGCTTGACAGCAAAGAGAAATGGCCTACTCAAAAGAAAAATACAAATTATAACATGTAGAGTCTACATATAGGGGGTTATTTACAAAAGGCAAATTTATTTTGCATTACAAGTACAAGGTGCCCTTGAAATTTCACTGGAAGTGCACTTGGAAGTACAGCCGCTGTGGATCCGAGGAGGACATGCAAGGAAAATAAAAAACAGCATTTTAGCTTGCACATGATTGGATGAGAAAACTACCCCTCAGATTTACAGTGACTGCACTTCCAAGTGCACTTGCAGTGCAATTTCAAGTGGACTTTGCACTTGTAGTTTGCACTTTTAGTGCAAAGTGGATTTACCTTTCGTAAATAACTTCCATAGTCTCCTAAACTTGCTATGTCAAACTTATGTGAATTTTAAGAGTATAGCTTTTGGATGGTGACAGAGTTTCAGTGTGGATACAAACTTGGCTTAAATTGCCGCAGATGGAAGATGGTAAATAAATGGACCTTATAACATATATTGTGAAAAAAGGAATATAAGAAAAACCCTCAACCTGCACTCCCAGGATCAACTCAAAACAATTATTAAATGATAAAGGTGCAATAATTAATCACTTAGGCCCCGGACCAATTTGCAGTCAAAGGACCAGGCCCCTTTTTGCGATTAGGCACTGCGTCGCTTTATCTGACAATTGCATGATAAATACTGACGACGGTCGTGCGACGTGGCTCCCAAACAAAATTGGCGTCCTTTTTTCCCACAAATAGAGCTTTCTTTTGGTGGTATTTGATCACCTCTGCGGGTTTTTATTTTTTGCGCTATAAACAAAAATAGAGCGACAATTTTGAAAAAAAGCTATATTTTTTACTTTTTGCTATAATAAATATCCCCAAAAAATATATAAAAAAACATATTTTTTCTTCAGTTTAGGCTGATATGTATTCTTCTACATATTTTTGGTAAAAAAAAAAAAAATGCAATTAGTGATTATTGATTGGTTTGCACAAACGTTATAGCGTTTACAAAATTGGGGATAGTTTTATAGCATTTTTATTAATATTTTTTTTTTACTAGTAATGGCGGTGATCAGCAATTTTTATTGTGACTGCGACATTATGGCGGACACAGCAGACCTTTTTGACACATTTTTGGGACCAATCAGTGCTATTTAAATGCACTGATTCCTGTGTAAATGATACTGGCAGTGAAGGAGTTAACCACTAGGGGGCAGTGTAGGTGTTATGTATGACGTTATGTGTTTTTTTTTTGTAGGGGGGCGTGACTTGGCGATGTGACGTCACTGATCGTCCTTCCCTATAAAAGGGAACAGGTGATCGGTGACAGCCACAGTAGGAAGCACGTGGGAGAGGTTTGTTTACACTTCTCCTCGTTCTTCAGCTCTGTGACCCGATCTCGGGACACCAGCGGTGCGCTCCAGACCCATGGCTGGGCACTTAAAAAGCAACGTACAGGTAAGTGCTTGTGCCCAGCCGTGCCATTCTGCCGACGTACATCGGCGTGAGGCGGTCCTTAAGTGGTTAAATAATAAATATAGAGCAGCTCATAGTGAGGCTCAAAACAGCTTAATTTATAAAAAAAAAAAAAAAAAGATGCTCTGAAACATTTTGGGGCCTATTTAGGAAAGTCCATAAAATTACGGATGCCAGATAAGTAATCTTTTAAGACATATACTGTACACAGATATATAATAGTCTTTTCAGTAGTAACTTAAATGGAGAAACACCATAAGCTTGTAAAAAAATACAAAAAAGGGTAGTAATCCTAAATGCATTGGAAGAAGGGTAGGCAGGGAGAAGGAACCATTGGTGTTTATTTACCAAAGGCAAATAGACTGTGCCCTTTGCAAGTGCACATCTACAAATATTACTCAGAGATTGAATGTGGTGAAGCTTCACTTTGTGAAAAAACATCAAAAAAATTAGTTGCATGGAAAATAAAATGACATTGTTGCTTGCATATGATTGGATGATGGAAATCAACAGAGCTTCACCTCATTCACTAAGCTCCAGGGAAAATGCACAGTCTATTTGCCTTTAGTAAATCTATCCCTTTGGATTGCAAATTGACAGATATCAGATCAAGAAGTATAAGGAGACTTTCCGACTTATACAAAAAGGTATGTCAGGGGCACAGAGCCATAGAATAACCTGCTTGATTATTCAGTGAATATAAAATACTAGGAATCATGAAACTGAGCCATGTAAGGGGCATCATTTATTTCAGTCTTTAGAAGTTGGTATGTATGTATTAGCACTCAGAACAGTAGTTTGACAGAGTGTGTATCCCAACAAGTAGGTCCCATAAGTATTGACCCCTGACAATGCCACCGTGTGACAAAACTTAGCAGGCTGATGTCATTATGCCTGCTGGTGGGCAGTGCTTCACATGCTTATGTTATTTACCACATGCGAATATCCATTGTTTTTAAACAATAAATCTGATTTTAATTAGGATTACACTACGTGTTCTGTCTGCTTCTTTTTCTATGGTCCACATATGAGACACTTATGGATGTGATCTGTCATTTAACCTCCCTGGCGGTATGATTATTTCGGATTTTAGGTGCTAAAAGCGGTACAATTATTTTGCATGAAAATTTGGTGTTTTATATTGTAGTCCTGTCATTCTTAGCAATAACTCTCTTAAATCTGTCCAAACCAGAGTCTAGCAGACATCCCGGGTCTGATAAAGTTTGAAAAATGAAATCATAAATTATAATATAATAAATAATTATAAATAATTGTACCAAATAATAATATAACAATAATAAAAATTATTCAATTATGTAATAAATTTGCTCAGTTGCAGAATTGTCACTGTCATTACTTTTCAATATTTGATGACGGATCGCCCCACAAATCGCTATCCCTCAATTCTGCAAGTGATTACAATTTATTATCGCTATTTTCTAGATGGTCTAAAATAATTTTTTATGTAAAGGGACAGTTTTGGTTGCTATGGACAATCTCCAGTTTCCAGGCATAAAGAACAGTTTTTATGATATAAAACTGCATGCGGGGCACTAGACAGACCACTAGGGACAAAGGGGATGTGAAATATTTACATACAGCAATGTAATCTGTAAGATTACATTATACTGTATGTAATGTGTGTGTTTCACTTTTTGAATTTGGTGTCGATCTCCGTCCCTGTGAGTCGCAACGCTCGCAGGGAATGGAGACCGGCTCTGTGATAGATCGAGCGTGACTCGGCTCGCTCGTACAGCGGGGGGACATCGCTGGATCCGAGGGAAAAGGTAAGTAAACATCCTCCTGGATCCAGCGATGTGGTCCCGAGTCTGGCTCGGGGTTACCGCTTTTGGTATAAAAATTCCACCCCGAGCCAGACTCGGGAATACCGTCAGGGGGGTTAATTGTGGTTGCGGTTAATTTGGATTCTCAGGATGTCACATAGGTGCTCATGACCTCATTAACAGGTCCAGTGCTTCTGGAAAGAGACTCTGGTTTACTGTAGCGGTGGATCACTCGACGTGACACATTTAAATTTGGCATGGTTGCAACCTGCTGGTCAAAAACACTTATTGGAGCTGGCCTTTTTAAACGGTACTTGCCACTGTATTGATGTATAAAGGTATTTGTCCATTTTCACAAAATGTGGATTATTATATTGCAGTTTTTTTGTTTATGCAGGGACAGCACAACATATATCAGTTTAAGTATCACAAAGGATTACTGACCAACACTATCCCACAAAGAGGACCTCTGCACCCGGGAAATAGAATGTCCTTGTCCCGTACCTTACAGCGGAGTCCGAAATGACAAGGGTGGCCTCTTGCACGGTTCCGGTACTAGCACTCCAGGAGGTGGAGACAGGAACTGCTAGGGCAGCAGAAGGGTGCAGGTGCCTGAAGACAAGCAGATAGCAGGTCAAAGGTCAAGCAGGAGTCGGAAACGGGCTGGCAAAGAGGTACACAGACGGCAGGCAGGCTCGTGGTTGAGGACAGGCAGAGGTCGGTAACAGAACAGACAGTGGAGTACAAAATCAGGAGACAGAGCCGAAGTCAGAGGTTCAAGCCGGGGTCGGTGCAGGTAAACAAGGTAAACTAGGTTTACCTTGTTCACCTTACCGAGGGTATTCCAAGAGGGTGGTCAGGAAGAGCCGGGTGTTCAAGATCCAGGGAAGTCAGACAAGGCAGTAGCAGGTATGCAGGAATGAGCTGAGACAATCCAGCACTGATGCTAAGTTGCTGCTCGTTTAAACAGGGCGCCATGATTCACCGGCATGCGCACAAGATGCGCATATCTATTACATATGATGCGCAGATGCTCACATATGTTCGGAAAAAGTGCACAAATGCACATATTGGATCCCGGATTCACCTGCTTCATGCGGAGGTTCCCTGACAGTCCTGTTGCTGTTCTTACAGGAAAGTATAGGAGGTTTTAAAAGCAGGTATTTCCTGGAAAGTAAGGAAGCACATGCTGTACAAAAGTGGGGAACATCAAATGTTGGAAACAATTTTCAAGAACAAAAGGAAACAGTGCTGACCATATAGATACACTCAACACTGTTTAGAGAAAGAAAACAGTCACCCAGTCAGTTCCAGAAAGAGTGACAAATTTTGTCTAGAGGTGAAGCTCTTGCAACAAACATTCAGGTGAAGTCCAGTGGAGGACAATTTAGAACTGACCAAAAGAAACATTCTTTTGGAAACATTGGAATATGACTACTACAGCAAACTAGAACAAGAGCATATATCCCAAAAGAGGATGAGAGTAAGGGAAAAGGAGAATTCCTACCCTAACTAGATTCCTGTAAATAAGTAGCATTACAGGGTGGTCCAACATGCAATTTTTAGATTTTCTAAAAGAATTGGAAAAAACGAAAGAACATAATAAGATGGGGAACTATGGAATTTTCCCAACAATCCCACAAGTACTAAAAGTAAATGTGAAAGGATCTGCTTTACTAAGTGTAGATGACATGATCCCGCCCCCCCTCCCCCCCCAGTCACAGTGTCACTGATTGCATTGATCATTTCTTTACTGATCAATGCATTCAGTGTCAGTTGTGACAGTAAAAACTGTCAGGACAGTTAGTGTTAGGTCCAGGGTAGCCCCCTATCACCCCCCAATAAAGATTTAACCCCCTGATTGCCCCTAGAGTTAACCCTTTCACCCCCTTTTGCCAGTGTCACTAAGCGATCATTTTTCTGATCGCTCCATGTGTCGCTAGGTAGCTAGTTATTTTTTTAGGTTCACCGCCAGGTTTTTATATCGCTAGGTACCCCGATATACTACCCAATAATGGTTTTAACCCCCTGATTGCCGCTAGTTAACCCTTTCACCCCCTTTTGCCAGTGTCACTAAGCGATCGTTTTTCTGATCGCTGCATTAGTGTCGCTACAGTCGCTAGGTAGCTAGTTATTTTTTTAGGTTCACCGCCAGGTTTTTATAGTGCTAGGTACCCCGATATACTACCCAATAATGGTTTTAACCCCCTGATTGCCGCTAGTTAACCCTTTCACCCCCTGTTGCCAGTGTCACTAAGCGATCATTTTTCTGATCGCTGCATGTGTCGCTAGGTAGCTAGTTATTTTTTTAGGTTCACCGCCAGGTTTTTATATCGCTAGGTACCCCGATATACTACCCAATAATGGTTTTAACCCCCTGATTGCCACTAGTTAACCCTTTCACCCCCTTTTGCCAGTGTCACTAAGCGATCGTTTTTCTGATCGCTGCATTAGTGTCGCTACAGTCGCTAGGTAGCTAGTTATTTTTTTAGGTTCACCACCAGGTTTTTATAGCGCTAGGTACCCCGATATACTACCCAATAATGGTTTTAACCCCCTGATTTCCGCTAGTTAACCCTTTCACCCCCTTTTGCCAGTGTCACTAAGCGATAATTTTTCTGAACGCTGCATCAGTGTCGCTAGTGTCGCTAGGTAGCTAGTTATTTTTTTAGGTTCACCGCCAGGTTTTTATAGCGCTAGGTACCCCGATATACTACCCAATAATGGTTTTAACCCCCTGATTACTGCTAGTTAACCCTTTCACCCCCTTTCACCAGCGATCACAGTATAAGTGTCACTGGTGACGCTGGTTAGCCAGTTAGTTATTTAGGTTCCCCGTCAGGTTTTTATATAGCGCCAGGGACCCCCATATACTACCTAATAAAAATTTGAACCCCCTGATTGCCCCTAGTTAACCCTTTCACCACTGATCACCGTATAAGTGTTATGGGTGACTCTGGTTAGTTTGTTTTTTATAGCATTTTATATTCAAATCCGGAAGGCAGTGCTTGGTTTTCGGGGTCCCGTACGTGGCTAGGCTCCCAAAAAGTCCCCCACATGTGGTATCCCCGTACTCGGGAGAAGCAGCAGAATTTATTTTGGGGTGTAATTTGACTTCTGCCCATAGCATGTGTGAGCAATATATCATTTAGTGACAACTTTGTGCAAAAAAAAAAAGTTTGTAATATTCCCGCAACTTTTGGCAAAATATAAAATATTCCATGGACTCAACATGCCTCTCAGTAAATAGCTTGGGGTGTCTACTTTCCAAAATGGGGTCATTTGGGGGGGTTTTGTTCTATTTTGGCATTTTATGGCCTTCGAAACTGTGATAGGTAGTGAGGAGTTAAATCAAAAATTTGCACCCTTAGAAATCCTGAAGGTGGTGATTGGTTTTCGGGGTGCCGTGCGCGACTAGACTCCCAAAAAGTCCCACACATGTGGTATCCCCGTACTCGGGAGAAGCAGCAGAATGTATTTTGGGGTGTCATTTCACATATGCCCATAGCATGTGTGAGCAATATATCATTTAGTGACAACTTGGTGCAAAAAAAAAAAGTTTGTAATATTCCCGCAACTTGTGGCAAAATATAAAATATTCCATGGACTCAACATGCCTCTCAGTAAATAGCTTGGGGTGTCTACTTTCCAAAATGGGGTCATTTTGGGGTTTTTTGTGCTATTTTGGCATTTTATGGCCTTCGAAACTGTGATAGGTAGTGAGGAGTTAAATCAAAAATTTGCACCCTTAGAAATCCTGAAGGTGGTGATTGGTTTTCGGGGTGCCGTGCGCGACTAGACTCCCAAAAAGTCCCACACATGTGGTATCCCCATACTCGGGAGAAGTAGTGGAATATATTTTGGGGTGCAATTCCACATATAACCATGGCATGTGTGAGCAATATATCATTTAGTGACAACTTTTTGTAAAAAAAATTTTTTCTTTTTTTTTTGTCATTATTCAATCCCTTAGGACAAAAAAAATAAATATTCAATGGGCTCAACATACCCATCAGCAATTTCCTTGGGGTGTCTACTTTCCAAAATGGGGTCATTTGGGGGGGATTTGTACTGCCCTGCCATTTTAGCACCTCAAGAAATGAGATCGGCAGTCATAAATTAAAAGCTGTGTAAATTCCAGAAAATGTACTCTAGTTTGTAGACGCTATAACTTTTGCGCAAACCAAAAAATATACGCTTATTGACATTTTTTTTACTAAAGACATGTGGCTGAATAAATTTTGCCCTCAATGTATGACTAAAATTTAGTTTATTCGATTTTTCTTATAACAAAAAGAAGAAAATATCTTTTTTTTTCAAAATTTTCGCTCTTTTTCCATTTATATCGCAAAAAAAAAAAATCGCAGAGGCAATCAAATACCATCAAAAGAAAGCTCTATTTGTGGGAAGAAAAGGACGCAAATTTCGTTTGGGTGCAATATTGCATGACCGCGCAATTACCAGTTAAAGCAGCGCAGTGCGAAATTGCAAAAAGACCTCTGGTCCTTAAGGTGTTTATTGGTCCGGAGCTGAAGTGGTTAAGGTCATAGTCAGCATTTTTCTTCCACCAAACATGGCAAATCCCCCTTCTCAAGAAGGCAAGAAGGCACATGTACAGTCATGCCAATGAACATCTAAATACTTCAGAGAAGGATTGGGAAAAAATTCTGTGGTCAGATGAGACCAAGATTGAGCTCTTTGACTTTAGCTTGACTCGCTGTGTATAGGGGAAGAAAAATGCAGACTAAGACCCTAAGAACACCATCCTTACAGTCAAGCACGGAGGTGGAAATATGATGCTTTGGGGCTGTCTCTCTGCTAAAGTTACAGGCTGACTATTGAGGGGCCATGTATTGTAAACTCTTAGATGAGAATCTTCATCCCTCAGCCAGAACACTGAAGAAGGATTGTGGATAGAGATGTAAAATTTCCAGAAATGTTGACGCTCGGAAAAAAAAACTGTTTTTTTTGGGGGGAGAAAAGGTGACATTTTCAGAAAAATTAAAAAAAAATGCTACATTAGCACTTTTTTGTCTTTTTTAAGATTGAAAGTCATTCTGTTACGAGAACGTTGAGAAAATCTATGTGTATTGTCATCATTGTTGTCCTCTTCACTTCAATCCATGAAGGATTTCTTAATATCTACAGGACACTTGTTACATACAAGAATGTGTTTTGTCATCCTGGTAGCATTTGGAAATGCATATTTCATCTGACAATATTTTCAAATCACATTTTTCTTTTCAGAAGAACCTGTAATGTGAAAATGCCTCCATATGCTAGATGTTGGTCTCACCATTTTTCTGAGGGGAGTAGGAAATAAAAACAAGAAAAAATGACTACTTTGCAAGAAGACACTAATCTCTGGTTGTGTGTGGGGGAAGAACCAGATTACTGGTAATTAAATTAATATTTACACAAAAGTTTATAAAGATAAACTAATGTAGCTAATTGATTTAGTTTTCTGGATTCAGAATCAGATAAATGTAAACTCTTACCTTTTTTTAATTAAGTATATACTTTCAGGTCCTTTTTGTTGCTCTGTATTTTCTTCCAATGCTTTTGAGGCCTAGTGAAGAGGACAGAACAAACCAAACACACCTACTAACATGCAAAAGCAAAACTGAAACCTTTTTCTTGTTACAATAGCAGCACAGCACCTCCTAAAGGAAGTAATGCATATTGTTCTTACATTGGAGGGCTCCGTTTGTTACCTAGGACTTGCTTGTCCTCACTCAGTGCACAGAAATTAGCATAATATGATATCATACATTTTTTTAGAAATGATTTGGAAAATATTTTAACACCCTGTCTTAAAATATTTTATTCATCGTGTTAAAATAAAATAATCCAATTTTTCCAATTTTTGGGAAAAAAACCTTTAGGGAAAAAAAACTTCCCCTCCCCCCTTTTTTTTTTTTTCCGGGCCTTCACATCTCTAGTTGTGGATGGGTCTTCCAGCATGACAATGACCCAAAACACACCGCCAAGGCAACAAAGGAGTGGCTCAAGAAGAAACAGATTAAGGTCCTGACCTTAATCCTATAGACGATTTATAGAGAGAGCTTAAACTTTGAGTTGCCAAGAGACAGCCCAGAAACCTTAAGGATTTAGAGAAAATCTATAAAGAAGAGTGGACCAAAATCCCTCCTGAGATGTGTGTAAACTTGGTCACCAACTACAAGAAATGTCTTACCTGCCAGCAAGGGTTTCTCCACCAAGTACTAAGTCAGGTTTTGCTTGGGGAACAAATACTTATTTTACTCGCTGAACTACAACTTAAATCATAGCATTTGTTTTTATATGTTTTGTTCTGGATTTTTGGTTGATATTCTGTCTCTATCATTTAAAATACCCCTATGATAAAAAAATATATATATATATAAAAAGTAGACCCTTCATTTCTTTGTAAGTGGGCATAGTTACAAAATCTGCAGGGGATCAAATAATTATTTCCCCCACTATATAGACATGTACTATGTCTAACATACACATAATATGTACTTTACTTAATAGGACCTTTCTGTCAATAAACAGTGACCATATAGCTGCCCATCATTGTACATGCAAAATCCTCAAAAGCACACATTTCTGCTTGAGTAAAGTGGCTCAATTCAGGTGTAATTTAAAAACTGATGAGTTTATTTGACATCTCTATTCACTTCCAAGCTGAACATGACATCAGCCAGGCATACTGTAAAATGTAATCTAACTTTGTCTTGCTCCTTAATTATTAATCAGAGATAACTATTACTGCACATTATCCTAATGGTAGCATATTCTACAAGCACTCCTTAGTGGTGTCCGGGTCTGATCTTTTCTGATAGTGTATTATTCCTCATGTATACCAAATTTACAGTGTATGGAATTTTTTTTTCCATACATGTCAGCAAAACCTGGTAATAGCTTTTCTATTGTCATTTTCCCTATGTTTACCTAATAGCAATTTCCTTATTTCCAGAGTGAAATTATTCCCATTGTTTTGTGTAGTCTTTAGGCAATTTAATATTTTGTCTTAAGCTCCGTGCGTCTGGCAGAGTGATGAAGAACCTGTCCTAGGATTAATCAGCAATGCGAAAAGTTCCTAGAAAATTCAATAACTGTATACAATGTACATCCTTTCCTGGTGGAGGAAATGGAGAGATACACATCCATATCGGCTCTGCAGAGAGACAACCCTATCTGTACCTATGAAAAAGAAAGAGAAACATATTTGTCAGCTTGAAAATATCCATACCTTGACATTGTAGTGAACCACTGCTTGTCTATATTTTTTAATCCGCATATCAAAATTGATAATGCCATTGTGTGCAAATTAGTTCTAAGCATTTCTGCTTTTTTTTCTGATAAGAAAAAGATACAGTCTTAAACCTTGCATGTCTTCCCTTCATTGTAGTTTCACCAAAGTTGGGAATATTTGGTAAAATGTCACAATTTGTTGAGGTAAAGGTTGGCTTTCATAAGCTCTTGAAGTTTATGGAAACTTGTTACTGCATGCTTTAGTAATTTGACCTTTATATGTAAAAAGTCTAAAAATGTTATTTATTCTTCAAATATTTTATTGGTTTTGCATAGAAAATACAGTGTACAATTGGTCATTGTACATCGTGCAATGACGTCGGTGAATACATTTGAACAGTTAACTTGTGTCCATTAACCTCCCTGGCGGTATGATTCAGTCTGGTTTAAGGTGCTGAAAGTGGTACAATTATTTTGCATGGAAATTTGGCGTTTTATAGTGTAGTCCTGTAATTCTTAGGCCGCGTACACACGGGCGGATTGTCTGCCCAACTTAGTCTGCTGAACCGTGTTTCAGCGGACAATCCGCTCGTGTGTGGGCTTCAGCTGACTTTTTCAGCGGACAATCTGAGGGACTTAGTCTTTCGGAATTTCCGTAATTTTGTGCGTCCAAACTTGGTTTTGTCCGTCCAAACTTGGTTTCAGCGAACAGTCCGCTCGTGTGTAGGCAAGTTGGACGGACTAAGTATGGCGCATGCTCAGAAAGGATTTACACGGCCGAAGGTTGCATTGCAGTGTATTGGACGTCGTTTTTCTAGTCCCGTCGTACGAGCTGTACAAGTCATCGCGCAAGTTTTCAGCGGACTGTCTGTTCATCGTGTGCGGTCGAGTCCGTTCATTCAAAATTTGGACGGACTGTCTGTCGGATTGTCTGACGAACTTAGTTGGGCAGACAATCCGCCCGTGTGTACGCGGCCTTAGGAATAACTCTCCTTAATCTGTTCAAACAAGAGTCTAGTAGACATCCCGGGTATGATAACGTTTATTATATAATAAATAATAATACAAATTATTCAATAATGCAATCAAATCCTAAAACACTGAAAAAGGGACACTTTTTGGTTGCTATGGACAATCTCCAAATTTCAGGCAGAAAAAACAGTATTTATAATATAAAAGTGCATGCAGGACACTGCACAGACCACTAGGGACAAAGGGGGTGTGTATTTTTTAATACAGTACTGTAATCTGTAAGATTACAGTGCTGTGTGTGTTTTGCGTCTTTTTACTTTTTTTGAATTTGCCACCATTCTCCGCTCCCGTGCGTCGTAACGTCGCAGGGAACGGAGCTCGGCGGCATTCGGCACTGTGAATCGAGCGGAGGACAGCTCGATCACACAGCGCAGAGGACATCGCTGAATCCAGGGGACAAGGTGTTCTCCCTGTATCCAGCGATGCAATCCCGAGTCTGGCTCGGGGTTACCGCTCCTGTTAGTAAAATCCCAACCCGAGCCAGACTTACTGCCAGGGAGGTTAACAGATTGCAAGTATATTAAACATTCAGCGTTTAATGATGAGAGTATCTAGAAATACAATCTATCTTCTCCTCTGGTGTGGCACCCCTAGTTGGATCTTTAGTGCCACAGAGGTGGAGAGGATCTACTAGTGTAATCTAAACATTTGTGAACATTTCCTTATAGTAACTTGTTAGAACATGTATTACATAACCGTTGGAGAGGTTAGTGGTATTGCTCGGTCAAGAAAGAAGGAAAATGATCTGCAAAGCTGTATCATTAGGTGCCAGTCGCAGCATAAGTCTAGTTGATCCATGGTTGCCAGTGTCAATGACTTTTTGCAGTCTGATCATTGCTGGCAGCTGTCATAAGTTAGCTAAAGTGCAGGGCTACTAGGTCGTTGACTTGGGATAGGGTCAGAGGCTTGTCAGCCTTCCACTGCCTAGTTATGTTGATTCTGGCTGCCAGAAGTATGTGGGTTGTTACGTGTCTGATGGTGTAGGGCATGTTGTCAATGGTTAGGTTTAGAATTGCCAGCGCTGGTAACAGGGGAATCTTGAAATTAGTGATGTCTGTAATAAGCTTAAATACGTTGTTCCAGTATTTCTGTAAGTTGGAACATGTCCAGAAGATATAGAGCATGTCCCAGAGGGCCGCTTTACATCTCCAACAGGTGTCCTGAGTGTGAGTTGCCATTGGGTGTCGGAAAAAGTGTATGCCAGATCAGAGTCCCATTTGTGGTGTGGGCTGAGTTTGGTGAAGGTATCTTTTTGGTGAAGATTGTTGTAGAAATGAGAAATACCTTTGATTTTGGAGGTAGGGTTGGTGAAATAACCCCTGTTCCAGTATTTCTGTAAGTTGGAACATGTCCAGAAGATATAGAGCATGTCCCAGAGGGCCGCTTTACATCTCCAACAGGTGTCCTGAGTGTGAGTTGCCATTGGTAGGGATGAGCTTCGTGTTCGAGTCGAACGCATGTTCGACTCGAACATCGGTCGTTCGTGCGTTCGCCGAATTCCGAACGTTTGGGCCGTTCGCGGCAAAATTCGTGTGGCCCACAATGCACTGCGATGGCGCAATGCATTGCTGTCTCACGATTGGCCAAGCATGCACTGTGACCCCGCATGCTTGGCCAATCGCAGCGCCAGTAGCGGGAAGAGCAATGGTTGGTCACAGGCATCCTGCCTGTGGCCAATCATAGCTCAGACAGTGTAGTGCACGCCCCACACTATATAAAGCTGCCTTTCAGGCGGCCTCGTGTAGTGTTTGTTAGCATCTGAAGCAGTGGGTGTTCTGTGTACCTTCAACACAGTTACACACCAATCGTTTTTGGCTGATTTACTATTTTGCTCTTGTGTAGTGGTTACTGTCTGTGCCCTGACCGCAGTATACACCACTATATTCACCTCACCTATATAGCTAGTGATCTAGCTTTAATAATAGAGCTTGCAGTCAGTAGTGTTAGTGCGTGCTGTCTGCGTGCTCTGTACCCAGTACATACCACTATATACACCTACATAGCTGTTCTCTATTTGAGCCCGATTGTCATTTGCTGGAGTTATTGGAAGTTGTGTGTGCCTCCAGCACAGCACAGTATACAGCTGTATATGCCCCTTTAACTCTGCTGTTTTCTTGTTATTGTCTGCGTGCCCTGACCGCAGTATACACCGTGATATTCACCTCACCTATATAGCTAGTGGTCCATCTTTAACAATAGAGCTTGCAGTCAGCAGTGTCACTCAGGAGATAGTGCGTGCTGTGTGCCTGCTCTGTACCCAGTACATACCGCTATTATCCACCTACATAGCTGTTCTCTATTTGGGCCCGATTGACATCTGCTGGAGTTATTGGAAGTTGTGTGTGCCTCCAGCACAGCACAGTATACAGCTGTATATACCCCTTTAACTCTGCTGTTTTCTTGTTATTGTCTGCGTGCCCTGACCGCAGTATACACCGTGATATTCACCTCACCTATATAGCTAGTGGTCCATCTTTAACAATAGAGCTTGCAGTCAGCAGTGTCACTCAGGAGATAGTGCGTGCTGTGTGCCTGCTCTGTACCCAGTACATACCGCTATTATCCACCTACATAGCTGTTCTCTATTTGGGCCCGATTGACATCTGCTGGAGTTATTGGAAGTTGTGTGTGCCTCCAGCACAGCACAGTATACAGCTGTATATACCCCTTTAACTCTGCTGTTTTCTTGTTATTGTCTGCGTGCCCTGACCGCAGTATACACCGTGATATTCACCTCACCTATATAGCTAGTGGTCCATCTTTAACAATAGAGCTTGCAGTCAGCAGTGTCACTCAGGAGATAGTGCGTGCTGTGTGCCTGCTCTGTACCCAGTACATACCGCTATTATCCACCTACATAGCTGTTCTGTATTTGGGCCCGATTGGCATCTGCTGGAGTTATTGGAAGTTGTGTGTGCTTCCAGCACAGCACAGTATACATCTGTATATACCCCTTTAACTCTGCTGTTCTATAAAAAAGGCATCTGCAGGAGTTAGTGGGTGTTGTGTGCCTCCAGCACAATATAAACTACCCAACTACTGTTTTACCCAACTCCCTTCAGGCCATTACCATGTCTGGAAGGCCAGCAAGGAGAGGCAGACAGGCGCGAGCCGATAAAAGAGGGCAAGCAGGCTCTGTGTCTAGAGACAACAGTGCTGGTCGGGGACGCGGTGCATTGTCATCAGCACGTGGCCATGGGACATGCTTGTCCTTCTTTTCTGCAGCTGGACATGTTGAACCGCAACATGCCAACGACTTGGTAGAGTGGATGACCAAGCCCTCTTCATCCTCCTCATCCTCTCTCACCCAGTCTCAGGGTAGTAGAAAAGCAGCTGCCAACACATCGTCGTCCCTCCTCTCAATGTCATCATCAGTGACTCCTTCCCTAGACCCACCACGTCCTCCTGAGGAGTCTCCTGAACTCTTTGAGCACAGTGTTGGGTACATGCTCCAGGAGGATGCCCAGTGTTTGGTGGGCTCTGATGATGACACTCAGCTAGAGGAAGGCAGTAGCGTGAGCGCAGAGAGAGGGGATGCTCAAGAAGGACAGCAATCTGGCAGTAATGTTCCACAAGCTGCAGCATACTGCCAGGTTTGCTACAGCGATGAAGAGGGAGGGGCTGATGAGGGCACTGACTCCACGTGGGTGCCTGGAAGGAGGGAGGAGGAGGAGGAGGAGGAGGAGGAGGCACATGTCCAACGAGGCAGGATGCCCTCCGGGGGCCAGCTTAGGGGCAGCACACCGACTGAATCACACCGCAGAGCTCCGCCTGCGCAGAGCGCTTCCTCTGCGCAGAGCGCTTCCTCTGCGCGTTATTCTAAAAGTTCTTTGGTGTGGGCCTTTTTTGAGACGAGTGCATCAGATCGCACCGCTGCTATTTGCAACATATGTCTCAAGCGTATCTCACGTGGCCAAAACATCAGCCGCTTGGGCACCACATGCTTGACCAGACATATGTTGACCTGCCATGCAGCTCGTTGGCAAGCATACCTCAAAGACCCACACCAAAGAACAAAGCGGACCTCTCCTTGCTCCTCATCAGCTGGCATCTCCAACCCCACTAGACCTTCAGTCCTCTCTGAAACCTGCTCTGAGAGGAATGAAGGTGTAGAATTAGGTGTGTCACAGCCAAGTGCTTCCGGGAACTCTGCTAGTGGTACATCCACGTCCGATTATAGCAGACAAATGTCCCTGCCCCAGCTGCTGGACCGGCGGAAGAAATTTACTCCCAGCCATCCACATGCCCAGCGGTTGAATGCTAGCTTGGCTAAATTGCTAGCACTTCAACTGCTGCCTTTTCAGTTGGTAGATTCGGCCCCCTTCCGTGAGTTTGTACAATGTGCGGTTCCTCAGTGGCAGGTCCCCAAACGCCACTTTTTCTCACGGAAGGCAATTCCGGCTCTCTACCGGCATGTGGAAGGCAATGTCCTTGCCTCGCTGGACAGGGCGGTCAGCGGTAAGGTGCATATTACCGCTGACTCATGGTCCAGCAGGCATGGACAGGGACGTTACCTGTCTTTCACGGCCCATTGGGTCACTCTTCTGGCTGCTGGGAAGGATGCAGGACAAGGTGCAGTAGTATTGGAGGTTGTTCCGCCACCACGCCTCCAAAATGCTACTATTGGTTGTGACACACCTCTCTCCTCCACCCCCTCCTCTTCTTCTTCCTCCACGGCCTCTTCCAGTGCTCTGTCCTCAGAACCAGCGGTGCTCCGTAGGCGTTGCAGGGGCTACGCAAGTACGCAGGCAAAACGATGCCATGCCGTGCTTGCGCTGGTTTGTTTGGGGGACAGGAGCCACACTGGGGCGGATGTTTTGTCAGCTCTGCAGGGGCAGGCCGAGAGGTGGTTGACGCCACGCCAGCTTAAGCCAGGAATGGTGGTTTGCGACAATGGCACCAACCTCCTCTCCGCCCTCCGACAGGGACAACTGACCCATGTGCCCTGTGTAGCTCACGTCCTTAACCTGGTGGTGCAGCGGTTCTTGGGCAGGTACCCCGGCTTACAGGATGTCCTGAAACAGGCCAGGAGAGTCTGTGTGCATTTCCGCCGATCATTTAATGCTTGTGCTCGGCTGGCTGAGCTCCAAAAGGAGTTGAACCTGCCCAAGAACCGCCTTATATGTGACATGCCCACCAGATGGAACTCAACATTGGCCATGCTGCAGCGGCTGCACACGCAGCAGAGGGCCATCAATGAGTACCTGTGCGACTACGGCACCAGGACAGGGTCAGGAGAGCTTGGTTTTTTCTCACCACGCCAGTGGGGCATGATCAGGGATGCATGCACTGTCCTGTCACCGTTTGAGGAGGCCACAAGGATGGTGAGCAGTGACAGTGCATGCATCAGTGACACTATACCTCTTGTCCACCTCTTGGAGCATACGCTGCGTGGAATAATGGACAGGGCACTTGAGGCAGAACAGAGGCAGGAAGAGGAGGACTTCCTTGCCTCTCAAGGCCCCCTTTATCCAGACAGTGTTCCTGCTGTGCCACCCATCACACAGGAAGAGGGTGAGGAGGAGGAAGAGGAGGAGGAGGATGATTGTGTCAGCATGGAGGTGGAGGCTGGCACTCAGCATCAGCAGCAGCAGTCTTATAGGGATGATTTACAGTCCCAAGAAACACGTGGACTTGTACGTGGCTGGGAGGAGGTAGCTGCGGATCATGTTGTCCTTAGTGACCCAGAGGACTCCGGACCGAATGCCTCAGCTAACCTACGCTGCATGGCCTCCCTGATCCTGCAAAGCCTGCGGAAGGATCCTCGTATTCTTCGGATCAAGGAGAGGGACCATTACTGGCTGGCCACTCTCCTTGATCCACGGTACAAGGGTAAGGTTGCCGACCTTATCTTGCCATCGCAGAGGGAGCAGAGGATGAGACATCTCCGGGAGGCCTTGCAGAAAGCTCTGTGCAACGCGTTCCCAGAGACTGGGAGGTCACAAACTCCTGGTCCTGGACAACGTGTTGCTGAGGCATCAGTCAGAAGGAGCGGTGGAGAAGGTGGCCGTCTGACTGATGCGTTCAGACAATTTTTTAGTCCGCAGCCCCAAGGTATGATTGGTTCCAGCACCCATCGCCAGCGTCTAATTTACATGGTGCAGGAATACCTAGGGGCAAGGTCAGACTTGGACACCTTTCCCACTGAAAATCCTCTGGCTTACTGGGTCTTGAGGATGGATCACTGGCCAGAGCTTGCACAGTATGCAATTGAGCTCCTGGCCTGTCCTGCATCCAGCGTTCTTTCGGAACGCACCTTCAGTGCTGCTGGTGGCTTTGTTACCGATCACAGGGTGCGCCTGTCCACCGAATCAGTTGATCGACTGACCTTCATCAAGATGAATCAGTCTTGGATCACCCACAGCTACCAAGCACCTGAAGCTGATGTAACCGAATAATTTTTTTTGAAATACCACATCCCTTCAAGACTGCCTATGCTGATGCTGAGTGACTGTCCTGTTATGTTGATTGTCTATCCTCTTCCTCCTCCGCTGATATGTTGGAAGAACATTTTTGGTTCTGGGTGATGCAACCAATTTTTCTGCCCCTGTTTAACAGGGGTGTTTAAGTACAATTTTTGATGCAATGCTTTGCAGCAGGGCTAATTCCTGCAAAAAAACTAGAGTGTATGGCAGAGGTTGCAGTGTGATGGCACCAGTGCCTAAGGCCCAATTTTTCTGCCCCTGTTTAACAGGGGCATTTAAGTACAATTTTTGATGCAATGCTTTGCAGCAGGGCTAATTCCTGCAAAAAAACTAGAGTGTATGGCAGAGGTTGCAGTGTGATGGCACCAGTGCCTAAGGCCCAATTTTTCTGCCCCTGTTTAACAGGGGCGTTTAAGTACAATTTTTGATGCAATGCTTTGCAGCAGGGCTAATTCCTGCAATAAAACTAGAGTGTATGGCAGAGGTTGCAGTGTGATGGCACCAGTGCCTAAGGCCCAATTTTTCTGCCCCTGTTTAACAGGGGCGTTTAAGTACAATTTTTGATGCAATGCTTTGCAGCAGGGCTAATTCCTGCAAAAAAACTAGAGTGTATGGCAGAGGTTGCAGTGTGATGGCACCAGTGCCTAAGGCCCAATTTTTCTGCCCCTGTTTAACAGGGGCGTTTAAGTACAATTTTTGATGCAATGCTTTGCAGCAGGGCTAATTCCTGCAATAAAACTAGAGTGTATGGCAGAGGTTGCAGTGTGATGGCACCAGTGCCTAAGGCCCAATTTTTCTGCCCCTGTTTAGCAGGGGCGTTTAAGTACAATTTTTGATGCAATGCTTTGCAGCAGGGCTAATTCCTGCAATAAAACTAGAGTGTATGGCAGAGGTTGCAGTGTGATGGCACCAGTGCCTAAGGCCCAATTTTTCTGCCCCTGTTTAACAGGGACATGTAATTACAATTCTTGATATAATATTTCACAGGAGGGCCCCTTCCTGTGCCCACCCAGAGTAACTGTGAGGACTTATAGTGTTGTGGCACCAGCACCACAACCACCAAAGGTCAATTTTTCTACCACTGTTCAACAATGGCATGTAATTACAATTCTTGATATAATCGTTCACAGCAGGGCGCTCCAGCGGCCACCAAGAGTCACTTTTAGGCCTTACAATGTTGTTGCAAAACCAACACCTTGTTCCGCCATTTCTGCAGAGCATATAGGGCAGGCCCCTACTTTCAAACATCCAATTTACAAACATCTCCTACTTGCAAACGGAAGGAGACAACAGCAAGTGAGATGAAAAAAGATGGACGACAAAACAAATTATACAGGGGTGATAACCCTTCCCTATGTTTTCCAAAAAGCTTAAAGATATTTTTTTTGACTGGAGCTACACTTTAAAAATGTACCGCTTGAAAATGACAAACAGATTCAACTTAACACAACAAACCTACACAGTCCCTGTCTTGTTTGCACCGCCTGTATACTGCTGTTCTGAGTATATAGGGCCTGGGGGCCACACGCATTTCCTTTTTTTAATATGGGTACGGGGTTCCCCTTAATATGCGTACAAGACCCAAATAGGCTGGTAATGGGCAGGGAGGGCTACCCATGCCATTTTTCTGAATGATTTTCAACCATATTACAGGAACCAGATATAACATTAAAACCGCAAGCAGTTTTAAATGGTGTTATTTCCGTTTAATGTCATTTTGTGCAGGGACTGTTCTAAACACGGGAAACACGTGGCACTTCACAGGCATACTATAGACACCCCCCAGGCACCATATTTAAAGGAATATTTCACTTTTTTTTTTCACTTTAATCGTCATTAAAATCAGTGCTCCCGCCAAAACGGTAGTCTTTAAAACTTTTTTTTGCAGTGACCCATGTCCCCTGAGGCAGGAGGCAGATCGCCAAACCCTTTTTAGCACACTATCTTGCATATTAGCCGTTAAAATTAGCACTTTCCAATTCGAATGTTCGAGTCCCATAGACTTCAATGGGGTTCTAACGTTCGTGCCGAACGCGGGGGTCGTTCGCAAGTTCTGGTGCGAACCGAACCGGGGGGTGTTCGGCTCATCCCTGGCCATTGGGTGTCGGAAAAAGTGTATGCCAGATCAGAGTCCCATTTGTGGTGTGGGCTGAGTTTGGTGAAGGTATCTTTTTGGTGAAGATTGTTGTAGAAATGAGAAATACCTTTGATTTTGGAGGTAGGGTTGGTGAAATAACCCCTGGTTTTAGGGTGTACAGTGTAAAGGGGAAGAGATAAATTATGCAGGCAATGGTGGATGCGTAAGAAGGTAAAGTGTTCTGAAGCAGGAAGGCCGTATTCGGACTGTAGTTGGGAGAAGGACTTGAGGCGGTTTTCTTGTATTAAATGTTGCAGGGAGGGTCCATCGTGAAATTTGGAGGTCTGGAGTAAAGTACAGGAGGGTCTCTAGAGGAATTGTGAATTGTGGAGCGGTGGGGGTGAAGGCCCGGAATGTAGTCATTTTTTTCCAGGCATGGGCGGAGACCTTCATAGTTGGAGAGATAGACATCGGGATTGGGGCACCTAGGGGATACTTAGTAGCCAGTTTTTTAGGTTAGGCCGGGTGAGTGAGAGATTCTCTATCTGTCCCCAAGGTGAGCTTAGAGAGGGTTGGAACCAGCTGGGTAGCTGAGCTAGGATGGCGGCTAGGTAATAGTCCTCACAGTCTATGGATCCTGTGCCTCCCGCTAGTTTATGTTTAATCAATTTTTGAGGGGCGCATCTGGGTCTTTTACCGTTCCAAAGATATTTGTTATATAACGTTTGAAGGGATCTGAAGAATGAGGTGGCTATTGGGACGGGAAGGGTTCTAAAGAAGTACAGTATTTGGGAGGGCATATCATCTTAAAGGCTGCGAGTCTCCCTGACCAGGAAAGTTCATGTTTTCGATATTTGCTGTGTGATCGATTGGATGTTACCTAGGAGTGGCAAGAAGTTACACGAGTAGAGGTTTTTAAGTGATCTCGGCAGTTGGATGCCTAGGTAGGAGATGTCAGTATTTGCCCATGCGAATGGGTATTGTAGCTGGAGTAGATTTCTTGTGGTAGCGTCAATGTTGATGCCTAATATGAGGGATTTGGTTGTGTTTGCTTTGTAGTACGAGACTGAGCTGAACCAGTTTAGCAATTTTTGTACTTCTGCCAGGGAGAGAGTCAGATTGGTAAGGATTAGGATGACATTGTCAGCAAATAGACTAATTTTATGGCACTATGAACCAACTTGAAGTCCTGAGATGGCAGGGTGGAAGTGGATGTGCTCCGCTAGGGGTTCCATGAGCATGTTGAATATGAGGGGAAATAGAGGGCAACCCTGACGAGTGCAGTTGGTGATGGGGAATGGGCGAAAGAGCATGCCTTCTGTGAACACTTGGGTCTCAGGGTTGGAATATAATGGCAAAATGGAGCTTAAAATGCGGCCTTGGAATCCAGACTTTTGGAGAACTGTTTTGAGGTAGGACCAGTGGACTTTGTCGAACGCCTTCTCTGCGTCCAGAGATAGGAGCAGAGAAGTCATTCCAGTGGAAGGCATTTCAGTGGATTCTGCATGGTGAATGATGTTAATCGTGCTTCTGGTGGCATCCGATGCCTGCCTGCCTTTTGTGACCCCCGTCTGGTCATGGTGGATAAGAGTGGGCATAATTTCAAGTAGTCTAGCTGCTATGGATTCAGCGTACATTTTGAGGTCCAGGTTGAATATTAAATATTTAAAAAATGTAAATATTCTTTTGAGATGGTAGAAGAGGAGGCAGCGTGATTGAAAAGTTCAGTGAGGTGCGGGAGTAGGTGTGAGGAAAATAGTTTGTAATATTCTCCTGTCAGCCTGTCTGGGCCTGGTGCTTTCCCACTTGGTAGTGAGTCAATAGCTGACTTAATTTCTTGTTCCGTAAATGGGGAATTAAGGGCAGCTAGTTGTTCCCCAGTCAGCGTGGGTAGGTCAAGGTTTTGGAGGAAGTTGTCAATGTCTTCCTGTGTGGATTGCAGGGTATAGGAATCCTGTTTTCAAGTGGTAAAGGTCTCCATAGTAGGCGCTGAAGGCGTTGGCTATGTCTTGTGGGTTACTTAGGGGAAGTTTTGTGTGGGGTGGAAGAGTTGGGTTATTTTAGTTTTAGCGCGTCTGCCTTTAATGTGTTATGCAAGATTTTTCCCCGCTTTATTAGAAGTGGAGTATGTAGTCGCTTTCAGTTTCCTTTGGAGGAATTCATAGGAGTGGAGTAGTAAAGATTTGAGTTCTTGTCTTAGGGATAGTAGTTGGTGTGCCTGTGAGTCTCGAGGGTTGGCTTTGTATTTTAGTTCCAAAGCCGCTATCTGAGCTGTTAATTCATCGAATCACTGCATCCTCTTTTTTTTCTCAATTTAATCAACATTCCTCTCATGAATATACTCATAAAAGGGGCGCTAGACCAAACATCAAACAATAAAAAATGTGAGACTAGTGATCATATAATATCTAAAATGGTACATAACATATCACAAAAAACTGCAATATACCAAAAAAAGGTTACAAACAAAATAAAGTGAACAACAATAGTAGGTGAAGTCCCAATTAGGTGCTAACACCAAAACAAAGGAAATACAAATAAAAAAAATAATAAGTATAAATCCAAAAGTCCAAAGCAGTGGTTTTTTTAGTGAAAACCTTCTTCTGAATCCAAAACCAGAACAACTGCTGGGATCTTCTATAACGTGATAAAACAATGTCCCTTCACCAAGAATTTATGGACATAAAAAGGACACCCCACTTGTGAAGAAAATAGATGTCTTCTTACCAGATGCTGTTGACTACTTTAATTAAAAAGATAGTCAAATAGGCTTATGCAGGGTAAAATCCCTGCTCACATGGAATCAGGTGGACCTCCTATGGACAGAAGCTTCTCCTCATAGACTCAGATGGGTCATAAAAAAAGCCAAACAGAAATCCATAGCGTAATACCGTTTAATAAAACATAAATTATAAAACATAAGGCCAAATGGCTGCTTACATAAGTTGGTGCCCAACCTGGCACTGGGGCTGCTTGCTTAGAACAAAAAGTTTTCGTAATGGATACGTAGTTCCTCGTGGTATAGGGCGTGCGTTCAACCGAAGGGCAGCCGATGACCAAGGACGACCGGAACTAAACGTAAACGAACGTGACTGGATACCGCCTCGACGTACGTTTCGTTTGACACGTCATCAGGAAGCGTACCCAGTCACAAAAATTAACGTTCTTTATAGTGTCTCGATCGATCCAACAGACCAATCGAGAAATACTTAATTTAATGCGCAGCCTCAGTCCCACTTAAGGCTAACAGCAATAGTAATTCAAATAAAAACGAAAATCACAAATAAACATTTGTAACATATCATCCCGAACAAACGAAGGGATGAATTAGAATAAAAGAAAATCAGAAAAGGTGAAATTTAAAAAAAGGGGGCACTACTACTAATCCAATCGGTTTCATCATTGAAAAAGCAGAGGGGATAAATTGCTTATGATTTACAAACCAACCACTAGATGTCAGTCTGTAATATAGAGATAAATACCCCTTCATCAATAAAAATAAAAATAAAAATAAAAATAAAAAGAGGGATAGTTTTTATCTGATTACTGATAAAAAGTTTCTTCAAAAAACCATATGTGAAATTATTAAATAGATCACTGCCATTATCCAAAAAAGGAAAACTGGCAATCTCTCTGGTTAATAGATGTGGGGAAAATAAACCCAACCAAAACCCCCATCACAGGCCAGAGAAAACGCCACATAAATTCCAAAGTGGAAAAAGGCAGAAAAATAGCTGGATCATGAAATACGGGAAACTTTTTAGTCATTAGACAAAAAACAATTCAGATCAAGTTCTATGTTCATTCCTAGAGGTTGCATAGTATTTAAATTGTATATCCACTTCGTTTCGTTCTTTGATATCTCCCTTTTCATATGGGTTCCTCTCCAATGTTTAGAGATCTTATCGATCCCATAAAATTTACAGAGTGCAGGGTCACTATCGTGATGTGTTTTGAAATGTCTTGACACGCTATGGTTGGGAAATCCTTTCTTAATGTTTGTAAGATGTTCATTAATCCGAATTCTTAGCTGTCTGGTAGTTCGACCTACATACTGCATGGAACAGGGGCATTCCAGCACATAGGTGACATGGTCTGAATTACATGTGATTAATGGTTTAATTTTATACTCTAGCTTGGTGACTTGGGATTGAAACTGAGTAATCTTCCTTGATGAACCGGGTCCTCTAGTAGTCTTACAAGCTTTGCATCTCATGCAATAGTGGAAGCCGGATCCATCAAGGAAGGTTACAAGTTTTTTTGGGGGGTCAGGGACATTACGGGCTAGTTGGTTTCTCAAACTCGGTGCCCTTCTATAAATAAATTTGGGATTCCGCGGGATAATGGAAGCCAAATCATTATCTTGTTGCAAAATGGGCCAATATTTTTTAAAGATGATTTCTACTTGTTTATACTGCCTGTTGAACCCTGTCACAAAGGCTATAGCTCCTTGATGTTCTGGTTTAGCCTTTGATACCAATAAAGTTTGTCTGTCCATCTGTGACACCTGTGTTACGACTTTCTCTAAAGTTTTTTGTGAGTAGCCCTTTTCCAAGAACCTACTAGTTAAAATCTTAGCTTGTGACTGGAATTCAGACTCTTCCTCGCAGTTACGTTTTAATCGCATATATTGTCCTTTTGGAACAGCTCCTATCCACTGTGGATGATGGCAACTATGTGTGGGCACATACCCATTTCTGTCTGTGACCTTAAAGTAGGTTTTAGTAACAAACTTGTTATACTTTTTCATAATAGTGAGGTCCAGGAAATTCACTTCCACCTTACTGAATTCAGCTGCAAATTTCAAGCAATATTGGTTGGCATTCATATTGCTCAAAAAATCTTTGAAGCTCTCTAGCGTACCTTTCCAAAAAAGAATTACATCCTCTATATATCTTTTATAGAAAGTAAGAGACTTATGCATGTTTTTATAGATGGTTTCTGATTCCCATTTATTAAGAACAATATTGGCTACGCTGGGAGCATAACGTGCTCCCATCGCCACTCCTGATAATTGGTTGTAATACTCATTATTGGCCCAAAAGAAGTTATTGCTCATAGCGAGATCCAGGCCTCTAATCAAATAGTTTATCTGAACCTTTTTTAATTTAGATTCTTTTGTTAGTGCCCACTTTATTGCCGTAAGTGCATCTTTATGTTGGATATTGGTGTAAAGTGATTCAATATCTACCGTGATCATGATGGTATCTTCTGATGCAATTAAATCTTGTAAAAGTATTAACAGATCTCTACTGTCTTTCAAGTATGAAGGACTTTTTGTCACTAGTGGCTTGAAAAAACCATCCAGATATTCTCCCAACCTCGCAAGCAAAGATTCCATCCCGCTTATTATAGGTCGGCCGGGTGGTCTTTCACTATTTTTGTGTATTTTTGGCAAAATATACATACCGTATATACTCGAGTATAGGCCGACCCGAATATAAGCCGAGGCCCCCAATTTACCCCCAAAAAACTGGAAAAAATTATTGACTCGTGTATAAGCCGAGGGTGAGACATGCCTGTCCATCCCTGTGTGTCCGTCCATCCCTGTGTGTGTGTCCATGCATCCGTGTGTGTGTGTGTGTGTGTGTGTGTGTGTGTCCATGCATCCGTGTGTGTGTGTGTGTGTGTGTGTGTGTGTGTGTGTGTGTGTGTGTGTGTGTGTGTGTGTGTGTGTGTCCGTGCAGCCTACCTGTGTCCAGCCTGCCTGTGTCCGTCCAGCCTGCGTCCCGTCCAGCCTGCGTCCCGTCCAGCCTGCGTCCCGTCCCGGCCCGGCCCGGCCCGTCCCGTCCTGTCCCGAGCCGAGCCTCCGTCCTTCAGCTCTTCGTCGGCGGCCATTCTAGGATTCAAAAGCCGCGCCTCCGTCGGTGATAGGCGGAACACTCAATTTCCCACTGACTGCTGTTCCGCCTATCGGATGTCCGTGATAGGCGGAACACTGAATTTCCCAGCAGCCTGTGTTCCGCCTATCACGGGCATCGTCTCATCCTCGTTCGTAGTACGAGGATGAGACGATGCCCGTGATAGGCGGAACACAGGCTGCTGGGAAATTCAGTGTTCCGCCTATCACATGCGAAGGCGGAGCCGGAGGCGCGGCTTTTGAATTCTAGAATGGCCGCTGTCTGTCTGCTCGACACGCTGATCGAGCGGGCAGACAGCGATGACTCGAGTATAAGCCGAGGGGGGCACTTTCAGCCTCAAAAAAGAGGCTGAAAATCTCGGCTTATACTCGAGTATATACGGTAACTGGAATTTTAGGAGCATGTGGTACAAGGTAATCAGCTTCCTTTTGATTTAAAATATCTTTATGTAGGCCATCTGTTACCCACTCTGTAAGTAGTGTTTTTATTTTTAACGTCGGATCACTGTTTTATTTTTTATAAGTGTAGGTGTCGTTTAATAATCGTCCCATTTCTTGATAATAATAGTCTCGGGATAGTATCACGAGACCCCCCCCCCCCCCCCTTATCTGCTGCACGTATCACTATCTGTTTGTTTTCTTCTATCATTTTTATGCCTTCCCATATAGTTTTATTTTTAGCTTGTCTTTTAATTTCTAAATTCCTCACATCATGTTGGACCATATTTTTAAACACTTCTATGTGGTGATGCGTCCCTTTCTTGGGATTAAACACGGAATTATTTTTCAACCCACTACGTACATATGATGACTCAGTGGTGGGGATACTGGTTTTTAAATTAGGGTTAATGAAATGTTTTTTAATATTAAGTTTTCTCACATATTTCTCGATGTCAACAAATAATTCAAACTTATTCACATCTTTATTAGGTGCAAATTTTAAACCCTGATTCAATATTTCTAATTCTTTTTCGGAAAGATTGACGCCTGCTAAATTAAAAATACCCTCATTTACTTGTCTCTCTTTCTTTTTCTTTCTCCTGCCTCCTCTCTTTCCTCGTTTTCTATAGGTTCTTGTGGGGGGTAAGGGGTAGGAGGGATACGATAGGGCCCCTTCCATCCTCTCCCTTCCCCCCCCTGGTGCTGATTTTGGTGAGGCCCTGGTCTTCCTCTAAAGTTACCTCTAAAGGCACCTCTAGGGGGCCTTGGTGGAAAATGATTTCTTGGTGGTTCATAATAATGATAATCCGGATATCTATTGTCCAAAGGACTATACCTATTGTAGGTATGTATCGGGCGGGGAGAGGAATAGGGGTAAGACTTAGAGGGTGGATAGTGGTGAGTTTTGGAATTACCCCCTTGTTTGGTAGTAGTTTTTTTCGGAGTGCTTGAAACTGGTTTGGCTTTGGTCAACGAGTCTAAGGTGGGTTCCCTTTCACCTGAAATCTCATTGCCAGAATTAGCCAGAAGAGTTTCCTGCCATTTATAAACTTTATGTTGTTCAAAATCTTTAATATCCCTCTGATATTTTTTGATCTTTTTATTTTTAATTTCACTATCATATTTAGCCAGATGACTCTGGAGAGTTCTGGCTCTTTCTGAATATTCATCAGTGGCAACGAATGGTACCATTCTTTCTTTAAGGTCTGCGATCTTGGCATCCAAAATTGCAGATTTAGCTTTCCTTTTCCTGACCATGAGTTGCATCAGTTTTTGCTCACAGGCATTGAAAAACTGGTACCATTCATCTAGCATTTGGAGATCTTCAGTCCCTTCATTGGGACTGATATCCCACCTGAGTCTCCTTGGAGTCAGGCTCTTTTCCATATACATATCAAAGGAAGCTACATCCCACCATAGCCTAATTTGTTTTTCCATGTCTGTTTGTAATTGTTTAAAGCCTATTTCTAAGTCTAAATTGAGACTAGGAGTCTGTTGAAAAACCTCCTCTAAGTTAATGTGTCTATCTTTCATAAAATTGAACACATCCATGTCTGCGTGGGTTTTATAAAGTAAACAAGAAAACTGGATACTAGAGTAAATGTGAAAAAGAGTGGCTGACAACACAGCAACTATTAAACCCCGCGCCACTAGAATTAGTAATAAAAAATGTATGAAAAATTGAACAATCAAATAATCAATGAATCAAAATATGTGCTAAATGAAACACTAATAGCTGCTCCCTAGAAAAACAAGAAAAAACCTGTAGTGCTATAAATATACTCATAAAAGGGGCGCTAGACCAAACATCAAACAATAAAAAATGTGAGACTAGTGATCATATAATATCTAAAATGGTACATAACATATCACAAAAAACTGCAATATACCAAAAAAAGGTTACAAACAAAATAAAGTGAACAACAATAGTAGGTGAAGTCCCAATTAGGTGCTAACACCAAAACAAAGGAAATACAAATAAAAAAAATAATAAGTATAAATCCAAAAGTCCAAAGCAGTGGTTTTTTTAGTGAAAACCTTCTTCTGAATCCAAAACCAGAACAACTGCTGGGATCTTCTATAACGTGATAAAACAATGTCCCTTCACCAAGAATTTATGGACATAAAAAGGACACCCCACTTGTGAAGAAAATAGATGTCTTCTTACCAGATGCTGTTGACTACTTTAATTAAAAAGATAGTCAAATAGGCTTATGCAGGGTAAAATCCCTGCTCACATGGAATCAGGTGGACCTCCTATGGACAGAAGCTTCTCCTCATAGACTCAGATGGGTCATAAAAAAAGCCAAACAGAAATCCATAGCGTAATACCGTTTAATAAAACATAAATTATAAAACATAAGGCCAAATGGCTGCTTACATAAGTTGGTGCCCAACCTGGCACTGGGGCTGCTTGCTTAGAACAAAAAGTTTTCGTAATGGATACGTAGTTCCTCGTGGTATAGGGCGTGCGTTCCACCGAAGGAACATAGGAGGTCCACCTGATTCCATGTGAGCAGGGATTTTACCCTGCATAAGCCTATTTGACTATCTTTTTAATTAAAGTAGTCAACAGCATCTGGTAAGAAGACATCTATTTTCTTCACAAGTGGGGTGTCCTTTTTATGTCCATAAATTCTTGGTGAAGGGACATTGTTTTATCACGTTATAGAAGATCCCAGCAGTTGTTCTGGTTTTGGATTCAGAAGAAGGTTTTCACTAAAAAAAACACTGCTTTGGACTTTTGGATTTATACTTATTATTTTTTTTATTTGTATTTCCTTTGTTTTGGTGTTAGCACCTAATTGGGACTTCACCTACTATTGTTGTTCACTTTATTTTGTTTGTAACCTTTTTTTGGTATATTGCAGTTTTTTGTGATATGTTATGTACCATTTTAGATATTATATGATCACTAGTCTCACATTTTTTATTGTTTGATGTTTGGTCTAGCGCCCCTTTTATGAGTATATTTATAGCACTACAGGTTTTTTCTTGTTTTTCTAGGGAGCAGCTATTAGTGTTTCATTTAGCACATATTTTGATTCATTGATTATTTGATTGTTCAATTTTTCATACATTTTTTATTACTAATTCTAGTGGCGCGGGGTTTAATAGTTGCTGTGTTGTCAGCCACTCTTTTTCACATTCCTCTCATGAAAGCTTTATGTGTGCTCCACACCACAGCAGGGTCAGACACAGCGCCCTTGTTTAATGAGAAAGTCAGTAATGTGGTTTGAGATCTCTAGCATGTATTTGTCCTGTTGGATAATGTAATTGTTTGCACGCCATATAAATTTGTTGCGTTGAGGGTTAGAATCTTCTATTGAAATTGAGATTGGAGCTTGGTCCGACCATGTCGCGGTGTGTATCGCTGATTGAGATATTTTTTGTAAGAGCCATTTGTTGGTTAAGAATAAGTCTATTCTCGAATAGGAGTGGTGTCTGGAGGAGAAGAAGGTGAAGTCATGTTTGGATCCATGGTGACAGCGCCAGACGTCGTAGAGATCCTGAGAGGAGATAACGTTTTTCAGAGGTGTGTTTTGCCTCTTCGCAGCCGATGTGGGGTCCAATAGCAGGTCTGGGGCCAGGTTGAAGTCTCCACAGACTATTAGATGACCTTTTTGAATGGGCCCAGCTGTGCATGGCACCTTGCGTAGAAAGTTCATTTGGTGGGAACTCGGGGCGTAAACATTGATGAGGATATAGGTTACATGGTTGATGGTGCAGATAAGAATTATAAAGTGACCTTCAGAGTCCGACACAACATCCAGCAAGTGGAAGTCCACCGTGTCCTTAATTGCAATCATGACTCCTTTCATTTTAGTGGAGTGGGAAGCATGAAAAATGTGTGGGAACCAACCAATGTTGCAAAGGGAGGAGTTTGAGGAATGTAAGTGAGTTTCCTGGATGCAGATAATGTCACTGCGGAGAGCTTTGGCAGTTCAGCATAGTGAGTGGCATTTGGCGGGGTAGTTAAAATGCATTGCTGTTCAGTGAGAGAATGTTGAGCGGCATCGTGTGTGTGTGTGTGGTTGATGATTGCTATGCAGTAACACTTATGGTTAGTCACTGGTGTTTAAGTCTGAAGGTGCCTGGGAGCGCGGTGTAATAGTAGACGTGCGGCAATCCAAGGACCTCAGAGTAGGGTAGGGGAGTAAGCTGCGAAGAGAGCAATAGGTTTAGCACATAATATTTGTGAATATAAAAAAAAGAAAAATCTCAGAAAATAAAGAAACACGTAGAGCAAACCGTTAGTGGATGGTTTTGATACATCTTGAGGTGCTGACGTAGCCACAAAAAAAAAGGAAAACATAAAAAAGGAAAAAAGAAAGATCGTAGAGGGGGTGCTGAGCAATTCGATAGCCTCTAAGTGGGGGTAAATACAGTTAGTAGCACTGGAGAGTGAGAACAGGGGTAGCAGGTTGTCAGAACTCAGGGGAACTTTAATGGCGTATTTTGGCTGATCTTGTCATGTATACGGGTGCCATTCAGATGTTGGCGTGATTCAGGCTTCTGTGGGGCGCATATGCTCCTTTTATATTTGGTGCGATATTGAGGGGCTTCCTGTAGAATTCCGCAGACATGGAGGAGTCTCATACCTTTATCAAGATCTCCGACGGTGTGGGATTGCCCATTCTTAGTGATGAGGAGTGTGGCTGGGTGTATCCATTTATATTGTGTTTTGTGGTTTTGCAAACCTTTGGTTATTAGGTTCAGTAGACGTCTCAGTTGTACTTGGAGGGTGTACTTGGAGAGGTCAGGGAAGAGGTGAATCCCTGTGCAGGGAGCTGGCAAGGGCGATTTAGCTTTGAACCCCCATCAAGAGTTTTTCCTTAATGTGGTAGAAGTGGACCCTCATCCGCACATCTCTGGGGACTCAGGTTGCTAGGTGAGGTGGTTTAGCTATTTTTTTAATTCTATCTATTTATACTCAAAGTCAATCTGCGGATAGTATAGGAAAGGAACAAAGAGCAACAGAGAACATAGACCTGAAGTGTGCTGGGGTCACGTGGTCAGTATGCCTAAAAGGGGGCAAACCCATGTATGAAATGAAATGAAATCAAAGAAAAAGGGAATGGGTGGGTGGGTGGGACATGACAGCCTACGACCACGAGGGGAGGAGGCAAAGGAGGGCAGGCTTTATGCAACCTGGCTCCTCCTAAAAATACAGGCTACCTTCGGTCAGCCTTACACTTGTACTCAGAGTCAATCTGCGGATAGTATAGGAAAGCAACAAGGAACAAAGAGCAACAGAGAACATAGATCTGAAGTGTGCCAGGGTCACATGGTCAGTATGCCTAAAAGGGGGCAAAAATAAACACAGTAGGATGAAAGCTTAACAACCAGATTTATTGCACACTGAATAAACGTATAACCTGTCAGAATTGACAATCGCTTGTGGCATCTTGAAAAGTGGCTCTGGGGAGGTGCGCATGCGCGAGGCTTCCAAGATGGCCGCGATCATCTAAAGCTCCGCTGCCTCGCGGAACAACGGAACCCCTACCGCACGGCACGGCTACCCTTCCGCTTCCCGAGCTATAGGGGCGGAATCCCGAAGTGTTGGGGCACATTTCTGAATGACCGGTGGACTGGCTAAACGCAATCTCGGCCCGCTGTTCGCTTCATTGGACGTGAGGGAGAAATCCAAGATGGCCACCGCAGCACAGCTCCTGTCTCAGGATCACAGATCCGCAGGCACAGTGGATTTCAGGTCAGATACAGACTTTCCTCCTCTCCACGCCACCCCAGGCAACCCCAGGGGTCTCCCCAAGGAAGCCACACCGTCCCCGGCCTCCACGGTCTCTCTGCTGGAACGCACCATCCAGGAGTTCTCTCCCTCCCCAGCGGGGACCTACAGAGTTACCCAGACCGCCATGGCCCCCCACGAGGCTGCTCATACAGACCCAGTCTCCCACATGGATGCCCTGTTTGGCAAATTCTCTGAATTATTAGAGAGGGGCCTCTCCCAAACTGCCTTGCAAATCACGGGGGAATTGAAAGCTGATTTTATTAACCTAGGCTCCCGGATCGAAACGATCGAACATAAAATGGAGGATACCATAGCCAGATCCATCCAAAACTCCAGACACATCTACTCAGTACAGGAGCAATTGGACATAGCCATGGCCCGTATAGATGACCTCGAAAATAGGTCACGCAGATATAACGTCAGAATTCGCGGGCTTCCAGAATCAATAACTGATGTGTCCAGGGCGGTGCAAGACCTCATTCAACAGCTAATCCCAGACATCCCAGCTACCAAGCTTGAACTTGACCGGGTCCATAGAACCCTCGGCCCCCCTAGGAAGGATGGCACCCCGCGAGATGTTCTGGCCAAGCCACATCACTTCTCGGTGAAAGAAGAATTCATGAAGAGAGCCAGATCCCTGCAACACGTCAATTACCAGGGACACCAGGTTCAGATCTTTGCGGACCTCTCCCCCTCCACGATACAGAGACGAAGAGCTCTAAAACCCCTCTTGCTTGCAATGTCCCACAAAGACATAAAATACAAATGGGCATTCCCTTTTGCGGTCAGGTTCACGGACAAAGGGAAGTCTTTTGCCTTCTCCACTTTTCCCGAGGGGGAAAAGCTCCTCACCAAGCTGAAAATCATCTCTCAAGAAGCTGACATGGACACTTCTAACCCTAGCCAGGGATCTAACAAACGACCCACTCCTAACAGCCCACAATCCCCGTTATGGACCTCCGGAAGAGCCAAGAAGGTCAAGGATAATGCACCCACCTGAGCAACTTCCAGTCCCATTATCAATCTCTCCATTTTGTGACTGACCGTCCGAGGTCCTGGAGAGGGCCGGAGGACTGCTCCCCAAACTTGGAAAGTTTGGCCCTCCAACCCTTTTTGCCCTCCCCTTGCCTAGGACTTGTGCTACCCTTGTTCTACCCTTATCCCCATTGCCTCCAATAATCCGGGACGCTATGCAGTACTTTGTCCATCTACTGGACTGCCCGTAACCCCGCATATATATTTTTTTTTGTTTACATACCCTCGAAATGGGCCCTAAGGTTGCTTTGAGGATTTCCCAGGGGGCTGCATTCCTCAGCACCCCCCCTGGATGTACCATCCTTCCTTATGCCTTAAGAACAGCGTTCATTTCTTAGCCCCAGTGTCTTCTAGGCATTATGTTTAGCCGTGCCTCAAAAGAAAAGTTCCTTTTTATGTATATTGCAGCTTTTATGTTATTGCTATTTAAAGTTGTTTTCACAGTTCGGGTAGTTACCCGACTAGGGGTCCCCAGTTCCGCGAGGGACCACATGTGTAACTCTCCCTCCCTCGGCCTTTCCCAGGCGTCTGAGGGTCGGGACTCCTGACCTTATGGGTCGGTTGTCTTCATTGTGTTTGCTTGGGATTTCGGGGGGTGTCTCCTGCCCTGATCTCCTCTTTCTCTTCTCAGGAACCCTTTCTTTCCTTGCCCTTTCTCCCCTTCTCTTCCCCCTTGATGGTAAGCTTCCCCCGTTGAATGTTTGCATGACACTATTTTTTTTCTCCTCAGGTTGGGCTGAGCCAACCCAGTCGACATGGTATCCTGGGAGACATCCTCGGGCCACCGATCTCAATGCCCTTACCAAGAACCCAGCTATAGATTGGGTAAGTGAGGTCGTTTTCAGATGCTGGGCTCCCCCTCTGCTCCATGGCTGATCCACAGGCTGCTAGGCTTAAGATAGCCTCCCACAACATTCAGGGTCTTAATTCCCCCATCAAACGGAGAAAAGCCCTCGATTACTACAAATCCCTGAAACTAGATATAATTCTGCTTCAGGAAACCCACTTTCCTGTCCGGTATAGTCCCAAGTACCTACATGCCCACTTCCCTCAGTTCTTCTTAGCCAACGCGGAATCCAAGACCAAGGGGGTGGCCATTTTGATGGCCAAAACATGCAAATTCAATAAGAGTTTTGAAAAAGCGGATCCGGAGGGCAGATTTTTACTTGTAAAGGGCACTGTGGGGGACCAACTGTACTCCTTGGTCTCCTACTATGCCCCGAACACGGGTCAGGCCAAATTTTTCGAATCCATGCTACGTACCTTAGCACCTCTTTTAGAGGGGACGGTTATTGTCGGAGGAGACTCTAACGTCGCCTTTGATCAAGGACTTGATAAATCCTCCCCCTCACGTCCCCGCTTAACCAGGCCCACAAAGGCAAGCTTACGGATTGCCAAATTGCTACACGCTCATGGGCTATCCGATGTCTGGCGGGAATTAAACCCCACAAAGAGAGACTACACTCACTTCTCAGCGCCTCACCAATCATATGCACGCATAGACCACATACTTGTCCCCTCCTCGCTCCTTCCCAGGATGCTCAAAGCCTCCATCACTGACACAGTGATCTCAGATCACTCTCTTGTAATTGTGACGGCCCTGGGGGGCTCGAGTGGGAGACATCCTAGGCATTGGAGGTTAAATGAATCCCTCCTTTCGGAGCCATCACGAGTTATAGATCTCGACAAAGCATTGAAGGAATATTTTTCTATTAATGCGACTCCTGATGTCTCCCCCGAGACCCTGTGGGCGGCGCACAAAGCTTACATTAGGGGAAAATTCATGCAATTGGGTTCTCAAATAAAACGGGAAAGGCAATCAACCATCCTGAAGCTAGAAGAGGAATACTCTAAACTCAGAGCTCTTCACAAAAAGGACCCCCTCCGTACCCCCACGGCCATACTAGACAGGACTCGCTTAGAACTAAATCTCGCCCTCACCACGAAAGCTGAAAAATCAGTTAGGTGGGCTGGCCACAAATTTTACTCACAGGCGGATAAAATAGGCACTCTCCTGGCCAATAGACTCTCCCCTAGAACCAAGCTGAGCACCCTCCCTCGGATCAGAAGCGCGGGACTCCCGCCCACGTCTAATCCGGTCACAGTTCTGAATGCCTTTCAGAAATTCTACACCTCTCTCTACAGTAGCTCCCCACCCCCCAAAGATAACCTCCTCCCAAAGTTTTTGGAGGGTCTGCCCATCCCGGCCTTATCGGACGTTCACAAACAAGTTATGGAAGCCCCCTTCCAGACAGAGGAGATACTGGAAGTCATTAAGACTCTTAAAAAAAGCTCCGCCCCTGGTCCCGACGGCCTTTCGATCCCTTACTATAAAGCCTTTGCCAACACACTAGCTCCCCACCTGGCCAATCTCGGTAACCATAAAGCTAATGGAGACCCCCTGGATCCCCACCTTAACACGGCGTATATCACGGTCATCCCCAAACCTGGCAAGAACTTGGAAGATGTCAGCAACTACAGACCGATTTCCCTTATTAATAATGATCTCAAAATTCTTACGAAAGTTATGGCCAATAGGTTAGCCTCCTTTATTGGACGCTATGTCCACAAGGATCAAGTTGGTTTTATTCCCGGCAGACAGGGACCTGATCAAATTCGGAGGGCGATCGACATTATCTCCATTTTGCAGTCTAATTGGGAAGGGGGATCCGGACAATCTGGCTTCCTCCTTTCCTTAGATATTCAAAAGGCTTTCGACTCGGTCTCATGGCAGTACATCTTCCAGCTCTTTGACAGGTGGGGATTTGGGGCTCGCTTCCTTGGCTTATTACAGGCCTTATACTCCCAGCCGAGGGCCCAAATTCGAATGCAGGGATACCTTTCTGAGCCAATTCCCATCACCAGGGGGACCAGACAGGGGTGCCCCCTATCCCCCCTTATATTTGCAATAGCTATTGAAACACTGGCGATCGCAGTCCGCCACAATATGGACATTAGAGGTGTCCAATGCGGTAGTCAAACGCACAAATGTGGACTCTTCGCGGACGACATACTGTTGTTCCTCACTTCCCCCCTCACAACCCTACCCAACTTATCCCGGGTATTGGACGACTTTGCCAAGGTCTCAGGCTTGAGGGTTAATTACTCCAAGTCTGTGGCGTTGAATGTTTCTCTCCCCACTCACCAAGTCCTCTCTCTCAAACAATCCTTTCCGTTTCAATGGAGTGACACTGCCATCCAATACTTGGGTATCTCCCTCACACCTAAAATAGAGCTGCTATATGCCCACAATTACCCCAAATTATACAGACAGCTGGAAACCGACCTCTCCTCATGGTCTAAACATGAACTATCCTGGCTTGGCCGGATTAACTCCATAAAAATGACCTTTCTCCCCAAAATCCTTTACTACTTTCGAGCCCTGCCAATACCAGTTCGGAAGGACCACCTTTGCTCTCTGCAAAGCAAAATACTGAAATATATTTGGGGTAATAAGGGATACCGTCTACCGCAAAACACGCTCTTCCTGCATAGACGCAGAGGGGGGCTGGGTCTGCCTAACCTCCACAAATACTACCTTGCAGCTCGCCTAGCCCAACTCTCCTCGATCTACTCCAAATATGAGAAACCGGACTGGCAGTCCATAGAACGCTGTGCGGTACCCTCCTATACACTAGATTTTTTATTATGGTGCCCGCCCAAAGCCAGGCCGCCCATCATGTCCCCATCCCTTTCTCACTCCTGTGCCCTATGGGACGGCCTTCGCAAAGAGCCTTCCCTAGTCTCCACTATAAGACCCCTTGCTCACATGTTCCGTAATCATGACTTCCCCCCCGGTCTGAACATTGAGGCCTTCAGATGGTGGTTGGACAAGGGACTATACCGGATAGGTCACTTTTTTAATTCCAGGGGTCCAATTTCCCTAGCTTATTGTATCGAACACTTAGAGCTACCAAACACAGAGAGGTTCCGCTTCCACCAAATATCTCACTACCTGAACTCACTTTGGAAAAACAAACCCCTTCCTCCTCCCTTTACTGAATATGAAGCCTGGTGTGGTGGAGTCGGGGAGCAGAGGGGTGGTATTTCAGTGATCTACACGGCTCTCACTTCCCCAACGGGTAAATCCCCCTATATGACGGCTTGGGAATCTGATCTCCAGACCTCTGGGAGTCTCGAATCCTGGCAGCTGGCCTTGGCCAGATCCTTTCGGGGGATCCAGAACACCTCACTAATGGAGGCTAGCATCAAATTGATAACCAGGTGGTACCTCACTCCAGTAAGGCTAGCCAGAATATATCCCACGGCTAATCCCTTATGTTTCAGGGGGTGCCAACTTCGTGGCTCCATGATCCACATCTGGTGGGAATGCCCTAGACTCCGTTCGTTCTGGACTAAAATATTCAACTTGATTTACTTAGTCACAGGCTGCCGGGTTTCGAGAACTCCAGAGGTTGCGTTACTCAATACCCCGATTCCTTTGATGTCTGGTAACATTCAGAAACTAACTTATTTTATTCTATTAGGAGCCAAAATTGCGATTGCCTCCGCATGGAGGCAACCCAAACCCTCCTTCCTCGCAGTTAAGAGGAAGATATCGTGGATAATGTCCCAAGAAAAACTATCAGGTATTCTGTCAGACACCACACCTAAATTCCGAAAGGTGTGGGACCCTTGGGCCCGTTACATGGGAATCTCTCTGCTGCCGGGGGTACCCCCAGGCCCTCCCCTAGGAACCAGACCTCACCCCTAAAGCACCCATCCTTACATTGATTGTGAAACATTCCCTCGCTATATCCTTCCACCCTTTCAGGACATAGCTTACCTCCCCCGACCCCTCTGTTCTCCTCTTCTCCTCCTTTCTTCTCTTCTCTGTCCTTCTAGTCGTTCTAAGATTTTGGTTTGCTCAACAGAGCTGTAATTGACAAGTTCACCATACAGTCCAATTTAATGTTGCGGTACCCACGGCAGACGATCCCCCGACTGTTTTTCCCCTCTGCGAGGGAGGGGCCTGGGAGGACACTCCCTCATCCTGGCACAGCAAGTTCCCTATTAGGGGTGTCGGGTTGGGGGCTCCTGGGAGTTACCCTAATAGTCCTACCTGGTGGGCTCTCCCGGGGGGGACACCCTCCGTTTACCTCTTATTGATGTAGCCCCTCGATAAGGAAGGGCTTGCCGACTGTACACTCTTGATATTGTCTGTTTTTCACTAATGTCTCATGTTTTTTTACTTACATTGTGACAGCAGGCCCTCCCTGCTACTGCTAGTTTGTGTACTGTTTTACGTATGTAAGTGCCTTTAATATAAAATAAAATATTTTGAAAGTGAAAAGTGGCTCTGGGACATACCCAGAAAACAAGATGACCTCCACCTACCCAGAACCAAAAAATAAGGGCTGGGGCCCCTTGGAGCAAAGCCACAGAAGCTACTCCTATCCTGAATGAACAGCCAAAGTATACTTAATGGTCAAGACCAGGGATCCCCAAACTACGGCCCTCCAGCTGTTGCGGAACTACACATCCCATGAGGCATTGTAAAACTCTGACATTCACAGACATAGTTTCATAGTTTCATAGTTAGTTAGGTTGAATAAAGACACCAGTCCATCCAGTTCAACCTGAGTAAGTGTCTACAATTTTCCCTATCCCTGTACATTGCTACACCCACATTGGTCCCTATCCTCAAGGAGCCCACAATCCAAGGTCCCTATTCATATACTAGGGCCAATTTTGGACAGAAGCCAGAAGCCAATTAACCTACCTGCATGTCTTTGGATTGTGGGAGGAAACCGGAGTACCCGGAGGAAACCCACGCAGGCACAGGGAGAACATGCAAACTCCAGGCAGGTAGTGTCATGGTTGGGATTTGAACCAGTGACCTTCTTACTGCTAGGTGAAAGTGCTAACCACTACACCACTGTGCCACCAACTAGGCATGATGGGAATTGTAGTTCCTGAACAACTGGAGGGCCATAGTTTGAAGACCCATGGTCAAGACCCTGACTAGCCAAAGAGGGCATCAATGAAGTATGCATTGAGTTGCGGAGAGAGGTGCGCTAGGAAAAGGCAAACAGTGTACCATCCCTGGGTTCGACATATGTGGCACTGACAAGCTGGTTTACAACCAACACTGGGCACCATACCTTGCCAGGCTCTAAGAACCTGATGACAGTGCCATCTCCCGATTGCAGCGCCATGTGAGCATGCTGCTGTAAACAGAAAATGGGGGTGCCAAACCAGTCGATTGCCCAAAAGTAAGCGAGACCCTGGGCCAGAAGTGCAACCCCCGTGGCCTTGGGAACCACAAAAAGGCCAGCTATAGCACAGCCTTGAGCACCAAGCTGGTAACCAATGCCAAACGAAACCTTAGAGCATGTCAGATATGTCACAAAAAATATGACCCACAATGGGAATTGATGAGGTCTACTCTTCTAGATCCCTGTGGATGGCTTAAATAGAGTGTACAGAAAATAAGAAACCTGACGAGGTCTACTCACAACATGAAATACTGAGACTCAGCTCGATATGCCCTGAAACTGCTGTGGGCCGATACAAGCTGGAAGAGGCAAAAAAAAACAACAGAAAAGCAAATAGGAACTGGATGTTAACCATCAGGACTAAAAAACCTTGACCGGAAAGCCTGGAAAACATGCCAAGCAGTGACATGAGCCTTCCTGGCATTCAAAATAAAACCTAATGATCAAGGCTTCTGCGTCAGCCAAAAGGACACCCAAAGCATCACAAAACTGGAACTGAAGAGTTTGTCGCCGGCACCTGTGACCGAGACCTAGGCCTACTGATACCGGCCTAGGCCCCGAAAGGGTTCCAGAATCCACTAAAACCCCTGAGCCAGTAGAAGCTGCTGGAGCTGCAATAGGCTGGCTTAGCAATCATTCCATACCAATGCACAACTCTTGCAGCTAGAAAATTAAAGGTAGTTTTGAAATGACACACAACTGGGTCAGGAACATAACTTGCGAGAGAAACGCCACAGAGAGAAATGCCCCTCCCCTGTTAGAAACACCGGAAGAAGAAGTGTGTGGATGTCAGAAGTGATTTTTGGGAACATTGAGGAAAGGTCAGTCATGAGGGAGGTCTGCAGGGAGAGTAACATATCTTTTAAGGTTGTATCCATGACTGGTTGGCCTGAGGTGGGGAAGGAGGCTATGGAGGATTGCAGGATCTGGTTAGAGAGGAAGGGATTTGGAGCCTGGGCCTCGATTTGTGGGCACAGCGGCCTCTGCGGTGTGCCCAAGGAGAGGGCTGCCAAGGAGAGGGTCACCCTCCAGGGTGGTGGGAGAGCTGAGTGGGAGTACCTGTGTCTGGATGATCCCCTGGGATGGCATTCGGGAGGTCCATGTACGATTCCTGTGGCGCGGCCGGGCCGGTGCCATCATGGAGTAGTGCGTCCCGCTCCGCCAGCTTATAGGCAAATTCAGTTAATTTCTGGGGCTTGCGGTCCATTAATCTTTTCCTGGATGGGTTCATTTATGTCTCCAGTGTTCCCGGAGCAAGGATGGCCGTGGATGGCGTAGTGATTGTGGCCTGCGTTGTTGGATTCTGTCCCCTGGCTGACGAGCTGAGAGGCTAAGCGTCCATCACAGTCTCTAAAAATATTATTTAGAGCTCATATAATCACCCATCATAATTAAAGCATATATAAAGTCATTGTCTTTTCTTTTCAATTTTGAATAGGAAAGAATGAAAACCCCTGTTATCACCAGAAGACAAGGCAAGGGGAAATCTTCCGATGAGTGCATCTGTGCCAGTGACAATTGTCTAACTCACTTTTGAGAGTACTCCTTTCTAATTCTATTGTGTCTGAATGAAGTTTTAAGAAGTCTCACTAGTTACAATTTGGATTACATTTTATTTGTTGGCAGAGACCAAGCAATGAGCAATGTGCTTTCAAATTTTATTTCAGATAAAACAAAATAAATGTAAACATGAAATGTACAAGTTGACCTTATTTGCAGAAAATGAGCCATCCCTAAACTGTTCCCACAAAGTTGGGAGAAAACTGTCTTGGTATGTTGATGCCTTAAGGCCGCGTACACACGCGGGGACTGTTCGCTCAACTTTGTCCATCAAACAGTTTCAGCGGACAGTCCGCTCAAAATTAGCATGGACGGACTTGGCCACACACGACGAACGAACAGTCCGCTGAAACCGTGCACGATGACGTACGCCAGGTACGACGGGACTAGAAATAGGAGGTCCAAGACACAGAAAAGCACCCTTTGGGCTCCTTCTGCTGACTTTGCGTTAGTAGAAGTTTGGTTAGAGACAATTCGCGCTTTTCAGACTTCAGCTTAATTTGTTCGTTCGCTGCGGCGCAGTCTACCTGTGAGGTTTGTATCTGTCTTTCGGTACGCGTGGATCAGTTGTACCTGTTATTAGGCGCTTCTGGTCCGCTTGTTTCTGGGTTTCAGGTCGTTCTTCATAGGTCTGGCTGTTCTTCAGTGCGTTCAGTTGAGCTTGTCTGTCCAGCCGACCGTTTCAAAGCCATGGAGTGTGGACGTACTCGGAACGAGTTCGTGCTATATGGGGGCTTGGTGTTGGGGTAATACTTTGACCCGAGCCCAGTCTGTGAACAGGGTGAGGAGGAGTTCATGGACAAAGAATTGGTTGCGCCAGCGTGACCAATTCTCGCATATGTCTTTACTCCGTGAGATCCGTGAGAATAATCCTGATGATTTCAGGAATTATCTCAGGATGACGGACCCCGTTTTTCACCGTCTGCTGGCTTTGCTGACCCCTTATATCAGCAGGCAGGATACCTGCATGCGGCAAGCCATCACTCCGGAGCAGAGGCTCGTCGCCACGTTGCGCTACTTGGCGACAGGGAGAAGCCTTCAGGACCTCAAGTTCTCGACAGGCATCTCCCCCCAGGCTCTGGGGATCATTATTCCAGAGACCTGTTCTGCCATTATTCGGGTCCTGCAGAAGGAATATATGAAGGTAAGTTTGTTCTTTTAATATTGCATTATATGCATTGTATGTTTGTATTCATTTCATCATGACTTTTAATATCCATGACAGGAATATGATGTGAATGTCCCCTTTATATGAATGCATGCATTTTTTTTTTTTTTTTTTTTTTTTTCTTTAAATGTTTTTTTTTTTTGTTTTTGTTTTTTGTGTCATTTTTTTTAGCTTTTTACCTTTTTTGTGTATACACCCTGTGTGTGGAGAGAGAGAGAGAGAGATATCTAGAGATATATAGAGATATCTAGAGATATATAGAGATATATAGAGATATATAGAGAGATATAGAGATATATAGAGAGATATAGAGATAGATATAGAGATATAGAGATAGATATAGAGATATAGATATAGATATAGAGATATAGAGATAGATATAGAGATATATAGAGATATATAGAGATATATAGAGATATAGATATGGATTGTCAACTCATTAATTATTCCCCCCACTCAAATTGGTTGCAGGTGTTGTATACTTAGTAATTAGTCCCCCCCACCCCACTCAAATTGGTTGCAGGTGTTGTATACTTAGTAATTACTCCCCCCCACCCCACTCAAATTGGTTGCAGGTGTTGTATACTTAGTAATCAGTCCCCCCCCCACCCCACTCAAATTGGTTGCAGGTGTTGTATACTTAGTAATTAGTCCCCCCCACTCCACTCAAATTGGTTGCAGGTGTTGTATACTTAGTAATTAGTCCCCCCCACCCCACTTACCCACCTAATTTATGTCCCCTGGTCCATCAGAGGGCTGATTAATCTGTGAATTGGTCTGCCTACTTTTTTTTTTTTTTGGCAGAAAACAAATTTGCAATATTTCTGTTTAACTGTTGTTCCAAAATGTTTTTGAATTTTATTTGTTATGAATTGTTTTTATTTAATGACTAATTTTTTTTTGTTTCATGTGTTTGACTCCCCAGCTTCCTTCAACGCCACAGGAATGGCAGACTGTGGCTTCCCAGTTCGCTGCCCGTTGGGACTTCCCCAACTGCGGAGGGGCCATCGACGGGAAACATGTGAGGATTGTGCCCCCACCCCATTCGGGGTCCTACTATTGGAACTATAAGGGGTTCCATAGTGTGGTGCTAATGGCGGTGGTGTCGGCACAATGTGACTTTCTTTATGTGGATGTGGGGAAGAACGGCCGGATGTCTGACGGAGGAGTCTTTAGGCAGACCGAGTTCTGCCGCCGTCTTACCACTGGTGGCCTGGACTTGCCACCAGATGCCGAGAATGTGGAGGGGCTCCCGTTTGTTTTTCTGGCTGATGAAGCGTTCGGTCTGAGTGAACATCTCATGAGACCCTTCCCCCAAAGGACCCTCACCCCGGAGAGGAGGATTTTTAATTACCGGCTGGCCAGAGCAAGAAGGGTTGTGGAGAGTGCCTTTGGCATTATGGCCAGCCGGTTCCGTCTGTTACTGACAGCCATCAACCTGGCAGAATATAAACTGAACTATGTTATTCTGTGCTGCTGCATTCTGCACAATTTTCTAAGGAAATTTTCAGGTAACCAGTACCTGCAGCCTATTGGGCCTGAGGCCGGACTCAGGCTTCCAGAACTGACAGGGCTGGATCATGCCCTTCCTGGCTTAGCCCCCCAAACAGCACGTGAGGTGCATGACCGCTATGTCAGCTATTTTAATGGTAGGGGGGCTATTCCAATGCCAGCTGACCAATAAAAAATTATTTTTCTTGAAATATGTCTTGTCTGTTCAAATTTTGAAGTTTGGTTCTTGTTTGCTTTTCACGTTGCTTGTATCCTACATTGTCCTAATTCAGGGATATGCAATTGGCCAACCTCCGGCTGGTGCAAAACTACAAGTCAATCATGCCTCTGGGTCTCATGCTTGTGGCTGTCAGTCTTGCTATGCTTCATGGGACTTGTAGTTCTGCAACAGCTGGATTTCCACTAATTGCATATTCCTGTCCTAGTGCATTTGTATAGCAAAGTGGTTTTTGACAATAGGAAATAAGGCCCTTTGTGACAGAAAACACAACTTCCCAAACTGGTATTGAGTATTGAAAGAAGTAGACACACACACACACACATCTTTTTTTTGACTTTTTAATAGTGCACATTCCAACCAGTGCCTCTTTTTTAGATCTTTTTTTGTTTTTTGTGTGTTTTTTTTTGTTTTTGGGGAAATTGTTTTTTTAAAATTGTTTTTTGTTTTATTTTTTTATTTTTTTTAGAAATTCTTTTTTTTTTATTTATTTATTTATTTTTTTTGGTAAACATAGAAATATATAGATATATCTAAAATACAATTATCACAAAAATAAAAAAAATAAAATCAGATTTTTAACTATTTACATAAAACAAGGGGTAAAGCCAAATTTTGAAGATGCACACCAAAAATTGGTAATGTCAACATATGCTATGTACCATCATGAGTGATCAATGGACGTGTTTGGTGTGTGCAATCCCTTCCTCTCACATACTAGAATGAGGAAGGGTTTGCAAACACCAAATGCGTCCATTGCGATCCTCTGATGGCACATAGCACATGTTGACACACCGTGTGCATCTTCAAAATTTGGCCTCTAAAAACTCTGTTTTTAAAACATTAAAAACGTTTTTACAAGGGAATGAAGAACATGATCGATTGGGTTTTAGGGAAAAGGGGCTTAGATTCTCCCTAAAACATCGATCATGTTCTTCATTCCCTGCCTCATAGTGACCAGTTCTCTTTGAATATTGAGAATCTGGTTCTCCATCCGGTCAATCTGCCCATTCCAGGCCATGATGTCACCAATTAGCCTCTGGGCACTGTCCGCTGAAAATGGCTCCGCGGCTTCTCCAACCACAACCAGATCATCACCTAAAAACATGTGTAGATAAAAAATTGGTTAAAATATACAGCCATTAATTGTTTACCTTAAGCTGGGTTGTCAGACACTCACTTTCACTTTGTGGGGTGTGTAACTCCACCTGCTCTTCCTCCTCCACATCTAGCCCTGGGCTGGGCTCATCCAGTGGAGCTACAGAGCTTGGTCCAGCGGAGGATACCGAGCTTGGCTGCTCCCTCGAGGACACTGGGCTGGGCAGCTCCAATACTGATGCGGGGCTGGGGCTAAGTGCGCAATCAGGCTGGCGAGGTCGGGGGGTCCTGGGCTGCTCCGCCTCTTGTCTGAGTCTTTGTTCCCCTATGAGAATGAAAAAAAAAAAAAAAATACTTTTAAGCATAGTGATATTTGAGTTCAGAAATTTGAATATGAAACATTGGTTTGAAGTGTTGTAAAATTATTAGCTGGTTATTACAAGATCCTAGTTTAATACATCCTTAAAATGACTTTTTTTTAGTTAGGCTGTGTTCAGACTGCTGCGATGTGTGAACGCTGCAAATCTACTGTGGTTTCACGCATCGCATGCGCAGTTCGCACTGCCCTATGTGACCTGCTGGGAGTATCAGTGTAAAGTTTTATTGACTCCTCCAAATTAGTTCTCATTTCACAGTGCAATCTTTAAACTCGGACAGGAATCGGACCACATGGTGTGAACACCCATGTGATCCGATTCGGCTGTGGACTAAAAAAAGGGCCATGTACAAGTTTGGGCCAGATGCGATGCAAATTCAGCCATACTATATGCATGGCTGAAATCGCATCACACAGAGATCACATGTGATTTGCACTGCAGTGCGGTGCAAATCACATTTGATCTCGTACATTGCAGCAATGTGAACCTAGCCTTTAACCAAACTGTGATACTGTATATCTTTTGTCCAAGTTTCACAGACGGACACACTCGAATCATCGCCTGGAGTACCTGTGTGTGATTATGTCAAAAATGTTCTATGATGGCCCAAACTACACTTATAAAAGTTTCCTAGTCCAGATGTTGAACCAGCATTTTATCTATCTATCTCATTTTTTTTAATTGAGTCTACATTGCACTGAATAAATTTATGAAACTTCAGTAAAAATGTATATCCTATAAACTGAGCGTGACAATTCAGTTTATCATGAACAATACCAAAAAAATAATAACTAATTAAAATCTAATCCAACACCAGATAAATTTACACCATACACAAATTCATGCTATTTACGCCCACATATACGAACAACCATATGCGCTCATTACGAGAACTATTAACTACACGAACGATCTAATCCGCCAGATTTACATAAACCACCTACACGAACGGTTAAGATCTAATCCGCCAGATTTACATACACCGCCTACACGAACGATTACGCTCAAATCCGCCAGTTTTCATACACTACCTACACGAACGATTACGTTAAAATCCGCCAGATTTACATACACTATCTACACGAGCGATTACGATCAAATCCGCCAGATTTTCAATGCCTACACGAACGATTATGTCCGACAGTCACGAGAAATGCAGAGTTTACTCACTTTTTTTCAGGACCTTTTTGATGCGGTAATATTGGTCCGGCTCCCTGGACTTGATGTCCGACCATCGTTTCCGGAGCTGGTCCTTGCCTCTTCGTACCCCAAATTTCGTCTCCAAGGCTGTGACTACCTCATCCAAGATGGCGCTTTTCCGGACATTAGGTTTTGGGTAAGGGCCATGTTCCCCATCATAATCCTCCCTTTTTAAGATAGCCACCATCTCCACCATCTCTTCAAAGGCCATATTGGTGGCCTTATATCTCCTCCTTGCTCCTGAAGCATGGGGCCCATGGCTTTCCTCTGCGCTGCTCACGCTGCTCCTAGAATTTGCGTCCGCCATTTTCTCCTCACATTCACCCACAGCGGAACGAGGGTAAAAGGGGCGGGGAAACACGGTCGCAAGGAACGTCAGGGGTGGGCGACGCAGGCGGAGCCTGAGCGCATGCGCTGTATATAAGGCGTTACCACGAGGCCGTGCGCTTGTCCGAACGGAAGCAGCGAGTGCTACACGCGACGGTAAGATAGTTATCGTTTTATTTTATTTTGATTTTAAGCCTGCTTTAGGAATGTGTATATTGAAATTTAATCTTATTCATGTTTAATTGATTTTTATGTGGGTTGGTGGTTGAGTGGGCTTGGTGTTTTGTGTGGTAGTTTGGGGGTGGAGGTGGGTGTATAGGGGGGTGGGGGTAGTGTGTGTGTGTGTGTGTGTGTGTGTTTGTGTATGGGGCAGTAGTGTGTGTAGTGTGTGTGTGTGTGTGTGTGTGTGTGTGTGTGTATGGGGCAGTAGTGTGTGTGTGTGTGTGTGTGTGTGGGGGGGGGGTAGTCTGTGTGTGTATGTGTATGGGGCAGTAGTGTGTGTGTGTGTGTGGGAGGGGTAGTGTGTGTGTGTGTGTGTGTGTGTGTATGTGGGGGGGGGGGGTAGTGTGTGTGTGTGTGTGTGTGTGTGTGGGGGGGGGGTAGAGTGTGTGTGTGTGTGTGGGGGGGGGGTAGTGTTTGTGTGTGTGTGTGTGTGGGAGGGGTAGTGTGTGTGTGTGTGTGTGTGTGGGGGGGGGGGGGTAGTGTGTGTGTGTGTGTGTATGTGGGGGGGGGTAGTGTGTGTGTGTGTGTGTGTGTGTGTGTGTGTGGGGGGGGGGGGGGGTAGTGTGTGTGTGTGTGTATGTGGGGGGGGGGGGGTAGTGTGTGTGTGTGTGTGTGTGTGTGTATGTGGGGGGGGGGGGTAGTGTGTGTGTGGGGGGTAGCATGTGTAGTAGTGTGTGTCTCGCCTACATTGTCACAATATAGTGTGCATTTGGTCTGACTTTTTTTTGTTTGTTTTGTTTTGTTTTTTTTTTTTTTTTTTTTTTTTTTTTTTGTTTGTTTTTCAGAAAATGCAAAGGTATACTGCAGACCCCTTTAAGGAGGAGGCCTTCCTCTCAACATTTCTCGATTTAGTGGAGTCGCACAGCAATCTGTGGGATACAAAACACCCCCAATATCCAAGCCGTGCTGCCCGGAAGAAGACACTGGAGACAGTTTTGGCGTTTGTGAAAACCCGACTCCCCCAGGCAGACACTGACTTTGTGAACACCAAAATTAAGAACCTGCGTAGCGTGTATAGGCGGCAGCAAAGAAAGATCCTACAGTCCCAAACATCAGGAGCAGCAGCAGGTCAGGTCTATGTACCTAGGCTGTGGTATTATGACAGGCTGCGTTTTCTGGATGACACGTCAGAAGCCAGGCCGTCACTTTCGACTCTTCCGTCTACCCGTCCCTCCACCCTTCCCTCCGTCTCAGGTGAGCCATCCCTGGAAGATCCAGACCCTTCCTTGCTGGACGAGGTTGATGTGCCCAGCTGGAGCCAGGTATATTTTATTTTCTAAAGTTTGGATTGCTCAAATATTAATGATGTCAAGTTCAATGTTTGAATTGCTTCCAAATCTAGGATTTCATCACAAATTAAATTAGATAGAAGGATACAGTAGTTTACACAAATGTGGCTCAAATCTTGGTGAACTGATGGAAAAATGATGGTGTCAAAATGATAGCCTTTTGTATTTCAAGACAAATGTATTTGCAAGTGAGAACTGTAAAATTGTTAGTGATTGATGATTTCTAAATATAGACATATTTTAGTTATTGATTGCTTTGTTTTTTTACACAGGATGAGCTCACCCAGGAGGAGGCCGGGACCAGTGGTATGGAGGAGGAGGCCGGGACCAGCCACACACAAGAGCTAGCTGGGCCCAGCAGGAGCCGGACTGAAAGCCAGGTCCCTCCCCTCCGCCTAGCCAGCAAAAGGCCCAGGAGGATGGGCCGTACAGAGGAGGAGTCCTTGGTGCTGATACGGCAAGCCACACAAATTTTGTCAAAACCCCCCAATCCGGAGGAGGCCTATGCCACTTATCTGGCTAGCAAGCTACAAGAAATGGACAAACCACAACGAAACTTGTGTGAGGCAATCTTTTTTGATGCCATCCAACAGGGTCTGAAGGGTGAGCTCACACCCACCACTAAGCTTTACAACACAGACCCTACTGCTCCTCCTCCTCCTCCTCCTCCTCCTCCTCCTCCTACCACAACTCCACCACCAGAGGCACAGCCTCCAGCGACGCGTGGAGGGAAGGCTAGACGGAAGAGTCACAAGTGACTGCCTGGCTTCAGTCTGCTCTGAAAGAAGACGCAGGCTGTTGTAGTACCACAGTCGGGGGACATAGATCTCATCTGCTGCTGTTCCTGGTCTTTGGGATTCTAGGACCTGGTTTTGCTCCCTATGTACATGCTACGCAGGTTCGGAATTTTGGTGTCCACTCACTTGATGTGTGCCTGGGGGACAAAAGGCTTCACAAACGTCAAATTTGTCTCCAGTGTTGCCTCCCTCTTGATTTATTTTGGTTCTGAGGAAAAATAAAAATTTATTATTTACAAAAAATCTTGTATGTTTTTTTTTTTTTTTTTTTTTTTTTTTTCAATATTTTTGTATAATTTTGGCTTAAAAAACAAACTTTATTTGTGAGTAGGCAGATACATGTCAAAAGACTCTGGGGGTTATTTACAAAACACACGTTCATGTAAATATGCTAACTTCAAGTGCAATTTTTAAAGCACTGCAAGTGCACTTGGAAGTGCAGTCGCTGTAAATTTGAGGCTTAACATTTGAAATGAGGGGAAGCTCTGCTGATTTTGAACATGCAATCATGTGTAAGCTAAAATGCTGGTTTGGGTATCTATCTATCTATCTATCTATCTATCTATCTATCTATCTATCTATCTATCTATCTATCTATCTCTACTTGCATAGTCCTGCTTGGCCAAAAAAAATGCAAGTCCATCTTGTTTCAAACCCCCCACAAAAAAAAAAAAAAAAAATATGACAATAGTAGTTCCAAAAATATATAGTAATAGATAAATTCTATATTTTTTTTTTCAGAAATAAAAATATATATATAAATTTTTTTTTTTTTTTTTATTTTATATATATTTTTTTTTAAGATAGACACATATATATATATATATATATATATATATATATATATATATATATATATATAATTTTTTTTTTTCTTTTTTTTTTAGAGGGTTTTTTTTTGTTTTGTTTTTTAATTTGGAATATATTTTTTCTATCATTGGAAGATTAATCATAGGATGAGGATGAATAAAAACATGTAGTATAACTCTGTGTGAATATAAGCAGCAAAGCTACTTCACTTTTCTTGCATTACGAAGAAGAAAAGAACGGGCTATATTAAAAAAACACAAAATTAGCAGCATGACGAATATGCTAGCTTCAATGCGAACACTAGTTTTACAAGACCGAGCGCTTCCGCCCTGTAAATTCTTTCTGAGTATGCGCGGAACTTAGTTTGACGAACAAGCCTACACACGAGCAGACTGTCCGCTCAAACAAAGTTTCAGCGGACAGTTTTTCGGAAATTCCGAAAAACTTTGTTCAGCAGACTGTTCGCTGAAACTGTCCGCTGAAAGCCCACACACGAGCGGACTGTCCGCCGAAACACTGTTCAGCGGACAAAGTTGAGCGAACAGTCCCCGCGTGTGTACGCAGCCTAAGAGTTGCCTTCACTGGAACTAAGGGGCAAAGGCCAACCCCTGCAAAACAATCCCACACCATAACCCCCCTCCAGCAAATGAGTTAGACCAGTGCACAAGGCAAGGTCCATAAAGACATGGATGAGCGAGTTTGGGGTGGAGGAACTTGACCGGCCTGCATAGAATCCTGACCTCAACCCAACAGAACACCTTTGGGATGAATTAAAGCGGAGACTGCGAGCCAACATCAGTGCCTGACCTCACAAATGCACTTCTGGAAGGCATGATCAAACATGGTCAAACATTCCCATATACAAACTTCTAAACCTTGTGGACAGCCTTCCCAGAAGAGTTGAAGCTGTTATAGCTGCAAAGGGTGGACAACTCAATATTGAACCCTACGGACTAAGACTGGGATGCCATTAACTACTTCAGTCCTGGAAGGATTTACCCACTTCTTGACCAGGCCATTTTTTGCGATACGGCACTGCGTCGGGGTTAACTGATTATTGCACGGTCGTGAGAAATTGTTGTCATGCTAAATTGATGTCCTTTTTTTCCCACGGAGTTTTCGTTTGGTGGTATTTGATTACCTCTGCAGTTTTTTTATTTTTTGCACTATAAACAAAAAAGAGCGACAATTTTGAAAAAAAAAATTTTTTTTTTTCTTTTTGCTATAATAAATATCATCAGTCTTCATCAGTTTAGGCCAATATGTATTTTACATATTTTGGTAAAAAAAAATCACAAGCATACATTGATTGGTTTGCACAAATAATGATAGTGATCAGAGATTTTTAGCAGGATTACAACATTGCGGTTGGCAGATCGGACATTTTTAACACTTTTTTGGGGATCATTGATATTTATACAGTGATCAGAGCTAAAAATAGCCACTGATTACTGTATACATGTCACTGGCAAGGAAGGGGTTAACAATAGGGTGGCGATCAAGGGTTTAAACATTCCCTAGAGAGGTGTTTCTAACTGTGGGGGGAGTGGACTGACTGGGAGTAGAGAGAGATCGCTGTTCTTGATCATTAGGAACAGCAGATCTCTCTCAACTTCCCGGACAGAATCGGGATCTGTCTGTGTACATTGACAGATCCCCGTTCTGAGGAGTGATCGCAGTTCACCAGCAGCCTTCGCAGTTCGCTCGGGGCCCTAAAGCCCTTAAAGCGGCCGACCTACAACTATGGTGATTCGCACAGCCACGCCAACCTGCCGCAGTATAATGATGGGAGCTGGTCGGCAAGTGTTATATTCTTAATATCAATTTTTTTTTTATTTGGTCCTATAAGTATATAGCTGAGGTTATGAAACTGATTTATATACTTAATACTTACAGTAGTTATTTTTGGTTATATTTTCTTAAAATTAATTCATATGTTACTGATATTGTATATGTATATTCATTCTGTGGCAGGCCGATTATCATCCTCCACTTCCTGTGTCTGGTGTTAATTAGACATGCTGGTCAAATGGAATTCTTACTCTTATCCCGCACCCTTGTGGGGAGTAGATGGGTGGTGATAATGGGAGTAATATGGTTAGTTAGTGGTTAGTGGTTAGTTTGGTGCACAATTTAACAAAGGGATCAGGATTATTTAAGTCAAGAGCTGGATGCTGGAAGCTTCTCTTCTTCTTCTCTTCAATTCTAACACACCTACAGAAATCTGCATACAGACAGCTGTTCTCAGCCTCAGGAAAAGGACATTTCAGCCTTAGCACATGTCTTGAACTTAGATTTTTGAAACAAACAACTTCATTTTATAATCTTTGATCTTATTTGAACCTACTTTTATTTTGTATTTGAATCTGCAACTTTTGTAAGTATTTACTTTTGTGTGGAAATAAAATCACACAATTTGATTCAAGCTGACTCAGTCATAGAACTAAGAAATTTGTCTCACAATCACCCAGAAAAGTCTTTTCACAGCTATATTGACTTTATTACATTGGTGCATGCCAGCCAGTATCAATTTGGAGGAAGTTTTTATTTTTTTTATTTTTTACCATTTTCTTCTTTGATCAGAGGGGAGAAGTGATGTGTTGAAATCAAAACTTCGGAATTATTGAATAACCCTAGAAGAAAAATCAATCGATTGGTGATTGTGAAAACCTGAATTTTGTGTGGAAATCAGAAGTCTTCAAAGATGGTTATTTATGATTAACGCATAAAGGAAAAAGTCCTATATTCGGTGAGTAGAAACCATGGAATGTGTTGATTGTCCAGCTAATGAAAGCAAATTGGAATTTAAAGGTTTAGCAAATCATATGTCTGACACTATTTTGTGGAAATCAATGTATGAGCAATGTTTACAGGTGAATGATGAAATGATGAATGATAAAATTGATAAAGCTAGATTTTCATTAGCTAAAACAAAGACAAAAATATGTAATGTAATGAAGCTAGTTACAGTTTTTAATTCAATGGTTTATGATGTGCCAGAAAACTTATGATTTGTGTAGTGAACAAATCAGGAGGTGAAGATGTTTCAGAAATGACACAAACACATGAGAATTTTTCTATTGAACCTAGTTGTTCAAACTGCAAACTTTTTTGTTACTATAGTGAGCATTTGGAGAGTGAAATGGAAATGCAGGATGTTACAATTTCAAAAAACAAACATATCTCGGTGGTTATGATGAGGAATATCAAAACTCATTCAGAAATGGCTAAGGCCTCTTATATACCAGATTCTCCTTTGGGATTAGAATTTGCGGAAGTGTGCAAGCAAAAGTTATTAAGCTTAAGTTGCAAATACATAATCAGTTGATGAAAATTTTGAAAGATATCCCACAATATGATTTAAGAGGAGATGTGTTTCATAACGGGGATGTCTCTGAAAGTTTTTATGATCGTTTCAACTTGAGTGATGATCAAAGGAATAGAATTTTCTGTTTATGGGTCCCTAATTGTATGGCACAGTGTTTAATCACCATATCTTGATTAAAATGGAACTGAAGTTCATAGTGACGCATCTGAGAGATTGCTCCAGTTATTATTGTGTATTATGGGGGAGGAAACGCAGATGGCTGAAATATTGGACTCCTTAAGCGTTACAATACATGATGACCCTTTTCATTTTAGAGAGAAATTAGCTAAGACCTTTAAGATGGTATATGCTTTGGAAAATGAGAATTCAGCTTTAATAAGGACATATGTTCGAAAATGTACATATTTTGATCCTGCGTCAATGGTGTTGGCTAGTCAAAAATAAGATTTAGATGAGCCAGCTTCAGTTATAGATATTATAAGACAATTAAAACAAAGTAATTTACAAACCTAGATATCTGTCATTCAGAATAGCAATTTTAAAAGAGACACCCAGACTAGGTCCGGGTGTCCTCCAGGAATGACAGGGTAAGACAGTTCAATCATAAAAAGCCACCTACTTGTTTATATTGCCAACAAGTAGGTCATTATAAATTGCAGTGTAGGAAGTATTTAAGAGATACTGAGTTGAAAAACAATGGGAAAGAAAATTGACTGATATGCATTTAACCTTCTGCTCCACCTTCAGCAGAAGAAGTCAAGACTATTTCTCTTTATACTCCTCCGAGGAAAGAGCTAAGAGAGATTCATATGAAAATGAATGCACATTAAACCAGTGAAATCAAATGGGTGACAGACATTATTGGCTTCTCCATGACAAATAGAGGGAAACAAATTATTATCTCACAATCTTGATTATGTAGCTCCCATATTTCTAAAGAGGGGTCATCCTTTTTTAAAAGCTAAAATGAATGGACAAAAGGTGAGAACTCTATTGGATACAGGAGTTCAGTGTCACTGGTTTGAAATTACCTGTTTTATCAGGTGCAGCAATTTGTACAATTGTTGGGTTTAATGGAACAGGTGATTCTCAGGCTAAAATGTGTAAAAAATAGACATGTGGTTTTGCCAGAGAGCAGAGAATATAATCAGTACAGATATTTTGTTTTAAAGAGGGTGGATAATTGATTTAGGCAATGGAGTGATTTGGAAAGTTTCAGCTAATCGTAAATCCTGTGGTAATTGACCCAGCCGATTATTCAGAATTCAGAAGCATTTGTTTGACAGAAGCAGTTGACACTGATTATAAATGGCCTTATGCAGGAGATAATTTGAAGTTAAAACAAGTGGTACAATCACATAAAAAAGTTGGAGTCAGAAAAAGAATGAGGTTGGTTTATTTAAAGGTATTGAGGTCAACATTCAAGGTAAAGATCACCCATTTGTCAAGCCATACAAATTACCTCCAGTCTGATGAACCTGTTTCAATAATTATTCAAGAATTTTTGGAACAGGGAATCCTCAGGAAAGCTAATTCCATGACAAATAATCCTTTATGGGCAGTGGCTAAATGGAATGACCCTACTGCATACAGACTCTTAATTGACTTAAGAATCCTGAACAAATACATACCATGTTGTTCACCTATTGTAGCGGAAACACCAGCCATCATATCGCAATTAAATGCTAGCGCAAAAGTGTTTTCTGTACTAGACATTTCAAATGGCTTTTTTAGCATTGCCAAAAGCCGTCCATATAAATTCAGCTTCATCCATAAATTTGTGCAATATGTTTTTAATCGTCTACCGCAAGGCTTTCATAGTTCACTGTCTATATTTCATCAGGCGTTGGCAAATGTTTTATCAAAATTTTCTAGACCAGATTGCGTAATTCAGTATGTAGATGACATTCTTCTTTCAAGTGAAAATCAGGAGGAGCATTTGACTCTTCTGGCAGAACTGTTGACACTTCTGCAAGAAGAAGCTCTCAAGCTGAATACATGCAAAGTTCAACTCATGAAAAGCAGTACAATTTCTAGGAGTTTTGATTGGTCCAGGGAAGAGGCAGCCTTTACACTAATGTATTGAGGCTATTGCGTTTCTCTACCTGTACCAACAACATTCAAAGCATTGAGACAGTTTCTGGGTTTGGTAAATTTCTCCAGAGATTTTATTGAGTCATTAGCAGAGAAGGCAAAACCGCTATGAGTTGTTAAAACATAAAGAGGAGAATGAATTTTGTCCTTGGACAGAAGTCCAGCAAAAAGCTTTTGAAATGTTGAAAATGATTTGCAGTCAGCTTCTGCACTAGCTACTGTGGATAAACGAGCACCATTTGCCTTGCAAGTGCATGCTTCAGAAACTGCCATCTCAGCTGTTTTGTTTCAGAAACAGGTAGAAGATTGGATAATTCTTGGGTATTTTTCTCATCTGATTACTCCTGTGGAAAAGGGGTTCGACTAATTAGTGGGTGTACATTATGGGGTAAGAGCAACAGAGCATATTGTAGGTTTTAAAAAAAATTTACAGACCCCATTTAGTACCTTGAGGTTCCTTTTTGAGAAAAATGTTTCTGGATTCTTCAATAAAAGATTTTCTCAATGGTTGAACATAATGCCAAGTATATCCTTCCTCAGCTGATGGAACATAATGGGCTAGAACACAGATGTTTTTGTGAAGTCCATGAGACTCACTCTCCTCTCTTCTGCAGAGAAAATTGATGAGCCTGTATTTGTTGATAGTTCAAGATACTTTGTGAGGGTGGGTATTTAATTTGGTAAGCTTGCCATACAACACAAGTTGCCAGGACATTTTCAGCTCAATGAGCGGCAGTAAAAACAGTACTGACAAGGACACCTATAGTGAAAGCTCATATGTCGTTCATTCTCTTACTGACTACCTACTTATTTTGAAATGTAGAGGTTTTGTAGATTCATCCAATAAGACCCTTGTTCAGAAAGAGACACTTGAATCAGTTTTTGAACTTGCAGAGAAAAATCCTCTTGCATATGCTATTGTAAAAATTCCATCATATAAAAAGACAATAGTGAGTTAACTGTAGGCAATTTAACAGCAGACACTTTAGCAAAGGAAGCAGCTTTACATGGAAAATTTTGTGATTCAACCTGAATCAGTCCCAGTTAATGTTGTGAGGAAAACAGACACACCGATTCCCTCATTTGCAGAGGAACAGAAAAGGGATGCTTCTCTTTTTTCTTCTTCTCCGGGTGACCCAAAGTCTTCCTTTGTTTGTGAAAACTGAATCTTGTGTCATGGGTTTCTATGTCCTGCTATACCACAACACCTGCAGGTGGAATCCACTAAATTCAATCATGAAAGTTTAGCCACATTGGTAAGCAGAAATTGATTGACATTTCTAAAGAGAAGTTGTATTGGGATAAAATGGAACAGACTGTAGACAGTGTATTTAAATTGTTTCTAATTTGTAAATCTTAGATCAAAGGGTCAGAAACCTCCTTTACAAAGAATTCCTCCAGCAAATGGACCTTGTTCCACTATAAAAATAGATTATATAGGACCATTACCATTGGATAAAAATGGATTTAGATTTGCTTTAGTTTTGGTGGATTGAGATCTTACCTGTTCGCAAAGATGATGCTTTAACAACTGTTAGGATGCTAATTAATCATGTTTTTCCAGTTTGGGGTATACCAACAAACCACAGTAGTGACAGAGGATCCCACTACAGGTAAAATCATGCAGGCAATGTGTAAAATCTTAGGAATAGAGCAGAGATTTCATGTACCGCATCATCTACAGTCAGCAGGTATTGTGTGAATAGGAATTGGTGAATGAATAGGACTATCAAATCTAGAATTGCAAAAATGTTGTTAGACAGAGGAAATACTTGGGTTGATGCTGTACCATTTCTTCTAGTGAGTGTCAGAAGCACAGCATCATGTGGACAGGTTACTGGGAGGAGCTGGAGAAGACCCGGCTGTCATGGTGCATGTTGGCACCAATGACAAAGTCAGAGGCAGATGGATTGTCCTAAAGAATGATTTTAGAGACTTGGGAGCTAAATTGAGGAAAAGGACCTCCAAGGTAGTATTCTCAGGAATACTACTGGCACATCGAGTCACATCAGAAAGACAGAGAGAGATTAGGGAAGTAAACAAGTGGATGAAGAGCTGGTGTAGTAAGGAGGGGTTTGGGTTCCTGGAGGACTGGCCCGACTTCTCAGTCGATAACCAGTACTATAGAAGAGATGGACTGCACCTAAATGAGGAGGATGCAGATCAGCTGGGATTGAAGATGGCCAAAAAGTTAGAGGGGTTTTTAAACTAGGTGACGGTGGAGGGTCCAAAGGTAGAGATGGTCAGCGTGGAACATATTCCAGAGGGTAGTATTGGGGGCATTAGTGATAGGTTGACCAAAGCACATAAACCAAAGGTAGGTATAGTAGCAAGTCCTAGTTGCAATCTAGAAACACCCAATAAGAAGATAATATGCGACTGGTCTAAACTATGTGGCATGTTCACCAATGCCAGGAGTCTGGTGTACAAGATGGGTGAACTGGAGATACTGTTACGATGAGGATTTGTATTTTGTGGGAATTTCAGGGACCTGGTTTAATAGCTCTCATGATTGGCTGGCAACCATATAAGGGTATACCCTTTATCGCAAGGATAGAGAGCGTAAAAAAGGGGCAGGGTATGCCTATATATCAAGAATAATGTAAAAGTGAATGTGAGAGATGACATCACTAAGGGAGCTAGGGAGGAGGTGGAATCTTATGGGTAGAGCTCCAAAGGGATGAAGCTAAGGGGGAAATAAAACTGGGAGTATGCTATAGGCCCCCTAACCTGATAGGAGACAGATCTCCTATCACAAATTTGGATTAGCAGCAGGGATTGCAAGTGTTATCATAATGGGGGATTTTAATTATCCAGACAGACTGTCCAGAGGGAACCCGCATTCATCTAAGGCTTGCCAGTTCCTAACAATACCAACAATACAGACCTGATCACGGATGTGGAAATACGGGTCGATTTAGGTAACAGCGATCACAGGTCAATTGGTTTCAGTATAAATCACACAAATAAGAAACATAAGGGGAATACAAAGACACTGAATTTCAAAAGAGCCAACTTCCCTAAACTATGAACCTTGCCAGAAGGCATAAATTGGGATAAAATCTTAGGAACAAAGAACACGGAGGAGCATATTAAATAAGCCAATGCATCCCATTAGGTAATACATTTAAAAGAGCAAACAAGTCCTGGATGGCTTAACTCCAATATAAAAATGCATATAAAAGCAAAGCAGAAGGCCTTCAAAAAATACAAGGTGAGGGATCGTCATCAGCATTCAGACTTGTTATAAAGAATGCAACAAGAAATGTAAGGGTGCAATAAGGACAGCTATGATAAAACATGAAGGACACATAGTGGAGGAGAGCAAAAAAAAAAATCCCAAGAAATTCTTTAAGTATGTAAACAGTAAAAAAGGGAGGACAGACCATATTGGCCCCATAAAGAATGAGGAAGGACATCTGGTTACAAAGGATGGGGAGATGGCGAAGGTATTGAATTTCTTCTTCTCCTCAGTCTCCACGAGGGAATGGGGGGGGGGGGGGGTTCAGTAACCAACCAAAACTGCAGTGTTCATCCTCATGACACATTGCAGGAAGCACCTCCATGGTTAACAGGACAGAATTAAAATTAGACTCGGGAAACTTAATATGAATAAATCACCGGGACCAGATGGTTTGCACCCAAGAGTACTTAGGGAACTCAGTCAAGTAATTGCCAGACCGTTGTTCCTAATTTTTGCTGACAGTCTACGGACTGGAATGGTACCAGCTGATTGGAGAAAAGCCAATGTAGCACCAATATTTAAAAAGGGCCAAAAATTAATCAGTGGGAATAACCGACCAGTTTGCCTGACACTAATAGTATGTAAACTCTTGGGGGGCTGATAAGGGACTATATACAACATTTTACTAATGAGAACAGTATCAATAGCAGTCAGCATAGATTCATAAAGAATCGTTCTTGCCAAACCAATCTATTAACCTTTTATGAGGAGGTGAGTTGTCATCTAGATAAAGGAAGGCCTGTAGATGTGGTGTATCTGGATTTTGCAAAAGCATTTGACATAGTTCCCCATAAACATTTACTGTACAAAATAAGGTCTGTTGGCATCGACCATAGGGTGAGTACATGGATTGAAAACTGGCTACAAGAGCGAGTTCAGAGGGTGGTGATAAATAGGGAGTACACTGAATGGTCAGGGGTGGATAGTGCCCCCCCCCCCCCCCCAGTGCTGGGACCAATCCTGTTTAATTTGTTCATAAATGACCTGGAGTATGGGCTAAACAGTTCAATCTCTGTATTTGTGGACAATACTAAGCTAAGCTGGGTAATAGCTTCTCCGCAGGATGTGGAAACCTTGCAAAAAGATCTGAACAAATTAATGGGGTGGGCAACTACATGGCAAATGAGGTTCAATGTAGAAAAATTTAAAATAATGCGTTTGGGTGTCAAAAATAGGAATGCAATCTATATACTGGGGGGAGAACCTCTGGGGGAATCTAGGATGGAAAAGGACCTCGGGGTCCTAGTAGTTGATGGGCTCAGCAATGGCATGCAATGCCAAGCTTCTGCTAACAAAGCAAACAGAATATTGGCATGCATTAAAAAGGAAATTAATTCCAGAGATAAAACAATAATTCTCCAGCTCTACAAGACACTGGTCCGGCCGCACCTAGAGTATGCTATCCAGTTCTGGGCACCAGTCCTCAGGAAGGATGTACTGGAAATGGAGCAAGTGTAAAGGAGGGCAACAAAGCTAATAAAAGGTCTGGGGGATATTAGTTATGAGGAAAGGTTGCGAACAAAAACGTATTCTCTCTGGAGATGAGACGCTTGAAAGGGGAAATGATTTCAATTTACAAATACCATACTGGTGACCCCACAATAGAGAAAACGTTTTCACGGAAAGGAATTTAACAAGACTCGTGGCCACTCATTAAAATTTGAAGAAAAGAGGTTTAACCTTAAACTACGTAGAGGGTTCTTTACTGTAGGAGTGGCAAAGATGTAGAATTCCCTTCCACAAGCGGTGGTCTCAGCGGGGGGCATCAATAGTTTAAAAAAAACTATACTACTAGACATTACATTATTCTGAAACAAAAGAGATGTAGACATTGATATTAATAAAGATAACAAAAACAAACAAGATATTGATATCAATACAGATGAAAAAAAGAGATACATTTAGATACAATACAGCTGAAGATTTGTTTGGATATGTATGCATAAGTCATGGATTTACTTGCTGTATGCAATTGTATTTAATTAATAGAATCTAAAACAAAATTTGTCAGCATGCAGGGATCTTATAAACTCAATAAAAGAACTGGAACCTTTGAATGTATTATAGTGGAAAGGGGTTTCTGATCACTATTTGTGAAAGGTAAATTCAACAATTTGGTCTGGAGATGTTACTAATAATATAATAAGGTCTGGGAAATTACTTTATCCAGCAATTTTATTACCTATTACAAAGTTTTGTAAAAATACTAATTCAGAACATTTAAATATAATAGTAGATGAAAAAGGGGACATTGTAAGAATATGGGATTATAAATAACAAAAAAATAGCTCAAATAAGTGTTAAAATTAGTATTACTGTAGTAGATATGATTGTTCCAGAAATAAAAGTGTCTCGGCAGTCCTTAAAAATCATTTGAGAGATGAAGATAGTTTGCATTTGGTATATAGTACACAGATATATTTACCTCAAAGTCATTTTTAACTTGGAAAAGGAATGGTGAATTTTTGGGTAGTTTTCTTCACAGCACTACTACTAATATAATTCATAAAGGAATTTCTGGTAGTGTGAAGTGGATTACTCATACATTTATTTATCATCAAATAGGTGTATCTTTAAATGATACCAGTATATATGAGTGCTGCATATCAATAGAAAATTATCATTTAAAATGTGCTAATGCAAGTGTTTTAATGTCTCCAAGGTAAACTCCATGTAGTGATAAGAAAAGTGTTCCTGCTAATCCTTTCCAGATTAACCATTTCAAATCTTGGGCTTACTTGAGAGAAGGAAAGTTTGTCATTATATTGTGGAACGTTAATATTTCAGAATGGAAAATTTCTACAAGATTTCCACAATGTCAAGGACATTTGGTTAATATGGAATTGGGTATTGAAAGAAGGTTTGGAATTAATATTAGGAATCATAACAGAAATAAGCGTGGTATTGTTAAAGGTATTTTAGGAGGAGTTGGTACTATTGGAAGTATAACAAATAGTATGAATATTAACACTTTAAAGCCTGATCTTGAGACAGCTGGTTTAGTGGGAAGTAAAAGTATTAAAATACAAAGAAATTTAAATCAGATATTAGAAAATACGATTATTAAAACAGCTAATGTAATGGGTCTATCTATATTACATCTTCCAAATTTTACTCTTAATTTAACCACTTACAGACCGGACCATTTTGCTGGTCAAAGACCAGACCACTTTTTGCGATTCGCCACTGCGTCGCTTTAACTGACAATTGCGCGGTCGTGTGACGTGGCTCCCAAACAAAATTGATGTCCTTTTTTTCCATCAACTAGAGCTTTCTTTTGGTGGTATTTGATCACCCCTGCGGTTTTTATTTTTTGCGCTATAAACAAAAATAGAGCGACAATTTTGAAAAAAACGCATTATTTTTTACTTTTTGTTAGAATAAATATCCCCCAAAAATATATAAAACAAAATTTTTTTCCCTCAGTTTAGGCCAATACGTATTCTTCTACATATTTTTGGTAAAAAAAAATCGCAATAAGCTATTATTGATTGGTTTGCGCAAAAGTTATAGCGTTTACAAAATAAGGATAGTTTTATGGCATTTTTATTAATAATTTTTTATTCTTTTTTCTTACTAGTAATGGCAGCGATCAGCAATTTTTATTGTGACTGCGACATTATGGCGGACACATTGGACATTTTTGACACATTTTTGGGACCATTGTCAGTTATACAGCAATCACTGCTATATAAATGCAGTGATTCCTGTGTAAATGACACTGGCAGTGAAGCGGTTAACCAGTGAGTGGCAGTGTAGGGGTTAAGTGTTCATAGGGGTGTGTTACTAACTGTGGGGGGTTGGGCTTTCATTTAGTGAACACTGATCTCTGCTCCAATCACATGGAGCAGAGATCAGCATCACTAGTTGCTAGGCAGAATGGAGAAATGCTGTTTACAACGGCATTTCTCCATTCGGCCGTCCCGTGAGACGATCGCGGGTATCCCCGCGGCAATTGAGTCTGCAGGACAGGCGACCGGACTCACGGGGGTCCCGACCGGCTCGCTTGTGATGGCAGGGTGGCATTGAAGATTGGACGTACCTGTATGCCAATATGCCTGCCCGTGCCATTCTAGCGGACGTACATCAGTGTGCGCTGGTCGGGAACCGGTTAATGACAAGTGAACAACATTCTCATATGGTCAGAGCATGTTTAGAGATCCAGACTGAATATTCCTCTTGGCATTTTACAGAATTTACCAAGAAAATATGTATATGCAATAAATCATACAGATTTATGAGTAGATACATGGATAGGATGCAATCAGAATGTATGTTATAGTTCTTCTATGATTCCAATAGCAGGGAAAGAACAAATATTGGCTACAATTACTATCTTGGGATTACCGGTCATCAATACACAATTATCATATTATAAAATACAGTATACAGATTTTGTGTTTAACAGTAACAATTTTGAATTAGAACAATTAGATCTGTCATTGTGTTTACAATTCCGGTCTAAAGTTATTTGTTTACTTAATCAAGACAAAAGTATATTTCATTCTTGTATCATAATCTAAGGCTGCGTACACACGCGGGGACTGTTCGCCCAACTTTGTCCGTCAAACAGTTTCAGCAAACAGTCCGCTCAAAATTAGCATGGACGGACATGGCCACACACGACGAACGAACAGTTTGCTGAAACCGTGCACGATGACGTGAACGGCACGTACGACGGGACGAAAAATACGACGTCCTATACACTGCATTATAACTTTCGGCGTGTAAATCCTTTCTGAGCATGCGCGGAACTTAGTTTGACGAACAAGCCTACACACGAGGGGACTGTTCGCTGAAACAAAGTTTCAGCGGACAGTTTTTCGGAAATTCCGAAAAACCTTGTTCAGCGGACTGTTCGCTGAAACTGTCCGCTGAAAGCCCACACACGAGTGGACTGTCCGCCGAAACACTGTTCAGCGGACAAAGTTGGGCGAACAGTCCCCGCGTGTGTACGCGGCCTTACATTATGTTCAGCAAGAATAGAAAAAGTTGAAACGACTTCTTAATTAATTACTCTTGTAGATAAAAAGAAGGTTTGTTTCCAAATCATGACAGACACATTCTTCTCCTCTTGTACAAATACAGAGAACCTAAATCTAGGCTTGTATTGTATAGAAGGAGACATTGTAGCAATAAGTGTTAATGGGTTGAGAACAAATTTAACAAATATGCTTATGAAAATTATAAGTGCTCTTCCCTCACAATACAATATATCTCAGATAGATGAATTTCCTTGGGAAGAATGGGCAAATGTAATTCAAAAGGATAAAGGTTTATTAATAGCTTTAGCTAAGGAACTTCAGAATGCAGAAATATTGTTTAAACATGAACAAGGAAATTTGCAAGAAAAGGCTCATCAATGGTCAGAGTTCTCAGGTAATAATTGGTAGAAAAAATTCAGTAATAGTATATAAATTTGGAGGAAAATTGCAATTACTTCAGCAGCAGGAAATATTTTATCGCACCCTATAGTAGTTATTATTATTATTATTATTATTATGTTCTGCATTATATTTCAGTTATGTTTAATGTTTAGAATGAAAAAAATATATTTTTGAATTAGAAATGAAATCAGGAAAGGTGGTGATTTGTTGCAAAATATGCTTAAAAAAAGAATGGTTTCTGGAGTTACAAATGGCAAAAACTGAATTATTAGATCAAAGACAGAGTATTTGTAATATGAATGGAAGTGTGACTGATATAAAATAAGAACTATGAGTATTATTCATATTTCAGAGAGGAATGTTATATTCTAAATATCTAAATTTTAATTCAGTCCTATAAGTGTATAGCTGAGGTTATGAAATCCCCTGTAATTATGTGTGGATGAAAGGTCTTTTGCGCTAGTGACTTACCGATGTTGACATATGAACTGAGTTCTCAATTTCAAGAAGCTGTCAAGACATTTTGATTGATATTTCTGGTTAGATTTTCTTAAAAGGAATTCATATGTTACTGCTGCTCTCTTTAAGAAACTATATGTATATTCATTCTGTGACAGGCTGATTATCACCTCCCCCCTCCCCTGCTTCCTGTGTCTGTTGCGTATTAGACATGCTGGTCAAATGGGATTTTACTCCTAGCCCCCACTCGAGTGGGGAGTGGATGGGAGGTGATAATGGGAGTAATATGGGAGTGGTTAGTTTGGCGCAAAATTTAACAAAGGGATCAGGTTTATTTAAGTCAAGAGCTGGATGCTGGAAGCCTCTTTTCTTCTTCTTCGCTTCAATTCTAACACATCTACAGAAATCTGCATACAGGCAGCTGCTCTCAGGACAAAAGAAATTTCAGCTATCTTTAGCAAAAATCTTGAACTTAGATTTTTGAAACAAACAACTTATCTTATAATCTTTGATCTTATTTGAACCTACTTTTATTTTGTATTTGAATCTGCAACTTTTGTAAGTATTTTTGTAACTTTTGTGTGGAAATATTCATTAACTGTACCTTATTGTTCTTTCTTCTGTATCTTTGTTAAAATTTTAAATTCAATAAAATGTCAGTTTTCAAAAAAAAATCACACTATTTGATACAAGTTGACTGAGTCATAGAACTAAGTAATTTGTCTCACAATCATCCAAAGGAGGCAGAATAATCTTTTTACGGCTATATTGACTTTTAGACTATTACTAGACTATACTAATACTAGACTATTACAGAAAGTAATAAAAATACTTTTGGTAATATTGTGTATGTCCATATACTGCTAGAGCCTTCTGTGTTCCCCTGTACACCCCTGTGCTTTAGTTTTAATATAGTAAACTGTTATAAATTCAATAAAACATTGTAAAAGAAAAAAATCTACAGCTCAAATGCTGTTTTTTTTTTTGCCACGGTGCAAAAACTAAAATCTGAAACGTAACTGAAAACACTGCGACACCTGCAGTGCACATTCTCAATTTGATCTCCCTTTCCATTTTCAGAGATAAAAGGTCCTGTTCCTGTGATAATCTTTCCACATATGTGCAGATAGTAATTAGGAGCCCAGCCATTTGTGCATATGTGACTTGCTACATCTCTATGGCAGACTTCAGCCGGTCATGGATGAACCGACTCTTGGCTGGTTCAGCAAGGACCTGCTGAAATTCAATCCATCTATGATGAAGTAAAAACAAACAGTCAAAGCTTACGGACTTTAACGGTACCAGAGAAGGACTGAACCACATTAAATTCACATAAAGGTATTTTATTACAAAACAATTATATGTAAAAAAGATATATAGCAAATGCTCTTAAAAACATCATATGATTGTTGGATAGACTAGTACATATATACTACACATATTTTTTCTTTGTAAAGATGGGCAGGAGGTTGATGCATTTCAAAAACAGCTTCCTCAGGACCTCAATTCCTTGACCACAAAGAAACTTGACCTATCTATGAAGCAAAAATTCACAATAATGATATAATATACAAAATATACATCATGCAGCACAATTTACATTATATCAATAATGCCATCTCTCCCTAGATGAAGTAGAGTAGGAGCCAACAGCACACCATGCAGAAAAATATGCCAATTTTTTTTTGTAGGGGTACACTAGGGTTATATCTAGTGTTGGAGGAGTAATCAACTTTGTGGATGTTTCGCCCATAATGTTTGGAGGAAGAGCCTTCCCTAGAGGGAAGTTTTTGTTGGCTCCATATGAATAAGATCATGTGCTATCAGACAGCACAAGTGAGTATATATGAATTCAATTATGTAGAGATTGCAAATTGGAGAAGCCTGTGATTAGGCACCATTTGATATTTATAAGTGGTGTAGGTTGAGAGAGGAGTAATGCTGGAGGCTGTTTGAGTTTGGCTGTGCACTGGAGAGGTGAGCAATGAATCAAATCCCCCTTTTTCTACTCTTGACTTGAATCTAGATACATTGAGTGAGCAGCATTGGAATATTTTTATTGTTACAGATGGTTTGGTATATTGAGGCGGTTTAACACGCGGAAAATAGTTAATATCTGATGCTCAAGGGTGGACATTATTTTAGATGAGCGTTCATCAAAGTGATTGTTTTGCCATTAAGTATGATGGATCAGAGTCCTCCTCATGGGAAATCAAGTTTAGCTTGGTATGCTACTATAAGGATATCATGGATTTATTGGGGTTTTATTTGCCTTATCTTTTTATAGGCTAAAACCCACTTGCTTTCATTATGTGATACGGCTTAAAGAAGTACCGTGATAATAATTTTTCTGATCCAGTGGTTGTGGAATACTGCTTTGTGTATTAAGCAAGGAGGAACGGTTCCTCCTAGCTATTTGGCGCATATGTAAAGTAGGTAGAGCTATGGTGATTTGTTAATTAATTGTGCCTTGCTGCGGGTTACAGGTTCCTAGAAATTTAAAATAAAATAAATAAAATAAAAAGGGTGCAATTAGACAAATATAATTAATAAATAAATAATTCATACACCGTATTATGCAATAATTAAAGTGCACAATGAATGAATAAATCTGAAAGGCCATAACAAGCACTACAGTCAATGCTCCAACACCGTGCTTCTAAAATGCAATGTGCTCCAAAATCTCAAATAAAGTGGTGTTTCACCCAAAGTAATAGTGAAATGTGCTCACCAGATTTCCTCGGCCACCAGGTGACTATAAAGCATGTATTATTATATTATATTTAACCCCTTCTGGAATCTCATCCAAATCAATCATCCACATGCGGGAAAAAACGGATCCCAATCCAATATACAAAGGTATTTTACGTGATTTTCTTCAAACGTATGTGTCCTCTACTGCATACCTCCAACTCTCATCATAAGATTCTGTGAAATTGGCTCCACCACAAAGAGCCACAGAAGGCAGGACTAGTGTAATATTGCTTTTTTTAATTCCATAAAAGTTTAGCACTTACATCGTCCAGTATATGTTACAGCAGGCATAAAGTACAGCTCAAGGGGAAGAAGGAGAAGCTGAACCGTCACTGCTGTATGACTGGCGGCATGTGTCTCAGCTACCGAAGCATAAGTGGAGGTGTGAGTGTCAGACCTCTCTTCAATGCATTTCATGCTCAAGTGCACGTCATCAGGAAGTAGGTCCGATGCCAGACTTACCAGAGCCTAAATACTAGCAGACCAAGCGCTATTGGTCAGAATCAACCCAAATAGTTTTCAACATCCAAAAATCGCAAAAAAAAGGTTATGACTTCAAAACCATTTTTCTTTTTTTTTTAATAAAAAGAGATTTCTGCTTACCTTTTGAACACTACCTTTACATAAAAACAATGTCACCAAAAATACTTTTTAATAATAAAACCACAATTGCATCCCATTATGTGCAACTTCATATCCTTCATATCAGCTACAATCGGCATGTTAATCAAACAATCTTAAGATGCAGGAATATGATACAGGAGAGTGATACTATCGTATTCATAAAAAAAACATTCATTCTATCTTTAACTACTTTAGATCCACGCTATAGCCGAATGATGGCTATAGCGTGGAGCTACATTGCTGGAACTACGTCTATTGACATTCTCCCCTTTCCTCGCTCCCTGTGTGCTTTTGTGGGCGAGCATCAGGGAAAATCTGTCCAAGGGACACGGCCAATCGCAGATCACTGTAAATGGCCAATCACAGCAGCCTTTTACAGCGTGGCCAATGAGAGATGATCTCAAATGTAAACATATGAGATCATCTCTCATTGACGTCTCTCCCTCACACAGCAACCGAGTGTGAGGAGTGAGAGCTTCTGTGAAGAATGGTGAGTGCTTTTACAGTAAAAAACACATTGTGTGCCCAAACAGTGCCCAATCAGTACCACTAGGGATGAGCTTCGATTTCGAGTCGAACTCATGTTCTACTCGAACATTGCCTGTTCGCCTGTTCAGCGAACAGTGAACAATTTGGACTGTTCGCAGCAAATTCGAAAAGCCGGAACACCCTATACAAGTCTATGGGAGAAATCTAAAGTGCTAATTTTAAAGGGTAATATGCAGGTTACTGTCCTAAAAAGTGTTTGGGGACCCGGGTCCTGCCCCAGGGGACATGGATCAATGCAAAAAAAAGTTTTTAAAACGGCCGTTTTTTCAGGAGCAGTGATTTTAATAATGATTAAAGTGAAACAATAAAAGTGTAATATTCCTTTAAATTTCGTAGCTGGGGGGTATCTATAGTATGCCTGTGAAGGGGCGCATGTTTCTGGTGCTTAGAACTGTCCCTGCACAAAGTGTCATTTGTGCAGGAAAAAAAGTCTTTTAAAATCACTTGCGGCTATTGTCGGGTCCCGTAATACAGAGAACACTCAATGAGTGTTCTCTGCATTAGCCGACAATTCATTCATTCATTGATAAAAAAAAAAAAAAGCGTGGGGGTTCCCCTAAATTCAATTACCAGGCCCTTCAGGTCTGACATGGATATTAAGGGGAACCCCGTGTCAAATTAAAAAAAAAAATTGACGTGGGGGTCCCCCTAAATATCCATAACCAGACCCTTCAGGTCTGATATGGATATTAAGGGGAACCCACATCAAATTTTAAAAAAAATTGACGCGGGGGTCCCCCTAAAAATCCATATCAGACCCTTTATCCAAACACGCAACCTGGCAGGCCACAGGAAAAGAGGGGGGACGAGAGAGCGGCCCCCCCTCCCTCCTGAACCGTACCAGGCCACATACCCTCAACATTGGGAGGATGCTTTGGGGGTCTGTGACCCCTCAAAGCACCTTGTCCCCATGTTGATGAGGACAAAGACCTCATCCTCACAACCCTGGCTGTTGGTTGTGAGGGTCTGCGGGCGGGGGGCTTATCAGAATCTGGAAGCCCCCTTTAACAAGGGGACCCCCAGATCCCGCCCCCCCTGTTTGAAATGGTAAGGGGGTACAAAAGTACCCCTACCATTTCACAAAGAAAGTGTCAAAATGGTTAAATAAGACAAACACACTTTTGAAAAATTCCTTTATTAAAAATAAAAAAAATAAAAAAAAGATTCCAGCGGTGCTAATCCACTCTTGCTATCCAGCGACGGGTCTCCGGGGTCCAGCGATGGATGATCATATCCAGCGACGGGGGATCTCTCAGTCCAGCGCTGTCCATACATCCTTCTTCTGTCTCCACTCCGGAGACACTGCAGAGATCCCAGCGCTGACGTTTCTTATATTAGGAGGGCGGGGCCACCCGTCACCTGACCCCGCCCCTCTGACGCTGGAGAGAGAAGCCAGGGGTTCCCCAGTGACGGGTGGGTGACCCCGCCCCCTCTGATGTAACGCAGGTTTCTGTTACATCAGAGGGGGCGGGGTCACCCACACGTCACTGGGGAACCCCTGGCTTCTCTCTCCAGCGTCAGAGGGGCGGGGTCAGGTGACGGGTGGCCCCGCCCTCCTAATATAAGAAACGTCAGCGCTGGGATCTCTGCAGTGTCTCCGGAGTGGAGACAGAAGAAGGATGTATGGACAGCGCTGGACTGAGAGATCCCCCGTCGCTGGATATGATCATCCATCGCTGGACCCCGGAGACCCGTCGCTGGATAGCAAGAGTGGATTAGCACCGCTGGAATCTTTTTTTTATTTTTTTATTTTTAATAAAGGAATTTTTCAAAAGTGTGTTTGTCTTATTTAACCATTTTGACACTTTCTTTGTGAAATGGTAGGGGTACTTTTGTACCCCCTTACCATTTCAAACAGGGGGGGGCGGGATCTGGGGGTCCCCTTGTTAAAGGGGGCTTCCAGATTCTGATAAGCCCCCCGCCCGCAGACCCTCACAACCACCGGCCAGGGTTGTGAGGATGAGGCCCTTGTCCTCATCAACATGGGGACAAGGTGCTTTGAGGGGTCACAGACCCCCAAAGCATCCTCCCAACGTTGAGGGTATGTGGCCTGGTACGGTTCAGGAGGGAGGGGGGCCGCTCTCTCGTCCCCCCCTCTTTTCCTGCGGCCTGCCAGGTTGCGTGCTCGGATAAAGGGTCTGATATGGATTTTTAGGGGGACCCCACGTCAATTTTTTTTTAATTTGATGCGGGGTTCCCCTTAATATCCATATCAGACCTGAAGGGTCTGGTTATGGATATTTAGGGGGACCCCACGTCAATTTTTTTTTAAAATTTGACACGGGGTTCCCCTTAATATCCATGTCAGACCTGAAGGGCCTGGTAATTGAATTCAGGGGAACCCCCACGCTTTTTTTTTTTTTTTATCAATGAATGAATGAATTGTCGGCTAATGCAGAGAACACTCATTGAGTGTTCTCTGTATTACGGGACCCGACAATAGCCGCAAGTGATTTTAAAAGACTTTTTTTCCTGCACAAATGACACTTTGTGCAGGGACAGTTCTAAACACCAGAAACATGTGCCCCTTCACAGTCATACTATAGATACCCCCCCAGCTACGAAATTTAAAGGAATATTACACTTTTATTGTTTCACTTTAATCATTATTAAAATCACTGCTCCTGAAAAAACGTCCGTATTTAAAACTTTTTTTTGCATTGATCCATGTCCCCTGGGGCTGGACCCGGGTCCCCAAACACTTTTTAGGACAGTAACCTGCATATTACCCTTTAAAATTAGCACTTTAGATTGTGAACGTTCGAGTCCCATAGACTTTAATAGGGTTCTAAAGTTCACACGAAGTTTAGGTCTGTTCGCAGGGTCTGGTGCGAACCGAACAGGGGGGTGTTTGGCTCATCCCTAAGTGCCACAGTGACAATTAGCATCTATAGCTAGTGCCATCAGTGCCCACCTGTGCCATCAATGCCCACCTGTGCCTGTCAGTGCCCATCTGTACCACCTTATCAGTACCTATCTCTACCAATCAGTGCCCATCTGCGCCGCCTCATCAGTGCACATCTGTGCAATCAATCAATGCACATCTGTGCAGCCTCATCAGTGCCCATCTGTGCCGACTCATCAGTGCACATCTGTGACACCTCAGTGCCACCTCATCAGTGCATATCTGTGCCCATCTGTGCCACCTCATTAGTGCACATCTGTGCTCCTTCAACAGTGCACATATGTGCTCCTTCATCAGTGCACATCTGTGCCGCCTCATCAGTGCTCATCTGTGCCGCCTCATCAGTGCCCATCTGTGCCGCCTCATCAGTGCACATCTGTGCAATAAATCTGTGCACATCTGTGCTGCCTCATCAGTGCACATCTGTGACACCTCAGTACCACCTCATCAGTGCATATATGTGCCCATCTGTGCCACCTCATTAGTGCACATCTGTGCTCCTTCAACAGTGCACATCTGTGCTCCTTCATCAGTGCACATCTGTGCCGCCTCATCAGTGCTCATCTGTGCCGCCTCATCAGTGCCCATCTGTGCCGCCTCATCAGTGCACATCTGTGCAATAAATCTGTGCACATCTGTGCTGCCTCATCAGTGCACATCTGTGTGATCACTGCCCATCTGTGCCATCTCATCAGTGCACATCTGTGCCATCAATCAGTGCACATCAGTGCACATCTGTGCTCATCAGTGGCGCCTCATCAGCGCAGGCTTAGCACACACCTGTGCAATCTCATCACCACCAGCAACCATGTCGAAAAGATGCTTTGCCGCCGAGGAGGCATACCAAATACATTCCACGGCTGACGAGAGCAACGAGGAGCTCTTTTTCGGATTCCCTTTCAAATTTGGATTCTGAGTCTCATGTAAGTTAAGAGATTCTGAGTCTCATGTAAGTTAAGAGGAAGATATTCTGCCCGCCAAACAAAGGCGTTCTGGTGAGGAGGCAGTGGTGGGCACCAATGAGGTGGCACCAATGAAGTGGCACTGATGAGGTGGCATTGATGGACACTGATATGTGGCACTGATAGGTGGCACTGATAGGCGGCACTGATGGGTAGCACTGATGGGCGACACGGATGGGCACTGATAGGTGGCACAAATTGGCATGGATGGGTATGGATAGGCGGTACAGGTGGGCATGGATAGGCGGCACAGATGGGCATGGATAGGCGGCACAGATGGGCACTGATAGGTGGCACAGATGTGCACTGATAGGTGGCACAGATGGGAACTGATAGGCGGCATTGTATTATATTATACTTTACTAATGGATGCCAATCAGTGCCAAACAATAATGCATGCCAATCAGTGAAGTCCATTGTGGGCACTGATTGGCATCCATTGTGGCACTGACTGGAATCCCTGGTGGTCTAGGGTGGCATACTTTGTCCTGGGCATCCCTGGTGGTCTGGTGGCATCCCTGGTGGTCCAGTGTGGGCATCCTCGTGGGGGCTGCACTGATAACTGATCAGCACAGACCCCCCCCCCCTGTCAGAGGAGCAGCCGATCGGCTCTCCTCTACTCGCGTCTGTGACGCGAGTGAGGAAAAGCCGATCACCAGCTCTTCCTATTTACACTGTGATCAGCCGTGATTGGACACGGCTGATCACGTGGTAAAGAGTCTCCATCGGAGACTCTTTACCGAGATCGTAGTTGTAAGGTGTCAGACTGACACCCCGCAACAACGATCGCTGCAGGGCGCGCAGCGGCTCAAAATCCTGATCACATCATATGATCACGTCACGTCTGGTCAGGATTTTGAAACCACTATGCCGCCGTGCATCTGTTATAGGGCAGGCGGCAAGTGGTTAAGTAAGGGGCTAAACTTACAATTGCAAAAGCATTGAAACAACCTAACGTCTCCTTCAGAACTGCACATAGGACGATCTCATGGATAATGTCCCAAGAGAAACTATCCAGTATACTTTCAGACACCCGTTCCAAATTTGAAGTCATTTGGGAACCTTGGGCCCAGTATATGGGCAGTTCCCTTCTCCCTGTCAGTAAGACAGGGTGAGACTCCAGATCTCAGATGACACATACTAAATGATAGACAGCACAGAACAGCATCCAATCCCTCTCCTCCCTTCTCTTCTCTCTCCAATTCTATTCTACTTCTCCTCTCCTAATACCCCTGCTTAATCGAGTTGACAGTAGACCCTAAACAAACCACATGCCGGAATTGCAGATGCTATCATGATCTTTAGGACTGACTCAAGATCAGCATGGGTTGTGCGGTGGAGGTGCGGGGGGGGGGGGGGTGGTGGTGGGGTCGAGACCCCACTCGGCACAGTATGTTCCCACAGGGGGTGCTGGGTGTATAAAGGGGGCTCCCCTGTCCCTTCCTTCCTCCACTGGCAGTTTACCATATAAGCACGCATCTCGGTCCCACACACCTACCTCAGGTGGGTTACTTACAAATGTGTGTGACTCCTCTCACGCCCTAAGTTAAGGTGAGATATGACCATGACCAACCCAATCACAGTCTGGCAACCTCTAAGCTATGTGTAGCGAATTTCTTGTTATTTCTTTGTTTGTGGTTTTATTTTCTGTGTACTGATCATAGTTATATCGAACATCCAATGTTATTTCCTGACCCCTTTATACTGTCATTCGTGTTTGTTTGTTAATATGGAAAATAAAAACCTTTTGAAAGTAAGAAAAAAGTAGCAATTCATTTTTTTTTCAATTGCCCATATACAATTCCTATATTATTTACCCCAACTCCACCCAAAACCCCCAACCCTTCCTTGGCTACCATCAGAAAATTTACACTACCATTATATTCCCAAACAGCCCACCAGAAAACATCCGATCAGATGTTCTTAGTCGACTCTCTGAACGTCACTTTCCCGATAAAATCCCTCCAAAACCAACAGGCCAAAGACGTCAAAAAAGATGTAGGGTGTGTACCAGTAGAGGCGTCAGAAGAGACACATCTTATTATTGTCCTCATTGTCCTTCCCAACCAGGCCTCTGCATAGGTGACTGTTTTTGCCATTACCATACTTCAGTAAATTATTAGTGAAGTGTGGTAAATGTACGTGCACTGTAACTGACCCTGGCTTGTTATTTGAATATGTTTTTGCCTGCTGGTTCTGTACATACCTCTGCCTGATCTGGAAATGACCCTGGACTGTTTTTCAACCGTGTTTCTGCTTAGCAATTCTGTACATACCTCTGCCTGATCTGAAACTGACCCTGGACTGTTATTCAACCATGCTTCTGCCTAAGGTTTCTGTACATACCTCTGCCTGATCTGGAACTGACCTTGGACTGTTTGACCATGTTATTTGCCTGCCTCTTGGAAAGATCTTGTACCCTGCAACTGGACTAGTGGCATTCAACACAGGGGTCTCACATATGTGAGGGTCTGCAGAATAGCTTTTCTAGGTGAAGAAAACAATTTTTTTGTTTTCTCATTCCTAGATTAGGGTTTGGAGACTCTGAGGCTTCAAAGAGATTTAGGTGGTAGAAGCCTTTACCCCTGTCCCCATTCTGTCCTGGATGAGGCCCTACTTCTGCCTGCTGCATGTAGGACTTACTGCCATCATGCCTCTGCCTGTCGCACTGACCACAGTACATGGACCATGTTCCTTCCTACTACCAGGACCTATATTTTTGGCACTGCTGACAATATCTCTGCCTGCACTGACCCTGGACTGTATATGGACAGTATCCCTGCCTGCTGCCTGAACAATTGTGTTTGCTGTTGCTGACCAAGTCCCTGCTTGCTGTCTGGACCAGTGCTATCTTCCTGTGGACAACTGCGCTACTAAAACCACAGGTAATCTTTTGTTTACCCTTTGCTCAGCATAATATATTTTGGGGTGTAGTGCTTGGTATGTGCATGCTATGTGTCCCTGGAACACCTGACAGTTGGATCTCTGTATGTGGCCAGGCTGTGTAGAAGTCTCACACATGTGGTATCGTTATACTCAGGAGGAGTATTAGAATGTATTTAGGGGTGTTATTTTTGCTATGTAAATGCTATGTGTTGGAAATATCTTATAAATGGACAACTTTGTGTAAAAAAAAATGTGTTTTCATTTTTTTTACACATATTCCAAAAACTTCTGGAAAAAAATTAACCATTCAAAAGACTCATTATGCCTCATAGATTATACGTTGTGGTGTTAGCTTTCCAAAATGGGGTAATTTTGTGGGCGTTTCCATTGTCCTGATGCTCCAGGGCCTTCAAAATGTAATAGATGGTTGAGAAATTAAATGTTTATGCTCCTAGAACACCTGAAGGTGCTACTTCAATGTTAGGCCTCTGTATGTGGTCAGGCTGTGTAAAAGTATCACATATATGGTATTGTTATACTCAGTAGCAGAATGGATTTTGGGGTTTTATTTTTGCTATGTAAAAGCTATGTGTTAGAAATATCTTATAAATAGACAACTTTGTGTAAAAAAAAAAAATGCATTTTCATTTTTTTTCCACATTTTCAAAAACCTTCTGGAAAAAAAATGAACTGTTCAAAAGACTCATTATGCCTCATAGATTATATGTTGGGGTGTGAGCTTTTCAAAATGGGTTCATTTTGTGGGCATTTTCATTGTCCTGGTGCTCTAGGGTCTTCAAAGTTGCAATAGGTAGTCAACAAGTTTTTTTTTTTTTTTTTTAAATTAATCTTTATTAAATTTTCACAGTATACAGACCACATCTTAGAATAACATTACCTAAATTACAATACATATTCCTTCCTTTCAGAGGCCTGAGTTTTAAAGTTCTAGGAAGGGGGGGAGATGAAAAAGAACATCCATACATCACATCTACTTAACAAAATTAAAACAATATCTAATCAATACCATAATCCCCTTCATCCTTCCTCGAGTATTTTTACAGTTCCTACATTTTTCCTAATGATATACCCCGCCCCCCTCCCTCCCACCCTTTCTAACAATACAAACCCCCCCCCCTCCTCCCCTCCAGTATAAATCTTTTGTGCTTGTATCCTACCATGTGTCGTGAATATGTTATAATGCTTCCCATACCTTTAATGTCCTCTACCCAGCTCCCTCCTACTGCCCATCCCCCCACCCTGCTCTCTCCCAGTACCCATCCCCCCTCCCCCTCTCTTCTTCCTTTTCCTATCGTGATTTAAACTGGGGTGTGCATCTCTTCTATCCAATCTCTCCAATTTCTATTGAACTCTTTTAAGTTATTTCGTTTTGCGTATACTGCTCTCTCCTTATATAAATATTCATTTACAGCACTCATCCAATCCTCTACTGTGGGGGCTAGATTTGATTGCCATCTCCTAGCAATCATTCTTCTGGCTTGGAATAGACATCTTAAAATTACCGTTGTTACTCCCTTTCTCTCTACTTCCTCATTTCTATATCCTAAAATACACACTATGGGGTTTAATTCTATCACGGTCCCAAAGACCCTACTTATTGTCTCTCGCCACTCCTTCCCAGTATCTGAATAATTTAGGACATTTCCAGAGCATATGTATTAAATTCCCTGTCCCCCCACATCTGGGGCAACGGTCGTCTGTTCTCTTGCCAAATCTAAATAATTTCTGGGGAGTATAATATGCTCTGTTAATTACCATCAGATGGGAAATCCTATGGGGAGGAGAGACCGAGACCTTTGGGCATGCTGATAGAATATTTTTCCACTGTGCCCTTGTTATATTACCTAGATCATGCTCCCATTTCCCCTTCTCAACCCTCCCTTTCCTCTCGCTATTAGTCTGTTCACTCAGCTGGGCATAGAGTTTAGATATTAATCCTTTAGTAGGTCCTACTTGTGCTACTGGATATAGCAAGGGCAGTTCTTCCCATGCTAATGATACATTTCCAAACTGGGTCTTTAAGGCATGCCTCACTTGCATATAAGCATAGAATGAATTTTGTGATATCTTAAATTCTTTTTGCAGTTGATCAAAGGATTTGATACCCCTGCCGCCATATAAATGGCTAAGCCTTACAATACCACATTTTTCCCATTCTAAAATTTTTCCAACCCGCCATATTTCCTGTAGCTTCTTATTGTTCCAAAGAGGTGTATACTTTGTTATTTTACTATATCCCATTTTTTTTTTAACTATATCCCATAGCTTTAACATCATTTTTACTGTGGGACATCTACACTGGAATGAGTCCGCTTCCAGGGTCTCAATCAGCTTGTTATGTGGGGAGCCTGTTAATACTAATCTCCCATTTGGGGTTCCTCCATTCATCTCATCAATCCCCCCTAGCTGTTGTAATTGGGACGCCCAGAAGTAGCACTCCGGATAGGGGACTGCGAATCCTCCTTCCTCTCCCGGTAGCTGGAGCATCCGCAACCTCAATCTAGCCTGTCCTCCCTTCCATATTAACTCCCTAAACAACATCTCGATTTTATTAAACCAACTTCTATTAATCCATGTTGGGGCATTATGCAATATATATAAAAGTTGGGGCATCCATATCATTTTTATCAGGTTACATCTACCAGCCACCGAGAGAGGCATTCGCTTCCATATAGCAATTTTTTGTTTGAACTTAACCAATAATGGAACTAAATTATAACTTATAAATTGCTTAGGATCCCTTGTCAAGGTTACTCCCAGGTATTTCAACTTGTCCACTATTGGCATTTGGGGGGTTCCCAGGGCCGTTTGCTGATCAGCTGGGTCCAGAGGGAGACATTCCGACTTTTCCCAACTAATCTCCAACCCTGAGAAGCCTCCAAACCTTTGCACTAATCCCATTGCCCTTGGTAATGAGTACCTCATATCCCCCAGAAACAATAGGATATCATCTGCATAAAGTGAGATTTTTTCCTCTCCAGTTTTCCTTACAAAACCGACTATCTCCCGGTTTGCTCTAATTGCACATGCCAAGGGCTCTATAGCCAATGCAAAGAGCAGGGGCGATAATGGACACCCCTGCCTAGTCCCTCTCCCCAGCTCTATTTTCCCGGATAGCTCATTGTTGATTTTTAGTCTCGCACTAGGTTTATCATATAACATCCTAATCCAACCTATGAAGGAAGGACCCATGCCAAATTTCTCCAAGACTTTCCATATGTATCCCCATTCTACGCTATCAAATGCTTTCCTTACATCTAATGCCACTACTGCACCCGGAGTATCATTATCCATTGGGATCTGCAGATTCAAAAAAGCTCTTCTAATATTTATACTCGTTGACCTGTTAGCTATGAACCCTGTTTGGTCCATATGGACTAATCTTGCTATAACTCGACTAAGCCTATTCGCCAATACCTTAGCCAGTATCTTTGTATCGGTACACAAGAGAGAGATTGGTCTATACGCTGCAACATCTAGGGCGTCCTTTCCTTCTTTATACAACAGGATTATAACCGCCTCCATCATTGATGGTGGCAATTTACCCTCCCCACATGCTCCTCTTAACATCTCAAGGAGTTCAGGAAGCAGTATCTCGCCAAAATTTTTATAAACTTCAATCGGTAGCCCATCCGGCCCTGGCGACTTCTGGTTTGGCATACTCGGAACTGCTTCCTGAAGTTCTTTTAAAGTTATTGGGGCTTCCAGTTCTTCTCTTTCTTCTTGTTTCAGACATGGTACCTCTAATTGACCTAGAAATGTTTCCATTTGCTCCTCCATCCCCACTTTCTGTGCAGTATATAATTTTTTATAATATCCTTCAAATACTTGGCATATACTCCCTGTTTCCATTGTAACCTCACCCTCAGGAATCCTAATCGCCGATATTGAGGAGGAACCCGTGTTATTTTTCACCAGTTGTGCTAGCATTTTCCCCACGCTTTCCCCCTCAGCAAAGAAGGCTTGCCGTTGGAACATATGTTGTATCTCTGCTTTCTTCAGGGTTATTAGCCTAAGTTCTTCTTGTTTATCTACCCAGATTTTTTCTTTGCCCTGGATGGGATCACTAATAAAATCTCTTTCAGCCTCTAACACTTCTCTCCCTTTTTGTACCTCCTGCTCCCTAGACTTTCTATTTATTTTTGCTATTGATTGGATCAGGAGACCCCTCACAAAAGCTTTCAGAGTATCCCATAGGATCCCTGACGTTACTGTGCCCCGGTTATATTTTAGAAATTCTTTTAGTTCCCAATGAATTCTCTCAGGGCGTTCTGTCTCTTTTTTTATCAGTTCCAACCAGAGCGGGTTCACTTTCCACATCCTTTGAGCCTTTCGTTCTCTCATTTTTAATACTACTGTTACTGGGGAATGATCTGAGATCCCCCTGGGCTGGTATTCAATCTTTTCCACCATTTGTAAGGCCAGGTCATTCCCCAGTATCATATCAATCCTGGATAGTGTAGCATGCGTGACCGAGTGACAACTATACTGCCGAGCTCCCGGGTTCCCAGTTCTCCATAAATCCAGTAATCCTACTTCTTCCAGGTACTGACCCATCCTCCCCTGCCCAGCTGGTTCTGCCAGTATTTTTTCTGGGAATCTATCAATTTTAATATCCAGGACCGTGTTGAAGTCCCCTACTATTATTATAGGAACCCCATCTATCCCCACTAAGAATTCCTGTAACTTAAAGAGCACTTCCATTTTAAATGGTGGAGGGATGTAGATATTTGCCAACATACATTCTCTATTTTCTATTAGGCAATGTAAGAAAATATATCTGCCCTTTTCATCCAGGCTGACCCGTTTACATACAAAATTCACCCCCGTTTTTACCAAGACACTCACCCCTCTACTATATGTCGAATAAACAGAGTGGTATTGAAATTGATATTTTCTACACTGCAACCGGTATATTGTATCTCTGTTTAAGTGGGTCTCCTGCAGGCAGAACAACTCTACTCCATATCCCTCCAACATAGATAACACAGCTTTTTGTTTCACCTGCGTCCCCAGGCCCCTCACGTTCCAGGAACCTATCTTAATTTTTCCATCCTGCATAACCATAAACAAATAAAGACAAACAATAGAGCAGATAAAAAAGAGAGCAGGATAACCAATCTGCTGAGGATACTATTGAGATCCACTTGTCTCCCAGTGCCCCCCACCTCCCCCTTACCTTCTTTTATTAACTTCTCGTATATTATGTGTCTCTTAGTGTAAATTATTCTATATAACTGTTTGATACCATTTACCCCCTTGTACTTAATAAGTTTTCCTTGTTTTTTACCACCCCAAGTTTTACCACCCCATATTTTGTGTCCTTTCTTAATTTGAATTATTTCCTGCACCCCATTCATTAGTGCGAACATATTTTTTTTCCCCTTCACCCTCCCCCGTATTTTCCCCCCCTCCCCCCCCCGTTCCACCCCCCTCCCACTCCCCCCCCACCTTCCTAGGTGTTACCCTAGGGGCTATTAGTGACCTTATACCACTCTCTTCACAACCTATTCGACACCCACACCTGTTACACTCGCCGTGTATTACCTCCCTCCCGCCCCCCTCCCATACTACACACAAAAAAAAAAAAAAAAAACCCCAAAAACACATACTTCATCCCCCCAACTCATTCTAACCTCCTGACCCTCTTACTACCGAGAACCCCAACGTCTAAAATTTTTCTTTATTTTCTTCTATCCATTTTTCCACTTCCATTGGGGAACCAAAAACCTGGGTATACCCCAATGCATTAATCCGTAACTTTGCGGGATAAAGAAGAGCGTACGTCAATCTAAGTTTCTGTAGCCTACGCTTCACCTGAAAAAACTCCGCCCTTTTTCTCTGAAGTTCTGGGGAAAAATCGGCATATAATGAGATTCTATCCCCCTTATACACCATATTCCCCATTTCCCTTGCTTTCCGTAACAGCACCACTTTATCTTTATAATTTAATAATTTCATCAATAATGGCCTAGGGCGACTTCCCTCAGGTGGAGCTCTAAAAGGCACTCTATGCGCCCTTTCTATAGAGAACATTGTTGAGAATGTGTCCCTTCCAAACATATCAATTAGTAGGTGTTCCATGAACTCAGCAGGATTTACACCCTCGCTTTTTTCAGGGAGACCCACTACACGCACATTGTCCCTCCGAAGTCTGTTTTCCATATCGTCCATTTTTATTGTGTATCCTGTAAACTGCTCCTTCAAAGTTTCTAGCTCTTTAGTTAGGAAGGTTGTATCATCTTCTAACCTGCTGGTCCTTATTTCAAGTTCTACCGTCCTCTCCACCACTTTCTGTAAATCTTGCCTTACCACCAGCAGGTCATCCTTCACTCCCTTCATTTGAGTACACAATTCTTTTAGTGAGATGTTGCATGCATTTACGGCCATTAACACATCCTTAATAGTAGGCTCTTTTTCCGACGGAAGGGGGTCACCTGTTATAGTCTCTAAATTTTCTAAATTCACTTCCCCTGCACCCGGATTCTTATTTACTGAACATTTTGCCACTGCACCTGCCTGCGTGCTAACATTGGTATTAACATGTCCCGTGCTTTTCCTTTCAGGCAGTATCCCTTGTTGTCCCTTAGTCTGCCCCTTTTTTGGAGGGGTCTGAGATGATTGTGCAGGGTTATGAGCGAATTGTTCCAACTTAGCTGCCGTGGCAGACTGTTGCATGTTTTTTTCCCCCCTCTCCTTGGCCGAGCGCAGGTGTTGCATCTTTCTTCCTTTCCTTATCCCCCTTCTCGCCACTTTCCTCCCCCCTCTCTTTGGGTATTCCTTCTCTATTTATCTTATTCCCATCCGATCTTCAAATCAGTCCTGAATATTGCTTTTAACACTTTCTTAACCTTGTGACATAGCCGTCCTCCACCATCACTCATTCAGAGGTTTAATACAGTGTTAGCTAATTCTTATACCCAGCTCTCCAGCGTACACTTCATGAATCACATTTAAATCCCTGCTTTTTTACTTCACAGCTGGTGTTGTTTTTTTTTTTTTTTTTCACATGCACTAATTCAGAAAATCAGTTAGTTTTTCAGGACTGCCACTATCCCTTAATAAATCACTTAGTGCACCAGCGGTCTTGCCTTATAGCCATTCCATAGTTATTCAACTCCAACTCCAGCGACACAGTTTTCCTGGCTTTACTAGCCACCAACTCTTGCCTTTACAGCAGGTAGTTAATTGCATACACCTCTTGATTACCATTCATTCAACTTGGTAGGCAATACGTCCTGGTGAGCAATACAGGGTGATACACAGCAATGTACTCCAGAGAGGGGAGGGGAGAGGGAAAAGAAAAAAAGAAAAACGCTCAGGGACCTCCTCATCCCCAGCCAACACTTCTCCTGTTAACTTTTGCCTGATTTCAGACACCACAATGTCTACTATGTCCGCAGCGTTGTTTTGCCATGCCTCGTTCCTCTATCTTCTTCTCCCCCCCGCACACCACCGCTTACCTCCCTCCTTCTGTCTCGGCTTGCGGGCGGGCGGGGAGAGCCACTTGTTGTCCACTGCATGCAGCGTTGCTCCGCGAGAGCCAGCAAGGCTCGGTGGCTCCGATGCGGGCGGGCGCTGCTCGTGTGTCCCCGTGTGTCCTCGGTCGTTTCCGTCAGGGACTCGGGACCCGGAAGTGAACGCTGCTCCCCGAGGGCTCGGCTCAGCTCGGCTCCGTAATGCGGACGTATGTCTCTCCTCCCGTCCGGCTTCAACAGGTAACTCCGACCCTCCTCACTGCATCCAGCCACAGCCTCTAACACGCCACACTCTCCTCATGGGGCTCGGGAGGAGGTAACACACGGCGTCTCACATCCCTCACTCCACCTTACACCTTACACATCCGGTCACGCCCCCCCCGCGGCAATGAATGACACATCAGTCAACAAGTTAGATGTGTAATTTATGCTCCCTGTACACCTGATGGTGCTCCCTGCATGTTGAGCCTTTGTATGTGGCCAGGTAGTGAAAAATCCCCACACATGTGGTATTATAATACTCAGGAGGAGCAGCAGAATGTATTTTGGGGTGTCATTTGTGGTATGCATATTCCATGTGAGAGAAATTAGCTATTATAATGACAATTGTGAAAAAAATAAAAATAAAATAATCTTAATCTTGCAAAGAATTGTGGGAAAAAAATGACAACTTCAAATAATTCACCATGCCTCTTACTAAATACCCTGGAATGTCTACTTTCCAAAAAGGGGTCATTTGGGGGGCATTTGTACTTCTTTGGCTTGTTAAAGTCTCAAGAATTGAGATAGGCCCGCCAGTACATCAGATGTGATCATTTTTTTATGATTTGCACCATAGTTTGTAGACTCTATAACTTTCACACAGACCACATAATATCCACTAATTTGGGTTATTTTTACCAAAGATATGTAGCAGTATAAATTTTGGCCTACATTTATGAAGAAAAATTGCAAATTTGCAAAATTTTATCACAGAATATAAGAAAAATGTGTTTTTTTCAAAATTTTCAGTCTTTTTTCATTTATAGCGCAAAAAATAAAAAACCCAGAGGTGATCAAGTATCACCAAATGAAAGCTATATTTGTATGAAAATAAGGGAAAAAAATAATTTGGGTAAAGTGTTGCATGACTGAGTAATTGTCATTCAAAGTGACTGAAAGCTAAAAATTGGTTTGGGCAGGAGGGGGGTTAAGTGCCCAGTAAGCAAGTGGTTAATGATTCAACAATTTGAAATGAAGGAACTGCTTCATAACCCAATTACATAGGTAATAAAGTCTGCACATATAAAGCTCCATTGGGGCTCTCAAGACCATCATTAAATATATTAACTTCTAAAAATACTAAAGAGCACAAAAAAAAAATTCATAAATTGGAAATTACATAATAAAGGCCTATAGTCTAATATTTTCCTAAAAATCAGTACGAAAGCAGTTTAAATATATCTATAATATTCAGGCCAGCAGGCATGAGACAACCAAGTTCAAAAATCCACCTAGTTTCGGCCTGTGAAACATGCGTTCTCATATCTCCTCATCTCCAGTGGGGTAATATTTTATCAATCCCATAAAATTTTAAAAGAGCAGGGTTTTGATGGTGGTGTATCCTAAAATGATTGGAGGCACTATGTTTTCTAAAACCATTTTTTTATATTGTTTACATGCTTGTTACTTCTCTTATATAAACATATATTGGTTCTACCCACATAAATCAACCCACACAGGCATGTAAGGAGATCAACAACATATTGTGTTACAAAATATGAATTTATCAATCCGGTAATCTTTCCCATTGCTTCTCGTGAACACTTCTGTTTTTCTTTTTTTTATCAGCAGTGGTCCTGCAGGATATACATCTTCCACATCTATAGAAACCAATGGTGTCCAACAATGTTTTCTTTCTGATCCTGGGAGGATCTACTACATTCTTGACAATCATGTTACAATCCAAGTTGAAACCAGCAACAAAAGCTATCTCCTATTTATTCTCTTTAATGGTCTTTCTCTCTAGCATTTCTCCTGTATCCATATTGGATACCTCCACCCTGACCTTCTGGAGGTCAGACTGTTTGTATCTCTTTTCCAAAAATCTTCTCATTAGTACCTCATATTAAACCCAATAGTCCTTGTCCAGATCACAATTTCTTTTGATCCTGACGAATTGTCCCTTTGGGATGACTTTTATCCATCCAAGATAATGGCAGCTTTGTATAGATATATATCCATTTGTATCTACTTCTTTAAAGAAGGTTCTCGTATAGAGACACTTTTCTCTTCTAAAATCTCCAAGTCAAGGTACTGTATCTCTTCATAGCTCAATTTGCTGTTAAGTTTGATGCCATATCGGTTGTTGTTCATATGGGTAATAAAGATTGGAGCCCCACTGAAGCAGGAGGATAGACCCCATATTGGTCAGGATGCCAATACCCACCCTCTCCCAAAAGATAGGGAAGTTAAGACTCATGGAAACGGAACCCAAGAATTCAGGAAAAATCATGTGACAAATCACCCTGGGAGAGGTGCCTCTTTTGCAGGGAAACCTAGGAGGCCAGTTATGGGCTCCCCTCAGTATAGGGTTCCTACGAAAAATAGGTTCTTACCCCTGAGAGAAAATACCCCTAGAGGGTATGATCAATGAAACTATTACCCACAGGAAACATCTGGTAATAATTATACATATCAGATTGAAAATGCTGAGTATTATAGAGATTGACCTCCACCCCCACCACCTTACTATAGGCTTTATGGTACTCCTCAAAAAAAAACCTTTAGAGGGAGACCAATTAGGGGAGGAAACCGGGGAAGAGATTTCCCAAGACATCCCCCACAAGGACATGCGAATCATTATTATCAGCGGTCAGGGGAATGGAGGGACTGAAAGGAACCTTACAAGGCAACTTACACTCCCCTACCAAGACAGCAAACAAGAAAAGGAGAAGAGGTTGTAGAGGAGGCAGACAAAAAAAGAGAGAGAGACACCTAGAGTTGGATATATTTAAACTGGCAGGGGAGGCTTTGACCAAGGAGGAGTTGCACACTCTCCAAGAGGGTTTGAAGTTTGCTCCAGCCAAATTTCGAAATAAATTTGACACTATGATAGATGTTGAGACATTTTCTAGGAAGCTTAATACAAAAAAAAATTCTTCATGGAAGTGAAATCTAAGGAAACTTGGGTTAAACAAACCATAACATTTTTGATTCATTAAAAATAGAATTAATTATGTTTTTTTAAGAATATGATATTATCACTCTCCTATATGATATTCCTGCATCTCAAGGTTGTTTGAGTAAGATGCTGATTATAGCTTATATGAATGATATGAAGTTGCACATAATGGGATACAATTGTGGTTTTATTATTAAAAAGTATTTTGGTGACATTGTTTTTATGTAAAGGTAGTGTTCAAAAGGTAAGCAGAAACCTCTTTTAATTTGGAAAAAAAATTTTTTTTTTGAAGATCTAACCTTTTTTTTTTTCATGATTTTTGGATGTTAAAAACTATTTAGATTGATTTTGATCAATAGCGCTTGGTCTGCTAGTGTTTAGGCTCTGGTAAAATGGCATCGGACTTACTCCCTGATGACGTGCGCTTGAGCATGAAATGCATTGAAGCGAGGCCTAACACGCACATTAACAGGAGCCCTCCACTTCCGCTCGGGTAGCTGAGATGCACGGTGCATGCTGCGAGTCATACAGTGGTGACGGATTGGCTTCTGCTTCCCCTTGAGCTGTACTTTATGCCTGCTGTACCCTATACTGGACGATGTAAGTGCTAAACGTTTAAGGAATTAAAAGAAAGTAATATTACACTATTCCTGCCTTCTGTGGCTCTTTGTGGCGGAGCCAATTTGACAGAATCTTCAATGAGAGATGGATGTATGCAGTAGAGGACACATAAGTTTGAAGAAAGTCACGTTCATATACTTTTTGCATATTGGATTGGGATCCAGTTTTCCCCTCATACAGATGATTTATTTGGATGAGATTCCTAATAGGGTTAAATCATTGAAATAAGGAGTTTCATATAATACATGCTTTATGGTCACCTGGTGGCCGAGGCTATCTGTTGAGCACATTTCATTATCATTTTGGGTGAAGCACCACTGTATTTGAGATTTTGGAGTACATTGCACTTTAGAAGCACGGTGTTGGAACATTGACTATAGTGCTTGTTATGGACTTTCAGATTTATTCATTCATTGTGCACTTTAATTATTGCATAACACTGTGTATGATTATTTATTAATTATATTTGTCTAATTGCGCCCTTTACAATTATTATTTTATGAGCTATTAGTTATTACAAATTTTAGGTGCAGCATCAGAACATTTAGATATTTGCATTTAGCGCCGTTACCCCATCCCTCCCCCCTTTTACCATACCAATTTTGGGGATATTAATCTTCATGACCATCATTCTCTTGCTTTTATTTAGGAAAACAATATCTTAAATTGGTAGGTTTAAACATAATACATCCATTACATGTAGCTGCCCTTTTGTTCTAGTGTACATGATCTTTAGCTCTAACAGGACACCTCCAATAACTGATTACTCCTCCAATACTAGATAAAACCATAGTGTACCCCTATAAACAATCATTGGTTTGAGGCATATTTTGCTGCATGGTGTGCTGCTCTACTTCGGGAGATATATGTAAGTGACACATCTTTTTCATCATTTTTCATAGTTTCTTTGTGGTCAAGGAATTGAGGTCCTGAGGAAGCTGTTTGCGAAACGTGTTGACCTCCTGGCCATCTTTACAAAGAAACAAATATGTGGAGTATATATATGTACTAGCCTGTCCAACAATCATATTATGTTTTTAGGAGAATTTGCCCTATATCTTTTTTATGTGCAACTGTTTTGGAATAAAATACCTTTTATGTGAATTTAATGTGGTTCAGTCCTTCTGTTATACCGTTAAAGACTGTAAGCTTTGGCTGTTTGTTTTTTTACTCTGTGAAAAAATATAAAAAAAACAGCGCTACGGTATACAAATATACTCACGCTGCAAATGCAGCTACAAAAAAAGGAATTGATCCCTATATGAACCTATTGGAAGCTGCAACCTTACTATAAAACATAATTATAGTGCAAAAATATGGAAAACGAAACAAAGTTGGGCTACACCACTCACACACCAAAATATCAAATATGTGTGTAATACATATTTATATTTTGCAGGGGTATTCACTCAATGTCTGATGTGTCTACCTCTGCTCCCAGCGCTCATAAATGTGGTCAACTCCCTCCCACCTGGGATTACATCTCAATATTTAGCTGCTGTTATAAAACCAACCTTACCATATATATCAAAATGTGATCAACCTGAAAATTCTAATCCGACCACTAACAGCGCTTATACTACATATCCATGTAATTATCAGTCATCTATACTGATCATGTAGTGTCTTTAGATCCAATGCCTAATGTCAGAGCTTGTATCCTCTTAACACACATAAAGTTTAGAGATGTAAGCACACACTGTTCCACGTTTACCAGTGTAGGGTGTAGGTACTAGAAAAGTAGCTGCCAACCCGTCCTCTTCCCTCGTCTCAATGTCATCAGTCACTCCTTCCCTAGACCCACCATGTCCTCCTGAGGAGTCCCCCGAACTGTTTGAGCACAGTGTTGGGTAGATGCTCCAGGAGGATTCCCAGTGTTTTGAAGGCCCTGATTATGATACCCAGCTAGAGGAAGGCAGTAGCGTGAGCACAGAGAGAGGGGATGCTCAAGAAGGACAGCAATCTGGCAGTCATATTCCATCAGCTGCAGCATACTGCCAGGTTTGCTCCAGTGATGAAGGGGGGGGGGGGGGGATGATGAGGTCACTGACTCCACGTGGGTGCCTGATAGGAGAGAGGAGGAGGAGGCACATCTCCAACGAGGCAGGATGCCCTCCGGGGGCCAGCTTAGGGGCAGCACACCGACTGAATCACACCGCAGAGCTCCGCCTGTGCAGGGCGCTGCCTCTGCACGTTATTCCAAAAGTTCTTTGGTGTGGGCCTTTTTTGAGACGAGTGCATCAGATCACACCACTGCTATCTGCAACATATGTCTCAAGCGTATCTCGCTTGGCCAAAACATCAGCCGCTTGGGCACCACATGCTTGACCAGGCATATGTTGACCTGCCATGCAGCTCGTTGGCAAGCGTACCTTAAAGACCCACACCAAAGAACAAAGCGGACCTCTCCTTGCTCCTCATCAGCTGGGATCTCCAACCCCACTAGACCTTCAGTCCTCTCTGAAACCTGCACTGAGAAGAATGAAGGTGTAGAATTAGGTGTGTCACAGCCAAGTACTTGCGGGCACTCTGCTATCAGTACACCGATGTCCGATTGTACCAGGCAAATTTCCCTGCCCCGGTTGCTGGACCGTCGAAAGAAGTTCACTCCCAGCCATCCACATGCTCAGTAGTTGAATGCTAGCTTGGCTAAATTGCTAGCACTTCAGCTGCTGCCTTTTCAGTTGGTAGACTCGGCCCCCTTCTGTGAGTTTGTGCAATGTGCGGTTCCTCAGTGGCAGGTCCCCAAATGCCACTTTTTCTCACAGAAGGCATGTGGAAGGCAATGCCCTTGCCTCGCTGGACAGGGAGGTCAGCAGTAAGGTGCATATTACCGCTGAGGCATGGACAGGGACGTTACCTATCTTTCACGGCCCATTGGGTGACTCTTCTGGAAGCTGGGAAGGATGCCGGACAAGGTGCAGTAATGTTGGAGGTTGTTCCACCACCATGCCTCCAAAATGCTACTACTGGTTGTGACACACCTCTCTCCTCCACCCCCTCCTCTTCTTCTTCCTCCATGGCCTCTTCCAGTGCTTTGTCCTCGCAATCAGAGGTGCTCCGTAGGCATTCACGGGGCTACGTAAGTACATAGACAAAAAGATGCCATGCTGTGCTTGCGCTGGTTTGTTTGGGGGACAGGAGCCACACTGGGGCAGATATTTTGTCAAGAGATGGTTGACGCCACGCCAGCTTAAGCCAGGAATGGTGGTTTGCGACAATGGCCCCAACCTCCTCTCTGCCCTCCGACAGGGACAGCTTACCCATGTGCCCTGTGTGGCTCACATCCTTAACCTGGTGGTTCAGCGGTTCTTGGGCAGGTACCTGGGCTTGCAGGATGTCCTGAGGCAGGCCAGGAAAGTCTGTGTGCATTTCCGCCGATCATGTGATGCCAGTGCTCGGCTGGCTGAGCTCCAAAAGGAGTTGAACCTGACCAAGAACCACCTTATATGTGACATGCCCACCAGGTGGAACGCAACGTTGGCCATGCTGCAGCGGCTGCACACGGGCCATCAATGAGTACCTGTGGGACTACGGCACCAGGACATGATCAGGGATGCATGCATTGCCCTGTCACCATTTGAGGAGGCCACGAGGATGGTGAGCAGTGACAGTGCATGCATCAGTGACACTGTACCTCTTGTCCACCTGTTGGAGCATACGCTGCATGTAATAATGGACAGGGCACTTGAGGCAGAACAGAGGCAGGAAGAGGAGAACTTCCTTGCCTCTCAAGGCCCCCTTTATCCAGACAGTGTTCCTGCTGTCCCACCCATCACACAGGAAGAGGATGAGGAGGAGGGCACTTGTGTCAGCATGGAGGTGGATCCTGGCACTCAGCAGCAGCAGTTTTTTAGGGATGATTTACAGTCCCAAGAAACCCGTGGACTTGTACATGGCTGGGAGGAGGTGGCTGCGGATCATGTTGCCCTTAGTGACTCGGAGCACTCCGGACCGAATGCCCCAGCTAACCTACGCTGCATTGCCTCCCTGATCCTGCAAAGCCTGCAGAAGGATCCTCATATTCTTTGGCTCAAGGAGAGGGACTATTACTGGCTGGCCACTCTCCTTGATCCATGGTACAAGGGTAAGGTTGCGGACCTTATCATGCCATTGCAGAGGGAGCAGAGGATGAGACATCTCCGAGAGGCCTTGCAGAAAGGTCTATGCAATGCGTTCCCAGGGACTGGGAGGTTTCAAACTCCTGGTCCTGGACAACGTGTTGCTGAGGCATCAGACAGATTTTTATTCTGTAGCCCCAAGGTATGATCGGTTCCAGCAACCATCGCCAGTGTCAGGAATACCTAGGGTCAAGGTCAGACCTGGACACCTTTCCCACCGAAAATCCTCTGGCTTACCGGGTCTTGAGGATGGATCACTGGCCAGAGCTTGCACAGTATGCAATTGAGCTACTGGCCTGTCCTGCATCCAGCGTTCTTTCGGAACGCATCTTCAGTGCTGCTGGAGGCTTTGTAACCGATCACAGGGTGTGCCTGTCCACCAACTCGGTTGATCGACTGACCTCATAAAGATGAATCAGTCTTGGGTCACCACCAGCTACCAAGCACCTGAAACTGATGTAACTGAATATTTTTTTTTTAAATGTCACATCCCTTCAAGACTGCCTAGGCTGATGCTGAGTGACTGTCCTGTTATGTTGACTGACTATCCTCTTCCTCCTCAATGATCCTGCTGATAGTTTGGAAGAACATTTTTGGTTCTGGGTGACGCCACCAGTGGCTAAGGCCCAATTTTTCAGCCTCTGTTTAACAGGGTCATGTAATTACAATTTTTGATGCAATGCTTTGCAGCAGGGCTCATTCCTGCACTCCAACTAGAATATCTGGGAGGGGTTGCAGTGTCAAGGGCACCAGCACCAGTGCCTAAGGACTAATTTTTCAGCCCCTGTTTAACAGGGGCATGTAATTACAATTTTTGATGCAATGCTTTGCAGCAGAGATCATTCCTGCTCTACAACTAGAGTTTCTGTGAGGTATTACAGTGTTGTGGCACCAGTGCCTAAGGCCCAATTTTTCAGCCCCTGTTTAACAGGTGCATGTAATTACAGTTCTTGATATAATATTTCACAGCAGGGCCCATTCCTGTGCCCACTGAGATTAAATGTGAGGAATTGCAGTGTTGAGGCACCAGCACCACCACCACCACAAACACCAAAGGCCCAATTTTTCTACCACTGTTCAACAATGGCATGTAATTACAATTCTTGATATAATAATTCACAGCAGGGCGCTCCAGCACTCACCAAGAGTCACTTTGAGGGCTTACAGTGTTAACTTGTGGCAACACCAACACCTTAGGCCCCCATTTATGCAGAGTCTATAGGGCAGGCCCCTACTTTCAAATATCCCACTTAAAAATGTCTCCTACTTGCAAATGGAAGGAGACAACAGGAAGTGAGATGAAAAAATGTGGACGGCCAAAAAAATTATACAGGGGTGATAACCAGGGCCGGACTGGGAATAAAAACCAGCCCTGGAAAAAATTTCCTACCAGCCCCACAGCATTATTATACCAGCCCAACAGCATAACGTCATTATTTTCTTGTTCATGAAAGGGAAAACCATACATTTTAAAGCACATTTGATGAAGAATGTATTATATATAGATATGAAATCACATAGGGATATATATATATATGCAAATTCCAGTTAAAAGTGGTAAGTGGACAATCATCAAGGGGGACCCCAGGAACTCAGAACGTGGGAGGGGACCACCTTCCACAGAAAGAATACACTAAGGTAATGGGGTGGGTGCCCACCAATTGCAGCTTTACTCTGCCCGTGAATGCAGCCTCACTGTGCCCATTATTGCATCCTCACTGTGCCCATCAAATGCAGCTTTACTGTGCCGTGAATGCAGCCTCACTGTACCCATGCATGCAGCCCCTCCTGTGCCCCATGTCCCAGTCTGCAGTCCCTGTCTGTGGGAAGGTGTGTTGTTGATGCTCGGTATGGTACCTTGCATGCCAGCAGGATATCCATGACGGGCAGCAGCAGGCAGGGTCTGTTCTCGTTTTGGATGGGGATGATGCTCCTTCCAGAGGATCTGTTTGCTGTGAGATGAAGTGGTCCCTGGCCACCTGCACCTTCAGCTGTACCCATTTTCCGGCCCCAGTCAGCCTGTCCTCTGGTCCTGGGGAAGTGGAGAGCACTGGGTGGGAGCTGGAGAGAAGGAGGAGAAAAGAGTACTGGCGGGGAGAGCATTATGGGAGGTGGAGAGCATTGGTAGGGTTGGATAGCACATGGGTGAAGGCAAAATGCAGGGGGGAGTGGAGAGTACAGGGGTGGGGAGTGGAGAGTGTTGGGGGAGCCAAAAAGAACAGGAGTGGAGAACACGGGGGGTAGAGAGCACTGGGGTGGGCTGGAGAGCGATGGGTGGAGCTTGAGAGCACCAGGGGGCCAGAAAGAACAGTGGTGGGGAGAATGGAGGGCTGGAGAGCACTGGGGTGGGGGCTGGAGAGTTATGGGGAGAGCTGGAGAGCACTGGGGGTGAGAAAGAACAGGGGGGGGGAGCACTGGGGGGGGGAAAGAACAGCGGGGAGAGCACTTGGGGGGGAGGGGGGGAGAACACTGGGGGGAGTGAAGAGCACTGAGGGGGGAAAGAATAGGGGGAGAGCACGGGAGGGTGAAGAGCACTGGGGAGAAAGAACAGGGGGGAGCACTGGGGGGGAGTGGAGAGCACTGGGTGGGGGGAGAACAGGGGGGAGTACTGAGGGGAGTTGAGAGCACTGGGGGAGAACAGGGGGGGAGAGCACTGGGGGGAGTGAAGAGCACTGGGGGGAGAACAGGGGGGAGAACACTGGGGGGAGTGGGGAGTACTGGGTGGTGGAGGGGTGAAAAGCACTGGGGCGGGTGAAGAGCACTAGGGGGAGTGGATAGCACTGGGATGGTGGCTAGAGAAGGATGGGGAGAACTGGAGAGCTGGTTGGGGGGGCAGAAAGAACAGGGGGAGAGCACTGGGGAGAGTGGAGAGCACTGGGGGGGGGGGGAAGAACAGGGGGAGAGCAGAGCACTGGGGGGGGGAACGGGAGGGAGCACTGGAGGGAGCACAGCACTGGGAGGGGTGGAGAGCACTGGGAGGGGTGGAGAACAGGGGGAAGAGCACTGGGGGGAGGGGAAGAACAGGGGGAGAGCAGAGCACTGGGGGGGAGAATGGAGGGGAGCACTGGGGGGTGGATAGCACTGGGATGGTGGCTAGAGAAGGATGGGGAGAACTGGAGAGGGGGGGCAGAAAGAACAGGGGTGGAGAGAACTGTGGGGGAGGGGGCTGGAGAGTGTGGTGGGGGAGGAGAGCCCTGGGGGGGCAGGGAGCACAAGGTGAACTGGGGGGGCAGTAAAAAAAAGTTGGATAGGAGGATCGGCAGGGGGGCTACTTATAGAGGAAATGAGCCTTCTATATTGCTCAATGCAGCCGCTGAATACTTGATTCTCCTCCTCTCCCTCCTGCAAGCATTCAACGGCTGCATGGAGGAATATAGAAGGCTCATCTCCTCTATATACAGCCCCCCGGCGATCCTCCTATCCAGGCACACAGGGCTGGCTGTATGAGTGGCATCTCCTCCTCTTGATCACAGCGCTGGCTGGCTCTGTGTTCGGCGGCCGCTCTGTAACATGGCCCCACCCCCCCAAACCGGCTTGTGTGATAGGTGGAACGTTGATTCTCTCTACTATCACACAAGCTGGTCTGGGGGGGCGGGGCCATGTCACAGTGCAGCCGCCGAACACAGAGTGAGCCAGCCAGCGCTGAGATCTGCAGGAGAGGGTGGAGGATGCAGCCGCAACCAAAAGTGGCCCCAGGGCAGGTGGCCTATCGGGAAATCTCCCGGTATCCCAGTAAGCCAGTCCGGCCCTGGGCACAGTGGCTGCGTTTGATGGGCACAGTGGCTGCGTTTGAGGGCCCAGTGGCTGCGTTTGACGGGCACAGTGGCTGCGTTTGACGGGCACAGCGGTGGCAATTTATGGGCACAGTGAGGCTGCAATTGATGTTTTATTTGTATTTTTTTCATTACTTTGCCCCCCCACCAAAAAAACTGCAAAAACAAATAAAAAAAAACACTCTTTCTAGCTGCAAAAAATGAGAGAGAGAGAGAGAGAGAGAGAGAGAGAGAGAGAGAGAGAGAGTGGCTGCGTTTGAGGGCACAGTGGCTGCGTTTGACGGGCACAGTGGGTGAGTTTGACGGGAAAAGTGGGTGCGTTTGATGGGCACAGTGGGTGCGTTTGGCACAGTGGCTGCGTTTGAGGGCACAGTGGCTGCGTTTGAGGGCAGGGCACAGTGTCTGCATTTGACTGGCACAGTGGCTGCGTTTGACTGGCACAGTGGCTGCGTTTGAGGGCACAGTGGCTGCGTTTGGCACAGTGTCTGCGTTTGAGGGCACAGTAGCTGTATTTGAGGGCACAGTAGCTGCGTTTAAGGGCACAGGGTCTGCGTTTGAGGGCACAGGGTCTGCGTTTGAGGGCAGGGCACAGTGGCTGCGTTTGAGGGCCCAGTGGCTGCGTTTGATGGGCACAGTGTCTGCGTTTGAGGGCACAGTAGCTGCGTTTGACGGGCACAATGGCTGCGTTTGACGGGCACAGTGGCTGCGTTTGACGGGCACAGTGGCTGCATTTGAAGGGCACAGTGGCTGCATTTGAGGGCACAGTGGCTGCATTTGGGGGCACAGTGGCTGCGTTTGACTGGCACAGTGGCTGCATTTGACTGGCACAGTAGCTGCGTTTGATGGGCACAGTGTCTGCGTTTGAGGGCACAGTAGCTGCGTTTGACGGGCACAGTGGCTGCGTTTGAAGGGCACAGTGGCTGCGTTTGAAGGGCACAGTGGCTGCGTTTGAGGGCACAGTGGCTGCGTTTGAGGGCACAGTGGCTGCGTTTAAGGGCACAGTAGCTGCGTTTGAGGGCACAGTAGCTGCATTTGGCACAGTGTCTGGGTTTTATGGGTACAGTGGTGGCAATTGATGTTTTATTTTTTCAGTACTTTGCGCCCCCCCCCCAACAAAAAACTGCAAAAACTAATTAAAAAAAACACTCTTTTTTTGTTGCAAAAAATGAGAGAGAGAGAGACAGACAGAGAGACAGACAGAGAGACAGACAGACAGACACAGAGACAGACAGACACAGGGACAGACAGACACAGAGACAGACAGAGAGACAGACAAAGAGACAGACAGAGAGAGAGCTCGGCGGGGTACCTTAATTCTTCTGATCCACGGGCAGCCGTCCTCCTATTCTCCTCGTGCAGTCTAGTGGGCGGGCCGAACGGAAGCAGAAGAAATCAGCGGTGCTGGCGCCGCACGGGCCGAAATTCAATTACACTCAGGCATACCAGTGGGCGGAGGCGGAGCCAGATCAGAAGAGGCAGAGCCAGATCAGAAGAGGCGGCACAGGCACACACAGGCAGTGCCAGTGCATAGCAAAGAGCGGCCGCCACCTCTGCAGTTTATTGTGCTGAAGCCAGCCCAGAGAGAAAAGCGGCCCCAGGGCACTGAGTGCAGACGGCCTACCGGGAAATTTCCCGGTATCCCGGTAGGCCAGTCCGGCCCTGGTGATATCCCTTCCCTATGTTTTCCAAAAAGCTTAAAAATAGATTTTTTGACTGGAGCTACACTTTAAAAATGTACCACTTCAAAATTACAAACAGATTCTATTTAACACAACAAACCTACACAGTCCCTGTCTTGTTTGCACCGCCTGTATACTGCTGCTCGGAAGCCGGGGCTCTACGCCTTTCCTTTTTTTAATTTGGGTGCGGGGTTCCCCTTAATATCCGTACAAGACCCAAGGGGGCTGGTAATGGGCGGGGGGAGGCTACCCATGTCATTTTTCTCACTGATTTTCATCCATATTGCCGGAACCAGACATTACATTAGAACCGTCCCTGCACAAAATGACATTTAAAGGAAAAAAAGTCATTTAAAACTGCTTGTGGTTTTAAACACGGGGAAACACGTGCCAATTCACAGGCATACTATAGACACCCCCCATGCACAATATTCAAAGGAATATTTAACTTTTTATTTTTTTCACTTTAAGCGTCATTAAAATCAGTGCTCCCGAAAAACAGGCGTTTTTAAAGAACATGTTTGCATTGATCCATGTCCCCTGGGGCAGGAACCGGGTCTACAAACCCTTTTTAGGACAATAACTTGCATATTAGCCTTTAAAATGAGCACTTTTGATTTCGAACCTTCGAGTCCCAAAGACATTAATAGGGTTCTAAAGTTTGTACGAATTTTCGGTCCATTCGAAGGTTCTGGTGTGAACCGAACCGGGGGGGGGGGGGGGGGAGGTGTTCAGCTCATCCCCATCCATATTTTTCATCATAAGTTCAGTTTGATTTAGCCATGTTTGTGACATGTGTACATTGGGTAAATCCCCAATTTAAGTATAATATTAGCCATAGCTTTAAAAACCAATGCTAACATTGAATTAACACATTTTGTGCTAGTTAAACCTTTCTAAACGTCTTTGAAAAAACACTTCTTTGTTTAGGGCAGTAAAATCAGAGCAAGGCTAATTGAATGTGCTGCCAACCAACAGCACTTAAACTATGAAAGGAAAGTATAAAGCTTTTGTAACAGATTAAAATAAAATTAACCTTACAAATTCTAGTTTTATGCATCATATGATGGCAACATATTCTGCTTATCACAATACAGCCTGATTTATCGGAGATGGAAATGCTTCAAGCATTGATAAAAGCTTAACCACTTTCAGACCGGACCATTTTGCTGGTAAATGACCAGAGGTCTTTTTACACTTTGGCACTGCGCTGCTTTAACTGGTAATTGCGCGGTCATGCAATGTTGTACCCAAACAAAATTTGCGTCCTTTTCTTCCCACAAATAGAGCTTTCTTTTGATGGTATTTGATTGCCTCTGCGATTTTTATTTTTTGCGATATAAACGTAAAAAGACCGCAAATTTTGAAAAAAAATGATATTTTCTACTTTTTGTTATTAGAAAAATCCAATAAACTCAATTTTAGTCATACATTTAGGCCAAAATGTATTCAGCCACATGTCTTTGGTAAAAAAAAAGTCAATAATTGTATATTTATTGGTTTGCGCAAAAGTTGTCACATCTACAAACTAAGGTACGTTTTCTGCAATTTACGCAGCTTTTAGTTTACGACTGCCTATCTCATTTCTTGAGGTGCTAAAATGGCAGGGCAGTACAAAACCCCCCCAAATGACCCCATTTTGGAAAGTAGACCCCCTAAGGAAATTGATAAGAGGCATGTTGAGCCCATTGAATATTTTATTTTTTTGCCTCAAGCGATTGAATAATGACAAAAAAAAATTTTTTTTTTTTTTTACACAAAGTTGTCACTAAATGATATATTGCTCACACATGCTATGGGCGTATGTGAAATAACACCCCAAAATAAATTTTGCTGCTTCTCCTGAGTACGGGGATACCACATATGTGGGACTTTTTTGGAGCCTAGCCGCGTACGGGGCCCCGAAAACCAAGCACCGCCTTCAGGCTTTCTAAGGGCGTAAATTTTTGAGTTCACTTCTCACTACCTATTACAGTTTTGAAGGCCATAAAATGCCAAGATGGCACAAAACCCCCACAAATGACCCCATTTTAGAAAGTAGACACCCCAAGCTATTTGCTGAGAGGCATGTTGAGTTCATGGAATATTTTATATTTTGCCACAAGTTGCGGGAAAATTACAAACTTTTTTTTTTTTTTTTTTTTTCACAAAGTTGTCACTAAATGATATATTGCTCATGCATGCCATGGGCATATGTGAAATGACACCCCAAAATAAATTCTGCTGCTTCTCCTGAGTATGGGGATACCACATATGTGGGACTTTTTGGGAGCCTAGCCACGTACGGGGCCCCGAAAACCAAGCACCGCCTTCAGGCTTTCTAAGGGCGTAAATTTTTGAGTTCACTTCTCACTACCTATTACAGTTTTGAAGGCCATAAAATGCCAAGATGGCACAAAACCCCCACAAATGACCCCATTTTAGAAAGTAGACACCCCAAGCTATTTGCTGAGAGGCATGTTGAGTCCATGGAATATTTTATATTTTGCCACAAGTTGCGGGAAAATTACAAACTTTTTTTTTTTTTTTTTTTTTCACAAAGTTGTCACTAAATGATATATTGCTCATGCATGCCATGGGCATATGTGAAATGACACCCCAAAATAAATTCTGCTGCTTCTCCTGAGTACGGGGATACCACATATGTGGGACTTTTTGGGAGCCTAGCCACGTACGGGGCCCCGAAAACCAAGCACCGCCTTCAGGCTTTCTAAGGGCGTAAATTTTTGAGTTCACTTCTCACTACCTATTACAGTTTTGAAGGCCATAAAATGCCAAGATGGCACAAAACCCCCACAAATGACCCCATTTTAGAAAGTAGACACCCCAAGCTATTTGCTGAGAGGCATGTTGAGTCCATGGAATATTTTATATTTTGCCACAAGTTGCGGGAAAATTACAAACTTTTTTTTTTTTTTTTCACAAAGTTGTCACTAAATGATATATTGCTCACGCATGCCATGGGCATATGTGAAATGACACCCCAAAATAAATTCTGCTGCTTCTCCTGAGTACGGGGATACCACATATGTGGGACTTTTTGGGAGCCTATCCGCGTACGGGGCCCCGAAAACCAAGCTCCGCCTTCAGGCTTTCTAAGGGCGTTACAGTTTTGAAGGCCATAAAATGCCAAGATGGCACAAACCCCCCCCCAAATGACCCCATTTTGGAAAGTAGACACCCCTAAATTTAGGGGTACACTAGTGAGACTAGGTAATAAATGGCGGGTGCCCTGAAACTATAAAAAAATAACTAACCAACCAGCGTCACCTGTAACAGTTATATGGTGATCACTGGTGAAAGGGTTAACTAGGGGGCAATCAGGGGGCTTTATGCGGTAGTATATGGGGGTCCCTGGCGCTATAAAAAACTGCGGCGAACCTAAATACCTACCTGCCTAACTAGCGTCACCTGTGACACTAATACAGCGATCAGAAAAACGATCGCTTATTAGGCTGGGTTCACACTGGAGCGATGCGGGAACGCCACGAATGCGCGGCGGGTTCCCGCATCGCATGCCTCCCGGCGGCAGTTCACACTGCCCTATGCGAACTGCTGGGAGTGTCAGTGAAATGTTACTGACACCCCCAGATCAGTTCGCATATCGCAGTGCGATCTGCAAACTCGGATCGCATGGTGTGAACACCCATGCGATCCGATTCTGCTGCGGGCCAAAAAAAGGGTCCCGTGCGAATTTGCGGCGGGTGCGGCGGGTGTGGCGGGTGCGGCGGGTGCGGCGAATGGCTGAACTCGAATCGCACAGAGATCGGATGTGATTTGCACTGCAGTGCGGTGCGAATCACATCCGTTCTCATAAACCGCTGCAATGTGAACCCAGCCTTAGTGACACTGGCGACGGGGGGTGATCACGGGGTTAAACCTTTATTGGGGGGGTTAGGGGGGTACCTTAGAACTAAAGGGGGCTAACCCTAACTGCCCTAACAGTTATTAGTCACAAATGACACCCGCCGGGTGATCAGGGGGTTAAACCTTTATTAGGTAATAAATGGCGGGTGCCCTGAAACTATAAAAAATAACTAACCAACCAGCGTCACCTGTAACAGTTATATGGTGATCACTGGTGAAAGGGTTAACTAGGGGGCAATCAGGGGGCTTTATGCGGTAGTATATGGGGGTCCCTGGCGCTATAAAAAGCTGCGGCGAACCTAAATACCTACCTGCCTAACTAGCGTCACCTGTGACACTAATACGGCGATCAGAAAAATGATCGCTTATTAGGCTGGGTTCACACTGGAGCGATGCGGAAACGCCGCAAATCCGCGGCGGGTTCCCGCATCGCATGCCTCCCGGCGGCAGTTCACACTGCCCTATGCGAACTGCTGGGAGTGTCAGTGAAATGTTACTGACACCCCCAGATCAGTTCGCATATCGCAGTGCGATCTGCAAACTCGGATCGCATGGTGTGAACACCCATGCGATCCGATTCTGCTGCGGGCCAAAAAAAGGGTCCCGTGCGAATTTGCGGTGGGTGCGGCGGGTGTGGCGGGTGCGGCGGGTGCGGCGAATGGCTGAACTTGAATCGCACAGAGATCGGATGTGATTTGCACTGCAGTGCGGTGCGAATCACATTCGTTCTCATAAACCGCTGCAATGTGAACCCAGCCTTAGTGACACTGGCGACGGGGGGTGATCACGGGGTTAAACCTTTATTGGGGGGGTTAGGGGGGTACATTAGAACTAAAGGGGGCTAACTCTAACTGCCCTAACAGTTATTACAGTCACAAATGACACCAATGCAAAAAAAAAAAAAAAAATGACATTGGTGTCACTGTGACTGGGGGGCAGGGGTAATTGGGGGGGTGATCGGGGGGTAAAGGGGGGTGTGAGTGTGCCTGGCATGTTCTACTGTGTGTGTAGAGTGTTGGTGCAACTCACCGATCCGCTCTCCTCCGTGTCGGAACGAAAAATACCGACACGGAGGAGAGAATACATCACTTCCTCTCCTGTGTTTACATTACAGGAGAGGAAGTGATGTCACGGGGGATTCCTATTCGTCGGGAGCGATCGCGAGGGGGTGGCCATGAATGAATGGCCGCCCCCTCGTCCCGGATCGCTCCCGGACGAAAACCGACCGCCGCAGGCACCGGGCGGGGGCCCGATCGGGCCCCCGACCCGCGGGAGGCAAGGGACGTACATGTACGCCAATATGCCTGCCCGTGCCATGCTGTCGACGTACATCGTCGTGCGGCGGTCGGCAACTGGTTAAAATGTTAACCTTGCAAGTTTAAGAACTGATTCACAAAGCTTTTTAAAAAAATCTAAATGGAGATGTTAAAGCCTAACCAGCCAAAATATTTGCTTTTAGTTTTGGATAGAGTAGGGAAGAGTTTGATTTTTAGCCAGGATTAATGTCTGGTAGAGAAAGAGACACATTTAGGCTGCTTTCACACTGGGGCGAGAGCAGCGTCGGCGGTAAAGCGCCGCTATTTTTAGCGGCGCTTTACCGTCGTTTTAGCGGCGGTGTGCGGGCGCTAGCGGGGTGGTTTTAACCCCCGCTAGCGGCCGAAAAGGGGTTAAACCCGCCCGCAAAGCGCCGCTGCAGCGGCGCTTTGCCGGCGGTATTGCCGCGGTGTCCCATTGATTTCAATGGGTAGCAGCGGTATAGGAGCGGTGAATACACCGCTCCTTCACCGCTGCAAAGATGTGGCTGGCAGGACTTTTTTCACCGTCCTGCCAGCGCATCGCTCCAGTGTGAAAGCCCTCCGGCTTTCACACTGGAGTTAAAGGGGCCGGTTTTTTTCAGGCGTTACACAGGCGCTATTTATAGCGCTGTAACGCCTGAATACCGCCCCAGTGTGAAAGCAGCCTTAGGTACAAACATAAGAGGTAGAGCAAATGCTCCAAAGTGGCTAGCAGGGGCAAATCTCAATGGATCAAAAGACAAACAAATGATTATTTGTCAAAATGAACAGTAGGATTCTTTTGATATGTGGTAAAGCAGTCTACCAGTTTCTATATTTAGGTTTTGAGTCACTGTAAGGCCGCGTACACACGCGGGGACTGTTCGCTCAACTTTGTTCGTCAAACAGTTTCAGCGGACAGTCCGCTCAAAATTAGCATGGACGGACTTGCCCACACACGACGAACGAACAGTCCGCTGAAACCGTGCGCGATGACCTGAACGGCACGTACGACGGGACTAGAAAACGACGTCCTATACACTGCAATGCAACCTTCGGCGTGTAAATTCTTTCTGAGCATGCGCGAGACTTAGTTTGACGAACAAGCCTACACACGGGCGGACTGTCCGCTCAAACCAAGTTTCAGCGGACAGTTTTTCGGAATTTCCGAAAAACTTTGTTCGTCAGACTGTCCGCTGAAACTGTCCGCTGAAGCCCACACACGAGCGGACTGTCCGCCGAAACACTGTTCAGCGGACAAAGTTGAGCGAACAGTCCCCGCGTGTGTACGCGGCCTAAAACCAATTTTAGAATTCACACGTGGGAGACCTTCATAGATGGGAGGTAAGTTTGGGCCATGTAGCTATCTGAGACATGCTATGTGTATGTTTGGATGTCTTCCTTATTTTTTTGAAAGGAGCCATGCATATGTTTCATAACATGGGATTACAACATTTTACAACATTTTTTGTCTCTCATGGCACTGATTATTAACTTTTTAGCTGAATTTCAGCTGTGGCTTGTTGGTGGGGTTTGATACCTCATTTGACTCATGATGAGATGACGTCATGATGTCATCCTGCTTAACTTGTTTGGCGGGAGAAAACTTGTATGGTAGGCCACCTGCTTAGGCCCAAAAATTATTATAATGGCTAGAAATATATCGGAAAAAATGGGCTACTGATTACAGCTATGAATAATTTGCATGGTTGTATGAACCTTCACTTCTATATTTCACTAACAGTTCCCCACCATTTTGTTACATGAATTACAACAAATATTATTTTAGCTTTATGTACTTAATCACCAACAAGCATTGCCCCTTTTTTCTTTAATGGCATCCCAGTCTTAGTTTGTAGGGTTCAATATTGAAGGCTGCCCACAAGGTTTGGGAGTGTGTCTAAGGGAATGTTTGACCATTATTCCAGAAGTGCATTTGTGAGGTCAGGTATGCAGTCCCTGCTCTAATTCATCCCAAAGGTGTTTTATTGGGGTGAGTTCAAGACTCTTTGCAGGCCAGTCAAGTTCCTCCACCCCAAACAACCATGTCTTTATGGATCTTTCTTTCTCATTTGGTGGAGGGGTGATTATGGTGTAGGGTTGTTTTTCAGGGGTTGGACTTAGTTCCAGTGAAGGTAACTCTTAAAATGTCAGCATACCCGGAACTTGAGTAGCATGCACATAGTCCTGACCTCAACCTGGTAGAACACCTTTGGGATGAATTAGAGGGCAGACCACAAGCCAAGTCTTGTCTTCAACATCAGTGCCTGACCTGCTTCTGGAAAAATGGTCAAACATTCCGATAGACACACTCCTAAACCTTATGGACAGCCTTCCCAGAAGAGTTGAAGCTCTTACTTATAGCTGCAAAGGGTGGACCAAGTCAATATTGAACCCTATGGACTAACCCCGCACTGGGATTTCCGGCAGGGAAGAAGATTGAGGCTGGACTTAAAGGGATGACAGGCTGGGTAACGGGCTACGCGCTCGTAGCTCCCTGCTCCTTCAATGCCATTCAATGTAGTGAGCATTGAGCATCCCAGTATGGATCAGCGTGCACTTCCTACCTGATACAGAGGAACAATGTGGACCAGTTTTCCAGGGGGCGCTGAAATCCCATCTACACTCCCTGGTTGCCACATCCACCTTGGACCAGCTTCTGGCGGCACCTGTAAGAGAGAAGAATTGCGGACATCCACAAATTTGTGAAAGGCGGAAAATACATAGTTACATAGTAGGGGAGGTCGAAACAAGACACAAGTCCATAAAGTCCAACCTACGTGTGTGATTATATGTCGGTATCACCTTGTATATCCATGTATGTTGTGGTCGTTTAGGTGCTTATCTAATAGTTTCTTGAAACTATCGATGCTCCCTGCTGAGACCACCTCCTGTGGAAGGGAATTCCACATCCTTGCCGCTCTTACAGTATTGAACCCTCTACGTGGTTTAAAGTTAAACCACTTTTCTTCTAATTTTAATGAGTGACCACGAGCCTTGTTAAACTCCTTTCCGTGAAAAAGTTGTATCCCTATTTTTGGGGTCACCAGTACGGTATTTGTAAATTGAAATCATATCCCCTCTCAAGCGAGAATAAGTTCAGTGTTCGCAGCCTTTCCTCATAACTAATATCCTTCAGACCCTTTATTAGCTTTGTTGCCCTTCTTTGTACACTAGGTGAAGATGGACCAGAGTCTTGTAGAGCGGGAGACTTATTGTTTTATCTCTGGAATGAATCCCCTTTTTAATTCATGCCAATATTCTGTTTGCTTTGGTAGCACAACTTGGCATTGCATGCTATTGCTGAGTCTATCATCTACTAGGACCCCCATGCCCTTTTCCATCCTAGATTCACCCTTGTTTATCCTGTAAGTGTTTTTAATCCCTTTTATTAACCACTTTACCACTGGGCACTTAAACACCCTTAATAACCAGACCAATTTTCAGCTTTTGGTGCTCTCACATTTTGAATGACAATTACTCAGTCATGCAACACTGGACCTATATGAAATTTTTGTCCTTTTTTCACACAAATAGAGCTTTCTTTTGGTGGTATTTAATCACCTCTTAGTTTTTTATTTTTTGTGCTATAAAAGAAAAAAGACCGAAAATTCTGCGAAAAAATGTTTTTTTCTTCGTTTCTGTTATAAAATTTAGCAGATTAGTAATTTTTTCTTCATAAATTTTGGCCAAAATTTATACTACTACATATCTTTGGTAAAAATAAGTACAAATTGGTGGATATTATTTGGTCTTTGTGAAAGTTATAGAGTCCACAAGCTATGGTGCCAATATCTGAAAATTGATCACACCTGAAGGACTGACGGCCTATTTCAATTCTTGAGACCCTAATGCCGCGTACACACGATCAAACAATCCGGTGGAAAAGTCCGGCAAACTCAAGTCCGCCAAACAATCCCCCCGTGTGTAGCCTCCGGCATACTTTTTTGACCCGACAGTACGGCGGACTTAGAATTTTGGTTTGCACAAAAATGTGCACGCCGTACTCGCATTTCGGCGGACAATCCGGCCGTGTGTATGCCAGTCCGCCGTACTTTTGAAATGAGCGGACTTTTCCCGCCCGGAGAAAAGTCCGTTCATTTCGAGCGGGTCTCCAGGTAGGCGGGGCCCGCGAAGGAGACGTCGCTGGCCCCGCCGCCTGGTATGGACTTAAAGGGGAACCCCCAACGCCAAAAAAAATCGGCGTGGGGGTCCCCCCCAAGTCCACAACAGACCCTTGTCCGAGCACGCTACCCGGCCGGCCAGGAAAGGGGGGCGAGCGAGCGCCCCCCTCCTGAGCCGTACCAGGCCGCGTGCCCTCAACATGGGGGGTGCCTTGGGGAAGGGGGGCCGCGCGGCCCCCCACCTCAAAGCACCTTGTCCCCATGTTGATGAGGACAAGGGCCTCTTCCCGACAACCCTGGCCGTTGGTTGTTGGGGTCTGCGGGCGGGGGGCTTATCGGAATCCGGGAGCCCCCTTTAATAAGGGGGCCCCCGGATACCGGCCCCCCACCCTATGTGAATGAGTATGGGGTACAATGTACCCCTACCCATTCACCTGTAAAAAAAAAGTACAAAAAAAAACACAACACACGAGATAAAATACTTTATTGCACAGCTCCGGGGGTCTTCCGTCTTCGGGGGTCTTCTCGCCGGACTCCTCCGCTATCTTCTTGTAGCTCTTTTGCTAGCGGAGGAGTCCAGCTTTCTTCCTCGCCGCCGGCCTCTTCTCCCAACTTCGGGGTCTTGTCCCCCTCTTCGGTTCTTCTGCCGGGCCACCGCGCCTTCTTATAGCTCTTTTACAGGCGGTGACCCAGTCTTCTGTCGCCGCTGCCGCCGCTGCCGCCTTCCGTTCTTTTTCTTCTTCTTCTTCTCCTACTTCTCCAGGAGATGTTGACTCGACGCTCTCTCCGGCCACAATGCCAGGGACACGCTGCGCGGCCACTTATATAGGGACAAGGGGCGGTGTCACATGGCTTTATGTCACATGGGTTGGTCACATGGGTTGATGTCACATGGGGACTGTGACATCGTAAGGGGGCGGGGTCACCATGTGACACCAACCCATGTGACATAAAGCCATGTGACACCGCCCCTTGTCCCTATATAAGTGGCCGCGCAGCGCGTCCCTGGCATTGTGGCCGGAGAGAGCGTCAAGTCAACATCTCCAGGAGAAGAAGGAGAAGAAGAAGAAGAACGGAAGGCGGCGGCGGCGACAGAAGACCGGGCCACCGCCTGTAAAAGAGCTATAAGAAGGTGCGGTGGCCCGGCAGAAGAACCAAAGAGGGGTACAAGACCCCCGAAGTCGGAAGAAGAGGCAAAAGAGCTACAAGAAGATAGCGGAGGAGTCCGGCGAGAAGACCCCCGAAGACGGAAGACCCCCGGAGCTGTGCAATAAAGTATTTTATCTCGTGTGTTGTGGTTTTTTTTGTACTTTTTTTTTACAGATGAATGGGTAGGGGTACATTGTACCCCATACTCATTCACATAGGGTGGGGGGCCGGTATCCGGGGGTCCCCTTATTAAAGGGGCTCCCGGATTCCGATAAGCCCCCCGCCCGCAGACCCCGACAACCAACGGCCAGGGTTGTCGGGAAGAGGCCCTTGTCCTCATCAACATGGGGACAAGGTGCTTTGGGGTGGGGGGGCCACGAGGCCCCCCCTTCCCCAAGGCACCCCCATGTTGAGGGCACGCGGCCTGGTACGGCTCAGGAGGGGGGGGGCGCTCGCTCGCCCCCCTTTCCTGGCCGGCCGGGTAGCGTGCTCGGACAAGGGTCTGTTGTGGACTTGGGGGGAACCCCCACGCCGATTTTTTTCGCCGTTGGGGGTTCCCCTTTAAGTCCATACCAGGCGGCGGGGCCAGCGACGTCTCCTTTGCGGGCCCCGCCTACCTGGAGACCCGCTCGAAATGAGCGGACTTTCCTCCGCGTGTGTGGGCGAGTCCGTTCATTTCGAAAGTACGGCGGACTTAGTACGGCGGTCTTAGTACGCCGTATTAGTCCGCTGAAAAAGTGCCGTGTGTGGGCAAGTAGCCCGTTCGAAAATTCCGACGGACAGTTTGGCGGACGTCCGCCAGACTAAGTACGTCGGACAGACGGCTACATGTGTACGCGGCTTAACATGCCAGAAAAGTACAAATACCCCCCCCAAATGACCCCTTTTTGGAAAGAAGACATTCCAATGTATTTAGTAAGAGGCATGATGAGTTTTTTGAAGTTGTCATTTTTTCCCACAATTCTTTGCAAAATCAAGATTTTTTTCCTTTTTTTTTTTCCACAAAATTGTCATATTATCAGGTTATTTCTCACAAACAGCATATGCATACCACAAATTACACCCCAAAACACATTCTGCTATTACTCCCAAGTACGGCGATACCACATGTGTGAGACTTTTACACAGTGTGGCCACATACAGAGGCCCAAAATGCAGGGAGCGCCATCAGGCGTTTTGGAGCACCCAGGACAATTCTGACATTTCTCTCCTACATGTAAAAATCATCATTTATTTGCTAGAAAATTACAGAGAACCCAAAAACATTATATATTTTTTTTTTAGCAAAGACCCTGGAGAATACAATGGTGGTCGTTGCAAATTTTTATCTCACACGGTATTTGCGCAGAAATTTTTCGAACGCGATTTTTGGGGGGAAAAAACAGTTTTGGGCTTAAAAAAAAAAAAAAACAGTAAAGTTAGCCAATTTTTGCATAAAGTGAAAGATGAAGTTATGCTGAGTAAATAGATATCAAACATGTCACTCTTCAAAATTGCACATGCCCTTGGAATGGCGCCAAACGTCGCTACTTAAAAAATCCCCATAGGCGACGCTTTAAATTTTTTTTACTGGTTACATGTTTTGAGTTGCAGAGGAGGTCTAGAGCTAGAATTATTGCTCTTGCTCTAACGTTCGCAGCGATACCTCACATGTGTGGTTTGAACACCGTTTTCATATGTGGGCGGGGCTTACGTATGCGTTCGCTTCTGCATGCGAGCACATGGGGACAGGGGCGCTTTAAATTTTTATTTTTATTTTTATTGTTCATTTTACTTTATTTATTTTAGTTTGACATTTTTTTCCCCAAAAATAAATTTTTGATCACTTTTATTCCTATTACAAGGAATGTAAACATCCCTTGTAATAGGAATATGGGATGGCAGGTCCTCTTTACAGTGAAATCTGGGGGTCAATATGACCCCACATCTCACCTCTAGGCTGGGAAGCCTGAAATAAAAAAAATAAAAAAAAAGATTCTGGCTTTGATCATACTGGCGAGTTGGTAGAAGCACCGGAGGGCGGTGAGGGGTGGGGGGGCATCTATGGCTGGGTATTGCAGGGTATCACCGAGTATGGTTGGGTATCTCCGAGTATGGCTGGGTATGGTAATTTATGGCAGGGTATTGCAGAGTATTGGCAGGGTATTGGTGGGGTATTGGCGGGTATTGCAGAGTATTGGGGGGTATTGCAGAGTATTGGGGGGTACTGCAGAGTAATGGCAGGGTACTGCAGAGTATTGGGGGGTACTGCAGAGTAATGGCAGGGTACTGCAGAGTATTGGGGGGTACTGCAGAGTAATGGCAGGGTACTGCAGAGTATTGGGGGGTACTGCAGAGTATTGGGGGTACTGCAGAGTATTGGGGGGTACTGCAGAGTAATGGCAGGGTACTGTAGAGTAATGGCGGGGTACTGCAGAGTAATGGGGGTACTGCAGAGTAATGGCGGGTACTGCAGAGTATTGGGGGGTACTGCAGAGTAATGGCAGGGTACTGCAGAGTATTGGGGGGTACTGCAGAGTAATGGCAGGGTACTTCAGAGTAATGGGGGGTACTGCAGAGTAATGGCAGGGTACTGCAGAGTAATAGGGGGGAACTGCAGAGTAATGGCAGGGTATTGCAGAGTAATGGGGGGTACTGCAGAGTATTGCAGGGTATTGCAGAGTATTGGCAGGGAATTGAGGGGTTAAATTTGGTGAGCAGCGATGTGGGCACTGCAGATGCAGCCCACAGCGCTGCTAACACCGATCTCTTTCCCCTCCGCTGTACAGATCGGTATAGAGAGGGGGAGGGAGGAACCGGCGTCATAACATGACGCCGGTTTGTTTACAAGTGATCACTCCGTCATTTGACGGAGCGATCACGTGGTAAACGGCCGCGACGAGCGGCCGTTTACCGTGATCCAGTGGACCCGGCGGTCACGGATGATCTCGTGTGCGCACCCCAGGGGGCGCACGAGAGCAGAATTCTGGGAGCCCGTTAATTAACTGCCTCTCAGAGTAAAACAACCGCCCTGAAGCCGTTAATCGGCAATGGGCAGTTGTTAAGTGGTTAAAAATCCCCCTTGTGATACTGCACTTGGTGGCATTTCCTCCTCTTCTTCTTTTTCTATATAACACAGAGCTGGCAATACTCTGAAGGACAGCAGCCTAAAGTGCTTCACGCATATCTACTCCATTCTAAAGACTACCACTACTCCTAGTACCCTATTTTCACCAGAACTATTTGATTATGCTGAAATGCATTGCTTGCGCCTGAACCCCTAGACTTTGCTTTCTGTTTTTATCTATTTTAGAATAACTCTTTCATCTTTATTTGTCACTCCTCAGTGAAACAACTGCCGATTTATGGTTAGATTGTATATTCAGTGCTGTGACACAAATGCCATAGCATACAAAAACATTTTAGAAAACTGTGCACTTCCAACCTTGTTTGGGGCAGGCCTTTTTCTGCTAAAGCTTGATTGTTTTCTTGGGCACATATTCCGTTCTATAAAGACAGGGGGTTGATGATTTGGTGTGGAAGAACTTCAATGTCCTACACAAAGGCCAGACCTGAATTAACATGAATTGGAATGCTGATTTTGAGCCAAACCTTTACACCTAATAGGGGGTTATTTACAAAAGGCAATTCATTATAAGTGCAAACTACAAGTTCAAAGTGCACTTGAGATTGCACTGAAAGTACACTTGGAAATGCAGTCGCTGTGGATCCAAGGGGGGACATGCAAGGAAAATAAAAAAAACAGCATTTTAGCTTGCACATGTTTGGATGATAAAATCAGCAGAGCTTCCACTAATTTCAGATCTACCTCTCAGATTTACAGTGACTGCACTTCCAAGTGCACTTGCAGTGCAATTTCAAGTGCACTTTGCACTTGTAGTTTGCACTTGTAGTGCAAAGTGGATTTGCCTTTCATAAATAGCCCCCATTATCTCTAAGCAAGTGCCTCAGATTTGAACAGTTTGTTCAGCATTTAAAGTTGCATGTTTTCTTGTTTATAAACAGAAGGTGACATTAAACAGAGGAATGACTGTCACTTGCATGAAATAGTGACTGCCCCCTATCTGGACTTCCCGCTGGTCCCACTAATCCCCAAAAACGTAACCCATGAACCCATTAATAATTGGCTCTTTAAATTTAACAACTGATCTGAAATGGACCAGTGTGCTAAACAAGTGCTTTCTAATGCCGCGTACACATGATCGGAATTCTCGTCGGAAGACACTCTCATGGTTTTCCCGACGGAATTCCACTCAAGCTGTCTTGCCTACACACGGTCACACCAAATTTCGACCGCAAAGAACACGGTGAGTCCACCACATACTACGGGACTAGAAAAGGGAAGTTCAGCACCATGTCACCCTTTGGGCTCCTTCTGCTAATCTCGTGTTTATCGCGTGTTTAGTAGAAGTTTTGGTTAGAGACGATTCGCGCTTTTCAGACTTGTGCTTCAGATCGTTCCTGCTCTACAGTTTGTGCTTGTCGGTGCATATCTGCCTATAAGTACGTGTAGTCAGTTTGCATTTGCAGCCTATATCTTGGTATAGTACGCTTTGATTTTCAGTTCTTATTGTCCGTTCGTTGCTGATTTGCCTTTCGTTCTTTCAGGCCTTGCTGTTTATCAGTGCTTTCTGTTGTCCGTTCTGACCAGCCGACCATTTTGAAGCCATGTTGCTTGTACGTACTCGTCGTAGAGTTCGTGCTGTGCAGGGGCTTGGTGTTGGGGTTCTTACTTTGACACAAGCCCGGTCCATGAACAGGGTGGGGAGGAGTTCATGGACTAAGAATTGGTTGTTCCAGCGTGACCAGTTCTCTCATATGCCTTTGCTGTGTGAGATCCGTGAGAATAATCCTGATGATTTCAGGAATTATTTTAGGATGACGGACCCCGTTTTTTCACCGTCTGCTGGCTTTGCTGTCCCCTTATATCAGCAGGCAGGATACCTGCGTGTGGTAAGCCATCACTCCGGAGCAGAGGCTAGTTGCCACATTGCGGTACTTGGCGACAGGGAGAAGCCTTCAGGACCTCAAGTTCTGAACAGGCATCTCCCCCCTGGCTCTGGGAATCCTTATTCCAGAGACCTGTTCTGCCATCATCCAGGTCTTGCAGAAGGAATATATGAGGGTAAGTTTTCTCCTTTAAAATCACATTCTATGTATTTAATGTTTGCTAATGTATTGTATTTCTTTCATCATTCTATAATTAACATAATTGTAATAAACTGGGAATTTCCTCTTTGTCCTCATACATGTTGGATTTTTTTATGCTCCTTTTTTGTCCTTCATGCATATTTGCCTTCAATAACCCCCCTAGCATGCTATCCGAGGCCCATATACTCCTATAGTCTAGTCAAATAACAATGTATTTTGTCAGCTCCATTGTAATGCTTTACCCTAAAGACCCCCTAAAATGTTTACAAATGTTATTGGTATCCTTAAGTTCATGCAGAGTGCCAGAGGCTTTTTTGGGGGGCCCAAAATCATTTGGAACCCCCCTGCCCCCAACCACCAGGTCAGCTGACAGCAATCCTCTATCTGCTGACTTTGCCAAGCCCAATACACACTATACCTACCTCTTTTGTGGTCAGATTTATGGATGAATTTCTCCAAGCATGTAGTGCAAGGGCCTGCCTGATTACTTTCAAATGCTACTGTTTAAATTTTTCTTCTCATATTAGTATCTTAATAGGTAATTGCAGTATCTGAAAATGTGCATCCATTTATTAATTTGTTTTGATGCCACTTCTTATTACCTGTCCAGTGGGCTGCCAATAGTATAATTAAGGAGGGGCTGGCCAAAGTAACACATTACTTTGTTATTACTCCATTACATAGTGGAGAGGGTGGTTACTTGTCCAAAACATACCCCCCCAAAAAAATATTTCAAGGGGCCATCAGAGGGGGTGGTGAATCTGATAAGTGGACCTTATATTTTAGCCTTTAACCACTTGCTTACTGGGCACTTAAACCCCCCTCAGTCCCAGACCAATTTTCAGCTTTCAGCGCTGATGCACTTTGAATGACAATTGCGCGGGCATACAACACTGTACCCAAATGAAATTGTTATCATTTTTTTCCCACAAATAGAGCTTTCTTTTGGTGGTATTTAATTACAGCTCGGAGTTTTATTTTTTGCTAAACAAACAAAAAAAGATGCAAAAATGAATAAATAAATAAAAATCATGTTTAATAGTTTGTTATAAAATTTTGCAAACGGGTCATTTTTCTCCTTCATTGAAGTGCGCTGATGAGACGGCACTGATAGGCTGCACTGGTGGGCACTGATGGGCTGCATTGGTGGGCACTGATAGGCTGCATTGGTGGGCACTGATAGGCTGCACTGGTGAGCACTGATAGGCATAGTTAAGGCGGCACTAATAGGCACAGATAAGGCGGCACCGATGGGCACAGATAAGGCGGCACTGATGGGCAAAGATGGACACAGATAAGATGGCACGGATGGGGGGCACAGATGGGTGGCACGGATGGGTGGCACGGATGGGCACTGATAGGTACCACTGATAGATGAGACTGATGGGCACTGATAGGTGGCACTGATAGGTGGCTCTGATAGGTGGCACTGCTGGGCACTGATGAGCGGCACTGCTGGGCACTGGCAGATGACACTGATGGGCACGGATATGTGGCACTGGGGTGCAGCACCTTTGTTGAGGCAGATTGTGGGCACTGCTGGGTGGCACTGTGGGCACTGCTGGGTGGCACTGACGGGGGGCACTTAATTTTTATTAATGTGGCACTGGCAGGGGGCAGGTGGGCACTGGCAGGGGGCAGGTGGGCACTAGCAGGGCTGGCCGTGATCGGGACTGATGTCCCGATCACGGCCGCCGGTGATCGGCTTTTTTTTTTTTCTCCTCGCGCTGACAGCGCGAGGAGGAATAATAGCTGATTACCGGCTCCGTTATATCACATGATCAGCTGTCATTGGCTGACAGCTGATCACGTGATAAGGGGTCGGGAGCGACCCCTTGCACGGATCGGTGATCAGGCGAGTCTCATAGACTCGCCGATCACAGAGCGCGCCGCGCGTGCCCCTCAATAGACGTAGTCCCGGAAAAGGAGATCCGCGCTGTAGCCGTCATTCGGCTATAGTGCGGGTCTCAAGTGGTTAAATACTCTTTACAAGAAATGTTATACTGATGTTGGCCAACAATGTTTGTGTATAATCTGCTTGTAATGTTTCTGTGCAAAATTACTAATTAGATTTTTTTGTTTGACTCCACAGTTAACTTCAATGCTGCAGGAATGGCAGACTGTGGCCCCCCAGTTTTCCCAGAGGTGGGATTTTCCTAACTGCAGAGGGGCAATCAATGGGAAGCATGTCCACATCATCCCACCACCCCATTCGGGGTCATACTATTTTAACTATAAGGGGTTTCATAGTATTGTGTTGATGGCGGTGGTGTCGGGAAATATGAGTTTCTATATGTGGACGTGGGGAGGAATGGCCGGATGTCAGATGGAGGCGTATTCAACCGGACCGAGTTTTACTGATGTCTCGAGAGTGGTGGCTTGGGATTGGCACCCCCGGAGAAGAATGTCGAAGGACTTCCATTTGTCTTCGTAGCAGATGAGGCTTTCGGTCTGGGAAAGCATGTTATGAGGCCATTCTCCCAGAGGACCCTCACCCCTGAGAAGAGGATTTTTAATTACCGTCTGGCCAGAGCCAGAAGAGTTGTGGAAAACGCGTTTGGGATTCTGGCCAGCCGGTTCTGCCTGTTTCAAAGGGCCATTAATATGGCGGAATATAAACTTAATACCATTGTCTTATCTTGTTGCATCCTGCATAACTTTATGAAAAGAAACAACCCAAATTATGTGGTCACAGTTGGGCCTGAGGCCGGACTTCAACAAACAATGATGTCCCTGGAACGGCCCGTCCTGCAATATTTTTCGGGGAGGGGGGCCATTGCTTTGCCAGCACATGTTCAATACATTTTACATTTAATCTGCAAAAATCTGGATTTTGAATTCCTGATTGTGTTTCTTTTTTATCTGTCTCCTAGTGCACTTGTAGTGCCATGTGGTCTGTACATTATTATCTAAACCCACTGACACTGTAAACACCAATTTAAACACAAAAAATTGTATTGATCATTAAAAGAAGCCACACATTGTTGAGTAAAAGTCCTTTTACTCCGTACACATTCACATGTGCGTTGGAAAACATTTTTTTGTAAAAAAAAATATAACATTTTTAGTTATCTACATATTTTTTTGTTTTCAGGTTACATAAACAGCCATGTTTCAAAACAGAACATACACAACTCTGGAACTTACAAAGTTCAAGACTGAAAAACTTAAAAGGCAAAAGATCACACATTATATTGTCAAAAATGTGTGGATCTTGCCTTTAACAGATAGGGTGAAGTCACCCCTGTAAAAGCCTAATTTCGAAAATGCACACAAATTGGGAGTCAAACTGGGGATTTACATTCTGATCCCATGCCTAATGTCAACATGTGCTTTCTCCCATCATGGGGGACAAATGGACATGTTTTGGGGGTGCAACCCCTTCCTCTCACCTACTTGAGTTTTGAGGAAGGGGTTGCAGGCATAAAATGCGTACATTGATATCCCCTGATGGCAGATAGCACATGTTGACATACTGTGTGCATCTTCAAAATTAGGCTTTTTTAAAATTTAAAAAATTTGGAAAAAAAATCACAAAATAGTGCAATTTTTTGGGAAAATTAAATTCTTCCAAGGACACCAATCATGTTCTTAAGTTTTACTTCAATATCCATAGTTTTCTGTTTGATAATGTGTAAATCCTGACTGCACCACATGATGTCCTGGATTAGCCTTTGGGCACTGTCACTGGTGAAATTATCTGATTGTTCTTCCACAACCTGTACATCACCTAAAAATCAAAAAACCACACCATGTATTATAAATATGCAGGCATACATCTCTTATTACCTGAAGCTGGAGTGTCATACACTCACCTGTTGTGGTCTCAATCTCGACCACCCACCCCTCCTTCCTCTAGTTGTGACCTCTGAAGCGAAGGGTCCCTGGTGACCTCATATTTCCCGATTCTTTGCTTCCCTATGAGAATGAAACAAAAGGTATACTTAGCACACAGATATTTTAGGCAACAAATATGAATGATAAACATTGCTTGGAAGTGGGGTACAATTGTCTGTTTGGGCAGAATTACAAGCTGAAGACATGATTTATGCCCTTACTAAAGCTGGAATAGGTAAGATTTTAACTTTGGTGACATGAGTGGACTATACTGAATCTAGATTGATGCCTATATTGGCTTTTAAGATTATCCTGAGATGAGTGTTTTTATCTTTTGTTTGGTCTTGCAGAGAAAATGTATCCATTTAAGGACCAAGAATTCCTGGGCGAATTCCTGGATAAATACCGTGATATGTGCAATTTATGGGAGGTGAAAAACCCGTTATATCACAATAAAGCAGCTAGGAAGGCAATGCTGGAGAAACTGCTTGAATTTGTAAAGACCCAGGCCCCCAATGCAGACATGAGGTCTCTGGAAAATTGGTAGCTTGAGAAGCACCTATAGGAAGGAGTATCAGAAGGTCCAGCAATCCCTGAGGTCAGGAGCAGCAGCAAATCAGGTGTATGTACCCAGTCTGTGGTACTATAACAGGATGTGTTTTGATGACCAGATTGAGGGCAGGGAATTGCTTTCAACTCTTCCGACACCCCTTCCCTCCAGCCTTCCATCCAGCCTTCTCCCAAACCCCAGCTGAGGCTTCCGTGGACCAACCTGGGCCTTCCATCCAGGAGGAGATTGAGGAGCCCAGTTGGAGCCAGGTATAGGATTTTTATACATATTTTTTTTATGTTAAAATGATGGTTGTTAATTAGATGTTATTATTGATAAGAAATTAATGATTTAACAAAAAGTGTTTCACATATCAATAGACACTAGTGGCCAAAAATGATTGGGACAAGAATGAAAAATGCTGGGCTCAGAATGATAGTCCTTTCTATTTAGTAACATTAAATTTGCAACAGTCATGGGCTTAAAATTGTGTGTGTTTGATGAACAAAAAACAAAAACTATGTCCCTTTTTCATACACAGGAAGACCTCAGCCAGGATGAGGCTCTGGCAAGTGGCACACAGGAGGAGGCGGGGGAAGGTGTCAGCCAGGAGGTGGCAGGGCCCAGTAACACCCAGTCTTAGGTGCCTCCCCTCTGCCTTCCGTACAAAAGGTCCAGGAAGGGGACTAAAACAGAGGAGGCAGCACTGGCCCTCATCAAGGAGGCTAATGACGCCCTGAAATGCCCCCTCTAAGCTGTAGAGGCCTATGGCATCTACAGAGCCTCCAATTTACAGCAAATGGAGGAGGGCCAATGGCGCAAATGTGAAAAAATCATTTTTACAACCATCCACAAGGGGTTGAGTGGTGAACTGACGACGGCCACCTGTGTGAGCTTCCCCATCCTCCTCCTCCTCCTGCCACAAGTCCACCTCCAGGGAAGACTGCAGGGAAGGCTGTACGGAAGACAACAAAGTGATTGCCTGCCTTCAGTCTGGTCTGACAGAACACACAGTCTGTTGTAGTACCACAGCCTGGATACATATGTCATCTGCTGTTGTTCCTGTTCTCTGGGATTCCTGGACCAGATTGACCTCCTTTCTATATGGACTTCTCAAGCTACCAAGTTTTTGAGCCACAAAATTCATTTGTGCCTTGGGGGCCAAAGGCTTCACAAATTCAAGGAATTTCTCCAGCGTTGTCATCTTTATTTTGTTTTTATGATGTTAAATAAATTGTGATTTTTTTTTTTCTTCAGAAAATACTTGCCTATATGGTTTGGGCAGGAGAGGGGCTTAAGCCCTTGTACACACGGTTGGACATTCCGACAACAGAATCAAAAACAGATTTTTTTCGATAGATTTTGTCTGAAACTGGTGTTGCATACACATGGAAAATCCGATCGTTTGTAACGTGATGACATTTTTTAGTTATGACGGTACTACGTTCAGGCTAGTAGCGAATAGCTTTGGTCTAGGAATTTGATCTGAGCATGCGTGGCACTTTGTCCGATCAGAATTCTCTACAAACGATCGGACAAAGTCCGATCGGATCATGTTGTCGGAAAATCTTTATATCCAGCTCTCAAACTTTGTTGGTCGGACATTCCGACGGAAAAAGTTCGATGAAGCCCACACACGGTTGGATTATCCGGCAACACGGTCCGGTTGGGCGTACAAGGGCTAAGTGCCTAGTAAGCAAGAGGTTACATAATTCAAAGAAAAAAAAAATATCCTGTATTCTTCTACTTCAAAGGAAATGAAAAAAGATACTTTGGTGCATCTAGCACAATATCCAAAAAAAATACATTTTCTAAAATTGTAGTTTCTTTGTATAATAATTTCAAACATTTGTATAATAATCCCACTTTTTGCAAATAATTTGTGATTTTTGCAGATCCCAAAAAAAAGCCTCTCTCTACTGGTAAGTATGTAGAAGCACTGATCTATACAAAACGATTTGGTCTTGTGCTGTGCTCAGATGTGTTCAATTTAAACTAAGAAGAAAATTTTTTACTGACACAATATTGAGCCCTGTAATAAGTATGTAGTATGCTAATAGTAGCTCTCTTGCCCCTTGTTTTAACCTAGTTTAATTTTGTACCTAACCTTTATTATAGATTGGTAGTAAAGTCAGTTATATTACAAAACCTTGCACAAGGCAAATATCTCAACTTCTAATATATCATTTGCCGTAAAGTAAAAAGCAAATTCCAGTTCATCCCTATGGAACTGGGGAGGACAAACAGTGTGATTTCACTGAAATGATATATGTATTGCTTAGGCTTAGATAGACCTACTGAAGTAAAAATCACATTTACAGGGAGGCTTTCTCTGATACAGCCATGCACGTTGGCACTCCAGTACACACTGTGTTTTGCTGTACTCAAACTTTTTGGGGGGCGCAAAGAAACGGAAAAATTCAGAAAAAAAAACATCAAACGCAGCCACTGTGCCCATCAAATGCCACCACTGTGCCCATAAATTGCAGCCACTGTGCCCATCAAATGCAGCCACTGTGCCCATCAAATGCAGCCACTGTGCCATAAAGTGCTGCCACTGTGCCCATCAAATGCTGCCACTGTGCACATCAAATGCCGCCACTGTGCCCATCAAATTCTGCCACTGTGCCCATAAAGTGTCGCCACTGTGCCATCAGATGCAGCCAATGTGCCATCAAATGCAGCCACTGTGCCCATCAAATGCTGCCACTGTGCCGCTCCAGCATGATATTCTATTTATTGAGCATGCACAAAATAATTTCCTCACCTCCTATCTGCCCCAACACCAATTGTATAAGCACTTCAAGTCCCCAAGGAAGAAACACACTATGGAAATATAAAATTAATTATTTTTAAAACATTATTTAAAAAAAAAAAAGTTAGTAAAATATACTCAAACGATTATAGTTTCCATTTAAAGAAGACAAAAAAAATGGAAAGGGAACAGCAAAAGAAGTATAAGTCGAAGCATTATCTAATTAAAGGTAATTGCATTCTAATGAGGAAGCACGCCTTATTAATGACCTCTGCAGTAACTCTCAGTGTCCAATTTCCATTTGAAACAGAATCACAGCAAAAAAAAAGAAAACTGAAATCTTGACCTACAAGGATGATAATCCCATCAATGACGATCATAAAGTTGCCATTCTCCCTCGGTGACACATATGGACAGCTTGTGTTGGATCGGTACTCACAGGGTAACCACCCCCCATCAGGCTTGTGGTACTCGTGGTACTCTGACAGCAACCAACCCCTACGGTGCTCATGGTACTCACGGTATGGTACTCTAAAGGCACTCCCCCCCCCCCCCCCCGAGGTCCAGCCCTCCACTTACCGGGATGTGGTGTACTCTCCTGTGTCTGCTCAAGAGTGCAGGCAGCAGCGGCGGCGCAGGTGTCCATTCCTCAAGCGTTTCCTCTGCATGCCTCTGCATGTCTCTTCTTCCTAAGCGCTGGGCATCCAATAGGACCGCCCAATGCTTTGGCCAATCGGGAAACAGGTCTCACTGGCCTGCCTCCTGATTGGCGGGGAGGCACTGTAGTGTGAAAATAGTGATAATTATTTCATTATGGTCACACGATTGGGTGGGATCAGTGGGCATTCTCAGCCCCCACCGAGCCCTCCTTATTTTGAAGCTTATTAGAGCCTCTGGCTCTAATCTGGTGCTTCAAAAATTACATCCCCTCCCACCCCGTCATAGGAGTCCGTGCGTCTGGGGTCCTGAAAGGTGCAGCAATAAAACGAGGCAGATCGTGGCAGATTTTTCTTTTCTTTTTCGGGTCTGTTTTGGGGTGAAAAAGATGAATGGACATCGTGGGACTTTTTTTTTGTTAAATAAAGGACTTGTCCCCAAGTGTCTTTTCATTTTTAACATTTTGACACATTTTTGCGGAATGGTAGGGGTACATTTGTACCCCGTCACCATTTCACACAGAGGGGAGATCTGGAGGTCCCCTTGTTAAAGGGGGCTTCCAGATTCCGATAAGCCCCCCGCCCGCAGACCCCCACAACCACCGGGCAAGGATTGTGGGGATGACCCTTGTCCCCCCTTGTCCCTTGTCCCCATCAACATGGGGACAAGGTGTTTTGGGGACCCCAAAGCATCCTTCCCATGATGGGGGCATGTGGTTCAGGAGGGGGGGCACTCTCTCATCCCCCTCTATTCCTGCGGCCTGCCAGGTTGCATGCTTGTGGATTAGGGTCTGGTATGGATTTATTTATCCACAATTTTGAAAGGGTGCCAAGAATTTTGACTAGCCCATTTTTTGGAGTTTTGTGTGACATTATGTCCAATTAGCTTTTTTTCCTCCCTTTTTTTGTTTTGTTCCAATACACACAAAAGGATATAAACATGTGTATAGCAAAACGTGTTACTACAATACTTTTCTGTGAGAAATACTTGATTTTTGTGAAAAATTTCTGGGGTGCCAACAATTTAGGCCAGGACTGTATATTGCCAAGACCCGACAATTCATTACAGACATGATCAGTTTTAACTCTATTTTAAATTTTTCCTTTATAAATGTCATTTTGCTGTGGTACTGTTCTAAACACTGGAAAAATGTGCCACTTTACAGGCATACTATAGACACCCCCCGGCACGATATTTAAAGGAATATTTCATTTTTATTGTTTCACTTTAAGTATTAAGAAAATCGCTGCTCCTGAAAAAAATTACCATTTTCTCTGTCTCTCTCTCTCTCTTGCTACGAACATTATGCGGTGTCGTGGCAAATTTGAAAGCCACGGAGTCCCATTAAAGTCTATGGGACACTAACATGAAAAACCAAAAGTGCTCGTTTTAAATGCTTATATGCAAGTTATTGTCATAAAAAGTGTTTCGGGACCTGGGTCCTGTCCCAGGGCACATGTATACATGCAAAAAAAGTCCCCAAAGGTCCCCAAAGCACCTTGTCCCCATGTTGATTGGGACAAGGGCCTCATCCCCACAATCCTTGCCTGGTGGTTGTGGGGGGTCTGCGGGCGGGGGGCTTATCAGAATATGGAAGCCCCCTTTAATGAGGGAACCCCCTGATTCTGGTCCCCTATGTGAATTGGTAATCGGTATATTGTACCCCTACCATTTCACAAAAAAAGTGTCAAAAATAGTAAAAAGGACAGGAGACAATTTGGGACAAGTCTTTTATGAAAAAAAAATGTCCCACGATGTAGATCCATCTCACGCTGCCCAACAAGCTGAAAAAGGAAAAAAATGCAACAGCTCCACCTCCATGGGAGGCTCTCGTCAAGTGATGCTTCTTCTCAATCACAGCTGTTATATTGCTGAGGGTGGGGCCACTCTGTGATGTAAACGGGCAACCCCGCCTTCCTCTAATGCCACGTGGCATTAGATGGGGTGGGGTCACCTGTTTATGTCACTAGATGGCCCCCTTAGTTATATAACAGCTGTCAGCTGTTTCTCTTTTTCCAGTCTGTCAGGCGGCGTGAGATGGATCTAAATTGCGGGACATTTTTATTTTTTTATTTTTTAATAAAGGACTTGTCCCAAAGTGTCTCCTGTATTTTATACTATTTTGTACCCATTACCAATTCACATGGGGGGTGGCTGGGATCTGGGGGTCCCCTTGTTAAAGGGGGCTTCCAAATTCCGATAAGCCCCCGCCCGCAGACCCCCACAACCACCGGGCAAGGGTTGTGGGGATGAGGCTCTTGTCCCCATCAGCAAGGGGACAAGGTGCTCTGGGGATTCACTGCAAGAATACTTTTATCGGTAGCGGGAGAGGACCCCCCTCCTGCCGTGATCCGGTGCCCTCTACCACTTACCGGAGCCATTGACAGTGGCGGAGGCAATCCCGTTTGTCTCCTTGCTAGATATGGAGACGAGTGAGGGGAAGATGGCCCCCGCCCGTCTCCATACCTTAGCAGGGTGGAAGCAACGTCAAAATGTCACTTCTGCCCATACTTCTTAAAGGCACATTTTTTTTTTATGTCTTTTTTTTTTTTTTTTTTGCATTTAAGTCCAAATATGAGATCTGAGGTCTTTTTTACCCCAGATCTCATATTTAAGAGGTCCTGTCATGCTGTTTTATAATACAAGGGATGTTTACATTCCTTGTAATAGGAATAAAAGTGACAATTTTTTTTTAAATCAATGTAAATATAAAAAATAAAAGGTAAAATAAATAAATACGGTGTGACAGAAAGTATTGCAACGATCGCCATTTTATTCTCTAGGGTGTTAGAAAAAAAAGTATAATGTTTGGGGGTTCTAAGCAATTTTCTAGCAAAAAAATTTTTTTTAACTTGTAAACACAGAGTCTGAAAAAGAGGCCCGGACCTTAAGTGGTTAAAATCCATACCAGACCTGAAGGCTCTGGTATGGATTTTGGGGAGGACCTCTATGCAATTTTTTTTATACTTTTTGGTTTGGGGGGAACTCCTGCCGTTTTTTTTCAATGAGTTTTATCTATATTGCCGAGACCTGATAATTCATTACATCCGTGATCAGTTTTAAATGACTTTTTTTCCTTTAGAAATGTAATTTTGCTGTGGTACTGTTCCAAACATGGGACAACTGTGCCACTTTACAGCCATACTATAGACACCCCCAAGCACGTTATTTAAAGGAATATTTCATTTTTATTGTTTCACTTTAAGCATTATTAAAATCACTGCTCCTGAAAAAACTGCCGTTTTTATAAAACTTGTCCCCTGGGGCAGGACCCAGGTTCCTAAACACTTTTTATGACAATAACTTGCATATAAGCCTTTAAAATCAGCTCTTTTGATTTTTCATGTTTATGTCCCAGAGACTTTAAAGTGGTTGTAAACCCTCAGATACAAGTTAATCTTATCAGATACTACATAACACAGGCAGCTGATCGCTGCCTGTGAAAGTGCACTTACTTGTGTAGTTATGATATAAATCGTCTTTTTAATGTCCATGACGTCATGCGCGATTGCACAGTATGCACTTTCAACAGCGGCATGTATATAATGCTGTTTGTTTCTTTCCTGCTTGAGGATTGGTTACGACACTACAGCGCATGCGCAAGATTTCGGCAGGGATACGATCTCTTTATGTAGGTCAGACAGGTCAGATGCATGAATGGAGGGGGGAGTGGTGCCCCTGCGCCCCTAATGGACGGACCGCCACTGCCCTACCCAAAATGGGGAAAAAAAGGTTTCCCTATAATTATACTATATGTATTAAAACAAAAATCTAAAAATAAAAATAAAAAAAAATGATAAAATATCTTACGATGGCAAATAGGCAGTCAGATTGCCACCTGAACCTTTCAGGAAGCACAATGGTATGCTATGCAGACTCTATACTTTCCAAGATTATTACAGCCCTGCCTTTTTAAACAACAAGCTTTATCACTAGCCTTGGCTTACTCTGAAGTATAAGGCCATCCACCATTTGGGTTAAAGAGGCAGGAAAAATGGAACAACAGGGATTTATCAGCCTATAATTCTTTTTATAATCTGCATTTATTTTCTGCAGATCATCCAAAGTAATAATACAAAATAATCACTGTCAATGTCAATGCAGACATATAACAAAGAGTTATACAGAGGAACTGTGAGGGTCGTGTAGTACAGTCTGGAATGTGGATAGGGCTTCTGAGTCAATATGAAAGATGTCAAGAAAAGCCCTTGGAAGGTTTTCATGTCTAGGTTTCAGGTTGACTTGTCCATGTACCAATCTGATAAATAAATAATACCAGCCTATAATTAGTTGAGGCGGATTTACTAATGGAGTTGAGCACCTAAGTGAATATTCACTTCAATTATCCAATCATGTGAAAAGCAAATTTCATTTCACTTTCAATACTCAATCATGTTCAGAAGAAATAAGCAAAGGGGATTATTTTCACATGATTGGATAATTGAAGTGATAATTCACTTAATTTATTGAGTCAGGTACTCAACTCCTTTAGTAAATAAACCCTACTAGTAATTCCAAATTCAATTTAACTCCTGATGAAGTAGCAATGGAAAACTGTGAATTTTATTGAGTCAAGCCTATCCCATTTCTAACAGCATCAGGATGAGTCCTTGACATATCTTTTATACGAGTAATCACAATATAATGTGTATACAATGATGTTTATATGACTTTTATGCATATGCATTAAGTCCTATAAACATTTGGAGATTTCATATTTGCCACATCACAAATGTGAATTTTCCATTACGAACACTAGTTTAAAAGGCTTGTTCTTACTTCTGAGCATGCGTGTTTGTGCTTTGGACTTTTGTCCGATGGACCTGTGTACATATGCTCGGAAAATCCGACAACAGATATTTTTCCACAGAAAATTTTAAAGCCTGCCATCCAACATTTATCCATGGAAAATCCGATGACAATTGTCCAATAGAGCATACAAACGGAGGGATTTTCTGTCAACAGCCTGTCATCACACAATTCCCATCGGAAAAGCCAATCATGTGTACAAGGCTTAAGTTCAGTGCTTGCAACCTTTCCTCATAACTAATATCCTCCAGACCCTTTATTAGCTTAGTTGTCCTTCTTTGTACTCGCTCCATTTCCAGTACATCCTATTCTCTCTGGAGAAGAGACGTTTAAGAGGGGATATGATTTCAATTTATAAATACCATACTGGTGACCCTGCACCGTACTGGTGAATTTCCTTCCACAGATGGTGGTCTAAGCAGGGAGCAGCCATAGTTTTTAAAAAAACTATTAGATAAACACCTGAATGACCACAACAAGGCAAGATAGTGTGGAACTTGGTGTCACCCTTATTCGGAAAGGGGTACCACTTGTACGTGGACAATTATTATATGAGCGTGCCACTGTTTAGTCATTTGTTTGATCAGCAGATTGGAGCATGTGGCACCGTGCAACCTAATCGCCGGGGCTTTCCCCAGGGGCTTGTAGATTCTCGTCTTAAGCTGGGGGAGAGAGCCTGCTTGCAGTGCAATAACTTGCTTGCTATGAAGTGGAGGGATAATAAGAATGTTTTCGTTCTTACCTCCCTTCATGCAGACACGACAGTTCAAATTACTACAGTGACTGGTGTTGTGTAGAAACCCCTCTGTGTCCACGAATATAACCAAAATATGGGAGGGGTGGACCTTAATGACCAGTTGTTGGCGCCATATCAAGTTGCCTGTAAGGCCAGACGCTGGTACAAAAAAGTGTCTGTTTACTTATTTCAATTGGCTTTGCTGAACGCTCATGTGCCATACAGAGCTTCAGGCGGGACTTTATCCTTTCTTATATTCCAGAAAGAGATTGTCACAGACCTTCTGTATCCAGACGGTTCTGCACCTCATCATTCCCAACCAAATGCAGTAAGCCGGCTGCATGAGAGGTATTTTCCGTATGTCCTCGAGAGTACTCCTACCCAACGAGCCCCCCAAAGAAGATATCGTGTCTGTTCCAATCGAAATTCGGACAGAGGGCTTGCCCATGGAAAAGTTCAACCGTGTGTATGTGCCATAACTTTTTTGCGGGAGGATGCCCCCATGCTTTCGTATATATATATATTTTAGGCACAGGTTGCGTTAAAAAATGTTTTATTTTTTACTGTTTTTTTTGGTATTTGCTTTGTAGGTATGGTATGGTAAGGTTTTACTGTTATACTGTAATGTTACTTTGTTTTAATGTTAACCATAATTTGCTTAGCAGGTACGCCATTCAGTTGCAGCGCGGATTTATTTATCTTGACAGCAACAGCGTTTGCTCCCACGATACATAAAGCTGTGACTCCAACGCTGTAGGAGATGATTTCACAACCACAGTTAAAAAAAAAAAGAGCATACCGTATTTTTCGGACTATAAGGCGCACCGGATTATAAGGCGCACTAGCAACGACCGGCTGATAAAATGGATATTTCCATATATAAGGCGCATCAGACTATAAGGCGCACCGGATTATAAGGCGCACTAGCAACGACCGGCTGATAAAATGGATATTTCCATATATATAAAGCGCATCGGACTATAAGGCGCACGGTCGATTTTGTGAGAAAATTTAGGCTTTTACGTGCGCCTTATAGTCCGAAGGTTTACGTCAAGATGACAGATACTGTTAACAAAGAACTCCAGCGATGTCAACAGGTCATATATAAGGCGCACCGGACTATAAGGCGCACGGTCGTTTTTGGGAGAAAATTTAGGCTTTTACGTGCGCCTTATAGTCCGAAAAATACGGTATATGCCGAATCATGGGGGCAGCAGGGGAGGAGGAGCGATGTTGCTCCTAATGCCACGTACATATGATCGAAATTCCGACGGAGGGCTTGCCCGTGGAAAAGTCCGACCGTGTGTACACGGCATAACTTTTTTGCGGGAAGATGACCCCATGCTTCGGCATATATAAATGGTGCATGTATGCCCATCATTAGAAGTGGGTGGATGAAGGGAGGTATTCTAATGGTGGGCATACCCACCGATCAATCTCTTTTTTTCGTTCAGTCAACAGGCTGCATAAAAGAAAAAGATTACAATATATGTCCAACAAGGACCAGCAACGTACTGGTATGTTGCTGGATTTTGAATGGTTATACCAGAATGATACCTGTGGGTTTAGGTATCATCTTGGTATCATTCTTTTCAGCCAGTGATCGGCTTTCATGTAAAAGCAATCCTAGTGGCTAATTAGCCTCTAGACTGCTTTTACAAGCCGTTGGAAGGAATGTCCCCCCTCCCGGATATAAACAGCGCCATTGGGAAATTGGGAAAGCATTTTATCACACGAAATGGTGTGGTCAGATGCTTTGAGGGCAGAGGAAAATACTAGGGTCTAATGGACCCCAATTTTTTCAAAAAAAGAGTACCCGTCACTACCTATTGCTATCATAGGGGATATTTACATTCCCTAAGATAACAATAAAAATTATGAAAAAAAATGGAAGGAACAGTTTAAAAATAAAATAAAAAAGCAAAATAAATAATAATAAAAAAAGCACCCCTGTCCCCCCTGCTCTTGCGCAAAGGCGAATGCAAGCGTCGGTCTGGCGTTATATGTAAACAGCAATTGCACCATGCAATTTTAGCAGGAGACCCCCTCTGTAAATCTAATGTGGTAACATGTAAAGGCTTTTAAAAATGTATGTAGTTTGTCGCCACTGCGCATGTGTACGCAATTTTAAAGCATGTCATGTTTGGTATCCATGTACTCGGCCTAAGATCATCTTTTTTATTTCATCAAAGATTTGGGCAATATAGTGTGTTTTAGTGCATTAAAATTAAAAAAAGTGTATTTTTTCCCCAAAAAATGCGTTTGAAAAATCTCTGCACAAATACTGTATGGGAAAAAAAAATACAATACCCACCATTTTAATCTGTAGGGCCTTTGCTTTAAAAAAATATATAATGTTTGGGGGTTCAACGTAATTTTATTGCAAAAAAAAAAAAAATGTAATGTAAACAAAAAGTGTCAGAAAGGGCTTTGAAGAGTGGGTGATGTGTGACATAAGCTTCTAAATGTTGTGCATAAAATGCCAGGACAGTTCAAAACCCCCCCAAATGACCCCATTTTGGAAAGTAGACACCCAAGCTATTTGCTGAGAGGCATTTTGAGTCCATGGAATATTTTATATTTTGACACAAGTTGCGAGAAATTTTTTCAATTTTTTTTGTACAAAGTTGTCACTAAATGATATATTGCTCAAGCATGCCATGGGCATATGTGAAATTACACCCCAAGATACATTCTGTTGCTTCTCATGAGTATGGGGATACCACATGTGTGAGACGTTTTGGGAGCCTAGCCGCGTACGGGACCCCAAAAACCAAGCACTGCCTTCAGGCTTTCTAAGGGAGTACATTTTTTATTTCACTCCTCACTGCCAATCACAGTTTCGGAGGCCATGGAATGCCCAGATGGCACAAACCCCCCCAAATGACCCCATTTTGGAAAGTAGACACCCCAAGCTATTTGTTGAGAGGTACGGTGAGTATTTTGCAGATCTCGCTTTTTGTCACAAAGTTTTGAAAATTGAAAAAAAAAAAAAATGTTTCCTGTCGCATCTCATGGCAGCATACACCTATGGGTTGTTTTTCCCCCCCGCAACCTGATAGGACCGTTTAACTATTAAATCCTGAGATGGCCTCTGCCTCAGCATTCTCCTTTTTTTCCTCACCTGAGAAGACCGGACATCACCCCTTACCGCTATCGCCCCAGCCAGGTTCAAGACTCTCCTGGGTGGAAGTTCTACCTGTACAGCCTCTAAATGAGCTTAATGGAGGTATCCCCACTCTGATGGTCTCAGGGGTATAGTTTTTATCTTTACAAATCTTAAATAGATTTATTATGCAGCGGCCTCTAACCTGTGCTTTCTTGGCATTTTCTGTTCCTTTCCTTGCTGAGCTCTGTAGTTTCCTCGCTCCTCGGGTGCCGATGTTTGGACTCTTCAGCGCATGCGCCGGCGTCCACTACCTCGCTGTTCTGTCGGTTCGCCAGTTTCCAAAATGGAGTCGGACGTCACGGGACATTTTTGCGCATGCGCGAGATGACGTCGGCGCTGCGGGTCGACAGTGGCGCGGACTTTAAAAACAGCATTTTTTCTTTGTGTACTGTGGCGGCTGCTGCATTACTAATAAGCTAGTTTTGAAGTCTTTCCGATCGTTTCTTTCATCTCGTTTCCTTTCGGATCTTAAGGTCAGTCTCTTCGTATCTAAGGTTCTTTTTTTTTTGCAACTTGCATATCTCCCTACCTGTCTTTGCACACTGACTTGCGTTCGTTTTTAGGATTCACTCTTCATGGAGGCTGCTGCCCCTGCAGACCATCGCCAGCCTAATAGGTAAGTGGGGTCAACTTGGTAAGTACGAAGAGGAAAAAGAGAGCCTGTCACTAACGCTGTCTAACTGCACAGCCCTATCAGGTCATCCAGATCATCGCACTCAAGGCGTTCAAGAAGAAGCCGCTCAAGTCATAGACGAGACCGAGACCATGGCAGAAGCCGTTCAAGACGTAGAGAGAGTGGAGGTCACAGGAGGAGTCGATCAAGGTCCTACTCTCGACATGGCCACTCCTACCACAGAAGAACCCCTACACGCAGACATTCTTCTCGCGCTCGAAGTCTCCATCCCTCTAGAAACTCATGCTGGGTCTGTGGCGCAATAGCACTCCCAGATAAGCTGGCCTGTCGTTCATGCTTCAATGAAGCAACCAGAGACAGAGAGTTAGATCCTAGTATTTCAGCTACTGAATCGCCCCTCCAAATCGCAGGGCCGGAAACTAGCAGACCTTTGCAAGGTACCACATCTGCTACTCCCTCCGCTTCAAAGATGTCAGATCCTTTGTCAGATAATGATGACATTGACACTTCTACCGGCTTCGACTTTGCACTGGTCGAACCCATCATTAAATCAGTGAAGGAAGCAATCGATTGGGCGGAAGAAAAACAAACTCTTCAGAAAGTAAGGAAATACTTTCCAAATCTCAAAAAAGATCCTGAGACCTTCCCATTTATTGAGGAACTAGAGGATTTGATTAAAGAGGAATGGCAAAAGCCGGAAAAGAAGATCAGCATAACTAACAGGTTAGCAAAACTTTACCCCCTGAAGGAGCCTAGTGTCACTCCATTAGTGACCCCGCCAGTGGTGGATTCTTCTCTGATGCGTCTTGCCAGACATGTGACACTTCCAATCGAAGATGCTATTACATTTAAAGATGTGCTGGATAGGAAAATTGACTTAGATCTGAAAAGATCTTACCTATCGGCAGGAGGCGCATGCAGACCAGCTGTGGCCCTAGCAGCTGTCAGTAGAGCCATTTCCAACTGGTCCGCCAATGCCGAGAGGCTGGTATCAGAAGGAGTGGAACAAGAGAAAGTAATCTCAGCCCTCCAGGAACTATCTCTAGCAGGCGACTTTGTCGCAGAAGCCTCTGTAGACATAATTAAATCTACATCAAGAGCAATGCTGAGCTCAGTAATGGCCAGAAGGGCACTTTGGCTAAAGCCCTGGTCAGCAGACCCATCCTCGAAGTCAAACTGGTACAAGATTTCCTTTGACGGAGCAAATCTCTTTGGAGAGAAACTAGACTCGGCGATTTCTAAAGTTACCGGGGGAAAATCAGGTCTGATCCCTTCAGATAGAAGATCTAAACAGCGAAGACCGCCAGCTTCCAGACGAAACCTCCCAGACAAATATAGGGAGGCAGGATCCTACAGACCTGGCAAAGAGTATATGAGAAACTGGAGGAACCCTCAATCATCCTTCCTCAAGCTTCAGAAAGCCAAGACCCCTACTACAGGGGATCAAAAGTCTTTTTGATGGTACGCCCGCCCAACCAGCTGTAGTAGGAGCCAGGCTCAGGTTGTTCAGGCAGGTATGGGCGGAGACAATAAAGGATCCATGGGCAGTGGCGACTGCCCAGTTCGGACACAAATGGAGGTTCCGAAAGCACCCAAGGGACCACTTCCGGGTAACAAAGCTACCATCTTCTCAACAAAAGAGAATACTACTGAACGAATATGTTCAGGACCTAATGCAGAAACAAGCTATAAGGGAAGTTCCTCTGCCACAGAGAGGGAAAGGATTCTATTCTCCTCTATTTTTGGTAAAAAAGAAAACAGGAGACTTACATCCTGTCATGGAGAGTCTGCAGACAATCCTCCAGGCCATCAACATAGGAGACTGGATGCTCTCCATCGATTTACAAGACGCCTACTTGCATGTTCCCATTCACACCTCATTTCAGAAATTTCTCCGCTTTGTTGTAGGTCATCAACATTTCCAATTCCAAAGTCTCCCGTTCGGAATATCCACTGCTCCAAGAACATTTACAAAGGTTTTACTACCAGTTGTAGCCCTATTAAGGGAACAAGGCCTGAGAGTGCATCACTATCTAGACGATATCCTTCTCCTGGCCGACAACCGAGATTCCCTCCTACTTCATTGCGTAATCTCCACCCTGCAAAAATTCCGGTGGCTGATAAATTGGGGGAAAAGCAGTCTAAGTCCCACGCAGCGAATGATTTTTCTGGGGGTGGAGCTGGATACCCGACTCAACACAGTAGAACTCCCAGAGCAGAAAGTTCCCATCCTAATCCGGAAAGCAAAGAGACTACTTGTGGCCACTACCATTCCCGCCAGGGAATGTCTCAGTATTCTAGGGTCATTCTCGGCAACTATTCCAATGGTACAATGGGCCCAGTGGAATGCCAGACCTCTTTAATTATCATTCCTGAAACAATGGAATGGCGTGTCAATGACCCAGCCGATATTGATTCGGAAAGAGGTGAAGCAATCGCTATCACGGTGGACCAAACCACACAATCTGAAGAGGTGCAAACGCATAGTCCTTCTCTCTCAAGAAGTAATCACCTTGGATGCCAGCATGGAAGGATGGGGAGCACACTATCGTCACCACGCAGTTCAAGGTTGTTGGCCATTCAGGACACACGATGTGGTAGCCAACATATTGGAGATGAAAGCATCATTCCAAGCACTACTAGCCTTCAGCCCATTTCTGGAGGGGAAAAAAGTCCTACTAAAGATGGACAATCGGCGTGTCCAAGATGGCGACCTGAGAGGTTGTGGGTGCTAGAGCTCTGCTGGCAAATTATCCTGAATTGGCGCTCCTGCTGTGCTTTCCGGGCAATTAAAGCTTACCTGGGCTCCGGATGTCCTCTAGAACGAGACAGAAGGGAAAGCGGCTTCATTTCCCGGATCAGACCCCGGTGGCGGCCCCCCGTGAGGTGATCCCTCCTGTGCGAGTGTGCAATATGGCCTCTCAGACGGACATGGGCGGGCAGGCGGAGGACGAAGGCCTAGGCTTCCGTGAAGTGATGGCAGCCATTGCAACGTGCCAAGCCACCCTAACCAACAAAATAGAGGCTGTGCAGCTGGACGTTGGCCTCGTCCGCCAGGACCTTGACAAGCTGCGCTCACGTGTGTCTGAAGCCGAGCAGCGTGTGGGGAGAACGGAGGACCTTACTGCCGAGCACGCGGACTCGATCCGCTCGTTACACACGCGGGTTCGGGCGCTGGAATACAAAGTCGACGACGCCGAAAATAGGAATAGGAGGAATAATCTCCGCGTCGTCGGCCTGCCTGAGGGAGCGGAGGGCAAGAACCCGACGTCCTTCGTTGAAGACCTGCTGCGGAATTTGCTACCTGAGGCGCAATTCTCCCCCTACTTTACGGTGGAGCGTGCCCATCGTGTCCCCCCTACTCCCGGGCCTCCTGGGGCGAGGCCGCGCACTTTGATATTTCGGCTGCTGAATTTTAGGGATCGGGACGAGGCTCTGCGGGCTGCCCGCAGGGTGGGAGACATGCGTTACCAGAACGCCACCTTAATGCTGTTCCCGGACTATTCCTTGGAAACTCAAAAGCTGCGCAGATCCTTTGACCAGGTGAAGGTGGGTTTGCGGGCACGCAATATCAAGTACAGTGTTCTATTCCCGGCCAGATTGAGGGTGCAGGACGGAGAAGCCACCAGATTTTTTACCAACCCGCGGGAGGCTGCGGCCTGGCTTGAATCCTTACCTCCTCATCGTTAACTCACCGGTAACCTGTTTGTTTTTCCTTGGCCTATGCGGGGGGTCGCTTCTCGGTGACCTCCGGGACTGTTTTTCCGTCTTTTGGATCGTGGAATAATGACTTTTTGCCTGATTTGCCCTTCTGGGGGGGATTTGCCTGGGGCTGTGACTGGGGTTGCCTAGTACTGTCTTCTCAGACTGTGCCCCTGTGCAATTGCTGAACATTTGCTCTGGTTCTGCCCCTGGCTACGGATCTCCGCTTGTATAAGCGGACGGTAGCGAGACTGAGGCCTTATCTGGGGAGGGTTGATGGTTTTTGAGTCGGTTGGGCATGATTACGGTGACAACTCTCTCCCGTTAGGTTGTGTTCTTCTTTTACCCTGAACTTGGATGACGGACCCCCCCGGGGGGAAAGACCTTCTTACAAACTGCTCTTTTTTCCATTTTTCTGTTCATTTTTTTTTTTTTTTTTTTCTTTTTTGTATGACATGTAACTAAGTTGGTGCCCCTAGCTGCAGCTAGGAGATAGATTGACTCATTTTTCCAGCATCTCTGGTGCCCTTTAGTTGGGCGATGCCTCTAGCTCTGTGTACACGTGCCTTACTATAGTTCACATGTTATTTTTCGGGGGTATGATACATCCCCAGGTTAGGGGGGGGTGTGGGGTGGGGGGTGGAGTTTACTTCCGCCGTTGCGGATGGGGAGTTCTAACTGTTTATATTTTTTTTCTTTTTTGTTTTGTTGTTGTTGCTGGAGTTGCTTTATGTCTATGGGTAATCTGCTGGGTCTCCTACTCAGTATGGTATGGTGGTCTTATTTCCCCTTTTGGGGTGCCCTGGGTGGGAGTTCTGTGCGCCTTCTCACTGTGTGGCCTTCCTGCTGGGGGCCGGATGGGGGTCGGGGACCTGTGGATCGGGGCATGTTCCCTGAGTGTACTCTCTGATGGCTAATGTATCCATTATCTCCTGGAATGTCCGGGGTCTCAACTCGGCCACGAAGAGATCCTTAGTATTTAAATCCCTGCAAAAATACAACCCACATATATGTATTATCCAAGAGACGCATCTAATTCCATCGCGTGTGCTTGGCATTCGGAGGGCATGGGTGGGTGCACATTACCACGCTACCTATTCTACCTACGCGAGGGGTGTCAGTGTTCTGATCCACAGGTCTCTTCCGTTACAGGTCTTGACGGTACGGACGGACCCTGGCGGCAGATACGTGATTTTACATGTTTCCATGTATGCAAGGGAATTGGTATTGGTGGGCCTATACCTTCCACCTCCGGCGGATGTGCAGGTACTATATGATGTTATGCAGGTGGTTATGGGCTTTCATGTGCAGGAGGTGCTGGTATTTGGGGATTTTAATATGGTGCCCGTGCAGGACTTGGACAGGCTCCACCCTACGTCCCAAACTAGTAACGCTCTCCAGACCTGGGCGGATACGTTTGCACTGGTCGATGTGTGGCGCCACTACCACCCGCAGGAACGTGAGTATACCTGTCACTCTGCCTCCCACTGAGCATTGTCCCGCATAGACTTGGCATACGCTTCGGCCGGGGCTTTGCGGTGGTCCAGGACGGTGCGGCATTTGCCGCGTGGAGTGTCAGATCATGCTCCGGTTTTGCTTACGATCTCCTTGGCGAGACCTCCGACCATGACGTTGTGGCGTCTGTCCAGGTTCTGGGCTACCGACCTGACCGTACAGGAAAAGACATCAGAGGCCATTTGTAACTACTGGACCCTAAATGAGGAGTCTGGGGGGTGTGTTAGTACCTGGGACGCATTTAAAGCGGTGATACGGGGTCATTATATCTCTACTATAGCTACCATACGCAAGGAAGCGTCTGAGTCCCTTGTAGGGCTGGAGGAGGAGTGTGGGAGGCGGGAGGCGGAGTATGTTCGAACGCTAGACGATGTCGCTTACGGACGGTGGCAAGAGGTCCTTAGGGAATTGTCTCTTCTTAACATCACTCAGACCCAACAATCTAGGCTTCACTCCACACAGAGGTTATTTGAATATGGAAACAAAAATGGGAGATTGTTGGCATGGTTAGCTAGGTCCCAGTCAGTCTCTACACATATTGCTAGCATTAGAGATGTCGATGGCCAGATACTTACCTCTCCTGCCGCAGTTAATAAAAGATTTTCTACATTTTTTCGGGAGGTGTATGCCTCTAGGTCTTGTCACTCTGCCGCTGAGCTGAGGGCCTACCTGGATGGTGTTCCCTTTCCGGAACTATCTGACGGGGATAGGGAGCTCTTAGATAGGGATATATCTTTGGAAGAGATCCAATTGGCGATTGGGGGTCTTCAAAGTGGCAAGACCCCGGGCGCAGATGGACTGCCTACCGAATTTTATTTGCAGCATGTTGACCTGGTGGCACCCAAGCTCAAGACTCTGCTTGATGGGCTTGAGGAGGCGGATTGTCTCCCTGTGTCTATGGAAGAGGCTATCATTGTACTGATCCCTAAGCCAGGTAAGGACCCCCAGGACTGTGGGTCATATCGACCCATATCTCTGTTAAATGTGGACGCCAAGCTGCTGGCGAAGATCCTGGCCACACGCTTAACTTCTGTGATTTCTAGTCTGATACATGCTGATCAAACGGGCTTTATGCCTGGAAAGGGTACTGACATAAATATCAGGCGATTGTTCCTCAACCTTTCCGTTGTCCATGATAATGTGGGGTCCCGTGCGATTGCCTCTCTCGATGCTGAGAAGGCTTTCGACTCGGTGGAGTGGGATTACCTTTGGGAGGTGCTCCTAAGTTTCAGGTTTGGCCCTCGGTTTGTGAGGTGGGTGAAAATGCTTTACAGGGCCCCGAGGGCCAGAGTGCGTACTAACGGCTGGGTCTCGGAGCCTTTCTCTCTGCAGAGGGGCACCCGGCAGGGATGTCCCCTCTCGCCCAGCTTGTTTGCTCTGGCCCTGGAGCCGTTGGCAATATTGATCAGGGAATCGCCTGAAATAAGGGGTCTACGGAAGGGTGCCCTGGAAGAAAGAATATCCCTTTACGCCGACGATGCTTTGCTGTATTTGAACGATACTGGCCCTTCCCTATCGGCCGCGCTTGCGCTTTTTAATCACTTTGGTTCCTTTTCGGGCATCCGCATAAATTGGTCCAAGTCGATCCTCTTCCCCCTGGACGCTCGAGGTCCCCCGTCGTCTGGTGTCTCACTACTACAATGGGCTACTGAATTTAAATATCTAGGGGTGACGGTGAATCGAGACTCGGCAAAATTTTATGTCTTAAATGTGCTTCCTCTGCTCCGCCTACTGCGGGAAAAATGTCGGTCGTGGTTGGGGCTCCCGTTGAATTTGGTGGGACGCATAAATATAATTAAAATGATCATTCTTCCCAAGTTTAATTATATTTTCCGGAACTGCCCGGTCTGTATACTGGGTGCGTTCTTTCAAGAGGCTGACAAGTGTATTGGCTCTTTTATATGGAACGGCTCCGCCCCCCGGCTGGCTAAATCCGTGCTACAGGCACCAGTGAGTTTGGGGGGTCTTGCCCTCCCCAATTTGCGAGTTTATTACTGGGCGGCAATGTTGGTCACCGTTTCCTGGTGGTTTGCGGCGCGGAGGTCTAATGCGGCGGTGTGCCTTGAGGCTGCCCTCCTGGGCTCCATGCAGGATCTGAGAAATTTGGTCTACAGGGGGGTGAAGGCGCATGATTCTGTCCCCGGGCCAACGAGGGCGACAATCAAGACCTGGACTGCGGCCGAGCGACGGTTTTCGGAGGTCGAGGTGCTGGTCTCTGGCCCAGCCCCTATGGGGTAACCCTCGCCTGCCACACTTAGGAACGATTCCGGACCCGCAGGTGTGGACTCGCTTCGGTATTAAGACTCTGGGTGATGTTATGCCCCTGGGTGAAGTGGTGTCGTTCCAACAACTGACCCTTTCACATGCCCTTCCTGGTTGGATGTACTTTCGGTATGCCCAATTGCGTCATGCAGCCAGGGCTCAATTTCCTGAGCCCCCGGTTGTGAAATGTAGTCCGCTGGAGGAGCTGTTTGCAGGGGATGGCCCACGTAAACCGTTGTCCGAACTGTACCGCACTGTTCTCCCAATTGATTCTTGCAAGCTGAATTTACTATGGGAAAGGTGGAAGGCTGATATTCCCACTCTGGAGAGGGAAGCCTGGGAGGATTGTTTGGAACAGGGTCCTAAGTTGGTTGTCTCGGCGGGGGATAAACTCATTCAAACAAAATTTCTTCACAGAGTGTATCATACCCCAGTGCGCTTGGCCAGGATCTTCCCTGACAGGGATCCGCATTGCCCCCGTTGTAGGTCAGAACTAGGGACATACCTCCATATGTTTTGGGACTGCCGTAAGCTAGATAGATTTTGGTCAGGGATCTTTGACCACTTAAATGTCCGGCTTGACCTGGATGTCCCCAGGACCCCTGCAATAGCATTGTTGGGAATTCATGAGGATGAACAAAGGCCACATCACACTAGGTTACTAGTCTCATATCTCCTTTTCTATGCTAAAAAAGAAATCTTGTGTAAATGGATCTCTTCTACTCCACCCTCTGTTGCCTCTTGGGAAAAAAGTGTGAATAATGTTCTGCCGCTATATAAGCTGACTTACCTCAACAGAGGTTGTCCATGGAAATTTGACAAAGTTTGGCTCCCGTGGACGTCTAACTAACCGGGTTGTCGCGACCTGTACACCCAAATGTATTCAAATCTGTAACTGTGTACTGTACTGTGATATGCTCCGATCTCGATGTACGTAGTATAACTGTATTCTGAATTGTTCTTCTGTCTATAATTGTTTGACAATAAAGCACTCCTGTTCTTTAAAAAAAAAAAAAAAAAGATGGACAATCGAGTGGCAGTGGCCTATATCAACAGGCAAGGGGGCACCAGGAGCCACTCCATGTTGCAGGAAGTCCAACCAGTCTTCCAATGGGCACAACTGAATTTAGCCAGTCTCAGGGCAACATACATGCCGGGTGTCCAGAATCAGATAGCAGACACCTTGAGTCGACAGTTCGTATCCAATCACGAATGGTCCCTGAGCCATCAGGCTTTTTCCCTGATAACGAAAATTTGGGGAGTTCCAGATATCGATCTGGCAGCAACTCCGAACAATGCAAAGTGTCAGAGGTACCTGGCGAGGGTCCCCTTTCCTTCGGCAGAAGGTAAGGATTGTTTACAACACAACTGGAATTTCCACCTAGGTTACGTGTTTCCACCAACTCCAATCATACCGAGGCTTCTACTCAGACTCAGGAACTCAAGTTCCACAGTATTAGCAGTCCTGCCTTTTTGGCCGAGGAGGCCGTGGTTCACGACCCTACTCCAATTGAATACAGCAGAACCATTGCCGCTTCCCGTGACAGCGGACCTACTCTCTCAAGGTCAATTCCTCCATCCATGCCCAGAGAAATTACACCTAACAGCCTGGAGACTGAAAGGGCTAGGTTCATAGCTCACGGCTGTTCGCACAAAGTGATAAACACCCTTCTCCAAGCTAGAAGGTTTACCACTAATAACACCTACAAGAGAATCTGGGATAAGTTCCTCTCGATCGCACAACAGCAAGCCTAGGACCCTTCATCCCCTACAGTTGCTCAGGTCCTAGAGTTCCTACAGCTAGGTCTCGACAAAGGTCTCGGTTCAAATACCCTGAAAGTGCACGTATCAGCTCTATCTGCCATAACGGGGGTGAAATGGGCTCAAGAACCTCTTATTTCTCAGTTCCAGAAGGCCTGTCTAAGATTAAGACCTCCCAGGAAACCCTCCTTTCCAACTTGGGATCTTTCGGTAGTGCTGGACTTCCTATCCCATGATCTATTCTTTCCAGTTGAAAAAGCTTCCCTTTGGGATCTAACCCTCAAAATCACCTTCCTGATAGCGATTACATCAGCCAAGAGGGTATCGGAAATGCATGCACTAATGGCAAAGGAACCATACCTTACCATCTACCCAGACAAGGTAGTTCTAAAACCTTCAGACCGCTTCATCCCAAAAGTGGCTTCCTCCTTTCATTTTAATCAGGAAATATGCCTTCCCGTTCTTTCCACAGAGCAGGGCAACCCTCATCCACTTGATGTAAAATCTAACTTACTGGCCTACCTCTCGAGAACCAGTGACCTCAGGAAAGTGGAAAATCTCCTAGTCATCCCTCACGGCTCCAGAAGAGGACAGGCGGCTACTTCCCGCACTATCGCAACATGGCTTGTGAAAATCATAAAGAAATCCTACTCATCTAATCAAGCTCAAATACCTGAGGGCTTAAAGGCGCATTCTACAAGGGCAATGGCAACTTCCTGGGCAGCCTTCTGCAGAGTCTCCTCAGAAACCATCTGCAGGGCAGCCACATGGTCTTCAGAAAGCACTTTTATATCCCACTACAAAGTGGATTCCGCTAGGCTGTCCACGGTGGAATTTGGAAGAGCAATTATTCAGTCCAATTCCTCCATTCCGTGTAAATAAACTTCTTCTGCTCATACCCACCCAGTTTTGCGAGTTATTCCCCATAGGTGTATGCTGCCATGATGCGACAGGAAAACGGAAAATTGTATACTCACCTTTCCGTAATTTTCCTTTCCTGTTGCATCTCATGGCACCATACAGATGCCCACCCGTCTAAGGTGAGGTATCTATATATTGAGAATGCTGAGGCAGAGGCCATCTCAAGATTTAATAGTTAAACGGTCCTATCAGGTTGCGGGGGCAGAGCCACAACCCATAGGTGTATGCTGCCATGAGATGCAACAGGAAAGGAAAATTACGGAAGGGTGAGTATACAATTTTCCGTTTTTTTTCTTTACTTTCTTCATTTTCAAAAACAAATGAGAGCTGTAAAATACTCACCATGACTGTCAGCAAATAGCTTGGGGTGTCATTTTGGGGGGGGGGGGTTTGTGCCATCTTGGCATTTTATGGCCTTCAAAACTGTGATAGGTAGTGATAGGTAGTGAGGAGTGAAATCAAAAATGTATGCCCTTAGAAATCTTGAAGGCGGTGCTTGGTTTTTGGGGTCCCGTACGTGTCTAGGCTCCCAAAAAGTCCCACACATGTGGTATCCCCATACTCAGGAGAAGCAGCAGATAGTATTTTGGTGTGTAATTTCACATATGCTGATGGCATGTGTGAGCAATATATCATTTAGTGACAACTTTGTGCAAAAAAAAAAGTTTGTAATATTTCCGCAACTTATGGCAAAATATAAAATATTCCATGGACTCAACATGCCTCTCAGCAAATAGCTTGGGCTTTCTACTTTCCAAAATGGGGTCATTTGGGGGGGGTTTTGTGCTATTTTGGCATTTTATGGCCTTCGAAACTGTGCTAGGTAGCGCGGAGTGAAATCAAAAATGTGCCCCCTTATGCCACGTACACACGATCAAACAATCCGGTGGAAAAGTCCAGCAGACTCAAGTTCGCCAGACAATCCCCCCCTGTGTAGGCTCCAGCGGACTTTTTTTACCCAAAAGACTTAGGACTTAGAAAGTAGTTTTGCACTCCAATCTTTCCGCTGGACTCGCATTTTGGCGGACAATCCGGCCGTGTGTGTGCCAGTCCGCTGTACTTTTGAAATGAACTGACTTTTCCCGCCCGGAGAAAAGTCCGCTAATTTTGAGCGTGTCTCCAGGTAGCCGGGGCCAGCGAAGGAGGCGTCGCTGGCCCCGTCACCTGGTGTGAACTTAAAGGGGAACCCCTACGCTGAAAAATCGACGTGGGGTCCCCCCCTAGGTCCACATCAGACCCTTGTCCGAGCACGCTACCCAGCCAGCCAGGAAAGGGGGTGGGGACGAGCGAGCGCCCCCCTCCTGAGCCATGCCAGGCTGCGTGCCCTCAACATGGGGGGTGCTTTGGGGTGGGGGGGCCGCGCGGTCCCCCCTTCCCAGCATCCTCTGGGACTGTGACATCATAATAGGCGGGGACATCATCCGGTGATGTTCCTATATAAGTCGCCACGCGCCGTGTCCCCGTCATTGTGAGCAGAGACATCGATGAGGCAACATCTGAAGAGAAGAAACGAAGAGAAGAAGAGAACAGAAGAACAGAAGACAGCGACAGAAGACCGGGCCACCACCTGTAAAAGAGCTAGAAGAAGGCGCGGTGGCCCGGAAAGAAGAACCGAAGAGGGATACAAGACCCCCGAAGAGGGGGACAAGACCCCTGAAGTCGGAAGAAGAGCGCGGCGGCGAAGAAGAAAGCCGGGCTCCTCTGCTAGCAAAAGAGCTAGCAGAAGATAGCGGAGGAGTCCGGCGAGAAGACCCCCGAAGACGGACAGAAGACCCCCGGAGCTGTGCAATAAACTATTTTAACCCTTGTGTGTTGTGTTTTTTTTTTTACTTTTTTTTACAGGTGAATGGGTAGGGGTACATTGTACCCCATACTCATTCACATAGGGTGGGGGGCTCCCGGATTCCGATAAGCCCCCCGCCCGCAGACCCCGACAACCAATGGCCAGGGTTGTTGGGAAGAGGCCCTTGTCCTCATCAACATGGGGACAAGGTGCTTTGGGGTGGGGGGGCTGCGTGGCCCCCCTTCCCCAAGGCACCCCCCATGTTGAGGGCACGCGGCCTGGAATGGCTCAGAAGGGGGGGCTCTCGCTCGTCCCCACCCCCTTTCCTGGCCGGCCGGGTAGCGTGCTCGGTCAAGGGTCTGATGTGGACCTAGGGGGGACCCCATGCCGATTTTTCGGCGTAGGGGTTCCCCTTTAAGTTCATTCCAGGTGATGGGGCCAGCGATGCCTCCTTCGCTGGCCCCGGCTACCTGGAGACGCGCTCAAAATGAGCGGACTTTCCTCCACGGGTGTGGGCGAGTCCGTTCATTTCAAAAGTATGACGGATAGTCCGGCGGACTTAGTACGCCATATTAGACCTCTGAAGAAGTGCCGTGTGTGGGCAAGTAGCTCATTCGGAAAGTCCGGCGGGAAGTCCGTCAGACTAAGTCCGCCAGATAGCTGGCTACGTGTATACGCGGCATTAGAAATATTGAAGGCAGTGATTGGTTTTCGGGGTGCCATACGTGGCTAAGCTCCCAAAAAGTCCACACATGTGGTAACCCCGTACTTAGGAGAAGCAGCAAAATGTATTTTGGGGTGCAATTCTAATTACATTTTTTTTTTGTCATTCAATCACTTGGGAAAAAAAAAAATATTCAATGGGCTCAACATGCCTCTCAGCAATTTCCTTGGGGTATCTACCTTCAAAAAGGGAGTAATTTGGGGGGGGGGGGTTGTACTGCCCTGCCATTTTAGCACCTCAAGAAATGAGATAGGCAGTCATAAATTAAAAAAACTGTGTAAATTCCAGAAAATGTATAGTTTATAGACACTATAACTTTTGTGCAAACCATGTATGACTAAAATTGAGTTTATTAGATTTTTCTTATAACAAAAAGTAGAAAATATCTTTTTTTTTTTTTCAAAATTTTCAGTCTTTTTCCGTTTATATCGCAAAAAATAAAAATCGCAGAGGCAAACATATACCATAAAAAGGAACCTTTATTTGTGGGAAGAAAAGGACGCACATTTAGTTTGAGTACAACAATGCATGACCGCGCAATTACCAGTTAAAACAGTGTAGTGTGAAATTGTAAAAAGACCTCTGGTCCTTAGGCTGACAATTGGTCCGGGGCTTAAGTGGTTAAATATCGTACCTGGGGGGTGTCTATAGTATACCTGTGAAGTGGCACGTGTTTTCCGTGTTTAGAACAGTCCCTGCACAAAATGACATTTCTAACGGAAAGAAGTCATTTAAAACTGCTTGCAGTTTTAATGTAATGTCTGGTTCCGGCAATATGTATGAAAATCATTGAAAAAATGGCATGGGTAGCCACCCTCTACACATTACCAGCCCCCTTGGGTCTTGTACGGATATTAAAAAAAAAATTAAAAAGGAAAGGCGTGGGGCTCCCGGGCCCTATATACTCAGTATACAGGCGGTGCAAACAAGACAGGGACTGTGTAGGTTTGTTGTTAAATAGAATCTTGTTAAACAGGGGCTGAAAAATTGGGCCTTAGGCACCGCTTCTGGTGCCACGACACTGCAACCCCTCACAGATTCTCTAGTTGGAGCGCAGGAATGATCCCTGCTGCAAAGTATTGCATCAAAAAATTGAATTACATACCCCTGTTAAACAGGAACTGAAAAATTGGGCCTTAGCCACTGCTGGCGGTGCCCAGAATCAAAAATGTTCTTACAAGCTATCAGCAGGATCATTGAGGAGGATTGTCAGTCAGCATAACAGGATAGTCACTCAGCATCAGCATAGGCAGTCTTGGAGGGATCTGAGGCCGCGTACACACGGGCGGACTGTTCGCCCAACTTTGTTCGTCAAACAATCCGACAAACAGTCCGCTCAAAATTAGCATGAACGGACTTGACCACACACGATGAACGAACAGTCCGCTGAAAGCGTGCGCGATGACGTGAACGGCACGTACGACGGGACTAGAAAAACGACGTCCTATACACTGCAATGCAACCTTCGCCGTGTAAATTCTTTCTGAGCATGCGCGAGACTTAGTTTGTCGAACAAGCCTACACACGAGCGGACTGTCCGCTCAAACCAAGTTTCAGCGGACTGTCTTACGGGAATTCCGAAAAACTTTGTTCGTCAGACTGTCCGCTGAAACTGTCCGCTGAAGCCCACACACGAGCGGACTGTCCGCTGAAACACTGTTCAGCGGACAAAGTTGGGCGAACAGTCCGCCCGTGTGTACGCGGCCTGACATTTAAAAAAAAAATGATTTGGTTACATCAGCTTCAGGTGCTTGGTAGCTGGTGGTGATCCAAGACTGATTCATCTTTATGAAGGTCAGTCGATCAACCGAGTCGGTGGACAGGCGCACCCTGTGATCGGTTACAAAGCCTCCAGCAGCACTGAAGGTGCGTTCCGAAAGAACGCTGGATGCAGGACAGGCCAGTAGCTCAATTGCATACTGTGCAAGCTCTGGCCAGTGATCCATCTTCAAGACTCAGTAACCCAGAGGATTTTCTGTGGGAAAGGTTCCAAGTCTGACCTTGCCCCTAGGTATTCCTGCACCATGTAAATCAGACGCTAGCGATGGTTGCTGGAATTGATCATACCTTGGGTCTGCGGACTAAAAAATTGTCTGAACGCATCGGTCAGACGGCCACCTTCTCCACCGCTCCTTCTGTGACTGACCGAAGCCTCAGCAACACGTTGTCCAGGACCAGGAATTTGTAATCTCTCAGACTCTGGGAACGAGTTGCACAGACCTTTCTGCAAGGCCTCCCGGAGATGTCTCATCCTCTGCTCCCTCTGCGATGGCAAGATAAGGTCGGCAACCTTACCCTGTGGGTCAAGGAGAGGGGCCAGCCAGTAATGGTCCCTCTCCTTGATCCAAAGAATACGAGGATCCTTCCGCAGGCTTTGCAGGATCAGGGAGGCCATGCAGCGTAGGTTAGCTGAGGCATTCGGTCCGGAGTCCTCTGGGTCACTAAGGACAACATGATCCGCAGCTACCTCCTCCCAGCCACGTACAAGTCTATGGGTTTCTTGGGACTGTAAATGATCCCTAAAAGACTGCTGCTGATGCTGAGTGCCAGGCTCCACCTCCATGTTGATATAATCCTCCTCCTCCTCCTCCTTGTCCTCTTCCTGTGTATTCAGCGGGCCAGCAGGAACACTGTTTGGATAAAGGGGGCCTTGAGAGGCAAGGAAGTCCGCTTCCTCCTGCCTCTGTTCTGCCTCAAGTGCCCTGTCCATTATTCCACGCAGCGTGTGCTCCAACAGGTGGACAAGAGGTACAGTGTCTCTGATGCATGCACTGTCACTGCTCACCATCCTCGTGGCCTCCTCAAATGGTGACAGGACTGTGCATGCATCCCTGATCATGGCCCACTGGCGTGGTGAGAAAAAACCGAGCTCCCCTGACCCTGTCCTTGTGCCGTAGTTGCACAGGTACTCATTGATGGCCCTCTGCTGCGTGTGCAGCTGCTGCAGCATGGCCAACGTTGAGTTCAACCTGGTGGGCATGTCACAGATTAAGTGGTTTTCCTTTTGGAGGTCAGCCAGCTGAGCACTCGCATTATATGATCGATGCAAAGGCACACAGACTTTCCAGGCCTGCCTCAGGACATCCTGTAAGCCCGGGTACCTGCCCAAGAACTGCTGCACCACCAGGTTAAGGACGTGAGCCACACAGGGCACATGGGTCAGTTGTCCCTGTCGGATGGCCGAGAGGAGGTTGGTGCCATTGTTGCACCATCATTCCTGGCTTAAGCTGGCATGGCGTCAGCCACCTCTCAGCCTGCCCCTGCAGAGCTGACAGGATATCTGCCCCAGTGTGGCTTCTGTCCCCCAAGCACACCAGCGCAAGCACGGCATGGCATATTTTTGCCTGCGTACTTGCGTAGCCCCTTGAACGCCTTCAGAGCACCACTGGTTCCGAGGACAAAGTACAGGAAGAGACCATGGAGGAAGAAGAGAAGGGGTGGAGGAGAGAGGTGTGACAAAAAGAGCCGAAATCGCCTTCCGTGAGAAAAATCGCCTTCCGTGAGGAACCGCAAACTGCACAAACTCACGGAAGGGGGCAGAGTCTACCAACTGAAAGGGCAGCAGTTGAAGTGCTAGCAATTTAGCCAAGCTAGCATTCAACCGCTGGGCATGTGGATGGCTGGGAGTGAACTTCTTTCGACGGTCCAGCAGCTGGAAATTTGCCTGGTACATTCGGACGTTGGTGTACCACTAACGGATTACTCGCAAGTACTACTTCATTCCTCTCAGTGCAGGTTTCAGAGGGGACTGAATATATAGTGGGGTTGGAGATCCCAGCTAATGAGGAGCAAGGAGAGGTCCACTGTGTTCTTTGGTGTGGGTCTTTTAGGTACGCTTGCCAATGGACTGAATGGCAGGTCGACATATGTCTGGTCAAGCATGTGGTGCCCAAGCGGCTGATGTTTTGGCCACGCGAGATATGCTTCAGACATATGTTGCAAATAGCAGTGGTGCGATCTGATGCACTCGTCTAAAAAAAGCCCACACCAAAGAACTTTTGGAATAATAAGCAGAGGCAGCGCCCTGCACAGGCGGAGCTCTGCGGTGTGATTCAGTTGGTGTGCTGCCCTTAAGCTGGCCCCTGGAGGGCATCCTGCCTCGTTGGAGATGTGCCTCCTCCTCTCTCCTATCAGGCACCCACGTGGAGTTAGTGACCTCATCATACCCTCCCTCCTCATCACTGGAGCAAACCTGGCAGTATGCTGCAGCTGGTGTAACATGACTGCCAGATTGCTGTCCTTCTTGGGCATCGCCTCTCTCTGGGCTCACGTTACTGCCTTCCTCTAGCTGGGTATCATCATCAGAGCCTTCAAAACGCTGGGCATCTTCCAGAAGCATGTACCCAACAATGTTTGGGGGACTCCTCAGGAGGACATGGTGGGGCTAGGGAAGGAGTGACTGATGCCATTGAGACAAGGGAAGAGGCCACGTTGGCAGCTGCTTTGCCAGTACCCTGAGCCTGGGTGAGAGAGGATGAGGAGGATGAGGAGGGCTTGGTCATCCACTCTACCAAGTCTTTGGCATGTTGTGGCTCAACACGTCCAGCTGCCGAAAATAAGGACAAGCATGTCCCATGGCCACATGCTGTTGAGGATGCACTGCGTCCATGACCAGCACTGTTGCCTCTAGACACAGAGCCTGCTTGCCCTCTTTTATTGGCACGTGACTCTCTGCCTCTCCTCGTTGGCCTTCCAGACATACTAATGGCCAGCAGGGTAATGTATCTGCACAAAGCTGGGACGTATATACTGATTATACTGCAGCTAGCAGAATCAACTGCCTGACTGTAGTATTATTACTATGAGAACATCAGCAATTGGGGTAGCTTTAGGTGGACACTGACCAGATGACACAGTACACCTACTGCAATTACTGCAGCTGCCTGCGGTATAGGATTAGCAGAACACCACCAACTGGGGTAGCTTTAGGTGCACACTGAGCAGATGACACAGTACACGACTGTAATTACTGCATCTGCCTGCAGTATAGGATCAGCAGAACCCCAGCAATTGGGGTAGCTTTAGGTGCACACTGTGCAGGTGGCACAATACACTGACCGTAATTGCTGCAGCAGCTGCCTGTAGTATAGGATCAGCAGAACACCAGCAATTGGGGTAGCTTTATCTGTACACTGTGCAGGTGGCACAATACACTGACTGCAATTACTGTAGCTGTCTGGCTGCGGTATAGGATCAGCAGAACACTAGCAATTGGGGTAGCTTTAGGTTGCGCACTGTGCAGATGACACAATACACCGACTGTAATTGCTACAGCTGCCTGCGGATAGAATCAGCAGAACACCAGCAGTTGGGGTAGTTTTAGGCGTACGCTGTGCAGATGACACAATACACCAACTGTAATTAATGGAGCTTCCTGCGGTATAGGATCAGCAGAACACCAGCAATTGGGGTAGCTTTAGCTGTACACTGTGCAGGTAGCACTATACACCGACTGTAATTACTGCAGCTGCCTGACTGCCGTATAGGATCAGCAGAACACTAGCGATTGGGGTAGCTTTAGTTGCACACTGTGCAGATGACACAGTACACTGACTTTAATTGCTACAGCTGCCTGTGGATAGAATCAGCAGAACACCAGCAGTTGGGGTAGCTTTAGGCGTACGCTGTGCAGATGACACAAAACACCTATTGTAATTACTGGAGCTGCCTGCGGTATAGGATCAGAAGAACGCCAGCAATTGGGGTAGGTTTAACTGTACACTGTACAGGTGGCGCATTACACTGACTGTAATTACTGCAGCTACCTGCCTGTTATATAGGATCAGCAGAACACCAGCCATTTGGGTAGGGGTAGCTTTAGGTGCACACTGTGCAGATGACACAGTACACCAACTGTAATTACTGGAGTTGCCTGTGGTATAGGATCAGCAGAACACCAGCAATTGGGGTAGCTTTAGGTGCAAACTGTGCAGATGACACAGTACACCGACTGTAATTGCTACAGCTGCCTGTGGATAGAATCAGCAGAAAACCAGCAATTGGGGTAGCTTTAGGCGTGCACTGTGCAGGTGGCACAATACACCGACTGTAATTGCTACAGCTTCGAAGGAAATTCAGACACTGTCTCTCCGTCTATCTCTCTCTCTCAGCCAATGCAACACATTACGCAAGGCCGCCACACAGGCGGCCTTATATAGTGTCTGGCATGTACTAAACTGCCTGAGCATAATTGGCCACAGGCATCCTGCCTGTGGCCAATTATGGCTCTCTTTGCTGATGGCGCTATGATTGGTCATAGTGCATGCTTGGCCAATCAGCCAGCAATGCACTACGATGCCGCAGTGAATTATGGGCCATGAGCGCCACTCGAATTTGGCGCGAACAGCCCATAATGTTTGGATCTCGCGGAACGGGCGAACAGCCAGTGTTCGTGTTGAACATGAGTTCAACTCGAACACTCAGCTCATCCCTATCACCTGCTATGTAACTATGAAACTACATAATGGTCTGAGAGAAGATTTCCCTTCCTTTTGGAGAGATTACCTTTCACTTCCTGTTGTATCTACAGGACGGGAAGTGAAAGTACGTTTTTCCAAAAGGACACAGATACCAAAAAACTAACAGGGGTTTAGCCATTCTCTACACTGTTCAAAAAAGTTTAGTATAGAAAATGTAGTTTTTTGGGAAACTACAGGATATTCAATTATTGCCACAGTGCCATGGCTCATATTTCTCATGCAGCAAATACAACATGACTGTATCATAGAAAAAAGTATATTCATATTGCTCTCCTGTTTATGTAAAATTAGATTTACTTCACAGAGGGAAGAACTATTGTAAGCAAGAAAGAACAGGCATGAAATAGTGCTGATAAATTGTGCTCCGGTTTTCTACTGTTTTGCTTTGCCAGCAAGGCCTCTGTTATGTTAACCTTCCTGCAAATGTAGATATTTTGAAAGGAACTGTTATCTATTGATGGCTTTAAGAAATTTTTACAAAGATAGTCTATCTTTTATAAGTTATTCATTTTCCTCACAAACTTTACTGGTTAGCATACATATTTTTTTCCTTGTGCTGAGGAAAGTGACAAAAAGAATATGAACTGAACCAATTACATTCCAGAAAATTACGTACTTCCTGCTTGGTGTAAGGCATCAACTTACTTAGGAGGGGAGGTAGTAATGAGATTTAGCAGTGGGGTAACCAATTCCTTTTACCCAGTCTTTAGGCGATTTTTTCACCTTTAGTCCACACAAACCAATCCTGACCTACTTTATAGGGGGGGGGAAATGATGTAATTTCCTTCCGAAGAATCGTACCTACTGGAGGAGATACATTTTTCAGCCCCCGCTTCTGTATAATTCTCTTATATACCAATATAGCGTACCCCTTTACCACTTTAAAAAATACTGGCTTGGCCATATCTTGGATATACAGTTCAGTTTTTGGGCACCAGTCCTCATGAAAAATGTCCTTGAACTAAAGAGTTCAGAGAAGGGCAATAAATTAATAAGGGGAATGAAGAATTTGAGATTACATCGATTAAACCTATTCTGCATGGAAAAGAGATGCTTAAGAGGTTATAACAGCATTATACAGAGCTACCAATGGTGACTTCAGTATTGGAAACAAACAGTTTAAAGTATAACTAAAGGCAAAACTTTTTTTGTTTTGAATAGAGTGGAGAGGGGTTAGAACCCCATCAGGGTTTTCTTCCTGTCTGTGGCCCCACTAGGGAGATTCACCCCTTATATTTGTCCTGTTTACCGTTATCATCAAAAGTCAAGGGAAAAGAAATACCCAAATTGTAGGTCATCACCAGAACAGGTATAGAGGGGAAATCCTCAATGAGGACACTTGTTTTAGTGACCCTAATAACAACAAGGTATTCCCTCATAATGGAAGGATTTACTCTTAATTCCTGTTTTGGCTATTGGGCAGGAAGTGAATGGAAATCTCCCCTATGAGGCACAGATGACAAAAACTGACAGATGTCATAACTCTTCCTCAGTATATCCAAAATGGAAAAAAAAAAATTGTTTTGCATTTATTTCTACCTTAATCTAAATACTTTGAAGAAGACACTTGGCCACAACATGAGATTGAACAAGAAGTGATTTAGTCTTAAACTGCCTCAGGTGTTTAGTTGCATCAGCTGGAAGTGTAGTTAAAGTGATACTACAGTGCCTTGAAAAAGTATTCATCCCCCTTGAAAATTTTCCACATTTTGTCATGTTACATCCAAAAATGTAAATGTATTTTATTGGGATTTTATGTGATAGACCAACACAAAGTGGCACATAATTGTGAAGTGGAAGGAAAATGATAAATGGTAACAGTGTCAGGATGAGCTTCTAGTCCTCTGCTGCTACTGGTTACATGTTCAAAATAAAAATAAAAAAAACAGCCTATCTTTTTTCGTACACCAAGGGACACAGAGCCACAGTATTTACTGAATGGGTTATATAGGCATCGCTAGGTGATGGACACTGGCACACCCTAGACAGGAAGTTTAGCCCCATATAAAACCCCTCCCCTTACTTGGAGTACCTCAGTTTTTTTCACCAGTGTCTTAGGTGTTGGTCACGAGTAAAGATGTGCTGTGCTGAGCTCCGCTGGAGAAATCTTTGCTGGGGCAGGTCATGCAACCGAATCCATTCCAGGCTGAATTGAATGGTACCCGGGCCTTGTGTCCGAAGAAACAGGGTTCTGCCTGTAGCAATTCTCTTTTTAGAGAGCTGGACCCGGATCCAGTATTTGTTTTTTTCAGCCATATTTTCCTGGCAGGGTGCTTTACGGGTCCAGGAGTGTGAATCCCCTGATAACAAGGGGCCCCATTTCCTGAAGGTTTTTTAACAGAGCCCACCGTGAGCAGTGAAGATAGGGTCTGTTACTACAGAACTCTGCAGCTGGATAAGGTAAGAGAGATAAGGTAGTGAGAGTGGTCAAAACCTATTTGGAAGTGACTGCTCAGATTCGCAAAACGGATATTTTGTTTGTGTTGCCTGAAGGTTCTAAAAAAGGACAAGCAGCTCCAAAATCTACTATTGCTAAGTGTATTTGATAGGTAATTGTTCAAATGTATGGTTTGAAGTGGAAAATTACACCTTTTCAAATCAAAGTGCACTCCACCAGGGCTGTTAGTGCTTCATGGGCAGTGCATCACCAGGCCTCCATGGTTCAAATCAGCAAGGCCACAACCTGGACTTCAGTCCATACATTCACCAGATTCTATCAGGTAGATGTGAGAAGGCATGAGGATATCGCCTTTGGGCGCAGTGTGCTGAAGGCACAAGGTCCTCAGGTCCCCCCTACTCTTGCTTGTATCTCTCTCGCCTCAGATAGCATTGCTCTGGGACATCTCATTCAGTAAATACTGTGGCTCTGTGTCCTGTGATGTACAAAAAAGAAAATAGGATTTTTATAACAGCTTAACTGTAAAATCCTTTTCTTAGAGTACATCACGGGACACAGAGGGCCCTCCCCTCTTCTAATACACATATATTGCTTTGCTACAAAACTGAGGTACTTGAAGTAAGGGGAGAGGTTATATAGGGGGCTAAAATTCCTGTCTAGGGTGTGCCAGTGTCCATCACCTAGCGGTGACTATATAACCCATTCAGTAAATACTGTGGCTCTGTGTCCCGTCATGTACTCGAAGATAAGGATTTTACAGGTAAGCTGTTATAAAAATCAAATTTTCAGATACAGAGTAAAAATAAATTATTAATATCAATAAACTTTAAATTGTCATACAAATATATATTTGAAATTAAATCTTTGTTATTTTTTTGACAATAAGATGGCGTAGGTGGATTTCTGCAAGGCCTGTGAGACCCTTCCAGCCTCTGTCTTAGAATAACGGGGAGGCGATTCAATCAAGATTTAATATCCTGCCCCCCATTGTATTTATCTTGTTAGCGAGCATGGAGGAGGAGAGAAGGAGTGGACTGTCATTTATCACTGTGTATAGACCCACATGTGTGACTCGATAGTCACATGGGCTGACCAGATGTGACAGGGAGGAAATGCTCAAGGTAGAAAATACACTGAATACTGAGCATGTGTGTAGGCAGGTGCATGCTACTTTCTCCACTACAAGTGGCGCTCTTATGCAGTGGCATTGCAGTTAGGAAGGATGTCAAGAGGAACATGGTCTCTCTATGGTTTCATGGATCACTGGGGAAGCTATCCCATTGGATGTTGCCACCCCATGACTCTGACAGTAATCTTGGGGCAGGCAGAGCCCTTTTAAGACCCTGGCTTCCAGGTGTGCCACACATTTTTGCAAGTGATAAAGTAGGAACAAGTACTCCACCTGGTAGGAAGAGAACTAGCAGCAGGGACAGGTTCCTGATGAGTAGAGAAAGTGTAGGGCCTGCATATTCTCTGGACATCTTCCTGCTTGGGCATAAGACGGCCTGGCCACATTCAGGCTTGCTCAGCAATAATGCACATGCCTAATTATGTCTACATCCTGATTGGATCCACACGAGGTACCCTCACCAGGCTGGTGGTCAAGCTGGTTAGGGGTAGAGCTGCCGTCATGTCCAATAGCTGCCATCCTGTAGATTGCTGCCAAATCTACTCCTGTCTAGGGAGCCCACAGCCAGCCTTTGGAGGCAATTCTAGAAGAGCTTCTGCCTCCACCAACTCTGGACCGGTTCATCATGGAGCCCCCAGATGGCACCAGTTCTTTCATCATGGACTCGCCGGTGCCAGTCTTCACACAAGACCCCACCTGAGTTAAGCAACACAAGAGACCTCGTTCATCATCCAGACTTTTATGTTTGAACTATTGCATATAGGGGGTAAAAAAACTGCGCTAATCCAAAATAGTTAGGTGAACCAACCCTAAAGCAGCAATTAATTGGGATAAACACAGATAAAAATGAAAAAGAGAAAATTGCGCTCATGTAGTCCAAAAAGAAAAAAATTATAACTATGATGAATATGGTATTCCAGATTTTTGTACAGCTAGAAATGAGTCCAACGTTCCTAGTAAAAAGAACATCATGGAGTGTGTCATCAACTTATCAAAAACATGCTCACCAGACTGTAAGCCAAATGCACAGGTGGCTTTAACCCAGCCCGAGCTAATGGTTTTTGCAGGAAGACAATCTACTGTAATGCTGCAATGTGTGGTTATAGGACTCTTAGCATAGATTGGCATTCAGTCCATAAATCATGATTTCATATCACCCAAAAAAGGAAAAAATATACACCATAGCGTAATATTGCCAAACTTAATTGAAAAAGTGCAATATGTACAGTAGCACACAAACAAAAAAACACCCAGTGGATAAATAACAATTAAGTGTACCACCACCACACAGATGGCCTCCTTACCAGATGCCAAAACCACAAAGGCAGATGGCACTTTAAGAAATGGACAAAAAAACAGTGGATATATAACGCGATATGTGTATACCGCCACCACACAGAGGGGATCCTTACCATATGACCAAAAAGGCAGATGTCACTTTAAGAGAATAAATCCTCAGTGGGAGAATGGCATGCAATTTGATTGATAAGAAGAGGAACTCTCAGCAGAAAGACGTATTCCATAGGTATCAATCGATAATGACCCAAAGAAGGATATAATAACCCATAGCGTAATACCGTCAACAAAAGTTTTAATAGAATAAAAAAATCTACACTTACAAACAGATGTTTAAAATCTTGCATAAAAATTTCGGAGCGGGCCGGCTACAATGCAAACACTCCTGTCCTCCTCAACGAGACAGCGTGGTGACGTCAGCACGTGTTTCCTCAGACGCGATTTGTCATAACTAACATTTTCAATGGGGAAGTGTAAGCATGTTGACATATTGGTTAGTGAGACAGCTGCTGCCCCAGCCGGGAGGGAAAAAACCTGTTTCCCGCACATTTTACTGAGCTTTGCCTCTCTCCCTGTACTGATAAAAAGAGGGGGTCTGCATGGGTAGGAAAGACACAGACAAGCCACAGCATGTAATCTCCATCTGCTTACAGAGAATAAAGAAGGGTGAGCAGTTCCACCTTAGAGAGCAAGCCTGCCTGCTGTCACATCCATCATGTAGGGGGATTGCTGTGACCTGTGGATTCTGCTTTGTTGGGCAGCCACAAGTCTGAAATAGGGATTATTTTAGGGAAAAGACTCTGCACCTTTTTGGAACTGTTATGCTGAGAGTTTCCAAAAAAGCTTTTGAAATTCTTCCTTGCCTGATCTGAAGTTTTTTCAAGGGGTGTAATGCAAGTAAACGGCATACATAATTTACAGTGTGCGCCAGATAATCACATTGGGGCATGAAGAGAACAGTGTACTGCCGCGTACACACAATCGCACATTTCGACAACAAAATCCATGGTTTTTTTCCGACGGATATTGGCTCAAACTTGTCTTGCATACACACGGTCACACAAAGTTGGTCGGAATTTGCGAACGTCAAGAACGCGTTGATGTACAACACATATGATGGGACTAGAAAGAGGAAGTTCAATACCAAGTGCACCACCCTTTGGGCTCCTTCCGCTAATCTCGTGCTAGTAGAAGTTTGGTAACAGACGATTCACGCTTTTTAGCCTCCTGCTTTTCCAATCATTACTGCTCTTCAGTTTGTGCTTGTGGGTTCATATTTCTATTGCATATCTGATTTTCAGCTCCGGCCTTTGATTTTCAGTGCTTTCTGTTAGTTCATTCTGACTAGCCGACCATTTTGAAGCCATGAGGACCCTCACCCCGGACCAGAGGGTTTATAACTACCGTCTGACCAGATCAGAAGAGTGGTGGAGAACGCTTTTGGGATAATGGCCAGCTGGTTTAGCCTATTCCTTACGCCAATCAACATGGCTGAATATAAACCTAACCATATAATCCTTGCATGCTTCATTCTACACAACTATTTAAGGAGAAATTCAATGAACTATGTGGCCTCAGTTGGGCCTGAGGCCGGACTTCAACAAGAAACCCTGACGGCGCTTGAAGCTGGCAATCCTGGCTTGCCCCCCCCCCCCCCAAAGTGCCCGCAAAAGTAAGAAGTAAGTATGTCAAGTACTTTGTGGGTGGGGGGCCATTGATATGCTAGAAACTGTTTAAGAAACATTTTATCCTAAATTTTTGAACTTAAACTGAAAGATGTCCTTTGATTTACTGCCTAGGTATCTTTTAGCTGTCTCCTAGGTTCTCCGATGGGCTTTTATTTTCGGACATTTTCTTCAATAGTGCAAATGTAATTTATTTGCTACATGAGGTGACAATCTATTCTTCAGCAAACTATTATTTTTATGTGGGTCTGCTACACACACCTTGTTTTTGTTGTTAATGTATGTAATGAATTCCTGACAAAAATATTCATAATTTTCATCACCATGAATTAATTTTGTAGAGTCATGAAAATGCGTGATTGTGGCAAATTATAAAATACTGTGGGTGTTATTTACTAAGGAAATTCCACTTTGCACTCCAAGTGCACTGAAACTGCACTTGTAATTCAAAGTGGATTTGCCTTTACCAACTATTCCCCATTGTCACTGTAAAAACCAACGTACTACAAAAATTGCTATTGAGCATTGAAAGAAGAAACCACACATTGTTGAGTAGAAAATATTTTACTCAAAGCACATTCACATGTGCATTAGAAAAGGGTTTTGGAACAAACCAACGTCTTTGGTGCATAACTTCTTGTTTTATTTTTTTCACATTGTAAATATCCTTTTTTGGGTTAAACAGGCATGTTTCAAAGCATAACATACACAACGCAGGAACTTACAAAGTTAAACTTTGATAAAGTGAAGGTAATCTCAGTCATTAGTATGTCCATGTGTGTTGATATTGCATCAGATGGGGTGATGCCACCTCTGTAAAAGCCAAATTTTGAAGATGCACACAAATTGGAATTCAAACTGGGGATTTCCCTCCTTATCCCATGCCTAATGTCAACATGTGATAGCTCCCATCATGGGGGATCAATGGACGTGTTTTGGGGGTGCAACCTCTTCCTCTCACCTAATTGAGTTGCGAGGAAGGGGTTGCACCCACAAAACATGTACATTGATATCCCGTGATGGCAGATAGCACATGTTGACACACTGTGTGCATCTTCAAAATGTGGCTTTTAAAATGCTTAAAAAATACACAATAAAACGGTACATTTTCTGTGTGTTTTATATTCTGCCTAAAACATCAATGATGTTCTTCATTTTTTGTTGAACATCATTAATGTTTTTTTTTATATTTTCTAAATCACGATGAGGATCTGGACACTTTCATTGGTGAAATGAGATTCTTCTTCCACAGCATCCACATCACCTAAAAGAAAAAGAACACACCATGTATTAGAAATATGCAGGCATAGATCTCTTATCTGATGCTGTGGTCTCAGACACTCACCTGTTGTGCGTGCAATTTTGCTCACTTCATAAACCTCTGCCTCCTCATCCTCTGCTTGTGGTTTTGTGATTTCCTCTTCTTTAGGAGGTGGGGGGGTCCCTGGTGTCCTCAGATGTCCCAAGTCTTTTCTCCCCTATGTGAATAAAAAATAGGCTTAGCACACAGATATTGGAGGGCAGAATTAGGAATATGAAACATTGCTTGGAAGTGTCGTACAATTGTCTGTTTTGGCAGAGTTCCAAGCGGAAGAACATTTTATTTCCTTTCTAAATCTGGAATACTTACCTTTTTTGTTAAAGTATCACACTTGTAGAGACCCCTAGTATCCACGGGAGCACCTGTGTGGGACACCCTAAAAATTTTGATTCTGGTGTCCCACACTACTGCTCCTGCGTCCAGTTGTGTAAACAGCTGCTGAGTGTCTCTCCTTACACTGAAATTTGCATTTCATTCTAGTTACAAACCCATCTAGACAACAAACTTATTTTAACCCTTTCCCGCCGAGCGTACGCAGATATGTGGACTCGGCTTCCGGGAGGTATACCTGGATGATGCCCGCACCTGCAGGCATCATCCCGGTACCGTTTTTTTCAGCAGGCGATTGGCTATCCAGACATAACAACCGATGCGGCTAAAAGCCACTCGGCTGTTATGCCGGAGGAGCGGGAGGGGATGTCCCCCCTCCGGCCGCTGTTACCGGTGCTCCCGCTCGATCGGGAGCACCAATTCAAATTGCGCTGCCTCCGGCTGCTGGGGAGGAACTGGAACGAAGCCGTAATCGGCTTCGTTCCAGTCTCCTCATAGTAAACACGGAAGCGACGTCATGATGTCACTTCCCGTTTACTCAGCTGCCAATGGCGCCGGTTTTAAAAAAATATACGGTATTCAGAATCGCCGTTTTCGGCGATCTGAATACATTGAAGTGTAAAGGAGGGGTGGGGGGTCTTTTAGACCCCCGATCCCTCCATAAAGAGTACCTGTCACCACCTATTACTGTCACAAGGGATGTTTACATTCCTTGTGACAGCAATAAAAGTGATCAAATTTTTATTTATTTTTAAAAACAATTTAGTCATTTTAAAATAAATAAAATAAATTTTAAAAAATAATAATTTTTAAAGCGCCCGCCGTCCCCGCGAGCTCGCGAAGCAAAGAAAACGCATACGAAAGTCGCGCTCGCGTATGTAAACGGTGTTCAAATCACACATGTGAGGTATAATTCTAGCACTAGACCTCCTCTGTAACGCTAACCTGGTAACCGTAAAAAAAATTTTGAAAGTGTCGCCTATTGAGATTTTTAGGTACCGTATTTTGTCATCAATCCACAAGTGCGCGCAATTACACGAGACGCAGATGCAAACGCTGCTGGACACATGTTGAAACCGGCGTTTAGAAACGCACGTTTTGCCGCGATTTTTACCGCGATTTAGCGGCGTTTTACCGCGTTTTACCGCGTTTGCGTCTAGAAGCGTTTAGTTAAGCTAACATCATAGACCCTCCCCAGCTCAAAAATTAACTATTTCAGCAATTTTGTGAGACCAGAGTGAGTAGCAGCAGCTGTGAGAGCTGCAGTGTACTTGTATTTAACGTGTCACTTGCCACGTCACCTGCCACAAGTTGTGGATTGTCCACTTGCCACGTGACTTGCCACATCACCTGCCACGTCACTTGCCATGTCATCTGCCACAAGTTGTGGATTGTCCAACTGCCACAAGTTGTGGATTGTCCACTTGCCACGTGACTTGCCACATCACCTGCCACGTCACTTGCCACGTCACCTGCCACAAGTTTTGGATTGTCCACTTGCCACGTCACTTGCCACGTCACTTGCCACAAGTTGGGGATTGTCCACTTGCCACATCACCTGCCACGTCACCTGTCACAAGTTGTGGATTGTCCACTTGCCACATCACTTGCCACCTGCCATGTCACTTGCCACAAGCTGTGGATTGTCCACTTGCCACGTCACTTGCCACGTCACTTGCCACGTCACTTGCCACGTCACTTGCCACGTCACCTGCCACAAGTTTTGGATTGTCCACTTGCCACGTCACTTGCCACGTCAGCTGCCACGTCACTTGCCACAAGATGTGGGTTGTCCACTTGTCACATCACCTGCCACATCACTTGCCACATCACCTGCCACGTCACCTGCCACAAGTTGTGGATTGTCCACTTGCCACATCACTTGCCACATCACCTGCCACGTCACTTGCCACGAGATGTGGATTGTCCACTTGCCACGTCACTTGCCACGTCACTTGCCACGTCACGTGCCACGTCACTTGCCACGTCACTTGCCACGTCACCTGCCACAAGTTTTGGATTGTCCACTTGCCACGTCACTTGCCACGTCAGCTGCCACGTCACTTGCCACAAGATGTGGATTGTCCACTTGTCACATCACCTGCCACATCACTTGCCACATCACCTGCCACGTCACCTGCCACAAGTTGTGGATTCTCCAATTGCCTCGTCACTTGCCACATCACCTGCCACGTCACTTGCCACGAGATGTGGATTGTCCACTTGCCACGTTACTTGCCACGTCACTTGCCACGTCACCTGCCACGTCACCAGCCACGTCACCTGCCACAAGTTTTGGATTGTCCACTTGCCACGTCACTTGCCACGTCAGCTGCCACATCACTTGCCACAAGATGTGGATTGTCCACTTGTCACATCACCTGCCACATCACTTGCCACATCACCTGGCACGTCACCTGCCACAAGTTGTGGATTGTCCACTTGCCACGTCACTTGCCACATCACCTGCCACGTCACTTGCCACAAGATGTGGATTGTCCACTTTCCACGTCACCTGCCATGCCACCTGCCACAAGTTGTGGATTGTCCACTTGCCACGTCACCAGCCACATCACCTGCCACAAGTTGTGGATTGTCCACTTGCCACACCACTTTCCACGTCACCTGCCACGTCACCTGCCACAAGATGTGGATTGTCCACTTGCCACGTCACTAGCCACATCACCTGCCACAAGTTGTGGATTGTCCACTTGCCACATCACTTTCCACGTCACCTGCCACAAGTTGTGGATTGTCCACTTGCCACGTCCCTTGCCACGTCCCCTGCCACATCACCTGCCACAAGTTGTGGATTGTCCACTTGCCACGTCACCTGACACAAGTTGTGGATTGTCCACTCGCCACGTCACTTGCCACATCCCCTGCCACAAGTGGATTGTCCACTTGCCACGTCACTTGCCACGTCCCCTGCCACGTCCCCTGCCACAAGTGGATTGTCCACTTGCCACGTCACTTGCCACGTCACCTGCCACAAGTTATAGATTGTCCACTTGCCACGTCACATGCCAGTCACCTGCCACAAGTTGTTGATTTTCCACTTGCCACGTCACCTGCCAGGTCACTTGCCGCGTCACCTGCCAGGTCACTTGCCACGTCACCTGCCACAAGTTGTGGATTGTCCACTTTCCACGTCACTTGCCACTTCACCTGCCACGTCACTTGCCACAAGTTGTGGATTGTCCACTTGCCACATCACTTGCCACCTGCCATGTCACTTGCCACAAGTTGTGTATTGTCCACTTGTCACATCACCTGCCACATCACTTGCCACATCACCTGCCACGTCACCTGCCACAAGTTGTGGATTGTCCACTTGCCACGTCACTTGCCACATCCCCTGCCACGTCACTTGCCACGAGATGTGGATTGTCCACTTGCCACATCACTTGCCACGTCACCTGCCATGTCACTTGCCACGTCACCTGCCACGTCACTTGCCACGTCCCCTGCCACAAGTTTTGGATTGTCCACTTGCCACATCACTTGCCACGTCAGCTGCCACATCACTTGCCACAAGATGTGGATTGTCCACTTGTCACATCACCTGCCACATCACTTGCCACATCACCTGCCACGTCACCTGCCACAAGTTGTGGATTGTCCTCTTGCCACGTCACTTGCCACATCACCTGCCACGTCACTTGCCACAAGATGTGGATTGTCCACTTTCCACGTCACCTGCCATGCCACCTGCCACAAGTTGTGGATTGTCCACTTGCCACGTCACCAGCCACATCACCTGCCACAAGTTGTGGATTGTCCACTTGCCACACCACTTTCCACGTCACCTGCCACGTCACCTGCCACAAGATGTGGATTGTTCACTTGCCACGTCACCAGCCACATCACCTGCCACAAGTTGTGGATTGTCCACTTGCCACATCACTTTCCACGTCACCTGCCACGTCACCTGCCACAAGTTGTGGATTGTCCACTTGCCACGTCCCTTGCCACGTCCCCTGCCACGTCACTTGCCACAAGTGGATTGTCCACTTGCCACATCACTTGCCACATCACCAGCCACAAGTTGTGGATTGTCCACTTGCCACGTCACCTGACACAAGTTGTGGATTGTCCACTCGCCACGTCACTTGCCACATCCCCCGCCACAAGTGGATTGTCCACTTGCCACATCACTTGCCACGTCCCCTGCCACAAGTGGATTGTCCACTTGCCACGTCACTTGCCACGTCACCTGCCACAAGTTATGGATTGTCCACTTGCCACGTCACATGCCAGTCACCTGCCACAAGTTGTTGATTTTCCACTTGCCACGTCACCTGCCAGGTCACTTGCCGCGTCACCTGCCAGGTCACTTGCCACGTCACCTGCCACAAGTTGTGGATTGTCCACTTTCCACGTCACTTGCCACTTCACCTGCCATGTCACTTGCCACAAGTTGTGGATTGTCCACTTGCCACATCACTTGCCACCTGCCATGTCACTTGCCACAAGTTGTGGATTGTCCACTTGCCACGTCACTTGCCACCTGCCATGTCACTTGCCACAAGTTGTGGATTGTCCACTTGCAATTGCAATTGTTTAAAATATTTTTCTACTGGTTTTTCATCATTTGCAATCATTTTTGAGATTTTTAATGTAAAAAAAAAGGTCACCTTTAAAAACGCATATAAACGCAAACGCGGCAAAACGCGGTAGCGGCGTTTTGCCGCGTTTTACCGCGTTTTGCCGCGTTTTGCGTCTGAAACGTGGAAATTTTTGCTTCTGAACGCATTTTTTTGCTTCTGGAAAAACGAGATTAAACGCAACTGCATAAAAACGGAAAAAACGAGACTGTGTGCATGGACACATAGGATAACATTGAATGAGTTCAGGGGCAGTTGAAAAAACTGTCCAACTGCATCTGAACACGCGTTTAACTGCGTCTCGTGTGCATGAGGCCTAAAGTGTGACATGTTTGGTATCTATTTACTCGGCGTAACGTTATCTTTCACATTACGCAAAAAAAGTGGGCTAATTTTACTGTTTTTTTTTTTTTTAATTCATGAAAGAGTTCCTTTTCCCAAAAAGTTGCGTTTAAAACACCGCTGCGCAAATACCGTGTGACATAAAATATTGCAACAATCGCCGTTTTATTCTCTAGAGTCTCTGCTAAAAAAAATATATATAATGTTTGGGGGTTCCAAGTAATTTTCTAGCAAAAAATATGGATTTTAACTTGTAAACACCAAATTCCAAAAATAGGCTTAGTCATGAAAGGGTTAATACAAATAAGCCTGAACAAATGTAGTTAACCTGTATCTGCCAAAAACATCTTAAATTCGCCATAAATGGGCAAATGAACAATGTTTCCTACGACTGATTACTGTGCCCATGAACATGAAAGTTGCCATTTTAAACTGCACAACAGTAAAGAAAAGCACATGGAGCAGCATGCAAGTAATAATAATAATAATAGGAACACAGGACAAATACTTACTTTTTAGAAGCAGTTTCCAGATCTTTCTGTACTGATCGTGCTCCCTCAATTTGAGGTCTGACCATTTATTCCTCAATTGATCCTTGGATCGTCATACCCCAAAATTCCTGATGTCCATACTTCCCATCATAGTCGGCCCTCTTGAAGATGTCCACCGTCTCCACCGTCTCTATAAAGACCATAATTGAGGCCTTCAATCTCCTCTGGGATCGGGAGGTTCATGGCTCCGGCCTTTCATCGTTGCTGCTCTCCTCTGCATGCAGCTGTTGTCTCTCCGCCATGTGCTCTCCCACTGCACCGAAAGACAAGGGGTGGGGAACAGACTAGAAAAAACGCCAGGGGTGGGTAGAACTTCACGCATGTGCAGTGTCTATAAAGCGGAAAACGCATGCATCGTAACTACGATCTGTCAGTGGAGGATGGAGTAACAGAAGCAACTATCGTTATAACGAAGGTACAATTTTAACTGCATCAGTGGCCTATACTTCTGATAGATTGAGGCCTACATTGGGTCAAGATTAGGAGAGTTTCGCCTGATATAGAGTTTGTCTTGTGTTGTGTCCTGCAGAGAAAACGGATCCCTTCCATGATAGGGAATTTATATGAATATTCATTGATATGTTCAGGGAGCTGCCCTGTCTGTGGCAGGTGAACCACTCATTTTATAATAATGAAATTTGTCGGGTAGATATGCTAGTCAAGCCACTCTTTTAAACTGCACATTTTTATCTGTTCAATTGAACCCTCTTTTTATATTTTTGGATGTTGAAAGACACACTCTGTGAATACATTTTTATCTGTTGACGGATTTACACTGTGTGTGTATGTGTATGTGGAGGTCCCTTTTTTTTCTTTATCATATTTTGAAAAACCTGCATGATCACTGATACAAACTAAAGGGTAATTTGGGACTTTGAATGAAGCGATTGGATAGTGGAGGTAAGTTGTAAGTACATAATATTTAATTGATGACATAAATCTAAAAACATAAAGAATATTTATTAATTTGATATAGTACAAAGCACATATAAAAAGCATAAACATGATGAATGAATTAGTACAAACATGATAACACATGATCAGGGTAATAAAAAATATATAGAAGTAGATACCATGGCACACAGATGCCACGGCACCCTATCAAAGACCGGCAAATGTGCCCACATGGTGTGTATATGTCTATTAAAAAATATATAATATCGTAAATTATTAAAAATGCTGGACAAATATCAATCCGTATGGAATATAACTGTGGCATCAAGTGTAGCTTGACGGGTTTCGTGGATTTTCCCACTCATCAGGAGCAGATGCATCAGTGATTCCTATATGGTGTCGCAACAGAGCACTACCAAGTGGATGGATGTAAAGGGTGTGCACTCACCCCCAGAGGGAGACCGGCCGTGTAAACAGACAGCTCCAAATGGGTGATGTACAAATATGCCACCAACACCACACGGTGAGCCAATGGAGGGGGTAGAGCCGCACCTGAGCCGAGTAACCACTCACTTCGTGTTTTTCCTCCCAAATGGTAGGGTTGTTTTATGGTTTCACACCCACATACACTTATGTTTTTTCAGAACCACTTCACCATACATACCTTTGCATTAATATTCTTTGATATTTTTTTACTTTGGATATTACTTTTTGTTAAGTCATATTGGGTTCACTATTAGATTTAAATTATCTACTTACACATACACTTCGATCATATGCCTACATACACAGTTAGTATAATATTTTTGCTTTTAGATACCCCGGCTTCATGGATTACACTTTATCACTTTTCGCCATAGGAAGTTTTTCCGTTTACATTTCACCCACTTTTCGGCTCCCATGGTGGGGTCTATATCCGTGACCTGCCCTGTGCCGGTCACCATGCGCTGCGGTTGCTGCTTGGGTTGGTGAGTGTGGTTGGTGAGCCATTTACAGATATCTTGTACGTTTCTATTCTAAACAATGATATATTATATCTTTATTATATATACTTTATAGGAATCACTGATGCATCTGCTCCTGATGAGTGGGAAAATCCAAGAAACGCATCGAGCTACACTTGATGCCACAGTTATGTTCCATACGGATTGATATTTGTCCAGCATTTTTAATAATTTACGATATTATATATTTTTTAATAGACATATACACACCATGTGGGCACATTTGCCGGTCTTGGATAGGGTGCTGTGGCATCTGTGTGCCATGGTATCTACTTCTATATATTTTTTATTACCCTGATCATGTGTTATCATGTTTGTACTAATTCATTCATCATGTTTATGCTTTTTATATGTGCTTTGTACTATATATCAAATTAATAAATATTCTTTATGTTTTTAGATTTATGTCATCAATTAAATATTATGTGCTTACAACTTAACTCCACTATCCAATCGCTTCATTCCAAGTCCCAAATTACCCTTTAGTTTGTATACATTCCCGGGATGGAAGCACCTTGAGGTGATTCATTTAAAGTCCCAATTCTCCCCCTCTTTTTTGCATGATCATTGATGGGATTATCGAAGTGTCTAAGGATTTCAGCTGAGGTGGTGAGTGTGGAAGTTGAACGTTTGAGTCCAGTGCATCTTCTTCTGGAGGGTGTCGTTCCACGTCCTTCCTTTCGGTGGGAACACTCCATAGATCTGGATTCGATCTTCATTTACTCTTTGTTGGGTTAAGCCTGTGTGACTCACGGCCATTGGTCTGCGAGTCCATCATTGCTGGTAATAGTACCCCACCTCTTTTTATTTTATGAAGATATTCCCCAGAATGTTGGATCAACCTTAGAACACACTCAGAAGCAATGCAGAGATTTGAATAGAATACTAACTCCGTTATATACTTATCTATATGAACTTTTTTACATATATTGATATGAACGCTATATGCTACTAATACCGTTGTTTAATATATTTTACATTTTACCTATTGTCTCTGCACTATATAGGAATTTTTCGCTACTGGTTCCATTGATATTAACATTTCATGGTTCCGATTTACATGCCTTCCAGAGATTGTATTTTTTGTCTGAAACAATTTATATCTAAGCATTATATGAAAGGCCTGCCACCATTTTGTCTATATAGTTCAGGGTGGATGCGAACTTGCATGCCTCAAGACCATTCATATATTACACGTCTCAGTGTTGTTTTTGTTTAATCCATTCACCTATTATGTTTATATAGAGCACTTGTGCTTTGTCACTTTGGGATTTTTTTTTGTTGATGTTTTTTGTGACTTGGGAGTCGCATTCCAATATACACATTTTTATTTCCTTATACAGTCATAGTATTTCTTTTTACCCTTCTTGTATGTGGGACCTTTGATCTAGGTACACTTGTATTATCGATACACGTTTGTTTCAGACATATATTGTTTTTATTCCCTTGCCATTTTAGAGTGTTACGCTATAGTTCTAGGCACTAGTTGCATCCAGATTCATCTTCTGAGATGTTTTTGTGAATTATTACACTACTAGCGATACACGTTTTTTCCTTACCCCATTAAACAATTAGTCTGATTGTTGTGTTAGCTGCTCACCTTTAGGGCAGGCGCGGTATCATCACCATATATTTGTTCAAGTGTACATGGTGTCCAGCCATCTCTAAGTTGGCGGTCTGCCTTAAGGTTGAGTTATCCCCAAAATCAGCACAAGGAAAGGTACCCTATATGCAGGGCGAGTGACCCAGTCTACGGTGCCCAGCATAGCCTCCTACATGTGCACTAGCTGCCGAAATTGCTCTGCAAAATCCCCAACTGCAGTGGGGACATGGACAGGAGGGGAAGACAGAGATCAGAAGGACTAATCAGGTTTTTTTTTTAAATACAGAAAATGAATCCCAAAGTGACTGAATGAGTATGAACAGCATGTAATATCGCATTTATTGATACTTTTAAAAGATGTAGGTTTAATGATACTTTGACTTGAGAAAGCGTTGAGATGCATTTCTTAGTGGAAACAATATACTGTAATAATACATACACATAAAGCCAAATGGACTCTGTCTGGACTTGTGTCTTTATTCAACCTTACCAACAATGTAACCAAGTACAGTATTTGTTTTCCAAGATATTATTGACTTATGTTTAATGAAAACAGACTGTTGCGTGTCTATTCTTCATCCTCTTTTATGCTAATGCTATATTGCAACTTTTGTTTAACAAAGATATTGATAGCTTTGCACATTCAACTAGAACTATTGTATAATGTTGGTGACATTTTGCAACTCATACAAGTATCTTCCTCAGCTCAGACAAGTTTTAGGAACATATCTCAGCATTTATAGCCACATGGGTAACTCAGTTACCTTAGGGCTCATGCACGTGTGAGCAGGGCCCATAAAGAGTACAAGAGCATTTGCTATACATTCAGAGCATCAAACAGGCAATCTACTGTATGTAAGTCAGTGGAGACACAGGGCTGTACAGACTCACCTGCAATCCAAGTTTGACAGGAATGGATTGTAAGGTATATAGGGTAAGTGTCCACTTTTCATCTCAACATACAGTATGTGTGATCTAGACAAGGCATGTATAAAAATGTAATTTGTAAGCTGAACTTAAGGCAAATGAATTGTACTGTATATAGCTGTAGATCAAATGTGCTTGTCAAATTATTTATATTTCTTTTCATTCTTCCTGGGCACACTTTATCTGATTACAAGAACATCATTTTTGAAAATGACCCTTTCACAGACCTGCCATATGTTTCCTGGTAAAAATGATAAAAGTAATCTAATGGGTTTTTAAAATGAATGGCACCAGATACAAGACATGCAAACAGGGTGAACATACTAAACATCTCTGTTATTAAAAATGTACCTAAAGTATGCTGAATACTAGTGATGGACGAACTTCCGACGGGACGTTTCGCGAACGCGAAACGCGAACGGACACAAACGTTCGCGAAAACGACCGTTCGCCGCGGGCTCCATTGACTTCAATGGGAGGCGAATTTCGCAAACCTTTAGGTCGAATTTGCGGCCACGGGGTAATTATTAGGGGGTAGCACGTAGTCCCACCACCTGGACAATAGCATAATACATGTATGAGGTGAATTTGGGATCGATAACTACAAGCATTTTTTTTTTATTTGGGAAATTGTTCTGACAATTCAGGACTATGGAGCTAATGAAGGCAATGGAGGAGAGGGAAGGTCAGGGACCAGGGTAGGCAAACAAGAGGGTGCAGGAGATACAGAGCACTGACAGCAGCACCGTAATACAGAGCACTGACATCAGCACCGTGACATACAGCGCTGACAGCAGCTCCGTGACATACAGCGCTGACAGCAGCTCCGTGACATACAGCGCTGACAGCATCTCCGTGACATACAGCGCTGACAGCAGCTCCGTGACATACAGCGCTGACAGCAGCTCCGTGACATACAGCGCTGACAGCAGCACCGTGACATACAGCGCTGACAGCAGCTCCGTGACATACAGCGCTGACAGCAGCTCCGTGACATACAGCGCTGACAGCAGCTCCGTGACATACAGCACTGACAGCAGCTCCGTGACATACAGCGCTGACAGCAGCTCCGTGACATACAGCGCTGACAGCAGCACCGTGACATACAGCGCTGACAGCAGCTCCGTGACATACAGCGCTGACAGCAGCTCCGTGACATACAGCACTGACAGCAGCTCCGTGACATACAGCGCTGACAGCAGCTCCGTGACATACAGCGCTGACAGCAGCACCGTGACATACAGCGCTGACAGCAGCTCCGTGACATACAGCGCTGACAGCAGCTCCGTGACATACAGCGCTGACAGCAGCTCCGTGACATACAGCGCTGACAGCAGCTCCGTGACATACAGCGCTGACAGCAGCTCCGTGACATACAGCGCTGACAGCAGCTCCGTGACATACAGCGCTGACAGCAGCTCCGTGACATACAGCGCTGACAGCAGCACCGTGACATACAGCGCTGACAGCAGCTCCGTGACATACAGCGCTGACAGCAGCTCCGTGACATACAGCGCTGACAGCAGCACCGTGACATACAGCGCTGACAGCAGCTCCGTGACATACAGCGCTGACAGCAGCTCCGTGACATACAGCGCTGACAGCAGCTCCGTGACATACAGCGCTGACAGCAGCTCCGTGACATACAGCGCTGACAGCAGCTCCGTGACATACAGCGCTGACAGCAGCTCCGTGACATACAGCGCTGACAGCAGCTCCGTGACATACAGCGCTGACAGCAGCTCCGTGACATACAGCGCTGACAGCAGCTCCGTGACATACAGCGCTGACAGCAGCTCCGTGACATACAGCGCTGACAGCAGCTCCGTGACATACAGCGCTGACAGCAGCTCCGTGACATACAGCGCTGACAGCAGCTCCGTGACATACAGCGCTGACAGCAGCTCCGTGACATACAGCGCTGACAGCAGCACCGTAAGCAGCCCCAGGAGGAAGTCAGCACAGCACAGGGATGGTGTGATCCCCTCATAATAAGAACCCCCAGGAGGAAGTCAGCACAGCACAGGGATGGTGGGAGCCCCTCATAATAAGAACACCCAGGAGGAAGTCAGCACAGCACAGGGATGGTGGGAACCCCTCATAATAAGCAGCCCCAGTAGAAATATGACACCGCTCAACCTCTTCAAAGAGGAGGGTAGGGGCATATAGTACGGTGTGCTTTTTTGGGTCAGGGAAGTGAGCCAAATGAATTAAGAAGGTCTGTGTGCTTGATTCCAAAAATTGTTTATAGACATATACATGGTCTACTGATCACATGTGTTGAATTCCTCCGAGATCCATGCCTCATTCATTTTTAGAAATGTGAGGTAGTTAACACTGTGGTGAGCTAGGCGAGTACGCTTATCGGTCACAATCCCCCCTGCTGCGCTGAACGTCCTTTCGGACAGGACACTGGATGAGGGGCAAGCCAACAGTTCGATTGCAAATTGGGCAAGCTCTGGCCAGAGGTCAAGCCTGCCCACCCAGTAGTCTAGGGGTTCATCACTCCTCAGAGCGTCCACATCGGCCGTTAACCCAATGTAGTCGGACACCTGACGGTCTAGGCGTTCCCTGATGCTGGATCCGGATGACACCTGTCGATGGGTCGGCTGAAAGAATGACCTCATATCCGAAGTCACCAACACATCTTCAAACCGGCCTCTTCTTGCAGGCGCTGTTGGATTGGTACCCGCAAATCCTTCTCTGGGAGTGGGAATTGCTCCTCTGCCAGCGCACGCAAAAGCAGAATGCAGCATTTCTCGAAGCAAGGCCTGGAAGTGCTGCATTCTGACAGCCCTCTGCGACGGCGGTAACATTTCCGCCATTTTGTGTTTGTACCGGGGGTCTAAGTACGTTGCCACCCAGTACTGGTCCTTGACCCTCATGCTTTTTATACGGGGGTCCCTATTAAAACACTGGAGCATGAAGGCCCCCATTTGCACTAAAGTGGAAGCGGTGTGGTGGCCTGGCTCCTGCTCATCATCCAGGATAATGTCGTCCTCTTCATTCTCCTCTCCCCATCCTCGCACAACAGGGATCCCAGAAAGGTTTAAAGCATGCTCTTCTTGCTCCTGCTCATCCGCCCCGGCACCATCCTCCTCTGACTCCTCATCAGACTCCTGTTGTTGACTTGTCTCAGATAGAGTAGCCCCCCCTGGGAATTCATCCAGCATTGCGACTTCCTCATCTTCCCGCTCCTGCTCCTCCACAGCCTGATCAATGACACGACGCAATGCACGCTCCAGAAAGAAGGCATAAGGTACCATGTCACTGATGGCGCCATGGCTGCGACTGACCAGTTTGGTGATCTCCTCAAATGGCCGCAGAAGTCTGCATGTGTCGCGCATGAGCAGCCACTGGCGCGGTGAAAAAAAACCCAGCTCCCCAGAACCGTTTCTTTCGCAGAGTTCATACAGGTAGACGTTAACTGCACGTTTCTGCTGGAGCAGCCTATCAAGCATATAGAAGGTTGAGTTCCATCGCGTCGGGCAATCGCAAATAAGACGTCTGACCGGCAGATGGTGTCGCCGCTGAATGTCAGCAAGGCGAGCCATGGCCGTGTAAGATCTTCTGAAATGGGCCGAGATTTTCCTTGCCTGCCGCAAGATGTCCTGGACCCCAGGGTATTTGACAAGGAATCGCTGCACGACCAAGTTTAAGACGTGTGCCATGCACGGCACGTGCGTGATTTTGCCCTGTTTCAATGCGCTAAGCAGATTGGCACCGTTGTCACACACCACTTTACCAACTGTCAAATTGAGCGGTGTTAGCCACTCATCTGCCTGTGAACGCAAAGCTGAAAGGAGTGCCGGGCCAGTGTGGCTCTTTGCTTCCAGGCACAACAGACGCAGCACGGCATGGCAACGTCTCACCTGGCATGTGGAATAGGTTCTGGGGAGCTTGGGCGGTGCAGTGGAAGAGACGCTAGCAGCGGAAAAGGAGGAGGCAGCTGAGGAGGAGAGGGAGGAGGATGGAGTAGGAGGAGGAGAAGAAGAGTCAGGCCTGCATGCAATCCGTGGCGGTAAAACCAAATCTACACGGGTGCCACGGGTTACATGCTTGACGGCCGTCAGAAGGTTCACCCAGTGGGCAGTAAAACTGATATACCTTCCCTGCCCGTGTTTGCTAGACCACGTGTCTGTGGTCAGATGTATCTTGGCACCGACACTGTGTGCCAGAGATACATTCACTTGCCGCTGAACATGGCCATATAGCTCTGGGATGCCCTTCTCTGAGAAATACTTCCTTCCTGGGACCTTCCATTGTGGTGTTCCAATGGCCACAAATTTGCGAAAGGCCTCCGAGTCCACCAGTTTATATGGCAGTAGTTGGCGGGCTATGAGTTCTGACAAGCCAGCCGCCAACCGTTGGGCAAGAGGGTTATCCGGCGTCATCATTTTTTTACGCTCAAACATTAGGCCCACGGAAGCCTGCCTTTTTGCAGAAAAATGTGAGCTTGGCGTGATGGAAGGTGGAGTGGAGGACAATTGTGAGGAGAGAGGAGAAGGAGAAGTAGAAGACGAGGCTGGACGGTGAGAGCCTGCAGTGTGGCTTTGTGTGTTCCGTTGCTCCCACTGGGCTCGGTGATGGCTGCTCATGTGCCTTCTTAAGGCGGTCGTCCCTAGGTGAGTATTGGGCTTACCGCGACTAACGCGTTGACTGCAAAGATTGCAGATGGCAACGCTATTGTCAGCAGCGGACACGTTAAAAAAAGCCCACACTGCGGAGCCATGTGCCGGTGTCCTGGGAGCGCCAGATGTGACCGTACATGGTCGATGACTCGCTCCTGATACATTTGCAGTCTGCTTTGTCCCTGCTGTGCAATGTAAGTCATTGCTGCTTCTCCTCCCTATCTGCTGGTCCATATCTCCCTCTGAACTCCCCTCCTCTTCCTCTCTTGTGGGCACCCACGTGACATCACTAGACACGTCATCATCAACGTCACCTTCCCCACCGCTATAAGTAGAGTAGGCAGCAACACCGGGGACCAACCTCCTCCTTGGGCTGATCTGGGTACTGGCGTCAGACTGCTGAGTAGCGCTTGTTGCTACCTCCTCTTCCTGATCCAATACCAAGAGTGGCTGCGCATCAGAAATGTCCTCTTGATATGGATCGGAAAATAATTCCAGTGACTCAAGCGGAAGGTATGTGGTGGTGGTGGTGGTGGTCGTGTTGTTGGTGGTAGTGTCTTTGGGGGTGCACATAGCAGAGAGTGAAGAAGAGGGTGCAGATCGAGAGGATGAGGAGGGTGCAGAAGAGTAAGGCTGAGCGAGCCACTCAACCAAGTCTGGTGCATCCTTTAAAGTAATTGAACGCACCTTCTGCAACTTCCCACTTTGGCTCAAGCCTGTTGCTCCTGCCCTACCCCTACCACCCCTGCGGAAGGGCCTGCCTCTTCCTCTGCATGTCATTTTTTAAATGACCCTGTGACAAAACTCTTAGTCCCTATACCGCTGAAGGACTGCTGCAGTATAGGTGAGCGGTCAGCAGTGGTGCACGTCAACCCTATCTATTGTGGACCTATAGCGGTCCTTACAGAACAGCAGACTGTACCGCACTCAAGCCTATGTACCGTAGCACCCTATACCAAGTTACCAGTCCTTATAAGAACTTTTGTGGACCAAGCAGGTTGTGTATTAGTGTTTAGCAGACTGTACGTCAGTCCCTATACCGCTGAAGGACTGCTGCAGTATAGGGCAGCGGTCAGCAGTGGTGCACGTCAACCCTATCTATTGTGGACCGATAGCGGTCCTTACAGAACAGCAGACTGTACCGCACTCAAGCCTATGTACCGTAGCACCCTATACCAAGTTACCAGTCCTTATAAGAACTTTTGTGGACCAAGCAGGTTGTGTATTAGTGTTTAGCAGACTGTACGTCAGTCCCTATACCGCTGAAGGACTGCTGCAGTATAGGGCAGCGGTCAGCAGTGGTGCACGTCAACCCTATCTATTGTGGACCGATAGCGGTCCTTACAGAACAGCAGACTGTACCGCACTCAAGCCTATGTACCGTAGCACCCTATACCAAGTTACCAGTCCTTATAAGAACTTTTGTGGAACAAGCAGGTTGTGTGTTAGTGATTAGCAGACTGTACGTCAGTCCCTATACCAATGAAGGACTGCTGCAGTATAGGGCAGCGGTCAGCAGTAGTGCACGGCAACCCTATGTATTGTGGACCGATAGCGGTCCTTACAGAACAGCAGACTGTACCGCACTCAAGCCTATGTACCGTAGCACCCTATACCAAGTTACCAGTCCTTATAAGAACTTTTGTGGACCAAGCAGGTTGTGTATTAGTGTTTAGCAGACTGTACGTCAGTCCCTATACCGCTGAAGGACTGCTGCAGTATAGGGCAGCGGTCAGCAGTGGTGCACGTCAACCCTATGTATTGTGGACCGATAGCGGTCCTTACAGAACAGCAGACTGTAACGCACTCAGGCCTATGTACCGTAGCACCCTATACCAAGTTACCAGTCCTTATAAGAACTTTTGTGGACCAAGCAGGTTGTGTGTTAGTGATTAGCAGACTGTACGTCAGTCCCTATACCAATGAAGGACTGCTGCAGTATAGGGCAGCGGTCAGCAGTAGTGCACGGCAACCCTATGTATTGTGGACCGATAGCGGTCCTTACAGAACAGCAGACTGTAACGCACTCAGGCCTATGTACCGTAGCACCCTATACCAAGTTACCAGTCCTTATAAAAACTTTTGTGGACCAAGCAGGTTGTGTGTTAGTGTTTAGCAGACTGTGCGTCAGTCCCTATACCGCTGAAGGACTGCTGCAGTATAGGGCAGCGGTCAGCAGTGGTGCACGTCAACCCTATCTATTGTGGACCGATAGCGGTCCTTACAGAACAGCAGACTGTACCGCACTCAAGCCTATGTACCGTAGCACCCTATACCAAGTTACCAGTCCTTATAAGAACTTTTGTGGACCAAGCAGGTTGTGTATTAGTGTTTAGCAGACTGTACGTCAGTCCCTATACCGCTGAAGGACTGCTGCAGTATAGGGCAGCGGTCAGCAGTGGTGCACGTCAACCCTATCTATTGTGGACCGATAGCGGTCCTTACAGAACAGCAGACTGTACCGCACTCAAGCCTATGTACCGTAGCACCCTATACCAAGTTACCAGTCCTTATAAGAACTTTTGTGGACCAAGCAGGTTGTGTATTAGTGTTTAGCAGACTGTACGTCAGTCCCTATACCGCTGAAGGACTGCTGCAGTATAGGGCAGCGGTCAGCAGTGGTGCACGTCAACCCTATCTATTGTGGACCGATAGCGGTCCTTACAGAACAGCAGACTGTACCGCACTCAAGCCTATGTACCGTAGCACCCTATACCAAGTTACCAGTCCTTATAAGAACTTTTGTGGAACAAGCAGGTTGTGTGTTAGTGATTAGCAGACTGTACGTCAGTCCCTATACCAATGAAGGACTGCTGCAGTATAGGGCAGCGGTCAGCAGTAGTGCACGGCAACCCTATGTATTGTGGACCGATAGCGGTCCTTACAGAACAGCAGACTGTACCGCACTCAAGCCTATGTACCGTAGCACCCTATACCAAGTTACCAGTCCTTATAAGAACTTTTGTGGACCAAGCAGGTTGTGTGTTAGTGATTAGCAGACTGTACGTCAGTCCCTATACCAATGAAGGACTGCTGCAGTATAGGGCAGCGGTCAGCAGTAGTGCACGGCAACCCTATGTATTGTGGACCGATAGCGGTCCTTACAGAACAGCAGACTGTACCGCACCCAAGCCTATGTACCGTAGCACCCTAGACAGACCAAGTTACCAGTCCTGATAAAGAGCTTTGTGGAACAAGTGAGTTGTGAATGATTAGCAGACTGCAGCAGAAGGGCAGCAGTCAAGTATAATATTCTTTCTATATTTGGAAGAAAGAATATTATACGTGTACAAGCCTATTACCGTACCACTGATACCAGTCCTGAAAAGAACCTTTGTGGAACTAATAGTAACAGCAAGTCTTTAAAATTATCCTCACTGCCTGACACACTGCTTCCTGCCTGTCCCTATACAAATTGGCAAAAAAGAGTAGGCTGGAACGATTAGCTGGAACAGCTCTTTTGTGGACCTGATAGTAACAGCTAATGATGATGATGATGATGATGATGAAGAAAGACTAATCTGGCTGAGCTGTCCCTAAAATAGCAGCATACAGCGCTCTGTCCCTTTATCTAAACTGACAAAAGAAACTCAGGCTGCTGACCTAACACCTATACCAGTCCTGAAAAGAACTTTTGTGTACCAAATAGCTAGCGTTTTCTCTGTCCCTACTCCACACAGGATCCTTTCCCTACAGTGACAGAAGAAAGAATGTAAAATGGCCACCGGATCGGGTGTATTTATAGGTTAGGGGGAATGTCCAAGTGTCCATGAGCTGTCATGTCTCAATTGGTTGTCCTGTAACACATGATAAACGTGTCACGAAAGGTTAAAGTTCTTGTATACATTAAACACGTAAGTCCGCCGGGGCGAACGACGGAAAAAGGCGTTCGAACCCGCGGACGGCGAAAGTCGGAAATTCGCCGCGAAACGACCGCCGGGCGAACCGTTCGGCCATCACTACTGAATACCTGTAAGTGTCTTACATCCTCTGTGCATCCATGCAATATCAGCTCTCAGTACCCCCATGCAATATGCATGCTTTACCTTGACGATTGACATTCTTCTGAGCTACGGTGAGCCCTAAGGAGGCTCAGCTCTGCCTTCTGACATGTGTCATTTCTGTCTGACCTTTTTTATGCTATGCAAACATTCATTCCATCCAATACCACTGCATATATTATGTTCCTACCAGAGCATATTGCTTATATTATGTTCCGCTTCCTTCCAGAGCTGCAGATACAAGAATTGGCATATAAGATTTTTATTGTATTTACTCCAATGTAAAACTTGCTTGATTTTACATTGTCACTGATGTGGAGGACAATAATAGGATGTGGGATTAAAGGTGATTATTTGCCAGTGATTTTATATGTACCAAAACATTTTTTTTTTATTATTTTCTAGAGTTAAAAGTGTAGGTAGAAGTTGCAGGACAATGGCATAACACTTAATATAGGGTCTTCTTGCTTGCCATACAGAAAAAATGTATTTGTATATAACATACTTTTTTTAAGTCCATCTAGTTCAGACTTCACCATTCTCAGCTTTAGAAGCATACAATACAATACTATACTATACCATGCTGAAAGCCACTCCACCTCTTGTACAGAAAGTGTTGCTAGTGGGGAACATTCCTATTGGCTGTATTGCTGGGACTGTGTTGAAATGTGTGCTGCCGGTAGATACAAGGAGTGCCCACTTGAATCATGCTGGCTGGTGTTTTGGAATTGCCAGTGTGCCTCCCTTAAAAAAATAACATGTTGGTCTGACATTCAGCGTGTTTGTTTCTTCAACCAATGAGGAAATTTGTTCTCAGTCCTCAGCTGTTGTATGGACAGACTGAGATTACCATCGCAAGGGGATCTATGTCAAGAAGTCCGGTCCCTTGCATCATTGCCTGGCTGCTAGTTGCTTGATTGCAGCCATGCCTCCTGTTCCCAGAGTTATCCCCAAGGAGAAGGGAAACTATTGGGAAATGTTGTTCTATCCCAAGTGAAAATTGATGGACTTTGGGTTTTTAGCTAGTTAGGTAGAATAAGCTGTGGCAAAGGGGCAGGTTCTCACCTTACAATTTGAATGATGGGCTATCAAGTGTACCAGGACTGGCTTTCTATGCTGGCCACCAGTTGGCATGTGCCGTGCCAGCCTGAGTGAGCCATTATTCACAATGTGCACTCATTTGATAGGAAATGCTAAGACGTTTTCTGGAAGATAGCTATGAAAAGGGGTGGCACCCTCAGATGAGGGTGGGACCCATTTCCACCTGTATTTGTGTTTAGATATCATTGTAGTTTAGGCATATTATACAGTGTATTTACACTGCTTTGCTGCTCTCGGCTGAGAGTAATCAATATTTACTCAAAATGTACTCATGTACATATTGCACTGTGTTACCATAGGGATAGGCTGAATTTCTTTGCTGTCTATTATTCTCTTTCAGGTGTTCCTGCACCCATTGTGTCTTCCTTGGACAAGGAGAGACAGTGAATCAACATGGATAGCAATGCTAACCTTTTATGTCCCTCTCTACTGTATATATTAGATAGATAGTTATGATATAAGGCTACTGTTTATATCTCCTCTTTTATATTGGTCATAAGGTACGCCACATGTAAAATTGTATATATTGTCTGCAATTTAGATGCCCACGTGTGAAATGCCATTTGCCTGTATATACACTGTTGTTTATTTCATGTGATACGTCACATGTCTTGTTATATTTTTCTTCTTTTCCTGTTTCCCCACCCATCTCAGTTTTTGCCAGTACTGTCAGAATGTCTATACTGAAATAATAAAATAGTATTGTAATTCTGAAAATATGCAAATCTTTGATTTGGGAGATTTACAATTTTCTACCAATACCAGCAAGAAATTCAAGTTTGTTTATCCGTGCTATTTTGAAGACAAGTGATACAAATGTTATTGCTTAAAAATATATATTTAACTAAAAATACAGTGCAAAATAGTATCAGGTATATTTTGTGATAAAACAAATAAATGGATATACTTCTACATATCAGAGATAGAGTAAATGATGGTTCAGATAATATTCACAGTTAAGCTCTTATAATAAATTACCACATTTCAATACTTGAATGATATTGGTATATTTAATGCTGCATACACACGACCAGACTTTTTGAGGGACTAGGTCCGGCGGTCTTTCCGACGGAGTTTCGGCGGAGTTCCGACGGACTTTCTGAATTAACGGACTTGGCCACACACAATCACACCAAAGTCTGATGGATTCTAACGTGATGACATACGACCGGACTAGAATAAGGAAGGTCATAGCCAGTAGCCAATAGCTGCCCTAGCGTCGTTTTTTGTCCGTCGGACCAGCATACACACGAGCAGATTTCTCAGTCCGGCGGAGTTCTGGTGGAAAAATTTAAAACATGTTCTATTTCTAAAGTCCGCTGGATTTTTGGCAAGCAAAGGTCCGATGGAACCCACACAAGATCGAATTGTCCGACAGACTCGTTCCGTCGGACCTTTGCTATCAAAAATTCTGGTCGTGTGTACGCGGCATAAGACTTGGTAACTCTTAGTGAATAGCTTCCCATTTCTTTACAAACGCAATAAATAATTGTAAGCATAAATAATTATGTTTACATTAACACTATGATGTGATTTCTTCTCAAAACAAACAGATTTTAATTACACTCTTAAATGTGCACAAACAAAAAATGTATACAAATGTATAAATGTGCATCGTTTGACAATTTAATCAAGACTTATGGTTGCATTTAGAGTAAATTTATTTTACACATATCTTGATAATAAAACCATTGGACCAATATTGGCTTTAGTTTTATAAAGACAGACAAAACTGTGTGTGTTTTAAATATTTGGAATATAATTATTTTATACTGCAGTTAAAAATAATACAACTCCAATTTGCTTTGCCATATATTTAAATGGTCTTATTAACGTATATGCAAAAACAATTCAATTACCAAAAAGGTATAATATGGAAAAGTTAATACTTTACCAGAACTTAAAGAAGTCTGTCAGTTTGAGAAGATAAGTCCCCAAAGGAACTTCTTTCCACCTTTGAGATGAACCTGTCCAGCCATCCTCAGAGCTTCTTCAGATCTTCCCATAGCTCCCAGATATCTTCCTCTGTGATCTGTAGCTACTTTTTATCTCATCCCAAAAGTGTGTGTGTGTGTCATTACTATGTAATTGATGATTTCAAATGACGATGGAGTTTATATGCTACCTTGACAACCAAGACCAACATCATTTTGAATAATTACCAATTTCAACCTCTTAGGGGCAGTGTTAGATCAGAACATACTTTAAATATGATTGACATGACCTTCTGTCCTTGGCTTAATGAAATACCATTAATTGTCTAATGGTTGACAATCAAGTGTCAATATCCTCAGACACCCAGGCACTTCTTAAAATGTGTGTGTTGGGATAGTTTACCCCACATCTAGTTAGTGGTTTGTTACATTCGAACCTGAAGTCACATGAATATAACTCTTAACTTTTCATTTTACAACTACAGCTTCTAATGTCAATACAGCTAGGATCTCATACTAATAACCTTATAACCTTTCTCAGAATTATATATATATATATATATATATATATATATATATATATATATATGTGTGTATATATATATATATATATATATATATATATATATATATATATATATATATATATATATATATATATATAATGGATTTATATATGAATAACCAATTCAATATACTATAACCATATTATGAAAGAAAAACCTTATTTAAAATACATAATACAATAGGAATTGTGAATATGTGAATATATATATATATATATATATATATATATATATGTATGTGTCTGTGTGTATGTGTCTGTGTGTGTATATATATATATATATATATATATATATATATATATATATATATATATATATATATATATATATATATATATATGAATATAAATTCTTTTAACCTCAAATGTTCTGAAAGTACATTCACTCTCGGGCTTGAGAGTTCAAATAATTTTTCTGCAAACTCCAAGACATAGTTTTCCTAGGCAGGGGGAGGATTTATAAACAAGGCCAAGGATAAGGATAAATCCAAGGAAAAATTCCAAGCTTACTTTCTGGCCAGCCCACTGACAACCAAATCAACCTGTCTAACAGAATGCGCTAAAAAACAGGGGTTTAGTCTGCATACATTTGAAAATACATTGTAAGCTACAGAGCCCCGCCAAGGCACCCTGGTATCTGTAGTTCCTATCACTGACTGATGAGTGAATCCACAGTGGAAGCACAAGCATTCTGATGGGTAGGTGGAGGGCAGATGGACTGAAGCGAGCCCACCCCCTCTTAAAGGTACAGGTGCACACTGAGCACAAAGCAAATGGCACAATGGCTGCAAAGGTGTCAGTGCGTTGCCTGGCCAATATAACATTGTTGTAAAAAAGGGGTCCACTACCCCCACCTATGACTGGCCATTACAGTAACCAGCATTGGAGAGCAAATAGATATAAACAAGGCCAAGAATAAATCCAAGGAAAAATTCCCAGCTTACTTACCGACCAGCCTGCAGACAACCGAATCAACCTGTCTAACAGTATGCGTTAAAAACAGGGGTTTAGTCTGCACACATTTGTAAATACATGCATAAGCTACAGAGCCCACCAAGGCACCCTGATATCTGTAGCTCCTATCACTGACTAATGAGTGACTCTACAGTGGAAGCACATGCATTCTGGTGAATAGATGGAGGGCAGATGGACTGAAGGGAGCCAACATCTTCTTAAAGGTACAGGTGCACCCTGATGTTTAGGCAGGGCTGTTATGAAATTTAGTTGCCAGGCGATAGTTGCCTTGGCCAATTGTCAGGAGATCAATTGATTCCTCTTTAAATTTGGACTTGTTGCACCCTTTCTCTTCTGTCACTAGGTGGCACCATGCCAGTAGCATTAGTTAAGACAGAGACTTTGCAAGTTCAGCCATGAATGGATGGGGTGTCTCAGCCAATGGGCAGGGATTTTCTTTGGTCCCTTGGCCTGCTGGGAGAATCTATTTATTGAGGTGGAGTCAGGGGATCGGGGTTCTGTGCACCTGGATGGCTGTCTGTGTGGATGTGTGTTATGCTGCCTGGGCTGCTAGGCTGGAAGCCTGAGGCCTATCCCAAGGACAACTGGCTGTTAGGTTGCGTGAGGCCTATACAGGAGCAGGAGAAGCAGCATAGGGTTGGATCTACTGGCTTGTAGTCCAACCAGAAGTAGTGGTTCAGCCTGAAGCAGGGTTGCCGCTTGAGGAAGATACTGAACACTAAAGTGGAAGAGCGCAGGGGATCCTGTGGCTATTGGATCTGAAGTCTAGTAAAAGACTGGGGGTTCATTGCGTAAAGACCCACAGTGAGTGACTGTGGAGTAAGAGGAGAACTGTTTGTGTTGTTAATAGTTGAATACAACTACCATTAGCAACTGCTTCAAGATTGTTGCCATAGGAGACAGTGGCCCTACCTATACAGAAGTGGTGTCTGGCTGGAGGCCTTCACCTGTATAGCTGTCTACCTATAGAAGCTTTGGAGTCTGCCAATTACCTTTGCATCTACTTAAGGGTGTCCTGGGCCTAACTCTCTCTCCCCCAGTTCTGTTCAAGAGACAATAAATCTCTTTGCATTCAAAAAGTGTCTGGCGCCCACCATGTTATCTTGCATTACACCCACCATACCTTGTAACTCACTGTACATATATGTCCGGTGTCCCTAACTCTGGAGGTCACCATTAGGCCTCAGGGGCCCCCGGGACCTTGCTACATGAGGAAGGAGAGAGCAGACAGAAATCACACTTATGCCCCGTACACACGAGAGGACTTAAATCCGAAGGAGTTTCCGACGGAGTTCCGCCGGAGTTCCGCCGGAGTTCCGCCGGAGTTCCGACGCAACGGACTTGCCTACACACGATCCCACTAAAGTCCGCCCGTCTGGTCCGCGGTGACGTACACCAGGTCCGACGAGACTATAAAACGGAAGTTTAATACCAAGTGCGCCACCCTTTGGGCTCCTTCTGCTAATTTCGTGTTTATCTCGTGTTAGTAGAAGTTTGGTGAGAGACGATTCGCGGTTTTCAGACTCGTATTTTCCAGAACGTTTTTCACTGCTTTTCAGTTTGTGCTTGTGAGGTTTGTATCTGTTTTTTAGTGCGTGTAGTCAGTTCGTGTCTGTATTTTGCAGTGCGATCTAACTGCGCTCGCTGACTTTCAGCTCGCTCTTCACAGGCCTTGCTGTTCTTCAGTGACGTCTGTTAAGTTCGCTCTGACAATCCGACCGTTTTGAAGCCATGTTGCGTGTACGTACTCGTCGTCGAGTTCGTGCTTTGCTTGCGCTTGGTGTTGTAGTTCATTCTGCAACCCAAGAACAGTCCGTGGACGGGGTGTTGAGGAGTTCATGGACGAAGAATTGGTTGCTCCAGCGTGACCAGTTCTCGCACATGCCTTTGCTTCGTGAGATCCGGGAGAATAATCCTGATGATTTCAGGAATTATCTCCGGATGACGGACCCCGTTTTTCACCGTCTGCTGGCTTTGCTGACCCCTTATATCAGCAGGCAGGATACCTGCATGCGGCAAGCCATCACTCCGGAGCAGAGGCTCGTCGCCACGTTGCGCTACTTGGCGACAGGGAGAAGCCTTCAGGACCTGAAGTTCTCGACAGGCATCTCCCCCCAGGCTCTGGGGATCATTATCCCAGAGACCTGTTCTGCCATTATACAGGTCCTGCAGGAGGACTATATTAAGGTAAGATTTAGCATTTAACATCACATTTTATTGTCTTTAATGTTTGCTAATGCCTTGTATTTCTTTCCTCAATCTCTAATTACCATGATTGCAATATGCTGTGAATGTCCCCTTTGTCCTCATGCATGCTGCAATCTTTTAATGCTCCTTTTTTGTTTTTCATGCATATTTGCCTTCATTAAACCTCACCAACATGCTATGGTAGGCCCATATCCACCTAGTCTAGTCACTTAAAATGTCTTTTGTCAGCTCCATTCTATTGCTTTATCCTAAAACCAAACATTTTAAAGATTATTCCAAATGGTCTGTGTCCCCTTAACTGAATCCCCCCCCCCCCCCTTAATAGTATCCCAAATGGTCTGTGTGTCCTTTAACTGGATCCCCCCCCCCCCCCCACACTTAATATAATTCCAACGAGTTTGTGTGTCCTTAAATTAATGTTGAATTATATATTGTATTTTTAACACACTTCAACCCTGGAATGATTTTCCCCCCTTCCTGACCTTCATCACTTTTTTGGGTGATTTGGCAGTGCGTTGTTTGAATTGACAATTGTGCGTCCTTGTAACATGGCTCCTCCTAGTAAATTATCTTCATTTTATTAGCACAAAGAGATTTTGTATTTGGTTGTCTTTGATCACCTCTGCTTTTTTATTTTTGGTGATTAACCACCAACAAACCCAAAATGCATTTTTCCAAATATGCATTTTTTTCTCACTTTTCGCTCTAAAGAAAGATAGGCACAAAAATATATCACCATGATTTTTTTGGACATCATTTGATGCTGATACGTATTCTTTTAGTAAACAAAAATGTGTTAAAATGAATCACAATTTAAGCGTTTCTTGATTGTTTTGGGCAAAAGTTCTCTCGTTTCGTAAATATGGTCTATTTTGCTGGCATTTGTAAAATCTTGCCATTTTTGAAAATAGTAATGGCGTTGCTAACCGTTTTTGTTTTTTTGTTTTTTTTCTGGTGACTGCCACATTATGGCGGACACATTGGCCAATTTCCATACATTTTTGTGACCATTGTCATTAATACAGTGATCAATGCTGTAAAAAATTGTCTTGATTACTGTAAAAATGTCACATGCAGTGAAGGTGTTTTATTAAGCACAAGGGGGCCAAGGAATGGTTTAAAGTGTGTTCTGGGTGAGTGTTTTTCTTAACTGTCTGGGGGATGGGCTAGCAGTGACATGACCCTGATCACTGCTCCCAATGACAGGGAGCAGACGATCGGTGTCATGTGACTAGGCAGAAGCGTGAAATAAAGTTTGTGTTGTAATGTACAATGTTTAATGTGCAAAAGTACTTATTTTGTTTTTTTCTGCTTTGCCTCCCCAGTTTCCTTCATCGCCACAGGAATGGCAGACTGTGGCATCCCATTTTGCCACCCGTTGGGACTTTCCAAACTGCGGTGGTGCGATAGATGGGAAGCACGTCCACATTGTGCCACCACCCCATTCGGGGTCATACTTTTATAATTACAAGGGGTTTCACAGTATTGTGTTAATGGCGGTGGTGTCGGCACAGTATGAATTTCTGTATGTGGACGTGGGGAAGAATGTCCGGATGTCGGATGGAGGAGTCTTCGCTCAGACGGAGTTCTACCGCCGTCTACAGACAGGTGGCCTGGGATTGCCACCTGATTCGGAGAATGTGGAGGAACTACCCTTCATGTTCATCGCTGATGAGGCTTTTGCTCTGGACGACCACATCATGAGGCCATTCCCCCAAAGAGCCCTCACCCCGGAGAGGAGGGTTTTCAACTACCGGCTGGCCAGAGCGAGAAGAGTTGTGGAAAATGCATTTGGAATAATGGCCAGCCGGTTCCGTGTTTTTCTGACTGCTATAAACCTAGCGGAATACAAACTTAACTATGTTGTACTTACGTGCTGCATTTTGCACAATTTTTTACATAAATACTCAACTACTTATTTATCCACAATAATGCCGGAGGCTGGAGTTGGTCCAGAATCACTGACAGGCCTGGATACTGGCCGTACTGGCTTGGCCCCCCAAAGTGCACGTGAAGTTCGCCAAAGATATGTGACTTATTTTAACGGTAGGGGGGCCATTGCAATGCCACACAATATTTAATTTTTAAAAAGAGGAAAATAATAAAAGAACCTCAAATCTGAAATGTGTTTTCTTGCTTGCTTTTGGTTTGTGCTGTCTCCTATGTTATCCTAGTGCACTTGTAGTGCCAAGTGTATTTTCATTAAATTCAATAAGGCCCATTGTCACTGGATACACAAAATCCCTTTTCCCAAACTGGTATTAAGCATTGAAAGAATACGCCACACATTCTTGATTATTCAAAATTTTAATTTGGCCACATTCACATGTGCCATTGAATATTTAGTGATGTAATTTTTTTTTTGGGTTTATTTAACTTTCTTTGCCAAACATTTTTTCGTTTCCTTTTTTTTCCCATTTTTAAAAACCTTTTTTTTTTTTTTTGTGGTTTTTATTTTTCTATAAAAAATATGAAAAATGTATAACAACAATCAGCCACAATCGTAAAAATTTGGGAAGTAACAATCTTTGAACTAAAACAAGGGAAATGAAGAACATGATCGATATTATGGAGAAACGGATTATATTCTCCCCAAAATATCGATCATGTTCTTCATTTCCAGCTGCATATTGTCAATCTGAGTCTTCATGAGATCCAGGCTAGTTCGCATGTCATCTAGTTCCCCATTCCAGCCCATTATCTGGCCAATCAGCCTTTGTGCGCTGTCACTGGAAAATGGGGCCCTTTCCACAAACAGAACATCACCTACAATAGATGGGAAAAATTGGGTCAAAAATTATGCAGTCATACATGGATTTCAACAAGCTGGGGTGTCAGACACTCACCTGGTGGGGTGCCCATCTCCCCTACTTCCTCCACCTCTCCTTCCTCAACCTCTCCTTCCTCGACATCCTCGGGGGAGGCACTGGTGCTTGGAAATGTGTCGCTTTCCACAACCAGAACATCACCTAAAATAGATGTAAAAACATGTGTTTGGAAATATGCAGGTATACATCGATTACCTGAAGCTGTGGTGTCAGACACTCACCTGGTGGGGTGCCCATCTCCTCTCCTTCTTCCACCTCTCCTTCCTCCACATGCACATCCACGGGGGGGATGGGGCTAACCTCACATTCCTGCTGGCAAGGGTGGCGGTCCCTGGGATCCTGCTTTGTGAGGCTTTTCTCCCCTATGAGAAATTAACAAACAAAAAGGTATACTTTAGCACACAGATATTTAAGGCCAGAACTAGGAAGATGAAACCTTGATTAGAAGTGTTGTACAATTGTCGGTTTATGAAGAGATGCAAAATGTGAAGACATGATAAATCAATTCACTTTGCCAAAAAATCTAATAATTTGCTTTTTGTGCCAAGGTTCACACATGCCCAACCCCCCCCCCCCAAAGTATACCAGGGAACCCCGTGTGGCGTGTGGTTTACCCTAATAAATGTTCTCTGGTGTCCCACACCTTTGCTCATGAGTGCAGATGTGTTTTTACCCAGCTGCCAAGTGTCCTCTCCTTCAATTACACTGAATGTTCTTTTCTAGTCATTGTATTTTGAAACACATCTAAACCACAATGTCCTAATCATTTGTTGTGTCCTAAAAATTACACAGCCAAAAAATGCTGTTTAAACCCTGTATCATAAACGAGGTTTGCCACGAACAATTTACGAGGGTTTGTTAAAACGATACGATTCTTTTACTGTATACAACATGAAAGCAGCAATTTTTTACATTGTACAAAGGTAAAGCATATGGATCTGTATGCAATAATCATAAAATAGGAACACACGACAAGTACTTACTTTTTTTCAGAACTTTCTTGATCCTTCTGTATTGATCCGGCTCCCTCAATTTAAGGTCGGACCACCGTTTCCTCAATTGGTCTTTTGACCGTCGTACCCCAAAACGATTATGCAGGGTCTTAACTACTTTGGCCATGATTCTGGCCTTGCGCAAGTTCGGATGGGTGTATGGTCCATGCTTGCCATCATAATCCTTACTTCGCAAGATTGCCACCATCTCCACCATCTCTTGAAATGCCATATTTGAGGCCTTAAATCTCCTCTTTCCGGATCGGGACGTTTGTGGCTCCGGGGATTCGTGACTACTGGAGTCGTTAAGATCAAGCACCTGTTGTGTTTCCGCCATGTTTCTCCTACTGCGCACCGTAGAGAAAAGGGGGCGGGAAATATTCTTGTAAAAGAACGTCATGGGCGGGCAAAGCAGGCGTAGTTCTACGCGTACGCACTGGATCTTACGCCAAAATGCACATGTCGTACGTACGTTAAGTGCGCAGAAAGGGGCGGGAAAACAAGAACTTGACTAAAAGAACGTCATGGGCGGGCAAAGCAGGCGTAGTTCTACGCGTACGCACTGGATCTTACGCCAAAATGCACATGTCGTACGTACGTTAAGTGCGCAGAAAGGGGCGGGAAAACAAGAACTTGACTAAAAGAACGTCAGGGGCGGGCAACGCAGGCGTAGTTCTACGCGTACGCACTGGATCTTACGCCAAAATGCACATGTCGTACGTACGTTAAGTGCGCAGAAAGGGGCGGGAAAACAAGAACTTGACTAAAAGAACGTCAGGGGCGGGCAACGCAGGCGTAGTTCTACGCGTACGCACTGGATCTTACGCCAAAATGCACATGTCGTACGTACGTTAAGTGCGCAGAAAGGGGCGGGAAAACAAGAACTTGACTAAAAGAACATCATGGGCGGGCAAAGCAGGCGTAGTTCTACGCGTACGCACTGGATCTTACGCCAAAATGCACATGTCGTACGTACGTTAAGTGCGCAGAAAGGGGCGGGAAAACAAGAACTTGACTAAAAGAACGTCAGGGGCGGGCAACGCAGGCGTAGTTCTACGCGTACGCACTGGATCTTACGCCAAAATGCACATGTCGTACGTACGTTAAGTGCGCAGAAAGGGGCGGGAAAACAAGAACTTGACTAAAAGAACGTCAGGGGCGGGCAACGCAGGCGTAGTTCTACGCGTACGCACTGTATATAACGACAAAAATCACATGTCGTATGTTGCGAAAATAGGAACGGAAGTTGGGAGCAAGCAAAACGAAGGTAAGTTTAAACCATTTCCCCAAATAAGTGGCAGATCCTGGAGTCTATATTGGGCTAAGATTAGGAGAGTCTGAGCTAACATTATGGTTTTTGGCTTGTGTATTGTCTTTCAGAAAAATGAATCAAAAATTCAGGGATCCGGAATTTTTAAGTCTGTTTATAGACAAATATAAAGAGATGTCAAATCTGTGGCATGCCAAGCACAAGGATTATTTTAATAAACCAGTAAGGAGGGCAACACTGGAGAGATTTTTGACATTTGTGCAGACTTGGATCCCAGAGGCAGACGTGGACTTTGTGGAGAAGAAAATTCAAATATTGCAAAATATGTACCGAAAGGAAAAGAGGAAAATCGAAAAATCCAAAACATCAGGAGCAGCACCAGGTGATGTGTATGTACCCAGGCTGTGGTACTTTGAAAAGCTACGGTTCCTGGACGACCGGTGTAAACCAAGGGAGTCGCTTTCAACTCTTCCCTCCACCCTTCCCTCCACCCTTCCCTGCAGCATTCCCTCCACCTCAGCAGAGGCTGATGAGCCTTCCATCCTGGAAGAAGCGGATGCACCCAGCTGGAGCCAGGTATTTTTTTAGCAAAAATAGTGATATTCATAATATTAATGATGTTAACTAGATGTTATTAGAATTTGTACGCTATTATTGATGTTAAAAAATAGTTAAAATTTGGACATATCAATTTACAGTAGTGGCCACAAATGTTTGTCACCAGCAGAAACAAGAAATAGTGGTGTCATAATGATACTCTTTTATATGTATTAACAGAATTTTGAAGTCAGGAGCTGAAAAATGTTTAGGATTGATGAACAAAAAACTAAAACAATGTCCCTTTTTTATACACAGGATGAGCTCAGCCAGGAGGAAGGTGGGGAAAGTGGCAGGCAGGAGGAGGCTGGGCCCACTCTCAGCCAGGAGGAGTCCATGCCCTCTGTCAGCCAGGAGGTGGCCGGGCCTAGTAGAAGCCTGACAACATCACAAGTGCCTCCCCTCCGTCTTCCATCAAAAAGGGCAAAAAAAAATACGCTAGCACAGGAGGAATCCCTGCGCCTAATTAGAGAGGCTACTAATGTCTTAAACAGCCCCCCTGACGCAGAAGAGGCCTATGGCTGCTACATCGCCAGCCGTCTCCTGCAATTAGAGATGGCCCAACGTCTGCAGTGTGAAAGGCTAATTTTCTTGGCGTTACAGAAGGGGCTGAGTGGAGAATTATCTGCCAACAGCAATATTGTGGAGCAAGTTCCTCCTGTTCCTCCTCCTCCTCCTGCCACGAGTACACCACCGGAGACACAGCCTCCCAGGAAGGCTACAGGGAAGTCTGCAGGGAAGGGTGCAGTGAAGGGTGGAGCGAAGAGAAGAAGGTGATGACCTGGCTTCACTCTGGTCCGACCAAAAAGACGCAGCCTGTTGTACCACAGCCTGGGGACATATATACCATCTGATGCTGCTCTTGATGTCTGGGATTCTGGGACCATATTGGATTTCGTAATATTTGAATTTTCTTTTCCACAGAGTTTCACGTTTGCCCTGGGGCCAAAAGGCTACACAAATGTCACAAGTTTCTCCAGTGTTGCCTTCATTTTTTTGTTTGTTGAACCAGAATAAATGGATATTTTTGTTTGAAAATATAATTGCCTATGTGTTTTTTGGTCAAATACCTTTCTATAAAAGACAATGTGAAATTAACAAGGGACACTAACCTCCTTGAGGTTATAAACAAAATAAAAATGTTATTGTGGTAACTTGTCACCAGAATAAAAATAAAAAGGTTATTGTGGTAATGAAAAAAAAAAAAATAAAAAAAAAAGTTTTTGGTGTTAACTTGACGGAACAATTAAATATGGAGATCACAATAAAAAAAAATGGTAAAGAATTCTACCAAAAATATGTAGGCAAAAAATTAGTCAACAACATTTTTTATTTTTATTTTTTTATTTTTTTGGAGTAATTTTTTTCATCAATATTTTTTTTTGAATTCTTGAACATTTTTTTTCTTGTGATCTCCATATTTAATTATTCGGTCAAGTTAACAACTTTTTTTTTTTTTTTTTTAATTGACAGAATAATTAAATATGGAGATCACAAGAAAAACATGGTAAAGAATTCTACCAAAAATATGGAGGAAAAAAATTACTCAAAAAAAAAAATAAATAAAAAAAAATAATATATTGAGATGGGGCTTTAAAATAAAAACAAGATCATTCATGAGATGAGGAGAAATAAAACAGAAATGTGTTTGGTGAGAACTCTGTGAGTGAATATGAGCAGCAAAGCAACTTCGTTCTTCTAGCATTATAAATAAAGACTTCGTTCTTCTAGCATTATAAAGAAGATGTGCTATACATTTAAACGAGCACAGAATTTGCAGCATGACGAATGTGCTACTTCCAATACGAACTGGAGTTTTACAAGACCGAGCACTTCCGTCTCGTACTTGCTTCAGAGCATGCGTCGTTTTAGGACTGTCGGAACAGCATACAGACGAGCGGACTTCTACATCAGAACTGGGTCCGGCGGAGTTCCGTCGGGAAAATTTGAAGCATGCTTCATTTCTAAAGTCCGTCAGACTTTTGCGAAGCTAAAGTCCGTTGCAGCCCACACACGATCGGATAGTCTGACGGACTCGGTCTGACGGACTTTGGATGTTGAAAAGTCCGCTCGTGTGTACGGGGCTTTAGTGCTATAGATTGAGGCAAGTACACACCATAGAAGGATATGCCTTGTTCATATATCATTTCAGAGGTTTACAACCACTTTAAATTAGTTATCACATAGCCGAATATTACCATACCCCTTCTTTATTCATTTTGTGCACTCATCCTTGCAGTAAATAATTCTTTTTTTTTGTCTGCCCTGATTTGTATTTCTGTGGAGGCTCCTATCCCTAGACGGATCTTTAAGGAGATACCGCAGCAGGTGTGCTCTTGTCCCTGGGACTCAATGGTTGTGTGCAGCCACTCTGTTCACTGACATGCACAGGACGCATACAGAGGCTGAAGATAAATGAAATTTGTAATTTATCTGCCTCATCACCATCCACTTGCCTTCAATGGCCAATTCATTACCAAAGCACTCAGGCGAGTGCTCATGGGACATGTAGTCCCACCAGCAGGCATAGAGGAGAGAGAAAGCACTGAACCTGGAAGAACAAGCTACAGTGCCTTGCGAAAGTATTCGGCCCCCTTGAACTTTTCAACCTTTTGCCACATTTCAGGCTTCAAACATAAAGATATACAATTTTTATTTTTTGTGAAGAATCACCAACAAGTGGGACACAATTGTGAAGTGGAACAAAATCTATTGGATTTTTGAAACTTTTTTAACTAATAAAAAAATTAAAAGTGGGGCATGCAAAATTATTCGGCCCCCTTGCGTTAATACTTTGTAGAGCCACCTTTTGCTGCAATTACAGCTGCAAGTCTCTTGGGGTATGTCTCTATCAGTTTTGCACATCGAGAGACTGAAATTCTTGCCCATTCTTCCTTGCAAAACAGCTTGAGCTCAGTGAGGTTGGATGGAGAGCGTTTGTGAACAGCAGTTTTCAGCTCTTTCCACAGATTCTTGATTGGATTCAGGTCTGGACTTTGACTTGGCCATTCTAACACCTGGATACGTTTATTTGTGAACCATTCCTTTGTAGATTTTGCTGTATGTTTGGGATCATTGTCTTGTTGGAAGATAAATCTCCGTCCCAGTTTCAGGTCTTTTGCAGACTCCAACAGGTTTTCATCCAGAATGGTCCTGTATTTGGCTGCATCCACCTTCCCCTCAATTTTAACCATCTTCCCTGTCCCTGCTGAAGAAAAGCAGGCCCAAACCATGATGCTGCCACCACCATGTTTGACAGTGGGGATGGTGTGTTGAAGGTGATGAGCTGTGTTGCTTTTATGCCAAACATATCGTTTTGCATTGTGGGCAAAAAGTTCGATTTTGGTTTCATCTGACCAGAGCACCTTCTTCCACATGTTTGGTGTGTCTCCCAGGTGGCTTGTGGTCAAACTTTAGACGAGACTTTTTATGGATATCTTTGAGAAATGTCTTTCTTCTTGCCACTCTTCCATAAAGGCCAGATTTGTGCAGTGTACGACTGATTGTTGTCCTATGGACAGACTCTCCCGCCTCAGCTGTAGTTCTATGCAGTTCATCCAGAGTGATCATGGGCCTCTTGGCTGCATCTCTGATCAGTCTTCTCCTTGTCTGAGCTGAAAGTTTAGAGGGACGGCCAGGTCTTGGTAGATTTGCAGTGGTCTGATACTCCTTCCATTTCAAAATCATCGCTTGCACAGTGCTCCTTGGGATGTTTAAAGCTTGGGAAATCCTTTTGTATCCAAATCCGGCTTTAAATTTCTCCACAACAGTATTACGGACCTGCCTGGTGTGTTCCTTGGTCTTCATGATGCTCTCTGCGCTTTCAAGAGAACCCTGAGAATATCACAGAGCAGGTGCATTTATACAGAGACTTGATTACACACAGGTGGATTCTGTTTATCACCATCAGTCATTTAGGACAACATTGGATCATTCAGAGATCCTCGCTGAACTTCTGGAGTGAGTTTGCTGCACTGAAAGTAAAGGGGCCGAATAATTTTGCACGCACCACTTTTCAGTTTTTTATTTGCTAAAAAAGTTTAAAATATCCAATAGATTTCATTCCACAATTGTGTCCCACTTGTTGGTGATTCTTCACAAAAGATTAAAATTTTTATATCTTTATGTTTGAAGCCTGAAATGTGGCAAAAGGTTGAAAAGTTCAAGGGGGCCGAATACTTTTGCAAGGCACTGTATATAAGTAAGTATAATAAATATTTTAGGAGTACTTATATTTATTGCATGCATTATATGCATTTAAACAAACAGCTTGCTTTTAATACAGGGGTTTAACCACTTGGGATCCGCGCTATTGCAAAATGACGGCAATAGCGCGGACCCACATTTTCGGGACTACGTCTATTGACGTAGTCCCGGTTACGAGCGGCCTGCGCGCCCCCTGAGGGGCGCGCGCGGCGCGCTCTGTGATCGGCGAGTCCGTGAGACTCGCCTGATCACCGATCCGTGTAAGGGGTCGATCCCGACCCCTTATCACGTGATCAGCTGTCAGCCAATGACAGCTGATCATGTGATAAAACGGAGCCGGTAATCGGCTAGTATTCCTCCTCGCGCTGACAGCGCGAGGAGAAAAAAAAAAAGCCGATCGCCGGCGGCCGTGTTCGGGACATCAGTCCCGATCACGGCCAGCAATTTAAAAGGACACCTGCCCCCTGCCAGTGCCCACCTGCCACCCGCAGTGCCATCCTGAAATAAAGTAAGTGCCCCCCTGTCAGTGCCACCCAGCAGTGCCCATAGTGCCCACAGTGCCACCCAGCAGTGCCCACAGTGCCACCCAGCAGTGCCCACAGTGCCACCCACAGTGCCACCCAGCAGTGCCACCCACAGTGCCACCCAAAATCTGCCTCAGGTGCTGCACCCCAGTGCCGCCCATCAGTGCCCAGCAGTGCCGCCCATCAGTGCCCAGCAGTGCCGCCCATCAGTGCCCAGCAGTGCCACCTATCAGAGCCACCTATCAGTGCCACCTATCAGTGCCCATCAGTCCCATCTATCTGTGGTACCTATCAGTGCCCATCCGTGCCACCCATCCGTGCCACTTATCCGTGCCACCCATCCGTGCCATCTTATCTGTGCCCATCTGTGCCGCCTTATCTGTGCCCATCGGTGCCGCCTTATCTGTGCCTATTAGTGCCGCCTTAACTATGCCTATCAGTGCCCACCAGTGCAGCCTATCAGTGCCCACCAATGCAGCCCATCAGTGCCCACCAATGCAGCCCATCAGTGCCCACCAATGCAGCCTATCAGTGCCGCCTAATCAGCGCACTTCAATGAAGGAGAAAAATGACCCGTTTGCAAAATTTTATAACAAACTATTAAAACATGATTTTTTTTTTTTTGCATCTTTTTTTGTTTGTTTAGCAAAAAATAAAACTCCGAGCTGTAACTAAATACCACCAAAAGAAAGCTCTATTTGTGGGAAAAAAATGATAAAAATTTCATTTGGGTACAGTGTTGTATGCCCGCGCAATTGTCATTCAAAGTGCATCAGCGCTGAAAGCTGAAAATTGGTCTGGGACTGAGGGGGGTTTAAGTGCCCAGTAAGCAAGTGGTTAATGATACTTTAGGATGCACATTAAGTTTATGGGTAAGTAAGGTAAACCCTAAGGGAATTACACATTACAAGTATATCTATATTTAGTGTATAACATCTAAAAGGAAGATGAAGAACTGGTGTGCCAACCCTGCAGGAAGGATTGTAAGTGAAGAATGAACAATATTGGACTTCAGAATTCAAGTATCAGTACAAAAAAAAAATCTTTTTAAAGCCTCCTAGTCACCATCCTGATTCCAACCTGCCCTAAAAATGAAATTGGAAAGTTTAAATCTAATTGATAGCTGTGGGGAAATAACAAGATTTCTTTGTACTGACACTTTGATACTTGGACAGAAAAAGAAGGAGATAGAAAAAGACAGTGAATGTGCGTGTGCAGTATAACTTATCATCTATGCAAGCTGTCACTTTATTCTCATTAAAGAAAAAATTACATAAAGGACCTTCTTTGTATTTTTGTACAAAAAAAAAATGGAGGTTGTTTCAGTTCACTGACCTACATTGACTGTTGTATTTAACACTATTGACAGACGGCAAACAAGGGACCATAGCTGACTGAAGACGATGACACATGTTTGATTGTGAGCAGAAAAATGTGTCACATGGTTCGTTTACATCCAATCACATACTGCCCTCTACTGTCAGAAAATTGCTTTGTTGCCACCTTTTGCTTTAAAATATTCTCTTGAGCTTTTATGGCAGAGGATGGAAGATGACTTGAGAGTTAGGTATATAGCATAGTATTTGTAACACTACATTTATCTGGCATGTTTTCAGCTCATGAGGTTTTTTTTCACACGTAATATATATATGTTTTATAGTTCCAGAGATGAGAAAACATCTTTTTACGCACATCTCTGCTAACAGTTAGCCTTGTTCACATCTGTGATCTGTTTTTCAGTATGTAAATCCACTGTTATCCAACAATCTTCCTATGAATGGCTATTTTTATTTTTTTTTCTTATAGAAAAGCAAAAGAAAAATGTCCACTTTTCATTTCTATGTTAGAGACTAGGAAAAGCGAAATTGAGCTTTTATTTTGCTGAAATCTTGTCATAAATTAAGAAATTTTGTAATTTTTTGGGGGAAATGCATAAATATCATAGTGAAATGTAAAATGACTCTCCTAAAGGTTACAGAAGCTCCTATCAGTTATCGTTGACCTTTTCAAGAGCAAAGGATGACCCTTCATTAGCCTCTTTATAGAAAAATGACAGCCACCCCAATTTATAACTAGCCTTTGCAGTAAGGTGTACATGGAAGGTCAAAGGCTAATTATAAATTAAGGTGATTGCCATCTTTGGCGTTGGGACACATTAGATGCCTTCAGCCACCATTGTGCTGTTGCTGGATGTCCAATGTGTCCCTGTGCATTTAAGGAGGAATGGGTTCCCTCCGGGCAAACCTGTCCTTAATTTATGGACTGTTCTATATTCTTTAACGTGGAGACTCCAATATAGAGTTAGCACTGTAATAAACAGAGGAGCCTTGACATAGGCACTGCAGCTTGCGCATATGTTTGCAAAAGTGTGAAAAAAAACCTCTGTTTTTAACATGAATTGTTTGACAGGGTTCATTTTTTGTTTGTTTTGCAGGCTAGCTGGTAAGTGTGCTGGGACATTCCTGTTATTAGCCTCATTAGAAAAGCACAAACAGTGAACAGAAAATCAAATAAATAAAAAATTACATTATATAAATAAAAACAATCAAATACGCAAAAACAAAGTGTGAAACACAATTAGAGTTAAAAAAAAAAAAAAAAACTATCCTGAATTCTTCCCTCAAATAAAGCACACTGTCTAATTAATGGAAAACAGAGTAGATTGTTTTTTTTTTTTTCAAGCAGCTCAATGAGCAAAATTAAAAGTTTCCGCTTCGACAAAATTATGCCGATGGTGAAATTGTTCATTTTGCTAAATTACTCTGTTTATCCCTACTAGTGACATGAACATTTAGCTATGGATGAGGTGCTATACAAATATTAGAAAAGTAGAGCTTTCTGGCAAGAACGTTTGGGTAAAATGCATTTTTTTTCTGCAAAATCAGCATCTTGGAGTGATTAGAGAGGATACTGATGAATTAGACAAGTAAAAAATATATTATATTCCTGTGTAGCACAGAAACACAGCACAGCAGCAGTCTGATATTTATAAAGATTTCACAGATTTATTTATTTTTCTGGGAGAACACCCCAACCAAGCATAATGGCCTTTCAACTTCAATACCATGCTTATCCATGTGAAACCTCAAAAGTTTGAATGGGACAGTTTGAAAACTTGAGTTTACTGTTAAATATATGTCTTTTATGACTTAAATTACCCACCTTTGGACATTCTCCAAATCTCTGTCAGGAAGCCCAAATCATCTTCGTATTAAAGTTGTAGCCTTACAAAGATAGAGCCTTAAAATTCTGGAAAAAAAAACTGATGCAGGCATAGCGGGCGCGGCAATACCATACTTGCTTTACTTGTTTATACTATTGCATTTTTTGTCCAGTGCTGTGTGTTATGGTGCATTTTACATGGCTTCAACAAGCTACAGAGCTGGATTTCTAAGGTTGCTTTAAATAGAAATAGCTGGACAACTTTCATGGCATGCTATTATTTATTATATGTGTATTGTTTTCATTACTGTAGGGTTTGATGTGCGCAAATCAAACCTTACTATTTGTGGTTGCAGGCTCAGAAGTCTATACCCCTTAGAGCAATTTCACACTGCCAGCACCTGAGCATCAGTGGTAAAGTGCTGTTTTAGCGGCACTTTACTGCTGTTTTTGGAACACTTTTTCCGGTGCTAGTGGGGCGCTTTTAACCCCAGCTAGCGGCTGAATAAAGGGTTAAAAGTGCTTCAGCGGTGCTGCCCATTGAGTTCAATGGGCAGGAGCGCTTTAGGTGTGGTGTATACACTGACCCTAAAGTACCTCAAAGAAGCTGCTTGCAGGACTTTTTTTTTTGTCCTGCCAGCACAGCTCCCCGGTGTGAAAGCACTTGGACTTTCACACTGGGATTGCAGATGAGGCTTTTTTCAGGCGTTATTTTTAGCGGTTAAGAGCATGAAAAATGCCTGCAGTGTGAAAGGGGTCTTAAAATTACCCTTTTAGCTCTTTTCACATTTCTAACAGGCACCATAATTGTTAGAAGAAGGTGGGTAATTCAGCTGTTAACATGTATTGTATCTATATGACTCGATGATATAGGTGCCCAAATATGAAAATCAAAATGGGACCCAAATTAACTTAAAGGAATTTTTCAGCGCTGATTGATTGTAATGAATGAGGGACACACTTAAATCATTATATAAGGTCACACAAACTCAAAAACAAAACCCAAATGGGTTGCATAGTTACTTAGTAGGTAAGGTTGAAAAAGACACTAGTCCATCCAGTTCAACCTGTGTAGATATATTAGTGTCAGTGTTGATAATCATTTCCCATATCCCTGTATATTGTGTTCACTAAGATGCACGTCCAGGAGTCTTTTAAAAATATCAATATTCCCCGCTGAGACCACCAATTGTGGAAGAACATTCCACCTCATTATCACCCTGACAGTGAAAAAAACCCTACACAGCTTTAGATTAAACCTCTTCTCCTCTAATCTCAATGTGTGGCCCCATATGCTTTTACATACCCTGAGACTGAATTGTTTTTTCCTACACTGGGATCACCATTAAAGCGGAGCTCCACCCTAAAGTGGAACGTCCGCTCATTGGAATCCTCCCCCCCTTCGTTGCCACAATTGGCACCTTTCAGTGGGGAGGGGGGTGCAGATACCTGTATAGTACAGGTATTTGCACCCACTTCTGGCATAGATATCTGCAGAATCTGTGGGTATTTACGCCACTTCCTGTGGGTCCCCTCTGTCTGCTGGGAAACACACAGATCCCAGAGACAGCGGGGACCATCCTTATTGCACAGCGTGACTTGCACATGCGCAGTAAGGAACCGGGAAGTGAAGACGCAAGGCTTCCCATACCGAAGATGGCGGCGGTAGCACCCGAGAGCCAATCGCGGGCCCGCTGGGTGGGTAAGTGTGCTTATTTTAAAAGTCAGCAGCTGCAGTATTTGTAGCTGCTGACTTTAAAAAAAAAAACGGCGGAATTCCCGCTTTAAGGTATTGATTTACTGAAACTCGAGATTGCTAAATCTGTTGCAGCTGTCCATTGTAGCCAATCAGCTTCTAACTTCAGCTTGTTCAATTAAGCTTTGGCAATCAAACCTGGAAGCTGATTGGTTTCTATGCAGAGCTTCACTAAATTTTGCACTCTCAAGTTTTAGTAAAAAAAACTAAAAAATCATATGACTAGCAGCCAGGAGGAATAGGTCAGGAGATAGTTAAGATGTAAGATTATTGCAAAGGACAATAGAGTTCTTCACTGACTGGTGGTTGATGGCCAGATGCACAGGGAGGGACCACAAGGGCAGAGTCTGAATGCTAGGACTTTATTTCAGAAAATGTAAGCAAAGGCAAAGACAGAAGTTTTTCCTTCCTGCCTGCCCGCATTTCAGGCCTGAAAAAAAAGCCAGGACTAATATTGAGCTATAGCCCTTCCCCTATTGTATAGGAAGAGCAGAAAGTTCTGAAATTTGCATGTACTGTATATAAGTGTCCTATTTTATGTACATAGGAAAATGGCATTATGATTCTGTGACAATGGTAATGACTTTACTTCATGGTGACACTGAGCAGTGCTGTATGGAAATGTCCAGCTGAAGAACATTCTTCTGCAAGGCTCTTACATGGGTATTGGGCTTGATGGCCTTTCCTACTAGAACTAGAAGATAGGCACATTGGCCTATAGGATGGTATGAAAGGCAATCATAAAATAATTTGCCACCAAAATTAAACAAAACAAACTTTTATAAAACCTACAAAGTTTGTAATATATCCAATTTGACTTAATAAATGTGATTAAACTTGAACTCCTGTTTATGTAATTCAATTTCCCATCTCTTATAGGGGCAGTCTCTGTTGTTTCCAATTCACTGTCCTTGGTTATGTTCTTCTGTTCTTTTTTGTACACTTGAGATTGATGGTTTATTTATCAAAGCAAATACATTTTTGAAAAGCAATTTCTTTTCATCTGTCCCCCTCTGTAGGAACACCGTCCCTCGGGTAGGGCTAGGTGTGATTTTATATATTGGGTGGGGTATTTATTTTATTTTTTTATCAAATTAGTTAACGTTTTCAAATTAGTTAACGTTTTCCTGGGTAACTCAGGGATCGGGGAGAGGGAGCCTCTCCAATTTTAGGGAATTCAACTTTCAATTTTTCCCTTTTTTTTTTTTCTCTCCCTCTTCCTCTCTTCTTTTTTTCTTTCTCTCCTTTATAATTCTATATGGCAGCAATTTTTTCCTCTCCAGCGTCACTGAAACTCTGTACTTACAATGTTAAAGGCCTCAATAATAAATCAAAAAGAGGCCAGATTCTATATAATCTACATAAAGCTAAGGTAGATATTATACTCCTTCAAGAGACCCACTTTCGAAGTGGTAATATTCCAGTGTGTTCACGTAAACATTATTCGCAATGTTTTCATAGCACTATGTCGAATTCAAAAGCGAGAGGGGTCTCTATTGCTTTCCATAAACATTTACCACTACAGAATTTGGAATATAAAGCTGATTTAAATGGAAGATATTTGTTTCTTAAAATTAGATTGTGGGACAAAATTTTCACAATTGCAAACTTTTATATTCCAAATCATGATCAAACTACGACAATCGAGCGGTATCTTAGTCTCTTAGCGGACTTTGCAGAAGGCACTGTTTTGGTGGGAGGAGATTTTAATCTAGCCTTGGATCCTATATTAGATACCTCAGCTCAACGATCGAATATTCCATACTCTCGTTTGAGGGCACTCAAGAATAAACTTTTTGAACATAGGTTGATTGATCTATGGCGGACCCTTAAACCTAAAGATCGCAACTATACATATTTTTCATCAGCACATAAAACATATAGTAGAATAGATTTTTTTTTTTTAACTGGCCTGAAGGTGTTGGAATGGAACCCTTCTATAGAAATCGGATCATTTATTTGGTCCGACCATTCACCAGTATTTTTGACCATGACACCCCCTCAGATCCAGTCGTGGCGTCTTAATGACACACTTATGTTAGATCCAATCTGCCATAAAGCAATTGTAGAGGCGATTGGTAATTTTATTTCTGATCATGAACAGGATGAAACTGCCCTACCCTTAAAATGGGAAGCCTTAAAGGCAGTAGTAAGAGGGGTGTTCATGCAACATGGTTCACGTCTTAAAAAAGAAAAATTTAAAATTATTGAAAATACCTTATTAAAACATCATACTTTGGAAACTCTACATAAAGCCCATTGCTCTCCAGAAATATCGGCCAATATTTTCTCTACAAGGGTATCATTATTACAGTTTTTTTAAATCGTCTCAGAGCTTATATCAACAAAGACGAGCAGTGGCTAGATATAGATCTGACAATAAGTGTGGGAAAATGTTGGTTGATATACTACATCCACGTCCATCACAGACTTTTATACCAAGCATAAAAAAACCATTGGGAGAATTGACATCAGATCCATATGTGATCCAACAAACTTTTAGGGAATATTTCTCGGCCCTTCATAATCTGACCCCTCCATCAATATTGGAGGATAAGGGAGCTGGAGAAAATATTATTAAAGAATATGTGCGGGAAAACGCCATTCCGACAATAGATGAGGTCACTAAGGAATCTTTGGATTCTCCATTTTCGCTTGAAGAATTATTGGAAGTAATCGCCAATACTCCGACAAATAAGAGTCCAGGCCCAGACGGATTTACATCTAAATTCTATAAAACTTTTAAGGAACATATAGCCCCGTTTATGCTTCAAGTGTTTAATTCAATCTCTTCTAGTAATCAATTCTCAAAACAGACTTTAGAATCTCATATCACTTTGATTCCTAAACCAGAAAAAGATTTAACACTCTGCTCTAGTTACCGACCTATATCTCTGATTGGGGTAGATTTAAAGATATATGCTAAACTGATTGCGCTTCGTCTCCAATCACCTCTCCCAAGCTTAATACATACGGATCAGGTAGGATTTGTTCAAAGTAGAGAAGCATGTTATAACACGATCAAAACTTTCTTATTAATGAATTATGCACAAAGGGCTAAAGTACCAGTATGCCTTCTCTCAATTGATGCGGAAAAGGCATTTGACCGGGTGGGATGGCTCTTTCTCAAACATTCCCTAATGCAAATAGGACTAGGACCTAATATACTCCATAAGATCATGGCACTATACACTAAACCGACAGCTAGAATAAAGATTAATGGCTCACTGACAACGAATTTTAATATACAAAATGGTACTCGGCAGGGATGTCCGCTATCCCCTATACTTTATGTTATAGTAATGGAATATTTAGCAACAGCTATTAGACGGAATATTTCCATTACTGGTATACAGATAAAACAAAGGGAAATAAAATTGGCCTTGTTTGCTGATGATCTACTACTATATATCACTAATCCGCATATTGCAATACCTTCTATATTATCTGAATTTCAGCGGTTCGGTATACTGAGCAACTTCAAAGTAAACGTATCAAAATCAGAAATCCTTAACGTGTCGCTTATACCCGAACAAGTTGCTATGCTGAGAGCTAATTTTTCGTTTAAGATTTGCTCTTCAGCATTAAAATATTTAGGTGTTAAAATTCCCCCAGACCCAAACCACTTATATATAATGAATTATGTTCCTCTCCTGCAACGTACTCTACAAGACTTAAAAAAATACGATGTCAAGCAACATTCATGGTTTGGGAGGATCAATATATTAAAAATGGATATAATACCGAGATTTTTGTATTTTTTTCAAACAATTCCTGTCTGTGTCCCTAGATCATTTTTTTCTACTTTACAATTGGCCTTTACAAAATTTATCTGGGGCCATAAAAAACCAAGACTACAAAAGAAATTATTATCATCACCAAAAACAAAAGGGGGGGCGGGTGCACCTGACCTGTATTATTACTATGTTTCGGCAGTCTTGATTAGACTGGTGGATTGGTTTTACTGTTGGGAAACTAAACAGTGGGTAAAATTAGAACAAGCGTTGAACCAATTAGATTTAAAGGTGTTGCCATGGGTAGATTTATCTGGTAGCAAGCTACATCGGGAATTATCAGAGAATATGCCCTCTCTTACATCCCATCTGTTGAATATATGGGTTAAAACAGTTATACAATTGAAACTTTCTTCATACGAAGGGCCTATGGCACCCATATTTGGCAACCCTTTTTTTTCCCCCGGCATTAAATAGGACAAGTTTTCTTATATGGAATAGGGAATCTCATTATAGACTAAGGCCGCGTACACACGGGCGGATTGTCTGCCCAACTAAGTTCGTCAGACAATCCGACAGACAGTCCGTTCAACTTTTGAATGAACGGACTTGACCACACACGATGAACAGACAGTCCGCTGAAAACTTGCGTGATGACGTGTACAGCACGTACGACGGGACTAGAAAAACGACGTCCAATACACTGCAATGCAACCTTCGGCCGTGTAAATCCTTTCTGAGCATGCGCCATACTTAGTCCGTCCAACTTGCCTACACACGAGCGGACTGTCCGCTGAAACCAAGTTTGGACGGACAAAATTACGGAAATTCCGAAAGACAAAGTCCGTCAGACTGTCCACTGAAAAAGTCCGCTGAAGCCCACACACGAGCGGATTGTCCGCTGAAACACGGTTCAGCGGACTAAGTTGGGCAGACAATCCGCCCGTGTGTACGCGGCCTAACCAAATTTTTTTTGCCAGGGAACAGTTCCGTCTTTACTAAACCTATTTAATATACAGCGACCATCTTTCGTGCAAATGCTGGAATACCGGCAGTTACTGTCGTTTTGGTCTCTATTCATTCGAGTAAATCCCCAGGTAGAGATTTAACACAACTTGAAATTCTTCTGACACAAGATCAAAAACCAAAACACGTTCTATCAGCGCTGTACAAGATGTTTATAATTAAAAATCATCCGGAGCCCCCGGAATATATAAATAAATGGGCTAATGAGATCAATGGTCAATGTGAGGTTTGGGAATGGGAGAAGGCGTTTAAGCTATCCCACTGCTTATCACCGACAATTAAAGCACAAGAGACGAACTACAAGTTGCTCTCAAGATGGTACTGGAGCCCAGTGACACTACACCGTATATACCCAGAAAAAACAGATATATGCTGGCGGTGCCATACAGAGAGGGGCTCTTTGCTCCATATTTGGTGGAAATGTCCCCTAATTTTTTGTTTCTGGGAAAAGGTTATGCAACTATATACATTAGTTACTGGGGAGATAATCCCAAATACGCTGCAGATTGCCCTTCTCTCTATGTTACCAGGAATATATAAGAACATTAAAAAGAAGCTTCTTGGGTACTGGTTGATTGCAGCAAGAACTGTGATACCGCGTCACTGGCAATCAACTCAGTCCCCTACGATAAACGAATGGGCCTTAGAAATGGATAATATAGAGAGGATGGAGATATTTATAGCACAAGAATCAGAATCAGATACGTACGAAAGATGCCTCCTGGTTTGGAGCCCATGGATGCAGTATAGGAAATTGCTAAAAAGCTGAAAGTAGAAGGAGGAAAGAAATGGAAGGAAAGACTATGCTGGAGGAGAGAAAAGGGGAATGGATGGAGGGGAGAGAGGGAGGGGAGGGAAAGGGGGGTGGGGCCCCCCTTGTTTCATTTTTTTTTTCTTCTCTCTTTTTCTTTTTCTTCTTTTTTTTTTTTCTTTTTCCTTTTCTTATCTGTGTTAAAGTAGTTAAGATATGTATTTACTATGTAAGTAAGGTATATGTCTGGAATTTGTTTAAATATGTGTAATGCTTTATAATAACTGGAAATAAAATTAGAATTAACTGAAAACCAATTTAAACCCCTTGATGTAATAAAAAAGGGGGCAACCTTGAGACAGAGTCACATGCAACTGGCACCAAAATGACCATGCAAATGATGGCAACATTTAATATGCTATGAAAGTGGGGAAAGGTAGGGAGTGGTTTTTCATAATAAAAGCAAAACAACATTTGTGCTAAGAGACATCTGAAGTATGCAGAAGGAGATGGGAAGCATTTTTGATCACCTGGCACAGAGTGTGAATGTGAGGAGATAAGCTCAAGCACAGCACCTTGGAAGAAAAGGAGAATGTGAATTATCTGCAGCAGAATAACTGAAAAAGGACAGAGGCTCTCAAGTTCCTCTCCGTTTTGTGCTCAGAAATCAATTATAAGAGAAGGGCTGTTGAGAACCAGGAATTCATCAGGATTTCTAAATGAAGGGAGAGTCATCAGCCTGCATAACGAGGACTGCCTGCTATTTACATATCACTAAATGACAGTCCATTTAATTAGCTAAATTACCGTTGCCTGATGATTGCCAGATGCCAATAACCCGAAAAGTGGTTGGAAATGGGATTTTTCTTTAACTTGTACAAATAAATTCTTGTTAACAGTTTATCTGACTAAGACATAGGGGAGGGAGTGAAGCTTTCTTGCAGGGTGTGTTAAGCTTCTTTTTGCTTTGCAGAAATGTCTGTTTTGAAGTACAATTTTCACTGCAGAACACAGAATAAAGACTGCTCTGTGTTCTATCGCCATTCAGATCCATGTATAATATTGTTCTGCTCGATGTTGGCACCCCCATGTGGTGACTAGGCAACAATATGTGTGAGAAATCTCCTGGTAATTGGTTTATTTGGGGTGAGGCTTTTCCTTTCTGTGCTCTCAGCTTGTTGTATAGGGAGGCACATGACATATATTGTAAACATTGCTAGCCATGTGGTATATACAGTATGTACTCAGGAGAATTTCTAGCACACGAGCCTAGGGGCTAGTTCACAAAGGTTATTGCACAGGATATCTCTCTTTACCATTTTGTGACCAGAGGTCATTGGTATGTCAGTGTCCAGACCAAAGGCTAGAGGCGATTAAGTTCGCATTGTGCGCTATATAAGTATTTCATTCATTCATTGATTCATTAGCTTTATTGTGCTTCTACCTAAATAATGACTGCATTATTTTTTAAGATCATTTAGGACTTTTATTTGGTACAATAACCATGCTTGGATTTCGTCTTATAGGGTAACAAAAAAAAAATAGAATTAAAAAAAAATATTTTACAACTTTTTTTTTTTTTAATGCCACACTACCTTTTTAAACCTTTCTTACCCACAAGCTGTATATTAATGCCCCCCTACATGATGCCTGGTATCTAGGATACAATTATAACCCCCCTACCTTTTAAAGCCAACAGCTGACCCTCTGTATAGCTGTTAACTTTCATTTCAGTTGCCACTGACAGCTCAGGTCAATGAATGGAGTGTTTATTTGCATGCCAAGTATATATTAGCGTAATTGTCAGATACAATTACACTATTAAATATATTTAATGATAAAATAAAAAAGGCAGCGCTCATGCTAATAGCCACAAATATTTGAACATCTTCTCACCCACTGTAGTGAAAGCAGTCTCAACCCATATGGGGGTGACAACACTGCTCTGAATTCAGGAACAGTGCAGCATCATTACCACCTCAACAAAAGAAGCTGCATTAGGTGGACTTCAAAGGCAGGCTTGTAGACAGGTACAGTCTACTGCTCCTCCACAGTGGCACCAGAGCTGGAGAGGAAGTCAAGAGAAACACAGTTCCTCTATGGTTTCCTAGGTCACTAAGGAAATCCATTTGGTAGCTGCTGCCCCATGTGACACATGCAGCCATATTGGGTCAGACAGAGCCTATTTAAGGCCCTGGCTCCCAAGCACCTAAGCAGCCTCTGATGAAAGTTCCAAGCTTATGATTAGGAGAATTGCCTTAATCTTGTTTGCAGGATATGAAAACCTCCATATACTGTAGCTGCTCACATAAAGACTAAAATATTTGTTAATTCTGGATTAGCTAAAAACTGAGCTTTTGCAATCAATGAATTTTACAGAAAACTTTTTTCTTTCACTTTTTTTCAGATTGGGTGTTTTCACCGAGCTCATACCTTATGGTCAAAAGTATGTGGACAACCCTCTAAATTTTAAAGTTCATTATACACCTTTAAGATTAACTGAAATGGGGCAGGTGTTCTCAAACAATATCAGTACCTGACCTTCCAAATGCACAGAGAATCTCACAGGCACACAACAAAATCCCTGAAGAGTGAAAGTTGTTAAAGGGGCAAATGGGCAGCGGGGATACCATATAAATGTTTATGATTTCAAAATGGTATGCCAAATAAGCCCATTATAGCTGTGATGGTCACAAACATTTGGCCTAATGTACCCACATGATGCCAGTTCTGGTGGGTGCTATGTGCATGAAGAGAGAAGATCCTGTAATTTACTCACCTCTCTTCACTCATTCATTCACATATTACCTTATTCAGTGAAAAGAATACTAGAAGTTGTGTGACGAATTCTCGCCAGCAAAAATTTGAGAGCACGTTCTCAATTTTTCCGACTTTCTATCGGAAATTCCGATCGCGTGTGCAATTCCGACGCACAAAAACTCACGCATGCTCAGATTCAACTACGAGATGGAAGCTATTGGCTACTGGGTATTGAATTTCCTTTTTCTAGTCCCGTCATATGTTTTATACATCACCGCATTCTTGACGGTTGGAATTTGGTGCGACCATGTGTATGCAAGACAGCTTAAGCGAAATCCCTTTGGAATTCCGTTAGGAAAACCATCAGAGCTTTTTCCGACCAAAGCTATGTGGACAAATAGGTGACCCGCCCCGTGGTGTCATAAGGGGGCGGGTTACCCATTTACGTAAACGGTTGACCCCGCCCCCTCTGACACCAGGGGAAAGCCATAGGGAAGTCCCCGTGCGTCAGAGGGGGCCTGGTCACCAGGTGGCCCTACCCTCCATTATATAAGAGTTGTTACCTGAACAGAAGCATCACACAGCGGGAGACTCCCATTGAGGTGGACCATCTGGAGGACGAAGCGGGAAAGAAGAAGCCGGAGAAAGATGCTGGACGAGAAGCAGAGGAAGATAAAGAAAGAAGTGGGGGAAGAACAAGATGGAGGAAGAAAAATAAAACTTAAGGAAGAACAGAAGAAGATGGAAGAAGAAGCGAGGAAAGAAGAAGACATTAATAAAGCAATTGTCAAAAACCTGCTATTGTCTTTTTTTTTATTTTTGATACTTTTTTTGTGAATTGGTAGGGGTACATTGGAAACCCATTACCAATTTACACAGGAGGGGGTCAAGGTCTGGGGTCCCCGTGTTAAAGGGGGCTTCCAGATTCCAATAAGCCCCCCGCCTGCAGACCTCCACAACGACCGAGCAAGGGTTGTGGGGATGAGGCCCTTCTACCCATCAACATGGAGACAAGGTGCTTTGGGGGGGTTACCCCAAAGCACCCCCCCATGTTGGGGGCATGTGGCCTGGTATGGTTAAGGAGAGAGGGTGCTCCCGCCCCCCCCCCCCCCTCTTTTCCTGCAGCCTGCCAGGTTGCGTGCTCAGATAAGGGTCTGGTATGGATTTAAAATCCATACCAGACCTGAAGGGCCTTGTATGGAATTTGGGGGACCCCCAGGCATTTTTTTTATTTTGGTTCGGGGTTCCCCTGTGGGGTAATCCCATTCTGTTTTCTTCAATTACTTTTATGTGTATTGCCAGGACTGACAATTCATTATAGCCGCGAGTAGTATTAAAGGGTGGTTGTTGTCCAGTGGGTCTAAAAAGTAGGGTTTTCCCGCATCCCTATTAAATGGACAATAAAGTTTAAAAGTGTACCTCTTAAGTGGGACTTTTAGTGGGAAAAAAACCTTTTGCAGGGACCTCCTGCTGAAAAAATATATATGTGTATATATAATAGTGTTGATTAAACAGCCCTGATTCAGGGGTTTGGAAAAAAGTGAAATTACATATAAAATTGTGATACTACTGAAAAATTCTTAAATGTCTTAAGATGTTTTGGGGTACGAGCTGCCTCTACTTGGTGTACCCCCCCGAAAATGGGTGGGGCTTATTACCATGTGAAAAAAAGTCAGGTAGAATTGGCGCTATACCCTTAAATAAAATGTGTTATTAATTAACCACTTGACCACTGGGCACTTAAACACCCTTAATAACCAGACCAATTTTCAGCTTTCGGTGATCTCACATTTTGAATGACAATTACTCAGTCATGCAACACTGGACCTATATGAAATTTTTGTCCTTTTTTCTCACAAATAGAGCTTTCTTTTGGTGGTATTTAATCACCACTCGTTTTTTTATTTTTTGTGCTATAAAAAATTCTGTAAAAAAATGAATTTTTCTTTGTTTCTGTTATAAAATTTAGCAGATTAGTAATTTTTTCTTCATAAATTTTGGCCAAAATTTATACTACTACATATCTTTGGTAAAAATAAGTACAAATTGGTGGATATTATTTGGTCTTTGTGAAAATTATAGAGTCCACAAGCTATGGTGCCAATATCTGAAAATTGATCACACCTGAAGTACTGATGGCCTATTTCAATTCTTGAGACCCTAACATGCCAGAAAAGTACAAATACCCCCCAAATGACCCCTTTTTGGAAAGAAGACATTCCAATGTATTTAGTAAGAGGCATGATGAGTTTTTTGAAGTTGTAATTTTTTAACTTTTTTTTTTTCACAAAATTGTCATATTATCAGTTTATTTCTCACACGCAGCATACCACAAATTACACCCCAAAACACATTCTGCTATTACTCCCGAGTACAGTGATACCACATGTGTGAGACTTTTACACAGTGTGGCCACATACAGAGGCCCAACATGCAGGGAGCGCCATCAGGCGTTCTGGAGCACCCAGTACAATTCTGACATTTCTCTCCTACATGTAAAAATCATCATTTATTTGCTAGAAAATTACATAGAATCCCAAAACATTATATATGTTTTTTTAGCAAACATCCTGGAGAATACAATGGTGGTCGTTGCAACTTTTTATCTTGCACGGTATTTGCGCAGCAATTTTTCGAATGCTATTTTTTGGGGAAAAAACAGTTTTGAGCTTAAAAAAAAAACACAGTAAAGTTAGCCCAATTTTTGCATAATGTGAAAGATGAAGTTACGCTGAGTAAATAGATACCTAACATGTCACTCTTCAAAATTGCACACGCTCGTGGAATGGCGCCAAACGTCGCTACTTAAAAATCCCCATAGGCGACGCTTTAATTTTTTTTTAATGGTTATATGTTTTGAGTTACAGAGGAGATCTAGGGCTAGAATTATTGCTCTCGCTCTAACGTTCGCAGCGATACCTCACATGTGTGGTTTGAACACCGTTTTCATATGTGGGCGGGACTTACGTATGCGTTCGCTTCTGCATGTGAGCACATGGGGACAGGGGCACTTTAAAAAAATTTATTTTTTTATTGTTCATTTTACTTTACTTTATTTTAGTTTGACATTTTTTCCCCCAAAAATATTTTTTTTGATCACTTTTATTCCTATTACAAGGAATGTAATCATCCCTTGTAATAGGAATATGGCATGACAGGTCCTCTTTACAGTGAGATATGGGGTCAATAGGACCCTACATCTCACCTCTAGGCTGGAAAGCCTGAAATAAAAAAAATAAAAAAGATTCTGGCTTTGATCGTATTGGCGAGTCGGTAGAAGCACCGGAGGGCGGCGGGAGGGGGGGTGTCTATGGCTGGGTATTGCAGGGTATCACAGACTATGGCTGGGTATTGCAGGGTATCTCTGAGTATGGCTGGGTATCTCTGAGTATGGCAATTTATGGCAGGGTGTTGCAGAGTATTGGCAGTGTATTGCAGAGTATTGGCTGGAATTTTACTGCAGAGTATTGGCGGGTACTGCAGCGTATTGGAGGGTAGTGCAGAGTTTTAGCTGGTGTTGCAGAGTATTGGCTGGTGTTGCAGAGTATTGGCAGAGTATTTGCGGAATATTTGCAGAGTATTTGCAGAGTGTTTGCAGAGTGTTTGCAGAGTAATTGCAGAGTATTTGCAGAGTAATTGCAGAGTATTTGCAGAGTATTTGCTGGAACTGCAGGGTATTTGCTGGTACTGCAGAGTATTGCAGGGTATTGCAGAGTAATGGCAGGGAACTGAGGGGTTAAATTTCAGTGAGCAGCGATGTGGGCACTGCAGATGCAGCCCACAGCGCTGCTGACACCGATCTTTTCCCCCTCCGCTGTACCGATCGGTACAGAGAGGGGGAGGGAGGAACCGGCGTCATAACATGACGCTGGTTTGTTTACAAGTGATCACTCCGTCATTTGACGGAGCGACCACGTGGTAAACGGCCGTGATGAGAGGCCGTTTACCGTTATCCGTGATGCCATCATGGTCATGGATGCTCTCGAGTGCGCGCCCCAGGGGGCGCGCAAGAGCGGAATTCTGGGAGGACGTCATATGACTGCCTCCCAGAGTTAAACAACCGCCCTGTAGCCGTCATTCGGCTATGGGCCGGTTGTTAAGTGGTTAATAGAGTCCCACACATTGACACACATTTTATTTAAGGGTATAGCGTCAATTCTACCTGACTTTTTTTCACATATTTCCAACCAGTGCCCCTGAAGAAGAGTGTCTTACTCGAAACGCATAGTTTTTTTTCCCCATACATGTAGTTCACATGTGTTATGGTTCTTATGATTGTGATTGCCTCATACTGTATTGCTTTTGAGTTTATGTACACTGCATCCTATGTATTACTTGTCCCTACTGTATTCCCTCTTTTCATATGATCACTTCAAATTAAATAAAATCCAATACGCACTCAACCCCATGTAGTCTTTTTCCCACTAAAAGTCCCACTTAAGAGGAACACTTTTAAACTTTATTGTCTATTTAATAGGAATGCGGGAAACCCTACTTTTTAGTCCCACTGGACAACAACCACCCTTTAAAACTACTGCGGCTATAATGAATTGTCAGTCCTGGCAATACACATAAAAGTAATTGATTTCCTTTATAAATGTAATTTTGCTCACACACTGTTCTAAACACGGGAAACATGCGCCACTTTACAGGCATACTATAGACACCCCCCAGGTACGAAATGTAAAGGAATATTACACTTTTATTGTTTCAGTTTAAGCATTATTAAAATCACTGCTCCTGAAAAAACTGAAATTTTTAAAACTTTTTTTGCATTGATACATGTCCCCTGGGGCAGGACCCAGGTCCCCAAACACTTTATGACAATAACTTGCATATTAACCTTTAAAATGAGCACTTTTGATTTCTCCCATAAACTTTTAAAGGGTGTTCCGCGACTTTCTAATTTGCTGGGAACACCCCAAATTGTTCATTATTCGGCGAACAGGAGAACAGCCATTGTTCGAGTCAAACTCATGTTTGACCCGAACATAAAGCCCATCTCTACTCATGACATGTCACAGGAAGCCCACTTATTGCTAATAGAGGACAGAATTAGAAATAGCCTTGAAAAACTCAACATTAATAAGTCACCGGGACCAGGTGGCTTGCACCCAAAGGTCCTTAAGGAACTCTGTCAAGTAATTGCCAGACCATTGTTCCTAATTTTTACAAACAGTCTACTGACTGGAATGATACCAGCTGATTGGAGAAAAGCCAATATAGCACCGATATTTAAAAAAGGACCAAGATACATCCCTGGGAATTACAGACCAGTTAGCCTAACATCAATTGTATGCAAGCTCTTGGAGGGGATGACAAGGGAGTATATACAAGATTTTAGTAATGTCAACAGTATCATTAGCAGTAATCAGCATGGATTTATGAAGAATCCTTCTTGACAAACCAATCTATTAACCTTCTATGAGAAGGTGAGCTGCCATCTAGATAATGGAAGGCCTGTAGACATGGTGTATCTGGATTTTGCAAAAGCCTTTGATACAGTTCCTCATTAAACATTTACTGTACAAAGTAAGGTCCATTGGCATGGACCATAGAGTGAGTACATGGTTTGAAAACTGGCTACAAGGGTGAGTTCAGAGTGTAGTGATAAATAGGGAGTACTCGGAATGGTCCAGAGTGGAAAGTGGGGTCCCCTAGGGTCTGTCCTGGGACCAATCCTGTTTAATTTATTCATAAACGACCTGGAGGATGGGATAAACAGCTCAATCTCTGTATTAACAGATGATACTAAGCTAAGCAGGGTATTAACTTCTGTGCAGGAGGTGGGAACCTTGCAAGAAGATCTGAACAAATTAATGGGGTGGGCAACCACAATGAGGTTTAATGTAGAAAAATGTAAAATAATGCATTTAGGTGGCAAAAATATGAATGCAATCTACTCACTAGGGGAAGAACCTCTGGGGCAATCTAGGATGGAAAAAGATGGCATAGTAGATAGCAGGCTCAGCAATGGCATGCAATTCCAAGCTGCTGCAAGCAAAGCAAACAGAATATTGGCATGTATTAAGAAGGGTATTAACTCCAGAGATAAAATGATAGTTCTCCCACTCTACAGGACTCCGGCCACACCTGTCCAGTTCTGGGCACCAGTCCTCAGGAAGGATGTGCTGGAACTGGAGAGGGTTCAGAGAAGAGCAATAAAATTTATAAAGGGACTGGAAGATATTAGTTATGAGGAAAGGTTACGAACACTGAACTTGTTCTCTCTGGAGAGGGGATATGATTTCAATGTACAAATACTGTACTGTGGACCTCACAATAGGGATAAAGCTTTTCCACAGAAGGGAATTTAATAAGACACGTGGCCATTCACTAATATTGGAAGAAAAGCAGTTTAACCTAAAACTGTTTCGAGAGTTCTTTACTGTAATGCCCAGTACACACGATTGAACGTTCCAACAAAAAAGAAGTGGGTTTTTGTTCAAAGGATGTTGGCTTCAACTTGTCTTGCATACACACAAATGTTGACCAATAATTACGAATGAAGTGATGTACAAGATGTACGTGATATCTACATTGTCAATGCTAGTTTTACAAGACCAAGCGTTTCTGGCTCGTACTTGATTCCAAGCATGCATGGACTTTTGTCCGACAGACTTGTGTACACATGATCAGAAAGTCTGACAACAAACTTTTGTTGGCAGAAAAATTGAGAACCTGCTATCCAACATTTTTTGGTGGAAAGTCCAACAAAAAATGCTCCATGGAGCATACACATGGTGGGACTTTCCGCCAACCAACTCACATCCAACAATTGTTGTCGGAAAATCTGATCGTGTGTACGTGGCATTAGAGTGGTTGGGATGTGGAATTCTCTTCCACAAACAGTGGTTTCAGTGGGGAGCATCGATAATTTCAAGAACCTATTAGGCACCTGAATGACCACAACATACAGGGATATACAATGTAATACTGACATAAAATCACACAGATAGGTTGGACTTGATGGACTTGTCTCTTTTTTCAGCCTCGCCTACTATGTAACTATGTAACCTGTAAGACAAAGGCATAATGAACTAGTATGCACCACATACTAGCTCATTATGAAATACTTACCTTAGAACGAAGTGTCGGATCACCTCCCGGTCACTGATGGGGGAGCTGACATGTTCCCTCTGCGTTTCTTCCGGGTTCATGGCTTTGGCGCTATGAGTGGCCGAAGCTGCAGTGACATTACTCCCACTTCTAACCTACAAGGAAGCCTTATTATAAGCTTACCTGTAGGTAAAAAAGTGAAAGCAGATATACAACCGCTTTTAAAAATGCATTTTTGATGTTCTAATGAATACAAAATTGAATCCATTAGTATATTTATATAACTGCTTGGAGTTCAGCATTAAATGGAATGTACAACATGTAGCATCTCTTTGTAAACTGCAGATGAAAACTTTCAGCCACGGGGTTGTTAGTTGTCAATCAAATCATACAAAAACACAAAGTACTTATTTGACATTTTTCTTAGTTTGTGATTTGTGAAAAAGGACATATTAAAGAAACACATGCTGTTTTGAGTAAATAAATAATCAATGAAGCTTGCATTTTCTGGTAACTGAAAACATCCGTCTGGCTCCCAAATGTATTCTAATCTGAAGATAAAACCTGCTTGTATAAAAAAGTACATCTAGGCGGTTTGCAGAGTATACACAAGTTAGGTGCAGACAGACTTTCTAATCAATTGGATTTTTTATTACAACTATTTGTATGTCTACAAAGTTACACAGACACATATTTGAAAATCACTGTACAGATTTCTTAATAATACGCATTGGAAACCCCTAGGAGGCTTGGTGCATTTTACAGCATTTATGGAATACTAATTATTAGGCCTTGTTATGCATATTTCAGTCAGATGGTTAAAATAAACTAAAACACAGAGAGAATGCTTGAAAATATATTATTAAAGCAGAACTCCAGCCAAAAAGATAAAAGTGTCAAAGCCAATTAAAATATAAAGTAGCAAAACCAGCTGATCCTTCAATATTCACCTTCAATCCAAAGATTCCTCCCTTTGTACTTTTATTCTGTCAATAGATTTCCTCATTTTGATGGTCAGGATCATTCAACCCACTTCATCTAAACCACATGTGTCAAACACAAGGTGTGGGGGTTCAATCCAGCTCCCCAGGCTGTGGAGGGAGTTCTGTGCATAGGTGGGGAATGGGGGAGTGTGGTGAAGAGGTCAGAGCCTAGGTAGTTGAAAGTGAGATGTAGAACAGACTGTGAAAGAGAGGTGAACCCTACACATTGTGCATAGCACACCCCTAAGCCCTGCGCTCTGTACATAGCGCACCCCTAAACTCTGCACTCTGTACATGAGGCACTTATTAAATTGCACTCTGTACATAGTGCCCCCTTTAATCCTGCACTTGGTACATAGTGCAATCCTGAGACTATGCAATGTAAGTAGTGCTCCTCTGAACTCTGAACTCTGCACATAGTGCATCCCTGAGCTAAACACATATTACACTCCTGGTATTTATTGCCCCTTTAGGATCCTCCCACTGCTGCATTCCCACCAGTGCAATTTGCCATATTCAATGTTTTAATGTTGTTCGGAGGGGAGGATGGTTTGGTTGAGTACCTATTCCCTGAGAAAAAAATCCATGGATACATTTATCTAGTCTTAAAGATACAACTGCCCCTTTGAGGGCAACCATAATGCGGATGCAGCCCACAATGAAATTGAGTTTGACACCTCTTATCCAAACCTTATCTTCGTGGACCTGCCCCAACCATGACTGAACAGTAAAAGGAGAAGCAGCACAGTGAGGGGAATATCTTTCGGTCGGGGGCGTGACCGGAAGTACTGGGGAGAGGATGCATCTCTGCTGAGCTCCGCCGGCCGAGATATAATCCTTCTTCATCCACCGTTAATAGGCAGGATTCTGGCCGGCGGACACCTCAGCGTACTCCCCACAAGTCCCCGGAGTATAGCCATTGCAGTATTACAGCTCCGGACCGGCCGTGGGTCCCGCGATCGGGCCCGAGGCCTACTTCAATTTGTGAGCGCCGGCCGCCATCTTGCGGCCTACTGGGACACCGGAGCCTCCGCGATCGCGTACTGAAGGCCGCGCGGATAGCGGCGACACACACACGCGCCCATCGTGTGTCAGAGGAGCCCCCCTAAGGCCTAGGAAAGGAACTCGGCAGTAGGGACCGGCGCTATCAGGCCGCACGCTTATCTGGAGGACACACTGGAGGCTGAGGTAGGCAGTGGCTATCTTGGTACACCCAGTCCACCATTACAGGCCCTTCACACTCCCACAGGCAGATCCTGCTCCCCCCTGTACTGCATACCACCCAACCAGAATATAGTGGCCCTGGAGGGCCTAGAGATGGACATGTAATTATATATACCTTGACTGGGGGTGCATACGCGGACGCAGGGATAATGGCAGCATAATTCCCTAGCACCGTGCCGTCGGAACATTCCACTTGGCGGATAAGGCATATTCAGCTAACAATTATTGTCACATCTACCCCTGCACTGCATGCATTATTGGGCAACCGGCGGGTATGTATAATACGCCCCGGAACCATCCCCACAACAGATCACAACAGAAATCCTCTCCGGTCCGGGGGAAGGCGAAAGGGAAGGGCAAGATGGTGCCCGAACCACCGGAACCTGATGACACCACACAGCATTCAGACGATAGCCTGTCACAGTTTCCCTCTAACCTTGCAAGCCCTGTGGACACTAACTCTGAAGCTTTGCTGCAGAAATTCCGTACCATAGTAAGGGACGAGATCACCAAGGCCTCTCGCAAACTGTCAGCTGAGCTGGTGAAGGGTCTTAAAGAACTAGGCCACCGCACTAATCAGTTGGAGGAGCGGATGGACCTTACAACTACGGTACTGGAGGGTCATGAGGAAGAGGTGGAGAAACTGAATGCGGAACTTATAACCCTCCAGGACAAACTTGAGGACTCAGAAAATAGGGCCCGCAGAGGAAATTTGCGTATACGCGGCCTCCCGGAGACCGTTACAGACCTCCAGGGTACAGCTACAGCGTTCTTTCAGGAGCTTGCACCCGATATACCTACGGAACGCCTGGAATTCGACTGCATCCATAGGTCCCTCGCTCCCAAGCCAACTGATGGCCCCCCTAGAGATGTGATCATAAAATTTCACTTCTACAGAACCAAGGAACGGCTTCTCCAAGCGGCCAGAGAATTGCCGGACATTACATTTCAGGGAAACTCCCTCCAACTGTTTGCAGACCTTTCCCCGGTCACTAGCGCTAAAAGACTAATATGAAGCCCTATCTGCAAATTCTGCAAGCCAGAAACATCTGCTACCGGTGGGGGTTCCCCTTTAAACTCTCCTTTTATCATTTGGGATGTCAGTTTCATGCCTCATCTTTGCCGGATCTGAAGCGGCAATTCCAAAAGCTGCAATTTGACCTCCCTCCTTCTCAACCCGATGCAGCAGTGGCCCGCCCGGGTCCCTCCCGGGCCCCACCGAGATCCTCACAATCCTCACAGCCCAGATCCCAAGCCCTCCGCTCTCTCAAGGCTCAGAGGTTTCAAGAAGCTTCTAAAGAGGGGCATCATTAGAAAAGTGCTGCTTCTGCCTTTTGTTAGTTTGTTTGTGCTTTGTTTTTGTTTTTTCCCTGCCTTCGCACAGCAGGCAGGCATCGGGCTCCTGAACAAGCTGCAACTAATGCCACCAGGAGACTGGAGCATGACACCTCCGGACCATAACTCTGAGAAGTGGTAAGCTAGTCTTTATTTTATTACAGACAGTCTGTGCTGGTCTTCAACCCCGGACTGTAATGACCCACCTTGCCGGCTGTAGATGTTGGGTAGGGGAACTGTCTTGATCTTTTCTTGGACAATTGATGCACTCAAGATTTCCAACAAAAGATAGGCGGAGAGTACTGGTGCCTTACATTTTATCTGTATGGGCAACAGATTTGTTAATTATGAAAACTAAATTATAAACACAGAAAAGTGATGGCAGGAAAAAGACTGAGAAGTCCATTGAGTCCCCTTTTCTTTTCTTTTTTTTTGTTCTGTTACCTTTTTTGTCTGAGTATAGATCTATGTTTGCCCCAAGCATGTTTGAAGCCATTTACTGTTGACTACTGTTGGAAGTTTATTCCAGTCATGACCCACCTTTCTAGTATAATAATACTTTCTAAGATTAGTTTTGAATTTTCCACCAGTTAATTTGAGGTCATGTTCTTGATTTTGGTCGAAAACAAATGCCCTCCTGAACCTTATTCAGCTCCTTGATGTGTTTAACCCCAGAAGGATTTACCCCCTTCCTGGCCAAGCCCTTTTTTGCGATACGGCACTGCATTGCTTTAACTGACAATTACATGGTCATACGACATTGTACCCTAATTAAATTTACGTCCTTTTTTTCCCCACAAATAAAGCTTTCCTTTGGTGGTATTTGATCACCTCTGCGGTTTTTATTTCTTGCGCTATAAACAAAAAAATGAACATTTTGGGGGAAAAAAAGCAATATTTTTTACTTTTTGCTATAATAAATATCCCCCCAAAAAATACATATAAAAACACTAATTTCTTCCTCAGTTTAGGCCGATATGTATTCTTCTACATATTTTTGTTCAAAAAATTGCAATAAGCTTATATTGGTTTTCACAAAAGTTATTGCGTCTACAAAATCTAGATAAAGGAAGGCCCATAGACGTGGTGTATTTGGATTTTGCAGAAGCATTTGACACAGTTCCCCATAAACGTTTACTGTACAAAATAAGGTCAATTGGCATGGACCATAGGGTGAGTACATGGATTGAAAACTGGCTACAGATGGTGGTGATAAATGGGAAGTACTCCTAATGGTTAAGGGTGGGTAGTGGGGTCCCCCAGGATTCTGTGCTGGGACCAATCCTATTTAATTTGTTCATAAATGACCTGGAGGATGGGGTAAACAGTTCAATCTCTGTATTTGCAGACGATACTAAGCTAAGCAGGGCAATAACTTCTCTGCAGGATGTGGAAACCTGGCAAAAAGATCTGAACAAATGAATGGGATGGGCAAGTACATGGCAAAATAAAATAATGCATTTGGGTGGCAAAAATATGAATGCAATCTATACACTGGGGGGAGAACCTCATTAAACTCATTAAAATTAAAAGAAAAGATGTTCAACCTTAAACTACATAGAGGGTTCTTTACTGTAAGAGCGGCAAGGATGTGGAATTCCCTTCCACAGGCGGTGGTCTCAGTGGGTTTCAAGAAACTATTAGATAAGCACCTGAATGATCAGAAACATACAAGGTCATACTGACATATAATCACACACATAGGTTGGACTTGTGTCTTTTTTTGACCTCACCTACTATGTAACTGTGTAAAATAGGGGATAGATTTATGGCATTTTTATTATTCATTTTTTTATTAGTAATGGTGGCGATCTGCGATTTGGGACCACTGGCATTTATACAACGATCAGTGCTATAAAAATGCACTGATTACTGTGTAAATGTCGCTGGCAGGGAAGGGGTTAAACATTAGGGGGTGATCAAGGGGTTAAGTGTGTTCCCTGGGCGTGTTCTAACTTTAGGGGGGGTGGACTCACTAGAACATGACAGAGATCACTACTCCCGATCACAGGGAGCAGTAGATCCCTGTTATGTTGCTAGGCAGAACAAGGAAATGCCTTGTTTACATGGGACCCGCGGACAAACGCACACGACTCTGGCAGCACACGCACGCCACTAGCCACTGATGACGCAGCGGCATGCGGGTACATTGTTTGGGCACCCATGCCCCTTTGCCGACATATATCCGTGTGTGGTTAAAGGTTTCAGTCATGTCTCCCCTTTCTCTTCTTTCCTCCATACTGTACGTATTAAGCTCCTGAAGTTGCTCTTGATAGGTTTTATCCCCCAGACCTTTCACCATTTTTGTTACCCGTCTCTGGACTCATTCCATCTTATCAATTTTGTGTAAGTATAAACAATATAAGGTGATCTTGCGCATTGGTGTAATTAGCAATCAGCCTAACTGCTGGCAATATTATGGCAGTGAATGATAAAGTCCTGAAAAGTGGTCAAAAAGGAAAAAAGAGGAAGGACAGTTGGTTTCAAATATTATGATTAAAAAAATAGAATGGAATATATAATAAATGAATAAAAAATAAATAGAAGTAACAAGAGTCCATACACATATATATATGTTCATATATCAAATAAATATTCACTTCTCCAGTATGTCATATCCTTGACTCCACTTCCATTTGTAATAGATATCCAATAGAAAATGAGCTCACAGAAGTCTCACCTCAAATCTGTATGTAACCAGCATCAACACTAAAAAGGCAGCCTTTAACCTTCTATTCTTTACTTTGGCATCCCTGTCTCAAAGGAATTATCCAGGAATCATGCACCAAGTACTGGGATTCGGTGGTGGGCACACCGTGTCCGGCCCTATGTGCTCAAATAATGACCAAAATCGCCACAAGAGGCAAGGAAAGAAAGGAATGCCTCCAATAGTGTAGTATGTTAAATGACCACATATAATTTATTAAACAAAAATGATTGGACTCTTACATTAAAAATAACATGAAAAAGCATAGAAATACAGAGTATGGCGTCCTATATGCCTTCTTACTTCACTTCTTGCCACTCCCTACGCATTGCGTCACCACGTGACTTCATCAGGGGGACCAGATTGGCTGTTTTGGACTTCCTTTTATATCGTCAAATCGGAAGTATTCAGACGGCCATTTTCTTGTAGCTCGCTATATTAATATTAGCGCAGCTATTTAAATGGTGATCTACGACTGCAAAATATATGGCAAACTAATATATTCATCAGCCAATTACACTAATGCCAACAAAAAATATATATAGTAAAAAACGCTATACAAATTTAGCTCAACGATGATAATAATATCCTCATAGAACTGGAAACTCTCATATGGCCATTTTGTTGTTGTCCGTGGTAAAGGTACAGACGCGGCCATTTAAATGGTGGTATTTGACTAGACATATACATGGTGGCCGTATTAGTACACCCGGAACCAATAGCCCATGTCCGCCATTATTGAGTTGACTCCACAAGTAAGGATAGTGGTATTTCCGCATGGACTAAAATGGCCTCACAAACCTAATATCTAAAAAACATCTGTAAAAATGTGAAAACCGCCAAAGCATTAAAGGAACATGATACTGATCTCCTACCCTATAAAAAAGGGGGGTGATAAGTATAGTATATATAATAGTGACATAATTACAAATTAAAAATGCAAAAAGGATATAAAATCAAATTAGTACATCCCTAGATCGCATACCTGAAATGAAATAATAGAGGGCATCACCAGCAAAAAACTAATATAAAATATATATAAAATATATATAAACGTCTATCTATTAAAATAGATGTATAGTAAAAAACTGACTTAAAAATTACTTAAAAAATCAGCTTAGATTGAACTCTACATTTAAGCCTTCAGGTATGAGGGTTCTCATAGTGTGTATCCATCTTGACTCTTTTTAGCTAATAGTCCTAATCTTATGACTGCTTCTGCAAGCCCTATTATATCTTCAGTTACCCCAAAATTGTAATTCTCTTTGATCAATGTTGTGTACAGCTGCAAAATGTCTTGATACACTATGCTTCGGGAAGCCATTAATAATGTTCTGGACATACTCTTGTATCCTAATTTTCAATGCCCTTTTTGTCCTCCCTACGTATTGTAGATTACAACTACATTGGTGGATATAAAATATTCCCAGATATTTCCATATTCCACTGGCCAACATCCTAGGCTGGAGCGAGGCTTCCTTCTCAGAAGGGCCGGGAACCCAAGCACAGCAACAGAAGAGGAGAGGAAAAGATAGGCACCAATCCGCCACTGGTGTAGCACAGTTTATTATAAAAAAAAAAACACATTTATAAAATAAAAGTACACTCGCAAAGAAATCTGTGATGACAGGCAGGTGGTAACTAGGTGAGATCAACTGGGAAAATTCAATCCATGCTGGTGCCACTAGATGTCAAAGCCACTGTGAGAAGTGGTGCAGGAATCAAGACAATTCACTGAGGAGTCTCCACAAGGGGGAGCTATCAAGCTCTTTCAAACAACCTGTCAAACCCAGGAACTGTGCGGCCAATAGGGATGCGTTTTGGAGGCAAACCTTCTAATAACAAACTGTGCTACACTAGTAGTGGCTTGGCACCTCTCTTTCCTTTCTCCCTTTTGTAAAAAAATAGACTGTGTCAGGTTTAGGCTCCATTCACATCTTTGCGTGCGTGTTTGCGCATTCATGGTGAGGGCAGCGAAGTTCGTTAATTTTAATACTCATTAGAAATGCAGAGAAAGAAGTCCTTGACCCTATTTTAATATTGTGCCACACTAAATTGCATGGTGCTGCAGAACCATGCGGTTTAGCATGGGTGAAAGAATATTTGATGGCACCCTGGAGCGCCTGCTAAAGTGCAGTGTATTTCTCTGCAGGTAGGGAACGCACACAATTGTGAGATGAGATGAGATGAGATGAAATGTGAACCTAGCCTTGGTGTGGTAAGAACCCTTAGCTCATTTTCTGGTGACTAATGAGAGAAAAGCATTTAAACATATAAAATATATATACAAATAGACATTTTTTTTTAAAGATTCATTAAGAAATGCACCCAGTAAAAATATGTGATTTTGTGATGTTTTATTTGACATTTGTTGGGTGCATTGTATAGACGAGGCTTTGAGTAAATCTTTGTGAAGATCTTTTTGGCAAATCTTGTTAAATAATAGGAGTCCATTCATTCATCTCTTTACAGTTGCTGTCCATGGTGCTGATGTTTTGTAAAACAGTTTTCAGCCCTATGAATAGACAATGCTTTTTTTTTTTTTTTTTTACTTATTTTTATTTTAACCACTTGCCGACCAGGCTTTTTCTGCCACTTTTTGTTTAAATTGATATTTTTTGCTTATAAAAAATTACTTATAACTCCCAAACTTAGTATTTACGCAGCAGTTTTACAAACGCAATTTTTGTGGGGAAAAAATTGCCCCCCCCACACTATTTACCCCAATCGTTTTGTACAATTTGAAAGATGATGTTAAACCGGGTAAATAGATACCTAACATGTTACAATTTAAAATTGCGCACAGTTGTGGCATAGCGACAAACTTCAGTACCTTAAAAATCTCCACAGGCGACGCTTCCAATGTCTTTACAGGTTGCCTGTTTAGAGTTACAGAGGAGATCTAGCACTAGAATTATTGCTCTCGCTTTAACATTTGCGGCGATACCTCACATGTGTTGTGCGATTATCAGTTACATATGCATGCGTTATATATATTTGTGTTTGCTTCTGTGCACAGAGGGATGGGGGCGTTATTTATTTTACTTTTTATTTTTTTATTTTTACACTGTCCCTTTAATTTAATCACTTATAAATGTATCACTTTATCAATGTAATTGTAATAGAAATAAGGATGACAGATCCTCTTTATGGAGAGATCTGGGGTCAAAAAGACCTCGAATCTCTTCCTTACCTTTTAAAAGCAAAAGATAAAAAAAAATCTATATTTTTTTTCTTAAAGAAAAAATAAAATAAAATTACTTCCAGCCTTTACCGGAAGTTACGTTATGACATTGCTCCGGTCCTCTAAGGGCAGAGAGTCAATCAAAGAGTATTAACTCTTTGATTGCCTATAGGAGCAGCCAGCCTCACCATCAAATCGTTTCAAGGTCGAATTGACAGAAACGGTAAACCCGAGAAACACCGCTTGGACCTGTTTCATGAGAAAGCTGGCCGCCAGCTGCAAAAAAATGATAACAGGGTTATGGATGATATCTTCAGATATAATCCTGGTAAACCACATGCAAACCGCAACGTATATATATACATATTGTAGTTGGCAAGTGGTTAAAGAAATGACTAAAAAAATCTGTGGCTCACCAGTCTGCAAGAGGGCATCGAGTGTGCAGCCCTCCTGCTATACTACCAGTCCACATGCCCTTCATCCTTAGCAGGGTGCTTTCAGAGAAGAAAAAAAGGGTCCTTCTGCCTAAGCATTGGTGCATTATGCTGAAGGGCACTAGGTTCTTCAGCATCCTTGTTGCCCAGAAGGGTTTGTCAACACAAAAGAGTTATATACCAACTATACTAACTATACAATTAGAAGTTTTCCTCTCCTTGATGAGGTTCCTAGCAAGGGAGCCTTGTATACTACCCCTCTCAAAGTAGCCCCAAAATGCTGGAGGTCATGTGGGCTAGTAAAAATCATAGCAATGGGGCTGCAGTTTCACTTTTTTCCATAGTCTATGGAGATATCAGGCTGTATGCCTGGAGCGCTGGAATGGTAAGTTCTAGAAGGAGGACACTATGCAGCTTTTATTTTTTATTTTTTTAAGTCAAAAAAGAAATCACTCCTGGAAATAAGAGAGCTTTAGCACCTTCCATGGTAAAAAAAAAAAGGCCATTCCTCATTCCAAACCCGTATGAATTTTGTGCAAGGTGGAAAATGGGCACAATTTCATATTTCAGAACAAATCTACAATTACTGAGTGATAACTAGAATGAATGGTACAGGAAAAAGAGATGCAGATGTATGAAATGCATTTTTTCACCCAGTGAATATTAGGCAAATCTCTTAAAATGGGCCAACATGGGTGAAAATCATTGTGATAAATAGAGTGAATGTGGAAAAATCAAATTTGGTAAAACAAAAAATTGGCAAATGTTGGATGAATTCCCATTTGAATCAATGATAAATAAACCCCATATATTTTACATGATTTTAGTTCTTTACAAAAATATAGCAATGATTAGAAAAGAAGTTGGGCTGGGCAGATTTAAAATCAATATTTCTCATGAAGGAAAACTTAATTTTAACCAATCATTTCCCTTATATCTAGTTATGTGTACTTGTAATTTCCATTTATTTAATATGAGCACAAGAAATACTTGGACAGAAGGTTAAAAATCAAACTCATAGCAGTGCATTAAAGTGACTGAAGAGCCTTTTTGGATTATCCTGCATGTGCCGTCATATATACAAATGTCTGAAAGAATTTGCTTGGTCTCCATGGCAACCAATCTTTTTTTCCTTTCAGGTGGTAAGAAAAACAAAACTAAATGCAGGGATTTATTTGTGCTTAAAGGTAGAATTGGCCGTTCTTCTTTCAGACACCTTTATACACAGAACCCACTGAGTTCCATGAACGGCTTATTCACAAAAAAACCTGGCTTAAAGTTAAACTCCAGTCAGATAAAAAAGACAGAAATGAAAGAAAATTAAATCTCAACCCAAGAACAACATTTTAATATATTACAGCTTACCATTCTTTAGGCAGGTGCAGGTTTTCCTCCAACCAGTAAGTGGCACTATACAGATGGTGTGGAGTCTTCAGAGAAAATGTTCCCCTCTGGGATTTTGTTGGTATCTCAGATGTATCAGCTGTTTGATTGGATATTGCAACTTCTGTTGACCTTAGCAGCCATCTTGGTGTGGGACCTTATAAATTAGGGTGCCCGTTTCATTCGGGCACAATTGGAGTGAGTGGAAGATTAGGGACAGCTAGCTTGATAGGGAAAGCAAATAGTTCAGGAAAAAGGTTCCTGGCAAGTAGGGTCAGTACATGGACATCACCTGTCTTCAGGATCAGGAATGTGAGGTTCTTCCTAGAAGCACGGTTGTGCCATCCAGTGCCCCGCCAAACATCACCCCTCCAGTGGAAGCCATTCTCTGTTAATACAGGCCCAAGCCTGAGGACACTGTGTAACCATAATCGTTATTCTTCTCCGTCTTAATGCTTTTCATTGTTGTCCTTATTCATACTGCTATACTATACAGTATATACTAAAACAGCAGACTTGTGTCCATCTCCGCGATTGGGAACTTTGGACCTAGGCCTTAAGTCTTAGATATGGTAGATGCATTTGTTTTTTGTTTTTTTTAACTAAGTACATTTTCTGCAAGTATAGAAAAATACCAGTTGATCTTGTCAGAAATCCAGTGTCTTTGTCACTTCCTGTGGAATGAACTAAAATCTAAAATGCTGTTATCATATTCCCCAGCTTTCTTCTGTGAAGTACAAAACAACTACCCTCTATGGCAGGGGTAAGCTACTACATTGGCCTTCCAGCTGTGGTGAAACTACAAGTCCCATGAGACATTGCAAGACCCTGACAATCACAGACATGACACCTAGAGGCAGAGGCATGATGGGATTTGTAGTTTCACCACAGTTGGAGTGCCAAGGCTGCCTACCCCTGCTCTATGTAATGGAGATGAGTAGAGGGAGTGGTGTTTTTAGTCCAAATGAGGACAACAGTCTAGGGTGACAAGGCTGTTTATCCATAGACACAGTACCGTGAGTGAGCATTGCCACCCTAGGATAGGAAGTATAACCTAGTGGAGTGCCTCACCAAAGTGCAGCACTTATAATATAAAAACAAAACTGATAAAAGTCTAAAGTGTATGTCTATAATAGAATGTCTTTAATTCACAGTGGACTTTTTTTGTTTGCATGGGCATTCTATTATAGACACACACTTTGGACTGTTAACAGTTTCGCCATGCCCCCTGCACAGTATTCTAATGAATAGCGCTGCTCAGGAAGCATGAGTTAAGTTTATTGGTACATTGTGCAGGGAGTGTGTCAGACCAATGTAGACCCAGACTGCTGCACTCTGTGTTGAGCAGTGATTTTAAGCATCTCAAGCATGCTGGTTTAGATTTGCTTTAAAGTGATTGTAAACCCTCACCTTGTAATACAACCTATTATTTCTAAAATAGAAATGAATGGGTGATTGCATTCTCTCTGTTCTCAGCTGCATAAGAGCTTGAGGAGGAGAAACAGCATCACACTGAACTTCCCAGTACATAGCTGTGAAGGGGGAGTGTCAGGACAAGTCTGATCATTGGAGGAGAGTAGTTCCCAGCATAGCTAGAGAACTGACCACGGTGTGTTCTCGTGCTTAGTGGGGTTAGTTTTTAATAGGAGAGCAGAGGGACTGCCAGGAACACCAGGAATTTTACATGAAGGAAGCAATACAAAGTGAAAAGGGTAGTTTTTCATACAACTACATGAATGAATGAATGAATGAAATACTTGTATAGCGCACAATGCGAACTGAATCGCCTCTAGGCGCTGTGGCGAGTTTTGATCATCTGCTAAAAGAGGAAGGTCTTGAGTTTTTTCCTAAAAGCCAGGTGATTTTCTTCCAGGCGGATGTTGATTGGTAGAGCATTCCATAGCCGAGGCCCTTGGACAGTGAATCTCCGATCCCCCTTGGATTTATACCGGGCTTTGGGCACGAGGAGGAGGTTTTTGTTGGCTGATCGAAGACTGCGGTTTGGACTACATGGTAACAGCAGGCACATATCAGAAATATCAAATACATATTTACATATTCTTTAAAGTAACTATGCATTCATTTTTAATTTATAATGAAATGCATTGCTTTTATTGTAACTTGAATTTGATTTGATTCATACTAGGAGAGGAAGGGGCTACCACCACAAACTGCCAATATGTTACGCTGCAGTGCTTAGTATAGTGACAGAAGGATGAGCTCATCGGTTTTCTGCTTCTCCTTTCTTTTTTTTTTTTTTCCATAAAAGTTTTTATTTTTCTTCAAAGAAAAGGGAAAATACAAACTGCATTTCAGAGTATGCCAAAGTTACAATCAGATAGGTAACATACAGACGTCCCAAACATTGAAAAATAAGAAATACAAAATATAAAATTTTTAGTAGACATGTTACTGGGTGTGTGATCTGTTAAATAATTAGAACACCTTAACTAGAACAATCCCCTCACCCCGAGAACTCAGCTGAAGAAATGGGGGATATAAATTTCCAAGGGGGAGGGTATAGGGAAGAAGTGCCCTATGTGTCTGCCTTCGCGTTATCACTGAATCGTTCCATTAGCGGAAGGAGAAAACGCGGTGGCGCTTAGCCTGATTAGGGTCACATTGGTCCATCCTGTGTCACAGGGCGGTCTCTCCTGGGCATCGTGCACGAATGGTGTCGTCAAGAAGTCGTTGTTACTTTTCTTTAATAAAGGTCTTGTCTACAACGGTCTTCAATGTAAGGGCGTGGGGGGTATGTGTCTGGTGTCAGGTCTTCAGGTATGTGGGTAACAGTCGGGGGGCAACGTAAGGGATGGGGGAGGGGGGGGACAGGGGGAAGGGAGAGGAGGGGTACCTAAGAAAGGGAAGGAGAGGAAGACAGGGGGAGGGGTGAGGACCTTCACGGTCTGCCCCCCTGACTCCCACCGAGACAAACCGTCAATAGGGGCTAAGTATGGTAGCCCCGTCTACAAATGTGGGCACCCCTTCCATTTTCGGGATTGCTTCTCCTTTCATTGTCCAATCACATCCTGGGGGAAGGACAAGACTTGTAAATTATATCTAATTGCAGTAAAGAAACATCAGGTCTGCTGTGTGTAAACCTTAGAACTGGGTGGACAGAAATACAAATCCCTTGACAGGTGAAGCACGTCCCATATAAAAATGTGTTCAAAATAATAACAATCCAACATCACTAATCAAATCAATCACTGTTTTTGGTATAAATTATATTTCTACATGGCAAATAGTTTACCAGTAGGTGTAGTACATTAAAAGAAAACCAACAGACCTTACAGTCATGACATGCGTGCTGCTGATTCTGTGTAATTGAATCATTAATTGAAAGGGGCGCGTTCAAAATAATAGCAGTGTGGCGTTCAATTAGTGAGGTCATTCAGTCTGTGAAAAAACTGGTGTCAAACAGGTGGCCCTTATTTAACCACTTCAGTCTCTGAAGATTTTCCCCCTTAATGACCGCGCCATTTTTTTCGATACAGGACTGCATCACTTTAACTGACAATTGCGCGGTCGTGCAACACTGTACCCAAACAAAATCGACGTCCTTTGTGAAAAAAAATGCAGACAGTGCTATTTTTTGGAAAAGCCTAATATTTCTTTTTCTTAACTTTCTGTAAAGTCATAACAAATTTGAAACATCTTTCTTCATATTTTGATTTGGAATAGACTGTGCAGTGTTCCCAATGCATTTGCATGTATGGAAATAAAAGCTATTATAAGAATTTTGAGCTTCACTCACGTTTTTAATTACCTCCCGCCCATCGTATAGTAAAATGGCGGCGGGTTGGATCCCTTCTTGTTCTGGGGCAACGTCATGTGATGTCGCCCCAGTGCTGCCTCGGGAGCATGCCCGTTGGGGGGGGGGCACATCGCAGCGATCGCGGTCATGCTGTGTCACTTATTTTGGTAAAGAGCCGATGACGTGGCACCTTATGTGATGGTCTCTGTCCAATCCCAGCCAACCACATGTGAATATGGAAGTGCCGTTTATCGGCTCTCCTCGCCACACACAAATACTCTCGCAGGGGAGATTGTACAAATAATCTGGGCACTGATCATCAGTGCCCTGATGATCAATGCAGGACCAGCAGTGTCCAGTAGTGATGCCAATCAGTGCCCATCAGTGACACCAATCAGTGCCCATCAGTGACATCAATCAGTCCTGCCTATCAGTGCCCATCAGTGACTGCTCATCCATGCTGCCCACCAATGCCACCCATCAGTTCCCACCAGTGCCACCTATCATTGCTCATCAGTGCCACATATCAGTGCCCAGCAGTGCAGTATATTAGTGCCTCCTCAGTGCCACCTAATCAGTGCCAATAAGTGCCGCCTCATCAGTGCCCATAAATCCTGCCTCATCAGTGCTGCCTATCAGTGCCAATCAATGACTCTCACCAGCACAAATCAGTGAAGGAGAAAAATTACTTATTTACAAAATTTACAGACAGAGACTTTTTAGCAAAAATTTTTTAAAACAGCGGTGATTAAATACACCAAAAGAAAGCTCTATTTATGGTAAGAAAATATAAAAATTTAATTTGGGTACAGCATTGGATTGTCATTCAATATGGGATAGCGCTGAAGCTGAAAATTGGCCTGGGCAGGAAGAGGGTAAAAGTGCCCTGTATTGAAGCTGTTAAAAAACAGTTTTTTTTAACACAACTGTATGTATTTCATCTATATATACAGCTGTTTGACAGACATTTAGCTTTAAGGACCTATTCATACCAGGTGCAGTGGGACTGTGTTGGGAAACTGTTTCAGCACAGTCCCACTGCAAGACAAGGAAAAATGCCTTGTTTGCTACAGTAAGGGAAAAAAGTATTTGATCCCCTGCTAATTTTGTACACTTGCCCACTGATAAAGAAATGATCAGTCTATAATTTTAATGTTAGGTTTATTTTAACAGAGACAGAATAACAACAAAAATATCCAGAAAACACATTTCAAAAAAGTTATAAATTTGATTTGCATTTTAATGAGTAAAATAATTATTTAATCCCCTATTATTCAGCAAGATTTCTGTGGACAGGTGTCTTCTATACAGGTAACAAGCTTAGATTAGGAGCACTCTCTTAAAGAGTGCTCCTTAATCTCAGCTTGTTACCTGTATAAAAGACATCTGTCCACAGAAGCAATAAATCAGATTCCAATCTCTCCCCCATGGCCAAGACCAAAGAGCTGTCCAAGGATGGCAGGGACAAGATTGCAGACCTACACACTTCTAGAATGGGCTACAAGACCATCGCCAAGCAGCATAGGGGGAGAGGGTGACAACAGTTGGTGCGATTATTCGCAAATGGAAGAAACACAAAATAACTGTCAATTTGCCTCGGTCTGGGGCTCCATGCAAAATCGCACCTTGTGGAGTTTCAATGATCATGAGAACAGTGAGGAATCAGCCCAGAACTACACGGGAGAATCTTGTCATTGTAAGCCTTTGGTTCACACTACTGCAATGGTGTATTGGCGGCGTGCAATGAAAAAAGTACAGTTTTTTTTTCAATGCAGCACTGTTGGCAGCCAATAGAATTTTATGAAACTATGACATTTCATTATAGTTCATTTACATTCTTTTTTTTTTTAAGTACAGAGCACTGAAGTTGTCCCTCCCTCATCTGGTATGAATTGACCCTACGGATGGGATTTTATAGCCAACACTAACCAAAAAACTGGAATGGAGCATCACCTTATTTACGGAGAAGTAGCTAGATGAACATAGCATATATGTTTCTGAATTGTAAATCATATCCTGAGATTTATGATCAGGTCAAGGTGAAAGCTCCGACTTTAAAAATAAAAAATACTCTCAGGCTTCAGTCACTTTATCTCTGTCAAGTAAAGTCAGAAAATGTATCAGCAAACTGGCTCTGTTGCTGCATCAAATTGCCTATCCTGAACAAGGACCTTTTGCCCCAGAGAAATGGTGCAGTGTGCGGATAGATAGGAAGGCATCCATTTTCAGGACAACCTGGCATTTTTCGTCTTTTAAATAGCACAGACCTCCCCTCGTCATGTACAACTCTATATACATCTTGTTTTTCAGTGATTTCAGATCTCAGCTGGAACTGCTTCCCGTCACTTAGTAATCACTGTTCCTATTTACCTGTCTGGAATTTCCATTACGTCTCTTGTTATCCGCATTGAAACATACATCATCTGTTCATTAAAGTATAATCTTCAAATTATACAGCCGCTGGGAGAACAAGGATGCACAGCATGCAGGCATTAACCAGGATCAATATCTGGTGTGGATTGAGTTTACTAGGTGAGTAAGAGAAGGTGGAGAGACAAAGAGACATAAATGGAGGGAAGAGGAAGGAATAAGAACAGAGAAAACAAAGAATTGTAAGGGCACTTTCACACTGAGCAGCGCCAGGTGTTGGTGGTAAAGCCGCCATTTTTGCGGCACTTTTCGACCACTACCGGGGCACATTTAACCTCCCCGCTAACGGCCGAAAAAGGGCAGGGGCGCTGTATGAGTGGTGTATACACCGCTCCTACAGCGCCTCAAAGATGCTGCTTGCAGGACTTTTTTGAGCGTCCTGGCACCGCACCGCTCCAGTGTGAAAGCCCCCGGGCTTTCATATTGGAGTGAAACGATGGGCGCTTTACAGGCGTTATTTTTAGCGCTATAGAGCCTGTAAAGCGCCTCAGTGTCAAAGAAGTCTTAGCCCTTGTACACACGGTCAAACATTCCGACAACAAAATCCGTCTGATTTTTTCCGACGGATTTTGTCCGAAACTGGTGTTGCATACACACGGTCGGACAAAGTTGTTGGAAAATCCGATTGTTCGGAACGTGATGACATTCGTTTGTTATGACAGGACTACGTTGTGGCTAGTAGCCAATACCTGGAACGTTTCCCGTCTTCTCAATGGTACTGGAAAAGTGTGAATTTGTCAATGTCCTTCTCAACTCAGTAACCAGGCACTTCTCAGGATGTCACTTGCCGGCCCTCCTCCAAAGAGTCCTCCCCCGGTCACTTCCACGAGCTGCGGTGTCCCTCCAAGCCGAGAGCACACCCGGACACTTTGAATCCTCCCTTTTTTTTTTTTTACGGATTTTGTCCGAAACTGCTGTTGCATACACGCGGTCGGACAAAGTTGTCGGAAAGTCCGATTGTTCGGAACGTGATGACATTCGTTTGTTACGACGGGACTATGTTGTGGCTAGTAGCCAATACCTGGAACGTGTACCGTCTTCTCAATGGTACTGGAAAAGTGTGAATTCGTCAATGTCCTTCTCAACTCAGTAACCAGGCACTTCTCAGGATGCCACTTGCCGCCCCCTTCTCCAAAGAGTCCTCCCCCGGTCACTTCCACGAGCTGCGGTGTCCCTCCAAGCTGAGAGCACACCCGGACACTTTCGAATCCTCCCTTTTTTTTTCGAAGGATTTTGTCCGAAACTGGTGTTGCATACACGCGGTCGGACAAAGTTGTCGGAAAATCTGATTGTTCGGAACATGATGACATTCGTTTGTTACGACGGGACTACGTTGTGGCTAGTAGCCAATAGCTTTGGTCTCGTAATTTGATCTGAGCATGCGTGGCACTTTGTCCGATCCAAATTCTCTACAATCGGACTAAGTCCAATCGGATCGTGTTGTCGGAAAATTTTATATCCAGCTCTCAAACTTTGTTGGTCAGACATTCGGACGGAAAAAGTCAGATGGAGCCCACACACGGTCGGATTATCCGACAACACGGTCCGATCGGACCTTTTCGATGGAATTTCCCACCGTGTGTACAGGGGCTTAGAGATAAAAGTTGAAAAGGATGAAGATGTAAAAAAACAAAAACAAGCAATGTGATGGCGCATTAAAGTAGTATTAAATCCAAAACCAAAAATGAAATATATTGCAGCTTACCAATTCTCAGATGTGGTGACTGCACACGTTTTCTTATTTTATGCTTTTTTCCCTCTGTGGTCTGACCAGTATGACACACCTCCTGCATGAGGATAAAGGAGCACAGTAGCATTGTCAGATTTGGGGGTGGGGTGCTAGGTGTACTAGCAGATTTAGATACACTAACAAGTTAAAGCCAAACTCCAGCTCACACTGCAGTTACACAGGCAGTTGCAGCAACAGTATTTTTTTTTCCTTTTGGGATGGAGGTTTTTGCATGAATAAAAAAGCCGATCATGGTAAGCACCCCTTTCAGCACTAAATGGTTTCTCTCAACAATCTAACTGCTAAATTTGCAGGAAAGCTTGTTCTTTTGAAAAGCAACAGCCTTACTGACTGTATCATCAGGTTGAAATACAGGAAATAAAGCCTAAAAAGAAAAGTGGTGTAACAATCACATCTAAGAATTGGTAAGCTGTAATACAATGCATGTTTGCTTTTGGGTTTATTACTGCTTTAAGAATGTCTCTCTACTGGTGGGTCTGATGGTTTCCCATTTCATATCCACAAAAGAGCTAAATATCTAATAGGATTTTGTATTTTTTTTAAAGTGGTCCTGAATCCACAGTTAAAGCATTAAGATAGCAGTAAGGCATGGGAAACATGGTTCACTGAAGGGTTTTAATATCATATTCTCTCTTGGTAGGCCTCCGATGTCTCATTGCAAAACTGAAATTATTATTATAAATAGGGAACTTGCTTAAAGTGGAGGGCCACCCTGAAAAAAAAATACATAAAAAATTAGAAAAAAAAAACCATAAAAAAAAATTAAAAACATTTTTTTTTAACTTACCAGAAGTGCCTGTTGCTAGGCACATCATCCTAATCTGCCTCTTCCTCCTCCGCGAAGATCTTCTTTCTTCTCTCCTCCGTGCGGTGTCTTCTGGGTAATGGGTCGCACTGTGCATTGGGAACTGTGTGTCCCAGAACACAGCGCGTCCCATTCACAAAGCGCTGCGTGACTCGCGCATGTGCAGTAGGAAACGGGCAGTGAAGCCGCAAGTCTCCACTGCCTGTTTCCCTTAGCCAAAATGGCGGCGCCGGGACCCGAGACCGAGGGACGGGTCAGCCTCGGGCGGCCGACATTGCGGGCGCCCTGGACAGGTAAGTGTGCTTATTAAAAGTCAGCAGCTACGGTGTTTGCATCTGTTGACTTTTAATTTTTTTTTTAAAACCGGCCCTCCTCTTTAAGCATTCAGTACATTAGAATTGCCACCTTGTGCTGGTGCTTTACAAGGCTTGGCCAATTAAAAAAAATTAAAAAATGCTTGATATCAGCGATGCTCATAGAACACTAGGAGGCCAAAAAGTTTAGGTTGAAATGTACCCTTTGTTTGATGGTAATATGCTGTATATATTTTTTAAAGAGTTTTTACCTGTTTAATCACTTACAAAAACGTAAAAAATGCACTTGATATTTGTCCTATATCACACTGCCTGTGGTGCAGTGGGGGCTGGTGCTCAAAATTTTTGGGGGAAAAATTCAGAAAAATACTTAAACAAAAACAACATTGCAGTCACTGTACCATCAAATGCAGCCACTGTGCCCATCATATGCAGTCTCTGTGCCCATCATATGCAGCCAACTGTGCCTATTATATGCAGCCAACTGTGCCCATCATATGCAGCCACTGTGCCCATCATATTCAGCAAAATATGCCAATGAAATACAGCCAACTGAGCCCATCATATGCAGCCTCTGTGCCAATCATATGCAGCCAATTGTGCCCAGCAAATGCAGCCAATTGTGCCCATCATATGCAGCCCCTGTGCCCATCATATGCAGCTAACTGTGCCCAGAAAATGCAGCTAACTGTGCCCAGCAAATGCAGCCAACTGTGCCCAACAAATTTAGCCAACTGTGCCCATCATATACAGCCACTGTGCCCAGAAAATGCAGCCAACTGTGCCTATTAAGTGCAGCCAACTGTGCCCATCATATGCAGCTAACTGTGCCCATCATATGCAGCCACTGTGCCCATCAAATACAGCCAACTGTTCCCATCATATGCAGACAAGGGTGCCCATCATATGCAGCCAAATGTGCCCATCATATGCTGCCACTGTGCCCATCATATGCAGCCACTGTGCCCAGCAAATGAAGCCAACTGTTCCCATCATATGCAGCCAAATGTGCCCATCATATGCAACCTCTGTGCCCATGAAATGCAGCCAACTGTGCCTATCATATGCAGCCTCTGTGCCCCCCGCCCGCTCACCCACCTGTTGTCTACCCAGCACTTAACCCATCATAATAGTGACGGGTCAGGCAGTGGGTGATGGCGGTGAGCTGAGGGATGGGTAGCGTGGGTCAGGAAATGGCTCCTGTGTCCTCCCTGCATCTCTTCTTCCTGTTCTGCTAGGTGGCCAATGGGATCGCCTCTGCCTTCAGCCAGGTGACCGGTATTAGATCCACACCTTCTGATTGGTGAAGAGCCAGTTCAGTGTTAGAAAAGCAAATATTAATTTGCTTTGCTAACACACCTAGGTGGACTGGGAGCACAATACTCTGCGCTCGCAGTTAAACTTTTTTAATTATTAGAGCCTATGGCTTTAATCAGGTGCTTAAAAAAACACCCCCGCTACTGTAATTCAGGTTCCCGGCGTCCAAAAAGGGGTGGTTACAGCGGGCATGGATAGATTCACGCAATGCATGATTCTATCCATTTTACATAGAGGGGGTGTCTGGAGAGAGGGGGCGGCGCCTGTGCGCCCTTAGTGGATGCTGTTGTGCCCATTCACATCAGTGCAGCACAGCATGACACCTTTTTAGAAAAGGGTCCTGTGCTACTTTGGTGCAGTTGCAATGTGATTTTGGCCCCACAGACTTCAAAGGAAATGCACCACTAAAGGCATGTACATGCATTTTTTATGTGTTTTTTATGCATTTGTTGCAGGATGTTAAGGAGCCAGCATCCACTGACATCCAAACAACCAGGGACTCATGCCTGCTGTCAGAAAAGTACATCCCCAAATTGAGGGCATGTGCTTGGTAAGGTTCAGGAGGGGGAGGCCGTACTCTCACCCCCTTTCCCTGGCCTGTCGGATAGTAGTCTGGTATGGATCCCACACTTTTTTTACTTTTTTTTGGTGTGAAGTCCCCCTTAAAATTCATACCCAGACCTGAAAGACCTTGTATGGATTTTGGGGGGATCCTTACCATTTTTTCTTTCTTTTTTTGGTGTGGGGTTCCCCTTAAAATCTCTACCAGAGCCAGAAGTACCTGGGATGGTTTGTGGGTTTTTTTTTTTGTTCAGTGACAGGCTCCTTTGGTTACATTCTGCTGTCAGGTGGGAATCCCCAGCGGAGGCCAGCCAGTGTCAGCTTTTAGTACAGACAGCACCATAATAAAATAATACAGTCTGAAAATAAGAATAATTGTTTACCATTTCTGCAATACTTTCACCGTTGTGGCTCTCATTGAGCCTAATAGCAATAGAATGTTGAAACTCTAGTTAGTGTTAATGTGAGATTGTGTCTTGTTCAGTATAATGGTATTTATTCATCCAATATAGGAACAAACAAGAAACTTGAGTAATGAGTAACCTTATATAAATAATAACAATACTCACAACAATCACAATAAAGTTGTGAGTTTTGTTATTAGTTTTAGTACATGGCCAGTACATAAAATTTTTATTAAGAAAAACAAAAAAAAAAAGTTGTCACTGTTAAAAAAAAAAAAACTACTATCAATAGATAAGCTTTCTGAAGACTCTTCAGGATCTGGCACACTTAAAGGAGTTGTAAAGTCAAAAGGTTTTTTTATCTTAACGCATTCTAATTCTATTAAGATAAAAAGTCTTCTGTGTGCAGCAGCCACCCTAGCACCCCTAATACTTACCTGAGCCCCATGTCTGTCCAGCGATGTTCTCGAGTGTCTCAGCCATTCGAGACTCTCCCTCCCGATTGGCTGAGACACAGCAGCGGTGCTATTGGCTCCCACTGCTGTCAATCGAAGTCAGTCAGCCAATCACGTAAAGGGGGGCCAGGCCAAGCTCCGTGTCTGAATGGACACAGGGAGCTGTGACTCGGCTAGGGTGCCCCCATAGCAAGATGCTTGCTGTGGGGGGCACTCGAGAGGGGGGGAGGGGCCAGGATCACAGACGAGGGACCCGAGAAGAGGAGGATCTGGGCTGCTCTGTGCAAATCCACTGCAACAGAGCAGGTAAATATAACATGTTTACTATTTTTATTGAAAAAAAAAAAAAAAACGAGGCTTTACAATCACTTTAAGGGGTCCCGTAGTGACCTTTGGATGGAACCGCTACATGCATTGGGGGACGAGTTACCCCGCATTCCCAGAGCTGTCAGATGCTAAAGTGTTTTTAGCATGATTATCCCTAAATATTGAGGAGGAGGATGATGGAGGTGTAAGGGGTGGGACAGTTTATTAATGATTTTCTTTTCATGCTCTTTTACATAATAATGAACGTCCAAGTGTTTGACGCTCTTAGGCAAGTTTAGATGCGTTTACACACATTTAGACACATCAGGCACATTTCTGCTAAAATGCTACTGTTCCTTAACCCCCCTAGCGGTAATCCCGAGTCTGGCTCGGGTTGGGAATTTACTAGCAGGATCGGTAACCCCGAGCCAGACTCGGGATCGCATCGCTGGATGCAGGGGAGGACACAGGGAGAGTTACTTACCTTGTCCCCTGGATCCAGCGATGTCCGCCGCGCTGTGTGATCGAGCTGTCCTCCGCTCGATTCACAGTGCCGAATGCCGCTGAGCTCCGTTCCCTGCGGCGTTACGGCGCACAGGAGCGGAGAACAGCGGCAAATTCAAAAAAGTAAAAAGACACAAAACACACACAGCACTGTAATCTTACAGATTACCGTGCTGTATTAAAAATTACACACCCCCTTTGTCCCTAGTGGTCTGTGCAATGCCCTGCATGCACTTTTATATTATAAATACTGTTTTTTCTGCCTGGAATTTGGAGATTGCCCATAGCAACCAAAACATGTCCCTTTTTCAGTGTTTTAGGATTTGATTACATTATTGAATAATTTTTATTATTCTTTATTATATTATAAACTTTATCATACCCGGGATGTCTGCTAGACTCTGGTTTGAACAGATTTAAGAGAGTTATTCCTAAGAATTACAGGACTACAAAATAAAACGCCAAATTTCCATGCAAAATAATTGTACCGCTTTCAGCACCTAAAACCGGACTGAATCATACCGCCAGGGAGGCTACCACACTGGAAGTGGGTTTTTTTCTGCCTCTAAATGCCTGTAAACACCTATGTGTGTAAGAACACAGAGGGGTTGATTTACTAAAGGCAAATATAATCTGTAAGTGCAGTTACTCCAGAGTTTAGTAAATGGGGTAAAGCTTAATTTGCAAAGAATACCTAATCACATGCAAGGAAAAAAAAAAGAACAAAATTTTGCTTGCACATGATTGGATGATGGAAGTCAGCAGAGCTTCTGCTCACGAACTAAGCTCTGGAGCAACTGCTCTTGCAGAGTGTAACTGCACTTTGCAAAGTGAACAGTATATTTGCCTTTAGTAAATCAACCCCATAGCCTAACATTGAGGGGTATTTAGAGGCAGAAAAAAAAATAAGATGCCTCTAAAAGTAAAAAAATCAAGATGCCTTTAAAATGTCCAGTGTGCATGAGGCCTAACAAATCCTTAACCACTTCCCTACCACGCATAGTCATATGACGGCGGCAGGAACCCTTTGTCCCTCCGGGCCGCTGTCATATGACGTCTTTTCTTCTTGAGCCTCTAGGGGGCACGTGCCCACCTAGGCGTCACTAGGCTCCCGATGCGCGTGCCCGGCGGCCGCGATGTCCACCGGGCACCCGCCATTGCCCATGAACACAGCAGGACCGGCGATCTGTGTGTATAAATCCACGTCCTGGCAGAGGAGAGGAGACCGATGGTGTGTTCCCAGTACAGAGGAACACCGATCGGTCTCCTCCCCTTATGAGTCCCCATCCCCTACAGTTAGAATCACTTCATAGGAAATGTAATTAACCCCTCGATCACCCCCTAGTGTTAACCCCTTCCCTGCCAGTCACATTTATACAGTAATCAGTGCATTTTTATAGCACCGATCGCTGTATAAATGTGAATGGTCCCAAAATAGTGTCAAAAGTGTCCACAGCAATATCACAGTCAGGATAAAAATCCCAGATTGCCGCCATTACTAGTAAAAAAAAAAAAAATAACAATAAAAATGCCATAAATGTATCCCCTATTTGGTAGACGCTATAACTTTTATGCAAACCAATCAATAAACGCTTATTACGATTTTTTTTACCAAAAATGTAGAAGAATACATATCGGCCTAAACTGAGGAAAAAAAAAATTTGTTTTCTAATGGGATATAAAAAATATTGAGTTTTTTTCAAAATTGACGCTCTTTTTTTGTTTGCAGCGCAAAAAATAAAAACCACAGAGATGATTAAATACCACCAAAAGAAAGCTCTATTTGTGGGGAAAAAAAACGCCAATTTTTATCAAAATTTCATATGGGTACAATGTTACATGACCGCGCAATTGTCATTCAAAGTGTAACAGCGCTTAAAATTGGTCTGGGCAGGAAGGGGGTGAAAATGCCCTGTATTGAAGTGGTTAAAATATTGGAGATGTTTAGTAATATACTAAACTCAAACCTAAAACAAAAATCAACAATTTTTGTGGAAGAACATGGTATTAAATTGAAATTCTCCCAAATTATGCTCCAAGATCTCCCACACTTGTCTTCCTGTTCCCCTAGGGCTAATGATCATGTATGCTATCACTCCTATACTGTACGGGAAAGAAACAAACCTAGGGCTGTCACTGGTAATAATTTCCATGATTTTGACTGAAGTTGAATAACACATCCACATGGAAAAACAATGGTGTAGAGATGTCAGCTCTTCACTTGATAAAACTGTAAACATTTCACTCTAATGATTCATTGTACTTGCCAGATGTATCAATCTTATATTTTATTTCCTGACCATCTCTTTTCAAATGAAGATTTTCAATGTATTCTGCCCTTAGCAAAATGTCAAAGATTCTGTTTTAATCATTTTCTTAGCTGGTGTACCAAATGCATACTTCATTTTGTTACCATGTCGTTTTCAATGAAGAGTCTCGATGTGTTCATTAAATGTATGTTTATTTGTAGCAATAAGCAAATTAATCAGAAAGATCATGGAAAACCTGTGAATTAATAAATTGCACATTTTGGGGTTAGCTTGAATGTATGCAGGCAGATTTGTCCTTTATGCAGAGAATTGTACTTCTGGATACATTTACTGTTTGAAAAGTTTTTTGCCTGGTTTCTCCGATCTTCAGATCAACGTTTGTTGATCTAGGCCAGCCTTTCTCAATGTTTTTAACACAGAGGAACCCTTGAAATAGTTCTGCGGTCTCAGGGAACCCCTGCTAAAAATTAGAATTCTACAACTCATGACACATTAGTGTAATGGTCAGTGGGAAGAATGGTCCTTACACTTGTGGTCATTGGGAAGAATTACCTCCTTACAGATAGCTAAAAAGATCAACAGTGTCAGTGGGAACTTATCTGAGAGGCAGAAGTTGCCCAATGCTGCATGAACCCCTAGCAACCTCTGGAGGAACCTTAGGGTTCCATGGAACCTTAGTTGAGAATCACTGATCTAGGCAGTGCCGATCGGGCCACCCATGACTTGAATTTTGGCTGCTTTAGCAGGGATCAACAACATTCCAGCCATGTATGGGCAGCATTAGAGCAGAAACGAGGACAGTGAAAATAAAAAGCAATAAGTGTTGCAAAGAGCAATATGAAATGTTCTGTTACTGAATAATAGACAGCAGCAAGGTCATGATTTCTTAAAGTGGTTGACTATATCTATGTATAGAAGTTTGAGCATTTAGATGGACGTTAATGTTGCTGTCAACTCTGCACAACCATAGTCAATACTAATATTATTACTGTATAGTTTTAGTGCATTTGAGGATGTCAAAGCAATGTTTGCTCTTCACTTTAGTGGACTGCAGTTCATATAACATAACAAGAGGGTCTTACAAGGAAAAGTTCAAATTTGGTAAATTAAAGGAAACATAATTTCACTATTATTATTTCTTTGCTTATCAGGGGAGCCATAAAAGTTTTCTATTTGTAGTGATCAGCAAATCTGTACCTATATTTTGTATGTAGGATTATCCACTATGAATCAGCTGTCTTTGGTGAACTGGTAAAGGAATCTTCTGGGTGCTGTTTACATCGGTACCATGCTTTTGAGCAGGGGTCTCAAACTGGTGGCCCTCCAGCTATTACGGAACTACAAGTCCCATCATGCCTCTGCCAATGGGAGTCATGCTTGTATCTGTCACTCTTGCAATGCTTAATGGGAATTGTAGTTCTGCAACAGCTGGAGGGCCACCAATTTGAGACCCCTGTTTTAGAGCGTTGGACTCCCCCACTACTCAGGCTCTTATGTAGAAAGTGGCTCTCCCATCCAGCCTTGCTAATAAGAAGTCACAGTGTGACTAGGCCACTAGGTAAATGTGTCTTATATTGATGATTTTTAACGCAGGGCTGATTTACTAAAACTGGAGAAAGCAGAATCTGCTGCAACTCTGCATAGAAACTGATCATCTTCCATGTTTTTTTTGTCAAAGTTTAATCGAACAAGCTGACGTTAGAAGCTGATTGGCTACCATGCACAGCTGCACCAGATTGTTCACTCTTCAATTTTAGTAAATCAACTCCACAGTCTTATAATTGTAGCATGTAGCCACAGTGCACTTACCCTTATTTGAACATTATTAAGCCCTTCTGAAGTGCAAGTTCCCTAACATTTTCACTCATCATAGAATAGAAAGGGAATTGTCCAATTGGAGGGCACATCCTTCATTGATGACATGACTTTTAAAGAATACATTGAGGACTCTGCAGTAGGGAGTGAACTGGTAAGTTGTCCTTACTCCCTGGATCAACAATATCTAGTAGTAAATCTAAATCTATAATTAGAAACAGACAAATACGTTTTGTACTTTAGAAACCCTTCCAGCCTTTTCAACGCAATCTGTTGAGTTGACTAGAACTAGCTCTAATCTATTTCACCCTTTCTCAGTTCTTTCTGCAAAGAAGGCTTTATACATGCAAATGGTAAACCTTTTTTATCCATTTGCAAAGAACACTCCTTGTCCTTTGCAATGACTTTAAAGTAAACAACTAACTTTGCACTAAGTTTGCTATATAGACCCCTTATGTATTTAAGGTGATCATATCCTTCTCAATTGCCTCTTCTCATAAAAGAATACATTCAGTTCAGTTATTCTTTACTCAATAATTTAACTGCTCTTTATACATCGCAAGAGTAATAAAATCTTAGCCTTCATCTGAGGTTTTTCACACGGGTATTTAGATTCTTGATGGGTAAGGGGACTGTAGAACAGCTGTCTGGGCTATCACAGGAAAAACAAGATCCTACGTGATGAAATCTAATTGCTGACATACATTGTCGCAAACGTGGTGATAAGATTATAAAACAAAAAAAAAAGGAGCTGAAGAAAAAATGACTCTCAAAATGGAATTATCAATGATGAAAATGACTCCAGCGGTATACAAACATATGTCTACTACAGAGAAGATGAAAAGCCGAACACAGATGCTGGAGCTTCAAGTGGGAAAAAAAACTGCCAGGAGATATCCTAAATAAGACCACAGAACTGCTATATTGAGGTATATTTCATACTGCAAAAAATGACACTTTTGATACAGATTTTTTTTTTCAAGTCAGAGGCTGCTGTGAAACATAATTATGTAATCCACCAGTGCTATTTCACTTGCTATATATAGTCCTTACCTACTTGACTTTCTCTATTTGTGCCCAAGTACCCTGCATCAGGAACGGTTTCTTAGAAGGACAAACATGAAGCTTCTTTCGATAATTGTTGACCCTTCATTGTACTGAAAAGAACTGTGTTTCTCCCAATATAGGATGACAATGAACATGAACAACGGATGAATTCAAAAAATTCTAACAAAAGAAATTAAAAAAACATTAGTTTGCAATAAATGTAAAATAATATCCACGCTAAAGCCGCGTACACACGGGCGGACTGTCTGTCCAACTTAGTCCGCCGAAACACATTTCAGCGGACAGTCCGCTCGTGTGTGGGCTTCAGCGGACTTTTTCAGCGTGCAGTCTGGCGGACTAAGTATTTCGGAATTTCCGTAATATTGTCCGTCCAACTTTGGTTTCAGCGAACAGTCCGCTCGTGAGTAGGCTAGTTGGACGGACTAAGTATGGCGCATGCTCAGAAAGGATTTACACGGCGGAAGGTTGCATTGCTGCGTATTGGACGTCCTATTTCTAGTCCCGTCGTACGTGCTGTACACGTCATCGCGCAAGCTTTCAACGGACTGTTTGTTCATCGTGTGTGGTCAAGTCCGTTCATTCAAAAGTAGGACGGACTGTCCGTCGGATTGTCTGACGGACTTAGTTGGCCAGACAGTCCGCCCGTGTGTACGCGGCTTTAGTGATTAAAAAAAAAAAATGATCGTAATAAGCAGCTAGACACTATAACTCAGATATTGAGCACCAAATATCATGGTATCACGGTGTCAAGCACTTGGTCTGTGCTCCATATTGCACATGAGATTCCTTCCATTGGATTTCAGCTACACATGACTTTTTTATATCTGCACTGTTTTTTGCACTTATATTGTACTTTAACACACGCCTGTGCATTGTCATATATGTATTTTGTTGTCTGTATTATCGCACATTAATTGCATTGACTTGCACATTCGCATTGTTATATATGCATTTTTGTTGTCTGTACGTCAGCGGACGTCACATCTGGGTCCTGCGTTCCACGCTGGTCCTGGCAGCGTGGACGGCCTTCCTGGACCTCTCTCCTATGGTCCCCCTCTGCTGGTCAGTTGGGATCTATGCCCTCAAGCTACACACTAGACCACCTGCCGCTGGACTCCCTTTTACAACCATATGATGAGCCTTGCTATATTTTAATGCTATATATGTATTTTTATCCTTTAGCAATTCAAGTTTTTTTGTTTTTTTTTACATTCAGAGGCATCTTTTGTTTATTTCCTTTTTACCAGAGCTTGCTTCCCTCTTGGAGTGCTGCCCTAGTGCTGTTTGAGACACTTGATTGCCTGATCTGTGTCCAACCCATTGCGGACATCTTCTCTGGCCAGAATCTGTCCAGAGCGCCCTTAATTTCCTTATTCTTTGTGTGTATATATACAGTTAGATCCATATTTTGTATATTTGGACACAGGCACAATTTTCATACTCTGGGCTCTGTATGCCACCAGAATAAAATTAAAACAAATCAATTCAAATTAATTTGAAGTGCAGACTTTCAATCTTAATTCAAGGGGTTGAAAACAAATATCAAGTACAAATTTTAGGAACTGCAACCATGTATACACAAATCCCCCATTTCCATGGGCTCAAATGTAATTGGACAAATGAATACAATCATAAATAAAATGTTCATTTTTATTATTTTGTTGAGAATACTTTGCTAGCAATGACTGCCTGAAGTCTGGAACCCATGGACATTACCAAAGACTGGGTTTCCTCCTTTATGATGCTTTGCAAGGCTCTAACTTCAGCTACCGTATATACTCGAGTATAGGTCGATCCGAATATAAGCCGAGGCCCCTAATTTACCACAAAAAAAATGGGAAAACTTATTGACTCGTGTATAAGCCAAGGGTGAGACATGCCTGTCCATCCCTGTGTGTCCATCCCTGTGTGTCCATCCCTGTGTGTCCATCCCTGTGTGTCTATCCCTGTGTGTCCATCCCTGTGTGTCCATCCCTGTGTGTCCATCCCTGTGTGTCCATCCCTGTGTCCAGCCTACCTGTGTCCTGTGCCTCTTTGTCCTTCTGCAGCCTGTGTCCTTCTGCAGCGATCTGCATGTAAAAACATGCCAGGATCGCCGCACCTCTTCTCCTCGTCTGTGACAGACGGCGGCCATTCCACTGTTCAAAAGCCGCGCCTCCGTCTGTGATAGGCGGAACACTCAATTTCCCAGCAGTCAGTGTTCCGCCTATCACGGACATCCTCTCATCCTCGTCCGTAGTATGAGGATGAGCGGATGTCCGTGATAGGCAGACCACTGACTGCTGGGAAATTGAGTGTTCCGCCTATCACAGACAGGGAGGCGCGGCTTTTGAATAGTGGAATGGCCGCCGTCTGTCTGCATGACACGCTGATCGGGTAGACAGATGGCGGTGATTTGAGTATAAGCCGAGGGGGGCACTTTCAGCCTAAAAAAAGGGGCTGAAAATCTCGGCTTATTCTTGAGTATATACGGTAACTTCAGTTGTTCTTTGTTTCTGGGTCTTTCTGCCTTTAGTTTTGCCTTCAGAAAGTGAAATGCGTGCTCAATTGGGTTGAGATCAGGTGATAGACTTTGCCATTGCAGAAAATTCCACTACAGATGACGCTGTGTGCTTTGGATCATGAGCTGTTCCAAGCCTTCTCCACACTTTTTATTCTCGTCATTCTGGTACAGATTATTCTTAATTTCATCAATCAAAAGAATGCTTTTCCAGAACTGGTCTGTTCAGTTTAGATGTTTTTTGGCAAAGTCTAATCTGGCTTTTCCATTCCTCGGGCTTATGAATGGTTTGCACCTTGTGGTGAACCCTCTGTATTTTTTCTTGTGAAGTCTTCTCTTGATTGTAAACTTTGAAAATTATACGACCACCTCTTGGAGAGTGTCCTTCATCTGTCTGGATGTTGTGAATGGGTTTTTCTTTACCATAGAGAGGATCCTGCGATCATCCACCACTATTGTCTTCTGTGGACGTCCAGGCATTTTTGTGTTGCTGAACTCACCAGTGTGTTCTTCTTTCCTCAGAATGTGCCACACTGTTTATTTAGCCACTCCTTATGTTGCTGCTATCTCTTTGGTGGATTTGTTTCATTTTTGAAACCTGTTTCACTTGCATGGACAGCTCCTTTGAACGCATGACATAGGTTCACAGCAAATACCACATTTAGAATAAACTCCAGACATTTTACCTGCCTAAGTAGCCCACACCTGGCCATAAAACAGCTTTTGATGCAATTGTCTAATTACTGTTGGTCCCTTAAAAAAGGGGGTGGCTATTCTTAAGAGCTGCAATTCCCAAATACTTCCTATATATAATCCGATATAACTGTAGCTTGAATATGTTTTAGTAAATATCTGTAAAATAAAAAATGTGCCTGTGTCCAAACATATATGGACTTAACTGTGTATGTGTATATTGTACAGGGCGCCAAGGTTGGGTCCTGGACGGGTGCTATGTAGCACCTATATTCGGGTTGTGGTCCCTTTAAGGGAATCTCAGTAGGCTTCAGGGGGTCACCCAAAAATGGGTGAGAAATTCCAGGGATAGTCGTTAGGAGAGGACTGACTCGTGGTCCTCTCTATATTAAGAGAGACAGTTGTGACCCGTAATTTGGGGGGCTCAGAAGTGACATTTGGGTGTGAAAGAGCCTCCCTCCCTGACCACAGGGATTCAGCACACAGGGAGCTAAAGGCCTCCAAGAAGACAGCTCATAAGACAGGAAGTAGTAGAGAGGTGGTGGTGAGGAGGAGTAGGAGATTAACACCTGTCTGAGGAGCTGTCTTGCTGTTTTGTTGTTTTGCTGTTTTGGAGGCTGCAAAAGATCTCTGTAAGGACTCTGAAAACTTTGCGGTGAAGACCCAACTACAGAACTGTAGGTGCTTTCTTTTCATATATTTGTGTGCTGAAGATAAGCAGACTTTCATTTACGTTTTATTTGTGTGCTGAAGAAAGCCTTATTTTTAATTTAATTATAAATAAAAGTATTTTGGTTTCACCTTTTACCGGTTTATGCACTTGGTACCACGGAGCTAGTATCCCCAAACTTTACAATATATATATATATAGTCCACATCCTGTGTGTTCTCCTATTAAATAGTGATCAGGCTCTACAGTCAGAGCCCTCTCTTGTAGCTGTACGTGTGCAAAAGCCTCCTCTGCTGCCAGACACGGAATACTTTTCCTGCCAGTGTTTCAGACTTGGCTACAGGTTTGTTCTGTATTCCTTGTTATTATTCCAATCAAGGAACCAGAGAGGGACAGAGGATAGCAGCGATCTAACAGTTATTCTATGGCTTTATAGTACAAATTATGACAACCTGTGTACTTGGGTCTGCTGACCGGCTTGAATTGCTGGGCTGATCGAATTGGAGGCTTGTGATGATGTTCTCCTTGATATTCTTGTGAACTGCATTATTGATTGTTTACCATTATTAATGTGTTGCTAAATACCTCTCATCAGCAGTATATAGCAGTCTTGTGACTTCTATCCGTGTCTGGTTAAAGCTTGTAGGAGAGGTTTTCATTCTCTTCTGACTTTTCTATGAGGCTCGAAGACCCCTGACCCTCTGTTTGGACAGTGCTGATTGGCCCTGTGCTGATCACATGCACCCTCCCAAGAAAAAAATGATTCATAAAACTGCATGGGTTTATTATTTTCACTGTTTCAGACTACACAGATGATATTGTACTTAATATTTGAGCATCTGATTGTTTCAGTGGCGTCGCTATGGAGGGGGAGGTGGCCCGCACCAGGTGACACCCGCCAGAGGGGTGACACCAGGGCCACCGCTACACAGTGCACTATATTGCATGCACTTGTAGAGCTGCAGCAGAGTGGTGCAAGCAATACACGTAGCTGTGCGAGGGAAGCTGCCTATAACACTCCCCAATCAGTGAAGCTAACCCTCGGATCTCCAATATCTCCTTCAGCCGGAGTTGGGCGGTGCTAGGGGTGTGGCTGCCTCCTCCACTCCTCCCACAGACTTCATTACTCTAGCTCAGTGATGACAAACCTTGGCACCCCAGATGTTTTGGGACTACATTTCCCATGATGCTCATCTACACTGCAGAGTGCAAGAGCATCATGGGAAATGTAGTTCCAAAACAACTGGGGTGCCAAGGTTCACTACCACTGCTCTAGCTGATCCCGAAGCTGAAGGAGGAGAAAGAGGAGAGGACACAGCAGCCTCTAGTGTCTTCATCTGCAACTATGCTGTAAGGTACTGCAAACTGTCACCGCATAGATCCCTAACCTGCCATATACCACTCCAAACTGCCCTATATTACCCTAACCTGCCCTATACCACCCCAAACTGCCCTATACCTCACTAACCTGCCCTATACCACCCCAATCTGCTCTATACCACCCCAAACTGCCCTATACCCCCTATACTATCCCAAACTGCCACTATACCACCCTATACTATCATTTACATGGACCAGTTGGGGGTGCGCCCATGACCGTGCACTGCCTGTGGGGTGCTGGGCAGGATACACGGGTGGTGACACCATGTTTTACAACACCAGGTGACACCAACCCTAGTGATGCCACTGTGCTGTTTCACATTACTTTTTTTGCACCAATATTTCTGTTTCACATTATACATGTGTGATTTTATTCAATTTTCAATGATTTTCAATGATTTTATATTTCCCTTTTAGTCTGCTTACTATGTTTTCAATATCATAGTGTTTTTTCAGCACAGCACATACACACTTATTAAAGGAATGATCACTGGTCACTATTTTGCTTACAGCTTCATTTTGTTTTTAGCTGGTGCATGAAATTATTCATATCATTAATGGTGGATTGTAGGAATAGAGACACAAAGGTAAATCAAATAAATACAAAAGTCCAATCCTATCATGAAATCTGAACAAAGTGCATAAATCTGTAGTGTTTACTTGTCAATCTCCAAAGCTCTAAGTGTCTTTTCTCTCTGGTGCTTCGTTCCTCTATTATCAGCATGAGTCTCTTCTAAGACGTTTTTTGGACACATAAGATACATTTGTGACAGGGGAGGGAGCTCAGCACACAGCTTTTTGATTCATAACACAGCTCTGTATCCTTCATTTGTTCCTGTGCTGTGTATGGAAGGGTGCCCCTTCCTCCTATCAGCTCTCACACTGTAACTGCAGCTCTCCACCCCCTCCTCTCTGCTCTTTACAGATGCAGAAGAATTTTATCACAAATCTGCACTTTTGAAGGAATGTAGTGAAGAGAAGATGGCAGATAAACAAGTAAAACGTACCTAGGAGGATTTGTTTAATCTCTGTGTATCACCTGAAGCTATTTACTTCACTGGGTATATGAGAAGGTCTACAACCACTTTAAGAGCAATGTCATGCAGGGTTTTTCCACAATGTGACTTATATACATTTAAACATTTTCAGAATAGTTGCACTCTAAGCTCAAATTCATCAGCTCAGCACATAGTATGCTGCTGAGTGTTTTCTTCTTGTCACATTGATGTGAATCACAGTAATCATTTTTGGATACTAGGGACATATAACAAATTGCAGTATGATAATGATCATAAAACTAAATGAAACCTAGTACATTTCTCTGCATGCTGTAGGAATGTTTGTGAACACATTTTATTACATAGGACAATACTACTTGGTTGACTCCCGCTTCAACAGACATCAATAATTCTGCATGCTGATTGTTTTTAATATCTATAACTGGAACATTCAATTTAATGTTCTGCCACCTCTCCCAGAGCAATTCACTAATTCTGTCCTTCTCCAGGCTCTTTCAGTTACTGGCTCTGTTTGCAAGTATAAAATATAGTCACGTCCAGGTCCCAAAGCAGAGGCGTATAACTGATGTGATAGTAGTTAGTGGATGTGTAGAAAGACATCTGTCACTGAGATAATATTTGCACATTAATAATGTACGGTTGGTATTCTACCCTCTGGACTAATTTGGACAGATTTTTTTGTCTTCTGTGTCAACGTGATTTCTGTGCACAATCTTACCGCAGATTATGATTCTTAATTGAATTCACAATGCTGTTGTAGAGCTGTGTGTTTGAGTAGGTATGTCATTTTGAACATGCAACTACAAAAAAAATGAGAAAACACTTATTTTATGGGTCCGAAACCACAGCAGCTGCCATCCAAGTGTAACTATTCCTCATAGTACCTTGAAGTGAAAACCCACCTCCGTTTTTTTAAATTTTAGCACACTAGGGTTTAAAAAAATACAAATGAAAACGTTTGAGTCAAAACTCACCTTCTTTTTGGTGCTGTCCCCTGCAGGTTCACATCTCCAGTCATCCAGTACCATTACTTATCTGGGCTGAATGACATAAAGGGATTGATTTACTAAAGATAAATAGACCTCTTAGACACTTTGTAAAGAACGTTATAGTGTGCAAGAGAATTTGCCCCAGAGCTTAGTGAATGAGATGAAGCTCTGCTGACTTCCAAACCATGCGCAAAGAAAAAATCTTTTTTTTTCTATTTCCTTGCACCTGATTGGATATTCTTTGCAAAGTGAAATTTCATCACATTTATTAAGCGCTGGCACAAACCCCTTTGCAAACTGAACAGCCTATTTGCCTCTAAATCAACCTCCACTGTATCGAAGAGATAACCTGCTATCAGGGACTTCCATCACAGGCAGGACCGTTTTTAAGGCAGGGTAAAATGGGCAGCTGCCCTGGGCCCCATCATTGTAGTGGGGCCCAAAGCAGCTGCCTCATACTTCCCAACTATCCCAGTTTAAATTCCATTATCCCTTGAAGATTTAGTCTTGTGTTGTGCCCCGATATCTCAGTGTAAACTTCTGCTGCTGCTCAGCTTTGCCCTATTGCCATGTACAGATGAATTACCTGCAGACCCTGTGTTTACATGTAAATAACCTGCATTGATATGTAAAACGTAGCTGCAATAATTTGCAAATAGTCGTGGACCGTGACATTGATATGTAAATAGAGGCGGCATTCATATGTATATCATGTCCCCCTGAGGTCACATCCACCATTACTTCTGCTGAATGCTGCCTACTGGGGAGGTAAAGGGGCATGCTTGAAAGTCCTGCCTACAACTGTGGTCATTAAGCCTAACATCAGCCTGTTTTGCAAAGGCAGGCAGTGAGGAGATGGTGTGCTGTAACCTTTAGCAACCTGTCAGAAACCATAAAACAGACTGAGACAGAAGTACAATCAAATCACACTTGTTTATTAATAAAAATAAAAGGTAAATAGAAAAAAGCGTAGCCAAGCATAGCCAGAGTCCTGTGGCCAGATCGGGTAGTCAGCCAGTCCAAAGTTCATTAACCAGATCGGGTAATTAGCCAGGCCGGAAGTCAGGGATCCAAGGAGAGCAACCACAAGCAGGATAAGAAGCCAGGAGGGATGTCAGCAAGCCAGTCTTGAAACAAACAGCAGGAGATGGTTCCCTGTGATGTGACCAACGCGAAGGCAAATGAAAAAGTGAGCAGGAAGGCTTTAAATAGGCAGGTCAGGCGAGCATCATCGGGAACAGCTGGTAACTGTGGAAAGAGAAGAGAACTGGCAATTAGCAGACAGCTGAGCGGCCAACCCAGATGAGGAAGGGCTAAGCCAGCCCTGACACAACCAATCAGTGAGCAGTAATGCTGTGCAGTGACCTCTAACAACCAATTAGTGAGTGGTATAGATGTTCAGTAACCTCTAGCAATCAATCAGTGAGCAATATTAATTTGTACAGTAATCTCTAGCAACCAATCAACAAGCAGAAGTAACATGCTGTAACCTTTAGAAAATAACAGTGAGCCATAATGTGTGCTGTAACCTCTAGCAGCCAGTCAGTGAGCGGTAATAATACACTATAACATCTGGCAATCAATCCCAAATGCTGCCTGATCTGATTCAGTAAACTGAATTTGAGCCTAGCTGCTATTTATTGTATGTCTCAAAGCATGTGGAGAGCAACATTGCGTGGAAGAGGGGGCCCAAGAAAACGTTTGCCCAGGGTCCAGTCAATATTAAAGACGGCCCTGATCACAGGAGCCTTGTAGACATATAAATATAGAAACCAAGGACCCCCCCCCCCCTTCTGATTTTAATAGACAATTTTTTCTTGCTATTTAATGATTCTTCCTCAGATATTGTTACTGTCTAAATAAGATTAGATTAGATTAGATAAATTAGATGATTTTAATGTAATTCTGCTGATGTTGAGACAAAAAATGTATGGCCAGTGACTGTACAGGAAACAGCCGTCTTTGCCTGTTCCGCCAATAAACTCAAGTCCTGATTTTCTCCAATGGATATGTAGTAAGCAGTGATTTTTGTAAGGAGTACAAGCATACTGATATAAAACAGAGATGTGCTGCTTTATTGCAGTCTTTTGCCTGGACTACGTTTAGAGTTTAGAACCATAAGCTTCTGTGCCTCGCTTTATATCTTGATTTCAACTTAAATAACAGGAAGTCACCACTAAACACTACAACACCGCTAAATCCTCAATCTAAACAGCCAATCAATAAAGAAAAGGGTATTGGTGTAACTGGTTAGTCCTACACTTAATCACTTTACCACTTCTGGTATCTGCAGCATGTTTAGCGCCAGTGTGCTGAAAAGTGTTTATTACAGTAGAGCAAAGACAGAATGAGAAAGACGAAATGACAGTGTCAAGGAGTGACAGTGACACTGATAATAGCCGTGACATTAACACACATTGACATTAATGTTGGCACTCACTGATTAGCAGTCCTGATCTCAAGGCCAACATCGCCTATCATCAGACAGATAAGTATAGAACAGAACAGAGGTAGGAAGAGACATCGTTCTCACAGCTGACAGCCTTGCAGAATGTCATTGTTATAAGTATCAGCCTCAAAATGTGTTGATATAAAAAATCTTAATGAGGTTTTTTTAAGGAAATATACTCCTAAAGGCATAATAAATAACGTTGTTTCCCAAATAGTTTTACAGATGTTTACAGCAATCATGTGTTATAAGTAATGCATACAGTTCCTTGAAAAAGTATTCACACCCCTTGGAATTTTCCAAATGTTGTCATGTTAGAACCAAAAACGCAAATGTATTTTATTGGGATTTTATGTGATAAACCAACACAAAGTGACACATAATTGTGGAAGGAAAATGATAAATAGTTGTACATTCTTCTACAAATAAATATGTGAAAAGTGTGGCGTGCATTTGTATACCACCCCCGAGTCAATATTTTGTAGAATCACCATTGGCTGCAATTACAGCTGTAAGTCTTTTGGGGATGTCTCTACCAGCTGTGCACATCTACAGAGTGAAATGTTTGTCCATTCTTCTTTGCAAAATATCTTAAGCTCTGTCAGATTGGAAGGATAGTGTCTGTGAATAGCAATTTTCAAGTCTTGCCACAGATTCTCAATTGGATTTAGGTCTGGACTTTGACTGGGGCATTCTAACACATGAATATGCTTTGATCTAAACCATAACATTGTAGCTCTGGCTGTATGTTTAGGGTTGTTGCCCTGCTGGAAGGTGAACCTCCCCCCAGTCTCTAAGTTTTTTACAGACTCTAACAGGTTTTCTTATAAGAGTTCCCTGTATTTGGCTCCATCCATCTTCCCATCGACTCTGACCCTGTTTCTGCTAAAGAAAAGCATCCCCACAACATGATGCTTCCACCCCCATGTTTCACGGTGGGGATGGTGTATTCAGGGTTATGTACAGTGTTCGTTTTCTGGTACACATAGTGTTTTGCTTTTAGGCCAAAAAGTTTAATTTTGATCTCATCTGACCAGAACACCTTCTTCCACATGTTTGCTGTGTCCCTCACATGGCTTCTCGCAAACTTCAAATGGGAATTATTATGGCTTTCTTTCAACAATGGCTTTCTTACTGCTACTCTTCCATAATGGTCAGATTTGTGGAGTGTACGACTAATAGTTCTCTCACCTGAGCTGTGGATCTCTGCAGATCCTCCAGAGTTACGACAGGTCTCTTGGCTGCTTCTCTGATTAATGCTCTCCTAGCCCAGCCTGTCAGTTTAGGTGGACGACCATGTCTTGGTAGGTTTGCAGTTGTGCCATACTCTTTTCAATTTCAGATGATGGATTGAACAGTGCTCCATGAGATGTTCAAAACTTGGGATATTTTTTTATAACCTAACCCTGCTTTACATTTCTCCACAACTTTTTTCCCTGACCTAGTGTGTTTCCTGGCCTCCATCATGTTGTTTGTTCACTAAGGTTCTCTAACAAACCACTGAGGGCTTGACAGAACAGCTGTATTTATACTGAGAATAAATTACACACAGATGGACTTTATTTACTAATTAGTTGACTTCTGAAGGCAATTGGTTGCACTAGGTTTGGATTAGGGGTATCAGAGTAAAGGGGGCTGAACACAAATGCACACCACACTTTCAGATATTTATTTGTAAACATTTTGAAAACCATTTATAATTTTCCTTCTACTTCACAATTATGTGTCACTTTGTGTTGGTGTATCACATACAATCCCAATAAAATACATTTACGTTGTTGGTTGTAACATGACAAAATGTATAACATTTCAAGGGGTGTGAATACTTTTTCAAGGCACTGTATACTTCAAACTGATATACTGTAAGCCCTTGTACACACGGTCGGACATTCCGATGGACAATGTCCGATAGGACCGTGTTGTCGGATAATCCAACAGTGTGTGGGCTCCATCGGACTGTTTCCGTTGGAATATCCGACGGACCAAGTTTTCCAGCTGGGCTATAAAATTCTCCGACAACATGATCCGATCGGACTTTGTCCGATTGTGTGTAGAGAATTCCAATCAGACAAAGTGCCACGCATGCTCAGATCAAATTCCTAGACCAAAGCTATTGGCTACTAGCCTGAACGTAGTCCCGTCCTAACGAAATAACGTCATCACGTTAAGTACGATCGGATTTTCTGACAACTTTGTCCGACTGTGTGTATGCAACAGTTTCGGACAAAATCCGACGGATTTGGTTGTAGGAATGTCCGACCGTGTGTACAAGGGCTAATAGTAATAATGATCGACAGGATTAAATACAAAATTATTGACAACAAAATGCAGCATTTCACATATTAATAAGCAGAATGCTTTAATATGATGGCAATAATGTCTTGCATGCAGTACCTCATCTCTCTCTATTATGCGACAGGCAACCCGATACACTCTCCTGTGGATGCATTAGAGAGGGCTTAGAGAACTGTATAAACGGTAGCTGTTAGTGTGGAGGCTACATGTATGGCTCTGCTGTGTGAGCGCTTCATGTAATTTTGGGAATATATATATATATATATATATATATATATATATATATATATATATATATATATATATACACCTTCCTTTACATGCACATTAACTTTAATGGCATCTCAGGCTTAGTCCGTAGGGTTCAATATTGAGTTGGCCCACCCTTTGCAGCTATAACAGTTTCAACTCTTCTGGGAAGGCTGTCCACAAGGTTAGGAGACCAATTTGTAATGCTTATCTATGGACTGTCTCCAGTACAAGGGGCAGCTATCTTGGCTGGGTCAGGAGGATTGTGAATGGCTGATGCAACAGAGCAAGGGGAGAGTTAACTGGTCTTCTGGAGAAAGGGAGCTCTGTTGTGCAACCAGACTGCAGAATGCAGGGAGGAAGCCACTGTGGGGACCATGTGCTGCTACAACCCTTTTCCTGTGCTGAGCAGCTGAGAGAGAGCACCACAAGGTTGCATTATTGGGGGAATGGTGGTGTGTGGCCAGAGTTTGCTGGAGCTATCAGATGCAGTGCTGCCCAAGAGAAGAGGGCTGATCAGAGACTGCTGTTGGCATCATACTCTTTGTAATGCTACATGTGTCGGGATGGTCTTGGTAAAGATAGTGAGAGTGAGCTGCTGCTGGATAAACAGATCCCTGCCTTAGCTGACTACAATCATGTGAGAACCCAGAGAAGAAAAGAGACTGAGAACATTCTCCCTGCGAGAGTATGGTTTGGACGCCTGGTGAGATCAGACTGTACCAGAGAGCACTTCCACCCCTTGTAAGGGAGAAAAAGAGGCACTGTCTCTCGTTTTCTTTCCATCGATAACTGCCAAGCGGGTTAAAACTGGACCTGTTATAGCAAGTTAGGACTGTCTTTATATACTCTTGCTATGTAAATGCAGTCCAATTCTGTTAACTAATGTTAGCCAGCATACTACAGGTGTTTATCTCTCTAAATAATGTTGTTGTTCTATTGAGTACACTTGCTAAATATCCCATTTTTAGGCTCTACAGTGCCTTGCGAAAGTATTCGGCCCCCTTGAACTTTTCAACCTTTTGCCACATTTCAGGCTTCAAACATAAAGATATAAAATTTTAATTTTTTGTGAAGAATCACCAACAAGTGGGACACAATTGTGAAGTGGAACGAAATCTATTGGATATTTTAAACTTTTTTAGCAAATAAAAAACTGAAAAGTGGTGCGTGCAAAATTATTCGGCCCCTTTACTTTCAGTGCAGCAAACTCACTCCAGAAGTTCAGCGAGGATCTCTGAATGATCCAATGTTGTCCTAAATGACTGATGGTGATAAATAGAATCCACCTGTGTGTAATCAAGTCTCTGTATAAATGCACCTGCTATGTGATAGTCTCAGGGTTCTGTTGAAAGCGCAGAGAGCATCATGAAGACCAAGGAACACACCAGGCAGGTCCGTAATACTGTTGTGGAGAAGTTTAAAGCCGGATTTGGATACAACAAGATTTCCCAAGCTTTAAACATCCCAAGGAGCACTGTGCAAGCGATCATTTTGAAATGGAAGGAGTATCAGACCACTGCAAATCTATCAAGACCTGGCCATCACTCTAAATTTTCAGCTCAGACAAGGAGAAGACTGATCAGAGATGCAGCCAAGAGGCCCATGATCACTCTGGATGAACTGCAGAGAACTACAGCTGAGGTGGGAGAGTCTGTCCATAGGACAACAATCAGTCGTACACTGCACAAATCTGGCCTTTATGGAAGAGTGGCAAGAAGAAAGCCATTTCTCAAAGATATCCATAAAAAGTCTCTTCTAAAGTTTGCCACAAGCCACCTGGGAGACACACCAAACATGTGGAAGAAGGTGCTCTGGTCAGATGAAACCAAAATCGAACTTTTTGCCCACAATGCAAAACGATATGTTTGGCGTAGAAGCAACACAGCTCATCACCCTCAACACACCATCCCCACTGTCAAACATGGTGGTGGCAGCATCATAGTTTGGGCCTGCTTTTCTTCAGCAGGGACAGGGAAGATGGTTAAAATTGAGGGGAAGATAGATGCAGCCAAATACAGGACCATTCTGGATGAAAACCTGTTGGAGTCTGCCAAAGACCTGAAACTGGGACGGAGATTTATCTTCCAACAAGACAATGATCCCAAACATACAGCAAAATCTACAAAGGAATGGTTCACAAATAAACGTATCCAGGTGTTAGAATGGCCAATTCAAAGTCCAGACCTGAATCCAATCGAGAATCTGTGGAAAGAGCTGAAAACTGCTGTTCACAAACGCTCTCCATCCAACCTCACTGAGCTCGAGCTGTTTTGCAAGGAAGAATGGGCAAGAATTTCAGTCTCTCGATGTGCAAAACTGATAGAGACATACCCCAAGCGACTTGCAGCTGTAATCGCAGCAAAAGGTGGCTCTACAAATTATTAACGCAAGGGGGCCGAATAATTTTTTATTAGTTAAAAAAGTTTAAAAAATCCAATAGATTTTGTTCCACTTCACAATTGTGTCCCACTTGTTGGTGATTCTTCACAAAAAATAAAAATGTTATATCTTTATGTTTGAAGCCTGAAATGTGGCAAAAGGTTGAAAAGTTCAAGGGGGCCGAATACTTTCGCAAGGCTCTGTATTTGGCCTAATAAAATCTGTGAAATACCTGTGTCCGTAAGTGCTGGGTGAGCAAGGTGTGTCATCTTCAGGTGTGTATGGAAACAACTGTGAATAACAAATGCAAATAAGTATTTCTGATTTTTCTACAGTACAGGTCTTCCTACTTGCCCCTTGTCAGTTCAAAGTTGTCAGCGCTGATATTTCTCTAATGACAGGTTTACTTGTAGTTAATTTCATATAATATCAAAACAGGTAGCCTGATTTACTAAGGTGTGCTGAACTGAACTAGATACATAGGCGTATAGCTGAAGTGCATCGAAGTGAACTTGTGACGGCAACATAGATTTAACTATTTGTTTTCAGACACTCGTGCACATGATTGGATGATGGAGGTGCACGTAGGTGCACTTCTCACTTCATTCTTTAATAAATCATGACAAGGTTCACTTCTCTTCACCTTGCCACATCTCACTTCACACTGTAGTAAATAAGATCACTCTGTAAAATAACAAATGTTTCACAAAGGTGTGTAGGACTACACAATATATTATTCAGAAAGATGTTATTTTTTTTTGTATTTATGTGTGTTTTTTTTTATAATACATTGAGCACGCGCTTTAACAATAATAAAAGATCATTCTACTATATTTCATGTGTCTGCCACTTAATCACTTATTCTATGTATAGAGACTCCATCACGGAAGGCGGCGGCGACGACAGCGGCGACAGAAGACCGGGCCACCGCCTGCAAAAGAGCTACAAGAAGGCGCGGTGGCCCGGCAGAAGAACCGAAGGCGGCGACAGAAGAACGGAAGACAGCGGCGACAGAAGACCGGGCCACCGCCTGCAAAAGAGCTACAAGAAGGCGCGGTGGCCCGGCAGAAGAACCGAAGGCGGCGACAGAAGAACGGAAGACAGCGGCGACAGAAGACCGGGCCACCGCCTGCAAAAGAGCTACAAGAAGGCGCGGTGGCCTGGCAGAAGAACCGAAGAGGGGGACAAGACCCCCGAAGTCGGGAGAAGAGGCCGGCGGCGGGGAGGAAGAAAGCCGGACTCCTCCGCTAGTAAAAGAGCTACACACAGATAGCGGAGGAGTCCGGCGAGAAGACCCCCGAAGACGGAAGACCCCCGGAGCTGTGCAATAAAATATTTTTTCCCTGTGTTGTGTTTTTTTTTGTACTTTATTTCACAGGTGAATGGGTAGGGGTACATTGTACCCCATATTCATTCACATAGGGTGGGGGGCCGGTATCCGGGGGCCCCCTTCTTAAAGGGGGCTCCCGGATTCCGATAAGCCCCCCGCCCGCAGACCCCGACAACCAACGGCCAGGGTTGTCGGGAAGAGGCCCTTGTCCTCATCAACATGGGGACAAGGTGCTTTGGGGTGGGGGGGCCGCACGGCCCCCCCCTTCCCCAAGGCACCCCCCCATGTTGAGGGCACGCGGCCTGGTACGGCTCAGGAGGGGGGGCGCGCTCGCTCGCCCCCCTTTCCTGGCCGGCCGGGTAGCGTGCTCGGACAAGGGTCTGGTGTGGACTTTGGGGGAACCCCCACGCCGATTTTTTTCGGCGTTGGGGGTCCCCTTTAAGCCCATTCCAGGCGGCGGAGCCCGCGACGTCTCCCTCGCGTGCCCCGCCTACCTGTACACGCGCTCGAAATGGGCGGATTTGCCTCCTCCTTACGTGGGCGAGTCCGTTCATTTCAAAAGTTGAGCGAACTGTTTGGCAAACAGTTCGCTGAAACAGTCCGCTCGTGTGTGGGCAAGTCCGCTCATGCAAATTTTGAGCGGACTGTTTGCCGAAACTGTTTGACGAACAAGGTTGGGCAAACAGTCCGCGCGTGTGTACGCGGCCTAACTCTTTAGCTGGCTAGTGTTGGGGCCCACTTGTACCATCAGTTTTACCATTAATGCACATGAGAATAGTCCCAGTCAAATATGCAGGTAGTAATAAGACTATTAGATTGTTTCATTGTCAGTTCCTAAAGGGCTCAGTCTATCTAGTAGTAGCAGTAAATTCTCACAACAGCCTTTTACCAGTCCCAGTAATATTGCAGCTCACCATCCGGTCACACATAGAGATTAGTCCACACTCTGCTTTGTACCCAAGCAACTCTGGTTGTCGGTACTCCTAAACTCAACACTCCAGATCTCACTCAGTCAGCCGAAATGCAGCAGTGATAGTGCACACTGGACAGCGATGTGCACTCTCCGGTCTCCCTCATAGAAAGGGGAAATTGTGCCCTGTACAGCCTGAGAAAATGTAGCTTTTTCCCCTACTCCAGGTATTCTCTCTCTGGGAAATGCAGTTCAAAGGCTTTTGATTTCAGTATAGTCTCCCTCCTCTTGACTACAGTTCCCACAGCGCAGCACTGGTTGACTTAGTCTACTGAAGTCTTCCTACACGACAACTCCCTCCTCTAGCTGATATAACCCCAGATTAGCATCACAAGGTAGCAGTTACAGAGAGCAGCTGCAGCCAGTGTTTCTCTCATTCTCTCAACTGCAGACAAACAGCTAAACTCACACAATGAAATACATATACGGGAACAGTTTTTTCTGCCAAAAGACTATTCTGTCCATCCAGTCCTGAGATTTACTATGGGTATAAAATAGTGTATATGGAGGTTTTCTATTTGTGTTTTTTTTTTTTTTTTTTTTGGTTGAATTAGTGTCTTTTTTTCAACCTGGCTAGCTATGTACTGTATGTAACTAAGTATATTATATCTTTCATTGAGCCCACATGCAAAACAAAATGAATCTATCATTGTGTGGCTAATTGTAGGGCCTTTGTTGGCAGGATTTGAAATGCACTGTGCTTTTGACATCATGTTAAGACACTTCTGAGATCATTTAAAATTAATTGCAGGTGTAGTTAACCTGCATTTGACCTACACCAAGCTACTGTACTTTTGCATTTCCAAAAACTTGCATGGCAAAATAAGTTCTGAATTGAACAAAAGCCCATTGATACTGAACCTTAAAATAAAAAAAATTGCTGCAGTTACTTTAGTATTCGCATGTGATAAAAATGCAATTCTGCTTGCGAGTTTCATAAAATAGCATCTCCACTCCAAGAATTGATATTTTTAATTATTAAATTCCAACATAAGGTTATTTTTTCAATAAATACAAGTTAAATTCACCTGCAGGTATTGCAGTCCACTCATTTATTGAACAAGGTATATAGTTCACAAACACACAGGTATAAAATCAGATAATCTTATCGGGTTAATATCTAGCACTAAGCAGTTTAGCTTTGGATTACCAGGTCAGGCAGAGCGTTATGTTAGTGTAATACACGATCGCTTCACGCTGTAAAGGAATTGTTAACATTGTAATGGAAAGCAGTTGTGCCAGTGTAGACGGTAGAGCAGATGATCTGTCTGGGAGGATGAGAGATGCCAGGGGGCCTTATTATATATTTATTGCCAAAGCTTTTACTACTGATGGGTTCATTCTGACTGCTGGATATAGTCCTGATGTTTCATCCCTGCAGTACTCTACGGGCGACATGTTTACATAAGCAGTCGTAAGAAGGAGGATTCTCCTAATCTTCCCTGATACTGTTTACCTTGCAAAGGGCACAAAATGCAACAGGGAGTACTAGCAAAATGTTGTATTTAGACATAGAGTCAGGACAAATTTCTCCTTCGCCTGAGGTGTTAGCGATGTGTGCTTCACTCTCTTCTGTGTCAGGGACAGATGTACAAACAAGGACATATGAGGGATATGGATTACCAGATTTTAGGTGCAAAAAAAAGAAACATTGGCAAGAATTAAAGAGGAGCACAAGGATAAGGCATAAAGATATTTTATTTTATGGGATACAATTAGAAGAAAAATGGCTCGTCTCATTTTTTGCCTACTCAGCAGCTGTATTTTTTTCTACAAAGCGTTTTATTCAGCGCTTGAGCCTTATGCTGTAAAGGGTTCAAATACTGTACGTTGTGCTTTTACATGATAATAATGTTGTGCTGTTACATGATAATAATGCTATGTTAAAGTGTATGTAAAACCAATCACTAAAATCTCATATAAGCTTTAATATGCACAAAAATAATTTTCAATCTTTTTCTTTTTTTAATCTGCAGCTTTCATTAAAATAGTACTTGGTGGTTCTGCCATGATGGTCCCTATTCAGGCACTACCTGTTATACGGTATAGGTAAACGCCACATACCTATCTGCTCTTATGCCCCGCATAAACAGTCGGAAATTCAGACGGAAAAGGTCCGATCCGATTACATTGTTGGAAAATCCGATTGTGTGTGGGCTCTATCGGACTTTTTCCGTTGGTAATTCCGACGGAAATTTTTTTAGAGCAGGATCTCAAATTTTCCGACAACAAAATCTGATCTGACTTTTTCTGATCGTTTGTAGAGAATTCCGATCCGACAAAGTGCCACGCATGCTCAGATCAAAGTGCGAGAGCAAAGCTATTGGCTACTAACCTGAACGTAGTCCCGTCGTAACGAACAAACGTCATCACGTTCCGAACGATCGGATTGTCCGTCAACTTTGTCCAACCGTGTGTATGCAACACCAGCTTCAGACAAAATCCGTCGGAAAAGAATTTCCGACCGTGTGTACAGGGGCTTAGTGTTTGGAGAGTAGAGAATGGCTGATGCATTTCTCCCCACCCCAGGCCTTAGTCATAAAGGTGCCTTTATGACTAAGCCCCATTTACTCTTGATCTATTATGCTGCTCATTGGATTAGCATACACACCAGTACCCTATCTGCAGTGGGTTTTTAGATCCACAGAAGTGATGCTTGACCCCTTCACACCTAAGGGTAAAACAAATCTAACTACCTAAGCACAATTTTGCAACTTTGACATGTGTTAGTAAAACTGTACATATCTTCACAACTACTTAGTGTATCCAGGTGGATTATACCTTGGTTTGTTTTTTTCAGGACAAATTGGGCTTTCTTTTCGTGGTAAATGACAATGGATATCACCTGATTTTTGTTTTTATTATCAAAAGAAAACTTGCCCAAAATAGAAAACAATTGTATATATTTTTTTTAATTTAGCTGTATACTTATTGCTATTATCATAATTATCATAATTTACCACCAAAGAACAACCCAAAATAAATTCTGCTCCTGACGATTACGGGGATAGCACATATTTGATGTGCACATGTGAGTTGTTTGTACCCGTAGTACAGCCCAGAAAGAATGGTGCACATTTTTATTTATTTTTTTATCTTACCTAAAATGTCTGACACTAACTGACACTGATACCAATTCATTTTTTTATTTTTATTAAATGATACCCAAAATATGCTGACCATGACCTTTTACCTCAACCTTGACCCTAACACTAACCATGGCAACCTTGATCGTGTTATTTTTTCTTTATATTTACATTGTTTTTTATTTATTTATTTTTAGTTTTCAGTAGAATTTTTTTTTTCAGGTGACCCGGAACCAACAGTCCCAGGTCCCGATTGTTAGTGTGGGAGCCCGGTCTCTGTGCTGGGAGCTGACTGTGATGTGCACTCCCAGCACAAAGGGAGGTATGCATATATGCGGCCCCATGGAAAAGAACCCACTTACACGAGGCTGAATTTATGTGTGTGGTTGGCGCAAATGGGTTAAACATACCTGTTATAGGGTGTCAACAACTCTCTATGCCTGTCTCCCAATTGTACTACATTGTTACCATATATGGGATTTCAAGAGGCCATTTTAATGCAGATTGTACAGTGCAGTAAACTGTTTTCACCATCAGGAAAAGGCCTTGCAATGCAATTCAGCCGCCACTGATTTGCATGTGGACAGTATGTGGCCGGAAAGAGACTTTATGAGATCAGCAGCACTGAGATGCCACAAAGGATTAAAAAATGGATTTGATTAAAAAAACATGGCACTTAGGCCCCTTTCACACGGGGCGGATCAGTAATGATCCCCCCCGTGATGATCCGCTCGCTCAGCGGGGATCGCTCCGTTGTCCCCGCTGAGCCGGCGGCGGACAGGGCGGTCTCCGCACACTGTGCAGGGACCGCCCTGTCAGCTCTCCGCTCTCCTCTATGGGGATCGGATGAGCACGGACCGTCTGTCCCTGTTCATCAGATCCACTCTGCAGACGGATAGAAAAATAGGATTTTCCTCCGTCTGCAGAATCGGACAATTGCGGAGGGGGACAATAGCGGATGTTTGCGGATGTTCATCCGCAGACACCCGCTATCCCATAGGGATGCATGTATGTCCGTATTTCATCCGCAAATGGATGGATGAAATACGGACATACTGTCCGCATGTGTGAAAGGGGCCTTACTTTTGAGAAACAGTGTATTAGCAATCAAAATACTTTTCAATCAGGGTTTACATCTGCTTTTATGTTATTAATATACCCTGATCGCTGGCTTGGTTTGCAAAACTGTTCATGTCTGTGGCTCTACAGAAGTTTGACACTTTTCTTAACTCAAAGTTTCTGCTGGTAACGCCCTTGATAACTAGTGACTATTCTGTGACCATATTCTACTACATAGTGGCAGATATATTTCCCATTATGACACCTGGGAACTTGCCAGAATGAACCCAGTAATGCCCCGTACACACGAGCGGACTTTTCAACATCCAAAGTCCGTCAGACCGAGTCCGTCAGACTATCCGATCGTGTGTGGGCTGCAACGGACTTTAGCTTCGCAAAAGTCTGACGGACTTTAGAAATGAAGCATGCTTCAAATTTTCCCGACGGAACTCCGCCGGACCCGGTCCCCTTCGAAAAATCCGCTCGTGTGTATGCTACTCCAACGGACTAAAACCGACGCTAGGGCAGCTATTGGCTACTGGCTATGAACTTCCTTATTCGAGTCGGGTCGTACGTCATCACGTTCAAATCCGTCGGAGTTTAGTGTGATCGTGTGTGGCCAAGTCCGTTCGGCCGAAAAGTCTGTCAGAACTCCGTCGGAACTCCGGCGGAACTCCTTTGGAAGTCTGTCGGACATAAGTCCTCTCGTGTGTACGGGGCATAATGGTGCCAGGTCATTATCAAAATAATTATAATCCCTTGAATTCCTATACCAGAGCTGGAAACAAAGTGCCACATGAGGTAGATGGGGCTCAGTGATGTTATGATTGAAAAAAACGAGAAAGAGTGTTCAAGCCTGCTGAATTTAAGATAATTCCAGAGTTCATGGCAATCTGCTGCTCAAGCTGACATACTTAACAGCAAAACTGAGAAAGGTAAGAAAGGAGGCACCAGTGTAATAGTTGGTAGCAAGTTTATTAAAAAAAAAAAGTGACAAGTGGCAACTCGCCGTGGAAGGAAAATAAAGCTCATATCATATTACTATTCGCCATGTTCCCACTGCAGTCTGTGACAGCAAATTTCTGGGATGGAGCTGATCCTACAGCTGCCAGCTGGTGGAGGAATGTTGAGGACAGGAACCGGATGTCCAGATGCTGCTTTGGAACTCACAGGGCCAAAGATGATGTCACAGCAGGGCCGATCTACATCAGGGACATGACCACGCGTTTTAGAGCAGCAAGATTTTTTCTCAAGCATTCCTCTACCAGCCAGAGGCTTTAGCTGCTCCAGCCCAGGAATCTGTTATCACAGACTGCAGTGGGAACATGACGAATAATTATATGAGATGAGTGATTTGTTTTACTTCCACATTATGTTGTCACTTATTTCTGGTTTTTATAAACGCACTACTAACTTGTACACTTAGAGGGTTCTGGTGGTTCTGGCACCCTCTTCCTTGTCTTTCTTACAATTCACAGACATGGGTGTCTGCAGAACTTTTTTCGGAGGGGTGGGGGGGATTTTAAGGTCAACCATTCTCTGCCCCTTTTGACAATGTCATGAAGGGAAGGGGCTTGGTCATTATTACATAAAGCATAGGCCAGGTTCCTCCATATAGATCCCCCTTTAGAGCAGACCAGGGCAGGCCTCCCTTGGAATAGATCCCCCTTTACTTATTCTTCTTACTCCTACCCCCTTTTCACCACTCCGCATTACATGGTGGACACAACACATTACACAGTGGGCACTGTACATGAATGAATGAATGAATTAATGAAATACTTGTATAGCGCACAATGCGAACTGAATCGCCTCTAGGCGATTACACAGTGAGCACACCACACCGCATGTGAGCACACCAAACCACATGACATGATGGGAACAGTACATTACACAGAGGGCACACTACTCCACATTACATGGTGGGCACTGTACAGCACAGCAGATGACATGGTGGGCATAACACATTACATAGAGGGCACACTACTCCGCATTACATGGTGGGCACTTTACAGCACAGCACATGACATGGTGGGCACAGCACATTACACAGAAGGCACACTACTCCGCCTTACCTGGTGGGCACTGTACAGCACAACAGATGACATGGTGGTCACAGCACATGATATGGTGGGCACAGTACATGACATGGTTTGCACAGTTACATTACATGACATGGTGGGCATAGTACACGACAAGGTGGGCACAGTTACAGTACATGACATGGTGGGCACTGCACTACACATGGTAAGAATATTACATGAGATGGTGGGCACAATACATCACATGTTGGTCACTGCACTTCACACGTTGGGCACAATTCATCACATGGTGGTCACTGCACTGCACATGAAATGGGGAAGCAGCAGTCTGCCCCCCAGTACAATCATTCACCCCCAAATGTCAGTTTCTGCATAACCCCCCTCGTTTACTGACCTCATTTTAGCAGCATAGTAGATATTCTTCCTCCTGGGCTCCTGCAGGATGCCATCACCGCCTCTCCCCCACACAGCTGCCTGAAGCTCTCGGAGACTGAGAGGATCTGTGTGTACAGATCTCGTGATAGGAGCCAGGCAGCATTGACAGCTTCAACGGCCTTCTTCTCACTCAGCTTGCAGTGCCTGGGTGCAGTGTACTTGCTTCCGGGGGGGGGGGGGGGGGTACTTGACCCCCCCTTGTGGATGCCCATATTCACAGATATGACTTCAATCTGAAGTGTGGAGTTGCTGCTATAGTAGTACTACAAGCTATCTCTGGACTTTTTACATACAATATTAACTACTTGCTGACTAGCCGCCGTCATAATAAGGCGGCAGGTTGGCTCCCCTTTGCAAATCAGCGTAACTGTATGGCGTGCGCTTTAAGGGGTAGGGGGTGCATGTACCCGCCGCGTGCCGTAGGATTTGATGCACGTGCCCACTGGGCACCCGTAATAGCTCCTGAGAGAGACAGAACGGAGATCTGTCAATGTAAACAGACAGATCTCTGTTCTGTCAGGAGAGAAAACATAGATCTGTTGTTCGTACTGATTAGAAACAACGATCAATCTCCTCCTCCAGGTAGTCCCATACCCCCCCCCCCCCCCAGTTAGAAAAACTCCCTATGACACACATTTAACCCCTTGATTGCCCCTAGTGTTACCCCCTTCACTGCCAATGACATTTATACAGTAATCAGTGGCTATTTTTAGCTCTGATCCCTGTATAAAGCCCCATACACAGATTTTCTGCTGATTGTTGTCTTCAGATTTACTAAAACCATGTAGTGCAAGGGCCTGCCTGATTGCATACAAATTGAAACTCCTAAGGTTTGACCTCATATTATATGGTTTTGGTAAATCTGAAAGAAAAAATATGCAGAAAATCTGATAGTGTGTATGGGGCTTAACTGTCAATGGCCCCAAAAAAGTATCAAAAGTGTTCGATCCGTCCGTCGCAATGTCGCAGTCCCGCTAAAAATCGCAGATCGCCGCCATTACTAGTAAAAATAAAACAATCAGTAATAAAAAAAAAGCCATAAATCTATCTACTATTTTGTAGACACTATAACTTTTGTGCAAACCAATCAATATACACTTATTGCGATTTTTTTTTTGCATAAATATGTAGAAGAATACATATCGGCCTAAACTGATGAAGAAATACTTTTTTTTTTTCTTTTTTTTCTAATTGGGATATTTATTATAGCAGAAAGTAAAAAATATTGTGTTTTTTTTCCCAAAATTGTTGTTTTTTGTTTATAGCGCAAAAAATCAAAACCACAGAGGTGATCAAATACCACTGAAAGAAAGCTCTATTTGTGGGAAAAAAGAACATCAATTTTGTTTGGGTACAGGGTCGCGCGACTATGCGGTTGTCATTTAACCTCCCTGGCGGTACAATTATTTCGGATTTTAGGTGCTAAAAGCGGTACAATTATTTTGCATGAAAATTTGACGTTTTATATTGTAGTCCTGTAATTCTTAGGAATAACTCACTTAAATCTGTCCAAACCAGAGTCTAGCAGACATCCCGGGTATGATAAAGATTGAAAATGAAATCATAAATTATAATATAATAAATAACTATAAATAATTGTACCAAATAATAATATAATAATAATAAAAATTATTCAATAATGTAATCAAATCAAAAACACTGAAATTTGCTCAGTTGCAGAATTGTCACTGTCATTACTTTTCAGTATTTGATGATGGATCTCCCCACAAATCGTTATCCCTCAATTCTGCGAGTGATTCCAATTTATTATCGCTGTTTTCTAGCTGGTCTAAAACCACTTTTGATGTAAAGGGACAGTTTTGGTTGCTATGGACAATCTCCAGTTTCCAGGCATAAAGAACAGTTTTTATGATATAAAACTGCATGCAGGGCACTGGACAGACCACTAGGGACAAAGGGGGTGTGAAATAATTGCATACAGCGATGTAATCTGTAATATTACATTATACTGTATGTAATGTGTGTGTTTCACTCTTTGAATTTGGCACCGATCTCCGTCCCCGTGCGTCGCAACGCTCGCAGGGAACGGAGATCTGCTCCGTGATAAATCGAGCAGCGGAGGACGAGCCGCTCACACAGCGGGGGGACATCGCTGGATCCAGGGGACAAGGTAAGTAAACGTCCTCCTGCATACAGCGATGCGGTCCCGAGTCTGGCTCGGGGTTACCGCTTTTGGTGTAAAACTTCCATCCCGTGGCAGACGCGCGAATACCGCCAGGGGGGTTAAAGTGACGCAATGCTGTATCGCAAAAAAATGGCCTGGTCAGGAGGGGCGTAAATCTTTCCGGGGCCGAAGTGGTTGAGAACTTTTATTATTTCTTATTGCATTGGTACCTGCCCTCTCTGAACCTACCCAGCACCATTCTCCCATTTCTCATTAGTGGCAAAACTACAGATGATGCTGAGATGTTTGTGAGTGTATTCTGAGACTCTGTGGCAAAAATATATTTGTTTTTATTGAGGAGCTGAGCCACTTGCTTGTGGTGGGCTGGTGGGTAGTACTGGCTACTGTACAGGCTGTCCTGACTGCTGGGGGGGCAGGGGCCAGGAGTGAGGGGATTTGAGGTGGATGGGAACAGTTAGTGGTAGTGCCTGACAGTGGGCCAAGTGGGCACAGTGACTGGGGAAGCAAAGCACCATTATGGGCAGCACAAGCAGGTTAACAGGATAATTTGGACCAGGCAGCATTTTTTCTACAGGATGAAAGGAATTAAAGGGACACACTGTTGAAACTGAATATTTTTATGTGGGCTTCATATAAGTTGGAAGGCTTAGTAGGTCCCAAACAGGGGGCCCTACTTCTTTATCATCAGGTACAAGGGGCGCTGGAGATCCTCCGTTTAGCAGCTACATATGTAAACTTTTCTTACATACTTTCCCTACTGGACACGGCTTGGTTCATATCGGTGTATGCAGCTATTCATATAAATAACCTTCACTAGGAGCAGCACAGGAATAACTATTTACTATTATACATATGTAAACCCCCTTTTCTGTAGTCATCCAGGCCTTCACTATTTTCTGGACTGATGGTTGTTGCTGGTCCTTCTTTGAAGCTTTCACATCCAACCTACTTTGTGTCTCTTTTTGGCCTTTTTTAGCCCTTGTACACACGGTCGGAGATTCCGACGGAATGTGTCCGATCGGACCGTTTTGTAGGATATTCCGACTGTGTGTGGTCTCCATTGGACTGTTTCCGTCGGAGTAGCCGACGGGCCAAGTTTTCCAACTTGTTGGTAAAATTTTCCGACAAAATGCTCCGATCAGACATACTCCGATCATGTGTAGAGAATTCCGATCGGACAAAGTGCCATGCATGTTCAGATCAAATTCCTACATAAACGCTATTGGCTAATAGCCTGAACGTAGTCCCGTCGTAACGAAATAACATCATCACGTTCTGAATGATCGGATTTTCCCACAACTTTGTCTGACTGTGTCTATGCAACAGTTTCGGACAAAATCCGATGGATTTGGTTGTTGGAATGTCCGACCGTGTGTACAAGGGCTTAGGCATACTGACCAGCTAGGCCAAGACACACCTCAGGCCTTGGTAGTTAGGATTATCACATTTCCAGATGAAGACTCTGACTACAAGTTGAAAGGTTGGCTGCAGGCTAGCCTGAATTTTTAGGAGGAGTCTGAGGGCTTTATATCCCTCCTCCTGCTCCATCTGAGCCTTTGTCTGATCATTTCCCGGATTTCCACCCACCCGTTCCCCCATATTTTCATTATTTATTTTACATTTCATGCAGGGTATGCCCTCTTTTAGACAAACTGACTAGGCCAAGGCACACCTCAGGCCTTGGTAGTTAGGATTATCACATTTCCAAGTGAAGACTACAAATGAGACTTTTCTGTTTTTATGTAATAAGGAGTGAGTGCCAGGAAGAGAACAAAACCTATTGCTTTTGACCTGGTTTTCATAATCATAGGTGTAGCATTGTAACTTATATCAAATAATTCTCCTGCAACTGCATGGACTGAACCATATTCTTATTTTTTCTTTTTTGTCTTTCATCTTTAAAATGTCATGTGGGTTACAATCTATAATTGTTCAAATGACATCATATTTGTTGACTGTTTTGTATGACCCAGAAAAAAAAAAGACTATTTTACAATTATCTAGGAATTATATATATGAAAGATTAGACCGCATTTTTTACAGCCCAAGTCCAGTCAAAACGCGTCTCTGTAATAGCAAGACGAGATGACACAAACTCATAATACTCTTCCCACTTTTTACTGAACAAAGTGTTTTGTTACAATGTGTTTCTACTGGGGGGACCTGAGATTCCTCGTAGCACTTCATATTATTATTATACAGGATATATAAAGCACCTACAGTTTGCACATCGCTTTACAACAGTAGGGCAGACAGTACAATTGGCACAATCTTTAGTTGGTAATACCATAGTAAAAGCTAATATTCCTTTTTCTTCTTTAACCTTTTTACAATATGGGAATGTGTAAAATATCCAAGCTCTTTCTAGAGCAAGCTTAACTGCGTTCATTCTGCAGCTGAATTTTGCTAATCTGATGACGTAACATTTATTAGGTTTGCTCATTAACCCTTCACGTCTCTGTCTCCTGTTCATCATTTTACAATATTTAGAACATCTGCCTCTGATTAAGAAGCGTCCAGCGGCAGGATAATGATCACAGCATTTAATTACTGCTTAAAAATCCCCGTCATTTGCTCTTGTTTTAATTAGTAACGCTGGTTTGTGCACGAGGAACGCGGCCCCGATAAATGTGCTGCAAATTGATTTGGTGTGCGCAGAGAATGCTAATTATTTCATGTACCCTGCGGATGCAGCAATTATTAAATACAGGAACAACAAGCTCACAGTTTAATGAGCTCACAATATAATGAGCTCGCAATGTAACAAGCTTATAGTCTAATAGGTTTATTGTATGAAAAGTTCACAGGATTACAGGCTATCTCACTAAATTAAAGTAACTTGACCAAGCGTCCAATGTGATATGAAATGCTGAGCAAGTGCTATTCATTGGCGAGGGTGAAATGACAAACCTGAGGAACAGAGCTTATGGAATATTTAGTATGCAGCCAAAAGCAGTATTAAAGTGGTTGTAAACCCTAGGATTAGGGCCGTCTTTAACACAGTGTAAAAGGGACAGTTGTCCAGGGTCCAATCATTGCTGGGGGGCCCAAAGCAACTGCCTCTTGAGTACACGCTGTCAGCAAATATTCTTCCTGTGTAGTGAGTGCAGCCGATTCCTCTCCTGGCCAGTTGATACAAATGGCCCCACTGCAAGTGTGACAGAGGAGAGGCAAACTGTGGCTGTATGTCCCGGAGCTGCTCATCCCGCTTGTCCCTATATCAGCACCAGAAAGAGAAGCACGGATTATGAATGCAATGATATAAGGAGTGCTGGACATGACAGTGTGGATGAGGGACACAGAGGGTTAAGCTTTATGGGTGGAGCTGAGTAAAAAGGTTTGCAGGAAGCAAGTTCAGTGTAGGGGAGGGGTCATATAAAAGGGAGGGGTGTGGCTTTAGGGGATCATTCGGATCCCAGCGTGACACAGAGGAGGCAGTTTTTCTCTGCTCCTCTGTAATGGCCGACCTGGATGTGATTTTCAAGAGGCTGAGACGGGCGGCGGAGGCGTGCGGAGCGGAGTGGCTGCGGGACCGAGCGGGGACCTGGAGGACACCGCGGAGGATGTCGGGGATGCAGGTGAGGCGCCGCTGCGTGCGCGGAGGTCTCGGCCTCCGGCGCGTTTTTTCCCCAGGGCCTACACCTCGTCCACCTCGTGACTGTCGGAGCCCGGGGGCCGACCGCTCGGTCCCCCCGGCGACGAGGAAGGTGCCTGGCTCTCCCTGGTCCGGGTGGTCATTGCGCCGCCGACCGGAGGGGGGCGGGGCCTCGCGGCACAATGGCGCCGGCTCCGGGTCGGGCCGGCACCCGGGAACGGGGGGGGGGGGGGAACGGGCGGGGGGCTCTGGGTCCAGCCGCCTTGGGGGTGCAGCGGAAGGGGGGGGATCCTCGGACTGGGGGTTCCAGCATGGGGACACGCGCGGTGGGGGGGCAGGGTTGGCACGGGGGGGGGTCGCGGCTCCCGGGCTGGGGCGGGTGGGATGAAGGGAGCCACCGAGGTGCCTGGCAGGGCTGGTCTTGGACACCAGCATGCCGGGGGTGGTCGGGGGCCACAGGCACTGCGGGATGCGCCTGAACGCCCGGACCAGGAGGTCTGCGGTTCGCCCAGGGGGATGGCGGCGCCCCCAGCGCGCACCGCGGAGGACAAGTCCGAGGGTGAGCTGTCGCAGGAGGAGGAATTTTCACATGCAGCGCACGAAACCATGACTGTCGGCAAGGCCCCGGTGCGGCCAGGTAAGTCACGTGATCTTTTGGTTCTGACGGAAGCCTTGGGGGATTTGCTGGGGGACCCGGTATCCCAGAACGGCAAGGGGATGGGGGCAGAGGGCCGGTCGGCGGGGGTGGGGCATGTCGCCCTGGGGGGGCCCACGGACAGCTGCAGGACCTTCTTGGAGGGGCTGCGGGCCCTGGTGGGTAAGTTTGCCGGGGGTTCGGGGGCGCCGCAAGTGGGTCCCTGGATGGCTGCGGGCCCAGGGTCGGGGGGAGGGGGGTCCGGGGCCACGCCGGTGGTGGACCCCCCGACCGCTGCGGCTCCTGGGGGGGTGGTAGACATGGGGCCTGGGGGCACGGGGGTCCCCCCAGTGGTCACGGAACCTGGGGCGTGGACCGATATGGTCAGGATTGCGGATGCTGCCCGGTGCGAAGTATATGTTGATTCGTGGGCCCGGTGGGGGCGTGCCTGGAGCAGGAGGTGCGGGAGAATATTGGCATGGGTGAGTATGTGGAGATTTTCTCTTTGCTCCCCCTTGAGAAGTTCACCTTGGATAGGGTCAAGGGATCTGAGGGTGTGGGGGGCTCATCTAACGATCGGCCCCTCTGGGTATTCCTGAACGTTGGAGGGAATACGGTTATGTTCACTGGCGGAAGTTGTCTCCGACCGGTCACAGGTGGAGGCCTTTGGGAAGTTGGTGAGGTGTACCGCAGTGATTTGGTATTGGCTTAAGTGGGGTCACCGTCAGAGATCACCAGAATGGGCAGTTAATGTTATTTAATGTGGTTTAATGGTAATAAAGTTATTTATATTTATATATCTATATATATTTAGATATTTTCATATTTACAAGTTATTGGAGTGAATTTTGAGTTATGTTTAATAAAGGCTGTTGTGGCCAGTTTACTCCAACCTATGGTGTGGTCTCGTTTCTAATAGGGGAAGGTATGGGTAAGGAATAATATAAGGGGAACATTCAGACTACACTAGTCATGAAGTAAGGCAGAGCGGCTCAGTATCCCCCCGCTCGCCCCTTCTCTGGTCAGTGTTCTCCCGCTCACCCTAGCCCCCCTCTCCGGTTAGCAAGACTAAGATGGAAGGCACAGAGTGGGCTGCGATTGTTCTCCTTCACCCTTCTCCTGTCAGCAGTTGACGAAGGTGGATTGATAAAGCAGCGACTGGATCGGAGCAGCTTACAGAAGGGGGGGACACTGTGAGTTACAGGAATCAGTGTGCAGTAATGTGCAGTAACTTCTAGTAACCAATGGGTGAGTAGTGATGGTGTGCAGCAACCTCTAGCAACCCAATCAGTGAGCGGTAATGTGTGCAGTAACCTCTAGCAACCCAATCAGTGAGCGGTAATGGTGTGCAGTAACCTCTAGCAACCCTATCAGTGAGCAGTAATGTGTGCAGTAACCTCTAGCAACCCAATCAGTGAACGGTAATGTCTGCAGTAACCTTTAGCAACCCAATCAGTGAGCGGTAATGGTGTGCAATAACCTCTAACAACCCAATCAGTGAAGAGTAGGGATCTGCTGTAATCTTTCACAACCAATCAGTGATTGGTAATGATGTGCTGTAATCTCTAGGAAACAATCAGTGAGTGGTAAGGATAGCAGTAACCTCTGGCAACCAATTTCAATTGCTGTGTGATCTCTGCAGTAAACTGATTTTGAGTCTACCTGCTATTTTTTCTGTATGTCTCAGAATGTAGGGGGAGGGCGCAAGAAAACGTTGGCCCAGGGCCCAATCAATATTAAAGACAGCCCTGCCTAGGACAAAAAAACAAAAAAAACCTGCAAGACAAAGGCATAATGAGCTAGTATGCTAGCTCATTTTGAATTACTTACCTGAGATCAAAGCCCCTGCAGCCATCCTCCTACACCACTCTGGCACCCAACATCGCTCCCAGAGTTACTTCTCGGTATGGCGGGCTCCGGCGCTGTTATTAGCCGGAGCTGCGATGAGGAAGCTGCCGGTAACAGCACACTCACTGAAGCAACGGTGCCCAGTTTGCTTCAGTATGCATGTGCCAATGACCTTGGCACATGCAAATACAGGGAGATATCCAGGGTAGCTACAGGTAAGCCTTATTATAGGCTTACCTGTAGCAAAAAAGTATGTTGTAAGGGTTTACAACCACTTTAAGTAGACATAAATACCTTTCTACTTACATACTGTATATATGAACCAATCCATGAATGGTTATGGATAGGAATGATAGTTCCTATGCTTCCCTCAAATAAATGTCATTCAAGTGAAGCAATCTCTTTTAGTAAATCAAACCTATTGGGTGACCACTTCCACTAACATTTAATGCTGAAAATACAAGAGAATGTCAGGGCCACGAAAAAAAAAAGTGGCCTCATGGGATTGTTGCCCCTATCACACATTTGTTTTTTTAAATACATTTTACTCTTTACGTCTTAATGCCGGTTCACACAGGGGCGACTCAGATCCGACTTCAAGTCGCCCCAAGTCACCTCAGGTCGCACAACATGTAGAAATCAATGTAAGTGAATGAGAGCCGTCTTAATGCACACTACTGAAGTCGCTCCGACTTCAGAAAAGGTTCCTGTATTACTTCAATCCGACTTGTAGGCCACTGGTACCCATTGATTTCAATAGAGGTCGCTTCCAAGTCGGATCTCTGTCTATACAGAGGCGACTCTCAGAGAATTATCAGCTCTCAAAAGGAGTTCCCCCCTGAGAGCTCATTCTCTGATTGGCCATGGCAAGTCGCCTGGCCTGGGGCGACTTAAAGTAGTGTTGTAAGTCGGGTCCAAGTCACGTCAAGTCACATCAAGTCACGTCACATCACGTCAAGTCACTTCAAGTCACGTCGTGTTGCCCCTGTGTGAACCGAGCCTTATGTGATTGTTGCCCCATCACACATTTGTTTTTTTAAATACATTTTACTCTTTATAGAGGGCTATGATAATTGTTAAGTACGTGACTCTCTATGGCTGCTTTGCTGGTTCTTTCTGTTTTGCGTTTCATGTTACAAGCTGCCTGCTGTTGCTAGGAAGATTTACCTCAGCTGCTATGCAGTGGATTGGTGACAAACAAATCTTATGGTGGTAAAACAGCTGGCCAATGAGTGTATCCGTTCACTTGTATATCCTCTCCTGTCACTGGGCGGAGTCAGTATTTACCTCAGGTCTGTCAGCTGGACTCATATATGGGTTATGCCCAGCCTTTTTGAATCTTTTTACTGCTACCAGCCAAAAATGGATAATCTACATCATGAACTACTTCAAGGACTAATTCACCAGGAGGAAGGACTGACTCAGTAATTTTAATAATGTATTCTTTATTTTTCCTCCTTCCGTTTTCACTGGTGGCAGCTGCATTATCATTTTCATCTGTGGACCCTGTGCCTGTATTTTGCATCTAATTCCTGAAATGCCAGGGGTACCTTGTATACTGAAGGTAATAGCCTACCTGAAGTCAGTCAGGGAACTTTTCATCAACCTGTAGGCACTAGAGGACCTGAGGCAGATCCGTCCTCTGTGTCCAGGGTAGATTGAGGCATTGTGGTGCTGTGGGATCAAAATGTCTACCTCACATCAGCACATAGCTCTCCAAGGGACCACCAGGCAGATGAAGAAGACTGAACCAGAAGTATCTATGCATCACATTACCATGGCAAATGGGTTGCTATTAGGATTTGTCAGGGACCAAATGATGAAGACTGAAGACTGGAAGTGTCAGCATGTAGGCCGAAAGAGGAGAATCTACTATGTAAGAGAATGCAGGCTGAGGAAGCCTTAAACTTCTTCAGATGCCCACATTGCCACTGTTCCTGTTTTCTGGTGCGAAGGATTTTATTTGTCCTTATGCTAAAATTCCAGTCTTCTTGCAGGGTACATGGGGTATGTATTTGGAATGGCTGACTGATCATATTCCTAATTTGTTTCAAGTGCGAGCTGTGTCAGATATCCTTGTTGTTCACCTGAAAGGAAATGATTTGGGTGGATTTAGAATCTTAGCCCTTGTACACACGGTTGGACATTCCGACAACCAAATCCGTCAAATTATTTCAGACGGATTTTGTCCGAAACTGTTGCATACACACGGTCGGACAAAGTTGTCGGAAAATCTGATCGTTCAGAACGTGATGACGTTATTTAGTTACGACGGGACTATGTTTACGCTAGCAGCCAATAGCTTTGGTGTAGGAATTTGATCTGAGCATGCGTGGCACTTTGTCCAATCGGCATTCTCTACACATGATCGGACAAAGTCCGATCGGATCACGTTGTTGGAAAATTTTCCAGACAAGTTGGAAAACTTGGTCCGTCAGATACTCCAACGGAAACAGTCCGATGGAGACCAACGGTCCGATCGGACACATTCCGTCTGAATCTCCGACCGCGTGTACAAGGGTTTAGACCTTCTAAATAACATGGTAACTGTTCTGTCTGCATGTAATTGGTTTTCTAGGTGTGGGCTTCCGTTCATGGTAAAGTTACAATAAATTGCGAATTGATTTATATGCTGATCAATTGTTTACTAAGTATTGGTGACTTCTCTTTTTCTCAATTGTAAACTGGAGAGATTCATTAGAGGTCTCTTTAGTAATGTTTGGTATATTTTCTCAACTGTCTCTTCTTTGCAACCAAATTCCTCTGTCCCTCATACAGCCAAAATGATTTGTCTTTTTGGTCCAAGGTGTACACCTCTATACAAAATGTACTATTTTACTGTCAAAAATGTTATGCTAAACTACATTTTTTAATTCATCCTCTGAATTACTGTATTTGTTATTTTGAGAAGCCAATATAAAGGAAAAGTAGAGGTTAAAAATGCATATTAGATCTTTGAGGTTCATGTAACCAGGGATGTGTTCTTCGCTATCTACTGTGTGCTAAAGGAGGGTGTCCCCCTTTATAATTTTGGAAATTTGGGAGGTATAGTTTTGGTACATTTTCTCAGATATTGGTAAGGGCATGTTCAACGCTGAAATGTAAAGAATGATTGTTTAGGCCTCGGCAGTGGGGCCAGGTTGATAACCTGGCTTTTGGGTAATGTCCTCTACTCTGAGGGTGAACAGTGGTGCATAAACAGTTTTTTGGCTGGTATAAGGCTGAGATTCGATCCATCTATCGGTAGGCTAATTGTACCAAAGTCAACCCATCAATCAACTTGAGTACAACCAGCTTGTCTGACTTTTTACATGCGATTAATGCCATCAGCTGTAGCCACTAGCCCCAGCAGAACACAATAGTTCTGCAGGAGGCATTTTCTCATCAACACAGTCAGTCAATTCCACCCATGGCAGAAGGAAAGAAAATCGAATCTATAGTATATCTATAATCTATAGGCTGCTTTGGTGACTAAGCAGGTTGGTCACAGCTATTCTGTTTGGTATTAAAGGCCACAACCAAAACTTTTTCATTATCCTTGTTGTGTGTTTACTTTAATATGTAGGCATTTTGTTATGGTATGATGCGAGGTAATGGGGTGTACAATCCCATGGGCTAACCTGTTCAAATTGTGAATTTTTTTGCAAAAATAATACATTTTTGTGAAAATTCTGTTAGCATCACCTGGAGTTTTAATAATTCCCCACTCTATCGAAAATGGCAAAAAAAAGTTTTGGCTTTAGATATGCCTAAACAATATAATGGGGTTGGTGGAATGAACTATGTGAAAATAATATCAGCATGTTTTTACTGGTGTATGTGGTTTATGTTCATGTATTTCTGTTCTTCTCCTTGGTTCAGACTCGGAACATAGTTCACATTTTCTAAGCTCTGTGGGTTATGAGTGAAACTGCACTTGCAAAAGGCACAAACTATTTGCCTTTAGTAAATCCACCTCTGTGCATGACTTAAAAAATCTTGTGCTCAACGGTAGTGGTCATTGCTGATCACTAATGAATTTGACCTGATATGATGGATAAAATATGCAGGAAGGATGCTTACCTGTTTTCTATGTGCTAATAAAAATGCATTTCTCCATCTTTCTCGAGACTGTATAACTGCTGTTAGCATTGTTTAAATATCCATACCATTAAAATATGCATACTGGTGTACAAGATCTCCTATAGAGATTCTAATGATAAATATTTGTACAAACATATTTGTTGTCTTATGCACATTTCTTAGCTTAAGTAGCTGAGAAGATAATTTATGTTTCAGAAAAATGTTCACATGAGCATTTTCCCCTTGGGACAGTAAGATATGGTTGGCTGGTAGCAATTCAATACAATACAATACAGATATCTATCAGTGCACTTCCTGGGCATCATGTAGCTACGTAGAAAAAATGATCCACACTCTGGATGTTGCTGTTAAAATGTCTTAATTGTATTGAATAACCACAGTAAACAAATACAGATTAAGTCAGTTGACGCGTTTCAGCCTATAAGGCCTTAGTCATAACCATGATGATTTTATGTGATGTAAAGGGCCATGAAGGAAGCTGGATGATGTAAAAATGAGTGTCATTTTTGAACATCAAACCTAACAGTTAATATGTTGTAATGGTAATTTTTAAGCCCAGAAATCTGCTCTTTCATGAAAGGGCACATTGACTATGTTTTTTCCTGCAGCCCTCCCCTGGCACATGTAAACTAGGAACACATTGTATGCATTGAACATCAGTGTATGATCAGGTATATAGTAGGGATGCACCAATACCGATACTAGTATCAGTGCCAATGCTAGTATTGGTATTGGTGCCGATACCGAGCATTTGCACAAGTATTTGTACTGGTGCAAATGCTCCCGATGCTTAATCCAATACCTGGGAATAGGCATCACTCCCGAAAGTCAGAGGGTGGAGAGGGAGTCCTCAACAGGCTGCCAGTAGTGGCAGGTAAGCTGGCCGAAGCAGGGGCGCGGGGCGCTGCTGCATGCCGGGTGTTCTGTAAGAATCGTTGATCCGGGCCATAACATTCGGTAATGGAAGTGGCATTCCATCAGAAGTTGAATACTGCGACACCCATCTTGGTACACCCTGCACTTGACCGCAGTAAGCCTGCAGTCACAAGGCGGCAGCTGACATATTGTTACACCCAGCCCATATAGTTCACTAACTATGTGAGTTGGGTGTAACAAGATGTCCACTGCCACCTTGTGACTGAACGCTTACTGCGGCAGAGTGCAGGGTGTACCAAGATGGGTGTCGCAGCATTTGTATTGCTAGAAAAATCCTTTGAATCATTTAAAATAATCGTATCATTCCTTATTATTGCCAATTGCTGCCTTTCAGTGCCACCTATAATTTTCGCCTATGAATGCTGCCTATCAGTGCCCATCAGTCAATGCCACCTATAAGTTCAGGGCCCATCAGTGCTGCAAATTAGTGCCACCCAATCAGTGTGCTTCAATTCTGCCTCATCAGTGCTCATCAATGCCATCTCATTGGTGCCCATCAGTGCCACTTATCAGTGCTGCATATTAGTACCAATGTCACATGACATTAAAAAAGTAATCGGTATCGGCGAGTACTTGAAAAAAGTATTGGTCTTAAAAAACTGGTACCGTATTTGCCGGCGTATAAGGCGACTGGGCGTATAAGACGACCCCCTATTTTTCAAGTGAAAACATAGGTTTTGGGCAATACTCGTGGTATAAGACTACCCCCCTTCTGAGGCAACACCATGTAAAAAAAACATTAGAACCATTAAAAAACACAAAGCAAGAATGACAACTACTCATCCGCCATGCTGTGATATGTCATAAAGTAAATCAAATAATAATAACACAAACAGAGATCTATTGAATGCCACAACTCTGGAAAGTAGAATTTTTCACTAACCAAACCTATACCACTTTTGGGTTACATTCTATGGGAATTGTCCACCAAAATGCATTTAATAAACCCTCTGTCATATGTCCCAGATTTACCTGTGCCTCTTGGATGCCTGGGACCTCAAAAGGCAAACAGCAGGATGTATAGTAGTAGGAGATCAGTGAATGGATTTACCCAGGGAAGTATGGTGAGCGGTGTATTATTTTAATGTATATAATGCCTGCTTGGATTGGCAGAGGCTGTAGCATCATCAGCCCTTGCCTCTCTCTCTCTCAAATCCAATCCAAGCAGGCTACTCTATGTAGCCTGCTCGGATTGACAGAGGTTGTTACTCCAATCCAAGCAGGCTCTGCATTCATTAATAGAATATATCGCTCGCCGGGATTTGCTCAACGGCGTATACTGTTTGTAGCTGAAGCCACATACAGTATTAGCAGACATTTGGGGGCTGACATCCATTGGGCAGCATTGTATACCCGGCGTATAAGACGACCCCCGATTTTTGGGCATTTTTTTTAAGTGTAAAGGGTAGTCTTATACGCCAGAAAATACAGTATGTGCATATGTGGGCAAATGCTGTCCTGTGATACAAATGTAATATAACAGTTCATCCCTACTCTTGTTATTTTTTTTTTTAAATCAGGCTCTATACATGTGTATCACAGTGCTAATGGGAAGCTACAATTTGAGCCCCACAACCTTTCTCCAGAAACTTTCAAGTTCTGCCTGATGGAGCAACTGGCAGAATCCTAGCACTTTATATTTTTACCATTTATCTTGGACTGAATGTAACCTTACTATGAAAGATATGCAAGGCCATAATCCCAAGCAAACTTCTGACCACCTTGACCTCTGTTACGGAGTGTCAAACCAGAGGAAAAAGTTTTTTACGGTGTATTGTTTCTCTGATAACTTGCTAGCAAATCGTCTTGATGGAAATTGCTGTCATTTAGGTTATAATTGCCAGGAATTTTCAGCTGATATTTCTCCCAAGAAAAACATGAACTGCATTGAAGTCTGTCTGGTTCAGATTCTCTCCTTGTCCACTCAGAAGCAAACTCATATTAGAAGCTAAACGGCTGTGTACGCAGACAGCCTGATCTGCATAATAAGATGGTGAGAGCCTGCGTCTCCTTTATTTCTCTGCCGATTTAAGTCCTAATTTTATTTAGTTTGAGAAGGGCACGTCAGTCACTTATAAAGAAAACTATTTCCCCACAAATAAAACGAGATTTCTCCTGTGCTAAGTGGCTGTGGACAGCTCTGAAATACAAACATATTCCCATTACGTACCAAAAGATGTGCTTTTTTTGTTTTTTATTGCTCTTTTTAGTGGAGCAGCATCGCTGGGGTAGCACTAACAAAGAAGCTGGTGACAATTAAGAAAAATAAGAATTAATTTGTTTATGTATTTACTTTTTGAGTGCACTATCTTTGCTGTATACACACTGGCCAAAAAATAAAGTAGATCCTCCTATCCTCCAGAATCCATTTGCAGAAGGATAGGCTGCTTTCAAGCATATTTTATACACTATATGCCTGTTTTATTTGTAATACTTTTTTAAAGTGGTTAAAGCGGACCTCCACCCTAAAGTGGAAGTTCAGCTCATCGGAGCCCCCTCCCCTTCGGTGCCACAATTGGCACCTTTCAGCGGGGAGGGGGGTGCAGATACCTGTATAATCCAGGTATCTGCACCCACCTCCAGGAATAGCTAGCCATAGCTAGCCGCAGATACCCCCGCTCCCCCCCCCTCGTTGTGTTCTAGGAAACACACAGTTCCCAGGACACAACGGGGACCAGTAAAGATGCGCAGCGTGACTTGCGCATGCGCAGTAGGGAACCGGGCAGTGAAGCCACAATGCTTCACTGCCCAATTCCCTGACAGAGGATGGCGGTGGGGGCAGCCAAGAGATGAGCGATTGCTTGTCATCTGCTGCTGATATCTCTGGACCCTGGGACAGGTAAGTGTCCATTTATTAAAAGTCAGCAGCTGCAGATTTGTAGCTGCTGACTTTTAATATTTTTTGTTTAAGCTGGCACTCCTCTTTAATGAAAGAAAGTGATGAACTTTCTACCATTTTCTTTAATCCCACCCTCCTGGGCGGTACCTCCCCTTCCTTGTATAGGCGCCGATCTAATTTTCTTATCATGTCTACTCCTCCTGAGGTTAGCCACTGGACCTATTGAGATACAGCCTAACTTACATGAGGATTGGGTTCAGTAGCAGACCCAGCCCAGAGTTAACCATATCTGTACCTGTATCTTGACCTTGATTCTGCCTTTCCCTTTCTTTTCCTTCCCCATTCTAGCTCCCTTAACTTTATCCTTCCCTTTCCCTATGTGGGCATCCTGGGGCCATGTAAACCCCCCTCCACCAAGTGTGGACCTTCACTCACTTTACCCCTACCACTTGTTATAAGAAACAACCAAGAAACTCACTTATCCCAAACCTCAGCACCCAAATAATTTAGCCTGAATTACCCTCAAGTGTACCTGGCTGGTGACAACATTAAAATAAGAAGGGTCCTGACTGGTTTCAGCAGGTCTACTCAATTTAATTGTAGCAAATAGATCAAAGATTTCTCAGGGCAGTACCAATCCTAGTACAGTGGTCTCCAATTTGCACGGCCTGGGGGTCAGATACGGCCCTTTGCTTGACTTTATCTTGCCCTTGGGGCACTATTCCTCCTACTGATATTATACATTATTCTGCCAACTAACAGTGGCAATAGGGCACCAATTCTCTCATTGACACCAGCAATGGGGCACTATTTCTCCCACTGACAACAGCAATGGGGCAACATTTCTCTCATTTACACCAACAATGGGTAACCATTTCTCCCATTGACAGCAGCAAAGGGGTACCATTCCTCCCATTAACACCAGCAATGCAGCAACATTTCTGCCATTGACACCAGCAATAGGGCACCATTTCTCCCTTTGACACCAGTTACTGTTCCTCCACCTAATACCGAATGTGAAGTTTACTCCCACTGATGTCGTTTAAATTTCCAGCTCGCTGGCCACTATCCAGCCCCCCTAAAGGCTAAAGGACAGAAAGCTGGACCTTTGTTTAGAAAGTTTGGAGAACCCTGTCTTAGGACCAGAAGGTTACAGTTGTCACCTACTATGCACCAAATTTTATACAGCATCAGACAAGAACTCTGAACCAGAGATTCTAACCTAACATTTCAACCCAGTTTAGATCTACTAATTCATCCTTGAACACTCAGGACCTTCGTGAGCTATCCTAACCCAACATGCTCTAGTTGAATGCTGTAGAGAAATTTACCCCACATAATTAGGGACAAAAAATTTCATTTTGCACCCATACAACATCTTGTCTAAGACCAATCATATTTCAACAAAACCATACCCTCCACCACCACGACCCCCCCCCCCCATGCTCTATTCTTATCTATTAAATCTATTCTGTAGATGGACCATTGCACTGTCACCCCCCCACCCTCTCCTCCTTCTCTCTCCACCTTCTTAGCTACTTTAAGGAATCCGATGTGAAGCCCTAGAGCTAATTCACACTAGTGCGTGGTTGTGTTTTAGAGAACTTGTAAAATGCAGATCAATGCAAAGACACATAAAAATCGTTTTCTATGCATTCTATTCAGTGTGTTGACCCATGTTGCATTGTGTTAAAATGCAACATATATGCATTTTAATGTAAGGCAACACATTTTAACGCATGTAAAATGCATGTCATTGCAGTGCAGTGCAAATAAAGAAAAACACTTTGACTCCTCATTAATTTTGTCCCTAACTCATAAACAGGAACATGATGTAATGTCGGAGGAAACAAGAAAATTCAAATTGCGCGCACCAACGCAAGTCAATACATGTTAAAAGGTACATAAAATGGATGGAAATCTACATCCATTTTCCCTGCATTTTACTGTAATGCTGTGTACACATGACCGTTTTTTTCCGTCAGAATAAACTCTAATGCCGCGTACACACGACCAGACTTAGGTCCGACCGACTTTCGACGGAGTTCTGACGGAGTTCTGACAGAGTTCTGACGGACTTTCCGAATGAACGGACTTGGCCACACACAATCACACCAAAGTCCGACGGATTCGAATGTAATGACGTACGACCAGACTAGAATAAGGAAGTTCATAGCCAGTAGCCAATAGCTGCCCTCGCATCGGTTTTTGTCCGTCGGACTAGCACACACACGAGTGGATTTCTCAGTAGGAACTGGGTCCGGCGGAGTTCTGGCGGAAAAATGTAAAACATGTTCCATTTCTAAAGTCTGTCAGACTTTTGCAAATCAAAAGTCCGCTGCAGCCCACACACGATCGAATAGTCTGCCGGAATCATTCCGTCAGACTTTTGATGTTGAAAAGTCTGGTCGTGTGTACGCGGCATGACGGTTTTTTCCAACAGAGTTCCAACGGAGTTCCACTGAAATGGACTTGTCTACACATGATCTCACCAAAGTCCGATCGTTTAGAACGCGGCAATGTACAACATGTACAATGGGACTAGAAAAAGGAAGTTCAATAGCCAGTAGCCAATAGCTGCCCTTGCGTTGTTTTTGGTACGTCAGAACAGCATACAGACAAATGGTTTTCCCGATAGAAATTGATTCCGTCAGAAAATTTTAAAACATGTTCTATTTCTAGGTCCATCAGAATTTTCGGGAAAAAAAGTCTGCTGAAGCCCACACACGATCGGAATATCTGATGAAATTATTGCGTCTAACTTTTTCTGCTGTAAAGTCCGACCGTGTGTACACGGCATAAGTCAGAGTGAATTCAACCTTAATGACTAAGTCCTAACTAATGAGTCCCTCCAAGCCTATAAATGGTTTGCAATTATAGATGGTATGGCCATCAATCACTCCCCTGATATGCCTCCTCTGATATCCTTGGAAGTCTATAAAACTGTGATAAGGTGAAAAAGTAGCCAATTTCAAACAAGACAGAGTTAACAAGCTATGCTAGTTGTGTAGGCAGGTGGCCTACTGTATTGCATGTTTAGTAAGATACTTAGCTGCCTAGGTCAGGGGGAAAGGGTAATGTTTTTTGCCACCTTTCCTAAATGTTTTTTCTGGGGTCCAGTTACCCCCCCCCCCTTGTGTCTTATAAAAGTGAAGAGGTTCGGGTCCTAGGGACTCGGGGGCTAAAGAAAGAATGGAATGCATGCAGAGGCTTGCTGGGACCTGTGCAGGGCCATTTTTACCGCAGGGCAAATGGGGCAGCTGCCCCGGGCCCTGTCATTATTGTGGGGCCCAAAGCAGCTGCTCCCTGAGCCCGCAAATTGTTTCCTGGTGTATTCAAGCAGACGATTCCAGGCGTGGACTGACCGTTTGCAGCTAGCAGGGGGTGAACATTGTTTGCAGCCAGCTAGGGACCTCTTGGTTTCTTTATTGGATTGCAATGCGAAACAATAGAGAGCTGGCCATGTCCTTCTCACCTGCCTCACCACCACTACCAGCCCAGACCCACTCCCGCGGTGCACTTCAGATGGTACACATGGACAGGACTCGCTGGGAGAAGGCTGCTGGACTCGCATTACAAGTGGCTGTCTGAGGGGTGCAGGAAGATGGCGGCCTGCAGGTGAGATGTGTGCTGTTGTTGCTGTTCAGAGAGGGAGAGCAGCACCCCAGGGGAGCTGGTGAGTGTCACCCAACCCCCATCACACCCTGTGTACACCCAGCCTGCATCTGTCACCATCCATTATATGCCTGTATTTTGGGGCCCGTGTGGCCCTGCTGTCCTATCAGTGTAGCCGAGCGATCTCCCCTCCCACCACTGCACGGGCCACTTCGGTCTCTAAACGGCTCTGCTATGACAGGGGACAAGTGGAGTTGAGGGATCTCTGTGTACTCACATTTCGCTTGCCACCCCCCACCTCTTTCTGTCAGCAGCTGACTCTGTCTAATCGCTGCTTGTTCTTTCCCCTCCCTCTGTCTAAGTAGAACAAGCAGCCAATCAGAAGAGATTTGAGAGGCATGATGGGACATGTAGTCCCAAGGAATTAACTATTTACTGTTAACTATTTACCAGTAGCAGAACTCCCAGAACTCCCAGGATCGCAAAGGTTGCACTTGCGACCAGGCCCTGGCATTCCGCCCATGTGGGGAACTCCAGGTGGCAAGAATGGGGCCCGCTGAAGAACATACCAGGGACAGTCCCCCCCCCCACCCCAGCAGGGATCTGGTGGCTCTCACTGGAGTACTGATAATCCCTGAGGCAAAGCCTGCTGCGAGGCTCGTAGTTATTGGGCAGGATTCAGTGAGGGTTGCAGGAAATAAATTTACTTGATTTCCCCATCAACACAGTCAATGTTGATGGGGAATACCTGCTGCAGAGCCATTATTTTCTTCCTGGGGGGGAGTGAGGAGAATGCAGAGAATATTGCCAATGGCTGTAACAGTCACTAGCAACAATCACATGTAAAACCCTGCAGGCTGGTAGATCAATCAACTTGGAGACATTTAGCCTGCCCATACATGGTTCGAATCTTGGCTGGTGCCTGCTAAACCTGCTAGGATTTGAACCATCTATGGCCAGCTTTAGTCAGGCTGCACAGCGGACTGGACAGAGGTATGTGCCATGGTGGATACTGAGTGGAGATAGTAGATCTCTTGGGAAGTACATGATAGCCCTTTTCATGCTAAAAGATCCCTGCTAGAAACATCATGCATTTCCACTAGGGGTTCTGCTAGCAAAGAAATGGTTAATCATACACTTCTAACACAAATCTGAAAGGGTTAATCATACACTTCTAACTGGGATATCATCTGCCAGCATTAAAAAGGGTTACTTGTGCCCAGTTGAGGCATAATGATGTGCTGTAACCTCTAGCAACCAATCAGTGAGCTGCAATGATGTGCTGTATCCTCTAGCAACCAATCACTGAGTCGTAATGATGTGCTGTAACCTCTAGCAACCAATCAGTTAGCAGTTTTGGTGTGCAGTAAGGTCTAGCAACCAATCAGTGAGCGGTAAGGACGTGCAGTAACTTCTAGCAACCACTTAGCAACAGAAATAATGTGCTGTAACCTCTAGCAACCAGTCAACGAATGGTAATGATATGCTGCATCCTCTGGTAATGAGTCTAGCTGCTCTTAGATCAAGTGGAGACTGAAATTGCATGGCGGGGGGCTGGGGGGGGCCAAGAAAATCAGTATTAAAGATGGCCCTGGACCTGCGGTCCCCCTTTGGAGGGCCAATTCATCGGGACACCCCAAAGACATGGACATCTCCATGTTTTGTCAAGTATAGACTTTTCCTAAAGAGACTTCACCTGTGTAGGTAAACTTGGGAAGCCACAGTTAGGTGTAGTTAGGAGAAAGATGTTTTTACAAATTATACATGCTGTGTCAAGTTTTTGGTAAAAGTTGTTTTAACTGCCTTGAGCCCAGTCTGAAGTTATTCAAGGAGTGTATGTTGAGTCTTGGCGTATTCTTAAGAACCTTGTGTCTGTAATAGCACAATGGGGTAAGTGTAACACCACCACATGAGGTTAACCTATGAGACTTAGTAGAGGAGGTAGTTGCTAGGGGTAACCATAAAAAAGAACAGTTGTTTGGCGTGGTACCTGGCTATGTGACAGGTCCTCCAGCAGCAAGGATGTTCGGGCTCTGACTCCCTACCTAACTGTCCGTCTCCTCCGGTCACTGGGAGCAGACTAGCATCACAGAGATCTAAGGCCTGATCACTAGTTATGATGAGGGAAGGGTTAACTAAGGACACGCATGAAATCCAATCTATGTGTCCGGAGGGGTTTCACTCCATTACTGGGAGTGAAGTAACGGAAGTACACTGGACAGGTGGAGTGGACAATGGCACATAAGTGGCTCATCTCTGAGTTGGTGGACTGCCTTAATGTTTGATTCTTCACGTGACCGCAGCCTTAGCCCAGACCTTCGAAAAAAGTGCTACTCCACATGCACGCAGATAGACCCTGCCCACAGTTGGAACATGGATAAAATTCTACTTTTTCAGTAATCCCCAACCCCACAGAAAACAAACTAAACTTGATCAAGACATCATGTCTGTGCAACACAGACCCAACTTAAAACTCTGCTGATGCAAATTAATCTAATCATAGCCTAATATAGATATCAAATTTCTAGCAAAAAAGAATCTTGCAAACAGGATTGACATAAGCATAGGAAACCTGATCTATAGAATTCAAGTAAGCTTCATGCCACTTAAACAAGCATGCAACAATGTTTTCAGGATAGCTCTCTTAATAGGGGTTGTTAGGAAATGTAATATTCACTTATGTTATTTCCATTCATTATTTAAAAATCTATTGATTTTCTGTCTTGGTCATGCTTGTTTTTCCCCCTACACAAATAAGGCTTTTGTCCTGAGTTTTGTAATTGGATATCCATGCTCTATTTGATTTCAACTGCCTTCATATCCCGTTGGCCGTGGGACAAAACAGGGATGTCCATTTTCTTGCTCCTATTTGCAATTAGCTATCCAGTCCTTGGTGCATCTTATTAGGGTAAACCTGATGTAATGGGTGGTGAAAGTGCAGAACACTACCATAATCTCAGTGAGGTTGACTTATTACCGCATCTCCTGGCTTGGCCAAATAGCTGCAGTTAAAATGACTTACTTACCAAAATGACTTTACCGGTTTCTAGACCTACGCTTCCTGGTTCCCCTGTGTTATAAGAATCTTACAGTAACACATTTTGCAATTTATATAGCGAAAACATAGGCCATGATTACCTCAACACAGTCTAAACTCTATTAGGCCTAGAAGTCCCACATTTACTAAAACTCTATTAGGTTGCACAGCTGCCCATCCTTACTAAATATGACACCTTTATGGAAATCCCTCTCTGAGTGGCCCTTGAACCAATAGACTGAGTTCCCCTCCATGTGGATAACTTTGGTTACTCCCTAAAGATAGAACAGCATTGCAAAATCCAATCACACTTAAAATAAAATATTCAGGAGTTCTCGTATCCTCCCACTTAGTCCAGTCCATAGACTGGACTTCATACCTTCAACAACCTGTATTGTCGCCCATAATCAGTATACAAGGGTGTGCAGCTAATGGTGGGTCTGTATATATAGATATATATTCAAATGAAAGAAATAGCAAGCACTCTTTAAACATTGATTTACTAAATCTGGAGAGAACAAAATCTGGTGAAGCTTCTAGCTTCAGCTTGTTAAAAAAAAACTGGAAGCTAATTGGTTTCTATGCATGGCTGCATCAGATTTTGCACTCTCCAGTTTTAGTAAATCAAACCCCAAGTATTAATAACAGAGGTGTTAGTTTTGAAAATCTTTGTAGAAGCCACATTGCCTTTTAAAGTTTCCCCTGTACAGTGAAATTCCAAACGTTAATCAAACTGTGCACCCTTTCTAGGACATATAGAGCAATAAATAGATAAAAGTCAGGTATGCCTGGGGGGTAACTAATGTAATAGTTATTTATTTTCATTATTATTTATTAATGGAAGCTGAAACGTGCATTAACAAGTGTGTATTAACACCTTACCATTGAATGATATTATCATGCAGTGATAACAGAAAAACACACCATTCCCCCTGCAAAACAATGAACGCTGCTTTGTGTACTAAACTAACTTGGTTGAATGGGTGACTCAGCAGTACAATATAAGCTGCTGACAGTTAAGTGATATGATGCTATTTGTATGATGCTGTTCACATATACTCACAACAGTACATCCTTTTTATTAAATTATCTGCTATTATTAGATGCCAGTACAGACTTCCATTCCAGCTTGTACTAGTCATATGAACACACAAATCCATTTAAAACAGATAAGATGATTATCATGAGCTAATGCAGAAATGCACATGGTGATGACAGGGCCATTTTTAAGGCAGGGGAAAAGGGGCAGCTGCCCTTGGCCCTGTCATTGTTGTGGGGCCCAAAGCAGCTACCTCATACTTGCCAATTCTCCTGGTTTTAATTCCCTCATCCCTTGATGTTTTAGTCCTGTACTGTGTCCCAATATCTCAGTGTGAAGTGCTGCTACTAATGCTGCCCAGCTCTGCCCTATTGTTGTGTAAAGATGACTCACTTGCAGACCCTGTGTTTACATGTAAATTACTGACATTCATATGTAAATAGGGGATATCATGTCCCACCCCTCAGGGGGGCATGATATTTATATCATGCCCCCCTGAGGTCATATCCACAGTAATCTCTAGCAACCAATCAACAAGCAGAAATCATGTGCTGTAACCTCTAACAACTAATGAGTAAACTGTAATGTGTGCTGTAACCTCTAGCTACCAGTCAGTGAGTAACCTCTGACAACCAATCGCAATAGCTGCCTAATCGGATTCAGTATAGTGATTTTGAGTCTAGCTGCTATTTATTGTATGTCTCAGAGCAGGTGGAGAGCAAAACTGCATGGGGGGGGGCAAGAAAAGTTTTGGCCGCGGTCCAATCAATATTAAAGATGGCCCTGGGTGATGGTTGTTGATAGCCAAACATACAACAGGAAAAAAATACATTTTGCAAAGCTAGCAGGATAGTTGCTTTAAAGCAAACTTGTCACAGACACACACACATTAAAGTGGTAAAATTATACAGGTTACTTAGTGACTGGCAGGGGGTGGGATTTGATGTCACATATCAGAGAGAAAAGCTGAGTGTAATCTGAGACCTTAGCAGAAGAAAGGGTCACACCTCCTCTACACAATTCCAACACATGAGATTTGTGTCTGGAGGGAGGAGGAGGGAGAGCTCAGAACAGAGCTTGTCTATTCACAACACAGTTCTTTTGCTGTGTGGAGGGTGGGTGCATTTCCTCCAATCAGCTCTCATGCAGTGTAACTGCAGTCTCTCTACACTCTTGTCTCTGCTGCTGACAGATAAAGAAATATTTTTAACACGATCTGCACATTTGAAGGGGTGTAAAAAGGGTAAGACAGCAGATAAACAAGTAAAAATAGGAGGACTTGTTTCATCTCTGTGTCTCATCTAAGGCTGTTCACTTCCCTAGGTATATGTGACGGTGCCCCCCCGGAAGATGTCACGTATGATGAAACATGTCAGGCGGAGCTACACACTACCACCATAACGTCCTACCTAACCCTAGAAGTACAGGTTTATTCATATTTGTTTGCCGACAAACAAACATTTTATCAAGACTCATGTTGTTTTAACTAATTGTAAGTAGTTTCTCTATTTTTTAATAAACAAGTTTATGCAATATCACACTATTGAAGCTCTTTTTCTATATATCAACCCCATATAGTCACAGCTGACCAGAACATCCTAAGGGGAGTCTGATACCATTGGAGAACTTCCCCTATTACCGACCGCTCTAGAAATATATGGTCCACTATCTCTGAATATATGGTCCACTATCTCTGGTAAGCGTCCCCATTAATAAGGTGTGGGTATCACAGGAGGATTTTTTTGATCTTTGGTGTTGGAACTTCTTTAAAGTACTTCTCCTTTTTGGACCCTTATATATATAACCACGTGGATTCACTTCCTGCATATTTTAAAAGGAAACTGATCACATTTTACATGGGATGTTACATGGACATTATTACTTCAATGTGGTTTATTATTGTGTAAAATCACTGACACTGACTAACATTGTTTTGATTTATTTCACATTTGATGCTTCATTAGCACAACTTCTTTTGTTTATTATATGTTACACTATGGCTCTATCACATGGTTAGTTGCTGCTGTTACTCACTGTAATTTTGGTTTATCACTTTAGGCTTGACTCACATCTATGCATTTTTAGTGCTTTTTGCATTTTGCGGATTTGCTCTACAGAAGGTGCTCCATAGGAAACAATGTTAAATGGACTGTAGTGCAAATCTGCAAAATGCAAAAAGCACTAAAAATTAATAGGTGTGAATCAAGCCTTAGAGAGGTATACTATTTAGATTTGATATGTGGGGGTTTACAACCACTTTAAGAAAAGATTGTAACTGTCCTCACAAAGTCATAGATCTAAATTGTGATGTTATTACAGAGTTATTGAAATGATTTGGGCTCTCTTAAAGGGCCAGTTAAAACCCGATGAAGTGGGTGTAGGCTGTTTCAAACCCTTTTGTCTCTTCATTTAGTCCCCAACAGATGTTGGTGTTGAGATAAGGGCTCTGGCGGTCAAACCATTAATTCCAGGACTTGTTCTTCTTTATGCTTAAAATCGTTTTTAATGACATTGGCTGTATGTTTGGGGCCATTGTCCTGGTGCAGAATAAATTTGGGGACAATCACACGCCTCCCTGATGGTATTGGCATGATGGATAAGTATCTGCCTGTATTTCTCAGCATTGAGGGCACCACTGATCCTAACCAAATCTTCATTACAGTTTGCAGAAATTCAGCCCAAATTTGCAAGGAACCTCTAACTATATATTGTACTGCTCTCCAGCCCTTTGGCGAACAAACTGCCCCTTGCTTCAGCCAAATATTTCCAATTTTCACTCATCAGGCCAGAGCATCTGCTGCCATTTTTCTGCACCCCAGTTCCTATGTTTTCATGCATAGTTGAGTCACTTAGCCTTGTTTCCACATCTGGGTTATGGCTTTTTGGCCGCAATTCTTCCCTGAAGGCCATTTATCGCCACATTTCTCTGGTCAGGAGATGGGTGTACCTGGGGTCCCACTGGTTTCTGCCAGTTGCTAATGGCACTGTTGGAAATATTCCAGTATCAAAGGGAAGTAAGCATGATTTCATCTGCTGCATTAAGTTTCCTTGGCCGACCACTGGGTCTACAGTCCTCAATATTTCCCATTTCTTTGTCTTTCTGAGCTTGAACGGCTTGAAACCCCAGTCTGCTTTTAAATCTTTGCCTGGTAGAGCCCTTATTGATGCAGAATAACTATTCTGCATCATGTTACTGTGCTCAGTCTTGCCACGGTGTATGACCTGTGACATGAAATTGTCTTCCACATCCTCACCTTAGTAGCAGAGTTTTGTGGTTCCTCACTCCATTTTATTCCTTCTATACAGCTGTTTCTATTTCAGTTAATGACTGTGTTTCAACCTAAATATGTAATTGATGATCATTAGCATCTGCTTGGTATAATTGATTAATCATACATCTGACTCTAATCCTTAAAACTCCCAGACTTGGTGCAAAAGTACAAAGTGTGAAAGTGTAAGAACTAATGCTGGTTTGAAGCCAAAGAGCATGCACACAAATTATTGATTTGATTTAGCTTTTTCTTCTGTTCGCTCACTTTGCATTTTGTAAATTGATAAAGTAAACAATTAAATTGTATATTTTTCAAAGCATCCTACAGCATTTTTTCACAACTGCCTAAAACACTAAAACATTTTCCCAGTACTGTATCTGTATAAAGCCTGTATATAAATAAGTTTTCCAGTGTATCTAATACTAGTTGCTGCTACAGTTATTCAGCTGTTTCAAATAAAAGGAAACTTTTTCCATACCACAGTCAGGCAATATAATACCCCAAAAATAAATTACCCATAGCAGTAATTTCCAAATGCCCCACTAACCGAAAACACATTTTTCCCCTATATTACTTTGATTTGCACACCCTTGTACACATGTGTTCAGGCCAGAAATGACTGTTACATGAAGATAATTCAACATTTTTTTGGATCTGCAAACATGTTCCCCCACCCCAAAAAAAAAAAAAAGCTTTCAAAGTCAAAAACGTTGTTTTTGTAAAAAACATTGTCATTTATGGTTAGATATCTCTTTGAAATGTAAAGTGGCTGCACAGCTAATGTCACTAATTAGAGAAATTTCAATTATTTACATGCCCTATTAATAGTACATTGAGAATGCTACTAATGTACTTATTAATAGGTATTGGTCTAACACTTGTTTTAGCAAGTGTAATAAATATTATGTGTAAAATAGCTTTTGATTATATATTTTATTAATGTGTAGTTCATTGCATATTATTAACATGTTTATGTGTCCTCCTGAGGAAATGTAAATTGCATATACATTTTTAATGAGCAGATTTGTCCATCTGACCATCTTGTATACTATAGGATTGCTGTCCTGTTGCAAAACGCACATAATAATAAACACAGATGCTTCTCTTACATAAAAAATTTCCTCTGGGACTTTCCTTCCTAAATGTATTACATAACAACACCTTAAGTGACTTTGACAAACTTTTTTTCCACAAAAACACATTTAGTAATTTTGCTTTGTGTTTGCAAATATGTATCCTTTTATAAGGATATTTTTTTTTTTACTTCTATGAGGATTTTTTTTTTACCACAGCAAGTAATCGAATATGACCACAATCAGCTGAAATAACAAAACATGCTGTGTTACTGCATATTGCACACAGTACCATTGCTCTTTGCTCTTTGCACTGCCTTATTAAATAAGACTAGTAAAGAGACGTATTCGCAAATTTCCTTTATTCTGGAATGTAACACTTAGACTATTATCACATTGTTGCATCAGTATTTTTACATCAATGTAAGAATCTGTTTCAACTGGATTTGAGGGGCAAATGCCACATGATTTAACATCGATTTGAGATACTTTTGTGAATTTTCATTTCATTGACCTTGTTCTGCTGCTTTTGCATTCTTATAGACTAGAAAGCCTGGGAACCAAGAATGCCACATAGCAAGGTGTTAGTGAGAAGTGAGAGTTAACAGACTGTAGAAAAAAGAGCTTGACACATTTTGGGCTCTGGTTGAAAATGGGGTAGTTGCCCTTCCAATGGGTTGCCACTGCTGTGGTGTGGGGTGCATACTTTAGGTTTCCCAACTCCTTAAAAGACTGAAAACCGTGTATCTGCTGTCTGGAAGGCCTTGGTGTTGCAGTGGGATCCTAGAGATACATTTCTAGCAGATTAAAGAGAGCCTCTCAAAGTAAATTTATTCCTGACAGCACTTAGCCTTGAGTTAAGTGACTTGATTTCTTCCTTCCCTTATCTGTCTGATAAGGGAGACAGACCTCTGACAGGAACTAGTTTAACAACCTGCTGGAAGGGGCAGTAAGTTGTTGTCATAGTAGTATCTCAGGCACTGGGGAGATTTGGCTTAACCTCTTCCACTACAACCAGCTCTATACAACTTCTTATGCCGTGTACACATGACCGGACTTTTCGACAGCAAAGGTCCAACAGAACGAATCCGCCAGACAATTCAATCATGTGTGGACCTTTGCTGTCTAAAAATCAGATGGACTTTAGATTTAGAACATGTTTTAAATCTTTCCGATGGACTGGAGTCCGGTTGAAAAATCTGTTCGTCTGTGTGCTAATCCAACAGACAAAAACAGACGCTAGGACAGCTATTGGCTACTGGCTATGAACTTCCTTATTCTAGTCCGGTCGTAAGTCATCACGTTCAAATCCATCGGAATTTGTTGAGATTGTGTGTGGCCAAGTCCGTTCGTTCGGAAAGTCCGTCGCAAGTCCGCCGAAAGTCCGTCGGGAAGACCGTTGGACCTAGTCTGACGGAAAGTCCAGTCGTGTGTACGGGGCATTATTTCATGTCTTCCATGTATTCCACACAATGCAATAGAGCGTTGTGCATTCTTTGCATTGCAGAATGCTCAGTTGATGGTCTTCACGTACAACTTTAGCAAAAACTGACATATGAATATAAAAGCTAATGATTCCAAACTCTTTGGTGGTGCTTCTTTTTTTGGTTAGTTCAGGGGGATAAACCCAGTGTTCCCAACCTAGCAGATTGAAATTTACTGACACGACACCCAAAATTTACTGACACAGTCACGTTTTTACAAAAGTTACAAAATTACAGTTTTAAGTGCAAATTTCAGTTTTCAGGCTACAAACAAGTACAATACGCAATTAGCAAAGTGATTTAAGGCAGATATTAAGGCAAAAACATATTTCTTATTTTATTTTCGATATAGTAATTAAGTCACTCAGGGACAGGAATCGAGAGGGCAAGAAATTAGAATGGGTGGCACACACACATGAAATTGACTCTCACGGCGACACTGACAGCAGTGTGTAGCAGCACAGATGATGTTGGTACCTCACCAACATGACACATCCCCTCCTGAGTCACAGTGACCCTTTCTCTCCATGCCAGGTGGTCCCTTCAGTCCACTCCCGTTGCCTTCCTCCCATTCCACAGACCTGCACACGAGGCTCCGGCTGCTCTGTTCCCTTGCACCAGGATTTCACGCAACACTCCTGGCGCAGTCTGAACACACTGTAGCAGGCACTGGGATGGTCTCGGCCAAGCGTCACAGTCATATTTTTTACTGGCAATCTTTTTCTTTCACTGGCATTTACTAGCAGGCAAAAAGTGCCATTTTTTTACTGGCTGCCAGTAAAAATACTGGTGGTTGGCAACACTCGATAAACCCTCAAAAACAGATGTTGTTAATTAGTATTATCATCTGCTTGGCTGAGTTAGTCTCTCTCCAAAACAAGACAAGTAACTAAGAACTCCATATTATAAAATCAAGATGATAAACTTTGTCACCCTTACTTTAACACCTTCAGGAAAATGACACTAGAAATGCTTGATTAGATCACAAATGGCGTATGAGAAAATTACTGGCCACTTTAATCTGTTTCCTGTCCATCAAAATAATAAATACACAAGACTTTCGCTGTTACTCTCAGTCATACCATCATACTTCAGTAAATTATGAACTGTACTGTGAATGAACCACTACTTAAATGAAGAGTGACTGGGAAACCTTACATTTTGTGCTGAACCAATAGGGAAATTATTATGTAAATACACGTATGTACTAATTATTATTATTATTATACAAGCTTTATATAGCGCCGACAGTTTGCGCATCGCTTTACAACATTATGACAGACAGTACAATTACAATACAATTAATATAATATAATTAAATAAAATTAAACGAATATAACGCAGCTCTTTTAACCCCATTATGACCACATATAAACATGTATGTTGAACACAAAAAAGGCTTTGTGCATAAGGTCATCCATTTACTTTAATTTCTAATGGATTTTTATCACTTTGTTTTAAAAGCAGTAAGGGAAGTGTAACATAGACCCAGTCTTCTTTTACTCTATTTTTGTGTGAAGTCAGTTAACTTTAATCAATTCAATACAAGGCCTATTCTGGCACTTCTCTCCTACATGTAAAAAAATCATAATTTTTTTTTCCTCGAAAATTACTCAGAACCCCCAAATATTATATATGTTTTTTTAGCAGACACCCTAGGGAATAAAATGGTGGTCGTTACAACTTTTTATCTTGCACGGTATTTGCACAATCATTTTTCAAATGCTTTTGGAAAACGCTTTTCATGAATTAAAAAATAACAAAACAGTACAGTTAGCCCAATTTTTTTTAATACAATGTGAAAGATGATGTTACGCTGAGTAAATAAATACCTAACATGTCACGCTTTAAAATTGCGCAGACTCATGCAATGCTGCCAACTTCTATACTTAAAAATCTCGATGCCAATTTTTACAGGTTACGAGCTTAGAGTTACAGAGGAGGTCTAGTGCTAGAATTGTTACACATGCTCTAATGCACGCATACCTCACATGCGGAGTTTGAACGCGTTTACATATGTGGGCGGGACTTACGCGTGTGTTCGCTTCTGAACGAGAGATACCGGCAACAGGGGCATTTTTAAATTTTATTTATTTATTTATTTATTTATTTTGTACTAATCTATTGTGACAGGTCCTCTTTATGGAGAGATGCGGGGTCAATAAGACCCCACATCTCTCCTCCAGGCTGGAAAGCATAAGATTGAGAAAAAAATTCACCGATCTCATGTTGACAGCTGCGATCGCAGCTTTGTTTACTTCCGGGAACCAGATGGTCACCAGTCATCTCTATGACCATCGAAAGCCCAGGCGTGACGTTAAAATGTCGGAGGCCCAGGCACGACATTATAACGTCACGCCTGGGCTTTCGATGGTCATAGAGAGGACTGGTGACCATCTGGTCACCGGAAATCTCTATCATCATCATCTGGCGCCAGTAAATTCTTTCTCCGGGGCCCCAATGGCACGGGAGAGCCCAGAGAAGCACCAGATGGCGGTGGGAGGAGGGGAGTCCCCACTCGTCGCCTATAAGAATGATCAAGCAGCGGAAATGCCACTAAGATCATTCTTATAGTGCACAGAATCACCGGTTGGAAAGAATGATATTTGAATGATGCCTGTAGCTGCAGGAATCATTCAGATATCCCCACACAAAATCACGGATGTCATATGATGCCCTAAGGTATTGAAGACTTTGATTGGGTTGCCTAATGTTGTACGCCCCAAAGCGTTTCAACTAGAGATGTAAAATTTGCTGAAATTTTGAAGCCATGGGAAAAATAGGATTTTTAAAACAACTTACCTGTAAAATCCTTTTCTTTGATGTACATCAGGGGACACAGAGCTATAGTACTTACTGCGTGGGTTATATTGGCATATCAAATGCTGGACACTGGCACGCTCCTTAAGGCATGAACTTCCCCCATATAACCCCTGCCACTACTGGGAGTCCTCAGTTTTGTAGCCAAGCAATCAAAGTCTATAAGGAGAAGAAGGGGGGGGGGGGGCTCTGTGTCCCCTGATGTACATCAAAGAAAAGTATTTTACAGGTAAGCTGTTTTAAAAATCCTATTTTCTTTTCTTAAATCAGGGGACACAGAGCTGTAGTACTTACTACGTGGGATGTCCCATAGCAATGGCAAATGATGGGGGGAGACACAACAAAAAAGAAAGTCAGAGGACTTATACTGCAGCCTGTAATACGCTGCGCCCAATGGCAGAATCCTCCTGACCCTTAACATCGATTTGATAAAATCTGGTAAATGTATGAACTGAAGACCATGTCGTGGCTTTACAGATCTGAGCCGCAGAGGCCTGATGATGCACCTCCCAGGAGGTACTAATCGCCCTGGTAAAGTGTGCCTTAATATGAAAAGGAGGAATCTTCCTCTTTAAACCATAAGCCTGCACAATGACTTGACGAATCCACTTGGCAATAGTGGATCAAGATGCTGCCTGTCCTCTCCTTGGACCATCCGGCAGAATAAACAAAATATTTGTCTTACGAACTTGAGAGGTCACCTTTAAATACACTCTGACCGCCCTTACTACATCAAGGGAATGTAGAAACCTCTCTTCCCTAGATTGAGGCTCTGGGAAGAAAGAAGGAAGAACAATATCCTGGTTTAAGTGAAACCCTGTCACTACCTTTGGCAGGAATTCAGGATGAGGGCGTAAAACCACCGTATCCTTATGCATAATCAGATATGGCTCCTTACAAGATAGAGCCACTAGTTCAGAAACTATTCTAGTCAACAGAACCAAGGGAATTTCCCATAAGGGTTCAAAAGGCTGCTTTTGCTAAGCTGACAAGACCAAATTCAAATCCCTAGGATTTAGGGGTGTCCTGATCGGAGGACTGATCCGTGTTACCCCCTGCACAAAGCTACGCACTGAGTGAGTGAGAAGCTAAAGGCCGCTGAAAGAATACAGACAAGGCCAAGATCTGGCCCTTGATGGTACTCAAGGCCAAATTCATCTCTAATCCCATCTGTAGGAGTTCAAGAATTCTACTTATAACATATTTCCTGGGGTGGCAACCCCTGGATCCGCACCAGGCAACATATGCCTTCCAGACTCTATAGTAAATGATCCTGGAAGCTGGCTTTCTGGCATTAATCAAGGTAGATATGACTGAAGGAGATAACCCATGATTCCTTAGGATGTGGGTCTCAATAGCCAGACTGTCAAATTTAGCGTCTGTAAGGTGGAATGGAATATCGGACCCTGCGAAAGAAGGTCCGGCCGTAATGGCAGAGTCAAGGGAACTCCTACTGCCATCCTTATGATCTCAGCAAACCAAGGCCTTCTGGGCCACGCTGGGGCCCCAAGAATCACCTCCTTTTGTTCCTGCCTGATCCTGCAAAGAAGACAAGTAAGTAGCAGAACTGGAGGAAATGCATAGATCAGAGAAAACTGATCCCATGGGCATCTGTTCCGCAAGCTAGCGGATCACTTGTCCTTGACACAAAGTTGTCGACTTTGTTGTTGAATCTGGACACGAACAGGTCCACGTCCGGCATACCCCATCTCTGACATATCGCAAGAAAAATGTCGGGGCGAAGAGACCACTCTCCTGGAAATAATTGTGGTGGCTCAAGTAGTCCGCCTGCCAATTATCTATCCCGGGAATGAAAATTACTGATAATTACCAATAGAACCCCCATTCATACCTGTGCCCAACACAGGATGTGAATCACCTCTCTCTGGGCTGCATGACTCCTCATGCCCCCCTGGTGATTGATGTAAGCCACAGCCGTGGCGTTGTCAGACTGAATTCTGACAGGACAGCCCTTCAGTCTGATGGTCCAGGCTCTTAAAGCCAGACGGATTGCCCGAATTTCCAAAATATTGATAGGCAAGATCCTTTCCAACTTGGACCACCTTCCCTGGACAGAATCCTCTTCCAGGACTACTACCCAGCCTAAAAGACTGGCATCCATGGTTACTGCCTTCCAGGTGGAAGGTAGAAACGTCCTTCCCTTTTGAAGGTTGCTGGATATCAGCCACCAATTTAGGCTCTGACATACTTCGGGAGCAAGCTGAATCCAATGCCTGAACCTTTTTGTTCCAGGCTGACAGGATTGCGCTTTGTAGCAATCTTGAATGAAACTGTGCATAAGGGATGGCCTCGAAGGAGGCCACCATCTTCCCCAACAATCTCATGCACAACCGAATGGAAGGTCTTTTCTTTGCCTTGATGAGATGAATTAGTTCTACAATGGAACTGATTCTCTTTGGAGGTAGAAATACCTTTCTCTGCCTGGTATCTATGATAAGTCCCAGGTACTGTACTCTCCTTGATCTCCTTTTCTAGGTTGAGAACACAGCCTAGAGATTCCAGGTAGTTTACGGTTGTCACCAGACCCTGGTCTAACCCGGAAACCGAATGATCTACTAGGAGTAGATCATCCAAATAGGCTAGGACCATTATGCCCTGAGCCCTTAACCTGGCTAAAGCAGGAGCCAGAATCTTGGAGAATACTCGAGGAGTAGGGATGAGCTTCGTGTTCGAGTCGAACGTACGTTCGACTCGAACATTGGCTGTTCGGCTGTTCGGCCGTTCGGCGAATTCCGAACGTTTGGGCCGTTCGCGTCAAAATTCGAGTGACGCGCGCGCGGACCACAATGCACTGCGGTGGCGCAGTGCATTGCTGCCCCATGATTGGCCAAGCATGCACTGTGACCCCGCATGCTTGGCCAATCGCAGCGCCGGCATCCTGCCTGTGGCCAATCATAGCTCAGGCTGTGTAGTGCACGCCCCACACTATATAAGGCCGCCTTTGAGGCGGCCTCGTGTAGTGTGTTACTTAGCATCTGAAGCAGTGGGTATTCTGTGTACCTTCAACACAGTACACACCAATCGTTTTTGGCTGATTTCCTATCTTGCTGCTGTGTAGTGGTTGTTGTCTGTGCCCTGACTGCAGTATACACCACTATATTCACCTCACCTATATAGCTAGTGATCTAGCTTTAACCACTTAACAACTGCCCATTGCCGATTAACGGCTTCAGGGCGGTTGTTTAACTCTGAGAGGCCGTTAATTAACGGCCTCCCAGAATTCTGCTCTCGCGTGCCCCGAGGTGCGCGCACTTGAGAGCATCCGTGACCGCCGGGTCCTGTGGTCACGGTAAACGGTAAACGGCCGATCACTTGGAAACAAACCGGCGTCATGTTATGACGCCGGTTCCTCCCTCCCCTCTCTGTACCGATCGGTACAGCGGAGGGGAAAGAGATCGGTGTCAGCAGCGATGTGGGCTGCATCTGCAGTGCCCACATCGCTGCTCACCGAATTTAACCCCTCAATTCCCTGCCAATACTCTGCAATACCAGTGCATACTCTGCAGTACCCTGCCATTACTCTGCAGTACCCCGCCATTAGTCTGCAGTACCCCGCCATTACTCTGCAGTGCAGTACCCCGCCATTACTCTGCAGTACCCTGCCATTACTCTGAAGTGCAGTACCCCCCATTACTCTGCAGTACCCTGCCATTACTCTGCAGTACCCCCCATTACTCTGCAGTAACCCCCATTACTCTGCAGTAACCCCCATTACTCTGCAGTACCCGCCATTACTCTGCAGTACCCCCAATACTCTGCAGTACCCTGCCATTACTCTGTAGTACCCCCAATACTCTGCAGTACCCTGCTATTACTCTGTAGTACCCCGCCAATACCCCGCCAATACTCTGTAATACCCTGCCATAAATTGCCATACCCAGCCATACTCAGAGATACCCAGCCATACTCGGTGATACCCTGAAATACCCAGCCATAGACGCCCCCCACCCCTCACCTCCCTCCGGTGCTTCTACCAACTCGCCAGTACGATCAAAGCCAGAATCTTTTTTTTATTTTTTATTTCAGGCTTCCCAGCCTAGAGGTGAGATGTGGGGTCATATTGACCCCCCAGATTTCACTGTAAAGAGGACCTGTCACCCCATATTCCTATTACAAGGGATGTTTACATTTCTTGTAATAGGAATAAAAGTGATCAAAAATATATTTTTGGGGAAAAAAATGTCAAACTAAAATAAATAAAGTAAAATGAACAATAAAAAAATAAAATAAAAATTAAAGCGCCCATGTCCCCATGTGCTCGCATGTGCCACACATGTGAGGTATCGCCGAGAATGTTAGAGCGAGAGCAATAATTCTAGTCCTAGACCTCCTCTGCAACTCAAAACATGTAACCAGTAAAAAAAAATTTAAAGCGTCGCCTATGGGGATTTTTTAAGTAGCGACGTTTGGCGCCATTCCACGGGCATGTGCAATTTTGAAGAGTGACATGTTTGATATCTATTTACTCAGCATAACTTCATCTTTCACTTTATGCAAACATTGGGCTAACTTTACTGTTTTTTTTGTTTGTTTTTTAAGCACAAATCTGTTTTTTCCCCCCAAAAAACGCGTTTGAAAAATTGCTGTGCAAATACCGTGTGAGATAAAAATTTGCAACGACCACCATTGTATTCTCCAGGGTCTTTGCTAAAAAAAAAAATATATATATATATAATGTTTTGGGGTTCTCTGTAATTTTCTAGCAAATAAATGATGATTTTTACATGTAGGAGAGAAATGTCAGAATTGGCCTGGGTGCTCCAGAACGCCTGATGGCGCTCCCTGCATGTTGGGCCTCTGTATGTTGCCACGCTGTGTAAAAGTCTCACACATGTGGTATCGCCGTACTCGGGAGTAATAGCAGAATGTGTTTTGGGGTGTAATTTGTGGTATGCATATGCTGTGTGTGTGAAATAACCTGATAATATGACATTTTTGTGGAAAAAAAAAAAAAGGAAATAGGCCGTCAGTACTTCAGGTGTGATCAATTTTCAGATATTGGCACCATAGCTTGTGGACTCTATAACTTTCACAAAGACCAAATAATATCCACCAATTTGTACTTATTTTTACCAAAGATATGTAGTAGTATGAATTTTGGCCAAAATTTATGAAGAAAAAATGACTAATCTGCTAAATTTTATAACAGAAACGAAGAAAAGTTAATTTTTTCGCAGAATTTTCGGTCTTTTTTTTCTTTTATAGCACAAAAAATAAAAAACCCAGCAGTGATTAAATACCACCAAAAGAAAGCTCTATTTGTGTGAAAAAAGGACAAACATTTCCTATAGGTCCAGTGTTGCATGACTGAGTAATTGTCATTCAAAATGTGAGGGCACCGAAAGCTGAAAATTGGTCTGGTTATTAAGGGTGTTTAAGTGCCCAGTGGTCAAGTGGTTAATAATAGAGCTTGCAGTCAGTAGTGTTAGGAGAGTGCGTGCTATCTGCGTGCTCTGTACCCAGTACATACCGCTATAATATAGGGCAGGACCCTACTTTCAAACATCCAACTTACAAACATCTCCTACTTGCAAACGCAAGGAGACAGCAGCAAGTGAGATGAAAAAAGATGGACGACAAAACAAATTATACAGGGGTGATAACCCTTCCCTATGTTTTCCAAAAAGGTTAAAAATAGTTTTTTTGACTGGAGCTACACTTTAAAAATGTACTGGTTGAAAATGACAAACAGATTCAACTTAACACAACAAACCTACACAGTCCCTGTCTTGTTTGCACCGCCTGTATACTGCTGTTCTGAGTATATAGGGCCTGGGGGCCACACGCATTTCCTTTTTTTAATATGGGTACGGGGTTCCCCTTAATATGCGTACAAGACCCAAATAGGCTGGTAATGGGCAGGGAGGGCTACCCATGCCATGTTTCTCAATGATTTTCAACCATATTGCAGGAACCAGATATAACATTAAAACCGCAAGCAGTTTTAAATGGTGTTATTTCCGTTTAATGTCATTTTGTGCAGGGACTGTTCTAAACACGGGAAACACGTGGCACTTCACAGGCATACTACAGACACCCCCCAGGCACCATATTTAAAGGAATATTTCACTTTTTTTTTTCACTTTAATCGTCATTAAAATCAGTGCTCCCGCCAAAACGGCAGTTTTTAAAACTTTTTTTTGCAGTGACCCATGTCCCCTGAGGCAGGAGGCAGGTCCCCAAACCCTTTTTAGGACACTATCTTGCATATTAGCCGTTAAAATTAGCACTTTCCATTTCGAACGTTCGAGTCCCATAGACTTCAATGGGGTTCTAACGTTCGTACCGAACGCGGGGGTCGTTCGCAAGTTCTGGTGCGAACCGAACCGGGGGGTGTTCGGCTCATCCCTATCGAGGAGCTGTGGGTAGACCGAATGGCAGGGCCACAAACTGAAAGTGACGGTTTTCTACTTCGAAGCATAGAAACCTCTGGTGAGTGGGAAATATTGGCACATGAAGATAGGCATCCTTGATATTGATTGAAGCCAAACATTCTCCTCCTTGGATGGCTACTACAGACCAAATTGACTACATGCAGAAGGATTGGATGCTCAAGTGCTGATTTAGATCTCTGGGACCAGGGGTGGGGGGGGGGTAAGGGGTGGCAGGGGTGGCCAACCAGTGGCCCGGGGACCACATGTGGCCCGCGGAGCCCTCTGATGTGGCCCACGACCTCCTGCTCTGGAATGGCGGGTTAGCAAGACCAGATCGCAGGTTGCTGACCTGTCATACCACAGCATCAGTGTTGCGAATGAAGCTGGTGTTAGAGGAAAAAAGTGGCTGTAGAGCAGAGTTCCATAAGCTGATGCTTCCTGTACAGTGCCGGCTTTTGCCACAGGCAAAGTCTATGGCACAGTTCCGTTAACCCACAGGATAGACACAGGTGCACTACACTGCCCCCGCGGAGTAAGTAATCCACAGCACATCAGTGTGAAAGCAGTTTAGGCCCTTTTCACATGATCGCCCCTACCCAATCAGACCCTCAATTCACCTCTACAGAGTGGCAGATGAAAACAGACTTTTGTCCATTTACGCCCGCCTGCCTCCAATCCGATCCTAAAAATCTGATTTAAAAAAATAGAAGGGAATTCATCCCCTTCCATCTGGGTGGATTGGATCAGAGGGCGTATAGAGTAGCTATGACCTGTCATCCACACGCTCCGCTCATTGTGGCCCACGACTGGTTACCACGTTGCTTAAGTGGCCCCCGCTCTTAAAAAGGTTGGGCACCCCTGCTCTAAGGGAACCTCTGATATGACTGCCTTGGCTAGCAGATGGTCCAGTGCCAGAAGGAGAGCCTTCTTCTTTTCTGGGTCCTTGGGAACCCCTGACCTTAGAAACCGGGAAGACGGCAAAACTCTGAACTCTAGTTTGTAACCTAGAGAAACCGCAGAAGCCACCCATTTGTCCTGACATTGCTCCTGCCAGATCTTTGAAAATTGCAGGAGCCTTCCCCCCACCCGAGCGAGCGGGGATGCCCCTTCATAAGGAGGCTTTAGTATTCTGCTTGGTGTGCTTCTTTCCCCAAGCTCTTTTCTGATCTTGGTGCTGTCCCTGGGGTTTCCCCCTTGAACCTGATGGCCTAGGCAGCTGAGACTGCCTAGAGGCTGATGTACCTGATACAGGAGAAGAGGCCCGCTTAAATGTGAAATTTCTAAGTTTCTTCTTTACTGGCAACAGAGAGCTTTTGCCATTGGAAATCTTTTGTAAGTATTTATCCAAATCGTCTCCGAATAGCCGTTCACATGAAAAGGGAAACTGGCTAGGGGCTGTTTACATGGTACTGCGGCTGACCAACTCTTAAGCCAAAGAACTCTGAGAGAATGCATTAGTCCCAACATCAGACGTGAAATCTGAATGGACACATCTCTCATAGCATCTACTGGGAAACACAGTGCATCTGTTAAATCAGCGTACTGCTGAACCTGTTCAACGGGTAAATATCTAAGCATCTCCTCAAATTGCTCTTTAGTGGCCTGGGATACATCCATTGCGGCCAGAATCGGCTGCACTGCTGAAGCTGCTAAAGCCCTCTGGTTCTTAGAAAGGTACTCCAGCTTCTTATCTGCTGAGTCCTTCAGCATGAGTGCATTATCAACCGGACATGTGAGGTTCTTATTTACAGAGGTAATCACAGCATCAACCGCTGGAATCCCCCATTGTTTATAGAAATCCTCTTCCATAGGATACAGTTTGGCAAATATCTTAGGAGGATAAAACTGTTTATCTGGATGCTCCCACTCTTTGTACATAAGCTTTCTTAGCCACGCATGGATAGGAAAGGCATCCCCAGCCGGAGGAGGTTTTAATGATTAGAGATGGGATCATCAGAAGCCTGCGCTGCAGGTAGCAAAAAAGTTGACCAAACCAACATAGTGAGAGCGTGCACAAGCAAGCTCTCCTGCGGTGATATTCCTTCTGTGTTAGGATCCTCAGAAGAGGATAAGCCAGTATATTTCATATCTCTACAAAGATCTGCCTGATCCCCGGCATCCTGAACCTCCAGAGGAGGATCTTGAGCACTTGATGGGGATCTACTGCATTTAACCCCGCTCTGAAGGGATAAAATCGCATCAAGCTTTTTCTCTAAGCCAGCAATGGAAGAAGACAACACTTCACGTGTAACATACTCAAGGGCTGAAGCGTCCTGAGCGACTGCAATAACAGCTTCCCTTGACGGCTCTATCTGACCGGCCACCACACTCTCAGAGGACAATGACATTCTTTTGGACAGGGTCTTAGTTTGTTGTGACCCCTTAGGACCCTTAGCGGAGTTCCTGGTCCCCTTGCCACTCATAGCTTACAGTACAAAGCAGAGGCACTACCTGCAAAAGAATGTTACACTTGCTAGGCTATAGTACAGTACAAAGATGCTATTGTCCTAGTTATACAGTACAATTTTGTTAACAAAAGGGGGATGCCTGTGTCACCAAACCTGACCAGCAACCACTCTGCTCTGCCCTTCCACCACCAGACTGCAGCTCGGCCTGTGTAGCTTAAATTACTTCCTCCACGTGTGGCCGGCATCTGACGCCATTTAGCCCCTTCCTCTTTCAACAGGGAAGTGTGTGAGCGTCGGCATCATGCCGGGTGGCGGTGGAGGGGGTAAAACCTCCACCTGACGGGAGGCTGCGATTTGCCCCAAAAAAAACTTTTAAGAAAAAGAGGCAGCTGGCTGTCATTAAAGGGATCAAAAACCGACAATCTGGGGCCCAGGAAATGATCAGAACCCCCCCTTCATATCTGAGGGTCTGAGCTGGCTTGAACGAAGAGGAGAGTGGAGCTTCTGCTGTTTCCAGCATCAGAATGGTGAGTGCTCAATACAGCCTCCAGTGGTGACACATATACATGACATGACAACACAATACATGGAAGGAGAGATTGCTGAGAAAATCTCCCCTACCTTTCTTCGCAGCAGGGTTTATCAAAGATAAAAAAGCCAATCTTCGCCCTTCACGGTAGGCTCCGAGACCTTGGAAGGAAACCTTCAGGAACAGGGGTACACTCAGGTAATCCCGCAATCCTCGACCTGCGAGAAGACTCTGCCAGTAAACTTTTATTGGCCTTACTACCATAAAATACTGGATCCCAGGGCCCAGCTTTAAAAGCATTCACAAGCAAAACCTCGTGTCTTTGGATGACGAGGCCTGGGTACCGCTCATTTAGTCCATTACGGAGACATCAGAACGGATCCAGTCAGGATGGCTGCCTCTCATCAAAGGATTACTGCCCGTGGAGCTCAGTACACACATCCTTACACGTGCCCAACACCTTAGACACTGGTGAAAAAACTGAGGACTCCCAGTAGAGGGAGGGGTTATATGGGGGAAGTTCACGCCTTAAGGGGCGTGCCAGTGTCCAGCACCTGATATGCCGATATAACCCACGTAGTAAATATTGCGGCTCTGTGTCCCCTGATGTAAGAAAAACATTTTTTTTTTCACTGTTTTTTTTCTTGAAAATTTAACATTTTTGGAAACATTAAAAAAAAATCCTGTGTGGAGTAGTTTTATCAATTGAACATAATTTTTTTACACTGGGAATGTGAAATGCAGTGTATATAAAATTTTCATGCTTGAAATAAAAGTACAGCTTATTCAATAAACTAAACTTGTTTTTTTATATTACAAAAATGTTAACAAATTAATAACAAGGGCTGTATATATTAGGAACATTTGAACTATACCTGAGAACAGGTAACCAACCACCCCTCGTCCTCATATTATTTTAAAAGCTCCCTGCTAATATGCTTTTTCTGTTATTGACCAAGCTGATCCAGAAGCATACATTGCTCTTGCTTGACCAAATTTTCCTGATTTTCAGGTGTCATTTTATTTATAAATGAAGGTATTGTGTATTTTTGGGAGACCATTGATTGTAACACTTCCTTACCTGAAGATGCTGCTGGTGAAGAAACACTTTGTGATGATCCAGAAGCAACAAAAATAGTATTTCTGGAATGAGAGCTCTAGAGGGAAATGTTACTTGCACTTTCGTTATGGTCCTCATCATTTCATTCCATAAAGTATTTTTGTATGTCTTTAGGGCACCTCTGGCATGTAAGGATGTGTTGTGTCATCCTTGTAGCATTTGGAAATGAACATTTTTTCTTACAATACTTGAACACTGCAGCTTTGCTTTCAGCAGAAATGTCACTGTGGAAATGTTTCCAAACTCTAGATGTTAGTCTCACCATTTTACTGGGCAGAGGAAAATAAAAAACAATTTATTGAACCAACTATAGGAAAACATCATGTTATGATGGTGGAGAACATTAATAGTAACCATTTAAAGGTTAAAAAAATAAACCAATTTGTCAGACACATTTACCCCCTCACCTGTCAGTTAGGGCCTGAGAGGACAGAAACAATCATCTGCTCTGTCCCAGCAATCATCCACCTGTAGAAGGAACAGTTTGCAAACTAAACTGGAGCCTTTCCCCTGCAGTGCACCCTGGTGGCAGAAATGCACATTTCTTTTGTTTGAGAACTGCATTGAGAAGTACAGTGTTACTTCAACAGTATTGCAGCCGGACTTGCTTGTCTTCAGCTGAGAGAACCTGCAATAATTACATAAAGTCTTCGTAATCTTTTCAAGGACTTCATGTTATATAGTTTGAATACCATGTCATAGGTATATGACTTTTTTTAAATTCTATTTTCCTCACATATTCTCGTACCACTAGTGCATATATATATATATGTATATTCAGATGCATATTTGTTTCCTTTAACGTGTATAGCCATTTGTGTATCCTTACATTTACTTCACTTAATCACGACTGCAGATGCTCAGCCTCCCTTCTCTTCACCTTCCATCCTTCTACCAATTGTCACACTAATCCTCAAATTTATCATCAACTACTCCAATATGGATCTTATCCATGACATTGAACCAGTCAAATTTGGGATCTTAGATGAATTATATACCCTGTTCCCAACTGATTTCTTCTCTTCCTCTCACTCAGTACTTTGTTTAGTCTACAAACACTTCTGTGCACTATTTCACAAAATAGAGGATTTATACAATTTAGCCAACTTCCAATGGTGGGACAAATTCTTTCTCTATAAGTACTTACAACACAAAATCCACCATAGGGGCTTGCCAAACATCAAAACCTGTACTTTCCTGTTGTACTCACTCACTCAGCAATCGTTCAACATCTCAGCGTTTTATACCAAAAAATTTTGTGAAATCATCATCCCACAAAGAGAAATTAAATGCTCAGATCTACTGTCCAAAATAGAGACCTCACTCGGTGCCCTTATTACAAATACTCTGCATCTACCCACCATTTGGTATAATAAATTCACACTCAACACTAAACGCGAGGAAGATAATTTAATTGAGGTAAAATTAAGCAAAATTTGCAGAGAACTAGAGGACTACAGCACCAATCACACATATTGCTGGAAGAGAAATTCCTCCTCCCTCCCCCCCAGTCAGATACATTTGAGCCTTCTCACTCCCCAACAGTCTCACAGACTACAGGAGACTCTCCACACTCCTCATCCAAACCTATGCCACTTCTTTCCCTGTGTCTCAATATCCGAGGCACTAAAGATCCTCTCTTGTCATCTCATTATGGTCCACGCTAGGGATGAGCCGAACACCCCCCGGTTCGGTTCGCACCAGAACTTTCGAACGACCCCAAATTCGAACGAACTTTAGAACCCCATTGAAGTCTATGGGACTGGAACGTTCGAAATTAAAAGTGCTAATTTTAACGGCTAATATGCAAGATACTGTCCTAAAAAGGGTTTGGGGACCTGGCTCCTGCCCCAGGGGACATGGGTCAATGCCTAAACTGTTTTTAAAAATGGCCGTTTTGGCGGGAGCACTGATTTTAATGACGATTAAAGTGAAAAAAAAAGTGAAATATTCCTTTAAATATGGTGCCTGGGGGGTGTCTGTAGTATGCCTGTGAAGTGCCACGTGTTTCCCGTGTTTAGAACAGTCCCTGCACAAAATGACATTAAACGGAAATAACACCATTTAAAACTGCTTGCGGTTTTAATGTTATATCTGGTTCCTGCAATATGGTTGAAAATAATTGAGAAAAATGGCATGGGTAGCCATCCCTGCCCATTACCAGCCTATTTGGGTCTTGTACGCATATTAAGGGGAACCCTGTACCCATATTAAAAAAAGGAAATGCGTGTGGCCCCCAGGCCTTATATACTCAGAACAGCAGTATACAGGCGGTGCAAACAAGACAGGGACTGTGTAGGTTTGTTGTGTTAAGTTGAATCTGTTTGTAATTTTCAACTGGTACATTTTTAAAGTGTAGCTCCAGTCAAAAAAACTATTTTTAAGCTTTTTGGAAAACACAGGGAAGGGTTATCACCCCTGTATAATTTGTTTTGTCGTCCATCTTTTTTCATCTCACTTGCTGTTGTCTCCTTCCGTTTGCAAGTAGGAGATGTTTGTAAATTGGATGTTTGAAAGTAGGGGCCTGCCCTATATGCTCTGCAGAAATGGCGGAACAAGGTGTTGGTTTTGCCACAACATTGTAAGCCCTCAAAGTGACTCTTGGTGAGCGCTGGAGCGCCCTGCTTTGAACGATTATATCAAGAATTGTAATTACATGCCATTGTTGAACAGTGGTAGAAAAATTGACCTTTGGTGGTTGTGGTGCTGGTGCCACAACACTGTAAGTCCTCACCGTTACTCTGGGTGGGCACAGGAAGGGGCCCTCCTGTGAAATATTATATCAAGAATTGTAATTACATGTCCCTGTTAAACAGGGGCAGAAAAATGTGGCCTTAGGCACTGCTGCTGGTGCCACCACACTGCAACCTCTCCCATATACTCTAGTTTTATTGCAGGAATTAGCCCTGCTGCAAAGCATTGCATCAAAAATTGTACTTAAATGCCCCTGTTAAACAGGGGCAGAAAAATTGGGCCTTAGGCACTGCTGCTGGTGCCACCACACTGCAACCTCTCCCATATACTCTAGTTTTATTGCAGGAATTAGCTCTGCTGCAAAGCATTGCATCAAAAATTGTACTTAAACGCCCCTGTTAAATAGGGGCAGAAAAATTGGGCCTTAGGAACTGGTGCTGGTGCCACCACACTGCAACCTCGGCCATATACTCCAGTTTTATTGCAGGAATTAGCCCTGCTGCAAAGCATTGCATCAAAAATTGTACTTAAATTCCCCTGTTAAACAGGGGCAGAAAAATTGGGCCTTAGGCACTGGTGCTGGTGCCACCACACTGCAACCTCTTCCATACACTCTAGTTTTATTGCAGGAATTAGCCCTGCTGCAAAGCATTGCATCAAAAATTGTAATTAAATGCCCCTGTTAAACAGGGGCAGAAAAATTGGGCCTTAGGCACTGGTGCTGGTGCCACCACACTGCAACCTCTCCCATATACTCTTGTTTGATTGCAGGAATTAGCCCTGCTGCAAAGCATTGCATCAAAAATTGTACTTAAACGCCCCTGTTAAACAGGGGCAGAAAAATTGGGCTGATGGCATCACCCAGAACCAGAAATGTTCTTCCAACATATCAGCGGAGGAGGAAGAGGATAGACAATCAACATCACAGGACAGTCACTCAGCATCAGCATAGGCAGTCTTGAAGGGATGTGATATTTCAAAAAAAATTATTCTGTTACATCAGCTTCAGGTGTTTGGTAGCTGTGGGTGATCCAAGACTGATTCATCTTGATGAAGGTCAGTCGATCAACTGATTCGGTGGACAGGCGCACCCTGTGATCGGTAACAAAGCCACCAGCAGCACTGAAGGTGCGTTCCGAAAGAACGCTGGATGCAGGACAGGCCAGTAGCTCAATTGCATACTGTGCAAGCTCTGGCCAGTGATCCATCCTCAAGACCCAGTAAGCCAGAGGATTTTCGGTGGGAAAGGTGTCCAAGTCTGACCTTGCCCCTAGGTATTCCTGCACCATGTAAATCAGACGCTGGCGATGGGTGCTGGAACCGATCATACCTTGGGGCTGCGGACTAAAAAATTGTCTGAAAGCATCAGTCAGATGGCCACCTTCTCCACCGCTCCTTCTGACTGATGCCTCAGCAACACGTTGTCCAGGACCAGGAGTTTGTAACCTCTCAGTCTCTGGGAACGCGTTGCACAGACCTTTCTGCAAGGCCTCCTGGAGATGTCTCATCCTCTGCTCCCTCTGCGATGGCAAGATAAGGTCGGCAACCTTACCCTTGTACCGTGGATCAAGGAGAGTGGCCAGCCAGTAATGGCCCTCTCCTTGATCTGAAGAATACGAGGATCCTTCCGCAGGCTTTGCAGGATCAGGGAGGCCATGCAGCGTAGGTTAGCTGAGGCATTCGGTCCGGACTCCTCTGGGTCACTAAGGACAACATGATCCGCAGCTACCTCCTCCCAGCCACGTACAAGTCCACGTGTTTCTTGGGACTGAAAATCATCCCTACAAGACTGCTGCTGCTGATGCTGAGTGCCAGCCTCCACCTCCATGCTGACACAATCATCCTCCTCCTCCTCTTCCTCCTCCTCATCCTCTTCCTTTGTGATGGGTGGCACAGCAGGAACACTGTCTGGATAAAGGGGGCCTTGAGAGGCAAGGAAGTCCTCCTCTTCCTGCCTCTGTTCTGCCTCAAGTGCCCTATCCATTATTCCACGCAGCGTATGCTCCAAGAGGTGGACAAGAGGTACAGTGTCACTGATGCATGCACTGTCACTGCTCACCATCCTTGTGGCCTCCTCAAATGGTGACAGGACAGTGCATGCATCCCTGATCATGCCCCACTGGCGTGGTGAGAAAAAACCGAGCTCCCCTGACCCTGTCCTGGTGCCGTAGTCGCACAGGTACTCATTGATGGCCCTCTGCTGCGTGTGCAGCCGCTGCAGCATGGCCAACGTTGAGTTCCATCTGGTGGGCATGTCACATATAAGGCGGTTCTTGGGCAGGTTCAACTCCTTTTGGAGCTCAGCCAGCCGAGCACAGGCATTAAATGATCGGCAGAAATGCACACAGATTTTCCTGGCCTGCTTCAGGACATCCTGTAAGCCGGGGTACCTGCCCAAGAATCGCTGCACCACCAGGTTAAGGACGTGAGCTACACAGGGCACATGGGTCAGTTGTCCCTGTCGGAGGGCGAAGAGGAGGTTTGTGCCATTGTCACAAACCACCATTCCTGGCTTAAGCTGGCGTGGCGTCAACCACCTCTCGGCCTGCCCCTGCAGAGCTGACAAAACATCCGCCCCAGTGTGGCTCCTGTCCCCCAAACAAACCAGCGCAAGCACGGCATGGCATTGTTTTGCCTGCGTACTTGCGTAGCCCCTGGAACGCCTACAAAGCACCGCTGGTTCTGAGGACAGAGCACTGGAAGAGGCCATGGAGGAAGAAGAAGAGGAGGGGGTGGAGGAGAGAGGTGTGTCACAACCAATAGTAGCATTTTGGAGGCGTGGTGGCGGAACAACCTCCAACACTACTGCACCTTGTCCTGCATCCTTCCCAGCTGCCAGAAGAGTGACCCAATGGGCCGTGAAAGACAGGTAACGTCCCTGTCCATGCCTGCTGGACCATGAGTCAGCGGTAATATGCACCTTACCGCTGACCGCCCTGTCCAGCGAGGCAAGGACATTGCCTTCCACATGCCGGTAGAGAGCCGGAATCGCCTTCCGTGAGAAAAAGTGGCGTTTGAGGACCTGCCACTGAGGAACCGCACATTGTACAAACTCACGGAAGGGGGCCGAGTCTACCAACTGAAAAGGCAGCAGTTGAAGTGCTAGCAATTTAGCCAAGCTAGCATTCAACCGCTGGGCATGTGGATGGCTGGGAGTGAACTTCTTTCGCCGGTCCAGCAGCTGAGGCAGGGACATTTGCCTGCTATAATCGGACGTGGGTGTACCGCTAGCAGAGTTCCCGGAAGCACTTGGCTGTGACACACCTAATTCTACACTCAGATTCTCTCAGAGCAGGTTTCAGAGAGAACTGAAGGTCTAGTGGGGTTGGAGATGCCAGCTGATGAGGAGCAAGGAGAGGTCCGCTTTGTTCCTTGGTGTGGGTCTTTGAGGTACGCTTGCCAACAAGCTGCATGGCAGGTCAACATATGTCTGATCAAGCATGTGGTGCCCAAGCGGCTGATGTTTTGGCCACGTGAGATACGCTTGAGACATATGTTGCAAATAGCAGCGGTGCGATCTGATGCACTCGTCTCAAAAAAGGCCCACACCAAAGAATTTTTAGAATAACGCGCAGAGGCAGCGCCCTGCACAGGCGGAGCTCTGCGGTGTGATTCAGTCGGTGTGCTGCCCCTAAGCTGGCCCCCGGAGGGCATCCTGCCTCGTTGGACATGTGCCTCCTCCTCCTCTCTCCTTCCAGGCACCCACGTGGAGTCAGTGCCCTCATCATCCCCTCCCTCTTCATCGCTGTAGCAAACCTGGCAGTATGCTGCAGCTTGTGGAACATGACTGCCAGATTGCTGTCCTTCTTGAGCATCCCCTCTCTCTGCGCTCACGCTACTGCCTTCCTCTAGCTGAGTGTCATCATCAGAGCCCACAAAACACTGGGCATCCTCCTGGAGCATGTACCCAACACTGTGCTCAAAGAGTTCAGGAGACTCCTCAGGAGGACGTGGTGGGTCTAGGGAAGGAGTCACTGATGATGATATTGAGAGGAGGAAGACAATGCGTTGGCAGCTGCTTTGCTAGTACCCTGAGACTGGGTGAGAGAGGATGAGGAGGATGAAGAGGGCTTGGTCATCCACTCTACCAAGTCGTTGGCATGTTGCGGCTCAACATGTCCAGCTGCCGAAAAGAAGGACAAGCGTGTCCCATGGCCACGTGCTGATGACAATGCACCGCGTCCACGACCAGCACTGTTGTCTCTAGACACAGAGCCTGCTTGCCCTCTTTTATCGGCTCGCGCCTGTCTGCCTCTCCTTGCTGGCCTTCCAGACATGGTAATGGCCTGAAGGGAGTTGGGTAAAAAAGCAGTTGGGTAGTGTATATTGTGCTAGAGGCACACAACACCCACTAACTCCTGCAGATTCCTTTATTATAGAACACCAGAGATAAAGGGGTATATACAGATGTATACTGTGCTGTGCTGGAGGCACACACAACTTCCAATAACTCCTGGAGATGGCAAGTGGGCTCAAATAGAGAACAGCCATGTAGGTGGATATAGCGGTATGTACTGGGTACAGAGCACGCAGATAGCACGCACAAGCTCCTAACACTACTGACTGCAAGCTCTATTATAAAAGATAGATCACTAGCTATATAGGTGAGGTGAATATAGCAGTGTATACTGCGGTCAGGGCACGCAGACAACAACCACTACACAACAGCAAGATCGAAAATCGTCCGAAAACGATCGGTGTGTACTGTGTTGAAGGTACACAGAACACCCACTAACTCCGACAGATGCCTTTATTATAGAACACCAGAGATAAAGGGGTATATACAGATGTATACTGTGCTGTGCTGGAGGCACACACAACTTCCAATAACTCCTGCAGATGGCAAGTGGGCTCAAATAGAGAACAGCTATGTAGGTGGATATAGCGGTATGTACTGGTTACAGAGCACGCAGACAGCACGCACAAGCTCCTAACACTACTGACTGCAAGCTCTATTATAAAAGATAGATCACTAGCTATATAGGTGAGGTGAATATAGCGGTGTATACTGCGGTCAGGGCACGCAGACAACAACCACTACACAACAGCAAGATCGAAAATCGGCCGAAAATGATCGGTGTGTACTGTGTTGAAGGTACACAGAACACCCACTGCTTCAGACGCCAACACACTACACAAGGCTGGCGCGCTGGCGGCCTTATATAGTGTGGGGCGTGCACTACACAGCCTGAGCTATTATTGGCCACAGGCATCCTGCCTGTGGCCAATCATGGCTCTCCTCGCTGCAGGCGATGCGATTGGCCAAGCATGCGGGGTCACAGTGCATGCTTGGCCAATCATGAGCCAGCAATGCACTGCACCATCGCAGTGCATTGTGGGCCGTGAGCGCCACACGAATTTGGCGCGAATGGACCAAAATGTTCGGACTTCGCCGAAGGGACGAACAGCCGATGTTCGAGTCGAACGTATGTTCGACTCGAACACGAAGTCCACGCAGATCCCATCCCACTAATCCTCCCATTCCACTCCACCCCTCCAAGCGTTCTAAATTTCAGCCTAAACATCAAAGACCCAAATCACATACCAGGTGCAACTTATCATCAAATAAACCCCTCAAGGTTCTGGTTCCACATGGAACCTCTATGGTGGCAACAACCTCATGCCCTGTTGGTACCCAGGTTTTCAACACCCATTCTCCAGCCCCTACCCCTACAGAACTGCCATCTAGTCTCCTAAAATTCCTCCTTCCTTACCCAATACTGTAGCCCAAATGGGTACAGAGGTCCACTTACCTATCCAACACCTGCATCTCTGTGGATCCCTCTGAACTTTCTAGCACATCCACTTCCACCACATCAGATACCTCTTCTTTTTTAGTCAACATCCCCCTGCCCGCAATGAAAAGAAAACTCACAGAAAAGGCAGAAAAGGGGGAAGAAACAGACACCCAAAGACAAATTCGGAGACTATAACGATTTTTAATCTTTCAGCCCATTGCTTCTCCTCCTCTGAAATGTCCTTACTCAGCAGAGGTCTTCCTTCAGTAGCCCCAACCCCATTTCAACTTTTTATAGATCTAAATAGATTCACCAGAAATCTCACGGTCAAACGCTACTTCACCATGAAGGCTCTTAAATAGGACAACAACCCAGAGGCCATCCTAGAGTCAGATCCAGTCCAGGATGGTACATTGGAGTCCACCATTTCATACCATACAGCCCAATCTGTTCCAGAACAATTATACACTGAAGATGACGAACAATATTTTGATCTTCTAACTCAACATGTACCCACCTCCCCACCCATTCAACATCTTTTTGCCCCATGTCTTTAATCCCACCTTTGCCAAAGGACCATTCATCCAAACCTTCTACCAGGTTGTCTATGCAGACATACGCCACCTGTGCCAACACATTCCCCAAACCCCTTCCACATCGTCCAACCTTTCTCCCTCTGAACGCACTGCCCTTAAAGACCTTACCAAAAACTCCAATTTATTAATCAAAACGGCAGATAAAGGTAGTGGCCTAGTAGTTCAAAACAAGTCTGACTATCTTAAAGAATCATTATGATTACATTCGGACACTACACTTATGCCAAATTATCCAAAGATCCCCTCCCAACCTTCATCATAGAAGCACATGAAATAATAGATAGGGCCTCCACAGATGGAATCATAGATAAATCTGAAAAAGCTTTCCTTAAACAACAATTCTACCACAGACCTTACTTTTACCACTTGCCCAAAACTCATAAAGACCCCACAAACCCCTCTGGTAGATCTATAGTGGCTGCCATGGAGAGCATCACAAGCTATTTCTCCATATATATTGATAATTTCCTACAGCCATTAGGTCAAAGTTTACCTTCATACATCAAAGACAGCACACATCTTTTACAAACTCTCAAAAATTACACCTGGGAACCATCTTACATATGGCTCTCCATAGATATAGCCTCAATGTATACCTCCACATGAGATTGGCTGGAGAGCTGTACTACAATTCCTTAATGACGACCCTATGCTCAACACCAGTCAAGCCCAATTCATCTTGGAAGCCACAAAGTTCTGCTTGAAGCATAACTACTTTGAATCCAATGGCAACTTCTACCTACAAACTCATGGCACAGTCATGGGAGCAAACTTTGCCCTAAGCTATGCCAATCTCACCATGGGTTTGTGGGAGAATCGCTACATCTGGCATAACAATCCCTTTTCCTCACACTTGACATTTTAAGGCTGATATATCGATGATGTCATAATCATTTGGGATGGTCCTAAATCTCTAATCCCACAATTTATAGCCCACTGTAATACCAACGATATGGGTTTATCATTCACTTTAGTCTGTGACGATAAATCTTTAGCTTTCCTTGACCTGACAGTCATGATCAAAGGATCATACATTCCCAAGATTAAACCAACCAACTGCAGGCAACTCTTATCTGCATTACCACAGTTGTCACCACCCTCGTTGGATCAAGAACATCCCCAAAAGCCAATACTGCCACCTCAAACATAACTGTACTAGAGATGAAGATTACGCTACACATGGTCAACCTCTTAAACAAAAATTATTATAGAAAGGTTACCCATCCACCCTTATAGATGAAGCCTTCATGTTTTACACACAACAAAGCAATACCACAGATAGACAAAATAATAAAAACACCTCATCCATACAACCATTGAGATTCACAACCAATTTTCACACAACATTTTGAAATATGGAAAGCATATTCCAAAAGCATTGGTCCATTCTACAAGAGGACCCACACCTTAAAGCCACAATCTCAGCCCAACCCCTCATCTCCTAGCCCTTGTACACACGGTCAGACATTCCGACCACAAAATTCATCAGATTTTTTTCAACGGATTTTGTCCGATACTGGTGTTGCATACACACAATCGGACAAAGTTGTCGGAAAATCCGATCTTTCAGAACGTGATGACATTCATTCATTACGACGGGACTACGTTCAGGTTAGTAGCCAATAGCTTTGGGCTCGTAATTTGATCTGAGCATGCGTGGCATTTTGTCCGATCGGAATTCTCTACACATGATCAGAAAAAGTCCGATCACATTATGTTGTCGGAAAATTTTATATCCAGCTCTCAAACTTTGTTGGTCGGACATTCCGCTGGAAAAAGTTCGATGGAGCCCACACACGGTCAGATTATCCGACAACACGGTCCAATCGGACATTTTCTATCGGAATGTCCGACCGTGTGTATAAGGGCTTACAGACAAGCCAGGAACCTAAAAACCAAAATTGCACCTAGCAGATTAAAACAAACTTCTTCCTCCACCAGTGCCCCATGAAGCTTTTCAACATTCAAGGCATGTATCAATGTCCCAAGTCTCAATTTCTGACTTGCTCACATGTCATCCATAGACAAAAAAAATTCCATGTCCAGGGCCAAATATATCCCATATTCGACTTATATACTTGCTCATCAGAGTTTGTGGTGTATTGTCTATCCTGTCTGTGTGGCCTACAATATGTAGGCAGTAAAATCCATACACTCTATAAAAGGTTTGGGGAACACAGGCACCTAGAGGACGCTGGGTCTGACATAGTGTCCCCAAACATTTTCTCATTCACCACAAACACTCATCCCTTGACCTGAATGTTTGGGCAATCAAAGCAGTACCCAATCATTTCCCAGCAGCCAAATGCTTCAGGTGCCTTTGCGCAAGAGAAACCCACTGGATATACTGGTTAGCCGGGGGGGCTGAATGAGGAACTAGAAATTAACCCTTTACTTTAAATATTGGTCTAGATCAGGGGTCTCAAACTGGTAGCCCTCCAGCTATTGTAAAACTACAAGTCTCATGTTTGAGACCCCTGGTCTAAATTAACACTAATTAACTTCTAACCCCACACCCCATTATTTCTTGTATAAATATGTACTCTTATTTATATATACACAACATTTCTCCCTGGTATAAACATGCACTACCATATATCATATATCTCATGTTTTCCCTATCATAATCCTTCATTTGTTTTGGCTAACAGCCTTCATTGTTATGGTCTTATTCCTCCTCTTGAAATCCTCCAATAATAAGTACCCAATGTAATGTACCTTGCCCCCATAATCAGACTGGTTGTCCTCTATTCTTTCACTTAATTTCCCTAGTGACACCTTCCTTTCCCCCCAACCTCTCGCCCCCCACTTAACTTTCCTAATTGCCTCCTCTTTCCCCTCTCTCTGTCCACATCCATTCCATGTACCTATATTCCACATTTATAACTATTCTTATCTTCATTAATATTTATTTTTATTTTTAAATTTTTTTAATCTTTATTTTAATTTCTATTTTTATTTCCAGTTCATCATTATTATTTTCATCCTTATATTTAGTTTATTTTGATCTCTACTTTTATATCCATATATTACCCATAATCATTGTCTTGATACTCACTGATTGGTTCATTGTTTCTAATCATAATTGTAAAACCTTGTTTCATTCGCAACCATCCAGTACACAATCGTTTTTATAAGAATTGCTATTAGATTACTTTGATAGCATCTAACTAGTTAATCTGACACTCCACTAATTACCACCTTGAAAGGTTGCAAAGGTAATGCTGGATTAGTGCTGGCCACAACAGACTATATATACCTCTTCCAAAATGTCCACAGTCAAAGCCTGATGAAGGAACATGCATGCTCCAAACGCACGCTACTCCCTGCTCCCTCTCCAACTGGAAGTGACATACACTGCTGTCTGTGAACCATCCTGAGTGTCTGGAAACCCTGGGAACCACCGGTGTCCCTGGACCCATCAGCTGTCTCTTCACCAGTGAGCAGATTGTCTTTCCCATGAGCGGATGAACCACATTATTAATCCCACATGCGCTGACATCTCATACATCCTGTGAGTTACCAATTGTCTTTTATGGAATAAAATGTCTTTATATTGCTGCACTTAGATGGTGCTGCTCTCCTTCTGTCTTTGCCTTCCACAAATATTACTTATCATAGTGAAACAACATATTCCACACTTTTTTCCAATTTGTCTGGAAAAAAAACAAATAACGGCTTTAGAAACAGAAAGAAACATGTTTTTTCCCACTTTTTCAGTTTTTTTTTCCCGCCTTCCCATCTCTAATTTCAACATACAAAAAGTACATTGTGGTGCAGTGTGGAATGGCGTGATTGAGTTCTCAAATATTTACATATTTTTCATAAGCAGTACTTGAGCTTTAAAACATTCTTCATTTAGCTCAGTAGGTGCAGACACTGTGGAGAAATGTATTCTCATATTTTACAAGAATAGCATTTAAGTCCCTCAAGTTGGGTCTCGGTACTCAGCTCCTACCTCTTCCTGTACTCCTGTTCTGTTTTTACCATATAAATTAAAAGGCTGGCAGGTAGCCAAGTCACTGCTTGGTGGGAGAGTAAATATGTAATTACTGTACAAATTAAGGATGATCTACCACACAGTGTCTCCAGCTATCGTCATTAAATGTTTTTTTATAACGTAATTACTGCTTATCAAGTAAAAGCAGATATTATTTTATTTCCTTTTAGTTTACAACTTTTAAAGTGGTTGTTAAGCCACTCAATGACATTGCTACAATCCCCTCTGCTAAATGAAATAATGTCCACGATGGATGTGTTTAAAAAAAAGAAATTCCGCATTGTACCTCATTTCATAGTGTCGATTGAAGATCACTTGACTGGTCGCCTCTCTCAATCTGTCAGCTACAGCCGGCAGGGCTGAGTATCCCCCGTTGATGTCAGCCAGGAAGAGGAGATGAGGAGAGAGGCAGCCAGTCATATGAGCGCCAACCGGCGCTTTGAAATGAGATACACATCGGCATTAAAAAAAAAAAAAAACCCCATGCACCAGGGACATTATTTAATATAGCAGAAGGGATTGTAGCAATGTCATTGTGTTATGATAGCAGCAGGAGGGGAGGGCTGGGAAGTGGATGGAGCTGACAGGCAGGGAGGGGAGGGGGTAGAGAATGAGGGAGAGCAGAGACGAGAGCTGCGAATAACAGAGGCACATAAACTGACCACAGTGTCAGGGCTCAGCAGCCATGATAAACTGTTGTCAGTTTACACAGGGGGTGGGCATAGTCAGGCAGGATCACCCAGGTTTTTTAGGTTAAACAGGGGGCAAAATTACACAGCACAAGCACTGTGCTGTATAATATGCTTTAAAGGAACAGGCTTTGCCCATGTTCTTTTCCAGTGGATCGCCCAACAGCCAGGCACACAATCTCAGCCACATTTTTCCTCAATAACCAGTCTAGGGGTGTTGTTTTTGTTGTTTATTATTTTTGGAGAACTTGGATAGGGTTGAGGGAATTGAGTGGGATACTCCAAAAACAGAAACTATGTACAGGTTGAGGACAGTGAATTTATTTCTGTAAAGCGGAAGAAGTCCTTGTATATAGCAAATTGTGAACTTGGCTTGCAGTGGAAACAGTTATGTATAGCTTCTTTCTTTAGAACAATAAGAGCATAGTCCCTTCACAAGGTATTAGAAAGCTAAGCTTTTCAGCACACCAGCAAAAGTCCCCTTTGAACAGACACACAGCTGACTCTCTAGAACAAGAGGGTTGGCAGCAGCCCACAAGTCTCTAAAATCTCTCACAGCAGTTTGTAATCACAGAATGTCCAGGGACAGTTGGTTGTCTCCTTTTGAATTCCAAGCATCACCTTTCTCCAGTTTTAACAGACTAGATCTTCAGCCCCTCAGTCAGCTCCCTGTAGCGTCAGCATCCAGGCCCTCAGGTTGCCCACCTGAGGCTTCACGAACAGCAAACACATGGCAGAGTTACCCTGGAGGGCAGCAGCCCTCCAGGCTGGACTGATCCTCATCAGGAAAAGATCCAGAGCTCAGTGTGCTCAGAGAATTTATACAGACTCAGTGCATGTCTTCAGGGCCCAGTGATTGGCCAAGTCTGAATAAATATTCAAACTGCCATGTGCATAGCTCCACACCTATGTGCCAGAGAATTCTACACAGCTCTCTGGAAAGCAGAGAAAGCTATCGGACTGGCAGCAGCTGAGAACACTGAACTTACCTAATTAATCAGCTGCACTGGCTACATTCAGCAGAAGTAAATTTGCCTAATTCAACAATCACAGCCACACTGGTTGCAGTGAGTCAGCTAAATGTACTCAGCCCCACTGAACCAGCACTAAATCTAACTAATCCCAGTACCAGGGATGTGCAGTCAGGGGAGTCAGGTGAGGCAGAGCCATGAACATAAAAAAAACACCTAAAAACGATCAAGGGTCTGGGGTTATAGAGACCCCAAGTTTAGGGGGTAGGAAGCCGAAGTCCTACCCCCCCACTGGTCAATTTTGGGCCCCTAGCACCTATGGTTCCAGACCTGAAGGGTCTAGTATGGAAGTTGGGGGGACTCAGTCACATTTTTTTTTTAATTTTGGTTTGGGGTTCCCCTGTGGGAACCTGTCATCCCATGCTGTTTTTTTCAATGACTTTTATGTGTATTGCCGGGACCGACAATTCATTATAGCCGCAAGTAGTTTTAAATGACTTTTTTCCTTTAGAAATGTCATTTTGCTTTCAGACTGTTCTAAACACGGGAAACATGCACCCCTTTACAGGCTTATTATAGACACCCCCCCCCCCCCGGTATGAAATTTAAAGGAATATTACACTTTTATTGTTTCACTTTAAGCATTTTTTGCATTGATACATGTCTCCTAGGGCAGGACTCAGGTCCCTGAACACTTTTTATGACAATAAACCGGGGGGTGTTCGGCTCATCCCTAGTTATGAACAAAACAGTTGAAATTCAGCTGTTCAAATTCCGCGCCATGTGAAAAAACTAATGAAAATAAACAATAAAAAGCAGCTCCCTAGAAAAGTGAGAGAAACACCTATAGAGTGATAACAGTGATTAGGGGCGCTCTACAAAAAAACATTACCTAAACCACTAATTTACAAAAACTGTGAAAAAAATATTTAAAACAATATAGTAATCACTAGAGTGAAAATATGCACATATAATGATAACCCTAAAAAGGTAATAATAGTGGACATTGGTGAACCACCATAAATAATTCAAATAATTAGTAAAGTAAAGTCCAAAATGACGTGTCTCTACAATAAATTCTGCTGATACAGAATATGGAAAAACGAATATTGATCGTGATAAAACAGTAAGTCGGGTAAAAGGCTTTCGACTCCCTCCACCATAAACGCAGCACTACACCAGTTATGAAGATGCAAGTCCAAACTGCTTACCAGATCCGTTTGACCACTTTAATTAAAAAGTAAGTCAAATAACGCTTGTACAGGATAATGCCTGCTCATATGGATAGTGATGCAAATGACAGTAGCTGGTACGTCTCTCTTCACAGACTCAAGCGGCAAATGTGGAAGAATACAAAAAGATCCATAGCTTAATACTGACTTTAATAAAAAATACGTAAAAAAAACAGACAGCCAAAAGGCTCCTTACATGGTTATGTGCCCGACCTGGCACTGTGACTGCTCGCTCTGACCAAAAGACTCACTCTCCGAATCATAGAAGAGGTCCTTCTGCATTCGATATTGGCGTGCGTTCCAGGCCTGCCGACCAATGAACCAGAGGGCCGGAAGTGGCGTAGAATAGCGTGACCAAGTGGAGCGGTACTTGGTCACGCTATTCGACGCCACTTCTGGCCCTCTAGACCGTGTGTACAAGCTACATACAGAGTGGTCAGTTTAAATACAAGCTGGCACACTCTGTTTGCAGCAGACTGAGAAGTTGAGCTCACAGTGCCTCTCCTTCTTGTCAGAAGCACTGAGCTCAATGGACAACTTGGAGTCTTGGACCAATGGTTACGTTGCCCCAGCTGTCCAATAAAAATGCTGCAGTGGAGGCATAACTCTCACTGCAGTGGATTATCCAGGTAACTGCACCCCCCTCCCCCCTGAATTGTGCCGATTGTGGCACCGGAGGGGGGGAGGGATCAGATTAGCGGAACTTCCCCTTTAGGGTGAAGAACCGCTTTAAGAGGAAGAATGAGAATCTGCTGCTGTTGAAAAGGTACTGTTATAATCAAGCTAAATCATATATTTATATGCTATATGTTATAACATAATAATTTATTATTTATCTATTTACTGTGAAATTACTGATTTCAGTAATTTGTCCGTTAAGCCACCTGCTTGAGTACAGTTTTTGAAAATATAGTAAATCACCTTAAAAACAATATATAATAATTATTTTTATATTACTTATGGTAATTAATCCCTTGCCACCCATGCCAATTCTGACACTTCTCTCCTACATGTAATAATCATCATTTTTTTTTGCTAGAAAATTACTCAGAACTCCCAAACATTATATATATTGCTTTAGCAGACACCTTAGGAAATAAAATGGTGGTCGTTGCAACTTTTTTATGTTACACGGTATTTGCGCAGCAATTTTTTAAACAACTTTCATGAATATATATATATATATATATATATATATATATATATATATATATATATATACATATATATATATATATATATATATATATATATATATATATATATATACATATATATATATATATATTATATATATATATTTATATAAAAAAAAGAAAAACAGTAAAGATAACCCCCGATATTTTTGTATAATGTGAAAGATGATGTTACGCCGAGTAAATATATACCTAACATGTTATGCTTTACAATTCTGCACACTAATGGAATGGCGCCAAACTTCAGTACTTAAAAATCTCCTTAGGCGACACTTTAACATTTTTTGCAGATTACAGTGGAGGTCTAGTGCTAGAATTATTGCTCTCGCTCTAACGATCGCGCGTATGTAATCTGTGTGTATCTGGCTCTGATACTAGCAAGTGCCTCACCAGCCACTGACCTCATTGCATGTCCGGGAGCTCCACAGAGGACACAATAGTGAATTAGGGTCTGATTTTAGTGTTCTTACCAGAGTGCTTAACTACTGCAAAACTGAGAACTTTTCTCGGTTCCTGCCCAAGCCAATTTCCAGTTTTCACTTTGAATGAAGATTGCGTGATTATGCAACATGGTACCCAAACTAATTATTTATAATTTTGTTCACACAACTAGAGCTTTCTTTTTTCTTTTTTGCCAAATAAATTAAAAAAGACTGAAAATGTTGAAAAAAACATAATGTTCTTTATTTCTGTTACAAAAGTTTGCAAATAAATAATTAAGTCCACAAACTATGGTATATATCTGAAAACTGATCAATACTGATGGCCTATCTCATTTCTTGAGGCTCAAAAACACCAGGACAGTACAAATATCCCCCAAATGACCCCTTTTTTTTTTACATACTGTCACCAGTGCAGTACAGCATCATCATATAACTGGTGTGGCGGTGATCAGGGACACTAGCAAGAGTATGGAAAAACAAAATGTAATAATTTTTTTTTCTATTTTCTATTACTTTTTTCTTTTCTTAAGATTTTTTTTAACCGCTTGCCGACCGCCCACCGTGGGTGGTCTGCCGGGCACACATGATCGCTCCTGACAGAGCCAGAATGAGGAACTGTGTGTGTAAACACACAAATCCACATTCTGTCAGGGGAGTAGAGACAGATCGTGTGTTCCTAGTATATCAGTCCCATCCACCGCACACTGAGGGAACAGATGTAATTTGCTGGTCCTCTCTTCCACCTCTGTGACCTTGTTATAAGTGTCTGACTACATTCTGTATTCCAAGTGACTTTATGCTATTATCACAAATAAAACTTAAGACCTGTGTCCTATTCTGTTTTTTGTTGGCATTGAACCACCTTGCATCCGTTGGAACTCTGTGAACCTTTCAGAAGGGTCAAAACATGCTAATCTCATTTGCAATGGTCCATTTACAGCAAAAGAAGAGGAAGTGTTGATATTCTCATTAAAAGGTTGGATATAATGGCAAGGATAATGACATGTCTGCAAAGTAGAGTAAGCAGCTAAGCAAATTACAAAATATTTAATGATTATGTGACTTTTGAAATAAAACCCAGTTTTGCAAATTACAAATTAGATAACAAAGTGCAAAGTGTAAAAGACAGATTGGAAATCCAGCCAGAAACTGGGCATTTGCTGATACAGTTAAAATGATTTATGAACTGTATTTGGAGCAAACCTCAAACTACAATGTCCCAAAGTTTAAGAAAAATTGGAACTAATTTTACACTAAGTAAAGGGACTGCTATTACAAGAATCCACAAAGCTGAATAAGCACAGTTAACGTATTATAGCTGAATTAGACATGGTGCATGAAGTGCACAAAGCACCCACTGGGCTTTCTTTGCTAAAACAGGAGATTGCCAAATCTAGTGCAGCTCTGCATAGAAACCAAACAGCTTCCAGATTTTTTTGGCCAAAGGTTAATTGAACAACGTGAAGTTAGAAGCAGATTGGCTACCATGCACAGCTGCACCAGATTTTACACTCTCCAGTTTTGTAAATCAACCCCTCTGTTTTTTCAGACAGATGCAACTACTAGAGATGGGCCGAAAACTCCCCTGGTTCGGTTCGCACCAGAACTCTCGAACATCTTAAAAGTCCAGACCCAAACCGCAAACCTTAGTGAAGTCTATTGGACCCAAACTTGAAAAATCAAAAGTCCCCATTTTCAAGGCTTATATGCATATTATTGGCCATGGGTATGGGGGTAGAACAGATACTGCCCTGGGGGACATGTACCAAGGCAAAAATAATTCTTAAAAAAAATATATTTTTTTTAAAACAATCATTTTTAAAGGAGCATTGATTTTACTTTCAAATAGTTTTATTAAGAGATCAAATAATACACAACATAAAGAGCAGAACATTTTAAATTAGTTTAAGAAATGAAGAGTAACGAAATATACATCAGCCTAACATAGTGAGTAGAGTTACGTATAAAGTTCCAGATTGGATCTGAAAACCATGTACATACAGTGCATATCCATTATGAAGGATCCAACAGGGGAGCTGGGTTGGAACAAACTTAAAGCAGAGGTCCACCCTAAAGTGGACCTTCCGCTCATTGGAACCCTCCCCTACTCCGGCGCCACAATTGGCACCTTTCAGGGGGGAGGGGGGTGCAGGTACCTGTACAGTACAGTACAGGTATCTGCACCCACTTCCGGCGTAGATTCTGCAGAAGGTATGCCCCTTTCCGCAGAATCTACGCCCCTTTCCGAAAGTCCCCCGCTGCCTGCTGGGAAACACACGGATCCCAGAGACAGTGGGGACCATTCTTATTGCGCAGCGCGACTCGCGCATGCGCAGTAGGGAACGGGGAAATGAAGCCGAAAGGCTCCACTTCCTGATTCCCATACCCAAGTTGGCGGCGGCAGCACCCGAGAGACGATCGAGAGATCGGCTTCGGGTGCCGACATCGTGGGCGCGCTGGGCGGGTAAGTGTCACTGTTTTAAAAGTCAGCAGCTGCAGTATTTGTAGCTGCTGGCTTTTAAAAAAAAAAACGGCGGACTCCCAGCGGACTCCCGCTCTAAGGTCTCAAAGAATAGAGGGGCATGTAATTAACATCAACAGAGTATTAGTTATCAAGAGGATAACCAGTGAAGGTCTAGTTCCACATATCGGGTTTTACATACATGAAAGGAGAAAGAGGAGAAGGGATAGTTAGAGAAGAGATGTAGAGACATATAGGGGAGGTACATGAGAGAGGGGTGGGGTGGGAGAAGGGAGGTGGTCGGATGGCCCACGTGAACCCCGGGCAGCGTCCACCACACCCACATGGCTTCCGTACTGGGCAAGGGAGCTATGAGGCGAGGGTAAAAAGCGTTCAGTCCAGGGTTGCCAAATTTTACTATATTGGGGTATTTTGTCAAGGGTTACTGCCTCTATCCTGCTATGGATCATAGCCTGTGTGACTCTGTGCTTCACTTCAGAGACATTCAGAGTTTGTGTCCTCCAGGCTTTCTCAATAGTTTGTTTGGCTGCCGTAGTCACCTGGAGAAAAAGACGATTTTGGGCTTTAGTAAGTTGGTGAGGTAACCAGTTCAATAGGGCCATTTCTGGGTTGGGGTCTATGGGGCTTTGCATCAATAAGGATAGTATTTGGAATATTGTCTCCCAAAAACAGGGAGCACTCTATACAGGTACAATAGTTTGGGTAATAGGGAGATTTTCACAGCCGCAACCCATCCCAACCAGGAGACACACAGGGACTGCCAGGCAGTAAGGAGTGATGAGAGATTACGCAACATGGGCAGATAGTTTGCTTGATATAGCTGGGCTGGATTACTAGTCAATTTTATTCCTAAATAGGATATAGAGGACGTGGACCACTGAAAGGGGTAGTTTTCACGTAAACATTGAAGGACCTCCATCGGGAGGGACACATCAAGGGCTCTAGATTTAGTTTGATTCACTTCAAGGCCTGAGACCCGAGAAAACTCATCAAGAACATGAAAAAGATTTGGCAAAGTGGTGTGGGGCGAAGTGATAAAAAGAAGGGCGTCGTCCGCCAAGAGACACAGTTTATGTGTTGTGGGGGCTATTTCCAATCCACGGATATCTGGCTTTGATCTAATCAAGGCTGCTAAGGGCTCAATGGCGAGTGCAAAAATTAGAGGGGACAAAGGATATCTCTGCCTAGTACCACGTTGGATTGAAAACCTGTATGAACAAAAACCAGAGTAACGTACATAAGCTTGGTGGCGAGTATATAAAGCGTCTATCCAGCAGGAGGAAGTGCGGGCCGAATCCCCATCGTTGTAATATATAGGTAAGATAGGGCCAGGACACAGTATCAAAAGCTTTGCGTATGTTGAGAGATAGAAGGTGCATGGGTATGCCTTGTGATCTGGCTAGGTGCTGTAAAAGGACGACGGAGCATTGATTTTAATGATGCTTAAAGTGAAACAATAAAAATGAAAAATTCCTTTAAATATAGTGCCACATCTGTATCGTGTATAGAACCTGCTGCAGCAAAGCTAACATTTATAAAGAAAAAAATTACATTTAAAGAGGAACTGCAGTCTTCTCACATAATTTGGAATAAAACAGCTTTGCCATTCTGAAGCTTCCCTCCAACCACTTTGCATATTATTTTATATATACTGTGATTCTGTACTTGCCAAATATGCTGCAGAAATTTCCCTTCACTGAGTCTGGCTACAACCATTTTAACTGTGAACAGCTGAAGCTGCTGTCTGTTCACTTCCTGCATTTACACAGACACACAGAGGCACACCTCCAGCTCTGCAGCCATGCAGTTCTCATTGGCCCTCCTATGACTTATCCCCCCTCCCTTCCCGGCAAACTCCCATGAGAGTGAGAGAGAGAGCTGTGCATGATGTCATAAGCCTAGGCTTTTTAACAGACAAGAAAGAGGAAGTGGGCTGTATAAGGTATTGCTGACAGAAAAAATAAATGTTTTACTGTCCAAGGTTAAAACAACAAGGGCAAAAGATTAATAGATGAAAAGCTGAAAGATAATTTATTTTTATACATCAGGGGACACAGAGCCATAGTAGTAACTATGTGGGTTAATAGGCCACCAATAGGTGATGGACACTGGCACGCCCTAAGACCAGAAGTGCACTCCCTATATAACCCCTCCCATTACCGGGAGTACCTCAGTTTTTTCGCGAGTGTCTAAGGTGTTGGTCACGAGTAAAGATGTGCTGTGCTGAGCTCCACTGGAGTAATCTGTGCAATCCTTGCTGGGGCTAGCCATGCTGACCGGATCCATTGAGAGTGTCCTTTAATGGGCCTAAGGAATGGTACCCAGGCCTCGTGTCCGAAGAAATTAGGTTTTGCTTGCAAATGCTTCTCTTTTTAGAGAGCTGGAACCTGGGATCCAGTACTTTTTGGTAGTAAGGCCATAAAGTTTTTACTTGCAAGGTGCTGTTGCAGGTCCAAGATTGTGGGTGACCTCTAGGTTCCCCTGTTCCTGGAGGTTTCAGAGCCCACCGTGAAGGGTGAATATTCTATCTCAGATATCTCAGTTTATCTCAGATAACCCTGCGGCGGGAAGGTAAGTGGAGTTTTCTAAGAAATATCTTTAGATTTTCTTATGAATTTCTCCTTTTAAGTATATAATGCTGTCATGCCTATGTGTCACCTCTGGGGGCTGTATTGAGCACTCACCTCCTTATGCTGGAAATAGCGCTGTGTCAGGAGCCATCACTTCCTCCTTCTCCTCTGGCCAAAGCAGCAGATCCTCCGGTAAGAAAGGGGGGACTGGTCTCCTCCTGCTCCCCCCCAGTTGAAATGACCCCCTTGGGGGAATTGTATGCCGAAATCATTCTTTAAAAAAAACAAAAACATGCGGCCACTCAGCAGTGGTTTTTACCCCCCTGCTGCCATGTCAGCTGTTCGCTGGGTGCCTAGAGTACGTTGCTCATACAGGAAAGCTCTTTCTTTTGAAAACGGGGGGCCGTAATCAGCTTGAGGGGGCAGGGCTAACGGCGTCAGACACTGGCTACACATGGAGGAAGTTTTTAAGAGAAGCACTGTGTATGTTGCTGCTGCTGGCTGTGGAGGGACACATGAGCAGAGGTGGTTTACTTCAGGTTTGGTGACACAGGCATTCGCCTTTGACACATTGTTACTTTAACAGGCTAGGCATTAATAGCAGCTTAATAGTGCTGGACTATAACCTAGCAGTGTACATTCTTTTTGGTAGTGCCTCTGCTTTGTGCTTCAGGCTATGCCTGGAAGAGGGACCAGGAACTCCTTAAAGGGTTTTAAGGGTTCAATGGTTTCACAGCAAACTAAATCCATTTCCAAAAGAATGTCATCCTCCTCTGAGAGTGATACGGCTTGTCAGATTGAGCCGTCAGGGCAGACTGTTGTTGCAGCTGCGCTGGACACTTCAGTCCCTATATAAATCACACAGGAGGTTTTCTCTTACTCTACCATTTCTAATTTGGAAAAGAAGATTGATGCTATGATCACTATCCATAGTGGGTCGAAACGTAGCAGATCCCCATCTAGTGCTTAAGACCCTCATATTGAGGTGCAAGGGGCAGGGGATCAGGAAGATCTTCCAAGAGATGTGGAAGATACTAATTTATTTGCCAGGGTGTTTGCTTTCAGAAAACATATGATTATCAATGCAAGCTGCCCGTAGCCAATGAGGGTAAGCAGGGAGTGCACAACCAGAGGGGGGAGCCTCATTACACACTACCATTGTAGAGGGGAGGGGTTGGTGGGAAGGTGGTGGATGAGTTGAGAGCTGCAGTTGGGTTTATTTTGTTCATACCTTTAGGGAAGCACACCTTTACTGGTATAGTTCCCTCCTGTTTCCAGTGAAGTGATAACAGTTTTAGCTCATCTCTAGCTGGCTGTTGTTCCATGAAAAGGTTACTTACACAAGCTACTGACAAACTTGTCTGTTTCACTGCTTGCAAAGTACAAGTACAATTAACCACTTGTCACCCGCTATATAGCAAAATAACGTTAGAAAAATGATTGCAATATCCTGACTGGACGTCATATGACGTTGTCAGGATAACAAACCGCTGCAGTCTGACACATTGCAGCTCCGATCTAGGTAAAGAGTCTTTGATGGCTGAGCGCGGCTGATCACGATGTAAACAGAACGAGTTGTTTATTGGCTTTTCATCACTCATGTCTGACAGACGCGAGTAGGAAAGCCGATCAGCTGCTCCTCTGACGGGGGGGGGGGGGGGTCTGCACTGATTGTTTATCAGTACCGCCCCCCTCGGATGCCCACCCAGGACCACCAGGGATGCCACCAGGACTACCAGGGATGGCCACCACTGATGACCACCAGGGATGCCAATGTGTGTCCACACATAATGCCAATCAGTGCCCACCAGCAATACCTGCCAGTGCCTCTTAATCAGTGATGCGAAACAGTGCCATCTCAGTGACATGTCCGTCAGAGACTCTTTACCTAGATCGGTGTTGCTGTATGTTAGACTGACACACAGAAACAATGATCGCCGTGATGCGCGCCCCTAGGGGGTGCATCGGCTTGATGTCCTGGCGATGTCATATGACGTCCGGTCAGGATATCAAAACCACTTTGCCACCATCAGTTTTCTATATGGCGGGTGGCAAGTGGTTAAGAATCCATAGTACCTTTGAGCCCTGGTATTTTTTGATCTTCTACTGCTAAGGAGAGGTCTGCTGACTGTGATCTCAGTATCTCTTATGAGACCTGACAAATGTGTCAAATCACAGGCCCTCCTAGAATGTCTGAGCTGTGCTATATCATGCAGCTGCATCACAATGCCTTTAAGTGATACTAAAGTCTATTTTTTTTTGTTAAAAATAACAAACATATCTATACTTACCTGCTCTGTACATTGGGTTTGCATAGAGCAGCCCAGATCCTCCTCTTCACTGGTGCCTCTTCAGCTTTCCTAGCCCCTCCCTTCTGTCGGGTGCCCCCACAGCAATCAGCTTGCTATGGGGCACCCGAGCCGAGCCACAGCTCTCTGTGTCATGCAACACTGTACCAAAATGACATTTTTATAATTTTGTTCCCCCAAATAGAACATTCTTCAAATTTTAATGCATGGCCACGTGTCTTGTCAAACTCCCTTCCACAAAAAGTGTTATCCCTATTGTGGGGTCACAGGTACGGTATTTATAAACTGAAATCATATCCCCTCTAAAGTGTTTCTTCTCCAGTGAGAATAAGTTCAGTGATTGCAACCTTTCCTCATAGCTAAAAACCTCCAGACCCTTTATTAAAGAGGAAGTAAACCCTGATGAGTTTACTTCCTCTTTCATTCCCTGCAAAGGCAAAGCATAATGGACTACTATGCATCGCATAGTAGCCCATTATGTGTTACTTACCTGACACAGGAGCCAGCGAAGTCACCGCTGTCCCCTGTAGTCCGGCGCATCCATCTTCTTGGTGGGTCTCGCAGCTCCGCCGCTGTCATTCGGCGAAGCCGCGATGACGTCACTCCCGCGCATGCGCAGGGAGCCGAGACGTGCGGCATCTTCGTTATCGAGAATGCCACGCTCAGTGCGCTCAGTGCACCTGCGCACCGCCGTCTACGGCGCATGCGCCGTAGACAGCGGTGCCCGTCTTCGGGCAAATATCTCCTAAACTGTATAGGTTTGGGAGATATTTCTTGGGCCTACAGGTAAGCCTTAATCTAGGCTTACCTGTAGGTCGAAGTGGTTTGTAAGGGTTTACAACCACTTTAATGTTGTTGCCCTTCTTTGCACTCACTCCATTTCCAGGGCATGAAGTTCATGATGAAGGAGCAGGATGAAAAAAAATTCTCGAACAAATGAAATTCTGTTATTGTGGTTTTGGTTTAGGAAAAAAGTATGTAGCACACTCTAGTGTGCTAGAAGTGTAATGCTCTGTTTTTGGAAAGAGTAGGTAATTTTCCAGGCTTGGCTGGCAGCCAAGCCTGGGTGTGTTTTAATTTAGGTTAGGCGTGACTCAGAGCAAAGCTGGGTGACTCATAGGCAGCATCACCAAGACCTCCCACTTCTTTCCAGAATGTTATAATGTTTTCTGGAAAGAAAGGAGAAGAGGAAAGGTGGAGCTGCCTGGGGTATTCTGAGGAGCCCTGACCAATCCCCACCCTGGATTGGCAGGGGGCAAGCCTCCTCAAAAACTCAGGTCAGCACAGCTGGGGAGGATTTGTTCAGGTGGAAGCTGGAGATGGAGTGTTAGGCTGTCGGGGCCTTTCAGGGAGCCCCCCAGCCTGGGGGTGACCTTAGGCCTGGGGCTCGGGTGCGAATAGGACCCTTCTTACGACACACAAAGGTGTCCTGGACTGGTGACACGGGAGCAAGAGAGGACCGCGGGAGAGCACTGCTAGGCAAAGTCTCCAGGAGATGAACAACAGGTCGCAGTCAAGAGGGCTGGTGAGTGGCATACAGTCAGGAGAGGAATGAGGAGGCACGCCTGAGAGGACAGAGATTCCAGTCTGGGATGGATGCAGAGCCAGTGGAGTGAACTGTGGTGGCACGGGCAGTGGAGAGAGGCAGCTGCAGCCAGGATGGCTGGCAGGGCCTGAAGAGGTGGTACTGGGAGCAGTAGCCACATCGACAGCTAGCACTTGGACTATATACCATTTTTTGCTACACTTAAGGGGCCCGTGGTCCATGCCTGCAAAGGACATCCCCCCTAGGCCTGGCTGAGCCAGTGTCAGGCCTACAAATCAGTGCTAGCTGGTCCGGGAAGTGCAAGCAAGTGATGTGCTGGAGGTGTTGAGGAGAGATAGTCTGCAGGGGTGTATATAGTAAGCCTCATATATATTTTTCTGCAATCAGTTTGGGCATCTCATGAGTATCTCATCACCATACAAGTTTATTCCCCTCAATTAAAATACAAAACACCGTTCAAGGACTGGTTTTCTGCCTGAGGGTAAATGAGAACTATGTGCCTGGCTGGGCAGGGTGACAGACGGACTACAACACTCAGCAGCCCTCAAGAGGGTACCACTACAAGTACATACAGTACATATTCTTTCTTGACAATGATGTCAAGGTAGAAAGTTCAGAAGAATGATTTTTCTTAGAATTAAAATCTAACCATGTATATGGGCAGCTTTAGGAATCTCACATTGCTGTAGCAAAGACGGTTTCTGTAAGAACTCACAATACAGTCTGTCAGACTGCGTATAGCTGTATGAATAGAAGATTGTGAGAGGGTCTCATTAAAGAGTTTAAAATGCAGACTACTCACTAGTAAAATTTTGTAGCTTAGCAGTCTTTAATCAGTACGTTTGATTAGACTGAAATGCAGCTTTGTTTATGATTCAGTATCTAAACAACCATTGTTTGAAGGATCCTCCATCTGTATGTAGCACACTGCAGCTTGGCATGAGTCTGTAATACCACTCAAAATTAAATTCATCAGTGTTTTAATTAAGATCTATATTTAGCTCCTATTAAAGAAGAGAGAAATGCAGCACAGGGAAAGATTATATAAAATGATCAACATGTAAATAAACAAGATTTATGAATCTAACACTGGGCGAGTTAAGCACAACCCAGGAGGAAGAGAATGGCATAAGCAATAAGACTCTTTTTAACATTCTCCAGGAAATGCCCGGCTGAAATTTGTATGAAAGATACTTATAAATGTCACTTCATTATGCACAGATCTGGCACAATGCTGACTGAAGGTTAAATGCTAGAACTGACAATAGAGCAGGCATACTATTCCTAAGTGACCTCGTGAAGATGATAAGGATGTTATTCATAGCGTAGGCCTCTGATAATTGGTTAATGGCCTACTACTGGCCCTTTTGTTATATTTTATCTGCTTGGTTTGCTGACATTTTGCCTCCTCTGTCTAATCTGCAAAAAAAAAAAAAAAGTTAAAAAGGAACTCCAGATAAAACACTACATTCAGGAAGAGATGTGCTTTGTGAATAGCTATTGCCTATCTCCATTGTTTGTTATGCTTCATTAAAAGTTCTGATTTCCACTGCGCGGGTCTACTAGAGCTCCAAAAGCCCCTCAGCAGAAAGACTTCAAGGTGGACTATAAAAGCAGGAAACCGATGGAAGGTTTAAGCGATATCCACAGGACTCTATCTGATTTTACACATCTTTCCAGTTTAAAGAGTATGTATGGGGCCAAAGAACAATTGACTAGTAGGCATGTTTAAAAAAAAAAGAAGACAAAAGAAGCTAGATATGTAGATAAATAATTGTATTTTTTGTTTGTGGTTTTCATACTTCAAAACTAAACAAAAAAAAAAAATTACAGTTTGCTTTAAAATGAGCAAATACACTGTATTACCAAAAGTATTGGGACACCTGCCTTTAGTGTCTATGAGAATGTTTGACCATTCTTCCAGAAGAGCATTTGTGAGGTCAGGCACTGATGTTGGACGAGAAAGCCTGGCTCACAGTCTCTGCTCTAATTCATCCCAAAGGTGTTCTATCAGGTTAAGGTCAGGACTCTGTGCAGGCACCTCCACCCCAAACTTACTTTATGGTCCTTTGTGCATTGGTTCAAATCAATTGGTGGAGGGGGGATTATGGTGTGGGGTTGTTTTTTTAGAGATGGGGCTTGACCCTCTAGTTCTAGTGAAGGGAACTCTTAAGGTGTCAGCCTATCAAGACATTTTGGACAATTTCATGCTCCCAACTTTGTGGGAACAGTTTGGGGCTGGCCCTTCCTGTTCCAACATGACTGCTCACCAGTGCACAAAGCAAGGTCCATAAAGACATGGATGAGCGAGTTTTGGGTGGAACTTGACTGCCTGCACAGGGTCTTGACCTCAAACCGATGGCAAATCTTTGGGATGAACAAAGACTGCGAACCAGGTATTTGCTTACAGTGCCTGACCTACAAATATGCTTCATCCGGAATAAGACTGGCATGCCATTAAAGTTCATGTGCGTGTACAGGCAGGCGTCCCGATACCTTTGGTAATATACAGTAGTGTATGTAGTAAGGTTTTTTGGACATTTGGGCTTTTCACCAGAAGTCCCCAGAACATTATATATTTATGAATACAAGGATTCTGTAGAATAAAAATAATAAAAAGAGAAGGAAAGAATAAAGAATATAAGGAAGTGGGCATTTAAGTGGTGATTTTCTGATGATAACGAATACACATAAATTCGTAAAAACAAACGTATATTGAAATATACATGGAAGATACATATCCAAATACATAAAGGGGGCTAACAAAAAGTTATATCTAAAAAATTACCACATGTGTAACAAAACATCAAATGGTATAATATAAAAACTTGTCACAGCATAATGAGTGTTGTATGGAGCTTACAAACATGTTTCCTGGTGCAATGGCTGCTTCCTTAGGGTTTATTCCATAGATTACAGGTGGCAAACACATGGCCTGCGGGCCGAATCCAGCCCGCCAGACCTTGTCATGTGGCCCTCACAGCAGCCTCCAGCCGCTACCTCTTTTACTCTGCAGGTATCCAAGGCAGCAAGGGAAAATATCCTCCTCAGTCCCGCGAGCGAGGCAGCTTTGTATTAGCGCATGTGCAGCCGCTCTCCATGACAATAAGAGTAAACATCTCCCCTCCACTCTGTCTCCGCCTCCACCCCCGCCTCCGCTCTGTCTCCACCCCTGCCTCAGCTTTGCGTCCACCGTCACTCTGTCTCCGCCTCCGATGCTGCTCTGTCTCCGCCACCACTGCAGCTCTGTCTCTGTCTCCTCTCTCTCGCCTCCCCAGTCCATCCAGCGAGTGATTGCTGACAGCTCTGTTTTTTGTTTTGTTTTTCCATCCAGTGGGCTGCATCCTGAGGTTGGGCTTTTTAAGTACTTGTGTTGTTGGAGAGACAGTGTTGTGCTGTTTATTTAGTGCTGATACTGAACACAGAGATCCGCCCTAGAGGGAAGTACTAACTTATAGCCCAATACAAAGGGAGGGAGCCGCCTATATGGGGAGGTACCAGAGCTGGACCAGGTAGGAAGGTAGTAGAGAGTGCAGATGTGAGGAAACTTGGGGGGGGGGGGCATATGGAGGCAGATGTGTGCAGAGGTGGGGGGATCGGAGGAGAGTGATGGGTGCAGAGGTCAGCACCAAGGAGGAGGGGTGGAAATGAGACACTCCTGACCCCTTCACTCTGTACATAGCGCAATCCTGACCCCTGCACTCTACGTAGCGCAATCCTGACCACTGCACTCTACAGGGTGCATTTGTGACCCCTGCACTCTGTACGTAGCGCAATCCTGACCCCTGCACTCTGTATATAGCAAAATCTGACCCATGCACTCTGTATGTGGTGCAATCCTGACCCCTGCATTCTGTACATTGTGCAATCCTGACCCCTGCACTCTGTACATAACGCAATCCTGACCCCTGCACTCTGTACGTAGTGCAATCCTGACCCTTACCCTACAGATACAACTGGCCCATACCATACATACGGGCAACCATACTGATGAATTTGAGTTTGACACCCCTGCCATGCTCAAAATTGTCTGGAACATTGGAGCTAAGGGGAGACCAAAGAAAAAAAACATCCAGTTAGCTACAAACATACAGGAAATGTATGTGCAGGAAATACCCACATACCCTTTCATGCTTTACCGACTCTAGTTCATTCATATGCCAAGAACCAGCATGCTCCTCTTGCATCAGAGGGGGCAGGGTCACCCGTACATGTCACTGGGTAACCCTGGCATTCCCCCTTGTGTCAGAGGGGGGTGGGGTCACCTGTCCACACATCAGGGGTGGCCCCTGGCCCTCGTCCTCAGTTATTTAAGAACTGTCATCTGACTTGTGCGTCATTCTGCCGGGCGGCTCCTACGGAGGAGGCTGTATCATTCATGGATCGTAGAAGGATTACATCGCTGGAATATTTGTTTTGTTTTGTTTTTATCAAAGGACTTGTGACTTTGACATGCACCCCTTTACAGGCATACTATAGACACCCCCAGGTATGAAATTTAAAGGAATATTACACTTTTATTATTTCATTTTAAGCATTATTAAAATCACTGCTCCCGAAAAAACTTCAGTTTTTAAAACTTTTTTTTGCATTGATACATGTCCCCTGGGGCAGGACCCAGGTATCCAAACAATTTTTATGACGATAACTTGCATATTAGCCTTTAAAATTAGCACTTTTCATTTTTCACGTTCGAGTCCCATAGACTTTAACGGTGTTCACGTGTTTGAGCAAATTTTTTGCCTGTTCGCATGTTCTGGATGTGAACCGAACAGGGGGATAGTCATCCTTACTCCCCCACAATTAGAAACACCTCCCTAGGGAACACTTATCCCCTTGATCGCCCCCCTAGTGTTAACCCCTTCCCTGCCAGTGTCATCTATACAGTAATCAGTGGCTATTTTTAGCACTGATCGCTGTATAAATGTCACTGGGCCCAAAAAAAGTGTCAAATGTGTATCTGTCCGCTGCAATGTCACAGCCCACTAAAAATCGCTGATCACCACCATTACAGTGTGTTCAGTTTCAATACACTTCAGGCAGTGTACACAGTATGTAATACAGTGTAGTGTGGTGTTAAAAAGAAAATACCCATCATGTCCAGAAGGCCTCCAAGAAGAGGCAGACGCTCACAGGCCAGTAAAAGAGGGCAAGCAGCCTCAGAAATAATATTTAATAGCAGGGACCGTTACTGCACCCAACAAGAGTAACTGTGAGGGGTTACAGTGTTCTGGCACCACCAACACCTAAGGCCCAATGTTTCTGCCCCTGTTTAACAGGGGGCATGTAATTACAATTTTTGAAATAATATTGAACAGCAGGGACCATTTCTACACCCAACAAGAATAACTGTGAGGGGTCACAGTGTATTGCCACCACCAAAACCTAAGGTCCAATTTTTCAGCAGAGTATATAGTGCAGTCCGTATCGTATATATACTGCAGTTCAGAGCATATAGTGCAGTCCATATAGTATATATACTGCAGTTCAGAGTATATAGTGCACTCAGTGTAGTATATATAATACAGTGCAGGGTATATAGTGCAATGTACAATATATAATATAGTGTATTGAAATTGTAAAGGGGAGCCATATGACAGAATAAAGAAAAAAAACGGCATGAGTTCCCCCCGTCCATACCAAGCCCTTTGGGTCTGGTATGGATTTTTGGGGGGGGGGCCATGCCATTTTTAAAAAGATTTTGGTGTGGCGTTTGCCTTAATATCCATACCAGACTCGAAGGGCCTGGTATATACTGGGGGGTGGGGGGGACCATGTGTTTTTTTTTTTTATTGTTTTGTATGTACAGTATATTGCCGGGAACTGGTAATACATTACAGCCGTGAGCATTTTTTCCTTTAGAAATGTCATTTTGCTGCAGTACTTTTCTAAACATGGGGAACATGCGCTACTTTACAGGCAGACTAAAGGGACCCCCAGGCATGATAGTTAAAGGAATATTTCATTTTTATTGTTTCACTTTAAGCATTCTTAAAATCACTGCTCCTGAAAAAACAGGCATTTAAAAAAAAAATTACATTGATACATGTCCCCTGGGGTAGTACCTGGGTCTCCAAACACTTTTTATGGCAATAACTTGCATATAAGCCTTTAAAATTAGCACTTTTGATTTTTCACATTCGTGTCCCATAGACTTTAATGGCGTTAGCATTTTCGCAGAAATTTTTTGTCTATTCACAAGTTCTGGTGCGAACCGAATCGGGGGGTGTTCGGCTCATCCCTAGAACTGAGTCATCCACAAATCCATATGACTCCAAGCAAATTGGATACTAGTACCTTACCTGCTTGTTTTCTCAAATTTGTTGGAAATTGTCCTGCTTAAAAAGAGGCAATCATTACTCTGAGGTTCTAGGACAATTCTGATTGTACTTGAGTGCAAGATAAAGCAAAGTTGGATTTCTTCCTGTACCTTGAATAATCCTGTTATCAATCCTGTGAGTTTTTCTTTCATTACCTCCGATAGTGAGGCAGTAGCATCAATGTGAGCATGTTGTAGATTGTCAAGGATATGATTTGCATCTGGCTGCACCCTAAACCCTTCCCCAACATGTTGTGCTAAACCTAACTTGTTTCTGAGTACCTCTAGATACATTGTGTTTAGGGTACCCAGTCCCATACCCCCTGCTCCTAAGGCAGTTTCCATTAAGCCTCTCTTTGCTCAAGTATGGGAATATTCTGAATATCCAGATTGCAGCCCCTTCAACATGTAAAATTGGTTCTTTATGAAAACTGCACACATTTGATCCCATTTATCAACCCGGAAATCAGATAAGGTTATCTTTCCATGTATATAACGTAAATTGCATTTCTGCTAGTACTGTCCAGTGAGAGGAGAGTAAAGGGATGACTAGATCTGCTGCCTTTACTATAGGAGCCTTACAGGAGTTTGAAATATTTTTTGCTGGCATAAGAACATCCACCCCATTGGGTACCCATACAACTGTCACATAGATCTTTCCTCACCCTTTCCAGGGATATCAGAGTTTGAGATCAGTAATTGGGATATTTATTCCTGGATTGTCAGGAATAAATTCCTTGTCATTTGCATAAATATCCATCACCCTTCATTGAATGCGTTGCAGAATTATCACACAAATGGACCATCTAAATTTAAGTCTAAATTCAGATCATATCCTTGGTGATCTTGCCAGTCTACAGTCATATGCACGCCTCTCAATTCTTCATTCATTGGCCTTCCATTCACCCACTCATTCACGCTAGCCTGATCCACACCATTGCATAAGCATCCCATTTCCATAAATTTGGACTGTTGAAAGCCAAGAACTGATTTGGGGGCCAATAAGCTGTGTCACTAAAATAATGACCCTCTATTTTAGGGACACAAGTCTCCCTCATTACTTGCAAAACAAAGGCACGTATGGACAGTTTTGGTTGTAAATCCTTTTAGCATTGGTCCTAATTTTTAGGATTACAGTGTTTGTATATTTGGCATAGAGAGCCACATTTGCTCATTCATACCACACAACCTGATGAGCATTACTACAATTACTATAATTTAACTGCCATATACCCTTTTTCTTTGACAGGTAGTTAAGTGGATGTATTTTCCTATCATAGGTGGGATGTTTAGTCCCACCTATGATCAGAATCTCAAGGGTTCTATTAGCGGGATGAAAACACTCGTCCGCTAGTGACCCTGAAACAATTTCTGAGAAATCATAATAGTACCTTATGTTATTTCTCTTTCTCCTGATTGAAGATGATGTAAACAATATACCACCCTTCATAGCTCCCCCTTGTGTGATCTACTTGATATAATTTGTTATTTTTGCATTTTAACCTCCATAGATCTGATCCCTTGGTTAAGTTTGCTATGGACACTTTATAGGTCTTGGTAACAAGATCTGCAAACATTCTCTTTGTAGATTGACTGTCATTTATTCTTTCAGAAAAATATCCTGGGATTAGGCATTCCATATACTTGGGTTTCAAATGCCTTTCACACAAGACAATGTCTTCATCTATGTGATATGTTACATACAGTATGGTATCAGGGCTACCCACTCTGTTTGTTCCCGCTCACCAGGACTAGTCATCTAGTATGTGCAAAGCCTATCTAGTAGATACCCTTCATCAATGTCTTCAAAGGATGTAAAAAAGCTGTAAGGGTGTGGATCGAGGCTTGTGGTATGTTCTAGGTATGGCATGAATGAGTATATACCCATGAAAGTACATTGGGTATAGGAGGAGTACTCATCCTTGTTTGCACTCTACCTTATGGATCTGAGTGTGACTCCAACCCTCAGGTTTTATTACCTATTTACTATACTCCTGTCATGTACCTGGTGATTCGAGGAACCCCTGGTAGGGTAAACAGGAGGCGCAGGAGTGCAGACTTGAATGAGTGCCTGGCAGAGTTGCTAGCAGTGGAACACTGACACAGCAGGATAACCAGGAACAGCTGGAGACTAGAGTAGGCTGGTAATTAGAGGCCACAGGCTGCAGCGCAAGTACAGCAGCTAGCATGAGCGATATCAGCATGGACTGGAGCTCAGGCAGGTGCAGGCAGCCTGGCTAAAAACACTGGTAAACAATTTCAGAACAGACGTGGATACAGAAGCAGACTCAGGTGCAGGCAGGTTTGGCAACAGGCTGGCAGTGAGGTAGCAGAAGGAGCAGGTAGGAGAGTAGCTAAAGACAAGCTGGGGTCGGATGCAGGCAGAAAGCAGGAATAGTCAGGGACAAGCCAGGTAGGTCAACTGGAACAGGTACAGGCAAACAAATAGCAGGAATCACAGGGGACACTGTAAACCAGACAGCACTGGTCCTGGAAAATGAGCCAGTTTAAATAGTCTGTTAAGCACCAAGAACTGTCACAGGGTGCAGGTGTACATGCGCAAACTCGTTGGTATCTCGTTCTGTATTAGCATACACGTGTATCAGTGAACAAAAGTGTGCCCGCGTGGCCCTTCTCAGTGGGACATGCAGCACAGGGGATCTTCTATGGCCGCCATTTCGGTTATTGGCATGCCCTTCCTGACAACTCCTCAAGTGAATTCCAGGTTGCAGGCTCTGTTCCATGGTAGAATGGGACTGGCTTCCCAAGAGCTGGAGTTCCTTGAACAGAAACGAGAACACACTAGCTAAGTAAACTTATAACAAGGGGAGACAGGAACATTTCACCAGTCTCCCTAAAAATTCTTCTGAACTTGTTTGCAATGAGAAGCATGCACCCAAGAGATTTTTCCCTATATCTTCACTGAGGTGGGGGTGGTCAGCAATACTTGGTAGGAACTATTAAGCCTGGGCTCCAGTCCTCTTCGTTAAAATCTTTTGATCACCACCCAATCTCCAGGCTGCAAGGAGTGAGATTTACTGTCAGAATTTGGGTCTGAAATAGAAGAGAAAACTTGGGCATGCAACTTAGTGAGCTGCTTGAGTAATTCCTACACATACATCTTTGACGAACAACGAATTAATGTAATCTCTTTGGTGGAAAAAACAATCTTGTCATTGGGGCTCTCCCAAACAATATCTCAGATAGTTTTTCTGGACCTCTAGGAGTATGTTGCATAGATTTCAACACCATCGGCTACAGGCCATGCCTCTACCCTTCCTGAAAACATATCTGCACACACTAGGACAGTGGAGACTAAACAGCCATCAATTCTCCTGTCATTAGATGCCGAAAAGGCCTTCGACAGGATCCATTGGGGCTATCTGTTGGAGGTGCTTGTAAAATTTGGGTTCACGGGCCAAATGCAGTCAGCTATAGCAGCTCTATATTCAGTCCCTTCCACCAACGTTTTCACTGAAGGTATGTTTTCGGAGCAATTTCTCATCGCTAACGACACGAGACAGGGGTGTCCTTTGTCACCCCTGATTTTTGCACTGGTGATGGAACCGTTAGCAGGAAAAAAAAGGAATCATCCCCAAGTTACAGGAATCCGCATAGGAAAAGAGGAACACACAGTTACATTGTTTGCAGACGACGTTCCCTAACAGCAGTTCATGGAATACTGGAGCAGTTTAATGCTGTGTCATATTACAAAGTTAATGCGACCAAATCAAGTATATTGGTATTATCGCTAAATTCAGAAATGAAAATGTTGCTACAGGAGACATTACCCTATCCATGGGCGGCAGCGTCACTTCAATATTTGGGTATAACATTGACGAGCCAGCTCTCACAGTTATATCAGGCCAATTTCGAGCCCTTAGTGAATACATTTGTACAAAAAATGCATAGACTTAAAATGTACTACCTGTCCTGGTCAGGTAGATTGGTGGCCTACAAAATGATACTACTCCCATAGCTGTTATACTATTTTAGGGCCCTTCCAATCCAGATACCATCACTATTCTATGCTAGGATACAAAATTCCTTATCTAAATTCCTATGGGAAGGAAAGAAAGCCAAATGCCACCAAGGCATTCTAATGAAACATAGGGAAGTAGAGGGTATGGGAGTCCCAAACATCAAAGATTATCATATGGCAGCAATACTAGATCAAGTCAGGGCACGGTATAGAATGGCAGATCCAATACATTGGAGCAAGGCAGAACAAACGCAAATAGAGGTGATGCTAAGGACTTATTGTTCTCCCCACTACTAAAGAAACAAAGGCTCTATAAAAACCACCCAACAATAGCAGCTATGTTAAATGCATGGGAATACTTTATGCAAGTTAAAGACACCCACGTCAAACATACAATTGTACCAATTTCCATAAAAACTCTCTCATTCCTATCACCAGACTTGTCAATGCGACACTGGGAGGAACTTGGTATTAAATACATAGCAGACCTTTATAAGCAAAACAGAATCAAAACATTTGAAGAGATACAGTACAAAAATTTGATACTAGCTACAGAATTTCTAACGTACGCAAGGGTATCTAACATCTAAAATCTTAGTAACCACTACAAATCAGGTTGCTGGCATCCCACAGGAAGTTCACAAGCTGTGGAAGGCCAATTCCCTTGTTAAAAAAGGAATTACCATTATTTATAATTTACTAAATAACAAACTGTATTTTGACACTCCAAAACAGCTTAAAAAATGGGAATTAGATCTAAATATGTCAATATCTCAGGAGCAGTGGAGTCGTGCAATCAAAAACAACTATATTCATACCAAATGTTCAAATTACAAGGAAGTAGCGCAAAATATACATGTAAGATGGTATAAAACGCCATATATATTGTCAAAATACTCAAACAAAGTAACCAACTTATGCTGGAGAGGTTGTGGTCAGGTGGGCAACTTGGCGCATATGCTGTGGTTTTGTATTTCATTGAGGAGCTTCTGGGCGGCAATTTCTGGGATAATTGCAAAAATAATGTGAATACTCAATAGACTGAAAGTTGAGCAAGCAAATTTAAGTATTGATATGGACATTAATCCAAGTCATTGCCGCACATTAGTGATGCACGTACTACATGCAGCCCGTCTGGTCATAGCCCGCAATTGGAAATCATCCTCTCCCCCTTCAGTGAGGGAAGTAATAAAACTAGTCAACGACTCCTATGCTTATGAGAGGACTATTGCATGGAGGGAGGGAAACCAAAAGAAAGTTATTAGCCACTGGACCTTATGGGAAAAATTTAGTGTGAGAAGCTGAATTTACAGCGTAAGAGGGCTATAAATTTCAAAAAGTCGGGAAATATAGTGGTAATAGGTTGATATACCGTATTTTTCGGACTATAAGGCGCACCGGATTATAAGGCGCACTAGCAACGACCGGCTGATAAAATGGATATTTCCATATATAAGGCGCATCGGACTATAAGGCGCACTGGATTATAAGGCGCATTTAATGAAACACAACTCGGATGCGGTACTGTAAGTCAAATTTTATTCAACTCTTTAGCAATAACCATAAAATGGTCTATAACAATAACTCTTAACACTGTTCAGTTAAATACAAAACCAGACACTCACTTTTTCACTTTATTCTTCAATAACTCTTAACACTGTTCAGTTACCGGTGAATACCGTACAAAACCAGACACTCACTTTTTCACTTTATTCTTCTCCCGCAAATCCATCAAATTCTTCATCTTCAGTGTCTGAGTTTAACAATTGGGCGATTTCGACATCAAGCACGCCCGTATCCCTCTCATCATTCTCATCAGTATCCGAGTCAGTCTCGTTGCTGTCATCGGTACCGGTACTTAGCTGTTCAGTGATAATTCCGGACTTCTTGAAAGCTCGGATTACACTGGTGACTGATACCTTCGCCCAGGCATCCACGATCCACTGGCAGATAGTGGCGTAACTCGCCCGGCGTTGCCTCCCTGTGTTGGTGAATGTGTGTTCGCCTTCTGTCATCCAATGCTCCCACGCAGCTCGCAATTTAACTTTAAATGACCTGTTGACACCTATATCTAGTGGCTGCAGTTCTTTGGTTATTCCACCCGGAATGATGGCAAGCACCGAATTAGTTTTCTTCACTTGGGCTTTGACAGTATCTGTCAGATGGGCGCGCATGGAGTCACAGACCAATAGGGATGGAGATTCGTGGAAAAAGCCACCCGGTCTCTTGACGTAAACCTCTCTCAGCCACTCACTCATCTTCTCCTCGTCCATCCAGCCCTTCGGGTTAGCCTTGATGATGATGCCAACCGGAAACTTTTCTTTTGGCAGAGACTTCCTCTTGAAAATTACCATGGGTGGTAGTTTCTGGCCATTAGCCTGGCAACCGAGAACTACAGTGAAGGATGACTTCTCGTTTCCTGTAGTGCGTATAGATACCGTACTGGTCCCTGTTCTCTCGACAGTACGGTTTACAGGTATATCAAAGGTAAGGGGGACCTCGTCCATGTTGGTGATGTGCTCTGGTCGGATCTTCTGTTCATTGATCTTGTTCTTGCAGTAGGTACAGAAAATGGCCAGCTTTTCTTCGTAATCCTTTGGCAGTTGCTGTGACATAGTGGTTCTTGTGCGGATAGAGAGATTCCGCCTTTTCATGAAACGGAAGCACCAAGAGGGACCTCCTCGAAAGTCGTTGATCTCCATGTCGCGTGCGATCGCTGTTGCTTTGAGTCGAATAGAGACAGTAGAGACACTTCTACCTGCGGTTCTCTGTTCAATAACCCACTGTTCAATTTTGTCCTCCAACTGTGGCCATCTTGCTTTGTTTCCTCGGAAACTCAGTTTGGTCTTCTTTACCTGGCGCTGGGCATCTTCTTGCTTCCTCCACTTCCGTACCATTGATTCATTAATGTTGAATTCTCTCGCAGCTACTCTATTTCCATGCTCTACTGCATGACTGATAGCCTTCAGTTTGAAATCCGCATCATAAGCATGTCTCTTAACAGGAGCCATTTTTGGGGCAGCGGGTATACCGTAGAAAATGAACGAATGAATGCGCACACCTCCTGACTAAGATGGCCGTAATGCCCGATCCAAGCAGTGCAGCTTCCTAGCTTTGGTAATCCCACGAAGCTGCACTGCTTGGATTGGGCATTACGGCCATCTTAGTCAGGAGGTGTGCGCATTCATTCGTTCATTTTCTACAGTATACCCGCTGCCCCAAAAATGGCTCCTATTAAGAGACATGCTTACGAAGCGGATTTCAAACTCATCGCTATCAGTCACGCAGTAGAACAACCTGAGAGAGGTTTACGGTACGTCGGTTTACGGTAAGAGACCGGGTGGCTTTTTCCACGAATCTCCATCCCTATTGATCTGTGACTCCATGCGCGCCCATCTGACAGATACTGTTAAAGCGCAAGTGAAGAAAACTAATTCGGTGCTTGCCATCATTCCGGGTGCATTAACCAAAGAACTCCAGCGATGTCAACAGGTCATATATAAGGCGCACCGGATTATAAGGCGCACGGTCGATTTTGTGAGAAAATTTAGGCTTTTACGTGCGCCTTATAGTCCGAAAAATACGGTATGTTTGGTTGAATAATAATGTATATGTTGCAGTACCAATGACAAAATAGAATGAACATATATGCAATATAGACTGAAAGATTTGAAAATGTGAGAGGTTGAACTTCCATACTGTTTAGTTCTATATATAAGGTTGTATGTGAGACATATCACTATGTGAATAACACAGGTGAAGGAAATATGTGACTAGTTAAAAATGTAGAGGATGGAAATTTGTGATCTCGAATGTATCTGTTATATGTTGTGTGTTTATATTTTTGAAACTCAATAAAAAGTTAACTTGGAATTGCTGACATTTTGGCAATTGAATGTAATCAATATGCAGTCTCTGGAAGGGATACTGTGCTTTGGGCAAATGCTTAGTTGTTTTTTTTTTTTTTTAACTCCCAGGATTATGTATCTGACATGTTTCGCACCCTTGACATAATCTTTCCGCAACAGTGGTGAATCCGAGGGCCACCCAGTGAGATGTGATTGTGGAGACCATTACTCCTCTGGACAAGTACCTTTCATCCTCAAAGCCCAAAGTCCATCTATTTCTTTACATCTGTGGTCTTGCCACTTCTGTTTTGTCTTTTCATCAGTATGCAGTGGCGGAACTACCGCCATAGCAACACATGCGGGCGCTATGGGGCCCGCAGTCAAGTGGGGCCCGGTGAGGACAGGCGCCACGGCTCCGCGGGAGATAGCCGGCGGCTCCGCGGGAGGTCCGCGGGTAGTCCGCGGCTCCGCGGGTGGTCCGCGGGCGGCTCCGCGGGTAGTCCGCGGCTCCGCGGGTGGTCCGCGGGCGGCTCCGCGGGTAGTCCGCGGCTCCGCGGGCGGCTCCGCGGGTGGTCCACAGGCGGCTCAGTGAGTGAGAGCGGGCGGTCAGAGGATCCGTGGGAGGCGGATGAGAGTGGCCAGTTCGCTGGTGAGAGAGTGGGCTGGCCAATCAGGGAGCTGACAGGCGGGGAGCATAGAGATGACATCATCTCTGGCCGCCCTGCATCCCTGCAGTGCAGTTCCCCCCTCACTGGGCAGGCAGCCAGGAAGCAGAGAGCTGACATTATCTCTCTGCTGTCTGACTGATAATCTGCTGCCTGACTCAGTGACACAGCAGGAAAGTGGCAGAGCAAGTGACAATCCATAATGTGTGGCAGGCGACGTGGCAAGTGACAATCCGTAACGTGTGGCAGGTGACGTGGCAAGTGAAAATCCATGACGTGGCAAATGACAATCCATAATGTGTGGCAGGCGACGTGGCAAGTGACAACCCGGGACGTGGCAAGTGACAATCCATAACGTGTGGCAGGTGACATGGCAAGTGACAACCTGGATGTGGCAAGTGACAATCCATAACATGTGGCAGGTGACGTGGCAAGTGAAAATCCGTGACGTGACAAGTGTCAATCCGTAATGTGCGGCAGGTGACGTGGCAAGTGACAACCCGGGACGTGCAAGTGACAATCCATAATGTATGGCAAGTGACAATCTAGGATGTGGCAAGTGACAATCTGTAATGACGTGGCAAGTGACAATCCGTAACGTGTGGCAGGTGACGTGGCAAGTGAAAATCCATGACGTGGCAAATGACAATCCATAATGTGTGGCAGGCGACGTGGCAAGTGACAACCCGGGACGTGGCAAGTGACAATCCATAACGTGTGGCAGGTGACATGGCAAGTGACAACCTGGATGTGGCAAGTGACAATCCATAACATGTGGCAGGTGACGTGGAAAGTGAAAATCCGTGACGTGACAAGTGTCAATCCGTAATGTGCGGCAGGTGACGTGGCAAGTGACAACCCGGGACGTGCAAGTGACAATCCATAATGTATGGCAAGTGACAATCTAGGATGTGGCAAGTGACAATCTGTAATGACGTGGCAAGTGACAATCCGTAATGTGTGGCAGGTGACGTGGCAAGTGACAACCTGGATGTGGCAAGTGACAATCCGTAACATGTGGCAGGGGACGTAGCAAGTGAAAATCCGTGACGTGGCAAGTGACAATCCGTAATGTGTGGCAGGTGACGTGGCAAGTGACAACCCAGGACGTGGCAAGTGACAATCTAGGACGTGGCAAGTGACAATCCGTAATGTGTGGCAGGTAACGTGGCAAGTGACAATCCGGGATGTGGCAAGTGGACAATCCACAACATGTGGCAGGTGACATTCTGCAACGTGTGACAAGTGACAATCTGCATCTGGTGGCAGGCGATGTGGCAAGTGGACAATCCGCAACATGTAGCAGGTGATGTGACAAGTGACAATCCTTAATGTGTGGCAAGTGACAATCCAGGACGTGGCAAGTGACAATCCATAATGTGTGGCAAGTGATGTGGCAAGTGACAATCCAGGACGTGGCAAGTGACAATCCATAATGTGTGGCAAGTGACGTGGCAAGTGACAATCCAGGACGTGGCAAGTGACAATCCATAATGTGTGGCAAGTGATGTGGCAAGTGACAATCCAGGACGTGGCAAGTGACAATCCATAATGTTTAGCAAGTGACGTGGCAAGTGACAATCCAGGACGTGGCAAGTGACAATCCATAATGTGTGGCATAATGTGTGACTTATCTATCTTGGCAAGTGACAATCTGGGATGTGGCAAGTGGACAATCTGCAACATGTGGTAGGTGACATTCCGCAACCTGTGACAAGTTACAATCTGCATCTGGTGGCAGGCGATGATGGCAAGTGACACGCTCAGGGATCCCACTGATTTTGCATTATGGTGAGTTGAACTATTTCATTTTATATAACAGAACAGAAATTGGTTAGAAGGCCAGGAGGTCAGCAATGTGTTCCCTTCAGGGGCTGCATAGAGTATACTGCATACTTTGTTGTTCAAAATTAATATAAGCTGTTGCCTGGGTACTGTGCCACATGGGTGTGGTAGTCTGTTGTTCAATGGCATTAGTTCATTTTTTTTTTTTTTTGATGGGGGGGGGGGGGGGGCATACAACATTTTGCTATGGGGCCCTGTGATTTCTAGTTACGCCCCTGTCAGTATGCACTTAAAATTTCACAGTCAAATCTACCTGATCAGGATTGTCAAAGGAAACTGTGGCCATGACGATTTCTACAGACTCAGTACCAGTTACAGCAGCTGCCTTTGAAGTGGCATCTGCTCAAGCATTCCCAAATGAAACATCATCCGTGCCTTTGGTGTGTGTTGCACATTTTAGGACTGCTATTTCACCTGGGAACCAAAGTACCTCAAGGACTTTCTTAATGAGCTCACCAGGTTTTCCACAGGTGGTCAAGAATCCTCTCAGTTTCCATAGTTGGCTAAAATCGTGACATATGCCAAAAGCCTATCTTGAGTCTGTATATACATTGAGCCTTTCTCTTTCCATACTTTGCAAACTTGCATTTGAGCCATAAGCTCTGCCACCTGGGAGGGCTGATGCCTAGGTAGTTTGCCTTGAAAAATGGCTATTTTCTTGCAATGTCTCTGTTATCAATGTAGCTGTATTTATTTTGCATACCTTTTGAGTGTAATATTTGTGGGCGTTAAAAGTGCCAGCTCGTATTTGGTCAATCGTACTGATGAAATGTGCTTTGTGGGGTCTGCATTACCACATGAACCTCATGGGTGAAAGGTGGTCCTATCTCAGCTCCTCTTTCCTGTGCTCGAGCTGGACTTTGATGGTCAATGGAAAAACTCTCTGATCGGTCAGGTAGTCAAGACACCATACACAAGGTGGGGATGATCAAGAATACAAAGATTTATTCCGGCTTCACAGAATAATATGCAATAAACAATAAGGGGTTGTATAGGGGGAAGGCCCCATGAACAACCAATCACATTCAAGCATTATGTTATACAATATTAACCTAAAAAATATTCATAGTATTTCTGCCTAGAGACAAACTCAACGTCACAATGTTTGGCCTTATCACCTTGGCTTGAGACCAATAATCTCAACATACAATATATGTTCTTAACGTCCAGCAACTAAATGTCAACTCTAACCACAGATGCATCCTGCTTCACACTTCGCCTTTGCACTTGTGGTAAAAGTTGCATAAGCTAGCATGAGATGAAAACATTTTCTAAAACATTATCTACTAAAACAGATTCTAAGGAGTAACTCTACCTTTCTTTACAATAGGTACCGTATATACTCGAGTATAAGCCGAGATTTTCAGCCTCTTTTTTGAGGCTGAAAGTGCCCCCCTCGGCTTATACTCGAGTCATCGCTGTCTGCCTGCTCGATCAGCGTGTCGAGCAGACAGACAGCGGACATTCTAAAATTCAAAAGCCGCGCCTCCGCCTCCGCCTTCGCCTGTGATAGGCGGAACACTGAATTTCCCAGCAGTCAGTGTTCCGCCTATCACGGACATCCGCTCATCCTCGTACTACGGACGAGGATGAGACGATGTCCGTGATAGGCGGAACACAGGCTGCTGGGAAATTCAGTGTTCCGCCTATCACAGGCGAAGGCGGAGGCGCGGCTTTTGAATTTTAGAATGGCCGCCGAGGCGCCGACGAAGAGCGGCGATCCTGGCAAGGCACGGGACGGAGGCAAGGCAAGGCAAGGCACGGCACGGCACGGGACGGAGGCAAGGAGGCAAGGCACGGCACGGGACGGAGGCAAGGAGGCAAGGCACGGCACGGGACGGAGGCAAGGAGGCAAGGCACGGGACGGAGGCTCGGGACACAGGTAGGCTGGACACACACACACACACACACACACACACACACACACACACAGGGATGGATGGATGGAGACACACACACACAGGGATGGATGGATACACACACACACATGGATGGATGGATACACACACACACAGGGATGGATGGATGGAGACACACACACACAGGGATGGATGGATGGAGACACACACACAGGGATGGATGGATGGACACACACACACACAGGGATGGATGGATGGATGGAGACACACACACACAGGGATGGATGGATGGATGGAGACACACACACACAGGGATGGATGGATGGATGGACACACACACACAGGGATGGATGGATGGATGGACACACACACACACACAGGGATGGATGGATGGATGGATGGACACACACACACACAGGGATGGATGGATGGACACACACACACACAGGGATGGATGGACGGACACACAGGGATGGACGGACACACAGGGATGGACGGACACACAGGGATGGACGGACACACACACAGGGATGGACAGGCATGTCTCACCCTCGGCTTATACACGAGTCAATAAGTTTGCCAGTTTTTTTGGGGGTAAATTGGGGGCCTCGGCTTATATTCGGGTCGGCCTATACTCGAGTATATACGGTACATAAACTTCCAACGGGTTCCCTAGCAAAATATCTGCAGTCTTGATCAGCATCTCAGCAGCTGCTGCTACTGCCCTCAGGCAGGGTACCATTGCATTGACAACTAAGTCAATCTGACAACTGTAAATAGCCAATGGGCTTGGCATGTGCTCCATGGCCCTGTGTCAGGACTCCAGCAGCATGGCCTCTGGACTCATGACACTAAAGTCAGAATTCCTCTGTATAATCTGGCAGACCCAAAAACTGGGGCTTCACTGATTGCAGCTTTCAACATCTGAATAGCATGCATTTGCTCTTCAATGAGTTACAGTTTCCCCTGTATGTTTACAGAGTCATAGAGTGGCTTACAAACTTTGGACATTGCTGGTATCCATTGTCAGCAATACCCAACCAACCATAGGAATCTCAATTGTTTTGCATTTTGTGGCATTTTGCTATTCAGAATAGCCTTCTTTCGTGCTTGTGTCAAGTGTTTTTTCCTTGGGAGATGCAATGATCCAAAAACACAACTCAGTCCATGCTGTATTGTAACTTGGATGGGGATAATCTGCATCCCTCTTTTCCAAGGTGATTCAACAGGGAGATAGGGGCATCTCTGCATGCCTCTTTCGTGTCTGCTCCAATCAGCAAGTCATCCACATACTGATGGAGAGTGATACCCTCCACCTGTCAAGTCATTCTATACTGTTGCCTTTCAAAACTGAAGGCAAAAAGATTTTTTTTTTACTTTATTTCTTTATTAAGATATTTATTTTGTTTACAAAATACATCAAAATCAAATATGTATCCCTTCAGGCCCCCGACCCCCCAACCCCCCCATTCCTCCCATCACCCTATCAGGTAAGTATATAACAACAATAAATCATTCATAGCTTGGGTGGCCTGAAAGGGGATTGGTGTCGTGGGGGAAATCCTGTCTGGTGTTCCATTTGATCTAAATTCAAACTCTGTCACACTTCCCTCTCATCCCCAGTCTCTCACTCATCCATCCTCTTCATTTTCCCTCTTACTTTGATTCCTATTAGGTCACTTTTCAGCGTTAAGATATTTTTCCACACTATTATTATTCACATATCAATCCCTCTTGCTTCCCACCAAGGTTTCCACATCTTATCATATTTCTTTAAAGTCCCTTGTTTGATATATACCGCTTTCTCTTTAAGAATTACCACATTCATGCTATTTATCCATTCTCTACCGGATGGAGGCGACACCAACAGCCATCTCAGGGCAATCAGTTTCCTTGCCTGAAATAGGCATCTCATAACCGCCAACTGGGTGCTTCCTGGGTTTCCAACTCCTTCAACTAATCCCAGGAGACAATACTTCTTTCCAACCTAGTGGAGGTTTCAAACACCCGATCAATGGTTCCTGTCACCTCCGTCCAGTAGCGAAACAACTTCGAGCATCTCCAAAACATATGAATCATATCTCCTTCCATGTCCCCACATCGGGGACAGCTTGCATCCGGCCATCGGCCAAATTGAAAAAGTTTAGGAGGAGTGTAATAAGTTCTATATAATACGAACAGATGTGACTTCCTCTGAGAGGGAGAGAGTGATACCAATGGAGCCAGTGCAATAATTATATTCAATTTTTGGAAATATCTCCCACATCTTTTTCCCACTTCCTCTTATACATAGGGGCCTCTATCCCTCCCATTTTCCCCTTGTTTATATATGGGTATATTTTCCATATTAAACCTTTCCCTGTTTCTGCATTAATTATTTTTTGGAGAACTGGAATTGTGCTCCATTCTAAAGTCCTCCCTCTAAACTGTTCCTCCAGTGCGTGCCTGACCTGCAAATACCTATAGAAGGATCTATTTTATAGAGCAAATTAGTCTCTGCATTCCTAAAATGTTTTCAGGGCACCATCTTGGTATAACTGAGCGATACATTTTATTCCACATCTGTCCCATTCTCTTACCTTCCCCATCTTCTGCAGTTCTCCTTTTCTTCCATAAGGGGTATACTCATTGAAGGCAAAAAGATATTGACAGTCAGGGTGGAGCGGTACAGTGAAAAAGGCATCCTTAAAATCAATAACTGTGACATATTGATTAGAAGGGATGATGTTACTCAGAATAGTGTGAGGAGTATTATTTTGTTCATTGATGTTTTATTGAAGTTTTTCAAGAAAAGCAAGACAGGAAAACAAAAAGTAAACAATGGGGGCTATTTACTAAAGTTGAAGTGTGCAAAATCTGGTGCAACTCTGAATAGAAACCAATCAGCTTCCAGGTTTTATTGCGAAAGCTTAATTGAACAAGTTGAGGTTAGAAGCTGATTGGCTACCATGCACAGCTGCCCCAGATTCCGAGTGCTCCAGTTTTAGTAAATCTACCCCAATATCTCATAATACATTAGTACAAAGTAAGAAGAACATCTGAGTGGATACTCATGCCAGAGCATAAGTAGCAAACATAAATGTACAATGGAAATGCTAACTGTAAGGTTGTAGGAATTGTCTTACACCTCCATACACCACAGCTTGGAACAAACTGTGTCATGGTGGGGAGACAACATGATCAGCCTTTAGTTTCAATTTCTTTCTATTGAGATTTTCATTCAATAATGTTTTATTTAGAATTCAAACAATCAAAACCTAAAATAACAGATATAAAAGACTAGAAAGGCATGTAAGGGAGCATAACTGGGATTAAAATACAATCCCTGGGTTCTTAATTGCTAAATACATTGAGAAGGTTAGAGCAGGAGTGGCGTAACTTGCTATTACAATTTTCTCTAAACACAAAAAACTAACAGTTCTTTATACACGAACTAAGTGCCAAAAGGGGTTATGATCCAACCACTTCCTAATCAGAGACTGAGCCCAGGATAGAACTACTGATATGTCTGAAACAAGGAAAATCCCTAACATGTTGATCAGAATAAAACAGCAATAAACAATATAGGGGGAAAACAGAAACAGGAAAAAGAGGGGGAAAGTTAAGCAGAAAAAGCATGCAAGAGCAATAGGGGTATGGCACCAAAGAGTCTTCATGAGCAAGAATCATTACTATTCAACTAGAAGGTAATTGAATATAGTTCTTCCATGGTTCCCAGACTGCTTCAAATTTACCAGAGGAACCCAGTAGGAGGCTAGCTGTCTTCTGAATCATTATCCAGGAAACATTACGTTTTGCTGCTGCAAAAGAATACTGTCGGCTGTTTGCAGGTATGGGTTACCGTAATCTTAGCCCCCAATAAAATAAAATGAATGAGTTTTTGGGTGGGTTTGGAACATGCTACTGGTTTATAGTTCAATAAGGCCAGCTCGGGTGTTTTCAGAATGGTTAGCCTGGTTACGTTACGCAGCAAACAGAATACTCTATTCGAGAAGTCTTTCATGCGAGGGCACACCCACCAGGTGTGTAAGAAAGAACCCACAAGACCACAACCTCTAAAACACAGCGGTGAGGAATCCAGAAATATGTTGCCAGGCGGGAGGGAACCAGGTACCAATGAGTGATAACTTTGATACTAGCCTCCATAAGGGTGGAATTTATCATCCCCTTGAAGGATTTTTTAAATAATAAGAACCAGGTGTCTGCCTCCCAACTGACTTACATATCCCGTTCCCAGCTCAGAGCATAAGAAGGTTTGTGCAGGTTCTCCGTCAGTGAGGCATAAATCAAAGAAATTCCTCCCTTCTGATCCAGGATTTCACAACACCATTTTTCATATGCAGTTATTTTTGGTGGATCCAGCTTCACTTCCCAAATGGAAAGAAGGAAATGGCGAATTTGGTGTAAACGGAACCTTTATGAGGAGGGCATGTCTAGGTTACTGATACAATGACTCTCCATCAAGGGACCCTTAGAGGACAGGAAGTGACCAATTCTGTACGAGCCTTTATTCGTCCACAACTGGACCACCCAATGTCTTGGCCTGGAGGAAACTGGGGGTTATGAAAAAGGCGTGGCAGCAGACAGAGACCAGAGAGCATTGAGGAGAACTTATATAAAGTGTCACATAGGGTCATTGAATGAGATAGAGTGGGGGCTAATATTAGGGGACAGTTTTTAGGGGGAACCCATACCAAAAAGTCAATTGTATGCAAAGGGGCTGCCTGTCTCTCCGTGTCCACCCAATCTGGTTTATGGCCTTGAGCATAAATGACTGAGAACTGTGTTAGTTGGGCTGCCTGATAATACTTCCAGAGATTGGGTAACCCCAGACCTCCTTGAGTGTGTCTTCTATATAAGACGCTCTTCTGGCATCGGTAGTCTTTATTTCCCCAGATGAGTTTCGTTAACTGCGACTGAAATTTCTGCAGGTGTGAATTTTGGACCGGGATAGGAAGTGAGCAAAATAAGTAAAGGATCCTTGAGAGCAGGGTCGTTTTGACAGAGTTCAGCCTACCCAGCCAAGAGAGGTCACCTTGCCCCTAGCTGGACAGATCTTCCCTCAGTTTTTTTAACATGGGGGGACAATTTTCACTATAAAGCTGATTCATGCTGGCCGCTAAGTTGATACCTAGATAAGGCATGTGCTTGTTGCTCCAGAAAAGAAAAAAAGGAAAGTGTTAATGAAGTCTCTCAACCAAAGAGCTGGAAGAGGTAAAGTTTAACCCAGCCAATTTGGTCATATTTACCTAAAGTCCAGAAGCCCTCCGAAACTCCTGTAGGAGTTTAAAAATAACTAGAGTGGAGATAAGGGCGTTAATGAATAAAAGCAAGCCATCTGCAAATAAAGCACATTTATGAGTGCGAGGACCACACTTTATCTCATGTATAGCAGGATGATTCTGAATAGCGATGGAAAGAGGGCACCCCTGTCTAGTACCTTTATAAACTGGAAAGGGGTCCAAGTAATAGCCTTTAAGTTTGATTTGGGCACTTAGGTTAGAGTATAGAGCCATTAAAATCTGCAAAAATGTGGACCAAACCCCGTCTGCTGAGAACTTCATACACTGATAATAGGTAACCCTCCTGAGAAAAGCCCCCATCCCAGTCTGTTCACAAAAGGGAAATTACATCTAGTGCTCTACGAATATGGTCCAGGCCTTGTCTCACCGGGATGAAACCCACCTCCTATAAATATTAACAGTCTGTTGGCCATAGTTTTGGTTACAATTTTGAGATCATTATTGATCAAAGAGATGGGTCTATAGTTGCCTACGTCGGAATGTTATTTGCCTAGTTTGAGGATGACCGAAGCATATGCCAGGTTAGCTTCACTGTTCAAGGTGGACCCCCCCCAAAAGGGAGTTAAAAAAACGTGTTAAGTATGGGGAGAGTGTGGGACCAAATGCTTTGTAATAGGAAGGGGAGAATCCATCAGGGCCTGGAGCAGAACCCTTCTTAAGGTTTTCGAAAGCTTCCAAAAATTCAGATTCTCCTATTGGTTTTTCAAAAGTCACTCTATGTCCCCTTTCTAATTTAGAGAGTGGGATCTCATATAAGAAATCTGTAAGGTTATGAGAACAGCAATCCTCTTCTGCCTTATATAATTTTGCGTAAAAGTCATGAAATGCAGCCATTATCCTTTGGGAGTGTACCCACAGAATCACGTATTTTAGGGAAAGAGAAAGAGCGGGGCCTAGGAGAAAACTTGGCAGCCAGTTTGAGCCTATTCTGTCCTTCTGCAGGTAGAAACGGCATTCGTCCACCGAAGGTGCTTTTCGGCATGAGTGGTCATAGCTATATTCAGTAAAAACAGGGGTGAACAGCGGCGCTAGATATGGTGATAACATAAAATTATATAGCAACTGAAATATAGGTATACATAAAATGTGTGTGAATAAGCACACATAATATCAAAACATTTGTTTAAAACATAATGTCCATAAATTATACGAGATCTTGTATGATTAGTACCTGGAGGCAGCTCCCTTAGAGTGAAGCGATGACCTCTGTGTAGAAATGGGAACAGAGGGGCGCCAGACTGAGTGCAGTATAAATCATATATTTAATAAAAACAAGTAGTAACTCAGAGGTTACATTAGATGAGTTCAGTATCTGGTGAAAATCGCCAGTCCTGGAGTCTCATAAATGTCTTCCCTTTGCAGCCTGGGGCACTGGTGTGACCATGGTCTGATGAAGAAGCTGTAGCTTCGAAATGCATTACCATTCCTTGCCACCGTGAATAATCACATTTCCTGTTCCTGTGAAGTCACGACCAGTTGCTTCTTGTTTCCTGCCTCCTGGTTCCCAGCATTCTCTGGATCCCTATAAGATCACACCAGTGCTCCAGGCTGCAAAGGAAAGACATTTATGAGACTCCAGGACTGGCAATTTTCACCCCATACTGAACTCATCTAACCATGCATATTAAATGACTAGAATTATAATAATTAGGAAGGAAGACACTATTAATATGCATGGTTCAGGTATACTTAATTATGGTAATTTGGAATGAAGTAACAAACTAAGATTACCCATCAAATGTATAGTGCAATGCGAACGTCACAAATATATATTTTATTAATTATATTTTATCAATCTTATTTTTTAGTTTTAGTTCTCGTCTTAAACATTAAGTAATAAAAAAAACTACCAATTGACGCCGCAGTAATAATAATCTTTGGTCCGAAATACCACATCAAAAATAGCCGCCGGAGACCAGAGGGGAGTGTCCTTAATCGCTGAGGTTCATTATCAAATACAGGCAATTTGGACTTCGGTCTTAAATACCTCAGCAAAAATGGCCGCCGAGTGTTCACTATGAGCTGTCTGGTCTCCGGTCTGCAATGTCTTACAAAAAATGGCCCCGTAATCATGTGACCGCATTGCCCTATAAAGAGGAAGTGAAGCAGGCACAGATGTAATGCTCAGAAGACGTCAGTATGACAAAACTAGTAGAGCTGAGATACACAGACATCCCTGCGTCATTTCCGGTTGACGGCGACAGTGTCAGCAGTAGATGCTTTTATATTTCATGTTAAATGTGAGTACATTTCCACACGTTTTTTTTTTTACAAATAAACAAGGTCTTTTACAATATTACACTATTGGGATCCTTGGGAGTGCTGCACAGTGGCAAAAACTGTGAATGCTCCATACCCCGGGAGGGGGAATGATTTCTGATGAGTGCAGTCACAATAAGAGCATGGATAAATCAGGTATGCTGTGTGCACCTTCCAAGAGCAACTAGAGCAGCGGGGGGGTTATTTTCCTTCGCCAGCAAAAAGCACTTTCATCTACTTAATCTTTTTGGGACTATGAACATTTATATTGGTTTTATATTACATTTTTAAATTGTATTAGTATATTCACATTGGAAACATCTGACCACGTTGGAGATATATAATTAATTTAGCATTTTTTCACGCAATGATGGGCTTTTTTTTATATTTTGTAACCATATTCTATGGATTCATTTTGTGAATTTTGTGTGTAGTATCACATCTTATACTATAATTGTGTGCAATTTTTCTGCATCTATATCATTACATACAATAGATTTTATTTTTATTTTCATTTTTATTTTTCACAAGCTATATTAATTAATTGTACTAGGCACATCATTATATCACTAATTATTTAAGCTATTTAAATGAACAGCGCCACACCTACCTCTATTTTCTTTTTCTAAAGTAAGACTATTACTTCTGTTATCTCAAGAATGATTAGCACAAACTTGGATAATCAGAACCCTATGAGCGCTTGGTGTACAGAAGGCAGGTAATTGAGGCACACCTTATCTGCAATATGATTTGTAGCAGTTACAATATAGCCATTGTTCACAGGTCTAACTACAAAGCTTACAATCCCCAGTTAGTAGTTTACAAAGAAAGACAGATTCATACACATCAAGATCATTCAGTGTGACTTATGCCCACAGGTGCCACAAAGATTGGGAAGTGTCTTGACCTAGTCTCATTCGAGAGTCAACTGGAACTGCTTTTTAGCAGAAAAGCACAGATCCTATTTTTTTCACTGCCTCCAAGAGTCCAATTAGAGCCCTTATCATTCACGCTGACACCCTCCTGCAATTGTTTCTAGTTTCATAGTTAGTAAGGTTGAATAAAGACACCAGTCCATCCTGAGCAAGTGTCTACACCTATCCCTGTACATTGCACACTCACATCGGTCCCTACCCTTAAGGAAGCCCACAATCTAAGGTCTCCATTCATATACTAGGGCCAATTTTGGACAGAAGCCAATTAACCTACCTGCATGTCTTTGGCGTGTGGGAGGAAACCGGAGTACCCAGAAGAAACCCACACAGGAACAGGCAGAACATGCAAACTCCAGGCAGGTAGTGTTGTGTTTGGGATTCGAACCAGCAACCCTTTTTACTGCTAGGTGAGAGTGCTACCCACTACACCACTGTGCCGCCCATTGCTGTGGGCAATTGTGCGCAACTGAGCAGGATATTTTCTCATACACACTTAGAATTATTTTTTTGAATTATATTTTTCATATCAGTCTCATCAAAGTATTAGTACAGACAAAAAGGTTTTATATAAAAAAAAAAAAAAAAAACAATGTTCGAAGAAGCTTACTATTCCAGGTGTTCAAACAGGGGAGACAAAGACATAAATAACTCTTACCATTTTAGGAGTTAGATTTGTCTGGTTCAGCTCTGCCTTCTACATAAGAAGTCACAATCACCCAAACGTTGAAACTCCTCAAACGTGGCACCATCTGTTTTGGCTACTCTCACTACCTCACTTATTCCTTTGATCTGTTCTGGGATTATAAATATAATAAGTGATCAACGCCTTTTATCTACGTAAAAAAAAAAAGACTGAACTTGTTGTATCTCTTTCATAAAAAGGAACATTAATAATGAATCACCACTGTGCTAAAGAAAATTTGAATACAATGTAATTATTACAGAAGAGAAGCTAGTCCATAATCAAATCAAATATAGTGAGTAATAAAAAAAAGAACGATTTTACAATAGAAATACAAACACTATCAATATATTAAGAGAACTTGCAGGACAGAAGAAGTTACAGAAAAGAGAAACTAAAAAATGAGAGTAGGGGGAGCATACTAGCGCCCCCTACATATGGGAATAGGGACAAGGGAATTTCAGTTAGATTTCATAGCAGTAATTAATTGGTTACTTACCTGGTCACCTGATCAATCTTCCAGAATATTCTTCAGTTACATCAGGTGATCCAACGAACCTATGAAAATAAACAGAAGGTTATAAAAGGAAAACAACCAACAAATTTTATCAGAACGACGGTTGCAGCAGAAGAAAAAGGCGCCCGCCCTCCCCTCCCAATGTCGCGGTCATTCCCCTTCCCTCCCCCCGTTTTTACTTGGTAGCCATCTTTTAATTTTCATTGTTGGTATAATGTTTTGTTATTACTTTATGGGTTCGAGCTTTCAAAGCTGAACCTTTTTTGGTATTTTATAATCTAAAGATGATTATAAAGGTTATATCGTCAATGTGTGTATATGTTCAATGTTAAGTTGGTTAATATATATATCGTCATGCCAATAAAATAAAGGGCCGCGCCCATTCATACCACAGGAGTGAGTTATTAGCTTTATTTTTATTTAAAGTCATTAAGAAATTAAATTTGTTATCTAGTCCCATAATGCTGATACATTACACAGATGTGCTGGTCTCCTAACTGCCTGGGCTCAAAGAGAAAATGAGAGCTTTGACTTGTTTTTATATCCTCTTGCTGCTCAACCCCACCAAGTTCCCTCCATTCACCACCATGGAGCACTTTGATTGGTTCAAAGTTACATAGAATCCCTATTGGCTGGAATTCAAGCCTAGTTGGCTATCATGCTGATCACACAAAACAGATCTCCAGTGACGCAATGTCTGAAAGTACAAAGAGAAGAAAGAGGGGGCACCTCTGGGTGCAGATTTTTTTAAAAAGGTTTATTCACAATTTCTTAGTAACAAAAGGATTTTGCACTCACATGTTCCATAATTAAAACGAGCATTAAAAGTCAGGGGGGGCATCTGATTTGATCCATCATCTGTTAGTCCAGTCCTCATGTGTTCTCTTGCCTTCTCAGAGCGTTTCCACTGGTGAGGTGTTTCAAAAATATCGGCTGTAGTGGACGCAGAGGATGTAATTCCAAAGCGAGGCTTGGTAAACTATGGCAAGCAGGACGCGGGACTATGACGTCATATCCTGACGACGCGTTTCCTGAGCGTTCAGGTCGAGATAGAGGGACGACCACGCTCTTTCATCAGGCCAATCAGAAGAAGGGGGTGAGGTAAGGATTTAAATAGAGGTAATATTAACTGTAGGGCGTGACTGAAATGTGAGGTGGGGCTAAGCGAAAGTGAGGCGTGACTTGAGACTGAGGTTATACTTAGCAATAATAGAGACAAGGGCGGGGAGGGGAGGACAATTGGAACGAAAGTGGGAGTAGATAAAAACGTGAAAGGGGAACGTAAGAGGAGGCTATGAAAATAGTACATAAAAAAGAGGGGGCGTGACAACGTAACACAACGGGTTGAAAGGGGACAAAATAAAAGGAGTGTATTTAATTATATACAGGGATTTGTAGTACGGAACATAAATAAAAATAAAACGAGCAGAAAAAAATATATATATATGTAAGCGGAAATAGAGTATAAGAGATATAAGGACTGATAAGAAGGATTGGATGGAGCTAGATAATAATAAAACGGGGAGGGAAAGAAAGGGGGGGGGGGTTAGTCCTTCACGAATAAGGGTTACTATGGGGACTAAGAGAAACATTGTGTGTATTGTCATACGCTGGAAGATGAAAGGGAACAGATGAGAATAAATAGCAGAGGAACTGAAAAAGAAATGAGAGCCCACAAAGGTATAGCGCAGCAGGATGTTAGGGGAGATGTTAGTCGGAGAAATGTGGGTCTTTTAGTTGTATATAGAAGGATTGATAAGGGAGATGAAAGGGAAGAAAATGGCAATAGGGACAGATAATAACTATTAGTATAAAAGGGGGGGGGGGGGTAGGGATGAAAGGGAAGGAAATAACTATGGGGATAAATTAGTTGCTAAAAAAATAAAAATACAAATAAAAAAGTAGCTATGGGGACAAGATTACTATTAATATAAGGGGGGGGGGGGGGGGGTTGGTGAAAGGGATGAGAGATGAAAGGGAAGGAAGTAACTATGGGAGCAAATAATTACTAAAAATAAGGAATTGAACTAGGGCTGAGACCTGCTTGCCACAGTAACCGATTGCCCAATTATGAGGAGAATCATAGTAGTAATACTTAAGTGATATAAAATCACATGATTAAATGGAACAATATATATATATATATATGTAAAATATACATAATTATATAAAAAAAGGTTATTTTCTGCGCTAACGGTAAGTATGAAAGATTTCCTTACAATTTAGACTGCACAAATGGTACAAAAGATGCATAGCAATAAAGATGACAAAAGAGTAAAAATGTTCAAAAAGTGAACTTATAGTAAACCTATGTTTAAGGGTACCCAATTGGGTATAGGAACGGATCCATATGCCAACAGAGAGAAAAACTGAAAATAAAAAAATAATAAAAAATATATACAAAAAAATCTAACTGATAATAATAAATAAAAAATAAATAATAAATGTAGATAATAAATAATAAGTGTGCCTGGGGGCCCAAAAGAATAGAAGGGTAGATGCTTACAAAGAATATTGTAAGTGCAAATGATCTGCCCTGTATTACATTTGAGGCCCATGATCGGAGATTGCACAGCAGACCACATTTAGTCTAGTCAATATAGAAATAGCAACTTTATGTAGGAGACTGTTTTTCGGAAAAAGCTTTTTTTGGGACAGGGAAAGGAAAGGGGGGGGGGGGGGAGATTATATATCATATGGCACCCACCAGGTAGCCTGGCCTGCTCCTGGTGTTTAGATTCAGAGGATAGTAGCAATTTCAATACATTCATTAATTCCCCCCGGGGAGAGTACATCCAGGGTATAAATCCAGAATGTTTCACGAGCACATCATTTTTTAAATCTCTCCGCCGGGGGAAGAGGTTTGAGATCTGCTCAATGACCCGTACTTTAAGGCCTATTGTGGATCCTTTGTGAAAGTGGGCAAAATGTCTTGGCACACTATGTGGGTCTATGCCTCCTTCTATTAATATTCTGTGTTCTCCGAAGCGCTGTCTGAGTGTCCTGATGGTTCTCCCCACGTAGATGAGGCCACAAGGGCAACTCAGACCATACACTACGAATTCGGACGAACAATTGAAGAATTCTTTTAGCATGTAAGTCTTGCCCTTGGTAGTGAATTATTTTTGTCCGTGAACGACGAACTTGCAAGTTTTACAGAGTGCTTTACGGCACTGATACATCCCGGTTAGGGGTATCAGTTTAAAAGCCGTGGAGGGGTTTCTTTGAATTTTAAGTTTACTAGGTGCGATTTTATTTCTTAAGTTTGGGGCCCTGCGATAGGTAACAGAAGGCCGAGCTGGAAGTTCACCTCGCAAATGTGGGTCCTGTTGCGGGATGCCCAAATGTTTTCTCAGTATTTTTTCCATAGTTTTATACTCATTGTAGAATGTGGTAATGAATCTGCTGGAAAAATCATGTGGGGGCGGTCAATTTTAGCCGCTTTCCCCAGAAGACATTGTTCAAAGGCGTCATCTATAAGTGATACAGGGTAGTTTTTTTCAAGGAACTTTGTTTTCAGGGTTGTACTGGATTCTATATAGTGAGCTTGTTTTGTGCAGTTTTGTCTGAGGTGCCAGAATTGCCCCTTTGGGATGTTCTTAATCCACTTTGGGTAGTGGCAACTGTTGAAGTGTAGATAAGAGTTACCCACGGTAGGTTTTGCATAATTTGTTGAAATAATAGCATGGCCTTCGTGTCCCAATTCTAGATCTAAAAATGCTGTAGTGTCAGGATTCATATTGGACGTAAAAGATAGTTCGTATAATAATCCGTAAGGGTTATTATTACAATGTTGAATGAACGGGGAAATTAAATTGACTGCACCATCCCAAATGATGATCAGGTCATCTATATACCTTCCAAAAAAGATAATATTTTCTGCGAAAGGGTTGTTTTTGTAGATAAAGCGAGATTCCCAGAAGCCCATTGTGAAGCTGGCATATGAGGGCGCAAAGTTAGCGCCCATAGCTGTGCCTTGGATCTGTTGGTAAAAATCGCCATTAAAGGTAAAATAGTTGTGTGTTAGGCAAAAATTCACAGCTTTAATCACAAAATTGGCCTGGCGCAAGTTTACTAGGGGATCATTGGTTAAGTAGTTCTCTATTGCATTAAGACCGAAAGCATGTGGTATGGAGGTATATAGTGAGCTAACATCTAAAGAGAGCCATACATATGAGGGTTCCCATCTGTATGGGGCCAAGAGCTCGAGGAGGTGGTGACCATCCCAAATGTAGGATTGGAGTTGTGTCACAAGTGGCTGTAGGAACTGATCAATATACAGACTAAAGCCAGTAGTGACGCTATCCATGGCAGCCACTATTGGTCGACTGGGGGGGTGTTGGATATTTTCATGTACTTTAGGCAAGTAGTAAAAGTAAGCAATCTGATACAAGTTCTTATGTAAAAAGGCACCTTCAGTCTTGGTGATGATGCCCTCTTGGAGGGCAGACTTAATTAGGACCTCAGCTTCTTTAGCAAAAGCATTGGTCAGGTCATGGGTAAGTTTTTTGTATGTAATATCGTCTGCGAGGAGGCGGAGAAATTCCGCTACATAGTCAGATCTATCTAGCAAAACTATTCCGCCCCCTTTGTCTGCGAACTTAATTACTAAATCTTCTTTACGTATCAAATTATCTAATGCTTGAATTTCAGACCGAGTGAGATTATTATTATTGGATTTTGGGGTGGTATTACACAGTTTGGTCAGATCAGCATAAACCACCCTGTAGAAACTTTCGATATAGGGGCCTTTTGATTGGGTAGGGAAAAAAATTTATTTGGGTTTCAGTGATGTGTGGGTGATGGGGGGGATGAAACTAGATGTTGGGTGAATAGTTGTGATGTCAGTTCCTCATCGTTTGAAATTTCCAGATTGTCAATGTCAAACATCAATAGGTCCGAGCTAGAATCAGACAAATCATGAATCGAAGATGTGATGGGAAAATTGTCCGGTTCTTTTGCCTCTTTGGTATTCTTTTCCTGTTTTATATGTAAATGACTTTTAAGAGTTAGGTTGTGTACATAATTATTCATATCTTTGAAGAGGGTGAAGGGGTTGGGTCTATTTAAGGATGCGAAATTTAGTCCCCGACCAAGCAATGAGATGTCAGCGGGTGATAAGTCGTATGAGAATAGGTTAAAGATTTTTATCGTTTTTGATGTTTCAGTATGTTTGCGTAAGTTATTCGTTCGCCCTCCTCTACAACCTCTTCTATGAGTTTTCTTTTTTGGGGGTTTGGGGTCGGAGGAGGACTTTTCACTAAAAAAGACGGTGTGATACAATTTGGTCTTGAGGGTGCGATCTCTAAACTATAATTTATTAGGGATGGGATGTCAGGAGATTCAAAAATGCTATGGCTTTTTGTTTTTGGATTAATGAGGGTTAACTGAATCTCATTCACATTCCCATTGTGGGAATTATTGTTTTTATTTATGTTTTTATTTTTATTTTCAACGGAGGATTTTAATCCCAAGGTCAGGGTTTGTATTTCCCTGGCTTCAATAGAATCCAGTCTTACTCTTTGGATCTCGGGGGGTCTATTATAAAACTGATTGAGGGATTTTATTAGTCCATCCATCTTAGCTAGATTCCTATTGTTATTCTTGTTTTGCTTCTCAGTAATACGTGAATAATTGGGACCTAGAATATTGTTTTTTGGTGAATGGTTATCACAATTAAAAGGAATGATGGGGCTGAAAGGATTGATGCTCATTAATGCAGGGGGGGGGTCTGTTTGGAGAGTTTATTTATAGTTGGATGATCCTTATCATTGTTGGTTCGAGGTTACAGATTTCAGGGGCTTCAGGGGCATCGGGTACTGAGAGCTGGTGACCAGTTTTCTTTTTTTTTTTTTTTTTTTTTTCCATAAAGAATTTATTGAAGTTTCCAATAGTACAATAACAGTCGTTACACAATGTCAGTTTTCTGATTCCAGGAGAAGATGCGATTCATATTATAATCGTCTAGGTCCCGTTTGAATTTGCCAATTTAGTGGTAATGAGATCGTCCTCTTGTTTCCTGGTGTTTTTCTTTAGAGTGTCTAGCCAGAGTGCTGAATGGCCTAAAAATTTCCTCTACAGTTTTTTGAATCTGTAAATTCAATTGGTTGTATTTCTCGGTCCTATGGGACACAAGTATCCCCATCCATTTAGTTGCACAAAACTCTGCCACCCCTATCCATTCTTTTCTCCCAAGATCATTTAAAAAGAAGGGGGGATTTTTCTTAACTCGTAGTCCCCTGGGAGAGATTTTTGTTTCTATATACTTTTCTAGAAAGAACCTATCCCACCATTGTACATTGGTCATATGGATGGTCCTTTCTAGCTGTTTGAATTTTCCACAAAGATTGTGGCGGATTTTTCCATTGAGTTTCGCTACAATAGAAAAATCCATAGGCGATAAATAGGAGTATAGTTGGTCAAGGGTGGTGTATCTATGGTCTGTTATAGCCGTAATAATATCCATTATATAAAAAAAAGGGGGGGGGGACTTTTTCTTGAAGGGGGTGGGGGGGTTTGAGGGGGGAAAAAAAAGGAGGGGGTTGGGGTGTTTTTTGGGAAAGGGAGCGGGGGATTAGTGTATATACGTAGACAGCAACAATAATATTATTTGATATGCAGCACAACAGTTTCATATATACAGCACAAGACAAGTTAAGGCGCAAAAAATCATATAATAGTATGTCCAAACAAGGGAGAGGAGAGCTGTCTACACAAAAGGGGGCAACAATGAATACAGAGTGACTCTGTAGCTAAATGGTCGGGTCCAGGAGGAGATGTCTTAGTTCTTTAAGAAGGAAATTCCGCATGCAGGGCTGCCACCATCAGGGGGCTGAAACCAGGCTCCCAGATTGCTAGAAAGTACAAAGAGCCTCTGGGTGCAGATTTTTTTAAAAAGGTTTATTCACAATTTCTTAGTAACAAAAGGATTTTGCACTCACATGTTCCTTAATTAATTAAAAAGTAAAAAGTAAAAATAGTGTAGCGCTTCAATGGTGATAGGTGTAGTCAACATAAATTAAAAGGATAATCATGTAATAGAGATCATATAAATGATATAGATACCTAGAGAAGAAAGTCCAAAATTGGGCACAAATTTCACAATGTAGCTGGCACGGGGGTGACCGAACCGTCACAAAGGAGGAAGAGATCACACTAGGCGGATGTATTCATGTGAATCTGCTTGACTGTAAACATCAAGGAAGGTAGATAAATACTTCTTACCAACTCTGTTGGACTCACACAGTCATATGACAGTTGAGTCTGAAAGGCTTGAGGTCACAATCTGGGACCAAGGAGTATGTGGAGGGAGGTCTGTTGAACTGGTGGAGGAACTCCAAACGGCTGTATGCCCGATAATGTATTTCACAGATGGAACATCAAGGTTGTTTGTAGTCCAGCTCAGACGCGGCCCGTTACACCGATACTCCAATCTCCCCCAAATGGGGAGGAGGGTATTTGGGGGTTTAGACCAAAAAGAAGGAAAAAAAGAAAAAAGGGCTCCACATGGTGCGGGTCAAACGGTATAAAATGGTAATTTATTAAAGTCAAAAGGTTATTAATGACTTGGTGATCACAAAAAATAGAGTAAAATGAAATTAAAAGCAATGTAGGGTGCCAACAGCTAGCCCAACGCGTTTCGACACATATGTCTTCGACAGGGGCATGTTGGGGCCCACCACATTGCTAACAAATATATAAGGAGTCAGAAACAGTTCCGCCCACCAAGGGGCGGAGAATCCTGTCTCGGACAGCCTCTTACAAATACAATGAACAATTTAATCGGATCAAGATAAGCATGTTCAAACATAATAAACAAATACAAATATCGTCTAATATTCCTACTCATACGAGCTGTTAGATTAAATTTAGTAACAATAAAGAATGGATATAAGCCACCATACTCATAAATAAATTAGTTACATATGACCTCAAACTGAAAAGGAAATTTATTCTCACGAAGAAACTTTTCTATGAATTTGGCAACAAAACTGGACACTTGTTAGCTCAGGCTCTCCGCACGAAAAAGGCAAAACACACAATCCACATGCTCCACTCCCCAACGGGCAAACCCATCGTGAAAACTCAAGACATTGCACGGGAATTTGAACAATATTACAAATCACTTTATAATCTTGACCTCACCAACCCTAATAACCCCCCCTCTCAACGGAAATCAGACAAACTGCGTTCACTTCTTGAAAACCCATCCCTGAAAAAGATTCGCCCAGATATTGCTGACGCCTTAAACGCTCCACTCTCCCCTTCCGAATGGAAACAGGCAGTGCATCAGCTCAAGCCAGCAAAAAGCCCAGGCCCAGATGGCGTCACTGCAGTTTATTATAAAACTTTTGCGGACACTCTACAAAACCCCTTTCTAAAGGCCTTTAATTCAACCGCCACTTCTAGATCACTCCCCACAGGGCTCTTAGAAGCCCACATAGCAGTAATCCCGAAACCAGATAAAGATCCCACTAACCCGGGCAATTACAGACCAATTTCATTACTGAACGTGGACTTAAAGATCTTTTCCAAAATTTTTGGCAAATAGACTGTTACCTCTGATTCAAGATCTCATCTCCGTAGACCAAGTAGGTTTTGTCCCTGGGCGCGAAGCCAGGGACAACACAATTAAAGCCCTCAATCTGCACCACCTCATGACTCAGTCAGGCCAAAAGGGATTCTTCTTGTCCCTCGACGCAGAAAAGGCGTTTGACAGAGTGTCATGGGAATATATGGAAGCTGTGCTCTGTACACTAGGCATAGGCCCTAACATGCTTAACTTCATCCTGGCATTGTACTCTAACCCAACGGCCAGAGTTAAAGTCAATGGCACTCTGTCAGACGCCTTTCCCATACGCAACGGCACACGACAAGGGTGCCCTTTATCCCCTATACTTTTTATCTTAACACTAGAACCCTTCCTTGAACAACTGAAGAATAACCAAAACATCAGAGGAATCCATACACCACACAAAGAATTCAAATACGCCGCCTTCGCGGATGACATCTTACTTTTCTTGTCTGAACCCATAACCACTCTCCCAAACCTCCTAGCTGAATTCCAATCCTTTCAATCAATTTCAAACCTAAAGATTAACTTCTCAAAGTCTTATGCTCTCAACATCTCCCTAACGCAGGACACACTTCAGCAATGTGAGAGTAACTTTCCGTTCCATTGGCGATCCGATCATATAACATATCTCGGTATCCAAATCCCCTCCAAACTATCCGAACTGTATGCTAAGAACCATCTGCGCCTTTTAAACAAGCTGATCCTGGATCTTCGAACGTGGAGCAAGCCGATATTCTCATGGTTCGGCAGGGCGGCCATCCTTAAAATGAACGCCCTGCCGAGACTTCTCTACATCTTACAAGCTGTCCCTATTCATCTTCCATCAACCTTCTTTAAGACTTATAAATCAGTATGCTCCAGATTTCTTTGGAACGGTCGGAGACCCAGGATTAGCTTCCAGTTTCTCACGCGCCCCAAAACTATGGGTGGAATTGGCCTACCGGACATATCCAACTACTGCTACGCAGTACACCTATCTCGTATCGCCGACTGGAACCTACACTCATCCTCTAAAGACTGGGTCGCCCTAGAATCATCCCTCTCACCCATCCCTCTAGCCTCCATCCCCTGGATTGATCCGAAAAGAATTCCCTTGCCTATAACACGTCATCCAATAATTGGTCCAACTCTACATTATTTTCAACACATTTGCAAACGGTCTCGTATATCGTCTATCCCCAGTCCACTAACAACAATTAAACTAAATCCAGATTTTCCCCCAGGCTTATCCACTCGCTTCTTAGCCCCAGACTGGACACCAGCTCAAACCAGGGCGGGTAACTTCTTCTTGGGAGGTAAATTACAAACTGCCATGGACATTGCAGCAAATCTTGAGAAGCCCCCCCTTCCCCAGTGGCCCTATATTCAAATTTCCCACTTCCTTCATGCGTTGAATAAAAACCAGGATTGCTCCCGGGATCAAACACCCTTTGAAAAACTTTGCTCCCAACAATCCCCACAACGACACTTGATAGCCTACACACATGCACTCCTCTTTGACCAAACGAACCCAAGGGACTATATTGCTTGTAGACGCTGGGAGGAGGACCTGAACCTTACGTTGACAGACGAACAATGGAGTAAAATCTTTCTAACTACCCATAAGGGCACTTTGAATGTTAGTTCTCAGGAGAACAATTATAAATTGCAAACCAGGTGGTACCACACACCAGCGAAACTGAGCAAAATATACCCAAACAAGCAAGATAGATGCTGGAGATGTCTCTCCGACACAGGATCATTCCTGCACATTTGGTGGTCCTGCCCGCTGTTGGTCCCCTTCTGGACAGAGGTCTGTAAAATCACTACTCAGGTTACTACTTACGCTATTGAACCCTCTCCCGCTCAATGCTTATTGCACCTTTCCCCAGGATCACATAGCACATACCACAAATCTTTAGCTATGTTTATGCTAAACGCAGCCAAACAATGTATCCCAACCAAATGGAATTCTAGCCAGGCTCCCACGATCAAAGAATGGTTCTACAGAGTCAATAATGCGGCAGCGATGGAAGAGCTAATACACATCGCTCGCGACACACCCTCGAAATTCAGTTCGAAGTGGGCCTGTTGGATCCACTTCAAATCTACCCCAACATACACTAACATCCTCAATGGACAATCTTGAACCCTGATTTGATAGAAGACACCAAAGATGCTTTGCATTATCTATGATACTAGAACACGTAACCACCCCCTCTAGACAATATGTACTACTTAATACAACCCCGGGAGGCATATTCAAGTCAACCTATCTCCCTTTCCTTTCTTTCCCCTAAATATCCTCCCCCTCTCTCGCCTTCTCTAGCCCCCCTATCCATACTCTCCCACCCTCATTACTTTTATTTTTCATATTTCCTTTCTTTTTTATTTCTATTTCTTTTTTTTTTTCTCTTTCTATTTTTTCTGTAGTTTTTCTGTCGACTGCACTCTTCCAAGCATTTGACACCTGGTTTCTCTATGTCCACCAGCCCCCCTAGTCATTGTCGTACATATGAACCAGGAGTTCCAGATAGGACATACAGTAATCTTGGTCCGGGCCCACACCAACCTTGGTGGAATCACTTTATTCTTTTTTCCGAAAGCTACAGATAACTTATCCCTCACAATAAGCCATGTTCGGATCAAGGGGTGTCTCGCATTTGTTTGTGAGCATATCTGAATACAAACTCATTGATTCAGCAATACATTGCTAAGTCAACACCATCTACCAAATTTTTCCCCACTACAGTTCCCTAGACCGAGCTTTATCTCTTAATAACTACATTTGCTCTTGGCCCAGGCTAAGCAAAACTCAACAGTTTGGGATGAATATGGCTCTGTGGAAACGGTTTTCTTTTTCTTTCTGTTGTTACATTGTCTTGTTTTCACTTCGTTCTTCTCTAACGATGTCCCATTGAAAACATTTGGAAGAGATAAATCTGTACTCATGTTTGTTCTACTGTACTTGCATAAACTTTAATAAAACTTTCTTTAAAAAAAAAAAAAAAAAAAAAAATTAGTTACATATATTAATCTAGGCCTCCTCAAACGTATAGGTCCAGGGGAGTTCAATACACATATAGAACATATACAAAAACACATCTAGCACTGGTATAAGAAGATCAGACATGTAATATTAATTCTATATAGACTGTATTATACCATCACCTGAAGGGACTGGTTCACGTTTGTATTGTGTCATGAATAAAACTGTGGAGGTCAAGGTGGTGATGTCTAATAGGAATCAGTCGTTGTACAAGTTAGATGTTTCTTACTTGTTTTACTGGCGGTATGCAGCCGAGAGGTGTATATGCGTAACCATAGTAACTATTATTGCGTGCTATTCTATTGCTTGGAGTTCCGATCAGGTGACCAGAAACGTCATGACGTGCAGTGTAACAAAAAAGGGCTCCACCAATCCCTCGGTGTGCGTGTCACATGACTAGATATGGGAGTGATTATGAAGGACACACGTCCACGGGGTGGGGGCGTATACGTGTGAACGTCACACAGTGCATCACTTTGCAAGAATGTAGGGGAGGGGAGAGGCGTCGGAACTTGGCGCCATTTCCCCCGTGGTGTGCGTCACACGCCTCAGGGCGTGACGAGCGGCATCGGAACCAATCAAATGCGTGACGACTTTGCGCATGCGTTGTGGCTTGTGACGCAATCACGTCACGTCACGCGCCGTGATATATGGAGAACTCATTATACCCAGGGCAAGCAGAAAAATACAAGAGGCCATAGTAACGTCATGCCGCACCAAGTAGCAGGTCGCGACGTAACCATGGCGACCGTAAAGCGTCCCTGCATTTAAAAGGCAAAATGTCATAAGTGAAAGAACGCAAATGAAGAAAAAGAGGGACCCGGACATCACACCAAAACTAGCATAAACAACTGATAGTAATTGAATGATGTCAAATAAAAAATATAATATATAAAAATAGTGAAATGGATCGAATACTGTGCGTACAAATTACGCACCCATTAACAAGAAGGACCCTAAGGCACCTAAGGCACAAGGGTGGACTCAGAATGTGGTAAATATAGCATATTCACAAATTATGCCAGGTATACAACTAAAAGAACTATGTGTAAATATATGTTTCCCGAAGAACATCTGTCCCAAATCGCACAAAATTAGAAAAAATGCAATGTAATCGCATATGTCTATAATAGAGCATGGGACAGGGATTGGGGGACATGTGAAAGGAAAAGTGAATTGAAGTGCATAGATACGTTTTTTTGTATGAGAATGAATACCGTGCAGAAAGGACACAGACCAGAGATTGTGGAATGTGTACCTTGGAGATAGGTGTTACATAGGTTAATATGTGAACAAACAAAAAATCGGTGAAAAAGTAGTAAGCATATAAGTCAGGAGAGATAACAAAGGTGAGGTGTGACACTAATGGTCTATAACTGAATAGATTAGGCCTGATTAATAAAACTATTGATGTCCCAATCTGTGTTCATGCCGAAGGGGGAGTAGCACCTCAATTCATAAATCCAAAATGTCTCGAGGCGCGACACCCCCCTCAGGCATGAATCTCCTCTCCAGTTCGGGACAAATTTGTCAATGACTTGGAAGCGTGTACCCGTGGGATCTCTATTATGTTTTTCGAGGTAGTGTCTCGGGACAGTGTGTTTGTCACAGCCTTTTTTGATTTTACTAAGGTGTTCGTTGACTCTGATAGAGAAGTTGCGAATAGTGCGGCCAACATATTGTTGGTTGCAGGGACATGTGATCAAGTAGACAATATACCTAGTGGTGCAAGTAGTAAAGTGTTTCATAGGGTACCTGTGTGAAGTGGCTGTAGATGTGAAGGAATCGCTTTTCCCCCTACCCAACGTGTTGTGTATGCAAACGTTGCATTTTCTGCAGGGAAAGTATCCCTTGCTCTGTGGGAAAAATTGTATCGGTTTAGGGATATCTATTACATTAGGAGAGATGTCATTTTGTATTGATCGGGCTCCCCTGTAGATAGTTCCAGCTTTCTCTGGAATTATTCCACCTAGAACTTTGTCACTACATAGTACCTTCCAGTGCCTGTTAATGATTCTCTTTATGTCATTGTGTTGTGTGGAGAAAGTTGTAAAAAACGACCATTTGAATTTGTCATTTGTTCTTGTTTTGACTTTCTTTTGTATGAGAGAGGCCCTATCAGTATGTAGAGCTGCTTTAATATCAGCATCAAGGGCGCGTGGATCATAGCCCTTGTCCAGGAACCTCTTACGGATGGTATAGGATTGGGAAATGTAGTCACTAACATTCGCGCAGTTGCGCCTGAGCCTGAGAAATTGGCCACGTGGGATGGAACTAAGCCATTGACGATGGTGGCAACTATCAACAGGAATATATCCGTTCCGATCTGTTGGTTTGAAAAAGGTTCTCAGGACCAGGCGTTTCTGCACTACTGTAACCTCTAGGTCAAGAAAGTGAATGCTAGTTGTACTGGCCTCAAAGGTCAGCTGAATACCACGATCATTACTGTTGAGGGTTGCCATGAAGGTATCCAGAGATGACCGACTACCCCTCCACAGGAGGAGGATGTCGTCTATATACCTAGCCCACAGCACCAATTCTGGCCTGTCAAGGGCATAGACGACATCCTGCTCCCACTGGGCCATAAACAGATTGGCCAGGCTGGGTGCGTATTTAGCCCCCATGGCAACCCCTCTGGTCTGGGTGTAAAAGGTACCCTGGAACCAGAAGTAATTGTGAGACATAGCAAACTCTAATATTTGCATAAGGAAATTCCTATGTATCACAGGGAGTGTAGGGTCCCTGGAGAGAAATAATTCAACAGCTCCTAGGCCTAAGTCCTGTGGGATGCAAGTGTACAACGCAGAAACATCTGCTGTAACTAAAATGAGATCGTTATGGTACTGTATATTTTCAAGTAGTCGGATTGTGTCGCCTGTATCCTGTAAATAAGATGGTATATTCCTTACTAGGGGCTGGAGGTAGGAATCTATATATTTCCTTAATTAATTAAAACAAGCATTAAAAGTCAGGGGGGGCATCTGATTTGATCCGTCATCTGTTAGTCCAGTCCGCATGTGTTCTCTTGCCTTCTCAGAGCGTTTCCACTGGTGAGGTGTTTCAAAAATGCCGGCTGTAGTGGATGCAGAGAATGTAATTCCAAAGTGAGGCTTGGTAAGCTATGGCAAGTAGGATGCGGGACTATGACGTCGTATCCTGGCGACGCGTTTCCTGAGCGTTCGGGTCGAGATAGAGGGACGACCGCGCTCTTTCATCAGGCCAATCAGAAGAAGGGGGAGAGGTAAGGATTTAAATAGAGGTAATATTAACTGTAGGGCGTGACTGAAACGTGAGGTGGGGCTAAGCAAAGTGAGGCGTGGCTTGAGACTTAGGTTATACTTAGCAATAATAGAAACAAGGGCTGGAAGGGGAGGACAATTGGAACGAAAGTGAGCGTAGATAAAAACGTGAAAGGGTAACGTATGAGGAGGCTATGAAAATAGTAAATAAAAAAGAGGGGACGTGACAACGTAACACAACGGGTTGAAAGGGGACAAAATAGAAGGAGTGTATTTAATTATATACGGGGATTTGTAGTACGGAACGTAAATAAAAATAAAACGAGCAGAAAAATATATATATGTAAGCGGAAATAGAGTATAAGAGATATAAGGACTGATAAGAAGGATTGGATGGAGCTAGATAATTATAAAATGGGGAGGGAAAAAAAAGGGGGGGGTTAGCACTGCACGAATAAGGGTTACTATAGGGACTAAGAGAAACATTATGTGTATTGTCATACGCTGGAAGATGAAGGGGAACCGATGAGAATAAATAGCAGAGGAACTGAAGAAGAAATGAGAGCCCATGAAGGTATAGCGCAGCAGAATGATAGGGGAGATGTTAGTCTGAGAAATGTGGGTCTTTTGTGGGTCACCTAGTAAACTTAAAATTCAAAGAAACCCCTCCACGGCTTTTAAACTGATACCCCTAACCGGGATGTATCAGTGCCGTAAAGCACTCTGTAAAACTTGCAAGTTCGTCGTTCACGGACAAAAATAATTCACTACCAAGGGCAAGACTTACACGCTAAAAGAATTCTTCAATTGTTCGTCTGAATTCGTAGTGTATGGTCTGAGTTGCCCTTGTGGCCTCATCTACGTGGGGAGAACCATCAGGACACTCAGACAGCGCTTCGGAGAACACAGAATATTAATAGAAGGAGGCATAGACCCACATAGTGTGCCAAGACATTTTGCCCACTTTCACAAAGGATCCACAAAAGGCCTTAAAGTACGGGTCATTGAGCAGATCTCAAACCTCTTCCCCCGGCGGAGAGATTTAAAAAATGATGTGCTCGTGAAACATTCTGGATTTATACCCTGGATGTACTCTCCCCAGGGGGAATTAATGAATGTATTGAAATTGCTACTATCCTCTGAATCTAAACACCAGGAGCAGGCCAGGCTACCTGGTGGGTGCCATATGATATATAACCTCTCCTTCCCCCCCTCTCCCCTTTCCTTTCCCTGTCCCAAAAAAAGCTTTTTCCGAAAAACAGTCTCCTACATAAAGTTGCTATTTGTATATTGACTAGACTAAATGTGGTCTGCTGCTCTCCGATCATGGGCCTCAAATGTAATACAGGGCGGATCATTTGCACTTACAATATTCTTTGTACGCATCTACCCTTCGATTCCTTTGGCCCCCCCAGGCACACTTATTATTATTTATTATCTCCATTTATAATTTATTTTTTAATTATTATTAGTTATATTTTTTTATATATATTTTTTTTATTATTTTTTTTTATTTTCAGTTTTTCTCTCTGTTGGCATATGGATCCGTTCCTATACCCATTTGGGTACCCTTAAACATAGGTTTACTATAAGTTCACTTTTTGAACATTTTTACTCTTTTGTCATCTTTATTGCTATGCATCTTTTGTACCATTTGTGCATTCTAAATTGTAAGGAAATCTTTCATACTTACCGTTAGCGCAGAAAATAACCTTTTTTTATATAATTATGTATATTTTACATATATATATATATTGTTCCATTTAATCATGTGCTTTTATATCACCTAAGTATTACTACTATGATTCTCCTCATAATTGGGCAATCGGTTAGTGTGGCAAGCAGGTCTCAGCCCTAGTTCAATTCCCTATTTTTAGTAATTATTTGCTCCCATAGTTACTTCCTTCCCTTTCATCTCTCATCCCTTTCACCCCCCCCCCCCCCCCCCTTATATTAATAGCAATCTTGTTCACATAGCTACTTTTTTATTTTTATTTTTTAGCAATTAATTTGTCCCCATAGTTATTTCCTTCCCTTTCATCCATACCCCCCCCCCCCCTTTTATACTAATAGTAATTATCTGTCCCTATTGCCATTTTCTTCCCTTTCATCTCCCATATCAATCCTTCTATATACAACTAAAAGACCCACATTTCTCCGACTAACATCTCCCCTATCATTCTGCTGCGCTATACCTTCGTGGGCTCTCATTTCTTCTTCAGTTCCTCTGCTATTTATTCTCATCTGTTCCCTTTCATCTTCCAGCGTATGACAATACACATCATGTTTCTCTTAGTCCCCATAGTAACCCTTATTCGTGAAGGACTAACCCCCCCCCTTTCTTTCCCTCCCCGTTTTATTATTAACTAGCTCCATCCAATCCTTCTTATCAGTCCTTATATCTCTTATACTCTATTTCCGCTTATATATATATTTTTTTCTGCTTGTTTTATTTTTATTTACGTTCCGTACTACAAATCCCCGTATATAATTAAATACACTCCTTCTATTTTGTCCCCTTTCAACCCGTTGTGTTACATTGTCACGCCCCCCTCTTTTTTATTTACTATTTTCATAGCCTCCTCTTAAATTCCCCTTTCATGTTTTTATCTACTTTCGTTCCAATTGTCCTCCCCTCCCCGCCCTTGTCTCTATTATTGCTAAGTATAACCTAAGTCTCAAGCCACGCCTCACTTTCGCTTAGATCCACCTCACGTTTCAGTCACGCCCTACAGTTAATATTACCTCTATTTAAATCCTTACCTCTCCCCCTTCTTCTGATTGGCCTGATGAAAGAGCGTGGTCGTCCCTCTATCTCGACCCGAGCGCTCAGGAAACGCGTCGCCAGGATATGACATCATAGTCCCGCCTACTGCTTGCCATAGCTTACCAAGCCTCGCTTTGGAATTACATCCTCTGCGTCCACTACAGCCGGCATTTTTGAAACACCTCACCAGTGGAAACGCTCTGAGAAGGCAAGAGAACACATGCGGACTGGACTAACAGATGACAGATCGAATCAGATGCCCCCCCTGACTTTTAATGCTCGTTTTAATTATGGAACATGTGAGTGCAAAATCCTTTTGTTACTAAGAAATTGTGAATAAACCTTTTTTTAAAAATCTGCACCCAGAGGCGCCCCCTCTTTCTTCTCTTTGTACTTTCTAGCAATCTGGGAGCCTGGTTTCAGTCCCCTGATGGTGGCAGCCCTGCATGCGGAATTTCCTTCTTAAAGAACTAAGACATCTCCTCCTGGACCCGACCATTTAGCTACAGAGTCACTCTGTATTCATCGTTGCCCCCTTTTATGTAGACAGCTCTCCTCTCCCTTGTTTGGACATACTATTATATGATTTTTTGCTCCTTAACTTGTCTTACGCAATGTCTGAAGCATGTTTACATTCATTAAAGCAGAGTTCCAACGACATGTTAGAATTTTTTTTTATGCATATCTTGGGATCAGAACATAGACATATACCACTCACGTGTTTTGAAAATTTCGCCACTCAATGTTCACTTTAAGATACAAAAAAGTAACTTACATTATCCTGTCCTGGTAGTTCCCATATTGCTTGTGGGCATGTGAAGCCCACAAGCATATTCTTCCAGTATACGATGCTGCTGTATTCCCAGCAAGCACCACCCGTTCTCACACATGCGCAGTAATATCATGTAGCTGCGCTGTAAACTATACAGGTTGCCATCACAATGGGCGGCGTCATCAGAAGTACCCGCCCCATTGTAATGGCAATGAAGCCCATGGCGCTGCCCACTGACTCCTGGGAAATAATGACACATCTCCCAGGAGCAGTAGCGAGTAGAGGAGCTGAGGGAAGTGACGTCAGGAGCCGCAGTTAGGAAGAGGAAGATTAGAAGGGACCACAAAGCAACAGGAATTAAAACGTAAGTAAAAGAAAAAAAGATTTTTTCTCCAAATGTCATTTGTTATGTTATTTGCTGAACAGGTATGTAAAATAATTTTTATAGATGGAACTCCGCTTTGAGTCTGCCATCACCCCTGACTTTAGGATAAATGGTCCTAAAATTAGCATGTCAATAAACTATAACCAAATGGAGACACAATGTCTTGTCAGCAGCCCTAAAGACAAAAGGGATAAACTTCATTACCATGCATATCACTTGGTTACTGAAGGCACCAAACAGAAGCTTTTTGTCCTTTTGAGACACAGAAGACAATCTTGTAAGCACAAACCAGGCCAATTTCTCATGATAAACCCATAAAATATATAAGTACTATATATATATATATATATATATATGTATATATATATATATATATATATATATATATATATATATATATATACACACACACATATATACAAACATATATATTTGACTAGGCATGGTAATTTTTTACATTCTCCCCCTTGGGGGAAAACCAATCCTGGATTAGGGAGCCCTCGCAATGGTTGCCTTGAAGCACCTTGATAAAAATATGGACTTTTAGCAGTCTTAAGAGTTTCATCAAAATATATGCAACCAACTCGTAATTAGGCTTCAGTAGTTCCAAATCCACCATCAGGCGGGCAGTGACATCATAATGGACACCATAATACACAAGATTTGCTCATTGTCTTTGGGTGAATATGTGAGTGTTACTTTTATGGTTAATAAAATTGTATCTGGCGATCTACACTATTCCGGTCTTCTCCTTGTTTCCTATACATGATGTATATGGAAAGACACAGTAGAGAGGAGCAAGTAATAGTGCTTGTGACCTCCTCTAGTGTAGCAAGGTCCTAAAAATAAGGTGAGAGGAAACCCTTGATGTTGAGTTGCAGGTCTTGTTGGTGTGTGTGTCAACTCACTGATTATTTTGGAGTGTGCACAATCACCTTATGGTGTATGGGACTTATGAACTTGATTTTTTTTAATGCATTTTTTCACTTTTTTCATTTTTTTTTTATTCACATACATTTTTTTTGTATGCATGGACTTTTTTAACACATGAATAATCTGTAAAGCCTTTTTTGGATTTACGATCATGGTCCATAAAGACATGGATGAGCGAGTTTGGGGTGGAGGTACTTGACTGACCTGGAGTTCTGACCCCAACCCAATAGAAAACCTTTGGGATGAATTAGAGCAGGAACTACAAACCAGGCCTTCTTGTCCACACATAGTGCCTGACCTCACAAATGTGCTTCTGGAAGAATGGTCAAACATTTCTATAAACACACCACTAAACCTTGTGGACAGCCTTCCCAGAAGAATTGCAGTTGCAGGCATCACCCCCAATACCGTTTTTTTACAGCTGACAGTCAGCTCTCTTGTAATAGCAATTGGAGCACCTCACCAGCCACTCGATTGCTATTACAAGCATTACAAGCATCCCCCCACTCCTGCTGCCTTCCGCGGCTTTCTCTGTCTCTCCGTCCTACCAGATGACCCGAGCGACCAGCCGATACATCCGCTGGCTGGCCAGACAGCTGAACAAAGCCAGGATTGGCTTTGATCGGCTATTCATAACAGTAACCCGCAAACAATGGCATGACATCACTTCTGGTTTACTCTGAACCATCAGTGCCATTTTTTGAAATTTTAAAACATTCAGGAACACCGATCTTGGTGTTTTTGAATGCTTTTAAGTGCAGAGAAGAGATCTGGGTGGGGTCTTATAGACCCCAGATCTCTCCAAAAAGAGGACCTGACACATGCCTATTGGTGTCACTAGGAGGGTTACATTCCTTGTGAGAGCAATAAAAGTGATAATTTTGTTTTTTTTTAAATTAAAGCAACTGTAAAAAAAAAAAAAAAAAATAATAATGTTTTTTTTTTTAAGTGCCCCGTCCTCCTGTGCTTGCCTGCAAAGGCCAAATCACGATTTGATATCACACATGTGAAGTTTCACTGTGAATTTCAGATCATAGGCAGTAATTCTAGCACCAGATTTCCTCTGTACATCTAAAGTGGTAACCTTAAAAGCTTTTAAAGCATCGCCTATGGATAGTAAAGCTTACGTTGTTTGTTTCCATTGGACGGGCATGCACAGTTTTAAAGCGTGACATGTTTGGTATTTACTCTGTGAAACTTCGTCTTTTATATTTTACAAAAAAATTGGGTGTAAAAGTGTATTTTTTCCAAAAAATTGCATTTGAAAAACCTCTGCGCAAATACCGTGTGACAAATAAAAATTGCAAAGCCCACCAATCTATTCTCCAGGGCTTCGGTTTTAAAAATATATGTATAATGTTTGGGGGTTCTAAGTAATTTTCTAGAAAAAAAATACAGATTGTTAAAAGTAACAAAATGTCCCAGTGAAGGCCTGGAAATTCATACCACACCATAGCCAAATGACAGCTCCCCGAGCTATGTAAGGGAAGGGGCAGAGATAGTGGTGACATCATTGACTAAATATGGCCATTGACTAAATATGTGATGTCACTGCTATCCCTGCTTAAAAGAAGTAGAGCGTCCCCATGACGTTGGTGGGAAGCTGTCATATATAGAAGAAGAAGATATACCGCTTCTATATATGATGCAAAGCTCCTGCCGAACAGGGGGCTAAAGTTTTTGCATTTCTACCGACCCAATGGCTCAAACCGTCTAAAGGCTCCTTTCCTTGACTATGCCTCTATATTACAGCCACCTAGACTTCTAAGGGGTTGTTTCCTGTTCTTGGATTTTGGTAACAATGCATCCGTGGAGGGAGAGAGTGGGATTGTTTAGTTCAAGTTATAGAGGCAAAAAGAATGAATACACTTTGTTTGAAAATGCACTTGTTCTTTAAAGCTTACATGAGATTTTAGTGATTGAGTATCTATACTTTAACAGACCCACTAATATTTTGTAGATGTTTACAAATTGGAACAATCTAGGCCTTTCTGTCCTGTTCTGTGTCCCTGTTAGAATGTTGTACTTTGCAAAAGTGAAACATGTGAGCCATAAGGGTGACACAAATGGCAAGACTGTAAGTCTGTTTGTAAGCACTTAGGAGACCAATTTGTATCCAGCATATTTGCTAAGTACTTCTGGCATTCAGTAATGACTTGCAGAGCTATTACAGAAACTCTTTTAGAAAATACTCTTACAGAAAATACTCTTCTAACAAAAATTGTATTCATCTTTCCTTTAGAATTATACTTGAGTGTCTTGTTTTCATGTACTCCCCACATTTTATTAAAGCAGAAGACCAGCCAAAATTAAAAAGATAAAAACACATCACCCATTAACAGTCAAAAAGTTGCCTTTGTTTGCAATATTTAATTTGCTCTCCTCTACAATACTAATTTTCTGCCACAACATGTCCTCAGTCTTATGGCCAGCATTAGTCAACCTATTTCCTCTGAGCCCAGATTGTCCTGGACCCACCCCAACCTGTGACTTAATAATAAAAGCAGAAAAAGCAAGGTGATGAGCTCTAATTTTATTTTTTTTTTTTACCCTGCCATCTACTTCTATTAAAAGAATAAAAAAAGGTGCACAAAAATAAAAACATAACAAAGGTTAAAAAAGAACTGCTGCACTCAAAAAATCCTTGAATAGTGAGGAAATGGTAAATAAATAAGGTGCACTGAAAGTTGATTGTCACAAAGACTAAACAATGAATTGTCAAATGGTATCAACTGACACTATATTAGTGATCTGTAGTGGGTTCTACAATTAATTAAACAAAACTTGAACAAACCCACAGTATACACAAAACATGTGAATGTTTGATCAAACAGGACCTGCTGCATAAAAGTCTACGTAATGGAAACACATGTATCCAAAAAAAGAAATACGGTAATTAAAAATACACAATGTTCCATAGTTCATGTGTACACAAACAAAATATAAAAAAAGTAGAAACATTAAAAATAAAAGTGAATCCATCTTTCCACATGCAGTTCCAACCGGATGATTGTGATAGAAATCAATTATTTCCAGATGAAAAGGGTATCACCACCGTGCTGTATATATAAAGGTGAGCCGCTTACCAGAAGAAATTATCCAACCAAGAGATCACATGCATATACGTAAGAAAAGGGTCTGATTCTGATGGAGGCTGTTAAAAGCCACATCCCAAAGACATATAGAACTAGAGGACCCCCTATGGGTGGGACTTTAAAGGCACTACCACATCAAGTAAATAAAAAATAGAATTTATTATACAAAATAGAAAAATACATATATAATACATAATGAAGGATGTATGATGATACACAGACAAAAGTGAAAAAGACAAGATACAGCTGCCTGAACCCAACAACGTTTCATAGACGAGTGTCAGAAACCATGAACCAGACCGATACAGAAGTACAATTAAATCACACTTGTTCATTAATAAAAAATAAAAAGGTAAATAGAGTAAGCGTAGTCAAAGCATAGCCAGAGTCCAGTAACCGGATTGAGTAGTCAGCCAGTCCAGAGTTCAATAACCAGATCGTGTAATCAGCCATGCCAGAAGTCAGGGATCCAAGTGGAGCAACAGCAAGCAGGATAAGGAGCCAGAAGGGATGTCAGCAAGCCAGTCTTTAAACAGAACTGTAGGAGATGGTTTCTTATGATGCGACCAAGGCGAAGGCAGAGATGAAGTGAGCTGGACAGCTTTAAGTAGGCAGGTCAGACGAGCATGTTCAGGAACAGCTGGGTGACTGTGGAGAGAGATGAGAGCTGGCAATTAGCCGACAGCTGAGCAGCCAGCCCAGAGAAGGAAGGGCTAAGCCAGCCCTAACAACGAGTTGTATTCTCCTTCATCAGGGGTTGTTCACAGGAAGTAGACTGTCTATAAAATTTAAATTTAAAGTAATCAGCTGTCAATTTCCACATATAATGTTGCATGGTCATTTATATAGAACATACAAGGCTGTACTTACATCACAATCACTTACAAAGGGTACATCTAAGCATCCAAAAAATATTAAAACATGGAAAGGAGCAATGTAGCATAGAGTCATCCACAGATCACATCTGCCAAGCACTAGTAGAGCAACTAATTTGAAGAGGATATCAAAAAGGCAAAAAAAAATTGGAAGAAAAAATTTCCCTCCATACATATCCACCAGTCCAACTGGAGCCCAGGATAACCAGACCACCATCCTACCTATAGCTCAAACTGAGTGCGACCAATTTGGGCTATAGTTAGGATTTATTAATACCATGAATTTCAGTAAACAAAATATTTTCTTTTAGAGGAGGGACATGTATATATATATATATATATATATATATATATATATATATATATATATATATATATATATTGTGGCAGCACGCAGGTAAAGTCACCTGGTTGTATCCAGGATGGGAAATATGTGTGCCCTAGATTCAGGCTTTATGCAGACCTTTACAATTAGAGGGGAAGAGTTAATGAGCCCAGCTGAAGTAAGTGGGCTCATTAAGACCTCTACAAAAAACCCCAGCATGCTTAGGGAGATGCTCCATCCTGGAACCAGTTTTTGTGTTGTATAGACTGGGGAGTGTGACACCTGTTCTGTGCGGTGAGTTAACGCCTGTGTGGCAAACCTCTACAACAGGGACAGGGACTGGGGCAGCACAAGGCTGCTCTCAGTTGTTAGACAGGGAATCTAAGTGTGTAGTTAGAGGTCAAGCTGACCAGGATTTATTTTCATGTTTTATTTTTGTTTGGCTGTTATATGTATCACTGCATGTAGCATAAATAAACCGCATCTTTTGTTTTTTTGCACCTACAATGCTGTCTGCTGTGCCTGATTTTGTGTTGTGAACCCATCCAGGGGGTCACACACACCCGCTGCCGAGCTAACCCCTCACAGTTGGTGGAGAATTTTGGCAGTTTTTTTTTTCAATTTGTTTTTAAAGGCCAGCATGGAGGAGATACTGAGACAGCTGGCTCTAGCAAATGCAAACCAGCAGCAAGCAAATGCAAATCAGCAGCAAACAAATGCAGCTTTACAAAAGAGCCTTGCAGCTCAACAACAGAGCCTTGCAGCCCAGCAGAAAGCTCACCAGCAGAGCCTGGAAGCTCAGCAACAAGCACAGCAGCAATCTGAAGCCCGCTTTATAGACCTATTGCAGAAACAAGAGCAGAATTTTCAACAGAAAATAGAGACATTAATACAGCAACGTCCGCAGACCAATGAAGCAAGTGGTTACAATAATACCGCATCCTTTGGTGTGAGCCGTTTATTGACAAAAATGACTGGAGAGGATGATCCGGAGGTGTTTTTGACCACATTTGAAAGGACTGCTGAAAGGGAAAAATGGCCTAAGGAGCAATGGGCTGGACTGGTGGCCCCTCTGTTAACTGGGGAATCGCAGAAAGCTTATTATGACCTAGAGCCTGACCAAGCAAAAGACTATGTGGTGCTAAAAACAGAAATATTGGCACGGCTGGGTGTCACCCTGGCCTTCCGGGCTCAGCGTGTGCATAATTGGACTTTTCAGGTTGGAAAACCCCCCAGGTCTCAAATGTATGATCTCATTTACCTGAGCAGGAAGTGGCTGCAGCCAGAGACTTTGACCGCACCAAACATTGTGGAACGTGTTGTTATGGATCGTTTCCTGAGAGCTCTTCCTACTGCCATCCAAAAATGGGTAAGCCATGGAGACCCAGAAAATGCAGATAAACTTGTGGATCTGGTTGAGAGGTACTTGGCTACAGAGAACCTGACCACCTCTTCCAGGGACTCACGGACTTTCCACCCTAAGACCAGATCATTCCCAGTGGCGGGTAAGATGACTCCAAGGGGTGAGGGTGGAGAGAGTGAGAGGGTGGGAGTTCTACCTAAGGTCTGGCGGGAGCCGCCCAGGAAGCCCATGCTGCAAGAGACAGCGAAAAAGATTATTTGCTACTGCTGCCGGCAAGAGGGACATATTGCAGCCAATTGCCCCATTGTGGATGAGCCTATGCAATGTGACTTTATAAGGGAGAGACGTCAGTTGCTGTTTGCGACAGTTGCATGCACTGCCATTCGGGGACCTGAGAAACATTTATGTAAAATGTGTATTAATGGTAGAAATGTTGATGTGTTGCTGGATTCAGGTAGCCTGGTAACATTGATAAAAGCTGAATTAGTTACTACAGAGGTCTCTGGGAGGAACAGGGTGGCTGTTATTTGTGTGCATGGGGACACCCGAGAGTATCCTGTAACTTCAGTGTTTTTTGAGACCCCCAAAGGTAACCTCTCTCATCAGGTGGGGTTAGTGTCTCACTTACCACATGATGCTATTGTGGGAAGGGATTTTCCAAAATTCTGGGAACTCTGGGATTGTCCTGAGCCCCCCACTGGTGCCCCTATAAACCAGGAAGATGACCAGAATTCCTCTGGGAGTGGTGAGGACTCTCCTGAATTTCCCTTGTTGGTATTGGCGGGGGAAACTCGAGAAACTGGGGGGGAGCCAACATCCTCAGATGAAAACATGCCGTCTGTGGAGTTTTCGGATCTTGAGGTTCACAGGGAAAATTTTGCCACAGAACAGTTAAAAGACCCCACCCTAATAAAGGCACGGGAAAATGTGGTGAAAATAGATGGCGAGTTAGTGAACCCAGATAAGACTTGCACTTATCCTTACTTCACTATGGAAAGGGACCTGCTGTATCGAGTGGCTCAAAGGGCAGAAGAAACCATTGAGCAACTTGTAGTGCCCAAACCTTACAGGAAGTTGGTGTTAGAATTGACTCATGGGCACATTCTGGGAGGTCATCTGGGGACAGAGAAAACCAGAGAGAGGGTATTGCAGAGATTCTATTGACCTGGGGTCATGAAGGAAATAGAAAATTATTGTTCCTCCTGCCCTGTGTGTCAGAAGTCGGCACCTATGCCACATTTCCGTAACCCGCTGGTACCTCTTCCTATCATTGAGGTCCCCTTTGAAAGGATCGCAATGGATTTGGTAGGTCCGATAATGAAGTCCGCCAGGGGCCATCAGTACATTTTGGTTATATTGGACTATGCCACCCGTTATCTGGAAGCAATTCCTCTCCGAAATACCTCGGCCAAAACCATAGCCAAAGAGCTATCTCTTGTTTTTAGCCGCGTGGGTATTTGTAAGGAACTGCTTACGGACCAAGGTACACCCTTTATGTCCCGGGTTATGAAAGAATTATGCAAATTGTACAAAGTGACGCAATTGCGTACATCTGTGTATCACCCCCAAACAGACGGGTTGGTTGAAAGATTCAACAAAACCCTTAAACAAATGTTAAAGAAGGTGGTGGATAGAGATGGAAAGAATTGGGACTGTCTAATACCCTATCTAATGTTTGCCATTAGGGAGGTACCCCAATCCTCTACGGGTTTCTCACCCTTCGAGTTGCTCTATGGGAGACACCCAAGAGGGCTGCTGGATATCGCCAAGGAAACTTGGGAAAATGAGAGTTCTCCTCACAGGAGCGTGATTGAGCATGTCGCCCTGATGCAAGACAGAATTGCACAGGTAATGCCAATCGTAAAGGAACATTTAACCCAAGCGCAGTTAGCACAACAGAGAGTGTACAACCGTGGGGCCAAGACCCGTACTTTTTCCCCGGGGGATAGGGTCTTGGTGCTAGTCCCTACAGTTGAAAGCAAATTTCTGGCCAAATGGCAAGGTCCATATGAAGTAATTGAAAAAATTAGTGAGGTGAACTACAGGGTTAGACAGCCAGGAAGGCGAAAGCCGGAGCAGATCTATCACGTCAATCTGCTGAAAGCCTGGAGGGATAGGGAATCCCTAGTCGCAGAGACTTTGTCACAAGTACAGCCTGATTGCTTAGTTCCTGAGGTTGGAATAGCAGACACCTTATTGAAACCCCAACAACAGGAGGTTAAAGAGTTTGTACTTCGTAACAAAGAGATTTTCTCTGAGCTTCCGGGACAAACATCTGGCGTAGAGTATGACATTATCACCCCGCCAGGAGAAAGGGTAAAACTAAAACCTTATAGAATACCAGAGGCCCGACGGGAGGCAATACGTGGGGAGGTTCAAAGGATGTTGGAATTGGGTGTGATAGAGGAGTCCCAGAGTGACTGGTCCAGTCCTATCGTACTAGTGCCCAAACCTGATGGGAGCTGGCGGTTTTGTAACGATTTTCGACAATTAAATAAAGTTACAAAATTTGACACCTACCCCATGCCGCGTATAGATGAGTTGATTGACCAGCTGGGAACAGCCCGATATATGACAACTCTTGATCTCACCAAAGGCTATTGGCAAATTCCCCTGGCCGAGTCGGCCAAGGAGAAAACTGCGTTTGTAACCCCAGATGGGGCATTCCAATATAAGAGAATGCCGTTTGGGTTACAGAATGCACCGGCAACATTCCAGCGGAAAATGGATAAGATTCTGAGGCCCCATCAGAAATATGCTGCAGCTTACCTGGATGATGTGATTATCCATAGCACAGACTGGGTCTCACATTTGCCGAAAGTACAAGCAGTCCTAGACTCTATCCGGGAAGCTGGGTTTACGGCCAATCCAAAGAAGTGTACCATTGGACAGGAGGAGGCCAAATATCTTGGGTACACTATTGGGAGGGGGGTGATAAAACCCCAAGTCAATAAAGTCGAGGCCATACAGAGTTGGCCACGTCCCAACAGCAAGAAACAGGTACGAGCCTTTCTGGGAATCGCTGGCTATTATCGACGATTCATTCCCCATTTTGCTTCTCAGGCTGTGCCCCTCACCAACCTGACAAAAGGGAAAGAGTCGGTCATGGTTAAATGGTCCCCAGAGGCTGAAGAAGCATTTCAGTCCTTAAAAACAGCCTTATGTAGCCAGCCAGTGTTGTACTCACCAGACTTCTCTAAGGACTTCGTGGTACAAACGGATGCATCAGACGTTGGGTTAGGAGCAGTGTTATCCCAGGTCTGGAACGGGGAAGAGCACCCAGTCATTTACCTCAGCAGGAAGTTGAAGTCCCATGAGGTAAATTACGCCACGATTGAGAAGGAATGTTTAGCAGTGAAGTGGGCTCTAGATTCCCTTCGGTACTATCTGCTAGGTAGGCACTTTGACCTGGTGACTGATCACGCTCCTTTAAAGTGGATGGCTCAAAACAAGGAGACCAATAGAAGGGTAAATAGGTGGTTCCTGGCCCTACAAGAATTTAACTTTACAGTTAAGCATCGCCCTGGTGTTAAAATGGGGAATGTGGATGCTTTGTCTCGGATACATGCGTGTCTGACTGCTTGTGTTACAACCCCAAGGTTGAAACAAGAGGGGGGGGGGGGGTATGTGGCAGCACGCAGGTAAAGTCACCTGGTTGTATCCAGGATGGGAAATATGTGTGCCCTAGATTCAGGCTTTATGCAGACCTTTACAATTAGAGGGGAAGAGTTAATGAGCCCAGCTGAAGTAAGTGGGCTCATTAAGACCTCTACAAAAAACCCCAGCATGCTTAGGGAGATGCTCCATCCTGGAACCAGTTTTTGTGTTGTATAGACTGGGGAGTGTGACACCTGTTCTGTGCGGTGAGTTAACGCCTGTGTGGCAAACCTCTACAACAGGGACAGGGACTGGGGCAGCACAAGGCTGCTCTCAGTTGTTAGACAGGGAATCTAAGTGTGTAGTTAGAGGTCAAGCTGACCAGGATTTATTTTCATGTTTTATTTTTGTTTGGCTGTTATATGTATCACTGCATGTAGCATAAATAAACCGCATCTTTTGTTTTTTTGCACCTACAATGCTGTCTGCTGTGCCTGATTTTGTGTTGTGAACCCATCCAGGGGGTCACACACACCCGCTGCCGAGCTAACCCCTCACAATATACAGTGGTGTGAAAAAGTGTTTGCCCCCTTCCTCATTTCCTGTTCCTTTGCATGTTTGCCACACTTAAGTGTTTCGGAACATCAAACCAATTTAAACAATAGTCAAGGACAACACAAGTAAACACAAAATGCAATTTTTAAATGAAGGTGTTTATTATTAAAGGTGAAAAAAAATCCAAACCATCATGGCCCTGTGTGAAAAAGTGATTGCCCCCTAAACCTAATAACTGGTTGGGCCACCCTTAGCAGCAACAACTGCAACCAAGCGTTTGCGATAACGTGCAATGAGGCTTTTACAGCGTCCTGGAGGAATTTTGGCCCACTCATCTTTGCAGAATTGTCCTAATTCAGTTACATTAGAGGGTTTTCGAGCATGAACGGCCTTTTTAAGGTCATACCACAACATCTCAATAGTATTCAGGTCAGGACTTTGGCTAGGCCACTCCAAAGTCTTCATTTTGTTTTTCTTCAGCCATTCGGTGGTGGACTTGCTGGTGTGTTTAGGATCATTGTCCTGCTGCAGAACCCAAGTTCATTTCAGCTTGAGTACACGAACAGATGGTCGGACATTCTCCTTCAGGATCTCTTGGTAGACAGCAGAATTCATAGTTCCTTTTATCACGGCAAGTCTTCCAGGTCCTGAAGCAGCAAAACAGCCCCAGACCATCACACTACCACCACCATATTTTACTGTTGGTATAATGTTCTTTTTATGAAATGCAGTGTTCCTTCTACGCCAGATATACTTGGACACACACCTTCCAAAGAGTTCCACTTTTGTCTCATCGGTCCACAGAATGTTGTCCCAAAAGTCTTGGGGATCATCAAGATGTGTTGTGGAGAAATTGAGACGAGCTTTGATGTTCTTTTTGCTCAGCAGTGGTTTTCTCCTTGGAACTCTGCCATGCAGGCCATTTTTGCCCAGTCTTTTCCTGATGGTGGAGGCATGAACGCTGACCTTAACTGAGGCAAGTGAGGCCTGCAGTTCCTTGGATGTTGTTGTGGGGTCTTTTGTGACCTCTTGGATGAGTCGTCGCTGCGCTCTTGGGGTAATTTTGAGCGGCCGGCCAATCCTGGGAAGGTTCACCACTGTTCCATGTCTTCGCCATTTGTGGATAATGGCTCTCACTGTGGTTCGCTGGATTCCCAAAGCTTTGGAAATGGCTTTATAACCCTTTCCAGACTGATAGATCTCAATTACTTTCTTTCTCAATTGTTCCTGAATTTCTTTGGGTCTCGGCATGATGTGTAGCTTTTAAGGATCTTCTGGTGGACCTTACTGTGTCAAGCAGCTCCTATTTAAGTGATGCCTTGATTGTGAACAGGTGTGGCAATAATCAGGCCTGGGTGTGGCTAGAGAAATTGAACTCAGGTGTGGACAACCACAGTTATAGTATGTTTTAACAAGGGGGGCAATCACTTTTTCACACAGGGCCATGATGGTTTGGATTTTTTTTCACCTTTAATAATAAACACCTTCATTTACAAATTGCATTTTGTGTTTACTTGTGTTGTCCTTGACTATTGTTAAAATTGGTTTGATGTTCCGAAACACTTAAGTGTGACAAACATGCAAAGGAACAGGAAATGAGGAAGGGGGCAAACACTTTTTCACACCACTGTATATATATATATATATATATATATATATACATATTGTTCCTGTATCCTCTTTATTTTCTATCTGTTTTACATCCATATGGACACCTACCCTATTAGTTTTTTGTTTTTTCTTCTTTTTTATTTCCCCACAGAGTCTCCCATTTCTTTGGGCCTCAGTGCACTTATTAGCCTGCTGGTGGTCTGGTTATCCTGGGCCCCAGTTGGACTGGTGGATATGTATGGAGGGAGAATTTTTCTTCCACTTTTTTTTGCCTTTTTGATATCCTTTTCAAATTAGTTGATCTACTAGTGCTTGGCGGATTTGATCTGTGGATGACTCTACGCTACATTGCTCCTTTCCATGTTTTAATGTTTTTTGGATGCTTAGACGTACCTTTGTAAGTGATTGTAATGTAAGTACAGCCTTGTACGTTCTATTTAAATGACCATGCAACATAATATGTGGAAATTGTCGGCTGATTACTTTACATTTAAATTTTATAGACAGTCTACTTCCTGTGGATAAACCCTGATGAAGGAGAATGCAACTCCTCTCTGAAACGTTGGGTTCAGGCAGCTGTATCTTGTTTTTTTCACTTTTGTCTGTGTATCATCATGCATCCTTCATTATGTATTATATATGTATTTTTCTATTTTGTATAATAAATTCTATTTTTTATTTACTTGATGTGGTACTGCCTTTAAAGTCCCACCCATAGGGGGTCCTCTAGTTTTATATGCATATAAGTGAATTCTCCTTTGTAGTCAAATGGTCAGCCAGATTCAAGGAACAGACTCAGGCCCATGCATCTCTTTACTCTCGTTTGTCACATCAGGCAATATCCAAGACATATATATCGAGCACTGTATAATGTGACTGTGCACGGCCACTTGCAGAACAGTCCACATGGATAGACGTCACGTAGCTAGCGCCAATCCAACTCATTTCCTCTTAGGAGTCTTAGACTGGGAATGGAGTCTCCATTCCCAGTCAAAGTTTCCTAAGAGGAAAGCCCCAGGTCACCAGAACTAGAGTTTCTATTGGAAGAATTCCCCACTATTACTTTTCTGGGGACAACCCAAAATGTGGGTTTTTCTTTTACTTTCACTTTCAATATTAATGGTAAACAGAACAAATAGAGAGGGTGAATCTCCCTAATGAGGCCATAGACAGCAATAAAAACTGACAGGAGTTGTAATCCATTTCCACTCTATCCAAAAAAAAAAAGTTTGCCTTTACCAGTGACGATGCATCCAATAAGGGTGAACAGGTGCCACCCCCTCTCTCTAGCCACCTCACTCTGTGTATAATGGATAGATTGTGGCTGCAATTGATGGGCACATTGGCTGCAATTTATGAGCACAGTGGCTGCGTTTGATGGGCATAATGTCTGCATTTGCTGGGCAGAGTGGCTGCATTTGATGGGCACAGTGATTTTTTTTCCCAAATTTTTCAGTTTGTTTGCACCACCCCAAAAAGTTTTGAACACCAGCCACCACTGGCCTTTATCTATACTTTAAAGGGGTTGTAAAGGTTTGTGTTTTTTCACCTTAATGCATCCTATGCATTAAGGTGAAAAAACACCTTGCACTGTTTTTACTTACCTGAGCCCTGAATTTCTGCAGGCACGATCCCGCATCGGTCTCTCCACGGCTTTGCGGCTCTTCATTGGATAGATTGATAGCAGTGCAGCCATTGGCTCCCACTGCTGTCAATCAAATCCAATGACGTGGGCGCTGGAAGAGCAGGGCCGAGTCATACACTTGGCAGCTATGGACACCAAGTATATGACACAGGAGCGTGCCCGCAAGGTAACCCCCGTGGGAGAGAGCTTTCCAGAGGGGGTTATCTATTGTGAGGAGGAGCCACGAGAGCTGCCGTGGGACCCCAATACAGGTGGATCGGGGCCACTGTACCTTTAGTGTCACTTTAAGGTTGTATCTTGCACTCTGCTTTCTTTGCATTCATTCTAAGAAGATTGTTCTGTACTCTTCTCTTTTGTACAGGTTTCCCCTTGAGGGAAATACATGTTATCAGTAGAGATACAATATGTACAGTATAATAGTGATATAGTTTGTAGCAAGAGGTTATTCAGTTTCCTGACTACTAGAATGTGTATTTCTCTTTCAGATCACAGGACAAAAGTAGCACTTTGAGGTTTGAAAGAACAGCCTGAGATGAACGTTTTATAGAAACATACAACATCCTTCAAATTCGCCTCTAACGAGATGTGCCAGGAGCCAATTAAAGTCTAATTATCAAACCTCTCAGGGAGGAGAAAGTTCAGCTGTGACAGGTCAAAACAGAGCAGATGGAAATCTAAAGATAGAAAGGCCCTCTATTGGCTTCTCTGCACGAGAGTATCCTCATAACTACTGCACTCACATTTGATGCAACGGGCCTTTAGGGCTTAATTACATATCACAGTTTTGCTCATCGTATGGTTACATGTTAACATATCATAACGCACACACGAGAACTGAGCACCTGCAAATAATATAAATAGAAACCATTGCTTAAAGAATAAGTACATTAATTAATTGTAGTCTGAAAGAATGAACAACTTTAAATTGGTCCTGGACTTAAAACTTAGGATTTGTTATGTTTTAGAGAACACCTAGATATGTCAATTGTGCCTATGCAGTACCCCATTCAATTTACCTTTTGCTTTGAGTTCCCCCTGAAAAATCAATGTGCAATCCTGCTAGCTGGAAAGGAATCTGTAGGTAGCTGGGAACTTGTATTGTCTGCATTTCCCTAATTCTGCTTCAAGCATTCTGTAGGTCTGTGCCTCTTACACCTTTCCTGCTTAATGGAGAGGAATATGTACCCGAAAACTAGTGATGGGAGAGCTGTTTGGGCCGAGCACTGGTTCAGCCCTGAGCAGCACCCATTCGGGTGTTCGCCGAGCACCAGAATTTGTGGGACGCTCTGTGTATGTGTATGTTCGCCCTCAGAGCTCTCCACAATGCACTGTATGCTGCACAGTGGATTCTAGGGCCTGGACTAGCTGACGCAATGCACTGCTGGTCAGGTGCAAGGCTTTGCCCAATCAGGGCACAAAGCGTTGTCAAATCCTTGATTGGATAAAGTCTTGATGACTTTGCCTAATCATGGCTCAGTGTTCATAGTCCTATCCTACACTATAAAAGGTTCCTTCCCACAGGAACATTTTGCAGTGTGTGGTTGACAATAGATAGAGCAGGGCTCAGTGACAGCTAGTGTTATTGTGACTGAGTGTAGAGTGTTAGTGTAGTGTTAGTGTAGTGTCAGTGCAGTGTAAGCATAGGGTACTGCTGCCATAGCCCCACCATCATGCATGGAGGAGTCAGCTGAATTATTTGAACACAGCGTCAGCCACTTGCTACCTGAGGATGGTTCTGAGGTTGAGGAAGGGAGTAACAGGAGCCTATAGAGGGGGGATAACACTGATAAACAACAAATTGGCAGTCATGTTCCCCCATGAACTTGTGCCTGTGTGCTCTATAACTTGGGTTCTTCACATAAGGCTTTCCATCCAAAGTCTGCCAAAGAGACACCAGAATGTATCCAAAAAAATCTCTAATCTTATTCCAGGACGCACTAAAATGGGGCCTCATCACACAGGCTGGCTCGCGAAGCCATTGTTTACAAAATAAAGAAAGCTTGCAGGGAAAATCAATGTATTTTGTTATTTAACCTCTTGCCCACTAGGCACTGAAACCCCCTTCCCAACCAGGCCAATTTTCAACTTTCAGTGCTCTCACATTTTGAATGACAATTACTCAGTCATGCAGAACTGTACCTATATGACATTTTTGTCCACACAAATATAGCTTTCTTTTAGTGATATTTAATCACCACTGGGATTTTTATTTTTATATATAAATTAAAAAAACTAATTATTTTTCTTCGTTTCTGTTACAAAATTTTGCAAATTAGTAATTTTTCTTCATAAATTTTGGCCATAGTTATACTGCTACATATCTTTAGTAAAACTAACCCAAATAAGTGCATATTATTTGGTCTTTGTGAAGGTTATGAAGTCTACAAGCTATGGTAGTAATCATTGAAAATTGATCACACCTGATGTACTTAGGCCGCGTACACACGCGGGGACTGTTCGCCCAACTTTGTCCGCTGAACAGTGTTTCGGCGGACAGTCCGCCCGTGTGTGGGCTTTCAGCGGACAGTTTCAGCGAACAGTTTGCTGAACAAGGTTTTTCGGAATTTCCGAAAAACTGTCCGCTGAAACTTGGTTTCAGCGAACAGTCCCCTCGTGTGTAGGCTTGTTCGTCAAACTAAGTTCCGCGCATGCTCAGAAAGGATTTACACGCCGAAAGTTGTAATGCAGTGTATAGGACGTTGTATTTTCCGTCCTGTCGTACGTGCCGTTCACGTCATCGCGCACGGTTTCAGCAAACTGTTCGTTCGTCGTGTGTGGGCAAGTCCGTCCATGCTAATTTTGAGCGGACTGTTTGCTGAAACTGTTTGACGGACAAAGTTGAGCGAACAGTCCCCGCGTGTGTACGCGGCCTTACACTAACAAGTCAGGAAAGTACAAATACCCTTCAAAAGACCCCTTTTTGGAAAGTAGACATTCCAGGGTATTTAGTAAGAGGCATGGTAAGTTTGTTGAAGTTGTCATTTGTTCCCACAATTCTTGGCAAAATAAAGATTTTTTTCACAAAATTGTCATATTAACAGGTTATTTTTATTCTCTCACATTAAGTATAAAAGAGTAAATGTCTGCGCTAACCTCTACAAAGGCTATGGGGAAACACGTTGGGTGGAGCACTAGCCCTTGACGTCATCACGTAAACAGCCAGCTGGCTTGTGCCGTGGCTGTTTTGAAACATTTTACTTGACTGTGTTCTTGGATGTTAGCATTGCTACATTTTTACAATAAATTCTCTTGAATATACTATATACTTGGATATATATTCTCATGAAGTCCCTCTCTTCTATCCTCTACTAATGAGATCACCCAGGACCATCTGGAAATAAGTGGTGATTTTCGTCTTGAAGTTTCTTGTTTAAATTGGATATTCCGCTGTAACAGAAGGAGTTCTTTCCCCTGAAAGGAGTCACATGAGGATGGTATTCCCACCTGCAGGCTTGTGCACAGGCATCTTTGATCTCTATGATCTGAGCTCCTATGAATCTGGTAAGGGGCATTGATAGTTTTTCCTGACTTTAGAATATTGGAAGATATAAAGTGTTTCACATCGTGATTATCACATTTATGTGGACTACTATTTATGAGCACACGCAACAGTCGATCACTTTTTCATATTAATTATTATATTCATCATGTTATGTTAATTTTGTTGATCGGCACTTTTAATGAATTTTTTTCTTTGAGATATAACACTTCAATCCCCCTTTTTGGTATCACTTTTTTAATTGATTCATATATTCGCTTTAGTAGTGGATGCATGCTTGTTTTTTTTTTTTTCCATTTTATTTCTTTCACATGGCATGTGCATACCACAATTTACACCCCAAAATACATTCTGCCATTCCTCCTACCATATGTGTGTAGTCTTTTACACAGCCTGGCCACATACATTGAAGTAGCACCTTCAGGCGCTCTAGGAGCATAAATTACACATCTCATTTCTCAACCACCTATTACACTTTTGAAGGCCCTGGAGCACCAGGACAATGGAAATGACACCCCAAAATACTTCACCACTTCTGAATATGATGATACTACATGTGTGAGACTTTTACACAGCCTGGCCACATACAGAGGCCCAACATCTAAAGAAGCACCATCGGGTGTTCTAGGAACACTTGATTTTCTGACAACCTTCATATTTCTAACACATAGCATGTACATACCAAGAACTACACCCCAAAATAGATTCTGCTAAGCAAAGGGTAAACAAAAGATTACCTATGGTTTTAGTAGTGCAGTTGTCCACAGGGACATGGTTAGCAACAGCGAACTGAAACTATCCAGGCAGCAGGCAGGAATATTGTCCACAGTCAGTACAGGCAAGAATACTTTCCATATACAGTCCAGGGTCAGTGCAGGTAGAGATATTGCTAGCAGTGCCAAAATATTGGTTCTCGTAGTAGGAAGGAACATGGACCATAGTACAGGTAGCAGGCAGGAAAGAATGGGGACAGGGGTAGAGTCTTCTCCCACTCAAATTTCCTTGAAGCCTCTGGTCTCCCCCCCCCTAATCTGGGAATGAGAAAACCCCCAAAATTGTTTTCTTCATCCAGAAAAACTATTTTGAAGCCTCTCACATATGTGAGACCCCTGTGTTATAAATCCCACTACTCCAGTAGCAGGGTAAAACAGTCCAGGATCAGTTCCAGAGCAGGCAGAGGTATGTTTAGTGTTAGGCAAAAGCATGGTATATCAGGCCAGGGTCAGTTCCGGAGAAGGCAGCAGTATGTACAGTTTAGTGCAGTGGCATAAAGGGTGTCGAGGTAAATGACAGGAATTGAAAATTACATTTACCCATACTTCACTAATAATGTAGAAACGTATTGTATCAATGGTGGAAACAGTCACATATACAAAGGCCTGGTTGGGAAGGACACTGGAGACAATAATATGTGGTGTCTGTTCTAACTCCTCCTCTGGAGCACACCCGGAATTTCTTATGTTTTTGGCCTGTTTCATGGTAAGGGAGTCTCTCAGGAAAATGCCATTCGTAGAGTCTCTTACTGAGTGAGTGTTTTCTTTTGGGCCTTCAAGGTACAAAAGGGTAACGATAATTTCTTCTTGTTAAGGAAGATAGGATATGGGGGTCTCTGTAGATTTACAGTAAATATTATAAATAGCCAAACTAAAAAAAAAAAAATGGAGACATTTTATTATACCAATGGTGGGTTTTTCTTCTGGGAAGGTAAGGTTAGATCATTTGATCATTGAAGTCGACTCCCCCCACGAACAAATTATAGTAGTGGACACATGCTGGTTTTTGGATTAGGCAGTTTTTTCTGGGGATTTCTACGTAGGTGTTGTAATGAATCAATGAGAGCATGTAGACGTTTTGTCTGTCCCTCCACACGATAGCCAATATTTCATCATTCCGCAAAGACGCAGTCTCCCCTCATTGTAGTCTTTCATCAACAAGCCTTTGCGGGAATACCTTCCTATTGGCTCTCATTATACCACATGCTAGAGTCTTCCTCCTGTGAAGATTGCTGAAGCTCATGTGGTAGTTACCCTTTTCATGGAGTGGAAAGACAAGCCCCCAAACAACTTTTATGCTGGCTCCAATGTACTCTGGGCATTCAGGGGGATGCAGCTGGGTGTCTTTTCATTTGTACACCAGGAAAACTTACATGTACCCTGTGGCTTGGTCACAATGTTTGTAGAGCTTAACCCCATATCATAAAAGGTGGAGCACAGTGGTGTAGTGGTTAGCACTTTCATCTAGCAGAAATAGGATTGCAGGTTCAAATCCCAACCATGACACCATCTACTTAGAGTTTGCATGTTCTCCCTGTGCCTGTGTGGGTTTTCTCTGGGTACTCTGGTTTCCTCCCACACTCCAAAGACATGCTAGTAGGTTAATTAGACCCTGTCTAAAAAAAATATGTGTATGTGTTTGTAAGCACATCAGGACCTTATAGGGTAAAGCACCGTGCTATACCACAGATTGACACTGGTGGTAAAAGTGCCCTGAGGTGATTCAGATTGCATAGGTAGTGCTATTCAATTGACTCATTTGATGTTTGCTGCTCCTAAATTAGGGGGAAGCCACAGAGGGTTTTGAAGGGCATAGAGAAGGCTGGCATGGGTCCTAACCCCTGAGATGACACCCCACTAGTGCTTGGCCTTTGTTGCAGTGGTACTCCATTTCTCATGGATGCTACCGGTGGATGGCACTGAGCTGCTAGTTGATGCCACTGATCTACTTGTGGTAGCCTGCTGCTCCTTGCCAGAATGCCTTTGTTTCATGGTCACACTTTCCTCTTCCTCTGCTTCTGTAGTAGACCCACTGCTTAAAACGGGTTCATATTCCGCTGCTCTCGTCGATCAAACTAAGAAGTTGCTATGCCTCCTCACTGGAAAAAAAACATATATGCCATACTGGTGGCTGTGGTGACAAACTGCTACATTAGAAACACTGGTAAAGATGTGGCGGTGCTGATGAGGCTGCACTGATGTACACTAATGCTCTAAGATGGTGCTGATGAGGATCCACTTATAGGGTGGTACTGATGAGTAGGGATTGGCCGAACAAACTCCTGTTTGGTTCGCACCAGAACTTTCAAACACTGCGAAAGTTCAGACCTGAATAACGAACCTCATTAAAGTCAATGGGACCCGAACGTCAAAAATCAAAAGTGCCCATTTTCAAGGCTTAAATTCAAGTAATTGGGCATATAATGGTTATAGGGGCCCGGGTCCTGCCCTGGGGAACTTGTATCAATAAAAAATAAATTTGTAAAAAATGTCATTTTTAAATGAGCAGTGATTTTTTGATTTTAAAGCATAAAAATTCTTCCAATATAGTACCTGGGGGGTCCCCTTAGTCTACCTGTAAAGTGGCAGATCTGTACCATGTCTAGAATCTGCTGCAGCAATAATTGCATTTATAAAGCCCAAAAAAAAATTCCCTGCAAGCTGCCTTTATTTTGATCAGCAACAGCTGGGGAGCCAGTGTGTATGATGAGGCCACAATGTAGTGCACTGGGAACAAGATTAGATATTTTTTGGATACATTCTCGTGTCACTTTGCCTTAAAAATTGGTCTTTGGGTGTCGGTAGTGCCTTCCCACTGTAACCCTATAGAGGTAATCTTGATGAAAGCAAGAATTGGCCTTGGTGTAAACAATTGCAATGATATGCACCTGTCAAACAGGTGCAGAAAAATGACTCTTCGTGGACAAGGAGGCAGGTTTATCCACTCTGGAAACTGCAGGGGACTGCACACTTGTTTCTGTTGCTTGACATAGGATGAGGAGGATATGGAAGGTTTAGTAAGCCAGTATACCACCTCCTCTGCATGCTATGGCTGGATAGCATGGGCAAAATAACTAAACAGAGGAAATTATGCCCTGCCTGAGGACTGACAACCACCACGTCAACCTTTGCCTGTGGACACATTTGTTGCTGGCCCCCTTACAGTGCCAATGGAATCGGGAAAAGGAAAAATTTTTATTTATAGGCGGCAAGCATCGCTGGCAGGGTTCACACTGGTGCGGGGATCTGAGTTGGATTCCCGCCAATGCCAGGCACTGTATTTGGTATGAATCCTAAGGGAGAACTCCACGCCAAATAAAAAAAAACGGCATGGGTTCCCCCTCCGGAGGCATACCAGGCCCTTGGGTCCGGTAGGGATTTTAAGGGGAATCCCCTACGCCGAAAAAAACGGCGTGGGGGTCCCCCCCAAAATCCATACCAGACCCCTGTCCGAGCACGCAGCCCGGCCAGTCAGGAAAGGGGGTGGGGACGAGCGAGCGCCCCCCCTCCTGAGCCGTACCAGGTCACGTGCCCTCAACATGGGGGGGTGAGTGCTTGTCCCCATGTTGATGAGGACAAGGGCCTCTTCCCTACAACCCTGGCTGTTGGTTGTCGGGGTCTGCGGGCAGGGGGCTTATTGGAATCCGGGAGCCCCCTTTAAGAAGGGGGCTCCCAGATACCGGCCCCCCCACCCTATGTGAATGAGTATTGGGGTACCATGTACCCCTACCCATTCACAAGGTAAAAAAAATAAATAAAACACCGCACACAAGGGTTAAAAATAGTTTATTGCACAGCTCCGGTGGTCTTCCATCTTGGGGGGTCTTCTCGCCGCCGCCCATTTTTTGTGAGGCCCCTCTTTACATTTGTCGATCATTTATTCTTGTGCTACATTACTTTTTTGATCATTATATTCCAGATATATCCCACATACATACACCCCTGAGGAGCAAGTCACATTTTGCAAAACACGTTGAGCGTTATAGATGTCATGTATACTCGTGTATTTAAAATGCAATGCAATCGTTAACCATGTGCAATGTTGTATCGGCTTTGCCTTTGTTTATGTTACTTTTTCATGTGTGACTATTTCTGCAATAAATATTTTACTGTATTTACATTTGTCAATTTAATTGGCCAACTGTGCACACCTCATATAAAGTCCCAAGGGCAATATCCCTGTTTCTATTGTACTATTAGGGATGGAGGTGTGTCACCGGTGACACCAGACCTTTCTTTTATTTACAACACAAACACATTTAACCTTACCTTTACGATATCTCATGGCACTGACAAAAGTATGTTTTTTGATGTACAAATTCAAAAAGACAAGGATGGCTTGTGATCCAAAAGTCTGTATCGGAAGCCCATTGCTGGCAACTGCATACTACATGCCAGCAGCTTTCATTCCTGCAATCTTGTAAAATCAATCCCCTTTGGTCAACATCTTCCTATCAGGTATGTAGCACCCACCACATTTAGGTGGGCGTTAAAAAGTTTACATAAGGTAAATGTTCGGTAAATGTAACCAGGGCCTTGCACTTTAAGGCCTGGTTGTCTGTTTGGGAGAGGAGGAGTGACAGAGTAGAGAGGGGAGGGTATGGCCACCTGCATTCGGCCCTGAAAGACCTCCCTTATCTTCTATTGAAATGTTCTGGAAGGAAGGCGGGCTGGGGACTGGGGTGCAGGCAGTTTGTATGGAGAGCCCTGGACCAATCATTAAATTGTATTGGCAGGGGCAGGCCTTGCATATAAACTGGGGGTCACATGCTCCGGGGTAGAGATGGGAGAAGTTGGATCCAGAGAAGTAGCAGAAATGTAACCCACAAGGTGCAGGCTTGAAGGCCTGGGGGTTCAGAGACCCCAGTGCTGGATTGCAGGAACAAACTTGAAGGCCTGAGGATTCAGAGACCTCAGTGCTGGATAGTGCAACAAAACTACACCACCATGTGACTGTGGAGAAGGGGCCTGGGCATCTCAAGCTGGGATGTTTCTAACCATGTGGAGCAGGAAGTAGCTGCAAAGAGGACACATTAGACTGGGATCGACCTTCTGGGGCAACCATGGACCATCGGTGGGAGAGTGCAATGGGAGTGCAACCCAGCAGTGCTTATTTGTCCAGGACTTTCCTGAAGTGGAGGACTACAGGAGTCAAGATAGGCAAATGAGGCCTGGGGCTTCAAGCATCCATTTACCAGGATGATTTTCAGAGGGGCATTGGTCAGTTCATTATAGGAAAGGACATTCATTTCCATCAGGAACCAGAAAGTAAGAGGCAGCTCATATTTCCCTGTTCAACATGTAACATACTGCAAGCTAGTTGAATAAACGTTTCTGTTCTAAGTTTAGACTGTCTGCTGTGTTGTGATATTCGTTCAGGGGTGGAAGAACGGATGCAGTTAACAGAAAGGTATGAACATACCCCACAGCTCCCAAGGGAGTAGTGCTCCACAGGTGCAACTGTTCTAATGATATCACCCTTAACCACTTGACCACTGGGCACTTAAACACCCTTAATAACCAGACCAATTTTGAGCTTTCGGTGCTCTCACATTTTGAATGACAATTACTCAGTCATGCAACACTGGACCTATATGAAATTTTTGTCCTTTTTTCACACAAATAGAGCTTTCTTTTGGTGTTATTTAATCACTGATGGGTTTTCTTTTTTTGTGCTATAAAATAAAAAAGATCGAAAAATCGGTAAAAAAATTAATTTTTGTTTGTTTCTGTTATACAATTTTGCAGATTAGTAATTTTTCTCCATAAATTTTGGCCAAAATTTATACTACTACATATCTTTGGTAAAAATAAGTACAAATTGGTGCATATTATTTGGTCTTTGTGTAAGTTATAAAGTCCACAAGCTATGGTGCCAATCTCTGAAAATTTATCACACCTGAAGTATTGACGGCCTATCTCATTTCTTGAGACCCTAACATGCCAGAAAAGTACAAATAACCCCCAAATGACCCCTTTTTGGAAAGAAGACATTCCAAGGTATTTAGTAAGAGGCATGATGAGTTTTTTAAAGTTGTCATTTTTTTTCCACAATTCTTTGCAATATCAAGTTTTTTTTACCTTTTTTTTTCACAAAATTATCATATTATCAGTTTATTTCTCACACACAGCATATGCATACCACAAATTACACCCCAAAACATATTCAGATATTACTCCTGAGTATGGCGATACCACATATGTGAGACTTTTACACAGCATGGCCACATACAGAGGCCCAACATGCAGGGGGCACCATCAGGCGTTCCGGAGCACCCAGGACAATTTTGACATTTCTCTACATGTAAAAATCATTATTTATTTGCTAGAAAGTTACAGAGAACCCCAAAACATTATATATGTTTTTTTATTAAAGACACTAGAGAATACAATGGTGGTCATTTTCGAATGCGTTTTTTTTGGGGAAAAAAAAACAGTTTTGTGCTTTAAGAAAAAACAAAACAGTAAAGTTAGCCCAATGTTTTTGCATAATGTGAAAGATGAAGTTACGCAGAGTAAATAGATACCTAACATGTCACCCTTCAAAATTTCACACGCTCATGGAATGGCGCCAAAGTCACTACTTAAAAATCCCCATAGGCGGGGGCGTGGCCAAGAGCGGCATGTGAGCGGACGTGTCTCACAGAGCTCCCTGAGTACATCCTGGAAACGATCCTTCTCCCGGCCGAACCGGGGCTTGTGCCGGGCGCGGAACTGCTCCACCGCCTCCGGGAATCCTGCGGGCATCATCTGGCCTAGTTGTCGGCTCCGGAGTCGCCATGCCGGCCCGCAAACCGCCGAGGGGAGACGAAGGCCCTGTGCTGGACATCCAAGATGGCGCCGCGTCATCACAGCGCGCACGAGGGGACAGCAAGGAGAAGGGTAAGGCGCTCCCTAAGACTCCTAAAGCCCAGGGGAAAGACATTTTATATTATGCCCAGAAGTTGAAAGGGGCGGAGAGGCCCCGGGCGGACGCAGAGCTGGACGCTACCCCCGCTGCTTTTCGGGTACAACAGACGGGGGAATCCTCTGAGCGGGCCCAGCAGGCTGAGGTGGAGCACCATGCCCCTGAGATGGAGGTATTGGAGGAGGGGGACACTGCGGAACAACCCACGCTAGCTGACATTTTGCGAGCGGTGCAGAAATGCACCGCCACGGTACAGACTCTGCAGGAACACTTTGGAAGCTTGAAGGAGGAGGTTGGGCTGATCAGGCATGATATGCAGAAAGTTAGAGAACGCACAACGGCGGTGGAGGGCCGGATCAGCGAAGTGGAGGACAGAATGGTACCCATGGTCAGGGAATTACAGATCACGGCCAGGACCGCGAATGCTAATGAGCTTAAGCATGAGGACATTGAGAACCGCTTGAGAAGGAGTAATATCCGCATTGTTGGATTGCCAGAAAAAACGGAGGGCAGAGATCCTACTGACTTTGTGGAGAACTGGTTGGTGGAAGTTTTCGGCCGTGAGGCGTTTTCTCCTTTCTATTCAATTGAACGGGCTCATCGGGTCCCTCCTAGGCCCTTACCACGGGGCAATCCGCCCCGCACCATGCTGGCTAAGTTGCTTCATTATAAGGACAAGGAGATTATACTGCGTCTGGCCAGGGAGAAGAGGGGCGTTCAATACAACGGGGCAAGAGTCTCCTTTTACCCTGACTTTTCAGCGGAAGTTCAGAGGCGCAGAGCGAAATTTGGGGATGTGAAAAGGAGACTGCAACGTTTGGGTGCCAAATACGCCATGCTGTACCCCGCCAAGCTCCGAGTGATTGCGGGGGGGCGGGCGCAATTCTTCGAGTCTGCTACAGAGGCCTCTGCATGGCTTGAGGTGAATGAGCATCTCCTTCGCCAGGATGGAGGGAACGAGGAGGGGGCGGACTGATCCTGCGGCATCTTTGTTTATGGCCCGTGTTGGGAATTTTGTGGATTACAAACCAGTGTCCCTCCTGTTTGAGGACTTTTGAAACTATTGACTGTTCTGTGGCTGGCAACATGATCGGTCGGGAGCCGTTTATACAGGACTGAGCACATGGAAGCGCTATCAATGTTATTGAAGAAGGTGCCTTCGCCGACGGAGCGCACTTTCGGTGCGGAACCACTGGCCGTGGTATGCCTGTTGCAACATGGACCGGTGAGGGGTTGTGTTTATACCCTTAGACTTTTTTTGCAGTTTTTTAAGTTTTTTTTTTTTCTTTCTAACATTATTCTCGCTCCTGCGGGGGGTGAGGGGTCATCACTACAGTATTATGGAAGAATCACACAGAAGAGTACACCGAGTCAAGCCCAGCAGACAGACTGCCGCATAGAAGTTGGGTGGGGGAGTTTGGGTTTAGATGTTTTTTATCACTGGGGATGTTGCCTGATTTTTGAATTTCTCCGGGACTGTATATTATGGTATTCCCACTATGGGGTTGGGGGAGGATCTGGGAGGTGTAAGAACCGGGTATGCCGAATGCAGTATAATATGTTTATGGAGGAAATATTCTGTATAGTTCATTTAGCTGATGTGCCGGGATGACGTCTATTCCTATATTGTCCTGGAATGTGAGGGGCCTTGGGGACCCCCTAAAACGTACTATGGTTTCCACGGCCATTAGAAAACATCTGCCGGGTATTTGTGTGCTGCAGGAGACCCACCTGACTCCGGGAACGGTGTCGTGCCTGGGGTTTGCATGGGTGGGGTGGGCGCATCACTCCACCCACACCTCCTATTCAAGGGGGGTGAGTGTGCTGGTGCATCGTACCCTTGATTTTCAGCTGCTAGCTTTGGAGGTTTATCAGGAGGGGAAATATGTATTTTTGATGTGTAGAGTGTCACGATTGCAATTTATTCTTGCTGCGGTGTATGTACCCCCTCTGTTCAGTCCCCCGGTTCTTCGTGCCCTATTAACTTTTTTATTAGCTAACCCGGGGACCCCTATGGTATTGGTGGGCGATCTCAATGGTGTTCTAGACCTTGGCCTAGATAGACACCCTCCTCCTCCAGTGGGTGGGGGCATACATTCTACGGCCTTGGCAAGGTTCCTGGGGGAGGTGGGCTGGATGGACCCGTGGAGGCTCAGGAACCCGACCGAGCGGCAATTTTCATGCTTTTCCAAGACGCACTTTTCTTTGTCTAGGATTGACATGTGCTTGTGCTCGGCCGCAGCGTTCCAACATGTGGAAAGGGTACAGTATTTGACCAGAAGTATCTATGATCATTCCCCCTTGTTAGTTCATATAACGGTTAACCCGGCTTCCACTTTACAGAGGGCCCCATGGAAACTTAATGCTTTTTGGTTGCACCTTCTTCCTCCCACTAACACTATTGAAGCGGACGTGGAGGCCTACTGGCAGAGACATGCTGAATATACAGATTCGAACGCTGCCTGGGACGCTTTTAAAGCCTTCCTACGGGGGCTGTTCATAACTGAGGTCAATGCCATTAAACATGCTACGTCGGCCCAGAGGGATCAAGCTGACCAGCTGGTTAGACGGCTGGAGGCGGAGTATATTGCTGGCTCGGGGGGGACCACTCGGGAGGCTTGGGTAGCTGCACAGGATGCTATTAACAGAATGGATGCCTCCAAAGCGAACCAAAAGAGATTTTTTAATAGGCTGGCCTTTTTTGAGGAGGGGGAGCAGACGGGCAAGCTGCTGGCGACGTTGGTGCACTCTCAGCGGTCCACCCCATCTATTGGGGCTGTGCGCGGCAGGTCGGGCAGGTTGGTTAATACTCCTGATTTGGTGATGAGCGAGTTGGTAGGCTTCTACTCTGAACTCTATGAGTCCAAGTTGACGCGTACTATGGATGAAGTTCGGGAATTTCTACAGGGGATAGAGCTACCGTGTTTAGCGGACTCCCAGGTGGAATTTCTTGAGGAGCCTATTACAATGGAGGAGATGTTGTTGGCTGCCAACTCGTTCCCTAACTCTAAAGCCCCGGGGGATGATGGCATCCCGATAGAGGTGTATAAACAGTTTGGGGAAGTACTTTTGCCTCAACTGCTCCGTACCCTGAATTTGGCTAGGGAATCACACTGCCTTCCAGAGTCAATGAGAAGAGCCAGCATTGTGCTGCTTCTTAAGCCAGGGAAAGATCCGTTGGATCCCGGTTCGTATAGGCCGATCTCGCTGCTACAGAATGATATCAAGATCCTTGCTAAAGTGCTAGCTCGGAGATTGAACACGGTGATCGCCTCCCTCATTCATCCGGATCAATCGGGCTTTATACCCGAGCGGTCTACGGCAATTAACCTCCGCCGCTTGTTTCTTAATGTGCAGTCCCGTGCTGATAATGTGGGGGACAGGGCATTGTTGTCGCTCGACGCCCATAAGGCTTTTAATAGCATTGAATGGGGATACCTGTGGGCGACTCTCGAGAGATTCGGGTTTGGGCCTGCTTTTCTATCCTGGGTACAACTACTGTATAATTCGGCATCGGCGGTCATCAGGGAGGCGGGGAGGGTGTCAACTCCTTTTCCCTTATTCAGAGGGACCAGGCAGGGGTGCCCTCTGTCCCCTTTACTTTTTGCTCTCGCTATCGAGCCTATGGCAGTCCTGGTGAGAAGCAACCCCTTGATAACGGGTTTTAAATATGGGCAGTTGCATGAAAAACTGATGTTATACGCTGATGATGCTATGTTGTTACTGGGGGATACCTCTGGGTCTTTGGTTGAGGCTATGAGAGTGGTTCAGCACTTCGGGTCGTTCTCGAGCCTGGTGATTAATTGGACCAAATCACATCTTATGCTACTAGATGCCCCCTCCCCTCGGGATCCTACGCGGTATGATATCCCAGTCGCTGATAAATTTAAGTACTTGGGGATCTGGGTCACCCCGCGACCTTGTGACTATTTGTCACTGAACCTTTCCCCGTTGCTGAGTAGGATCAGAGATAAAGCGAAAGTTTGGGCTAAATTGAAAATGTCGCTGGTAGGCAGAGTGAACCTTATTAAAATTATTTTTATGCCACAATTACTGTATGTCTTACATAACACTCCCATGGTGATCCCGCTTAAAATGTTTAGAATTATTAACTCCTTATTTAGGGCATTTATCTGGCTTAACAAACCTCCTAGGATACGTCTGGAGCAGCTTCAGAAACCCAAGGAGGCGGGGGGGCTGGCTCTGCCCAACCCGTGGCTTTATTATCTAGCGGCTCAATTACAGCATATTGCCCGTGCCGTGGTAAACGGCCGGGAAACAGGTGAGGGGGTGGGGAATCCCGCCACCGCTCTTCTGACCCATGGTGCGGGCTCGGATGGGGTGGTGGCGGGTCTGGAAACCCTATCGTTCGCCAAGTCTAACAGGCTCTTTCCAACGTATGCCCTACTTCAAAAAATATGGAATAAAACACGTCAATTGCAGAATGTGGAGGGCTTTACGGAGTATAGCCCGATATGGCATAACCGGTACTATGGGGAGATGGTCGGTTTGACTTGTGCTGAACGTTGGAGGCGCTGCGGAGTGACTCTTATGTCTCAAATTTTTTCCGGGGGATCACTGCTCTCTTTTGCAGAACTGAGGGAAAGATATGGCGTCCCTCAGGGTATGTATTTTTACTACTTGCAATTGAGCCATGCTGTCACGGCTCAAGCTGGAAACAATCCCTGGAGGCAATCTCCCACCCCAATTTTTCGGTTTGTGACAGAAGTTACCAGTTTTAAAGGTTTTATATCCAGTTCCTATAACATGTTACTAAACACATCTATGCCGGGTTTCCCTGCAAGGGCGATCGCCTCCTGGGAGAGGGATGTGGGAGTATTTGAGGAGGACCAATGGGTGGAAGCCTTACAGGCAATACAGGGTTGCTCATTGAATACGGCACAGCGCTTATCGCAACTATACATTGTTATGAAGGTGCACTGAACGCCGGCCAGACTGTATAGGATGGGGATTGGGGAGGGGGACCTTTGTACCAGATGTGCCAGGGATAGGGGAGACCTCATACATTTACTTTGGCGCTGTCCCAAATTACATTTATATTGGTCGGGGGTCATTGATACTCTCAATGGGGCCTTCCAGGTGCGGATTCCACAGGATCCAAAGGTGTGCCTTTTGGGTGTGCTGGATGATCTCTCGCTGGAGGCGCCGGTTAGGGAGGCCCTGGGGAGAGCTCTTTTTCAGGCGCGCAAACTCATCCTTCAACACTGGAGAGTGAGTGACCCCCCGAGGTTGAAGGAATGGATAACTCAGATGGGGAACGTGTTAAGTATGGAAAAGTATATTTACCAACACCGAGGCCGAGCGGGACGCTTTGAGCGACTGTGGGGACCCTGGCTTGATACCCCCGGCTTGTCACCCCTGGAGCTGGTTATGGGACGGTTGCTTAGTTAGGGGGTATAGGGCAGGCCATACGAGGGTATGTGTTGTTGCGGGGGAGGGGGGGGAGCAGGTAATAGGGCTGCGGCCCGTCTGGACAATCTTGACCTGTATCTGTGGTGTTATGGTCGATTAGGGTGATATTTAATACCGCTTGCGGAATATGACTTTGCTATGTACAAGTTGTCTTTATGTGTATGCTGTTTGACTATGTATTCTCTGCTGCTTATGTGATGACCTGTGTGTGTATTTGTGTGTTAATAAAATCCGTTTTGATAAAAAAAAAAAAAAAAATCCCCATAGGCGACTTTGTTTTGAGTTACAGAGGAGTTCTAAACACCGTTTTTGTATGTGGACGTATGCGTTCGCTTCTGCATGCGGGCACATAGGGACAGGGGTGCTTTAAAATTTCTTTTTTTTATTGCTAATTTTTCTTTATTTATTTTAGTTTACATTTATTTTTGGGGAAAAAAGTGTCAAACATAAATGTAAACATCCCTTGTAATAGGAATATGGCATGACAGGTCCTCTTTACAGTGAGATCTGGGGTCAGTAAGACCCCACATCTCACCTCTAGGCTGGGAAGCCTGAAATAAAAAAAAAAAGATTCTGCCTTTGATCATATTGGCGAGTCGGTAGAAGCACCGGAGGGCGGCGGGAGGTGGGGGGGACGTCCCCTCTCGCCTCCTGTAAGAACGATCAAGCAGCAGAACAGCCACTATGATCATTCTTATGGTGTAGGGAATCGCCGGATGAAAATGCTGATATCTGAATGATGCCTGTAGCTACAGGCATCATTCAGATATCCCCGCACAAAGTCAAGGACGTCATATGGCGGCTGGCGGGCGGGAAGTGGTTAAATGCATATTTTTTTTAACACAAAGTTGTCCACTTATACAATATTTCTAGCACATAGCATGTACATACCAAAAATGACACCCCAAAATAGATTCTCCTACTCCTCCTGAGTACGGCGATGCCACGTGTCAGGCCGCGTACACACGGGCGGACTGTTCGCCCAACTTTGTCTGCTGAACAGTGTTTGGGCGGACAGTCCGCTCGTGTGTGGGCTTTCAGCGGACAGTTTCAGCGGACAGTTTGACGAACAAGGTTTTATGGAATTTCCGAAAAACTGTCCGCTGAAACCTTGTTTCAGCGAACAGTCCGCTCGTGTGTAGGCTTGTTCGTCAAACTAAGTTCCGCGCATGCTCAGAAAGGATTTACACGCCGAAAGTTATAATGCAGTGTATAGGACGTCGTATTTTTCGTCCCGTCGTACGTGCCGTTCACGTCATCGCGCACGGTTTCAGCAAACTGTTCGTCCGTCGTGTGTGGCCATGTCCGTCCATGCTAATTTTGAGCGGACTGTTTGCCGAAACTGTTTGACGGACAAAGTTGGGCGAACAGTCCGCGCGTGTGTACGCGGCCTCAGACTTCCACAGCCTGGCCACATACAGAGGCTGAGTACAGCCAAGCATGGCTGGGTATCACTGAGTATTGCAGGGTATCACCGTGTATGGCTGGGTATTGCAGGGTATCACCGAGTATGACTGAGCATGGCCGAGTATGGCTGGGTATTGCAGAGTATCACCGGGTATGGCTGGGTATTGCAGGGTTTCACCGAGTATGGCTGGGTATTGCAGAGTATGGCTGGGTATTGCAGGGTATCACCAAGTATGGCTGGGTATTGCTGGGTATGGCAGTTTATGGCAGAGTATTGGCAGGGTATTGCAGAGTATTGCTGGGTATTGCAGGCTATTGCAGAGTAATGCTGGGTATTGCAGATTTTTGCTGGGTATTGCAGAGTATTGGCAGGGCATTGCTGGGTATTGCAGAGTATTAGCAGGGCATTTTTGGGTATTTCAGAGTATTGGGAGGGCATTGCAGAGTATTGGCTGGGTATTGCAGAGTATTGGCAGGGCATTGCTGGGCATTGCAGAGTATTGGCAGGGCATTGCAGAGTATTGGCAGGGTATTGCAGGGCATTGCTTGGCATTGCAGAGTATTGGCATGGCATTGAAGAGTATTGGCAGGGAATTGCAGAGTATTGGCAGGGCATTGCTGGGTATTGCAGAGTATTGGCAGGGAATTGCGGGGTTACTTGTCGGCGAACAGCGCTGTGGGCACTGCAGATCCAGCCCACAGCGCTGCTGACACTGATCTCTCCCCTCTCACTGTATTGATCGGTACAGAGAGGGGAGGGAGGAACCGGCATCATAACATGACGCTGGTCTGTTTACAAGTGATCCCTCCGTCATTTAATGGAGCGATCACGTGGTAAACGGCCGCGATGAGCTGTGGACCCGGCGGTCACCGATGCTCTCCAGTGCACGCTCCATGGGGTGCGCAAGAGTGGAATTCTGGGAGGAGGTCATATGATGGCCTCCCAGAGTTAAGCAACCACCCTGTAGCCATCATTTGGCTATGGCCCGGTTGCTAAGTGGTTAAAGAAGAAGCTGACAAATTAAAAATTAGACTCTTAGCATGGGGATATTCACATAAATGTCTCAAAAAGGCTTTTAAGAGAGCCACGACTAAAACATGTCAGGAGCTGCTATATAAAACCTCAACACCTAAAGCCGATAAAAACCATCTAAGAGTTATTACTCGGTTTCTAACCAATAAGAACGTATTATTCAGAAATACTGTCATGTTCTGGCAATGGAACCCCAGGCAGGTCTACTAATACCAGAGTGTCCAGCATTTACCTTTAGAAGAGCTAAATCTATGAGAGACCAATTTGTTTCAAGCGAATTCAAGGGTGATGCTAAAGATCCATGTAAAAGGCTAGGAAAATACAAATGTGGAGGCTATGGATACTGTCAGTATATGAATATCTCCAAGCACCCCATCCTGCCTAATAAAGGGAAGACATTTTGCTAATTGCAAGACCCAAGGTGTTGTTTACCTCCTTCAATGTCACTGTGCCTGCTTTTATGAAGGGAAAACAAAAATGGAGTTTTGTCAGAGAGCTTACCGCCACATAATTAGTATGCAAACATGCAATCCAGACCTACCATTAGGTAGAAATGTCACACAAGTCCATGGGGGTATATTTCCACATGTCAAATACCTGATTTTGGAGAGAGTACATTCTGAAATTAGGGGTGGAGATCAGAATAAAATACTATTGCAAAATGAACAACATCAGAGTTTCAAATTGAACGCCACCCTACCTCCTGGATTAAATGAGGCAATCTCCTTCAAACCATTTTTGGAGGGGTTTCAATCAGGGGGACCCGAGTACTATCAGGCCCATCAACCATCCTTCCATTTTTGTCTCTCACTGTTTAACCTCCCTAGCGGTAGTCCTGAGTTTGGCTCGGGGTGGATTTTCAGTACCAAAAGCGGTAACCCCGAGCCAGACTTGGGATCGCAGGATCCAGGCAAAGTTACTTACCTTGTCCCCAGGATCCTGCGATGTCTCTCCGCTGTGTGTGCGAGCTGTGACTGCTCGATTCATCACATTCCCGAGCTCCGTTCCCTGCGAGCGATGCGACGCACAGGGACAGAGCACGACGCTGAATTCAAAAAGTGAAAAACACACAATACATACAGTACACTGTAATTCTTACAGATTACATAACTGTATCAAATTATTTCACATCCCCTTTGTCCCTAGTGGTTTGTCCAGTACCCTGCATGCAGTTTTATATTATAAATACTGTTCTTTCTGCCTGGAAACTGGAGATTGTCCATAGCAACCAAAAAGTGTCCCTTTACATCAAAAGCGGTTTTAGACCAGCTAGAAAACAGCGATAATAAACTAGAATCACTTGCAGAATTGAGCGATAGTGGTTTGTGGGGAAATTCATCATCAAACACTGAAAGTAATGACAGCGAAAATTCTGCAACCGAGCAAATTTCAGTGTTTTTGATTTGATTACATTATTGAATATTTATTATTATTATTATATTATTATTTGTTATAATTATTTATAGTTATTTATTATATCATAATTTATGATTTTGTGTTTTAAACTTTATCATAACCGGCTGTCTAATAGACTCTTGTTTGGACAGATTTAACTGTGTTATTCCTAAGAATTACAGACCTACAATATAAAACGCCAATTTAAATTTTTTTTGCACAACATTGCACCTCTTTGAGCATCAAAAATCTGACATAATCATGCCACCAGGGAGGTTATTAAATTGGTTATCTTTTTTTTTTTTTTTTTTGCATTTTTTTATCCATTTATGTGATAAGCTCCAGCCTAATTTTGCTTAGTTACATAGTTAGTCAGGTTGAAAAAAGACACAAGTTCATCTAGTTCAACCATAAAACTAAATAAATAAATAATAAATAATATCAAAAAATCCCATATACCCAATCCTATACCCACAGTTGACCCAGAGGAAAGCGAAAAAGCCCAGCAAGGCATGATCCAATTTGCTACAGCAGGGGAAAAAAATTCCTTCCTGACCCCCCAGAGGCAATCTGATTTCCCTTTTACCTGTAAATGTTAATACCCAGTTACAGTGCCTTGAAACCTGAAATTAACATGGATTGTTTGAGGATTTGCATCATTTAATTTATAGAACATGCCCACAACTTTGAAGATGTTTTTTTTATTGTAAAGCAAACAACAAATAGGACAAAATAACAGAAAAAGTCAATGTGCATAACTATTCACCCCCCCCCCCCCCCCCCAAGTTAATACTTTGTAGAGCCACCTTTTGAGGCTATCACAGCTCTAAATTGCTTCGGATAAGTCTCTATGAGCTTGCCACATCTGGGGATGGGGATTTTTGCCCATTCCTCCTTGCAAAACAGCTCCAGCTCCTTCAAGTTGAATGGTTTGTGCTTGTGAACAGCAATCTTTAAGTCTGACCACAGATTTTCTATTCAATTGAGGTCTGGGCTTTGACTAGGCCAATCCAACACATTTATATGTTTCCCCTTAAACCATTCCAGTGTTGCTTTAGCAGTGTGTTTGGGGTCATTGTCCTGCTGGAAGGTGAACCTCCGTCCTAGCCTCAAATCACACACAGATTGGTACAGCTTTTGCTCAAGAAAATCCCTGTACTTAACACCATCCATTGTTCCCTCAACTCTGACCAGTTTCCCAGTCCTGACTGCTGCAAAACATTCCCACAGCATGATGCTGCCACCACCACATTTAACTGTGGGGATGGTGTTCTTTGGATGATGTGATTTGTTTTGGTTTGCACCAGACATAGCGTTTTCTTTGATGGCCAAAAAGTTCAATTTTAGTCTCATCAGACCAGAGCACCTTCCGCCATACATTTTGGGAGTCTCCAACGTGCCTTTTTGCAAACTCAAAACGTGCCATTTTGTTTTTTGCTGAAAGTAATGACTTTATAGAGCGTACGGCTTATTTTTGTCCTATGTACAGATACTCCAGTCTCTGCTGTGGAACTCCGCTATTTTTCTAATTTTACTTCACAAACTTAGACATTTGTGTTCTGATCCATCACATATAATTCAGATTTTAAAAACATCGACCTAAAGGCTGTAATGTAACAAAATAGGTAAAAAGCCAAGGGGTTGAATACTTTTGCAAAGCACTGTATATTGTGTGCATTTAGAAAAGAATCCAGGCCTTTCTTAAAGCAATCTACTGAGCTGGCCAGAACCACCTCTTGAGGGAGTCTATTCCACATTTTGACAGCTCTTACTGTGAAGAAACCTTTTCGTATTTGAAGATGAAATCTCTTTTCCTCTAGGCGTAAAGAGTGCCCCCTTGTCCTCTGTGTTGACTGTAAAGTGAATAACTCAACACCAAATTCACTATATGGACTCCTTATATATTTGTACATGTTGATCATATCCCCTTAATCTCCTCTTCTCAAGAGAGAATAACTTCAGTTCCTCTAATCTTTCCTTATAGCTGAGCTCCTCCATGCCTCTTATCAGTGTTCTCTGCACTTTCTCCAGTTCCCCTGGTACCCTTTTTGAGAACTGGTGCCCAAAACTGAACTGCATATTCCAGATGAGGTCTTACAAAATATTTGTACAGGGGCAAAATTATATCTCTCTCGAGTTCATACGTCTCTTAAAGAGGAAGTAAACTCTCCCACTCTGATGGTTCTTTTCATTTAGTCCATTATAATAAGTAATTATCAAACTATAGCCCTGTAATCCAGCCCAAATCGCAAATTACTTACTGTTTAAGGAAACTTTAAAAAACGTCTTTCCAGGGGTAAGGCAGTGCCATCTTAAGTATTGTTTTCTGAGTCCACAGTGGAGTGTATTTCTGCCCTTACATTGAGCACTTCCTGTACTGTTAACCAAGCTTCCTTCTCAATCCAACATTTCTATGGCAACCCTGCTTCCCTGCTCATAGATGATTGTTTTATTTCATAGTATTTACTTGTGCTGATTATCTAGTGTTTGCCTATGTCAGTTTTATCAGCTTCAGCTGATAAGACTGCAGTAATGCTGTCCGATGCCTTTTTTTCCACTTCAGGTGATGCCACATGGTCACATGGGGTGTAGGAGGAAGCTCTGAGTGATTATGCAGTCTTGTGGGATTTTAGTGTTGTGCTAGGAAGTCCTGATAATAGATAGACAAGCACACAGAGTGTGCCGTAAATCATGGGAGATATGGGCATGCTCAGTGACGTCATCCTAAAGAACAAAAAGGATTACAACAATACTATGCAAGTAAGGAGACATCTACAAGCAGTGTTCATTAGGGCTTTTTATGCTGATTCACATGGGACAAAGTTGTGGGGGAGAGTTTACAACCACTTTGATGCAAGAAAGGACTTTGCTCGCTTTAGAAACCGCAGCTTGGCATTGCATGTTATTATTGAGCTTATGATCTTCCAAAACTCCCAGATCCTTCTCCACTACGCAAGTGATGGCAAGTGATTCCCGCAATTGATATGATAGTGATAGTGATATGTTTGTTACATTTTTTCTCTTAGTTCCCATTTTGGATCATAATGTCATTAAGTCTGTTATGATACACCATACTAACCTGATGTTTTCATTACCCCTTTTAGATGTCGAGCTGCCCTTTGGGAATCTCATGCTACCTTACTTTAGCATTTCAAAGATGCCTATCTATTACTATTATTTTTTGTAGGAATAGGGGGAAAACACCGCGCTAGAATCAAATGTACATAAAAAGCACAGCAGCCAACACTTAAACAAACAAAGTTCAACAAACAAAAAGTAAAAAATAGTGTAGCGCTTCTAAAGTGATAAATGTAATCAACATGTGTTAAAAGAATGATCATATAACAAAGATCATATAAATATTATAAATGAGCAAAATAAAGTCCAAAGAGTGGGTATAAGCTTCCGTGGGAGAGCTGGCACAAAGATGGTCAGACCGTATCAAAATAAGAGGCAAATCCTATTAAATGAATATGTCCATGTACATCAGCTTGTCTGGAAACATTAGGAGAAATAGATGGATACTTCTTACCAAATCTGTTGGACTCACACAGTCGTATGACAGTTGAGTCAATAAAGCTTGGGGTCACAATCTGGGACCGAGGAGTGGATCGAAGGAGGTCCGTCAGCCTGGTGGGGAAACTCCAAAAGACCGTATGCCCAATGATGAATCTCACCGATGGAACTTCAGAATGGTTTGGAAATCCAACTCAGATATGGCCCACTGCACACCGATACTCCAAATGCCCCAAGGTGAAGGGGAAGGTGTTTTAAGGGTTTAGACCAAAAAAAGAAAAAAGGAAGAAAGAGCTCCACATGGTGCGGGTCAGGCGATAAAAAATGGTAATTTATTAAAAGTCAAAAAAGTAACTAATGACTTAGTGATCACAAAGCAATAAGGTAAAAGTAAAAGTAAAAGCAATGTGGGGTGCCAACAGCTAGCCCGACGCGTTTCGACACATATGTCTTCGACAGGGGCATGTTGGGGCCCACCACATTGCTAACAAATATATAGGATGTCTAAAACAGTTCCGCCTACAAGGGGGCGGAGGCTCGTGTCTCGGACAACCCCTTAACAGATGAAATAAACAGTCTGGTCAAATCAGGATAGACATGTTCAAACATAATAACCAAATGCAAATATCATCCAAAGTATAACCCTCCTACTAATAAAAGCAGTTACATTGAATTTGATAACAGTAAGAAATTAATAAACAGCCGTAATCATAAATAGATCACATATGTTAATCTAGACCTCCTCAAACCTCCAGGGAGGGCCAGTAAACAGATAAAACCTATGCAAGATTGCATCTAACACTCGTGTGGTATAGCCAACCATATAATATCGTTACTGTATAAAGTGTATTATAAAGCCATCACCTGAAGAGACTTGTTCCCATTTATGTTGTATCACAATAGATCTTAGCAGGTAAAGGTGGTAATGTCTAATAACGATCGATCATTGTGCTGGTTAGATGTATATTGCTAATTTACTAGCGGTATACAGCCAAAGGATGTATCTGTGTAGTCATGGTAACTGTTACTGCATGGTGTCCTATTGTACGAGAGTCCGGTCAGGTGATAGGGAAACGTGGTGACGTGTAATACGACTGAGAAACCCCCACCAATCGCCGAATGTGTACATCGCGTGACCAAACATGGGAGGGGCTAAGGAGGACATGCATCCTTGAGATGGGAGGTGCACGCATAGGCGTAGGATGTGGAAGAGGGGAAGGGCGTCAGAATTTGGCGCCATTTGCCGCACGATGTACGTCACCCGCCACGGAGCGTGGCGAGCGGCATCCCGGCCAATCAAAACGATCGGAAGCATGACGGCAATGCGCATGCGTCGTAGCGCAAGACGTAATTACGTCGCGTCATGCGCCATAGAGGCCTCACTACACCCGGAACAGGCAGAGGAGGAAACATAGCCACGTCACGTCGCAACGAACGTCGAGTAGCAACGTGACCATGGCAACCACAACGCATCCCCTTAGATTAAAAACCGAATAATCCAAAGGGAAGAGGAGAAAACGAAGAAGGGGGGGGGGGGACATAGACTCCCCTCTGAGCTGACACATTGGGAATTGTTAATAAGGAAATGATGTCAGAAATAAAAAAAATAAATAAATAAATAAATAAATAAAAAATAAGGTAAATCAGATAATCAAATCCTGTGCGTTCCGATTACGCATCGCTATCAAAAAGGACCCTGGGATTCTTGGGGCTTGAAAAAATGTGTGTATATACATTTACCAAGAAACATCTGTCCCAGGTCACATAGAGTTATAAAAATAACCATGTAGTCACACATGTCTAAATTAGAACAAGGGACAGGGACTGGAGATAAAAGTAAACAATATTGGAAATAAATAAATGACGTGCAGAAACGACAGCACACGAACGATATAAGGTGTGTGCCGTGAACATAAGGTACGGTACATAGTTAATGTGTAAACAGGACAGTGGATCAAAAATGAAAATAAAATGGAAATAAATAGTGAATAGGGGAATGTAGCAAAAGTGGGGTGTAATTGTGAAGATCTGAAACTGAATAAATTAAGCCTGATTAATGAAGCTGTTAATGTCCCAGTCTGTGTTCATGCCGAAGGGGGAGTAGCACCTCAATTCATAGATCCAAAACGTCTCGAGGCGCGACACCCCCCGTAGGCATGAATCTCCCCTCCAGCTCGGGACAAATTTATCAATGATTTGAAAGCGTGTACCCTTGGGGTCCCTATTGTGTTTTTCAAGGTAGTGTCTCGGGACTGTGTGCTTGTCACAGCCTTTTTTGATTTTACTGAGGTGTTCGTTAACTCTAATTGAGAAGTTACGAATAGTGCGGCCAACATATTGTTGGTTGCACGGACAGGTGATCAAATAAACAATATACCTGGTGGTGCAGGTGGTAAAGTGTTTCATCATGTACCTACGTGAAGTGGCTGTGGATATAAAAGAATCACTTTTCCCCTTACCCAATATGTTGTGTATGCAGACGTTGCATTTTCTGCAGGGAAAATATCCCTTACTCTGTGGGAAAAATTGTATAGGTCTAGGGATGTCTATTACATTGGGAGAGATATCATTTTGTATCGATCGGGCTCCCCTGTAGATAATTCCGGCTTTCTCAGGAATTATTCCACCTAGGATTTTGTCACTAGATAACACCTTCCAGTGCCTGTTAATGATTCTGTTTATCTCAGTGTGTTGTGTGGAGAAAGTGGTAAAGAAAGACCATTTAAATTTATCATTAGTTCTTGATTTAACTTTCTTCTGGATAAGGGAAGCCCTATCAGTATGTAGGGCTGTTTGGATGTCAATATCAAGAGCGCATGGATCATAGCCCTTGTCTAAGAACCTCTTACGGATGGTATAGGATTGAGAGATGAAGTCACTAGTATTCGTGCAGTTACGCCTAAGCCTAAGAAATTGGCCACGTGGAATGGATCTAAGCCATTGACGGTGGTGGCAGCTATCGACGGGAATATACCCATTCCGATCCGTTGGCTTAAAAAAAGTTCTCAGGACTAGGCGCTTCTGCACCACTGTGACTTCTAAGTCCAGAAAATGGATGTTAGTTGTGCTGGCCTCAAAGGTCAGCTGTATACCACGATCATTACTATTGAGGGTTGCCATGAAGGCATCCAGGGATGGCCGGCTGCCCCTCCACAAGAGGAGGACGTCGTCTATATACCTAGCCCACAGCACCAATTCCGGCCTGTCAAGGGCATAGACGACATCCTCCTCCCACTGGGCCATAAACAAATTGGCCAAGCTGGGTGCATATTTTGCCCCCATGGCAACCCCTCTGGTCTGGGTATAGAAAGTACCCTGGAACCAAAAGTAATTGTGGGACATGGCAAATTCTAATAATTGCATAAGGAAATTTCTGTGTATCACAGGGAGTGTAGGATCCCTGGAAAGAAATAATTCAACGGCTCCTAGACCTAAGTCCTGTGGAATAGAAGTATACAACGCAGACACATCAGCTGTGACTAAAATAAGATCATCATGATATTGTATATTCTCTAGTAGTCGGATTGTGTCACCTGTATCTTGTAAATGAGATGGTATATTCCTTACTAAGGGCTGAAGGTAAGTATCTATGTATTTCCCTATTCGCGAGGTAATGGAATCTATACCACTAACAATTGGGCGGCCTGGTGGATTGACCAAATCCTTGTGTATCTTGGGGAGTTGATATATTGTCGGGATGCGTGGTGCCAGTGGAATCATAAATTCCCTCTCTTTTTTGTTTAAGATGTTCAGAGAGAAGCCTTCATCTATAATCTGTGTAAGTTCTTTTTTGTATTTGGAGGTAGGATCACCTGGTAAGGGACTGTAAGTAGTAACATCATTCAGTAATCTGTTCATTTCATCAATGTAACATGATTTGTCTAATACCACTAAACCACCCCCCTTGTCTGCAGGGCGGATGATAAGATTTTTTCTTTCACATAAAGATTTGAGACCCTGGGCTATAGAGGGGTCTTGATGTACCTTTTTAATGGGTAACTTGTCTAAATCATTTAAAACAAGGTTTTTAAAAACATTGATCGATGGGGGTAGGATACCTGGGTTGAACAGAGAAGGGTTTCCCAATCCGGAATGTCTAACTGATGTAGAATCAGGGATCATGTTGGTACTGCTAGGTGAGGACAAAAAGTGTCTCTGAATATGTAACTTCCGAATGAATTTCTGCACGTCAATGAATGTATTAAATTTATTAAGTTTTCTTGGTGGGACAAATTTAAGGCCCTTATCTAAAATGCGTTTTTCACTCGCTGATAATGTTGCTGTACTAAGGTTAAAAATACCCGCGCCTACTGTGTCCGCTTTCTTTTTGTGCTGGATGTGCCTCCCCCCTCTGGTGCCTCGTTTGGTTTTGAGTTTCCTCCACGGATAGGGGTGTCCCTGTGAAAATCCTGATGGTAAGGGGGCCCTGGTGGGTAATTACGATTGTATGGAGGTCTGGATGGAGGCTCATCATTATATGTCATATAGGGAGGAGGATCACGTTGAAAATCAAAGTTTTCATCATCCCTAAGAGGTAGGTAACGATTATAGGTACGAATAGGAGTACTGTGTGAATAATCATCTCTCCTATGACTGTATTTGTCGTCTCGTCGAGTTCTACTATAATCACGGGGGGTGTGTTGATAGCCACCATTGGTATCTCCATGGTGTCTATCTTGGCCGTGACCCTGATTATTTCTGCCTCTACCCTTATTTCGGGGTTTAGAACCTTTGCCTTGATGGTTAAGGTATTGAACTTGGACAGGAGATCTAAATCCATAGTCATTTGTTCTGAGAGAACCCGTAGGCCTGGGCTGGGGTGGAGGAGGTTCATAAATCAACCTTCTTTCCATCTCCATAGCCTCAGGCTGTATATTGTCCAATGTTGGATTGTTACCTGGTTCAGAGGCTATTTTTTTCTGCCAATTAAAGACAGAATTAGATTTATAATCGTTAACGTCACGATTATACTTCTTTTGTTTTTTAGTACGTTGATCTTTTTCCTCTTTCTCTAGATGATTTTTTAAGTTAGAGGATAACGTATTATATTCCGGTGTGCCTAATGCTGGTGTGAGTTTTTCTTTGATATCTTTGATTTCTTTGTCAATGAGGGGTAACCTGGCCTGTTTTCTATCTATCAAGAAGTTCAACAGTTTGATGCCCATATCATTAAAATAGTTGAACCAAACATCAAACTCCACCTCTCCTTGTTGGGGATGTATATCCCAACGTAATCCCCGTGGGACCATCTTCTCTAATATATTGCCTCAAAAAGGCGATGTCCCATTGGAGATGGACCTCCGAGACCATCACATTTTTGAGTCTAATAAAGAGACCACTGACTTCGGTGTTAGTGGAATTAGATGTGAAAACACCATCTGTGTTGAAGGATCTAGAAGTTCTATATTCAAAAATATCCATTTAAGAATAGAAAAATAAGAAAGAAAGCTGCAGTGAATAGTGAGTCACAAAATAGAAGTAGGAATAGGGGGAAAACACTGCGCTAGAATCAAATGTACATAAAAAGCACAGCAGCCAACACTTAAACAAACAAAGTTCAACAAACAAAAAGTAAAAAATAGTGTAGCGCTTCTAAAGTGATAAATGTAATCAACATGTGTTAAAAGAATGATCATATAACAAAGATCATATAAATATTATAAATGAGCAAAATAAAGTCCAAAGAGTGGGTATAAGCTTCCGTGGGAGAGCTGGCACAAAGATGGTCAGACCGTATCAAAATAAGAGGCAAATCCTATTAAATGAATATGTCCATGTACATCAGCTTGTCTGGAAACATTAGGAGAAATAGATGGATACTTCTTACCAAATCTGTTGGACTCACACAGTCGTATGACAGTTGAGTCAATAAAGCTTGGGGTCACAATCTGGGACCGAGGAGTGGATCGAAGGAGGTCCGTCAGCCTGGTGGGGAAACTCCAAAAGACCGTATGCCCAATGATGAATCTCACCGATGGAACTTCAGAATGGTTTGGAAATCCAACTCAGATATGGCCCACTGCACACCGATACTCCAAATGCCCCAAGGTGAAGGGGAAGGTGTTTTAAGGGTTTAGACCAAAAAAGAAAAAAGGAAGAAAGAGCTCCACATGGTGCGGGTCAGGCGATAAAAAATGGTAATTTATTAAAAGTCAAAAAAGTAACTAATGACTTAGTGATCACAAAGCAATAAGGTAAAAGTAAAAGTAAAAGCAATGTGGGGTGCCAACAGCTAGCCCGACGCGTTTCGACACATATGTCTTCGACAGGGGCATGTTGGGGCCCACCACATTGCTAACAAATATATAGGATGTCTAAAACAGTTCCGCCTACAAGGGGGCGGAGGCTCGTGTCTCGGACAACCCCTTAACAGATGAAATAAACAGTCTGGTCAAATCAGGATAGACATGTTCAAACATAATAACCAAATGCAAATATCATCCAAAGTATAACCCTCCTACTAATAAAAGCAGTTACATTGAATTTGATAACAGTAAGAAATTAATAAACAGCCGTAATCATAAATAGATCACATATGTTAATCTAGACCTCCTCAAACCTCCAGGGAGGGCCAGTAAACAGATAAAACCTATGCAAGATTGCATCTAACACTCGTGTGGTATAGCCAACCATATAATATCGTTACTGTATAAAGTGTATTATAAAGCCATCACCTGAAGAGACTTGTTCCCATTTATGTTGTATCACAATAGATCTTAGCAGGTAAAGGTGGTAATGTCTAATAACGATCGATCATTGTGCTGGTTAGATGTATATTGCTAATTTACTAGCGGTATACAGCCAAAGGATGTATCTGTGTAGTCATGGTAACTGTTACTGCATGGTGTCCTATTGTACGAGAGTCCGGTCAGGTGATAGGGAAACGTGGTGACGTGTAATACGACTGAGAAACCCCCACCAATCGCCGAATGTGTACATCGCGTGACCAAACATGGGAGGGGCTAAGGAGGACATGCGTCCTTGAGATGGGAGGTGCACGCATAGGCGTAGGATGTGGAAGAGGGGAAGGGAGTCAGAATTTGGCGCCATTTGCCGCACGATGTACGTCACCCGCCACGGAGCGTGGCGAGCGGCATCCCGGCCAATCAAAACGATCGGAAGCATGACGGCAATGCGCATGCGTCGTAGCGCAAGACGTAATTACGTCGCGTCATGCGCCATAGAGGCCTCACTACACCCGGAACAGGCAGAGGAGGAAACATAGCCACGTCACGTCGCAACGAACGTCGAGTAGCAACGTGACCATGGCAACCACAACGCATCCCCTTAGATTAAAAACCGAATAATCCAAAGGGAAGAGGAGAAAACGAAGAAGGGGGGGGGACATAGACTCCCCTCTGAGCTGACACATTGGGAATTGTTAATAAGGAAATGATGTCAGAAATAAAATCCCAGGGTCCTTTTTGATAGCGATGCGTAATCGGAACGCACAGGATTTGATTATCTGATTTACCTTATTTTTTATTTATTTTATTTTTTATTTTATTTTTTTTATTTTTTTTTTTTATTTCTGACATCATTTCCTTATTAACAATTCCCAATGTGTCAGCTCAGAGGGGAGTCTATGTCCCCCCCCCCCTTCTTCGTTTTCTCCTCTTCCCTTTGGATTATTCGGTTTTTAATCTAAGGGGATGCGTTGTGGTTGCCATGGTCACGTTGCTACTCGACTTTCGTTGCGACGTGACGTGGCTATGTTTCCTCCTCTGCCTGTTCCGGGTGTAGTGAGGCCTCTATGGCGCATGACGCGACGTAATTACGTCTTGCGCTACGACGCATGCGCATTGCCGTCATGCTTCCGATCGTTTTGATTGGCCGGGATGCCGCTCGCCACGCTCCGTGGCGGGTGACGTACATCGTGCGGCAAATGGCGCCAAATTCTGACGCCCTTCCCCTCTTCCACATCCTACGCCTATGCGTGCACCTCCCATCTCAAGGACGCATGTCCTCCTTAGCCCCTCCCATGTTTGGTCACGCGATGTACACATTCGGCGATTGGTGGGGGTTTCTCAGTCGTATTACACGTCACCACGTTTCCCTATCACCTGACCGGACTCTCGTACAATAGGACACCATGCAGTAACAGTTACCATGACTACACAGATACATCCTTTGGCTGTATACCGCTAGTAAATTAGCAATATACATCTAACCAGCACAATGATCGATCGTTATTAGACATTACCACCTTTACCTGCTAAGATCTATTGTGATACAACATAAATGGGAACAAGTCTCTTCAGGTGATGGCTTTATAATACACTTTATACAGTAACGATATTATATGGTTGGCTATACCACACGAGTGTTAGATGCAATCTTGCATAGGTTTTATCTGTTTACTGGCCCTCCCTGGAGGTTTGAGGAGGTCTAGATTAACATATGTGATCTATTTATGATTACGGCTGTTTATTAATTTCTTACTGTTATCAAATTCAATGTAACTGCTTTTATTAGTAGGAGGGTTATACTTTGGATGATATTTGCATTTGGTTATTATGTTTGAACATGTCTATCCTGATTTGACCAGACTGTTTATTTCATCTGTTAAGGGGTTGTCCGAGACACGAGCCTCCGCCCCCTTGTAGGCAGAACTGTTTTAGACATCCTATATATTTGTTAGCAATGTGGTGGGCCCCAACATGCCCCTGTCGAAGACATATGTGTCGAAACGCGTCGGGCTAGCTGTTGGCACCCCACATTGCTTTTACTTTTACTTTTACCTTATTGCTTTGTGATCACTAAGTCATTAGTTACTTTTTTGACTTTTAATAAATTACCATTTTTTATCGCCTGACCCGCACCATGTGGAGCTCTTTCTTCCTTTTTTCTTTTTTGGTCTAAACCCTTAAAACACCTTCCCCTTCACCTTGGGGCATTTGGAGTATCGGTGTGCAGTGGGCCATATCTGAGTTGGATTTCCAAACCATTCTGAAGTTCCATCGGTGAGATTCATCATTGGGCATACGGTCTTTTGGAGTTTCCCCACCAGGCTGACGGACCTCCTTCGATCCACTCCTCGGTCCCAGATTGTGACCCCAAGCTTTATTGACTCAACTGTCATACGACTGTGTGAGTCCAACAGATTTGGTAAGAAGTATCCATCTATTTCTCCTAATGTTTCCAGACAAGCTGATGTACATGGACATATTCATTTAATAGGATTTGCCTCTTATTTTGATACGGTCTGACCATCTTTGTGCCAGCTCTCCCACGGAAGCTTATACCCACTCTTTGGACTTTATTTTGCTCATTTATAATATTTATATGATCTTTGTTATATGATCATTCTTTTAACACATGTTGATTACATTTATCACTTTAGAAGCGCTACACTATTTTTTACTTTCTATTATTTTTTGGCCTTTGATTCTAATGCTTTCGTATTCTTTTTATGGTTTCATGTTTGGCTTATCATCTTTTTTTCTCTCTACTCCTTGAATTGAGTTAGATGGGGGACAGATTTTGTTCACATTTTTGATGTGTGCTATCATCATCATTCCAACCGCTTTGTGTCTGCCTGCTTGGCTGGTTTTCTGCTGACACGGCTCCTCTATCTCTGCCTATACCTCCCCATCCGGTGCATGGGGGCCGGCATCGCTGCCCATGGTGGCGATGCCAGCATTTCTCTAGTTTGGCGCCACAGGACATTTACCTGGTTGCCATGTGTCGGTGAGCGGATGACGCATCATGTGACGCAATCACATGACCGGGTTGTCAGCGCTCTTGGCTGATGTCATTTTTCCAGCTCTGAGATTTCTCGTTTTTCGGAGACCAGCTGCGGCGTGATTTGCGGTGGCACTTGGTGTGCCATCGGTTCAGAGGGCCATTCACGAGCATTGTCAGACAATTGTCTCAAGTACAAATGCTTACTTAGCCACGACCTGCAAGCAAACGGAAATAGATATAAACCATTACTCTTAGCTCATTACTCCGCTTCAAGTGGGAGACATCTTGGCTACAGGCCTTCTCTGCTATTCATCTCTATCTAACACTCATGGGTTTATCCATACCAAAATAATCTCTCTATCCTCTTTGTCCCAATTGCATTACAGACACGGTGAATGCTGGAGTCTGCTAAAATAGGCCTTTACCAAATTAAGGCTCCATCCATGGTTTCCCTATTTCTGCCCTGGAGTTCTCTATAGAAGACAAAATCACCACTATATTATCCTTACATTCAGTGACTTCATACACTTTATGCGATTAAGATATGTTCAGGACTATAACAATCTCCCCATTTATTGATTTGGGGTTTGCATGTATTATATTATAATCACTATATACCTTTACTCAATCACTGATCAAATATTTTTATTGATATAGATGTTGGGAGATTCTTTTAAGACTCATCAGTCTTCCATATGCTCTAGCCCCTTTCGGCATTCTTGGGTTTGAGGCTGGGGCCTTGCTTGGTAGTTCTGCTTCTCCTTGGTTGTTGACACATTTCAGCGGTTGGACCATTCCACTAGTTAGTCCATTTGTCAAGTCATCATTACATAGTGTCAGTATGCTTAATTATATACATATGTATATAATATAGATATACATACAATATATATATATATATATATATATATATATATATATATATATATATATATATACTTAATTATAGAACTGTCTAACCTATTGTCCCTGAAGAATACTCTCACACCATTTTTGTTGAAATGCATTGGTTTTCTTCTGCCCTGTTCCTATGGACAGTTGATTCATAGGTTATCCACTGGTTCTCAATGCTTTTCAATTACAGGCCTACAATATACAGAATTACAGGCCTACAATATAAAACGCCAAATTTCTATGCAAAACATTGTACCTCTTTGAGCATCAAAAATTTTAAATAATCATACCGCCAGGGAGGTTAAACTGGCAATTAACATTCCCATGTGTTCAACATTTACAAGCTGGAGCTGAATGGTACTTGAAAAGCTTCGACAGAGCTTGTTGAAAGCTCTGCAAATGCTTTGTAAGAGCTTAATGTTCACACTGTTGTTATGCAAGCTGAGGTCCATGTGAAACAGACTGTTTACATGACCATTCTGTTTTTTTTCCTTCTTTTCATTTAGATTTTTCATGTTTATGTAGTACCCTCTAGTGTGTGCTACTAGAGTGAGAGTTGGCAAAAATTAAGCCCCATACACACTGTCAGATTTTCTGCTGATTTTTGTCTTCAGATTTACCAAAACCATGTAGTGCTAGGGCCTGTCTGATTGCATACAAAATTAAACTTCTACGTTTTGACCTCATATTATATGGTTTCGGTAAATCTGAAGGAAAAAATCTGCAGAAAATCTGCATATGGGGCTTAACTCTGACTCATGGCTACCCTGTGAGTTTGTAACTGGGTGACGGTTATTAGAAGTTAGGCAAGCATGACTCATACAGACAGCTCTCTGGTGTCTCCCCTGGATCTAGAAAGTTGGAGAAGGAGCTGCTGTGCGTATTTGGGGGCACTTAGCGAATCCCCAGAAGTGGGCCTGGCAGGGGACTAAGGAAATCAGGTGGAAGATGGAGATGCAGTGCTGAGGGTGTCTATCAGTAGCCATTGAGGGATCTCTGGTGGGGGAGGGGGTTGCCATGGGCTGGAGCTTGGGAGGCTGGTCTGGAAGGATCCTACCACAGGAGGCAGTTGGAGGAACCCAGTTGGAGAGACTGTCAGCTGTAGCAGGTCTCTCTTGAAGACAGTGGTTTGTTTAAGGCCACTTTCACGCTGAGGCATTTTACAGGTGTTTTAGCACTCCTAAAACACACTGCCCATTGATATGAATGGGCAGCGCTGCCACGGGCACTATTAACCCTTTCCTTGGCCGCTAGCGGGGGTTAAAATCGCTCCGCTAGCGGATGAAAAGCTCTGCTAAGACGACGACAAAGCACCGATAAAACTAGTGGCACTATATCGCTTACGCCCTCACCCCCCAGTGTGAAAGTTGCCTAATGCCATGTACACACAACCTGTCCCGTCGGAATAAACTCTGAGGCGGCGTACACACGGGCGGACTGTCTGCCCAAACTAAGTTCGTCAAACAGTCCGCTCAAACTTTTGAATGAACGAACTTGCCCACACACGGCACTTTTTGAGCGGACTAATACGGCAAACTAAGTTTGTCGTACTAAGTCCGCGCAACTTTTGAAATGAACGGACTCGCCCACACACGCGGAGGACAGTCCGCTCATTTCTAGCGCTACCCGGCCGGCCAGGAAGGGGGGGCGAGCGAGCCCCCCCTCCTGAGCCGTACCAGGCCACGTGCCCTCAACATGGGGGGTGCCTTGGGGAAGGGGGGGCCGCGCGGCCCCCCCACCCCAAATCACCTTGTCCCCATGTTGATGAGGACAAGGGCCTCTTCCCGACAACCCTGGCCGTTGGTTGTCGGGGTCTGCGGGCGGGGGGCTTATCGGAATCCGGGAGCCCCCTTTAATAAGGGGGCCCCCGGATACCGGCCCCCCACCCTATGTGAATGAGTATGGGGTACAATGTACCCCTACCCATTCACCTGTGAAATAAAAGTACCCCAAAAAAAACACAACACACGAGATAAAATATTTTATTGCACAGCTCCGGGGGTCTTCCGTCTTCGGGGGTCTTCTCGCCGGACTCCTCCGCTATCTTCTTGTAGCTCTTTTGCTAGCGGAGGAGTCCGGCTTTCTTCCTCCCCGCCGCCGGCCTCTTCTCCCGACTTCGGGGGTCTTGTCCCCCTCTTCGGTTCTTCTGCCGGGCCACCGCGCCTTCTTATAGCTCTTTTACAGGTGGTGGCCCGGTCTTCTGTCGCCGCTGTCGCCGCCGCCTTCCGTTCTTCTTCTTCTTCTTCTTCTTCTTCTTCTTCTTCTTCTTCTCCAGGAGATGTTGACACGACGCTCTCTCCGGCCGGAATGCCAGGGCCGCGCTGCGCTGCCACTTATATAGTGACAATGGGGCGGTGTCACATGGTATATGTCACATGGGTTGGTCACATGGGTTGATGTCACATGGGGACTATGACATCGTAAGGGGGCGGGGTCACCATGTGACCAACCCATGTGACATATACCATGTGACACCGCCCCATTGTCACTATATAAGTGGCAGCGCAGCGCGGCTCTGGCATTCCGGCCGGAGAGAGCGTCGTGTCAACATCTCCTGGAGAAGAAGAAGAAGAAGAAGAAGAACGGAAGGCGGCGGCGACAGCGGCGACAGAAGACCGGGCCACCGCCTGTAAAAGAGCTATAAGAAGGCGCGGTGGCCCGGCAGAAGAACCGAAGAGGGGGACAAGACCCCCGAAGTCGGGAGAAGAGGCCGGCGGTGGGGAGGAAGAAAGCCGGACTCCTCCGCTAGCAAAAGAGCTACAAGAAGATAGCGGAGGAGTCCGGCGAGAAGACCCCCGAAGACGGAAGACCCCCGGAGCTGTGCAATAAAATATTTTATCTCGTGTGTTGTGTTTTTTTTTGGGTACTTTTATTTCACAGGTGAATGGGTAGGGGTACATTGTACCCCATACTCATTCACATAGGGTGGGGGGCCGGTATCCGGGGGCCCCCTTATTAAAGGGGGCTCCCGGATTCCGATAAGCCCCCCGCCCGCAGACCCCGACAACCAACGGCCAGGGTTGTCGGGAAGAGGCCCTTGTCCTCATCAACATGGGGACAAGGTGCTTTGGGGTGGGGGGGCCGCGCGGCCCCCCCTTCCCCAAGGCACCCCCCATGTTGAGGGCACGCGGCCTGGTACGGCTCAGGAGGGGGGGCGCGCTCGCTCGCCCCCCTTTCCTGGCCGGCCGGGTAGCATGCTCGGACAAGTGTCTGTTGTGGACTTGGGGGGGACCCCCACGCCGATTTTTTTCGGCGTTGGGGTTCCCCTTTAAGTCCATACCAGGTGGCGGGGCCCGCGACGTCTCCTTCGCGGGCCCCGCCTACCTGGAGACGCGCTCGAAATGAGCAGACTTCTCTCCGGGGCGGGAACAGTTTGCTCATTTCGAAAGTACAGCGGACTGGCACACACACGGGCGGACTGTCCGCTGAAACCAAGTTTCAGCGAACAGTTTTACGGAAATTCCGTAAGACTTTGTTCGTCAGACAGTCCGCTGAAACTGTCCGCTGAAGCCCACACACGAGCGGATTGTCCGCTGAAACACTGTTCAGCGGACAAAGTTGGGCGAACAGTCCGCCCGTGTGTACGCGGCCTGAAGGTTTTTCTGACAGAGTTCTGACAGAATTCCGCTGAAACTGTCTTGCGAACAAACATGATCACACCAAAGTCCGACCGTCAAGAATGCGGTGACGTACAATATGCATGACGGGACTAGAAAAAGGAAGTTCAATAGCCAGTAGACAATAGCTTCCCTCTTGTACTTGCTTCAGAGCATGCGTCGTTTTTGGTATGTCGGAACAGCATACAGATGAGTGGTTTTCCCCGATAGGAATTGGTTCCGTCGGAAATATTTAGAATATGTTCTATTTCTAGCTCCGTCAGAATTTTCGACGAAAAAAGTCAGATGGGGCATACATACGATCAGAATATACGATGAAAAGCTCCCGTCTGACTTTTTCTCTCAGACATTCTGCTTGTGTGTACAGGGCATTAGTCTTTATCCAGCCTTGCTCTGAGAAGTCTCCAGTGTGTGTCAGTCAGGAGTACTGGGAAGAAGAAGTAGCCAGGTGAGCTACTATTTCTGTGGGTAGTAGAGCTGGAACCAGTGTCTACAGGAAAGCAGAAGGTGATGCAGGATGCAGTTCACTCCACATGTGCTATTTTTCAACAAGGAACTGAGAGTTCCTAGTCTGTAATGGGCTGTTGCTGAGCCCAGGAAGTGAACTCAGCAGAGTTGTGCAAAGGAGCAAGTTTTGTGCAGGAAGAAGAAGAGGAGCTGTAAATAGGGAGAAAGTTGTCCCTGGATTTTCTGTTGTCAAGTTAGGCATCCCATAAATCCCTAACCCCATCCAAGTAATCATCCCCTCAATAAAAAACAACAAAACAAAGCTCAAGGATTATTTTCCTGTGTCTGAATGCAAGTTGAAAATAGTGACTGGATGTGCAGCAGTAAGGCCGCGTACACACGGACGGACTGTTTGCCCAACTTTGTCCGCTGAACAGTGTTTCAGCGGACAGTCCGCCCGTGTGTGGGCTTCAGCGGACAGTTTCAGCGGACAGTTTGACGGACAAAGTCTTTCGGAAATTCCGAAAAACTGTCCGCTGAAACTTTGTTTGAGCGAACAGTCCGGCCGTGTGTAGGCTACTTTCGAAATGAGCAAACTGTTCCCGCTCGGAGGAAAGTCTGCTCATTTCGAGCGCGTGTGAAGGTAGGCGGGGCTTTCTTCCTCCCCGCCGCCGGCCTCTTCTCCCGACTTCGGGGGTCTTGTCCCCCTCTTCGGTTCTTCTGCCGGGCCACCGCGCCTTCTTGTAGCTCTTTTGCAGGCGGTGGCCCGGTCTTCTGTCGCCGCCGCCTTCCGTTCTTCTGCCGGGCCACCGCGCCTTCTTATAGCTCTTTTGCAGGCGGTGGCCCGGTCTTCTGTCGCCGCTGTCGCCGTCGCCGCCTTCCGTTCTTCTTCTTCTTCTTGTTCTTCTTCTTCTCCAGGAGATGTTGACACGACGCTCTCTCCGGCCGGAATGCCAGAGCCGCCCTGCGCTGCCACTTATATAGTGCCAATGGGGCGGTGTCACATGGTATATGTCACATGGGTTGGTCACATGGGTTGATGTCACATGGTGACCCCGCCCCCTTACGATGTCATAGTCCCCATGTGACATCAACCCATGTGACCAACCCATGTGACATATACCATGTGACACCGCCCCATTGGCACTATATAAGTGGCAGCGCAGGGCGGCTCTGGCATTCCGGCCGGAGAGAGCGTCGTGTCAACATCTCCTGGAGAAGAAGAAGAACAAGAAGAAGAAGAAGAACGGAAGGCGGCGACAGCGACAGCGGCGACAGAAGACCGGGCCACCGTCTGCAAAAGAGCTATAAGAAGGCGCGGTGGCCCGGCAGAAGAACGGAAGGCGGCGGCGACAGAAGACCGGGCCACCGCCTGCAAAAGAGCTACAAGAAGGCGCGGTGGCCCGGCAGAAGAACCGAAGAGGGGGACAAGACCCCCGAAGTCGGGAGAAGAGGCCGGCGGCGGGGAGGAAGAAAGCCGGACTCCTCTGCTAGCAAAAGAGCTACACGAAGATAGCGGAGGAGTCCGGCGAGAAGACCCCCGAAGACGGAAGACCCCCGGAGCTGTGCAATAAAATATTTTTTCTCGTGTGTTGTGTTTTTTTTTGGGTACTTTTATTTTACAGGTGAATGGGTAGGGGTACATTGTACCCCATACTCATTCACATAGGGTGGGGGGCCGGTATCCGGGGGCCCCCTTCTTAAAGGGGGCTCCCGGATTCCGATAAGCCCCCCGCCCGCAGACCCCGACAACCAACGGCCAGGGTTGTCGGGAAGAGGCCCTTGTCCTCATCAACATGGGGACAAGGTGCTTTGGGGTGGGGGGGCCGCGCGGCCCCCCCTTCCCCAAGGCACCCCCCATGTTGAGGGCACGCGGCCTGGTACGGCTCAGGAGGGGGGGCGCGCTCGCTCGCCCCCCCTTTCCTGGCCGGCCGGGTAGCGTGCTCGGACAAGGGTCTGTTGTGGACTTTGGGGGAACCCCCACGCCGATTTTTTTCGGCGTTGGGGTTCCCCTTTAAGTCCATTCCAGACGTCTCCTTCGCGGGCCCCGCCTACCTGTACACGCGCTCGAAATGGGCGGACTTGCCTCCGCCTTACGTGGGCGAGTCCGTTCATTTCAAAAGTTGAGCGAACTGTTTGGCAAACAGTTCGCTGAAACAGTCCGCTCGTGTGTGGGCAAGTCCGCTCATGCAAATTTTGAGCGGACTGTTGCGGCAACTGTTTGACGAACAAAGTTTCAGCGAACAGTCCCCGCGTGTGTACGCGGCCAAAGAAGCCTTGGAATTTGCAACTTCTACAGGGGTAGTAGTGCTATATTGAGTATATACAGTGCTTGGTAGTCTTTCATATTTGTTCTCAATTGTGCTTCCTCTATGTAGACTTTTGTACTGTTGAAAGAGTCTGAGACCATCTGAATGTAGATTTGATTAAGGCTCTCGAGTCTCAACCTCTCTCTAACCCTAAGTAACCTTCTAAAATTAAACCTTATCCCTAAACGGTATACTAAATTCCTTCATTCCTAGCTCTAAAGAAACCCTTAAACTAAACCCTAATGATACCTAGACCCATCTTCTGCATGCTCACTATGTCCTGCACCATGAGGCTTAGAATTGTATTCCATGCTGTAACAGATGTGTTACAGCTGTGACAGATGTGACCAAAGTTTAAAATGTACCTAAGCCCTAGTTCACACTGGAGCATTTGACATGCGATTTGATATGTCAAATTGCATGTCAAATCGGCAGAAATTGGCGTCAATGACACCGTCCTAATTGGTGCGGTGCTGCACGGATTTAAAAAAATAGTTTCTGTACTACTTTCTGCGATTTTGGGTTGCGATTTACATTGACATCTGTGCATAAACCTACACAGATGTCTCTGAAATTGGGACTGACATGCAGGAGTAAAATCATGCGAGTTCTGTTGAACTCGCACGGCTTCATTTTCGCAGCTCGGTGTGAACCTGGGCTAAATCTAAGAAAGACTAGTAATCGGTAGCTGCCTAAAATATGGCAAGCTGTAACTTATGGTTTGTCAAGTTTTCATGTTTTAATGTTTATACCTAGCTTGTACTCGGAAAAACAAATGTAAAATACATTCTGTATTGTGGTTTATACATTTGCTTTACCTCATTTGCTTTACTTTATGCCATTGCTTTGCATTACTTCATTGACTGACAAAACACATTGCTGAGGTCACAAAAACAAGAGTATGAAAAAAAAAAAAAAACAAGAGTCCCATTTCAGTTAAAAGGATTGTGTAAAATGGGCCCATATATATAAATATATCATAGTTATAGACATTTTTGGCAATGTCAATGGCATTTCCTACATTTAGCATTGTTAATACAACTAAGCATCTTGGCTGGTTCCCATGAAATCCCTGACTTTCACAAGAAAAACACGGTGTGACTCAGATTGTATTTGTAAACGCTGAACACTTGAACTGCACAAATGCATTTGACTTCTTTCTGAATAAAAAATAGGGAATAACACAAAAAACACAAAAAGGTACTGCCCATATCAGAGTCTTGCTGTAATTTTTTTGTATGATTTAGAAATTGAAACAATGTATTAGGCTGTCTGCTATGGACCATGGAACACTTCTATATTCTTCTTCCCAATAAGCCTTATTTTTTACCTACATTCCTGATTCCCCAAGATCCCTGATCCAAAGATGTTCCCTGGATCAACTTTACCTATAAATATTAGTATCCGGTTATATATTATGTGTATCTAGGAAAGAATCCAGGCCTTTCTTAAAACAATCTATACAGTTGGCCAGCACCAGCTCTTGAGGGAGTCTATTCCACATTTTCACAGCTCTTATGCCACGTACACACGATTGGAAATTCGGCCAGCAAAAGACCGATGAGAGCTTTTGGATGGAAAATGCGATCGTGTGTAAGCTCCATCGGACTTTTGCTGGCCGAATTTCGGGCAGCAAATGATTGAGCGCTTGTTCTCAATTTTTTGGTCGGAGAAAGTTCCTATCCGAAAATGTGTTTGTGTGTAAGCAATTCCAACGCGCAAAAACTCACGCATGCTCAGATTCAACTACGAGACGGTAGCGATCGGTAATGGACATAGCACATTTGTCACTCTGAATTAGTTTTAATAGTTTAATGCAGCGCATTCTCTTCTTTACAATGCTAGAAGAATGAAGTTGTTTTGCTGCTCATATTCACACAGAGTTCTCACAAACTTCTTTCTTCATTATTCCTCCTGATCTCATGAATAATATTTTTTGTTATTTTCTAGTCATCTCCATCATTTTTTTTTGTATGTCAAGTTTACACAACAACATTATTATTTTGTTTTTTTTTAAAGGTCAAGGAGGTTGGTTGGTGTCCCTTGTTAATTTGACATTGTATTTTTGAAATGTACCTGTCTACTCAAAAAAACAAACTGGTCTAGGACTCCCAGAGTTCATGAACAGCAGCAGATGACATAAATGTCCCCAGGCTCTGGTACTACAACAGACTGCGTCTTCTGTTAGACCAGACTGAGCCCAGGCCATCACTTTCTTGTCTTCCCTGCAGCCTTCCTTGCAGCCTTCCTTGGAGGCTGTGACTCCGGAGGTGGACTTGTGGCAGGAGGAGGAGGAGGAGGATGGGCAAGCATACATAAATGCATGTAATTACTTGTTTGGTCACTCAACCCCTTCTGAATGGCCTCAAAAACAAATTTCTCACACCTGAAGCATTGGCCCTCCTCCATTTGCTGCAGTTTAGCAGCTACATAGCAGCCATAGGCCTCTTCAGTGTTGAGGGGGATTTTCAGGGCCGCATTAGCATCCTTAATGAGGCCTAGTGCTGCCTCCTCCACGTTATTCCCCTTCCTGACCCTTTTTGTTGGAAGGTGGAGGGGAGGCACATAGGATTGGGTGAGGCTACAGGGCCCTCCTGGCTGCCACTTACCCCACCATCTCCTGGCTGCCACTTACCCTGCCTCCTCCTGCCTGACACATTCCAGAGCCTCGTCCTGGTGTGAACCTAAAGCTACCCCAATTGCTGGTGTTCTTCAGGTCCTATTCCACAGGCAGGCAGCTGCAGTAATTACAGTCAGTGTATTGTGTCATCTGCACAGTGTACACCTAAAGCTACCCCAATTGCTGGTGTTCTGATGATTCTATCTGCAGGCAGCTGTAGCAATTACAGTCGGTGTATTGTGCCACCTGCACAGTTTGCACCTAAAGCTACCCCAATTGCTGGTGTTCTGCTGGTCCTATAACACAGGCAGCTGTAGTAATTACAGTCGGTGAATTGTGCCACCGGAACAGAGTACACCTAAAGCTACCCCAATTGCTGGTGTTCTGCTGCTGCTATGCCACAGGCAGCTATAGCAATTACAGTCAGTGTATTGTGCCACCTTCACAGTGTACACCTAAAGCTACCCCAATTGCTGGTGTTCTTCTGATCCTATACCACAGGCAGGCAGCTGCAGTAATTACAGTCGGTGTACTGTGTCATCTGCACAGTGTGCACTTAAAGCTACCCCAATTGCTGGTGTTCTCATAGTAATAATACTACAGGTAGGTTGATTCCGCTAGCTGAAGTATAATCAGTATATACGTCTCAGCTTTGTGCATCTCCCTGCAGGCCATTAATATGTCTGGAAGGGCAACAAAGAGATCCAGACAGTCACAAGCCAATAAAAGAGGGCAAGCAGGCTCTGTGTCTAGAGGCAACGGTGCTGGTCGTGGACACAGTGCATCCTCATCAGCACGTGGCCATGGGACACACTTGTCCTTATTTTCAGCAGCTGGACGTGTTGAACATGCCGAAGACTTGGTAGAGTGGATGACCAAACCATCCTCATCCTCTCTCACCCAGGCTCAGGGTACTGGCAAAGCAGCCTCATATGCGGCCTCTTCCCTCGTCTCAATGGCATCAGTCATTCCTTCCCTAGCCCCACCATGTCCTCCTGAGGAGTCCCCCGAACAGTGTTGGGTACATGCTCCATGAGGATGCCCAGCGTTTTGAAGGTTCTGATGATGATACCCAGCTAGAGGAAGGCAGTAACCTGGGCCCAGAGAGAGGGGATGCCAAAGAAGGACAGCAAACTGGCAGTCATGTTCCCCGAGCTGCAGCATACTGCCAGGTTTGCTCCAGTGATGAGGAAGAAGGGGATGATGAGGTCACTGTCTTCACGTTGGTGCCTGATAGGAGAGAGAAGGAGGAGGAGGCACATCTCCAATGCGGCAGGATGCCCTCCAGGGGACAGCTTAAGGGAAGCACACTGCCTGTGTCACATCGCAGAGCTCTGCATGTGCAGGGCGCTGCCTCTGCGTGTTATTCCAAAAGTTCTTTTGTGTGGGCCTTTTTTGAGACAAGTGCATCAGATCGCACCGCTGCTATTTGCAACATATGTCTCAAGCATATTTCACGTGTCCAAAACATCAGTCGCTTGGGCACCACATGCTTGACTGGACATTGGCAGTTCATTGGCAAGCGTACCTAAAAGACCCACACCAAAGAACAAAGCGGACCTCTCCTTGCTCCTCATCAGCTGGGATCTCGGACCCCACTATACCTTCAGTCCTCTCTGAAACCTGCACTGAGAGGAATGAAGGTGTAGAATTAGGTGTGTCACAGCCAAGTACTTGCGGGCAATCTGCTATTGGTACACCGACGTCCGATTGTACCAGGCAAATTTCCCTGCCCCAGCTGCTGCACCGTCGAAAGTTCACTCCCAGCCTTCCACATGCCCAGCAGTTGAATGCTAGCTTTGATAAATTGCTAGCACTTCAACTGCTGCCTTTTCAGTTTGTAGAATCTGCCACCTTCCGTGAGTTTGTGCAATGTGCGGTTCCTCAGTGGTAGGTTCCCAAAGGGACGTTACCTATCTTTTGTGGCGCATTGGGTGACTCTTCTGGCAGCTGGAAAGGATGCAGGACAAGGTACAGTAGTGTTGGAGGTTGTTCCGCCACCACGCTTCCAAAATGCTAATACTGGTGATTGTGACACACCTCTCTCCTCCATCCCCTCCTCTTCTTCTTTTTCCATGGCCTCTTCTTGTGCTTTGTCCTCGAAACCAGCGGTGCTCTGTAGGTGTTCAAGGGGCTATGCAAGTACGCAGGCAAAAATATGCCATGCCATGCTTGTGCTAGTGTGCTTGGGATACAGGAGCCACACTGCGGCAGATATTCTGTCAGCTCTGCAGGGGCAGGCTGAGAGGTTAAGCCTGGAATGGTGGTTTAAGACAATGGCACCAACCTCCTCTCCGCCCTCCAACAGGGACAATTGACCAATGTGCCCTGTGTGGCTCATGTCCTTAACTTGGTAGTGCAGCGGTTCTTGGGCAGGTAACCGGGCTTACAGGATGTCCTAAGGCAGGCTAGCAAAGTCTGTGTGCATTTCCGCCGGTCATATAATGCCAGTGCTCAGCTGGCTGACCTCCAAACGGAATTGAACCTGCCCAAGAACCACCTAATCTGTGACATGCCCACCAGGTGGAACTCAACGTTGGCCATGCTGCAGTGGCTGCACATGCTGCAGAGGGCCATCAATGAGTACCTGTGTGACTAGGGCACCAGTACAGGGTCAGGAGAGCTTGTTTTTTTTCCTCACGCCAGTGGGCCATGATCAAGGATGCATGCACTTTCCTGTCACCATTTGAGGAGGCCACGAGGATGGTGAGCAGTGACAGTGCATGCATCAGTGACACCGTCCCTCTTGTCCACCTGTTGGAGCACACGCTGCATGGAATAATGGACAGGGCACTTGAGGCAGAACAGAGGCAGGAAGATGAGGACTTCCTTGTCTCTCAAGGTGCTCTCTATCCAGACAGTGTTCCTGCTGGCCCACCGATCACACAGGAAGAGGATGAGGAGGAGGAGGATTGTGTCAGCATGGAGGTGGAGCCTGGCACTCAGCATCAGTTCCCAGAGACTGGGAGATTACAAATTCCTGGTCCTGGACAATGTGCTGCTGATGCTTCGGTCAGTCCCAGAAGGAGCAGTGGAGAAGGTGGCCATCTGACCGATGCATTCAGACAATTTTTTAGTCCGCAGCCCCAAGGTATGATAGGTTCCAGCAACCATCGCCAGCATCTGATTTACATGGTGCAGGAATACTTAGGGGCAAGATCAGACTTGGACACCTTTCCCACCGAAAATCTTCTGGGTTACTGGGTCTTGAGGATGGATCACTGGCCAAAGCTTGCACAGTATGCAATTGAGCTACTGGCCTGTCCTGCATCCAGCGTTCTTTCGAAACGCACATTCAGTGCTGTTGGAGGCTTTGTAACTGATCACAGGGTGCATCTGTCTACTGACTCAGTTGATCGACTGACCTTCATAAAAATGAATCAGTCTTGGATCACCACCAGCTACCAAGCACCTGAAGCTGATGTAACCGAATAATTTTTTTTTAAATGTCAGATCCCTTCAAGACTGCCTATGCTGATGCTGATGTTATGCTGAGTGACTATCCTCTTCCTCAATGATACTGCTGATAGCTTGGAAGAACATTTTTGGTTCTGGGCGCCGCCACTAGTGGCTAAGGCCCAATTTTTCAGTCCCTGTTTAACAGGGGCGTGTTATTACAATTTTTGATGCAATACTTTGCAGCATGGCTCATTCATGCGCTCCGACTAGAGTATATGTGAGGAGTTGCAGTGTTATAATATTTCAGAGGAGGGCCTATTCCAGCGCCCACCAAGAGTAACTGTGAGGACTTACAGTGTTATGACACCAGCACCACCACCACCACCAAAGGCTCAATTTTTCTACCACTGTTCTGAATTACAAACAGATTCTACTTAGCAACAAACCTACACAGTCCCTGTCTTGTTTTCACCACCTGTATACTGCTGTTCTGAGTATATAGGGCATTACATTAAAACCGCAAGCAGTTTTAAATTACTTTTTTTCCGTAACAAATTTAATTTTGTGCAGGGACTGTTCTAAACACGGAAAACACTTGTCACTTCACAGGCATACTATCGACATCCCCCAGGCACGATATGTAAAGGAATATTTCACTTTTTTTCACTTTAAGCATCATTAAAATCAGTGCTCCTGAAATAACGCCCATTTTCAAAACTTTTTTTGCATTGATACATGTCCCCTGGGGCAGGAGTCGGGTCCCCAAACCCTTTTTTAGGACAATAACTTGCATATGACCCTTTAAAATGAACACTTTTGATTTTGAACGTTCAAGTCCCATAGACTTTATTGGGATTCTAAAGTTTGCACGAATTTTAGGTCCTGGTTAGGTTCTGGTGCGAACCGAACTGGGGGGGTGTTCGGCTCATCCCTACTCCTCAAGAAGGGGAGCAGAGTAGTGTGGTATCTCAGGATGTGGAGGAAGGAGAGGTGGAAGAAGCGCTGGAATTTGGCACCACAACAGGTCAGTGTCAGACACCACAGATTCAGCAAATAGTTTGCCTGTATAATTTTAAGACATGGTGTGTATTTTTTTTTAGGTGATGTTCAGGTTGTGGTACCAAAATCCAGTCATTTCACCAGTGATAGTGCACAGCGGCTTATCCAGGCAATCATCATGTCTTATAGTTGGGATTTGGACCGTATCAAAGAAAAAACCAAGGAGATTGAACAAAAACTGAAGAACACGATTGATGTACTAGGGAAAATATAAATCCTAAAAAGATTCCTGTTTTGTTTTTGTTTTAAACAAAAATGTTATCTAAAGTTTTAATACCGTTTAAAAGCCAAATTTGAAAGATGCACACAGTGTGTCAACATGTGCTATCTGCCATCAGGGGATTTCAATGTACGCATTTTGTGGGTGCAACCCCTTCCTCCCAACTATGGAAGGTGAGAGGAATGGTTGCACCCCCAAAACACATCCATTGCTCCCCCATGATGGGACATAGCACATGTTGATATTAGGTATGGGATCAGAAAGGAAAGCCTCATTTTGACTTACAATTTGTGTGCATCTGCTAAATTTGGCTTTTACAGGGGTGACTTCACCCCATCTGATGAAGGCAAGATCAAGACCCTTTTCACACTATAACATTTATGATATTGCCTTCTTTTTTGCAATGTTGAACTTTGTAAGTTCCAGAGATGTGTATGTTATGTTTGGAAACATGCCTGTTTCTGTATTTGTTAAAAAATTTCAAGGTAAAACGTTGAAATAAAAAGATGTGTTTTTTTCTTACTGCCAAATGTTTTATAAAACACACATGTGAATGTGCATGGAGTAAAAGGCTTTCTACTCAACAATGTGTGGCTTCTTCTTTTAATGCTCAAAAACACCTTTTGTATTAAGTTGGTGTTTACAGTGACAATGGGTGTTATTTAAATAATGTGAAAATCACTTGGCACAACAAGTGCACTAGGATAACATAGGAGACACATAAAATAAACCCAAACAGTAAATCCAAATTAAGATTTTATCAGATATTTTTTTTTTATATTTACAAATTAGCTGGCATAGCAATGCCCCCCCACCCGTAAAATATTCCACATATTTTTGATGCACTTCATGGGCGCTTTGGGGGGGCAAGCCAGGACCGACAGCTTCCAGGGCCATCAGTGTTGGTTCCCGATGTCCAGTCTCAGGCCCAACTGAGGCTATATAATTTGGAGCATTTCTTTTTAAAAAGTTGTGCACTATGCAGCAGCATAAAACAATGTGGTTCAGTTTGTACTCCGCCATGTTGATTGCTGTTAGAAATAGGCGGAACCGGCTGGCCATTATCCCAAAGGTATTCTCCACGACTCTACGGCTCTGGCCAGCTGGTGATTAAAAACCCTCTTCTCCGGGGTGAGGGTCCTCTGGGGGAATGGCCTCATCACATGATTGCCCAGACCAAATGCTTCATCATCAAAAGAACAGACGGAAGTCCTTTGACACTCTCTTCCGCAGGTGGCAATCCCAAGCCCCCACTCTGGAGACTTCTCTAGAACTCAGTCTGGGCAAAGACTCCACCATCCGACATCCGGCCATTCTTCCCCACGTCCACATATAGAAACTCATATGTCACCGACACCACCGCCATCAACACCATACTATGAAACCCCTTATAGTTAAAATAGTATGACCCCAAATGGGGTGGTGGGATGATGTGGATGTGCATCCCATCTATTGCCCCGCCGCAGTTAGGAAAGTTCCAATGATGGGCAAAGTGGGATGCCACAGTCTGCCATTCCTGTGGCGTTGAAGGAAACTGTGGAGTCAAAACAGAAAAAAAATTGTAATTTTTCACATAAACATTGCAAGCAGATTAGACACAAACCTTCTTGGCAACATCAGTATAACATTGATTTTAATGCGTATTTAAAGACAAAAAAATAAGGTCCACTTATCAGATTACTCACCCCCTCTTATGGCCCATTATCCAAATTGTAGGGGAGAGATGGGTTCTAAATGAGTTTGTGAGCCCAAAAAAAAGCCTCTGACACTCTGCATGAATTTAAGGACAACAATAAAATTTGTACACATTATTGATCGTGTTTCGGGTAAAGCACTACAATGGAGCTGACAAAATACATTGTTAGGTGACTAGGCTAGGTGTGTATGGGCCCAGGATAGCATGCTGGGGAGGTTAGTGAAGGCACATATGCATGTAGGCCAAAAAAGGAGCATTAAAAGATTGAAGCATGCATAATGACAAAGGGGACATTCACAGCATATTACAATCAGGGTAATTATAGAATGATGAAATAAATACAAAACATTAGCAAACATTAAATACATAGAATGTGATGTTAAAGGATAAAACTTACCATAATATAGTCCTTCTGCAGGACCTAAATGATGATAGAACAGGTATCTGGAATAATGATCCCCAGAGCCTGGGGGGGGGGGGGGGTGCCTGTAGAGAACTTGAGGTCTTGTAGACTTCTCTCATAGCCTCTGCTGCAGAGTGATGGTTTGCCGCATGCAGGTGTCCTGCCTGCTAATATAAGGGGTGAGCAAAGCCAACAAGCGGGGAAAAATGGGGTCCGTCATTCGGAGAACATTCCTGAAATCATCAGGGTTATTGTCCTGGATCTCACGCAGCAGAGGCATATGAGAGAATTGGTCACGCTGGAGTAACCAATTCTTGGTCCATGAACTCCTCCTTGCCTTGTTCATGGACTGGGCTTGTGTCAAAGTAAGAACCCCAATACCAAGCTCCCGTATAGTACGAACTCTACAACGAGTACATAACAGCAACATGGTTTCAAAACAGTCGGCTGGTCAGAATGAACTAACCAAACGCACTGAAGAACAGCAAGGCCTGTGAAGAGCGGATACCAACTAACTACATGCACTGAAAACCAGATACAAACCCACAAGCACAAACTTAACAGCAGTAAAACGATCGCAATAAGCACGAGTCTGAAAAGCACAAATAGTCTCTCACCATACTTCGACTAATACGAGATTAGCAGAAGGAACCCAAAGGGTGGCTCACTGGGTCTTGAACTTCCTTTTACTAGTCCCGTCGTATGTGTTGTACGTCACCACATTCGTGATGGTCGGAATTAGGTGTGACTGTGTGTAGGCAAATCCTGTCGGAATTCCGTCAGGAAAACCATTAGAGCTTTTTCCGACCAAAATTCTGATCGTGTGTACGCGGCATTACTGTGAACAAGCCTTTTTCCTGTTTGGAGATTAAATTTCTTTTCCTCCAGATGTAAAATGTGCCCCCTTGTCCTCTATGATGACCTTAAAGTGAACAACTCTAGACCAAGTTCCCTTTATGGACCCTTTACAGTGCCTTGAAAAAAGTATTTATACCCCTTGAAATTTTTCACATTTTGTCATGTTACAACCAAAAATTTAAATGTATTTGATTGGGATTTTATGTGATAGACCAACACAAAGTGGCACATAATTGTGAAGTGGAAGTAAAATGATAAATGATTTTCCACATTTTTTACAAATAAACATTTCTGTTCATCCCCCTTTTACTCTTATATCCCTAACTAAATTCTAGTGAAACCAATTGCCTTCAGAAGTAACCTAATTAGTAAGTAGAGTCCACCTGTGTGTAACATAAGCCTTAAGACTTTTGTCCGAAGGTGCGTGTCTGGATTTTGTCTTGCATAAAAAACGGCAAGGAATTGTCGGCTAACAAACACCAATGTAGTGACTAGGGATGAGCCTGAAGTTCAAGGTAAGTTCGACTTGAAAATCGGGTGTTCGTGGCAAATTCAAAAGCTGCCAGAACATCGTTAAAGTCTATGGGACACTAACATGCAAAATAAAAAGTGCTAATTTTAAAGGCTAATATATAAGTTAATGTCAGAAAAAGTGTTTGGGGACCTGGGTCCTGCCCCAGGTCTAATATGGAAATTAAGGGGAACCCTGCACCAAATTTAAAAAAAATAGTGTGGGGTAAATGGTGTGGGGTAAGCATTAAAAAATCACTGCTCCCGAAAAAAACTTCAGTTTTTAAGAAAAAAAATTGCATTGATACATGTCCCTTGTTCACATTTTATGCTGCAAATCGAACAGGGGGATGTTCGGCTCATCCCTAGTAGTGATATACTACGTGGTTTTTCAGCTCTTTAGCACTACCCTTTGGGCTCCTTCTGCTAATTTTGTGTTAGTAGAAGTTTGGTGAGTGTTGATTCGCGCTTTTCATTACGCACTTTTCAGTTCATTTCTGAAGGGCCATTCATCAACCACACATGTTGCAGAATTGGAGGAGATAATGTGTTATTTATTATTGGCCTTGGAGTTATTGCTTTGACCCAAATCCAGTCCAGGAACAGGAGGAGGAGAATTTTTTGGACCACAAATTGGTTGCTTTATTAATCGTGACCAATTATGTCATATGCCTTTGCTGCGGGAGCTCCAGGAGAAATTTTCAGATGATTTTCGGAATTATCTCCGGATGACAGAACCCTGCTTTCACCAACTCTTTGTTTGTTTGTTTGTTCGTTTTTTGTTTGAATAATAATGATTTGATTTGTTATATTTTCTATATTTACGTTCTATTGGCAAATAGCATGTCTAATTGTATTTGTTTTCTTTTTTTAATGCACAATAAAAAATTTGTGGAGAATTACTTGGCTATGTGTTTTACTTCAAATGACAGTTTGGAAGTAGGCAGTTACATTTAAAAAAATACTATGTAAAATTAACATGGGACACTAACATAGTTGTATGTTTGATCTACGGGATAATGGTGTTGTGGTAAAAAAAAAAAAAAAAAAAAAAAAGCATAATAATATTATTCTTGATATCACTAGAAAAAAAAGCCTTTGAAAATTAATGTGCAATAACTCCATCAGTATCACCAGCAAAAAAAGCAGCTTCATTATTATCCAATTAAAGAAGAAGAGAAGGTGCGCTGCATTTCGAGATTTCATAATTTGCCACGTCACAAATGTTAATTCTCTATTACAAACGCTAGCTTACAAGACCGACTGCTTCTGGCTTGTCCTTGCTTCTGAACTTGCATGTTTGTACTTTTGACTTTTGTCCGACGGACTTGTTTACACATGCTCGGAAAATCCGACAACAGACATTTGTCTGCGGAAAATTTTAAAGCCTGCCATCCAACATTTGTCCACGGAAAATCTGACAACAATTGCCCAATGGAGCGTAGAAACGATCGCATGTATGCGGTTTTAATCTCAGTATAAAGACAGCTGTTCTGTGAAGCCCTCCGAGGTTTGTTAGAGAACCTTAGAGCATCATGAAAGCCAAGCAACACACCAGACAGGTCACGAATAAAGTTGTAGAGAAGATTAAAGCAGGGTTGGGTTATAAAAAAAAAGCTTATCCCAAGCTTTGAATATCTCACGGAGCATTGTTTCATCCATCATCTGAGAATGGAAAGAGGATGGCACAACTGCAAACTTACCAAGACATGGCCATCCACCTAAACTGACAGGCCGGGCATTAATCAGAGAAGCAGCCAAGAGGCTCATGCTAACTCTGGAGGAGCTGCAGAGAATCACAGCTCATGTGGGAGAATCTGTCCACAGGACAACTATTAGTCGTGTACTCCACAAATCTGCGCTTTATGGAAGAGTGGCAAGAAGAAAGCCATTGTTACAAATCACACTTTGCACAAAGTGGCAATTGGTTCCACTAGATTTTAATTAGCGATATAACAGGTTAGGTAAAGTTGATCCGGGGAAAATCAGATTGCCTCTCGGGGGATCAGGAAGGAATTTTTCCCCCTGCTTTAGCAAATTGGATCATGCTCTGCTGGGGTTTTTTGCCTTCCTCTGGATCAACTGTGGGTATAGAATTGGGTATATGGGATTGTATGATATTATTATTATTATTTATTTTATTTTTTTGTGGTTGAACTGGATGGACTTGTGTCTTTTTTCAACCTGACTAACTATGTACTGTAACTATGTAACAGTAAAGGGGGCTGAACATTTTCCCTCCACTTCACAAGTATGTGCCACTTTGTGTTGGTCTATCACATAAAATCCCAACAAAATACATTTTACGATTTTGATTGTAACATGACAAAATGTGGAAAATGTCAAGGGGTATGAATACTTTTTCAAAGCACTGTATGCATTTATACATATTGATGATATCCCCTCTTAATGTCTTCTCAGGAGATAATAAATTCAGTTCAGCTAATCGTTCCTCATAGCTGATCTTCCCATGCCTCCTATCAGATTGGTTGCCATTCTCTGCACTTTCTCTAGTTCCCCAATATCCTTTTTGTGAACTGGGGCCCAAAACTGAACTGCATATTCCAGATGAGGTCTTAATAATGATTTGCACAGGGGTAAAATTATCTCCCTCTCTCTGTCTGTTGTCCATACCTCTCTTAATACAATAAAGAATTTAGCTTGCTTTGGAAAACTGCAGCTTGGCATAGCATGCTAATATTAGGCTTATGATCTACCAGAACACCCAGATCCTTCTCCACCACTGACTCCCCAGTTGTACTCCTCTGGGTATGTAAGATGCATGCATGTTTTTAGCCCCCAAGTGCATAATTCTACATTTATCTATTATAAACCTAATTCGCCCCTCAGTTGCCTCATTAACCACCTCAGTACAGTGCACTTACACCCCCTTCCTGACCAGACCAATTTTCAGCTTTCAGCGCTCTCACAGTTTGAATGACAATTACTCAGTCATCCAACACTGTATCCATATGAAACTTGCGTCCTTTTTTCCACACAAATAGAGCTTTCTTTTAGTGGTATTTAATCACTAGTGGGTTTTTTATTTTTTGTGCTATAAATAAAATAAAACGTAAATTTTGTGAAAAAAATGCCTTTTTCTTAGTTTCTGTCATAAATTATTGCTAATTAGTAATTTTTCTTCATACATTTTGGCCAAAATTTATACTGCTACATATCTTTGGTAAAAATAACCCACATTAGTATATATTATTTGGTCTTTGTGAAAGTTATAGAGTCTACAAACTATGGTGCCAATCACTGAAAATTGATCACTTCTGATCAGGCCTTCAGTACATCAGGTGTATCTCATTTCTTGAGACACTAACAAGTCAGGAAAGTACAAATACCCCCCAAATGACCCCTTTTTACAAAGTAGACATCCCAAGGTATTAAGTAAGTAGCATGGTGAGTTTTTTTAAGTTGTCATTTTTTCCCACAATTCTTTGCAAAATGAAGATTTTTTATTTTTTTTTTATTTTTTTTTACTAAATTGTCATATTATCAGGTTATTTCTCACACACAGCATATGCATACAACAAATTACACCCCAAAATACATTCCGCTACTCTTCCCGAGTACGGCGATACCACATGTGTGAGACTTTTACACAGCCTGGCCACATACAGAGGCCCAACATTGATGTAGTACCTTCAGACGTTCTACGAGCAAAAATGACGCATCTCATTTCTCAACCACCTATTACACTTTTGAAGTCCCTGGAGTACCAGGACAATGGAATTTCCCATAAAATGACCCCATTTTGGAAAGCAAACACCCCAACGTATAATCTGTGAGGCATAATGAGTCTTTTGAATGGTTAATTTTTTTCCAGAAGTTTTTGGAATATGTGGAAAAAAATTAAAACTCATTTTTTTTTACACAAAATTGTCAATTTATAAGATATTTCTAACACATAGCATGTATATAGCAAACATTACATCCCAAAATACATTCTGCTACTCTTCCTAAGTACGGCGATACCACATGTGTGAGACTTTTACACAGCCTGGCCACATACAGAGCACTAACATTGATGTAGTACCTTCAGACGTTCTATGAGCGAAAATGACGCATCTCATTTCTCAACCACCTATTACACTTTTGAAGTCCCTGGAGTACCAGCACAATGGAATTGCCCATAAAATGACCCCATTTTGGAAAGCAAACACCCCAACGCATAATCTGTGAGGCATAATGAGTCTTTTGAATGGTTATTTATTTTCCAGAAGTTTTTGGAATATGTGGAAAAAAATTAAAACGATATTTCTAACACATAGCATGTATATAGCAAAAATTACACCCCAAAATACATTCTGCTACTCCTCCCGAGTATGGCGATACCACATGTGTAGGACTTTTACACAGCCTGGCCACATAGAGAGGCCGAACATTGAAGTAGTACGTTCAGGCGTTCTAGGAGCATATATGACACATCTCATTTCATTCCTACCCATCACACTTTTGAAGGTCCTGGACCACCAGGACAGTGCAATTACCCACAAAATGACCCCATTTTGGAAAGCAAACACCCCAACGTATATTCTATGAGACATGGGCTGCAAATAGGTACTCGGGTACTCTGATGGGCTGGAGATAGGTACTCGGGTACTCTGATGGCCTGGTGACAGGTACTCGGGTACTCTGATGGCCTGGTGACAGGTACTTGGGTACTCTGATGGCCTGGTGACAGGTACTCGGGTACTCTGATGGCCTGGTGATAGGTACTCGGGTACTCTGATGGCCTGGTGACAAGTACTCAGGTACTCTGATGGCCTGGTGACAGGTACTCGGGTACTCTGATGGCCTGGTGACAGGTACTCGGGTACGCTGATGGCCTGGTGACAGGTACTCGGGTACTCTGATGGCCTGGTGACAGGTACTCGAGTACTCTGATGGCCTGGTGACAGGTACTCGAGTACTCTGATGGTCTGGTGACAGGTACTCTGGTACTCTGATGGCCTGGTGATAGGTACTCTGATGGCCTGGTGACAGGTACTCTGGTACTCTGATGGCCTGGTGACAAGTACTCGGGTACTCTGATGGCATGGGGACAAGTACTCAGGTACTCTGATGGCCTGGTGACAAGTACTCAGGTACTCTGATGGCCTGGTGACAAGTACTCTGATGGTTTGGTGACTGGTATTTGGGTACTCTGAAGGGCGGTGACAGGTACTCATATGGACTGTGACAGGTACTCGGGTACTCAGATGAACTGTGACAGGTACTCGGGTACTCAGATGAACTGTGACAGGTACTCGGGTACTCAGATGGACTGTGACAGGTACTCGGGTACTCAGATGGACTGTGACAGGTACTCGGGTAAACAGATGGACTGGAACAGGTACTCGGGTACTCAGATGGGCTGTGACAGGTACTCGGGTACCCTGATGGACTGTGACAGGTACTTGGTACTCTAATGGACTGTGACAGGTACTCTAATGGACTGTGACAGGTACTCGGTACTCTAATGGACTTTGACAGGTACTCGGTACTCTAATGGACTGTGACAGGTACTCGGGTACCCTGATGGACTGTGACAGGTACTCGGGTATTTAGATGGGCTGCGACAGGTACTCGGGTACCCTGATGGACTGTGACAGGTACTCGGTACTCTAATGGACTGTGACAGGTACTCGGGTACCCTGATGGGCCGTGACAGGTACTCGGGTACCCTGATGTGCCGTGACAGGTACTCGGGTACCCTGATGTGCCGTGACAGGTACTCGGGTACCCTGATGTGCCGTGACAGGTACTCGGGTACCCTGATGTGCCGTGACAGGTACTCGGGTACCCTGATGTGCCCTGACAGGTACTCGGGTACCCTGATGTGCCGTGACAGGTACTCGGGTACCCTGATGTGCCGTGACAGGTACTCGGGTACCCTGATGTGCCGTGACAGGTACTCGGGTACTCTGATGTGCCGTGACAGGTACTCGGGTACTCTGATGTGTCGTGACAGGTACTCGGGTACTCTGATGTGCCGGGACAGGTACTCGGGTACTCTGATGGGCCGTGACAGGTACTCGGGTACTCTGATGGGCCGGGACAGGTACTCGGGTACTCTGATGGGCCGGGACAGGTACTCGGGTACTCTGATGGGCCGGGACAGGTACTCGGGTACTCTGATGGGCCGGGACAGGTACTCGGGTACTCTGATGGGCTGTGACAGGTACTCAAATACTCTGATGGGCTGTGACAGGTACTCTGATGGACTGTGATTGACAGGTACTATGATGGGTGGTGACAGGTCCTCTTTATTGGGGGGGGGGGGCAATCAGTATGTTTGGTGTACACTGTATGCGGTAACGAGATGTTACCGCAATCTCCTCCTCACACACGATCGGTGTGTGAGGAGGAGAACCCGGTAACATCCCGTTACCGCGGTTTGTTTACATTTGAGTGATCGGCTGTGATCCTTTCACAGCCGATCAAGTGGGTAAACAGCCGGCCAATGGCTGTTTACCAGCGTCGGTGACGAGCAGTGTTCCCGGGGAACACGCTGCCACCGACGTGCACGCGCAGCGCGCTCGCGATCGCGCGCATGCGCCGTGCACGTTCGGGGTGTTACCATCTGTGATCGGCCGTGACTTCATCACGGCCGATCACGTGGTAAACAGCCATAACGAATGGCTGTTCACCCCCTTCGGTGGCGAGCGGTGTCTCCGTGACACGCCGCCACCGAAGAAACAGGGATGCGCGCGCACGATCGCGCGCATACCCTGTTTAAACGGGAGGCCGTCATATGACGGCCTCCCGCCACAATAGGTGCGCCGCCTGGCCGTCATTTGACGGCCGGCGGTCGACAACTAGTTAAACAGTGCACTGAGGTTGGCTTGTAAGTTGGAAACTGTAAAATGTTACTGCACTGCATCTGCACACACTGAAATAGTACTTTTTAACCAGGACCCTATATCATTTATAAATATATAAAAAAAATAAGGGAATGCATAATCTACAACCGTCTGAGCTCCTACCTTACTGACAACAACCTTCTTGACCCCTTACAGTCTGGATTTCACATACTACACTTCACTGAAACTACCCTACTGAATCTCACTAATGATCTACCAACTGCTAAAACCATTGGCCACTACTCCATACTCATACTACTAGACCTCTCTGCAGCCTTTGATACTGTTTACCCAGGGCCGTCTTTAATATTGATTGGACCCTGGGCAAAATTTTTCTCCCCCCCCCCCCCATTCAATTACACTCTCCACCTGCTCTAAGACATACAATAAATAGCAGCTAGATTTAAAATCAGTTTACTATATCAGATCAGGCAGCAATTGTGATTGTTTGCCAACGGTTACAGCATATCATTACTGCTTACTGACTGGTTGCTAGAGGTTACAGCACACATTACGGCTCACTGATTAGTTGCTAGAGGTTACAGCAAATGATTTATGCTTGTTAATTGGTTGCTAGAGATTACTGTACAGTATTACTGATCACTGATTGGTTGCTAGAGCTTACAGCACATCATCACCTCACTGCAGGGGAGCATGATATACATATGAATGCCGCCGCTATTTACATATCCATACCACTGGCCGCAGCTATTTACTTATGAATGCAGCCCCTATTTACATATGAATGCCGATTATTTACATGTAAACAAAGGGTCTGTAGGTGAGTCATCTATACACGACAATAAGGCAGAACTGGGCAGCATTAGTACCAGCACTTCACACTGAGATATTGGGACACAGCACAGGACTAAAACTTCAAAGGACAAAGGAATTTAAACTGGGATAGTTGGTGTGCTGCCTTTACAGGATAATGCAGTTAGGATTACTTATATAGAATGTGTAGTTTACCACACATCTAGTGGCCAAAGTCTGTAGCAGTTTTATCTCTAGTTAAGTTAATTTCTCAGACAGGAAGTTCTTCAACCATTTTAGATTGTCATTCTACATGGAGGCAGCATGTCTGTTTCTCTCCCAAGGGGCTTGAGACATCATCGCCTGTAAGTGCCTTTCTGTTGTGTCATCTGTCATTTATGCTAGACTAGTTATTCTATGTGTACTGATATCTTGTCATTGTATTGTATTGCAGTTTCATAATAATAATAATAATAATAATAATAATAATAATAAATAAAAAGTAAAATAAAGTTGGATTACTTCGGTAGACAAATCAAGCATTGGGCTTCCGTTTACTGAAGTCTCTGACAAGTGTTTAGCTGTCCGTTAAAAACCACACACATAGTCAGTGTTTTGAGAGCGGAACAGTGAAAAGGTGAAGCACAACAAGCTTGTAGATATTAGTCTCTGCACAGACAGAATGTGTCTAAGATCAGGAAGACAGTATAAGGCTGAAGATCAGCTACCCAGGACACATAAAGGCCGGGAGAGCATGCCAAGTGTCCAACAAGACGATACACACTCACACTCGTCTAAATCAACAAGGTCCAGTCAGATTTCATCAGCAAGTGCCTGTTTAGTCATAGCTCGCGCCAAAGCAGAGGCAGCTCGTGTTCAGCTATAATTTTCCAAGAAAGAGGCTGCCATTATGAAGGAAAGAGCAGAGAAAGAAAAAGAAAAATCAGAACAGGAAGCAAAGTTGCATATACTTCAGCGTCAGTGTGCAGCCGCCGCTGCAGCAACAGAGGCCGCAGCTTATGCTGATATTGAGCGGTCTGGAAGTGGGTCTATCCACAAAGGCCCAGATGTGCCTGAGAAACCCTGTTCCTCAGAAGAACGTACAAAGGAGTATGTCCAAGAACTTTTAAGCAGCAATGCAATAAAACCAATCCAGAGTCAGCTGAATTTAAACCAGAACCAGCAGAACCCCTGAGTCAGCAGTGTCCGAACAATTAAAGATGAACCATTAGAGACATATAGGAACAGGCCAAGTGAATCCTTACTACAGCAACCCAAACACCAGTGCGCACAAGATGTCACTAAATATCTTATCCGTAAAGAAATGGTTCATTCAGGCTTTCTCAAGTTTGATGACAGCCCCGAGAATTACTGGGCATGGAAGTCTTATTTTCTGAATGCAGTCAAAGACTTAGCCCTTGTACACACAGTCGGAGATTCCAACGGAATGTGTCCGATCGGACCGTATTGTCGAATAATCCGACTATGTGTAGTCTCAATCGGACTGTTTCCGTCGGAATATGCGACGGACCAAGTTTTCCAACTTGTCTATAAAATTTTCCGACAACATGCTCCGATCGGACATACTCCGATCATGTGTAGCCTACTCCGACGGACAAAGTGCCACGCATGCTCAGATCAAATTCCTAGACCAAAGCTATTGGCTACTAGCCTGAACGTAGTTGCATCGTAACCAAATAACGTCATCGCGCTATGTACAATCAGATTTTCCGACAGCTTTGTCTGACCGTGTGTATGCAACAGTTTCGGACAACATCCATCGGACAAAATACAACGGATTTGGTTGTCAGAATGTCCGACCGTGTGTACAAGGGCTTAGACTTACCAGCAGCTGTGATGCTAGACCTGATGATAAAGACAGACGGCAGTCAAAGCGTTCCTATCCTGGGGGACGAGCGTCATGACGTAGGAGGTGTGGCTCGGGAGCCTGAACTTCCGCACCCCCCTTCGCTCTCCCTCCACCCTCTCCCTCGCTGAATGCGGCGTGCACCATGGTCTCCAAGGTCTCCAAGCTTTTCAAACCTCTCTGTTCCTTCCCTCTCCTCTTCTCTCCTTGATGGACATATCATTCATTTCAATTGGTCTCAGCTATGGACTTCCATTCCAACATATTTCAATGTCAAGAATAGCTAACCATAATAACGACTTGCCGTTATAGGTGTGTGGTTTTCTCTGTTCTTCTGATGGTCATTGTTCCCACCCAACCTTTTTTCTTCTATCCTCAACTCAGCTCAACATGTCTCCAAGGCCGACCCTTCCTTTTTAGGCTTTAACAAATGTAATAATTATCTGTTCACAATTTTTGACCTTACCTTTATTGATATGTTTGGCCTTACCATTTATTACAAAGAAAGCTTGACTGGATCATTATCGCTTTGAACTCTGTTGTTGTTTATGGATAAAATGTTCTCAATAAAATATCATTTAAAAAAGACATTAAGTAGATTTAAGTTTCCATTTCCAGTTCTAAAATTTACTTTAAAATATGAAAGATTAGGGAATGTCTGTAATTACCCAGACAGCACTGGACATGTTACAATTTACAGAACAGGGAACATGGCTTATTACACATGCCACTAAATGCTGCTTTGATTGTAAAAGTTCTTGATTGTAAGCTCTAATGAGCAGGGCCCTCTAGTCCCTCCTGTATTGATTTGTATTGTAAGTGTACTGTCTGCCCTCATGTTGTAAAGCGCTGCGCAAACTGTTGGCGCTATATAAATCCTGTAAAATAATAATAATAATAATAATAATAAAAGATTTCAATATGTAACAAACAACCTATGTTGGGTCAAGGACAGAGTTATATATGTGGTTTACCTGCCTACTAGACTTTGGCGATTTATGATAAAGGCAGGTGGTTAACCATTGGCCACATTCTTTACCACACCTGGGGTATAATTCAAATGTGTGGTGATTAGGGATGAGCTTCGTGTTCGAGTCGAACGTACGTTCGACTCGAACATTGGCTGTTCGGCTGTTCGGCTGTTCTGCGAATTCCGAACGTTTGGGCCGTTCGCGTCAAAATTCGAGTGGCGCGCGCGGACCACAATGCACTGCGGTGGCGCAGTGCATTGCTGGCTCATGATTGGCCAAGCATGCACTGTGACCCCGCATGCTTGGCCAATCGTAGCGCCAGCAGCGAGGAGAGCCATGATTGGCCACAGGCATCCTGCCTGTGGCCAATCATAGCTCAGGCTGTGTAGTGCACGCCCCACACTATATAAGGCCGCCTTTGAGGCGGCCTCGTGTAGTGTGTTAGCATCTGAAGCAGTGGGTGTTCTGTGTACCTTCAACACAGTACACACCGATCGTTTTTGGCTGATTTTCTATCTTGCTGCTGTGTAGTGGTTGTTGTCTGTGCCCTGACCGCAATATACACCACTATATTCACCTCACCTATATAGCTAGTGATCTAGCTTTAACCACTTAACAACTGCCCATTGCCGATTAACGGCTTCAGGGCGGTTGTTTAACTCTGAGAGGCCGTTAATTAACGGCCTCCCAGAATTCTGCTCTTGCGCGCCCCCTGGGACGCGCACTCGAGAGCATCCGTGACCGCCGGGTCCACAGGACCCGGCGCATCACGGATCACGGTAAACGGCCGCTCGTCGCGGCCGTTTACCACGTGAACGCTCCGTCAAATGACGGAGTGATCACTTGTAAACAAACCGGCGTCATGTTATGACGCCGGTTCCTCCCTCCCCTCTCTGTACCGATCGGTACAGCGGAGGGGAAAGAGATCGGTGTCAGCAGCGATGTGGGCTGCATCTGCAGTGCCCACATCGCTGCTCACCGAATTTAACCCCTCAATTCCCTGCCAATACTCTGCAATACCAGTGCATACTCTGCAGTACCCTGCCATTACTCTGCAGTACCCCGCCATTACTCTGCAGTGCAGTACCCTGCCATTACTCTGCAGTACCCCCCATTACTCTGCAGTACCCTGCCATTACTCTGCAGTACCCCCCATTACTCTGCAGTACCCCCCAATACTCTGCAGTACCCCCCAATATTCTGCAGTACCCGCCATTACTCTGCAGTACCCCACCATTACTCTGCAGTACCCCCCATTACTCTGCAGTAACCCCCATTACTCTGCAGTACCCTGCCATTACTCTGGAGTACCCCCCAATACTCTGCAGTACCCTGCTATTACTCTGTAGTACCCCGCCAATACCCCGCCAATACTCTGCAATACCCTGCCATAAATTGCCATACCCAGCCATACTCGGAGATACCCAGCCATACTCGGTGATACCCTGAAATACCCAGCCATAGACGCCCCTCACCGCCCTCCGGTGCTTCTACCAACTCGCCAGTACGATCAAAGCCAGAATCTTTTTTTTATTTTTTATTTCAGGCTTCCCAGCCTAGAGGTGAGATGTGGGGTCATATTGACCCCCAGATTTCACTGTAAAGAGGACCTGTCACCCCATATTCCTATTACAAGGGATGTTTACATTGAAAAAAAAAAAAAAAAGGAAATAGGCCGTCAGTACTTCAGGTGTGATCAATTTTCAGATATTGGCACCATAGCTTGTGGACTCTATAACTTTCACAAAGACCAAATAATATCCACCAATTTGTACTTATTTTTACCAAAGATATGTAGTAGTATGAATTTTGGCCAAAATTTATGAAGAAAAAATTACTAATCTGCTAAATTTTATAACAGAAACGAAGAAAAATTCATTTTTTCGCAGAATTTTCGGTCTTTTTTCTTTTATAGCACAAAAAATAAAAAACTGAGAGGTGATTAAATACCACCAAAAGAAAGCTCTATTTGTGTGAAAAAAAGGACAAACATTTCTTATAGGTCCAGTGTTACATGACTGAGTAATTGTCATTTAAAATATGAGGGCACCGAAAGCTGAAAATTGGTCTGGTTATTAAGGGTGCTTAAGTGCCCAGTGGTCAAGTGGTTAATAATAGAGCTTGCTCTGGCCCTGGGGCCATTGTAATTGAAAGTGATACAAGTAAAGTGAGTTCTGATTTATTATATACTGCATCTACTGGGATTACAGCAAATCCAGACTAATGTAAAGCTCAACTGCAGGCAGATTTTAATGACTTGTTTTCCATTAAAATAGGCCCAGGCAGGGTACAAATTAAAATGAAACAAATAAATTCTAAAAAGTACTTTAGGCTGCACTACTCTTCTTCAATACAGAGCTGTGCCCTGCAGTATATTTTTCACCACAAGTTGTCCCCTGAAAGAATTGGGCTTCAAAAGTCATAAATGTGTTCAAATAAGGAGGCTGGATTGTTTAAGAAGTCCGCCAGACTAAGTCTGTCGGATAGTCGGCTACGTGTGTACGCGGCATAAGTGTGTATTAGAATGGCCAAGTCAAAGTCCAGACCTAAATCCAATTGAGAATCTGTGGCAAGACTTGAACATTGCTGTTCACAGTAGCTGTTCATCCATTCTGACAGAGCTTGAGCTATTTTGCAAAGAAGAATGGGCAAAAATGGCACTCTCTAGACGTGCAAAGCTGTTAGAGACATCTCCAAAAAGACTTTCAGCTGTAATTGCAGCACAAGGTGGTACTACAAAGTATTGCCTGAGGGGGGCTGAATACAAATGCACGCCACACTTTTCAGATATTTATTTGTAAATAAATTTGAAAAACATTTATAATTTTCCTTGCACTTTACAATTATGTGCCATTTTGTGTTGGTCAATCACATAAAATCCCAATAGAATACATTTCATTTTTATTTGTAACATGACACAATGTGGAAAATGTCAAGGGGTATGAATGCTTTATCAAGGCACTATAAGTACTGAATGCTTGTTTCAGGTGTCCCTGTCCTTCATTAAGTTTACAGGTACGAAGGACAGGGAAACCAAAAACTGTCCTTTTGTTTGAGTGCACTTATGTAACTTGCCATCTGGCAAAAATGAATAAACACTGCAGATCGAACCAGAAATAATTTGGTAATAAAATGGACTGTGTCAAAATAGATCCTGTTTGCTCCTTATCCGCAATTATTAATACACATGTGCATCTTGTTAACTAACCAATGAAATTCTGTGAATCTATATGATTTTTGATGAAATTTCAACCAAAGGCAATAGGCCAATTTCCCCACATACCATAGTCTATATATAAGACTGCCCTCTTTGGGTCAGCAAAGGAGACTTCCTATTCTGACATTCCGACAGGCTGAACCAAAGCAGCAGAAGTTTTGTGAGGATTTAGCACACTATTTATTCATAAAGAGTGCCATCATAAACATTTATTAGATATCTAAGTGAAATTTACAAAAAAGTGCTCCAGCTGGTTGTCATTAATTATTTATTGTTGATTAAACGAGGATGGCAGGAAGATAAAAGATAACTAATGCATTTTGGGGGCCAAAGTATCTGCCTTCATCAGAGCTCAAATACTAGGTAAAAATCATCCTGCATGATTCTATCTATAAAAGATCCTGGAAAAGACTCTAAAATAGAAAAGGAGCATTAGCCGTCATATCAGACTTGTGCTTACAAAAAGCTTAACAAACATATATTATAAAAATACTCACTACACTAACTTCTCTACCAAGTTTTGAAAGGTACCCGCTCCCACTTCCGCTCAGACCACCTAGCCCCAGAAGTGGAAATTGTAAGCTAATAAATAGAAAGTAGGCCTCACTCTTTGTTGCTGGAGGGGTTGTTTGTTTTGTTGAGGCTACTGCTTGTTCTGTAGTAGTTCTGGAGGATGATCAAGTGAGGAAAAGGAGAGGATACTAGGTTCACCCTGTTTTTGCCAACAGGAAACAGAGGAGTCAGTTCTGGGTTACCTGTGGTGAGCTACATCAACATGAGAAAAAATCAGCAGATTTTGCATGCATGTCTGTTAGACGGTAAGTGTGTATGTGTTTTCTAAAATTGATATGCTTTTTTAGCTGCATCTAAGAATTGTGTAAAGGGTCATTCAAGTGTGTGTGTGTGTGTGTTCTTTCTCTTTCCGCCATTATTGTTTCCTCTATGTGTGTTGTGTAAATGGTCCCTCTTTACTGTTTGCATTTTTTTCCTTCCCACCATTATTGTTTCCACTATGCGTTAGCTTTTTTCACTACTTTAATTATTATCACCCAATGTGCAACAACCTCATGTATATTTTCTCAATGTTATTTGTGTTGTTGTTTTTGTGTGTCTTGACTCTACTTGTCCCTTCTTCCCCTCTCTCCTTCCCAATATGCAGGCCAATGTTCTCTTTCACTCACGTGTTTTTTTTAAAATACATCTCAAAGCACTTTTTTTTCTAGAAAGACATTTCCCACATAAAAGGCTTATCTCATTAAGGTAAGTACCATTTGCTACTTAATGTATTGATGTTGGCATGTTTCCATGGACTGTAAAATGTGCTAAAAACAATGCATAACACAAAAATGTGGCTTCAAACGTCCATTTATTTTTTCTCGGAAGTAGCCTGCCAAAACAAATGTTTGTTTCCAAAAATTGGAAATATAATTGGGAATACTGACAATTATTTTGTTTTATCAATAATTTTGTTTAAAATGCGAAAAAGAAATCAATTTCTCACACTTCACCCTCAAACCCATAAACTATATAGTCTCATTTTGTCCAACAGATTTGACAATATTACAACAGATATATTTTGTTGAGTCAAAAGCAAGTTATCCACATGTATGATGGTCTAATAGGAAAGTGATGAAATCTTGGAGTGTTTCATGAACCAAAGGTCCACTTCATTAGAAGAACAATGGGAGTTGAGTATGTGTATAGTTTTGTAGTAATCCAAATATTATATTTAAAACACAGTGCTACCTGTGTGAAACTCATCATTATTATCCAGGCAGGGCAATCACAGAAAGGGGATAAATGCACACCCTACTGTAAATATGAGCAGACCATCTATAACATATAAGTTGGTTTCAAGCTATTAAGATACATAACTATAATCACTATTGTGAAAGAATAGCACCCAAAAGATCAAGTATGCTGGAAAGTTCTGGAGAATGACACTAAATGGTAAGTATGGTACTGTTGTCTAATTAGAGTCGCCTTACTATATCTTTAAACTAGGCTCAAAGCAATTAGCAAAGAAACACCATTCAAAATTACGGGATGATATTTTTCTAACAATGATGCAGAAAACTCATACCAGATGAAATAAAGCAATCTCAAGATTCTTCTAACCTAAGTCTTGGATACAATGCCAATTGGTGATGAGCCCATGAAAAGAAAAGACCCTGCCACTTCCTGAAAGGTCTGGAGGAAGACAGCGGATATAAATTAAGGGATGGGATCTCCTGGGAGATGTCATTGAACATATATGGACATGGGGGCATGGCTGGTCTGCATGGCAGCTGAGTGAGAGAGCTCTGGAGCCGAGGTTCTCATAGAGGCTATTTACAGCAACAAGAGGGAGCCTTCCACCACACAGAAGATACCATCCAGTGCACCTGGTCCATCCACTACATGTCTAAGTCCCTGTACACACGGTCGGACATTATGATGGAAAATGTCCCATCGGACCGTGTTGTCGGATAATCCGACCATGTGTGGGCTCCATCGGACTTTCCGTCGGAATGTCCGACCAACAAAGTTTGAGAGCTGGATATAAAATTTTCCGACAACATGATCCGATCTGACTTTTTCCGATCATTTGTAGAGAATTCCAATCGGACAAAGTGCCACACATGCTCGGATCAAATTACGTGACCAAAGCTATTGGCTACTAGCCTGAACATAGTCCCGTCGTAACGAGCGAACGTCATCACGTTCCGAATGATCAGATTTTCAGACAACTTTGTCCGACCATGTGTATGCAACACCAGTTTCGGACAAAATCCGTCTGAAAAAATCTGACGGATTTTGTTGTCGGAATGTCCGACTGTGTGTACAAGGGCTAAGTGGTGGAATCCCCATTTCGGCCTGCAGGATTTGACCGATTTCTATCCACTGGCAGGAGCGCCTTCTCTCTCCGTACAGTGCAGGGACACACAGCAGCTCATGAAGGGAGACACACATCAACATCTGTACATGGACTTGGCATTCTTTCCCTGGAATAATGCAAATGGTGAGTCTTCACCCTCTGGTTCCCCCACCACACACAGCCTGACTAAACTTAAAATACAGACAGGGAGAGGAGGGAGACAATTTACAGATTACACATGTTCCTCTTATTTACACACAGAAATTGCGGACACTTGAGGAGTACCCCTCTTCTCAGCCTGCTACCATAGCCGATCTTAAAGAAATGAAAAAGTGGTGGGTGCCCTGCTCCCAAATGCTAATGTGCTTGTGTCCCAAAACCTATTTGCCTAGTTCAGCATATCATGTCAAACCATATATAACATTAACAAAACAAACAATGCATCAGTCCATAAAGTGTCCTTTAGTACGACTGCTTCCTTAATTAGTGTTCACCACTGTGTGTTCCAGTCATCCACATACATTAGTGATAACCCCCTCATTCGATGTGCCCTCACCTGGGGGATAAGACCAACCAATGGTCTATATCTGCTTTTTTTCCCTTTCTGGGGATCTGTTTTATGCTGTTTCACTCCTTAGCTAGCAATCCTGAGATTAGCATCCTACTTCTCTTACACTTATCTCCATACACCCAAATCATAAGGAGAGAAGGTTGGACATAGTGTTTTAGCTTTTAAAACAACTGGTTTTATTTAAACACCAAGTAAAAAACACTTACATTTTCCTGGTGCTTAGAGTGCACCAAACTGTAAAAAGCATTCAGTCTGATGATTTAACCTACTTTGATCATTACGGCAGTCCAAACGCTCCTATCTCAGTCTGGCGCTCTATCCTACTACAAAGTTAACGACACCAAATCACAGATATTAGGCCTTAATTTAGGAATGAAATTCGAGTTCGAGTCAAACTCATGTTCGGCTCGAACATTGCCTGTTCGCCCGTTCACCAAACAGCGAACAATTTGGGGTGTTCGTGGCAAATTCGAAAAGCCGCGGAACACCCTGTAAAAGTCTATGGGAGAAATCTAAAGTGCTCATTTTAAAGGCTTATATGCAAGTTATTGTCATAAAAACGACTTCATTCCAGTCCCTGCCCAGCAGCCGGAGGCATCAGATCGTGCATCGGTGCACCGGTAAGAGCGGCAGGAGGCAGCGAGGACATCCCCTCCCGCTCCTCCGGCATAACAGCCGAGCGGCCACCACCATGTTTGACAGTGGGGAGGGTTTGTTGAGGGTGATGAGCTGTGTTGCTTTTAGGCCAAACATATCGTTTTGCATTGTGGGCAAAAAGTTCGATTTTGGTTTCATCTGACCAGAGCACCTTCTTCCACATGTTTGGTGTGTCTCCCAGGTGGCTTGTGGCAAACTTTAGACAAGACTTTTTATGGATATCTTTGAGAAATGGCTTTCTTCTTGCCACTCTTCCATAAAGGCCAGATTTGTGCAGTGTACGACTGATTGTTGTCCTATGGACAGACTCTCCCACCTCAGCTGTAGTTCTCTGCAGTTCATCCAGAGTGATCATGGGCATCTTGGCTGCATCTCTGATCAGTCTTCTCCTTGTCTGAGCTGAAAGTTTAGAGGGACGGCCAGGTCTTGGTAGATTTGCAGTGGTCTGATACTCCTTCCATTTCAAAATGATCGCTTGCACAGTGCTCCTTGGGATGTTTAAAGCTTGGGAAATCTTTTTGTATCCAAATCCGGCTTTAAACTTCTCCACAACAGTATTACAGACTTGCCTGGTGTATTCCTTGGTCTTCATGATGCTCTCTGCGCTTTCAACAGAACCCTGAGACTATCACAGAGCAGGTGCATTTATACAGAGACTTGATTACACACAGGTGGATTCTATTTATCACCATCAGTCATTTAGGACAACATTGGATCATTCAGAGATCCTCACTGAACTTCTGGAGTGAGTTTGCTGCACTGAAAGTAAAGGGGCCGAATAATTTTGCACGCACCACTTTTCAGTTTTTTATTTGCTAAAAAAGTTTAAAATATCCAATAGATTTCGTTCCACTTCACAATTGTGTCCCACTTGTTGGTGACTCTTCACTAAAAATTAAAATGTTATATCTTTATGAAATCTGTTTGAAGCCTAAAATGTGGCAAAAGGTTGAAAAGTTCAAGGGGGCCGAATACTTTCGCAAGGCACTGTACCATTGGTATATCCAAATATATCATCTCATTAAATGAAATACAATCCAACTGAAAACAACCTTGGCTCAATCCGTATTTTGGTGCCTCAAATCAGTATTTTGGTACTATGAGGCAGATGCACCACTCACAAAGGGCATTTCTCTCCTCCCATTAGTGGCTCCCATGACTTCAATAAGGCTGCAACTATCTACAAGTGGGGAACCAACCTAGAGCCCACATTCTCCAATGACATGTGGAAAAGGGCTATTAAAGAGACCTACAATGCATCACTCTGCACTGAACACTGGCAACTGTTCCAAAAAGTACTTCACAGGTGGGTCCTGACGCCCTATAAACTTTCTAAAATGTTTCTCAACACACCAGCTAACTGCCACCAGTGTGGATCAATTAGCTCCCTAATACACATTCTGTGGTTATTTTCATTCATTACATCTGTTAGGGGGGGGCTCAGCCCTTCCTTCTCTGAGCTGGCTGCTAAGCTGTCGGCTAATTTCCAGCTCCTATCTCTCCACAGTAACTCACCTGTTGATAATATCCTGCTCATCAGTCCTGCCTACTTAAGCTGTCCAGTCCAGATGATCTCTGCCTTCACCTTGGTAACATCGCTAGAGACGCTCTCCTGTGTTCCTGTTAAAGACTTGCTTGGCTGACATTCCTTCTGGCTCCAGATCATGCTTGCTGTTCTACTACGCTGTTCTCTGGCTCCCTGACGTTTTGGCTTGTCTGACTATCTATTCCAGTTCCTGAAATCTGGCTATGTTTTGACTACATACTACATGTACTTCTGTCTCAGTCTGATTCATGATTTCTGACTACATCCTACTGTAAAAAAATCTTCAAATTGATTTATGAATTTACTCCCTTACCCATCTCTCCCAATAACAGCATGGCGCTCTTACACCTAGGCATAGAAACCACACCCACAGAAGCCATAACTCTTGTTATTCATACCCTCCTTTCTGCTAAATTGAATATAACAAGAAATTGGAAATCTCTAATACCCCGTACACACGATCGGACATTGATCGGACATTCCGACAACAAAATCCATGGATTTTTTCCAACGGGTGTTGGCTCAAACTTGCATTGCATACACACGGTCACACAAATCTTGTTGGAAATTCAGAAGATCAAGAACGCGGTGAGGTACAACACGTACAACGAGCTGAGAAAAATTAACTTTAAATGACTTTAAGCAAATTTGTTCCCTGAAACGGATGCACTTAAAATGACTTTAATGAAACCTAATAAAAAAGCTAAATAAAAGAATGAAAAAGAACATACAGTATATGTCACATATAGTCAATGATAACATGGAGTCCTTAAAAATTGAAAGTAAACAGCAGAAGAGAAGCTGCAAAGAATGACTCCAGGAAGTTGTGGAAGGAGATGCCCAGAAGAAAGAGAGCATTCACAACATGAAAGGTGATTTTTCAAGTAAGCGTGTAGGCAGATTTCCTACTGTAGTTAGCTGGTAAGCCTCGGCTTCCCAAGTTAGGGAGAAGGGGTTACTGGGACCTGTGGTCCACTTCAGGAATGCTGACTCATTGGGACACCGCAATGATGGAAGCCCCCACACTGGCTCTTCCAATAATAGACTTCACCCATAAGGACTATACCTGTGCAAGTATGCTGGGGCAGCCACAATTAGTGCTAGTTAGGGAAATCATGTTTTACCCTGTTGCATTTGTCATACCAAGTTTACAGAAAAGTTGTTTCAAATACTTGGAGCTTGGTCTGTAGTTATTTAAAGATCAAGATTGTGCGAGGTATAGGTTAAGATCCGCTTGTTAATAGCCAACATCCCAACATGAAATACTATAGAAGTTTTCCCCTTAAAAAAGGCGGGACTTTTTAGGCATAGACTGTGACACCAATTGGTTTAGTAAAAATATAAAAAAGTAGTTTTATTTAGACATAAAGAAAAAAAGCAAAAAGTTATATGTTGACATACATTTCCAAACAGGAGAAAGGGACACATTACTTCCTCCATGTACACATATTCATAAAAACAGAAAACATTTGAAAGGTATACTTTCTAAATCTTGTTCCAAAAGAACAGACTCCTATTACATAGGCGTATTCAAAAAGTTGTACACACAGAATCAAGTTGCGTAAATATTGTGCATCCAATGTAACCTACGCGTTACGGAGTTATCTTACTCCTTCTTCAGGGATGATCCATTTTAGCACATTAACTTTACAAAAAAGTAGAATCTATAAAGACATAAGAAACAAATATATATATATATATATACGTACAATTTCAAATTTTTACCTTTTTTTTTTGTCCCTGGTGGGCAGGTACTTTTTCTCTCATCGGTTTACCTGTAACAGGAACGAGATGGGTGTTCTATCACCCTATCTTCCTGTCTTCTTCTTTCCCTAGGTTTTTTTACCCACGCCCGCCCTATAGACACCTTGGGCGAACGTGAGGTTTATATGTACTGACACATTCAACATGAATGCGCAGCTGCCGACATGGTTTTTGCTGGTGCTGTGCCTCTTGGGGGATGTAGTCTATTGAGTTATCTTACTCCTTCTTCAGGGATGATCCATTTTAGCACATTAACTTTACAAAAAAGTAGAATCTATAAAGACATAAGAAACAAATATATATATATATATATATACATACGTACAATAAAAAAAAAAAAAAACACCACACCACTAAAACGCACCACCTATACGTTCTTCACTTCAAGATGTAGGTCTGGGCTCACAGAGGGGGGGGGGGGTGTTTGACCACCTTCCTGGATGGGAACCGGGACCGCAGTGATGGGCGGACTGTGAGGGAGGAAATGTGAGAATAGAGTAGATGCATGGGAAATTTTCACATGCCTAAATTTAAATAAATATTATTACATGTATTTTACTACAACGCCCTTAAGCGCAATCAAAAGTTCTATATATTAACCCTCTTGTGTGACTTCCGTCATTATATTTATACCAAGAGGGAAACACCCCTAAAAAAAGGGGGGGACTTTATATAGAAAAAAACTATCTCATGGTAATCATCCTGTAAGCTAGTAATATTGCAGTATCTTTGAAAAATCTTACCCAGAAACGTCTCTTGAGACGATTTTCTGTATCCAGAAAGAAAATGGGATTCCTATGTTGGAATGTATAATTTTAAAATAAGATGCCCAAATGCTGTTGTTCGCAACTCTTTCAAACGTTTGAGGCAATCTATTTTGCTTATATTCGCCGCAATGTCTCTGTGGTCCCAGGGTTTTTGGCACTGAGAGAAAAAAATTCCCCCAGAGACAGACGTGTCAAGTCCAGCCTAAAAAAGGAAGGGGGAGGACAATTATATCCATGAATTTCCCTTCCTTCTTCGATAAGGCTGCATGCAAAACGACATAGAAGAGTGTATCTGTTTCATTACCTTGAGTTGTATTTCTCAACGACTCGCCTCCTCCTTGGCCATTGCGGACTGATTACAGACCGCTCCTGGCCCATTAATATATCTCACCGCCCCACCTCCTTACCTCCCCTTCCAGGTGAAGTAAATGTTACTCACCTGAAGCTCCCATCACATCTAAACGCGGTCCCCCGGGTGTGCGGCGCACGGCGTCGCCCCATACCCACATCCAAAATGGCTCCCACTGACACGCATGCGCAGATCGTACCTTAACCCTGGAGATGGCCATGGAGTGTTGTTCAATAGACTACATCCCCCAAGAGGCACAGCACCAGCAAAAACCATGTCGGCAGCTGCGCATTCATGTTGAATGTGTCAGTACATATAAACCTCACGTTCGCCCAAGGTGTCTATAGGGCGGGCGTGGGTAAAAAAACCTAGGGAAAGAAGAAGACAGGAAGATAGGGTGATAGAACACCCATCTCGTTCCTGTTACAGGTAAACCGATGAGAGAAAAAGTACCTGCCCACCAGGGACAAAAAAAAAAGGTAAAAATTTGAAATTGTACGTATATATATATATATATATTTGTTTCTTATGTCTTTATAGATTCTACTTTTTTGTAAAGTTAATGTGCTAAAATGGATCATCCCTGAAGAAGGAGTAAGATAACTCCGTAACGCGTAGGTTACATTGGATGCACAATATTTACGCAACTTGATTCTGTGTGTACAACTTTTTGAATACGCCTATGTAATAGGAGTCTGTTTGTCATGGTTATGCATTAGAGTTGTTCTCCTTACCTGTCTGCATGTGTTCATTTCTAGAGACCAGCCGAGCTTCACCTGACTGCTTTTATTTCCTTCCTCTGGAATGGCTCCACCCTAGCCCCTATCAGACTACACTATATTAACCTTTGCACTGCTAGCCTATCCTGCTGATTAACCTTTGTGTATTAGCTTCCTGTTTCCTGTCGTGTGCTCTGCTTCTGATTTCCGTTACCGACCTTGGCGTGTTCTGACCATCCCTGCTTGCCTGTGACCCTGACCTATTGGCGTGTACCCGACTATTCTGTTCTGCTTGTGGCCCCGACCTTGGCTTTGTCCCTCACCATCCCTATCCTCCTGTTACCTACTGTGGGTGTGAGCTGGGGGTCGCGACCTGGAGCCAGTTGCAGCCAAGACCATCTTCACCACTCGAAGCTCTGGTGAACACCAGCTGGCTCTTAGACTCCGCGCCCCGGGGAATCTTACGCTCTTACCCCAGTGGGATCTGTCCCCCGTCTGCAGCCGTCAGCCGTAGGGTCCACAGCCTTGCGGTGCATCCCCAACCCTACGGTGTGCACCTGTCACCTGGGCTCTAGGTGACCTGACACTGTTCTTTTGGAACAAGATTTAGGAAGTATACCTTTCAAATGTTTTCTGTTTTTATGAATATGTGTACATGGAGGAAGTAATGTGTCCCTTTCTCCTGTTTGGAAATGTATGTCAACATATAACTTTTTGCTTTTTTTCTTTATGTCTAAGTAAAACTACTTTTTTATATTTTTACTAAACCAATTGGTGTCACAGTCTATGCCTAAAAAGTCCCGCCCTTTTTAAGGGGAAAACTTCTATAGTAGTTATTTAAAGGGTGCATAATGGAGCTTGGCGTATTCCTAGGAACCTGGGTTTGTAAAAGCACTATGGTGTATGTGTAACACCACTACACAAGGTTAGCTCAGAAGACAAAGAAGAGGAGGTAGGCTTTTGGTAATAGCAAGGAAGAACAGCTACAGCAACCAGTTATTTGGCATGGTACCTGCTTAGGTGACAGGTCCTCTGGTAGCAAAGTGGTCAGTGTTCTGACTCCCTTCCTTGCTGTCTATGTCCTCCGGTCTGTTTTTTTTTTCTTTTAGTGGTTGAACTGGATGGCCTTGTATCTTATTTCAACCTGACTAACTATGTAACTAGCATTATGTGGATCAAATGCCTGCTCACTAGGTACTGGAAGGTAACAGTTAATGTGCACACATGGGGCCCGCTATGTGCACGGCAGGACCCCATTCTGTTACTAGGAGTGAGGTGGCAAAGGGAGCTGGACTGGTGGAGTGGGTGCAGGCTCAGCATATCCCTCTAAATGCAAACATGCATCAGTTAAAAGTGTGAAGTGTCATGGGATAAACATCTCATGGAGAAACTCTGTACATTACTACTGCACACAAGTGGTTCATCCCTGAGTCAGTGACTGCCTTAATATTTGAGCCTTCACACAACCACAGCCTCTGCCTGGTCCCAAGCATTTCTGAGCACTCCTTTGCACATGGGTGCAATAGACCCTGTCCACAAGCATATATTGGATTGACGGATATATAACTATTGCAGAGAGATGGTTATCTCTTTAAAGACACAGTGGGACACTGCATGAAGAGGACAGAATGGTTTGCATCGCTCCCCAGCTCTAGTGGGATGACAAACAGGCACAAATTTGCAAAGTATTTTATGTCTCCTTAAGGGCAACTGCCATTGCAATTTGGTAGTATTTAAAATTTTTGTTTGTGTTGATTAGCGTGCACAAACTTTAAATTAAATGTGTTCCTCATTAACCACAAAGGAAATTAACTTGTATGCACCAAAAGCCTTTGAAAACCCTGATAATACTCTGCAAAAGTAGCTGTGACATCATTGCTGTGCCTGTGCAAAAAGAGCTATGGGAAGGACCCAGTAGGTCCCACTACAGGAAGGGCAGAGACAAGACCAGTCACACTTCACAAAGAGACAGAGCAGTAGTGTTCATCATTAATACAATAAGGCAAAAAGGCAAAGTTACACACTGAATTATTACACAGATGACTGCACTCGAAGAAATACACAAAGCACACCAAAATCCAAGAAAGAATACACATACCTCTTGTATTTAGAGACAAAATAAACAAAACCAAAAGCGCACAGATCCCCCTAAATTTAATAGTCAGCATTATAAGCTTAAATTTTGCAGCTCGTAATGCTATTAGCCGAAGAGTTTATATTAAATAGGAGCCTAGTGGGACTCATACTGGCCTCTATATACAGCAATCACTGGTTATATGATGGCATTCCTCTTAAGCTCCATACACACTATCAGATTTTCTGCTGTTTTTTTCCTTCAGATTTAAAAAAAACATATAATATGAGGTCAAGCCTTAGGAGTTTCAATTTGTATGCAATCAGGGGCTTTACAGGATATTTGCTTATGCTGGAGTTAAGCTTTAATGTGACCCTATAACAAGCTGGCAAACCTTAGAACTGAACAACCCTAAAAAATAAGAGGTGGTATTCTCACTATTCCAGAGGGAGGGTGAGGGAAATCACAGCTCTCTTCAGGAGTTTGGCACAACACTGCTAGATAGACAGTAGAGATGAGGTTTGTATTTGCAGTCCTGCAAGATTTACAGTGAACGCGAAATGTTTATGATTAGTAAATTAAGCACACTAGATGTCCAGATTTTACCTGTTTAACTGCATAAACCTTTTGCTGCTACTCCAGCAGAAAGTCATTCATTTAGTGGCAATATTGATTTTTAAACTCAGTTTTTGTCCAACATTACTACTGTCACTAAATGACAAGTTTCCACTCTGCCGCCTGTGTTCCAGCAACCAAGGATGCTGTGCAGGCCTCCATTCCTGCATCCTAGCAACTGCTGATGTCATTCAATTCTAGGATGCCAGCAGCCACAGTCATTAGTTTATATAGTAAACCATAATACCAATAGCAAAGAAATGTGTAGCACAGACTTTTAAGGGCACCTACATAAAGATTGATAATGACGAATATGTGCAGTTAAAAGACTGAATTTGCTTTATTAAATATAGCTAAAAAAAATATGCATTATGTGCATAATGTGCATTTTGTAAATATGCCATATGTTAATAGTATAATATAGTATATGAAAAACTCAACGCGCTTTACAAACTGAGGAGTACATGTGACCAATATCTAAAACATAATTTACATAATTAAACAGAAATTCCCATTACATTAGAAATCATTATGGCTTTCATACAAGGCTTGTATATATACATGTTGTTACCAATATAATCAATCCTTAAAGTGTGCAATCTGTAAGAATTATCATCTCCAGAGTAAAGAGTGGAGCCCCCAAGAATCCATAGTCACCCAAATGCGAACACAAGGGATGCCAAAAATGCAGCCAAATGGCCTCTAAATAGACACAGAAAGTATATGTACACATAGCAGTGATGCGCCTTTACCCTGTCTTCACATTGGGCCAATTTCACTTGTCAAATCGCATGCCAAATTGGAGCCTTTTGCCGGCAACGGCACTGTCCGAACCAGGCAGGCCCCTATAGTGTAGAAGAAAATATGTTTTGTTAGTGCTAGCTGTCCTTCTGGTGAACTACTTCTCCTAGTCATTCCTTTTCAGGGCCTGCCAGCCCTCCTAGCTGTAGCTGCTTGACTTCACTGCCCATGACATTGCAATCCTCCCTACTGGCTCCACGCCCAGCTCTGACTGCTTTCTCTCAGTCCTCTCTGGCATGCTTCACCAGTCCTCCTGACTACACATGTCCCTCACCAGCCCCTCTGGCTGCAAACGGTGGTTCCCTCCTGAAGACTTGCCCAGCAGTACTAGCTCCTGCTGTCCTCTCTGACTCCTCCTGTGCATCCTATTCAGTTCCTTCATGCTTTCTTGAAGTGCTCTGTCCTACACCCTAGTCCCAGGCCCAAGGTCACCCCCCTGACTGGGAAGTTCTCTCAAAGGCCCAGACAGCCTAGTACTCCATCCTTAGTTCTTCCACCCGACTACTTCTCCCCAAGTGGGTTGAGCCCAGGTATTTCAAGGAGACCTGCCCCCTGCCAATCCTAGTTGGCTCCCTGAGACACCCCAGACAGCTCCACCTCTCTTCCCCTCCTCTTCTTCTAGAATTCTCTAGAAGAAAGAGGGATGTAACAGTGAGGTGATGCTGTCTGTGAGACATAGCTGCTACTCTGATAAATGCACCTACAGTTAGCAAAAAAAAAAAATCCTACTCAAGCATCTACCTAGGTCTAGGTCTAGATCTCTCAAACTACCAAAAAATTGTTGTTTCTTACCACTCAAGTCCAGGCATCCTACACTAATCTGCACCGCCCTGTAGACCCCCCTATACATCTAACAACTATAAGTCCACTTGATGTAACAGCAATCCCTTCAATTTTCTGGCTCATTATCCCAATGTGTTGACTAAATAAGGAGAGTGGGAATGGGGGGGGGGGACATAAAAATGGGGATGGATGCTAAGGTCTTACTGCATGAAAAAGAAACTTTCAAATATTGGAAAAGTCTAATCTCCAAGAAGTGACATACAATTTTTAATAATATAACAAAAAGGCATCTGATTTTTTTTAAATAAAACATTGATTTCTGATCTTGTGCTACCAAAAGGTTCCTGTACACTCTGAAACAGAGGTCAAGAAGGAGTTTGATATTTTTCCAGTTATTTATGCATTGCTGTTAGACATCACCAATTACATTTTACTGTACCGATTGAAACAGTTGGAGTCATATTATTGCTATAGTGATGGTATGTGCCTGTAAATCCCAGGCCAGCTACTTTGGGAGGCTGAGGCTGCCCATTTATTTGAAATAAATGTCATGGTAAATAATTATGCTTGTGAAAGCTACTGTAGAGCATATTAGTCACAATGGTGGGGGCTGTTTTTTTAGCCTCAGGAGCACCATCAATTCTGACATTCAGTATAACGAAATTTCCAGTTGTAAGGTGCTAGCTTGCCTTAGCTAGCTGTCTTGGATCTACCACTATTTGTGTATCTACCAACCTAAAGAAAATAAGTAATAATAGAATCGTCATGCATTTCTTTAAAAAGTAAATCTGTACGATCTGTACGATGTTCCTCTCTGTATTCAAACATATCAATCTTAGACTAAGACTATAAAAACAAAGATACATACAGTATGTGTGTATTGGCAGATTTGCAGAACTGTAGGTTTTCACTTAAAACTGGAGCAATGTTTGCTTATGCTGTGGTTCCAGAAGGCACCTGCAGTATTGAATATGGATGTAATGAAATCTCTGACCATTGGGTTTTGGGTCATGCTCATAATATGGCTCACCTACTGTTACGTATATTCTGTGAAATCACAATAGGTTGAATTCACAGCATTAAAGGGGTTGTAAAGGTCCAGATTTTTTTCTTAAAAAACAAACAAACATGTCCTACTTACCTCCTCTGTGCAGTTGGTTATGTACAGAGTGGCCCTGATCCACCTCTTCTGTGGTCCCTCCGTGGTGCTCCTGGTTCCTCCTCTTCTCGAGTGTCCCAACGGAGAAGCGCTCTCCAATGGGAAATCCGTGCGGGTGCACTTTCATGTCCTGCTGCTGTGTGCGTAGACAGACATCAGGACTCGGCTCTGCCCCCCTGGCGCCTGCATCATTGGATTTGATTGACAGCAGCAGGAGCCAATGGCTGCGCTGCTATTAATCTATCCAATCAGGACACAAGACACCAGCCGGAGCTGGTGTGCTCATTCCCATCGTGGGAATTATGGGGCTCAGGTAAGTATAAGGGGGGCTCGGGGGTGCTGCTGCAGCACAGGAGGTTTTTCACCTTAATGCATAGAATGCATTAAGGTTAACAACCCCTTTAAAGAGGAAGTAAACCCTGATGAGTTTACTTCCTCTTTCATTCCCTGCAAAGGCAAAGCATAATGGACTACTATGCATCACATAGTAGTCCATTATGTGTCACTTACCTGACACAGGAGCCAGCGAAGTCGCCGCTGTCCCTTGTAGTCCACCACATCCATCTTCTTGGTGGGGTCTCGCAGCTCCACCGCTGTCATTCGGCGAAGCCGCGATGACGTCACTCCCACGCATGCGCACGGGAGCCGACACACGCGGCAGCTCCGTAGTTGAGAATGCCGCGCTCAATGCGCCTGCGCGCCGCTGTCTACGGCGCAGGCACCGTAGACAGCAGTGCCTGTTTTCGGGCAAATATCTCCTAAACCATACAGGTTTAGGAGATATTTCTTGGACCTACAGGTAAGCCTTAATCTAGGCTTACCTGTAGGTCAAAGTGGTTTGTAAGGGTTTACAACCACTTTAACATAAGGATAAAGATCTTTTCTTTTCCCATGTGATTCTAATTTTAAAATCTCATTGCATTCATATAGTTACATAGTTATATAGTTGGTGAGGTTGAAAGAAGACACAAGTCCATCAAGTTCAACCTATGTGTGATTATATGTCAGTATTACGTTGTATATTCTTGTATGTTGCGGTCGTTCAGGTGCTTATCTAACAGTTTCTTGAAACGATCAATGCCCCCCACTGAGACCACCGCCTGTGGAAGGGAATTCCACATCCTTGCCACTCTTACAGTAATGAACCCTCTATGTAGTTTAAGGTTAAACCTCTTTTCCTCTCATTTTAATTAGTGGCCACAAGTCTTGTTAAAGAGGAAGTAAACCCTGATGAGTTTACTTCCTCTTTCATTCCCTGCAAAGGCAAAGCATAATGGACCACTATGCATCACATAGTAGTCCATTATGTGTCACTTACCTGACACAGGAGCCAGCGAAGTCACCGCTGTCCCCTGTATTCCGGCGCATCCATCTTCTCGGTGGGGTCTCGCAGCTCCGCCGCTGTCATTCGGCGAAGCCGCGATGACGTCACTCCCGCGCATGCGCATGGGAGCCAACGCGCGCGGCAGCTCCGTCATTGGAAATGCCGTGCTCAGTGCGCCTGCGCGCCATAGACAGCGGTGCCTGTCTTCGGGCAAATATCTCATAAACCGTATAGGGTTAGGAGATATTTCTTGGACCTACAGGTAAGAGTTAAATCTAGGCTTACCTGTAGGTCAAAGTGTGTTGTAAGGGTTTACAACCACTTTAAACTCCCTTCTGCAAAAACGTTTATCCCTATCGTGGAGTCATCAGTATGCTATTTGTATATTGAAATCATATCCCCTCTCAAATTTCTCTTCTCCAGAGAGAATAAGTTCAGTGCTCGCAACCTTTACTCATAATTAATATCCTCCTTTATTAGCTTTGTTGCCCTTCTTTATACTCGCTCCATTTCCAGTAGATCCTTCCTGAGCATAGTATAGTTTAGATGCGGCCAGACCAGAGTCCTGTAGAGTGGGAGAATTATTGTTTTATCTCTGGAGTTGATCCCCTTTTTAATGCATGCCAATATTCTGTTTGCTTTGTTAGCAGCAGCTTGGCATTGCATGCCATTGCTGAGCCTATTATCTACTAGCACCCCAGGTCTTTTTCCATCCTAGATTCCCCCCAGAGGTTCTCCCCCCAGATTGCATTCATATTTTTGCCACCCAAATGCATTATTTTACATTTTTCTACATTGAACCTCATTTGCCATGTAGTTGCCCACCCCATTAATTTATTCAGATCTTTTTGCAAGGTTTCCACATCCTGCAGAGAAGTCATTGCCCTGTTTAGCTAAGTATCATCCTCAAATACAGAGATTGAACTCTTTACCCCATCCTCCAGGTCATTTACGAACAAATTAAATAGGATTGGTCCCAGCACAGAACCCTGGGGGACCCCACTGCCCACCCCTGACCATACCGAGTACTCCCCATTTATCACCACCCTCTGAACTTGCCCTTGTAACCAGTTTTCAATCCATGTACTCACCCTATGGTCTATGCCAACTGACCTTATTTTGTACAGTAAACGTTTATGGGGAACTGTGTCAAATGCTTTTGCAAAATCCAAATACACCACGTCTACGGGCATTCCTTTATCTAACTGGCAACTCACCTCCTCATAGAAGGTTAATAGGTTGGTTTGGCAAGAACGATTCTTCATGAATCCATGCTGATTACTGCTAATGATACCATTCTCATCACTAAAATCTTGTATATAGTCCCTTATCATCCCCTACAAGAGTTTACATACTATTGATGTTAGGCTAATCCCAGGGATGTATTTTGGACCCTTTTAAATATTGGTGCTACACTGGCTTTTCTCCAATCAGCTGGTACCATTCCAGTCAGTAGACTGTCAGTAAAAATTAGGGACAATGGTCTGGTAATTACTTGACCGAGTTCCCTAAGTACCCTCGGGTGCAAGCCATCTGGTCCTGATTTATTAATGTTAAGTTTCCCAAGTCTAATTTTAATTCTGTCCTCTGTTAACCATTGAGGTACTTCCTGTGATGTGTCATGAGGATAAACACTGCAGCTTTCATTACTGAAGCCCCCGACTCTTTAATGAAGACTGAGAAGAAGAATAAATTCAATACCCCATCCTTTGTAACCAGATGTTCTTCCTCATTCTTTATGGGGCCAATATGGTCTGTCCTTCCTTTTTTACTGTTTACATACTTAAAGAATTTATTGGGATTTTTTTTGCTCTCCTCCGCTATGTGTCTTTCAAGTTCTATCTTAGCTGTCCTTATTGCACCCTTACATTTATTGTTGCATTCTTTATAAAGTAGTCCCTGAACCTTGTATTTTTGAAAGCCTTCTGCTTTGCTTTTATATGCATTTTTACATTGGAGTTAAGCCATCCAGGACTTTCGCTCACTCTTTTAAATTTATTACCCAATGGGATGCATTGGCTAATGCTCTTATTTAATATGCTCTTAAAGCAAGCCCATCTCTCCTCCATGTCATTTGTTCCTAATATATTATCCTAATTTATGCCTTCTAGCAAGGTTCGTAGTTTAGGGAAGTTGTTGGAATTCAGTGTCTTTGTATTCCCCTTATGTTTCCTATTTGTGTGATTTATACTGAAGCCAATTGACCTGTGATCGCTGTTACCTAAATTGCCCCGTATTTCCATATTCGTGATCAGATCTGTATTGTTGGTAATCAGTAGATCCAATAATATTTAATTTCTAGTTGGTTTGTCTACCATCTGACCCATAAAATTGTCCTGCAAGACATTTAGGAACTGGCGAGCCTTAGATGAATGTGCGGTTCCCTCCACCCATGTCTGGATAGTTAAAATCCCCCATTATGATAACACTTCCCATCCTTTCTGCAAATCCAAATTGTGATAGGAGATCTGTCTCCCCTCCCTCCCCCAGGTTAGGGGGCCTATAGCTTCTACCCATAAGGATTCCACCTCCTCCCTAGCTCCCTTAGTGATGTCATCTCTCACATTCACGTGTACATTATTCTTGATATATAGGCATACCCCTCCCCCTTTTATACCCTCTCTATCCTTGCGATAAAGGGTATACCCTTGAATGTTTGTCAGCCAATCATGAGAGTTGTTGACCCAGGTCTCTGAAATTCCCACAAAATCCAAATCCTCCTCGTACAGCAGTATCTTTAGTTCACCCATCTTGTCTGCCAGGCTCCTGGCATTGGTGAGCATGCCACGTAGTTTAGACTGAATATTATCCTCTTATTGGGTGTTCTGAGATTGTAACTAGGACTTGCTACTATACTTACCTTGGGTTTATGTGCTTTGGTCAACCTACCACTACTGTCCCTAATACTACCCTCTGGAATATGTTCCGCGGTGACTATCTCTACCTCTGGACACTTCCCCCATTGCCTAGTTTACAAACCCCTCTAACTATTTGGCTATCTTCATTCCCAGCTGATCTGCACTCTCCTCATTTAGGTGTAGTCCGTCCCTTCTATAGTACCGGTTATCGACTGAGAAGCCGGCCCAGTCCTCCAGGAACCCAAACCCCTCCTTACTACACCAGCTCTTCCGCCACTTGTTTACTTCCTTAATCTCCCTCTGCCTTTCTGGTGTAGCTCAATGTACCAATAGTATTCCTGAGAATACTACCGTGGAGGTCCCTTTCCTCAATTTAGCTCCTAAGTCCCTCAAATCATAGTCAAATGTTGGTGTTTGATGTTATATATAAATATTTGTGTTATTTTTCAAGTGTATTTTTTGTTTGTCTCTATATTTATTGTTCATTATGTGCTTACAGAGAGTGGCTTCCCTGAAGAAGAAATTATTTATATGCACTTTTCGAAATGCGTTGGAATAGCCGTTTGTTTGTCGCATATATTCATGCATGTTGTATTGTTCAATGCATTACTGTATGCCAATAACAACAATGTCATACTATGGATTTTTTTTTGTATACATAGTATTTTTTCTCTTCTGTATTTATAATAAAAAATATTTTTTTTTTTATATAACTATTACATATTTCATATATTGCCTTAAAAATCCCATTTAGGACATCATGCCTATTAAATTTAATGAGGATTGGTGATTATACCCTGTCCAAATTACCTAACAATTAGCTTCCTGACACTAATATTCAACAAGACAATACACAGGTACTCAACAAGACAATGCACATTCACTTGCAGATCTACGTGCACTCGCAGACCACTCGCAGAACTACATGCACTCGCAGAACTACGTGCACTCGCAAACCACTCACGGACCTACGTGCACTCACAGACCACTCGCAGAACTACGTGCACTCACAGACCACTCGCAGAACTACGTGCACTCACAGACCACTCCCAGGACTACGTACACTCGCAAACCTACGTGCACTCACAGACCTATGTGTACTCGCAGACCACTCGCAGACCTACTGCCATTTTCTAGGACATAAAGAGAGCCAGAAAGGGATAGCGCTTGGAAAATGGGTGTAATACTGTCAATTAATGATTTGCTCGTGCGTGTTTGGATTTCACCTGCCAGAGAGCACACCGCCAATCATTGGCAGCATGTGTATGTGCAGCTGCGGGCCGGGAAATGCCTCACTGCCTATGATTGACAGTGTACAGTGATGGCCCATCATTACTGTCAATGCTTTCTCAGATTTAGAAAAAGGCTAAGGTGAATCAGGAGTAACTTAAAGTGGCTGTAAAGTCGTTATGTGTCTTTAGTAGAATTACCTCTCTTTTATCCTGTGATATTGCTCACTACCTTTGTTTTGTAAAAATTATGCAGCGCAATACCTTATTTTGAAGTGCCACTGTGCAGTCAGCTGGCGTCCAGGGCTCTCCTGCCCCGCTCTGAGGACTGCAAAGGGAGGGGCTGAGATTCCCTCTGACATCAGCCAGAAGGAGAGGAGGAGAGCCTCTGGTGATCACGTGACCACTCAGCGGCGCTCTTCAATAAAGTATTGTGCTGCAACATTTATATAAAACAAAGGCAGTGAGCGATATTGCAGGATATAACAGAGGGCATTCCACTAAGGACACATAGCTATTATACACAGTATAGCAGCAGCATGGGAGGGGTGGGGAGGAGATGGCTCACACACACAAGCTGACAGAAAGGGAGGGGGGTAGAGGATGATATAGGAGAGCTGCAGATAGCTGCAGATGACGGAGGCACATAAACTGACCACGGTGTCAGGGTTCAGCAGCTATGATAAACCGTGGTCAGTTTACCGAGGGGAGGGCAGAACAAGGCAGGATCAGCCAGGTATTTTAGGTGATACAGGGGGGCAAATTACACAGCACAAGCCCTGTGCTGTATATCATGCTTTGAAGGAACAGAATCACATATATATTTTTTTTATGCCGCATACACACGACCGGGTGTCATGGATCTGCCACCTAGGGGTTAAAATAGTGCAGACTAATTTCAGTGATTGGTAACAGGCTACCTTATTTAAACACCTCAGCAGCACTGTGTCTTTGCTGTCTGGTCTGCAGCTCATACCTGTTCCAGTGACTGCCTGTTCCTATGATCCGATCTGTTTCCTGTGTTTGACCCGGCTTGTTTGACTACGATTTGATCTCTGCTATCCTGACCTTGGCCTGCCTTGTAACCACACTCTGCTCTACACTGCTTGATATCCTGTTGCCGAACTTTGCCTGTATCCTGACCATTCTCTGCCTGTGGTCTATATCTACATCTGATCACCTGCTACCAAACCCGGCTTGTCTGACTACGTATTCAGTGTCTCCCCAGCTTACCAGCCTGCTTCCTGTTTCCTGCTGCACCAGCTGAACTGACAAGACCAAAGACGAACCAAGCACCCATACACCGCCAGGCTCTTGTGACCACTGTTGCAACATCGGTGGCCCTTGAGCCGGGGTTGTACGAGACAGCCTTCCCACTGCACGTCAGGCTCATCCGGCAGGTACATAACACCGGGCTTTCCAGCAGAAAAAGTACGTCTGTCTTCCCGACGGACTTTCGACTGAGCTATGACAGACTTCCGAACGGACGGACTTGTCCACACACAAACGGACAAAAGTCTATTTGTTTTGAACGTGATGACGTACGACGGGACAAGAAAAGGAAGTTCAATAGCCAGGAGCCAATAGCTGCCCTTGCATCATATTTGGTCTGCCGGACCAGCATACAGACGAACGGTTTTCCCGATAGAAATTGATTCTGTCGGACAGATATGAAACATGTTCTATTTCTAGGTCTGTCAGAATTTTTGAAGAAAAGAGTCCGATGAAGCCCACACACGATCGTAATATCCAACAGAATGATTCCGTCTGACATTTTCTGCCGGAAAGTTTGGCCGTGTGTACGCGGAATTAGGGTTACAAACACTTTAAACACCCAGAGCTATAGAATAACTTGTACAGTGATATCCTCAAAATAACTCCCCCTTTGTCCAACAATCCACCCCAAATTCTACAATAGGATGAGGGTTTATTTAAAGGATAACAGAACTAAAAGTACGGTTATCCTTTTAGTACTTCAGATATTTGATGGTATAGTATCCCCAGGCAGTAATATTGTTTTGCCTATCGTACAGAGCATCAGATCAGGTATTATATAGGCTGAAATAGTCTTGCTCCTATTTACAGTTACTGCTCTGTCCCATATCTTTTTCTTTAGTTGATATACATACAAGTCACTTAAGACTTTTACTTCATTAACTTTAAGATGTGCAGCTTTTCAATTGTTTTGGAAGGGATATTGAGTGGGGGGTCTAGTTCAAGATCCAAAAATAGGTCCTATAATAAACATGCAAATCAATCTTTGCTACAACCTCCTTCAGGTGGGAGATGTGCACTAAATGCTACTATTAATCATGCTGTCTTAGGGGAAAGCAGGGGGCTTTAAATGGCTACAGCTAAATTTGCACTGTGACAATGCATCATGTATAACCATAAAAGAAACAGCTCCACCCTTTCATCTTTTTTACATTCTTCTTTATGTTGTAAAACAACTTAGAGTTAAATATACTAACGACACTGACAGGTTTACTCTTCAGATGATCTCTCCTGTACCCAGCTGCAATGACATAATGACAATGACTTATATTGTGGGTTCAACAGTCATTGCTAACAGTGGGAAAAATAGTTGCCATGAGAATGATCTGTTTAATAAGTTAAAGGCATTGTCTCACTTGGGAGTGAAGAGGTTTGATGAAGTTAAATGTTTAATGAATTAAAACTGTATGTGTAAAGCAAAGATTGTCTCTAGGGCTGGTATTACACATATTCCTGTCTCTTTCTTTCCTATAACAAAATTGAATAATTAAACTAAAGAAATTATATTTAAAGAAGAACTCCAGGCAAAGCACAAATTTAGCAATAAATATTATATAAACTGTTATTCTCCAGTTATAACGCATCTCTAGCCCCTTTGTAATAGGTTTTCCATGTGGTATGTAGGTATACTCTCTTATGATAATGATGATAAATCTTTAACAATCTACTGAGAACCATATATATTTTTTATTCCCTGAATCATATTAAATCAGTAACAAGATCCTCTAGGTTTAAAATTTTTCATGTTCAAGCTCAACTGCAAACCAAGCTTTTATATTACAGTAAAACCTCGGATTGCAAGCATAATTTTTTCCGCAAACATACTTTTAATACAAAGGTCTCGCTAATCAAAGCAAATGTCCCCATAAGAAATAATGGAAATTCTGATGATTTGTTCCACAACAATGTATTCATAAGTCCTTCAGTTTACCTTCCGTTTTATAGTCCATATAAAAAGATTATAGCAATGTGATTATAGCGATGCGATGGTTGTGTAACCATAAAATGTCCATCCACAAATGGCGGCCTCCACAAGGGGATTAGAAGCAAAATCCAGCAGGAGCTACACATACACATAGACCATACTCCTCACCGCCGGCTTTCACCGCTATCAGTCTGCAATCATGATCGGGAAGACTACCCTGCAGTAGAGTGATCTGAAAGTGAGGCTTGAAGTGCTCATGGAGCGCAGTGTGGAAGGGATGACATAGATGGCGGTGAGAAGGATGGTCTATGCGGACAGCTTTACCCCGGATGCCTGCATACTTAGCCCTTGTACACACGGTCGGAGATTCCGTCGGAATGTGTCCGACCGGAGCGTTTTGTCGGATATTCCGACTGTGTGTGGTCTGCATCGGACTGTTTCCGTTGGAATATCCGACGGACCAACTTTTCCAACTTGCCGGAAATATTTTCCGTCAAAATGCTCCGATCGGACATACTCCGATCATGTGTAGCCTACTCCGACAGACAAAGGACAAAGTGCCACGCATGCTCAGATCAAATTCCTAGACCAAAGCTATTGGCTACTAGCCTGAACGTAATTCCATCGTAATGAAATAATGTCATCACGTTATCTACAATCGGATTTTCCGACAACTTAGTCCGACCGTGTGTATGCAACATCACTTCCGGACCTTGTCCGGAATTAATCCGTCGGAATAACTCCGACGGATTTGGTCATCGGAATCTCCGACTGTGTGTACAAGGGCTTAGATGTGTTGTGACGCTATTTGTATATGAAGACATCGCTTGTTTATAAAGTCAACATCTATAAAAAAAAATCTGCTTGTCTTGAAAAACACTTTTAAACCTCTTTACTTTTCCTTGATTTTTCCTTGCTTCCTGTTATGCCACGTACACATGATTGGAATTTCGGCCAGCAAAAGACAGATGAGAGCTTTTCATCAGAAGATGCGACCGTGTGTATGCTCCATCGGAATTTAGCTGGCCGAATTCCCGCCAGCAAAAATTTGAGAGCATGTTCTCAATTTTCCCAACGGAAAAACTTTCTATCGGAAATTCCGATCGTGTCTATGCAATTCTAACACGCAAAAACTCATGCATGCTCAAATTCAACTATGAGATGGAAGATATTGGCTACTGGCTATTGAACTTCCTTTTTCTAGTCCCGTCGTAGGTTTTGTACGTTACCGCGTTCTTGACAGTTGGAATTTGGTGTGACCGTGGGTAGGCAAGACAGCTTGAGCGAAATCCTGTCGAAATTCCATCGGGAAAACCATCCAGTTTTTTCCGACCAAAATTCGGATTGTGTGTATGCGGCATTAGAGCAGGAAGTGATGGAAAATCTTTCTTACTGGGCACAGACACAAACTTTATTTAAAGCGATTGTATTCCCCATTAGCACATTTTTATGCACAGGTAAGCCTATAATAAGGCTTACCTGTAGGTAAAATGAATATCTCAAAAACCTGTATGGTTTAGGAGATATTCACCTTGCATGCAGCCGCTGACGTCAGCGGTGCATGCGCAGTGAAAGTCCAGCAAAGGTCCGGCATATTGGGCCAGAAATTGCCGGAACGGAGTGCTCCTGCATGCATGCGTGAAATCATCATGGCTCCAGCCACTCACAGTGCCGCAGCCACGAACTCTGAAGGATCGCCAAGGTAAAATGTCAGCTCCATCAGCGGTGACCGGGAGACGGTGTGGGGGCTTTGTTCTAAGGTAAATATTTCATAATGAGACATCATTATGCCTTGGCCTTATAGTTTTTTTTCTTCTTGGTATACAACCACTTTAAAGAATAACTCCAATTTTGTTGTGAAAAAAAATCATTCCTCTCTGGGTGACCTGAGTACATTGCAATGATTTAACAAACTGTGTTGCAGATTCATACTTTTTGTTATTCTGAAAGAATAGCAGTTTGTTTGTCATGTCAATCAGTATGGGATTGATTTAATAATTATCAATCAGCTGCTGCACCTGCAGGGCTCTAATTAGGAAATTGGTAGGGTCTGCACCCCTTTAGATGTGATTTCCCTTTGGAACTATCTCACCAAAAATGAAATTTTTGTTGCAGGGGATGCCAAATATCTGACATCAGTCTGACTTCAGACTGTTAATGTAGACTTCTGGGAAAATCAGTAAGCCAACGACACAAACAGGAAATTAAATTTTTAGGGGGCATTCTGTACAGCCATGGCCAAAAGTTTTGAGAATGACACAAATTTAAATTGTCATAAAGTCTGCTGCTTCAGTGTTTTTAGATTTTTTTGTCAGATGTTATTATGGTATACTGAAGTTTAACTGGTTGCCGACCGCCAGCTGTCAAATGACGGCCAGGCGGCGTGGCTGTTGTGGCGGGAGGGCGTCATATGACATCCTCCCATTTAAACAGGGAATGCACGCGATCATGCACGCGCTTCCCTGTTCCTTCGGTGGCAGCGTGTCACGGGGACACCGCTCGTCACTGAGGGGGGTGAAAAGCCATTGGGTATGGCTGTTTACCACGTGATCGGCCATGATGAAGTCACGGCCGATCACAGATGATTCCACCCCCACTGTGCACGGTGCATGAGCATGATCGTGAGCGAGCTGCGCGTGCACGTCGGGGGCTGCATGTTCCGGGAACACTGCTCGTCATGGCGCTGGTAAACAGCCATTGGCTGGCTGTTTACCCACGTGATCAGCTGTGATCCTTTCACAGCTGATCACTAAATGTAAACAAACCGTGGTAACGAGATGTTACCGTGTTCTCCTCCTCACACACCGATCGTGTGTGAGGAGGAGACTGCGGTAGCATCTCGTTACCGCTTACAGTACACACCAATCACACTGATTGCCCCCCCCCAATAAAGAGGACCTGTCACCACCCATCATAGTACCTGTCACTCACAGTCCATCAAAGTACCTGTCATTGTCCATCAGAGTACCTGTCACAGTCCATCAGCGTACCCGAGTACCTTTCACAGTCCATCAGAGTACCTGAGTACCTGTCACAGTCCATCAACGTACCCGAGTACCTGTCACAGTCCATTTGAGTACCCGAGTACCTGTCACAGTCCATCAGAGTACCCGAGTACCTGTCACAGTCCATCAGAGTCCCCAAGTACCTGTCACAGTCCATCAGAGTACCTGAGTACCTGTCCCAGTTCATTTGAGTACCCGAGTACCTGTCACAGTTCATCTGAGTACCTGTCAAAGTCCATATGAGTACCTGAGTACCTGTCACAGTCCATCTGAGTACTTGAGTATCTGTCACAGTCCATATGAGTAGTGATGGACGAACTTCCGACGGGACGTTTCGCGAACGCGAAACGCGAACGGACACAAACGTTCGCGAAAACGACCGTTCGCCGCGGGCTCCATTGACTTCAATGGGAGGCGAATTTCGCAAACCTTTAGGTCGAATTTGCGGCCACGGGGTAATTATTAGGGGGTAGCACGTAGTCCCACCACCTGGACAATAGCATAATACATGTATGAGGTGAATTTGGGATCGATAACTACAAGCATTTTTTTTTTATTTGGGAAATTGTTCTGACAATTCAGGACTATGGAGCTAATGAAGGCAATGGAGGAGAGGGAAGGTCAGGGACCAGGGTAGGCAAACAAGAGGGTGCAGGAGATACAGAGCACTGACAGCAGCACCGTAATACAGAGCACTGACATCAGCACCGTGACATACAGCGCTGACAGCAGCTCCGTGACATACAGCGCTGACAGCAGCTCCGTGACATACAGCGCTGACAGCAGCTCCGTGACATACAGCGCTGACAGCAGCTCCGTGACATACAGCGCTGACAGCAGCTCCGTGACATACAGCGCTGACAGCAGCACCGTGACATACAGCGCTGACAGCAGCTCCGTGACATACAGCGCTGACAGCAGCTCCGTGACATACAGCGCTGACAGCAGCTCCGTGACATACAGCACTGACAGCAGCTCCGTGACATACAGCGCTGACAGCAGCTCCGTGACATACAGCGCTGACAGCAGCACCGTGACATACAGCGCTGACAGCAGCTCCGTGACATACAGCGCTGACAGCAGCTCCGTGACATACAGCGCTGACAGCAGCACCGTGACATACAGCGCTGACAGCAGCTCCGTGACATACAGCGCTGACAGCAGCTCCGTGACATACAGCGCTGACAGCAGCTCCGTGACATACAGCACTGACAGCAGCTCCGTGACATACAGCGCTGACAGCAGCTCCATGACATACAGCGCTGACAGCAGCACCGTGACATACAGCGCTGACAGCAGCTCCGTGACATACAGCGCTGACAGCAGCTCCGTGACATACAGCGCTGACAGCAGCTCCGTGACATACAGCGCTGACAGCAGCTCCGTGACATACAGCGCTGACAGCAGCTCCGTGACATACAGCGCTGACAGCAGCTCCGTGACATACAGCGCTGACAGCAGCTCCGTGACATACAGCGCTGACAGCAGCACCGTAAGCAGCCCCAGGAGGAAGTCAGCACAGCACAGGGATGGTGTGATCCCCTCATAATAAGAACCCCCAGGAGGAAGTCAGCACAGCACAGGGATGGTGGGAGCCCCTCATAATAAGAACCCCCAGGAGGAAGTCAGCACAGCACAGGGATGGTGGGAGCCCCTCATAATAAGAACACCCAGGAGGAAGTCAGCACAGCACAGGGATGGTGGGAACCCCTCATAATAAGCAGCCCCAGTAGAAATATGACACCGCTCAATCTCTTCAAAGAGGAGGGTAGGGGCATATAGTACGGTGTGCTTTTTTGGGTCAGGGAAGTGAGCCAAATGAATTAAGAAGGTCTGTGTGCTTGATTCCAAAAATTGTTTATAGACATATACATGGTCTACTGATCACATGTGTTGAATTCCTCCGAGATCCATGCCTCATTCATTTTTAGAAATGTGAGGTAGTTAACACTGTCGTGAGCTAGGCGAGTACGCTTATCGGTCACAATCCCCCCTGCTGCGCTGAACGTCCTTTCGGACAGGACACTGGATGAGGGGCAAGCCAACAGTTCGATTGCAAATTGGGCAAGCTCTGGCCAGAGGTCAAGCCTGCCCACCCAGTAGTCTAGGGGTTCATCACTCCTCAGAGCGTCCACATCGGCCGTTAACCCAATGTAGTCGGACACCTGACGGTCTAGGCGTTCCCTGATGCTGGATCCGGATGACACCTGTCGATGGGTCGGCTGAAAGAATGACCTCATATCCGAAGTCACCAACACATCTTCAAACCGGCCTCTTCTTGCAGGCGCTGTTGGATTGGTACCCGCAAATCCTTCTCTGGGAGTGGGAATTGCTCCTCTGCCAGCGCACGCAAAAGCAGAATGCAGCATTTCTCGAAGCAAGGCCTGGAAGTGCTGCATTCTGACAGCCCTCTGCGACGGCGGTAACATTTCCGCCATTTTGTGTTTGTACCGGGGATCTAAGTACGTTGCCACCCAGTACTGGTCCTTGACCCTCATGCTTTTTATACGGGGGTCCCTATTAAAACACTGGAGCATGAAGGCCCCCATTTGCACTCAAGCGGAAGGTATGTGGTGGTGGTGGTGTTGTTGGTGGTAGTGTCTTTGGGGGTGCACATAGCAGAGAGTGAAGAAGAGGGTGCAGATCGAGAGGATGAGGAGGGTGCAGAAGAATAAGGCTGAGTGAGCCACTCAACCAAGTCTGGTGCGTCCTTTAAAGTAATTGAACGCACCTTCTGCAACTTCCCACTTTGGCTCAAGGCTGTTGCTCCTGCCCTACCCCTACCACCCCTGCGGAAGGGCCTGCCTCTTCCTCTGCCTGTCATTTTTTAAATCACCCTGTGACAAAACTCTTAGTCCCTATACCGCTGAAGGACTGCTGCAGTATAGGGCAGCGGTCAGCAGTAGTGCACGTCAACCCTATGTATTGTGGACCGATAGCGGTCCTTACAGAACAGCAGACTGTACTGCACTCAGGCCTATGTACCGTAGCACCCTATACCAAGTTACCAGTCCTTATAAAAACTTTTGTGGACCAAGCAGGTTGTGTGTTAGTGATTAGCAGACTGTACGTCAGTCCCTATACCAATGAAGGACTGCTGCAGTATAGGGCAGCGGTCAGCAGTAGTGCACGGCAACCCTATGTATTGTGGACCGATAGCGGTCCTTACAGAACAGCAGACTGTACTGCACTCAGGCCTATGTACCGTAGCACCCTATACCAAGTTACCAGTCCTTATAAGAACTTTTGTGGACCAAGCAGGTTGTGTGTTAGTGATTAGCAGACTGTACGTCAGTCCCTATACCAATGAAGGACTGCTGCAGTATAGGGCAGCGGTCAGCAGTAGTGCACGGCAACCCTATGTATTGTGGACCGATAGCGGTCCTTACAGAACAGCAGACTGTACTGCACTCAGGCCTATGTACCGTAGCACCCTATACCAAGTTACCAGTCCTTATAAAAACTTTTGTGGACCAAGCAGGTTGTGTGTTAGTGTTTAGCAGACTGTGCGTCAGTCCCTATACCGCTGAAGGACTGCTGCAGTATAGGGCAGCGGTCAGCAGTAGTGCACGGCAACCCTATGTATTGTGGACCGATAGCGGTCCTTACAGAACAGCAGACTGTAACGCACTCAGGCCTATGTACCGTAGCACCCTATACCAAGTTACCAGTCCTTATAAGAACTTTTGTGGACCAAGCAGGTTGTGTGTTAGTGATTAGCAGACTGTACGTCAGTCCCTATACCAATGAAGGACTGCTGCAGTATAGGGCAGCGGTCAGCAGTAGTGCACGGCAACCCTATGTATTGTGGACCGATAGCGGTCCTTACAGAACAGCAGACTGTACTGCACTCAGGCCTATGTACCGTAGCACCCTATACCAAGTTACCAGTCCTTATAAGAACTTTTGTGGACCAAGCAGGTTGTGTGTTAGTGATTAGCAGACTGTACGTCAGTCCCTATACCAATGAAGGACTGCTGCAGTATAGGGCAGCGGTCAGCAGTAGTGCACGGCAACCCTATGTATTGTGGACCGATAGCGGTCCTTACAGAACAGCAGACTGTACTGCACTCAGGCCTATGTACCGTAGCACCCTATACCAAGTTACCAGTCCTTATAAGAACTTTTGTGGACCAAGCAGGTTGTGTGTTAGTGATTAGCAGACTGTACGTCAGTCCCTATACCAATGAAGGACTGCTGCAGTATAGGGCAGCGGTCAGCAGTAGTGCACGGCAACCCTATGTATTGTGGACCGATAGCGGTCCTTACAGAACAGCAGACTGTACTGCACTCAGGCCTATGTACCGTAGCACCCTATACCAAGTTACCAGTCCTTATAAGAACTTTTGTGGACCAAGCAGGTTGTGTGTTAGTGATTAGCAGACTGTACGTCAGTCCCTATACCAATGAAGGACTGCTGCAGTATAGGGCAGCGGTCAGCAGTAGTGCACGGCAACCCTATGTATTGTGGACCGATAGCGGTCCTTACAGAACAGCAGACTGTACTGCACTCAGGCCTATGTACCGTAGCACCCTATACCAAGTTACCAGTCCTTATAAAAACTTTTGTGGACCAAGCAGGTTGTGTGTTAGTGTTTAGCAGACTGTGCGTCAGTCCCTATACCGCTGAAGGACTGCTGCAGTATAGGGCAGCGGTCAGCAGTAGTGCACGGCAACCCTATGTATTGTGGACCGATAGCGGTCCTTACAGAACAGCAGACTGTAACGCACTCAGGCCTATGTACCGTAGCACCCTATACCAAGTTACCAGTCCTTATAAGAACTTTTGTGGACCAAGCAGGTTGTGTGTTAGTGATTAGCAGACTGTACGTCAGTCCCTATACCAATGAAGGACTGCTGCAGTATAGGGCAGCGGTCAGCAGTAGTGCACGGCAACCCTATGTATTGTGGACCGATAGCGGTCCTTACAGAACAGCAGACTGTACTGCACTCAGGCCTATGTACCGTAGCACCCTATACCAAGTTACCAGTCCTTATAAGAACTTTTGTGGACCAAGCAGGTTGTGTATTAGTGTTTAGCAGACTGTGCGTCAGTCCCTATACCGCTGAAGGACTGCTGCAGTATAGGGCAGCGGTCAGCAGTAGTGCACGGCAACCCTATGTATTGTGGACCGATAGCAGTCCTTACAGAACAGCAGACTGTACTGCACTCAGGCCTATGTACCGTAGCACCCTATACCAAGTTACCAGTCCTTATAAGAACTTTTGTGGACCAAGCAGGTTGTGTGTTAGTGTTTAGCAGACTGTGCGTCAGTCCCTATACCGCTGAAGGACTGCTGCAGTATAGGGCAGCGGTCAGCAGTAGTGCACGTCAACCCTATGTATTGTGGACCGATAGCGGTCCTTACAGAACAGCAGACTGTAACGCACTCAGGCCTATGTACCGTAGCACCCTATACCAAGTTACCAGTCCTTATAAGAACTTTTGTGGACCAAGCAGGTTGTGTATTAGTGTTTAGCAGACTGTGCGTCAGTCCCTATACCGCTGAAGGACTGCTGCAGTATAGGGCAGCGGTCAGCAGTAGTGCACGTCAACCCTATGTATTGTGGACCGATAGCGGTCCTTACAGAACAGCAGACTGTAACGCACTCAGGCCTATGTACCGTAGCACCCTATACCAAGTTACCAGTCCTTATAAGAACTTTTGTGGACCAAGCAGGTTGTGTATTAGTGTTTAGCAGACTGTGCGTCAGTCCCTATACCGCTGAAGGACTGCTGCAGTATAGGGCAGCGGTCAGCAGTAGTGCACGGCAACCCTATCTATTGTGGACCGATAGCGGTCCTTACAGAACAGCAGACTGTACCGCACCCAAGCCTATGTACCGTAGCACCCTAGACAGACCAAGTTACCAGTCCTGATAAAGAGCTTTGTGGAACAAGTGAGTTGTGAATGATTAGCAGACTGCAGCAGAAGGGCAGCAGTCAAGTATAATATTCTTTCTATATTTGGAAGAAAGAATATTATACGTGTACAAGCCTATTACCGTACCACTGATACCAGTCCTGAAAAGAACCTTTGTGGAACTAATAGTAACAGCAAGTCTTTAAAATTATCCTCACTGCCTGACACACTGCTTCCTGCCTGTCCCTATACAAATTGGCAAAAAAGAGTAGGCTGGAACGATTAGCTGGAACAGCTCTTTTGTGGACCTGATAGTAACAGCTAATGATGATGATGATGATGATGATGAAGAAAGACTAATCTGGCTGAGCTGTCCCTAAAATAGCAGCATACAGCGCTCTGTCCCTTTATCTAAACTGACAAAAGAAACTCAGGCTGCTGACCTAACACCTATACCAGTCCTGAAAAGAACTTTTGTGTACCAAATAGCTAGCGTTTTCTCTGTCCCTACTCCACACAGGATCCTTTCCCTACAGTGACAGAAGAAAGAATGTAAAATGGCCACCGGATCGGGTGTATTTATAGGTTAGGGGGAATGTCCAAGTGTCCATGAGCTGTCATGTCTCAATTGGTTGTCCTGTAACACATGATAAACGTGTCACGAAAGGTTAAAGTTCTTGTATACATTAAACACGTAAGTCCGCCGGGGCGAACGACGGAAAAAGGCGTTCGAACCCGCGGACGGCGAAAGTCGGAAATTCGCCGCGAAACGACCGCCGGGCGAACCGTTCGGCCATCACTACATATGAGTACCTGAGTACCTATCACTGCCCTTCAGAGTACCTGAATACCAGTCACCAGGCCATCAGAGTACCCGAGTACCTGTCACCAGGCCATCAGAGTACACGAGTACCTGTCACAGTCCATCAGAGTAGCCGAGTACCTGTCACCAGCCCATCAGAGTACTGAGTACCTATCTGCAACCCATCAGAGTACCCGAGTACCTATTTGAAGCCCATGCCTCATAGAATATATGTTGGGGTGTTTGCTTTCCAAAATGGGGTAATTTTTTAGGAAATTGCACTGTCCTGGTGCTCCAGGACCTTCAAAATTGTGATGGGTAGGAATGAAATGAGATGTGTAATTTATGCACCTAGAACGCCTGAAAGTACTACTTCAATGTTCAGCCTCTCTATGTGGCCAGGCTGTGTAAAAGTTCTACACATGTGGTATCGCCATACTCAGGAAGAGTAGCAGAATGTGTTTGGGGTGTAATTTTTGCTATTTACATGCTATGTGTTAGAAATATCTTATAAATGGACAACAAAAAAAAAATGCGTTTTCATTTTTGTTCCACATTTTCCAAAAACTTCTGGAAAAAAATTAACCATTCAAAAGACTCATCATAGATTATACGTTGGGGTGTTTCCTTTCCAAAATGGGGTCATTTTGTGAGCAATTCCATTGTCCTGGTACTCCAGGGCCTTCAAAATTGTAATAGGTGGTTGTGAAATAAGATGTGTCATTTATGCTCGTAGAAAGCCTGAAGGTGCTACTTCAATTTTGGTCCTCTGTATGTGGCCAGGCTGTGTAAAAGTCTCACACATGTAGTATCGGCATACTCGGGAAGAGTAGCAGAATGTATTTTGGAGTGTAATTTGTTGTATACATATGCTGTGTGTGAGAAATAACCTGATAATATGACAATTTTGTAAAAAATAAATTAAAAAAATCTTAATTTTGCAAAGAATTGTGGGAAAAAATTACAACTTAAAAAAACTCACTACACTACTTACTTAATACCTTGGAATGTCTACTTTCTAAAAAGGAATCCATTTGGGGGGGGGGGGGTATTAGTACTTTCCTGACTCGTTAGTGTCTCAAGAAATGAGATACACCTGATGTACTGAAGGCCTGATCAGATGTGATCAATTTTCAGTGATCGGCACCATAGTTTGCAGACTCTATAACTTTCACAAAGACCAAATAATATATACTAATTTGGGTTATTTTTACCAATGATATGTAGCAGTATAAAGTTTGGCCAAAATTTATGAAGAAAAATTACACATTAGCAACATTTTATGACAGAAACAAAGAAAGGGGCATTTTTTTACAAAATGTTAGTTCTTTTTTATTTATAGCACAAAAAATAAAAAAAACACTAGTGATTAAATACCACTAAAAGAAAGCTCTATTTGTGTGGAAAAATGCAAATTTCATATGGGTACAGTGACTGACTGACTAATTGTCATTCAAACTGTGAGAGCACTGAAAGCTGAAAATTGGTCTGGACATGAAGGGGGTGTAAGTGCATTGTATTGAGGTGGACAATTACAAGCATTTTATAAGTGTCAATGGCATTATATTAGGTTTATGCAAAGAATCAATATTTGCAGTGTTGATCCTTCTTTTTAAACACTTCTGCAATGTGCCCTGGCATGCTGTCAATCAACTTCTGGGCCGCATCCTGACTGATGGCAGCCCATTTTTGAATATTCAATGCTTGGAATTTGTGGGGTCGTTTTGTTCACCCACCTCTTGAGGATTGACCACAAGTGCTCAATTGGATTAAGGCCTGGGGAGTTTCCTGGCCATGGACCCAACATTTTGATGTTTTGTTAACCAAGCCAATTAGTTATCACTAGGGATGAGCCGAACACCCCCCAGTTCGGTTTGCACCAGAACTTTGAACGGACCCCAAATTTGAACGAACGTTAGAAACCCATTGAAGTCTATGGGACTCGAACATTCGAAATGAAAAGTGCTAATTTTAACGGCTAATATGCAAGATACTGTCCTAGAAAGGGTTTGGGGACCTGGCTCCTGCCCCAGGGGACATGGGTCAATGCCTAAAATGTTTTTAAAAATGGCCGTTTTGGCGGGAGCACTGATTTTAATGACGATTAAAGTGAAAAAAAAAGTGAAATATTCCTTTAAATATGGTGCCTGCGGGGTGTCTGTAGTATGCCTGTGAAGTGCCACGTGTTTCCCGTGTTTAGAACAGTCCCTGCACAAAATGACATTAAACGGAAATAACACCATTTAAAACTGCTTGCGGTTTTAATGTTATATCTGGTTCCTGCAATATGGTTGAAAATCATTGAGAAAAATGGCATGGGTAGCCCTCCCTGCCCATTACCAGCCCCTTTAGGTCTTGTACGCATATTAAGGGGAACCCCGTACCCATATTAAAAAAAGGAAATGCGTGTGGCCCCCAGGCCCTATATACTCAGAACAGCAGTATACAGGCGGTGCAAACAAGACAGGGACTGTGTAGGTTTGTTGTGTTAAGTTGAATCTGTTTGTAATTTTCAACTGGTACATTTTTAAAGTGTAGCTCCAGTCCAAAAAACTATTTTTAAGCTTTTTGGAAAACATAGGGAAGGGTTATCACCCCTGTATAATTTGTTTTGTCGTCCATCTTTTTTCATCTCACTTGCTGTTGTCTCCTTCCGTTTGCAAGTAGGAGATGTTTGTAAGTTGGATGTTTGAAAGTAGGGGCCTGCCCTATATGCTCTGCAGAAATGGCGGAACAAGGTGTTGGTTTTGCCACAACATTGTAAGCCCTCAAAGTGACTCTTGGTGGGCGCTGGAGCGCACTGCTGTGAACGATTATATCAAGAATTGTAATTACATGCCATTGTTGAACAGTGGTAGAAAAATTGACCTTTGGTGGTTGTGGTGCTGGTGCCACAACACTATAAGTCCTCACCGTTACTCTGGGTGGGCACAGGAAGGGGCCCTCCTGTGAAATATTATATCAAGAATTGTAATTACATGTCCCTGTTAAACAGGGGCAGAAAAATTTGGCCTTAGGCACTGCTGCTGGTGCCACCACACTGCAACCTCTTCCATATAATCTAGTTTTATTGCAGGAATTATCCCTTCTGCAAAGCATTGCATCAAAAATTGTACTTAAACGCCCCTGTTAAACAGGGGCAGAAAAATTGGGCCTTAGGCACTGGTGCTGGTGCCACCACACTGCAACCTCTGCCATATACTCTAGTTTTATTGCAGGAATTAGCCCTGCTGCAAAGCATTGCATCAAAAATTGTACTTAAACGCCCCTGTTAAACAGGGGCAGAAAAATTGGGCCTTAGGCACTGGTGCTGGTGCCACCACACTGCAACCTCTGCCATATACTCTAGTTTTAATGCAGGAATTAGCCCTGCTGCAAAGCATTGCATCAAAAATTGTAATTAAACGCCCCTGTTAAACAGGGGCAGAAAAATTGGGCCTTAGGCACTGGTGCTGGTGCCACCACACTGCAACCTCTCCCATATACTCTTGTTTGATCGCAGGAATTAGCCCTGCTGCAAAGCATTGCATCAAAAATTGTACTTAAACGCCCCTGTTAAACAGGGGCAGAAAAATTGGGCTGATGGCATCAACCAGAACCAGAAATGTTCTTCCAACATATCAGCGGAGGAGGAAGAGGATAGACAATCAACATAACAGGACAGTCACTCAGCATCAGCATAGGCAGTCTTGAAGGGATGTGGTATTTAAAAAAAAAATTATTCGGTTACATCAGCTTCAGGTGCTTGGTAGCTGTGGGTGATCCAAGACTGATTCATCTTGATGAAGGTCAGTCGATCAACTGATTCGGTGGACAGGCGCACCCTGTGATCGGTAACAAAGCCACCAGCAGCACTGAAGGTGCGTTCCGAAAGAACGCTGGATGCAGGACAGGCCAGTAGCTCAATTGCATACTGTGCAAGCTCTGGCCAGTGATCCATCCTCAAGACCCAGTAAGCCAGAGGATTTTCGGTGGGAAAGGTGTCCAAGTCTGACCTTGCCCCTAGGTATTCCTGCACCATGTAAATTAGACGCTGGTGATGGGTGCTGAAACCGATCATACCTTGGGGCTGCGGACTAAAAAATTGTCTCAAAGCATCAGTCAGACGGCCACCTTCTCCACCGCTCCTTCTGACCGATGCCTCAGCAACACGTTGTCCAGGGCCAGGAGTTTGTAACCTCCCAGTCTCTGGGAACGCGTTGCACAGACCTTTCTGCAAGGCCTCCCGGAGATGTCTCATCCTCTGCTCTCCCTCTGCGATGGCAAGATAAGGTTGGCAACCTTACCCTTGTACCGTGGATCAAGGAGAGTGGCCAGCCAGTAATGGTCCCTCTCCTTGATCCGAAGAATACGAGGATCCTTCCGCAGGCTTTTCAGGATCAGGGAGGTCATGCAGCGTAGGTTAGCTGAGGCATTCGGTCCGGAGTCCTCTGGGTCACTAAGGACAACATGATCCGCAGCTACCTCCTCCCAGCCACGTACAAGTCCACGTGTTTCTTGGGACTGTAAATCATCCCTACAAGACTGCTGCTGCTGCTGCTGATGCTGATGCTGATGCTGAGTGCCAGCCTCCACCTCCATGCTGACACAATCATCCTCCTCCTCCTCTTCCTCCTCCTCATCCTCTTCCTGTGTGATGGGTGGCACAGCAGGAACACTGTCTGGATAAAGGGGGCCTTGAGAGGCAAGGAAGTCCTCCTCTTCCTGCCTCTGTTCTGCCTCAAGTGCCCTGTCCATTATTCCACGCAGTGTATGCTCCAAGAGGTGGACAGTGTCACTGATGCATGCACTGTCACTGCTCACCATCCTTGTGGCCTCCTCAAATGGTGACAGGACAGTGCATGCATCCCTGATCATGCCCCACTGGCGTGGTGAGAAAAAACCGAGCTCCCCTGACCCTGTCCTGGTGCAGTAGTCGCACAGGTACTCATTGATGGCCCTCTGCTGCGTGTGCAGCCGCTGCAGCATGGCCAATGTTGAGTTCCATCTGGTGGACATGTCACATATAAGGCGGTTCTTGGGCAGGTTCAACTCCTTTTGGAGCTCAGCCAGCCGAGCACAGGCATTAAATGATCGGCGGAAATGCACACAGACTTTCCTGGCCTGCTTCAGGACATCCTGTAAGCCGGGGTACCTGCCCAAGAACCGCTGCACCACCAGGTTAAGGACGTGAGCTACACAAGGCACATGGGTCAGTTGTCCCTGTCAGAGGGCGGAGAGGAGGTTGGTGCCATTGTCGCAAACCACCATTCCTGGCTTAAGCTGGCGTGGCATCAACCACCTCTCGACCTGCCCCTGCAGAGCTGACAAAACATCCGCCCCAGTGTGGCTCCTGTCCCCCAAACAAACCAGCGCAAGCACGGCATGGCATCGTTTTGCCTGCGTACTTGCGTAGCCCCTGGACGGGGCACCGCTGGTTCTGAGGACAGAGCACTGGAAGAGGCCATGGAGGAAGAAGAAGAGGAGGGGGTGGAGGAGAGAGGTGTGTCACAACCAATAGTAGCATTTTGGAGGCATGGTGGCGGAACAACCTCCAACACTACTGCACCTTGTCCTGCATCCTTCCCAGCTGCCAGAAGAGTGACCCAATGGGCCGTGAAAGACAGGCAACGTCCCTGTCCATGCCTGCTGGACCATGAGTCAGCGGTAATATGCACCTTACCGCTGACCGCCCTGTCCAGCGAGGCAAGGACATTGTCTTCCACATGCCGGTAGAGAGCCGAAATCGCCTTCCGTGAGAAAAAGTGGCGTTTGGGGACCTGCCACTGAGGAACCGCACATTGTACAAACTCACGGAAAGGGGCCGAGTCTACCAACTGAAAAGGCAGCAGTTGAAGTGCTAGCAATTTAGCCAAGCTAGCATTCAACCGCTGGGCATGTGGATGGCTGGGAGTGAACTTCTTACGCCGGTCCAGCAGCTGGGGCAGGGACATTTGCCTGCTATAATCGGACGTGGGTGTACCGCTAGCAGAGTTCCCGGAAGCACTTGGCTGTGACACACCTAATTCTACACCTTCATTCCTCTCAGAGCAGGTTTCAGAGAGGACTGAAGGTCTAGTGGGGTTGGAGATGCCAGCTGATGAGGAGCAAGGAGAGGTCCGCTTTGTTCTTTGGTGTGGGTCTTTGAGGTACGCTTGCCAACGAGCTGCATGGCAGGTCAACATATGTCTGGTCAAGCATGTGGTGCCCAAGCGGCTGATGTTTTGGCCACGTGAGATACGCTTGAGACATATGTTGCAAATAGCAGCGGTGCGATCTGATGCACTCGTCTCAAAAATGGCCCACACCAAAGAACTTTTAGAATAACGCGCAGAGGCAGCGCTCTGCACAGGCGGAGCTCTGCGGTGTGATTCAGTCGGTGTGCTGCCCCTAAGCTGGCCCCCGGAGGGCATCCTGCCTCGTTGGACATGTGCCTCCTCCTCCTCCTACTCCTCCTCCTCCTCCCTCCTTCCAGGCACCCACGTGGAGTCAGTGCCCTCATCATCCCCTCCCTCTTCATTGCTGTAGCAAACCTGGCAGTATGCTGCAGCTTGTGGAACATGACTGCCAGATTGCTGTCCTTCTTGAGCATCCCCTCTCTCTGCACTCACGCTACTGCCTTCTTCTAGCTGAGTGTCATCATCAGAGCCCACAAAACACTGGGCATCCTCCTGGAGCATGTACCCAACACTGTGCTCAAAGAGTTCAGGAGACTCCTCAGGAGGACGTGGTGGGTCTAGGGAAGGAGTCACTGATGATGAAATTGAGAGGAGGGAAGACGATGCGTTGGCAGCTGCTTTGCTACTACCCTGAGACTGGGTGAGAGAGGATGAGGAGGATGAAGAGGGCTTGGTCATCCACTCTACCAAGTCGTTGGCATGTTGCGGTTCAACATGTCCAGCTGCCGAAAAGAAGGACAAGCATGTCCCATGGCCACGTGCTGATGACAATGCACCGCGTCCACGACCAGCACTGTTGTCTCTAGACACAGAGCCTGCTTGCCCTCTTTTATCGGCTCGCGCGTGTCTGCCTCTCCTTGCTGGCCTTCCAGACATGGTAATGGCTTGAAGGGAGTTGGGTAAAACAGCAGTTGGGTAGTGTATATTGTGCTGGAGGCACACAACACCCACTAACTCCTGCAGATGCCTTTATTATAGAACACCAGAGATAAAGGGGTATATACAGATGTATACTGTGCTGTGCTGGAGGCACACACAACTTCCAATAACTCCTGCAGATGGCAAGTGGGCTCAAATAGAGAACAGCTATGTAGGTGGATATAGCGGTATGTACTGGGTACAGAGCACGCAGACAGCACGCACTATCTCCTAACACTACTGACTGCAAGCTCTATTATTAAAGATAGATCACTAGCTATATAGGTGAGGTGAATATAGCGGTATATACTGCGGTCAGGGCACGCAGACAATAACCACTACACAACAGCAAGATAGAAAATCGTCTGAAAACGATCGGTGTGTACTGTGTTGAAGGTACACAGAACACTCACTGCTTCAGACGCCAACACACTACACGAGGCGGCCTTATATAGTGTGGGGCGTGCACTGCACAGCCTGAGCTATGATTGGCCACAGGCATCCTGCCTGTGGCCAATCATGGCTCTCCTCGCTGCTGGCGCTGCGATTGGCCAAGCATGCGGGGTCACAGTGCATGCTTGGCCAATCATGAGCCAGCAATGCACTGCGCCATCGCAGTGCATTGTGGGCCGTGAGCGCCACACGAATTTGACGCGAACGGACTAAAATGTTCGGACTTCGCCGAACGGATGAACAGCCAATGTTCGAGTCGAACGTACGTTCGACTCGAACACGAAGCTCATCCCTAGTTATCACCTTTGTCTTATGGCAAGGTGCTCCATCATGCTGGAAAATGCACTGTTCATCACCAAACTGGTGGTCAGGAGAAGTTGCTCTCGGAAGATATTTTTGTACCATTCTATATTTATGTTTGTGTTCTTAAGAAAAATTGTAAGTGAGCCCACTGCCTTGCTGAGAAGCAACCTCACACAGGAATGGTCTCAGGATGCTTTTCTGTTGGCATAACACAGGACTGATGGTAACGCTCACCTTTTCTTCTCTAGACAAGGTTTTTTCCAGATGCCTCAAACAACTGGAAAGAGGATTCTTCAGTGAAAATTATTTTACCCCAGTTCTCAGCAGTTCAATCCCTGTATCTTTTGCAGAATATCAGTCTGTCCCTGATGTTTTTCCTGGAGAGAAGTGGTTTCTTTGCTGCCCTTTTTGACACCAGGTCATCCTCCAAAAGTCTTCGCCTCACTGTGTGTGCAGATGCACTCACACCTGCCTGCTACCATTCTTGAGCAAGCTCTTCGCTGGTGGTGCCCCCCGATCCCACAGCTGAATCAACTGTAAGAGACAATCCTGTCGCTTGCTGGACTTTCTTGGCCCTCTGAAGCCTTCTTCACAAATGCAGTGGAAATTTTTTTTTATGGAATTAAGTTCCATGGCAAAGAGGGACTTTGCAATTCATTTCAATTCATCTGATCACTCTCCATAACATTCTGGAGTATATGCAAATTGCCATCATAAAAACTGAAGTAGCAGACTTTGTGAAAATTAATATTTGTGTCATTCTCAAAACTTTTGGCCCCGGCTGTACACCTTGTGTGTACAGAACGGATCCAGGTAGCCATAATGCATTGAATTTTACAGAAAGCAGCACTGCAGATTGCAAAAGAAAGGTCATTTTTAATAACATTTAACTACTTGTCAAATGCTGCACGCCAATATACGTTGGCACAATGGCACCAGTGGGCAAATGGGCATACCTGTACATCCCCTTTAATTGGTGGGGCTAGTGGAACCCACCGACTCGATTTCTGGCGGTGTCCCAGCAATCATGTCACAGAGCTGCAGAAAGGGGAGATGCCCATGTAAACAAGGCATTTCCCCATTCTGCCTAGTGTCATGACAGAGATCACTACTCCCTGTCATCAAGAGCAGTGATTGCTGTCATGTCAGTGGTAGCCCATCTCCCCCACAGTTAGAATCACTCCCTAGGATGCACTTGGCCCCTTGATCGCCCTCCAGTGTTTAACCCCTTCCCTGCTAGTGTCATTTACACAGTAATCAGTGCATTTTTTAGCACTGATCGCTGTATAAATGACAATGGTCTCAAAATAGTGTCAAAAGTGTCCGATGTGTCCGCCTTAATGTTAACCACAAAATTACAAAAAAAAAAAAAGAATAATAAAAATGCCACATCCCCTATTTTGTAGACACTATAACTTTTGCGCAAACCAATTTATATATGCTTATTGCGATTTTTTTTTACCAAAAGTATGTAGAAGAATACAAATTGGCCTAAACTGAGGAAACTATTTTTTTTATATATTTTTGGGGGATATTTATTAAAGCAAAAAGTAAAAAATATTGCTTTTTTCAAAATTGTCGCTCTTTTTTTGTTTCTAGTGCAAAAAATAAAAACCACAGAGGTGATCACATACCACCAAAAGAAAGCTCTGTTTGTGGGGAAAAAAGTACATCAATTTTGTTTCGGTGTAACGTCATACGCCCGTGAAATTGTTAGTTAAAACATCGCAGTGCCGAATCGCAAAAAGTGCTCTGGTCAGGAAGGGGGTAAAATCCGGTGCTGAAGGTGTTAATTACAATATTACTTGAGTCACAATTGTATACGCTACATTATTTTTTTTTATTTGCTATTTTTTCCCCACAAAAGTGGACTTACCCTTTAAGTAAAGTAGGTAAAGGTTAGACCTTCTCAAGATATGTACCCCCCAAATACTGTACTCCTCAATACTTTTTGGCCCCTCAACCTGAACTAACCTCAATCCATACATACTTACCTAGATCTCGAGTCCATGGCCTCCCACAACCATTATGCAAACTTGCTGCGTGCAGGGCACTCCTGCACAGTAGATCTCTTGAGGCTTCTATAGAGTTGTACCTCAGGACCACAAAGGCTCAGGAAATAGTCCCACAAAAGTATATCAGAAGCTATTGCACAAGTGTTACCAGTGCAGAGTTATATTTAATGGTGACAGGATTAAAATAATTATGCAACTGGAGAGGAAATTGTTTAGTTTGGGGGAAGGGGCCACAAAAAAAAAAAAAGAATAATGGCACTTTTTATAAAAAATTGCACTTTTCTTTTTAACCTAGAACTATGGCCATCCATTAAAATTAATAGGTGTTGCAGCACATAATTGTAAGTGCATCTGCACTTATATTTTTCCCTTAACTCCACAGCAAAGGACAACAAAATTCCATTAAGCCTGCCACTGAAGTTCCCCTAATGCAGCTTCCTGTGGTGATGTGGCAAGGATGCTGCACTGCTCCTGATGTCAGAGCCTCCCATGTAGGCTGTGCCTGCTTGCATCACAGCAGGATTGATATATGTTGCATGGGGCATGTCTTTCAGCATTGTTATTGCTAATTCACAAGACTGTAGCTTGTCTGTTAGTACCCACCACACTTAGTTCTGCCCACTGCTTTCTGTATTGACTGTGATGCCTCTATTGCTGAAACCCTCCTATTGTGAGCTGCAGTATCTGGGAGAAGGAGCATGTGAGACACAAAGGAAGAAGGATTTGGCTCAGTCAATATTTTTTATTTACTTCATGAGTCTTGTGCATCACATACTGTAGTAACTGGATTTGGGGCTTTTTTTAGACTGTCATACCGGAAACTTTAGTTGTACTTTAACCACTTGCTCACTGGGCACTTAAACCCCCTTTTTAACCAGGCCAATTTTCAGCTTTCAGTGCTCTCACATTTTGATTGACAATTACTCAGTAAAATTAACCCAAATAAGTGCATATGATTTGGTTATTTGGTCTTTGTGAAAGTTATAGCCTCTACAAGCTATGGTGCCAATCATTGAAAATTGATCACACCTGATCTCACCTGATGTACTGACGGCCTATCTCATTTCTTGAGACCCTAACAAGCCAGGAAAGTACAAATACCCCCCAAGTGACCCCTATTAAGAAATTAGACAGTCCAAGGTATTTAGTACCATCAGGCATTCTATGAGCATAAATAATACATATCATTTCTTGACTAGCTCTTAGCCCTTGTACACCCGGTCGGACATTCCGACCGAAAAAGGTCAGATCGGACCGTGTTGTCGGATAATCCGACTGTGTGTGGGCTCCATCGGACTGTTTCCGTCGGAATATCCAACGGACAAAGTTTTAGAGCTGGGCTATAAAACTTTCCGACAACATGATCCGATCGGACTTTGTCCGATTTGTGTGTAGAGAATTCCGATCGGACAAAGTGCCACGCATGCTCAGATCAAATTCCTAGACCAAAGCTATTGGCTACTAGCCTGAACATAGTCCCATCGTAACGAAATAACGTCATCCCGTTACATACGATCAGATTTTCCGACAACTTTGTCCAACCATGTGTATGCAACACAAGTTTCGGACAAAATCCGTCAGACAAAATCCGACAGATTTTGTTGTCGGAATGTCCAACCGTATGTACAAGGGCTTACACTTTTGCAGGCCCTGGAGCACCAGAACAATGGAAGCGTCCAAAAAAAATTACCCCATTTTGGAAAGTAAACACCCCAATGTATATTCTATGAGGCATAAAGAGTCTTTTGAACATGTCATTTTTTTTCCACAAGTTTTTGGAAAATGTGTAAAGAAAATGAAAACGCTTTATTTGTTGTTGTACAAAGTTGTCCATTTATAAGATATTTCTAACACACAGCATTTACATAGCAAAAATTACATCCCAAAATACATATTGCTACTCCTCCTGCTACTCCTCCTGAGTATGGTGATACCACATGTGTGAGAGTTTTACACAGCCAGGCCACATACAGAGGCGCAACATACAGGATGCACCATTATGCCGTGTACACACGGCCGGACTTTTCGACATCAAAGGTCCGAAGAGTTTGTTCCAAACTTCATCGGACCTTTGCTGTCGAAAAATCAGACGGACTTTAGATTTAGAACATGTTTTAAATCTTTCCAACGGACTCGAGTCCGGTCGAAAAATCCATTTGTCTGTATGCTAGTCCAATGGATGAAAACCAACACTAGGGCAGCTATTGGCTACTGGCTATGAACTTCCTTATTCTAGTCCGGTTGTACATCAGCACGTTCGAATCCGTCGGACTTTGGTGTGATTGTGTGTGGCCAAGTGTGTTCGTTCGGAAAATCTGTCGGGAAGACCGTCGGACCTAGTCTGCCAGAAAGTCCGGTCGTGTGTACACGGCATTAGATGTTCTAAGGATATACATTTCAAATCTAATTTGACTACCTATTACACTTTTGTGAGGCACTGATGGGCACTGTAGTGGCATGGATAGACACTGATGTGGTATGGATGAGCACTGATGTGGCACGAATGAGAACTGATGTTGCATGGATAAGCACTGATGTGGCATGGATGTGGTATGGATGAGAGCTGATGTGGCATGGATGAGCACTGATGTGGCATGGATGTGGCACAGATGAGCACGGATGAGAACTGACATGGCATGGATCTGGCACAAATGAGCACTGATGTGGCATGGATGAGTACTGATGTGGCATGGATGTGGCACGAATGAGCACTGATGTGGGGTGGATGAGCACTGATGTGACATGGTAGTGGCACAGATGATCACTGATGTGGCACGGATGATCAATGATGTGGCATGGATGTGGCACGGATGATCACTGATGTGGCATGGATGTGGCACAAATGAGCACTGATGTGGTATGAATGAGCCAGGGAAGGAGCATTAATGAAGATGGATGAGTCAGGGACGGAGCATGGATGAGCATGAATGTGGATGAATGAGCCAGAGATGGATTTATAGAGGAGTCAGGGCTGGAGTACCAATGAGGATGGATGAGCCAGGGATGGATGGATGTATGAGCCAGGGATGGGCACAGATTAACGCTGTGGGCACTTCAGATCCCGCCCACAGTGCTGCCATATTTTGGCTATGGCACAGTGGACAAGTGGCACAGATGAGCACTGACATGGCAAGTATGTGGTACGGATGAGCACTGATGTGGCATGGATGAGTACTGATGTGGCATGGATGTGGCATGAATGAGCACTAACGTGGTATGGATGAGCACTGATGTGGCATGGATATGGCACGGATGATCACTGATGTGGCATGGATAAGCACTGATGTGGCATGGATGGGGCACAGATAATCACTGATGTGGCATGGATAAGCACTGATGTGGATGGATGTGGCACAAATGATCACTGATGTGGCACAGATGAGCACTGATGTGGCACAGTTGATCACTGATGTGGCATGGTAGTGGCACTGATGATCACTGATCTGGCATGGTAGTGGCATGGATGATCACTGATGTGGCATGTATGTGGCACCAATGATCACTGATGTGGCATGGATGTGGCATTAATGAGCCAGGGATGGAGCATGAATGAGGATGGATAAGCCAAGTATGGGCACCGATCAGCGCTGTGGCACTTCAGATCCAGCCCACAGCACTTTTGCACCGGCTCCTTCCTCTCCTCACACACTGTACTGATCTGCACGAGGAGAGGGGAGGAGCTGAACTGGACATGCTCCAGATTGTTTACAACTGATCACTCGGTCATTGGGTGGAGTGATCACGTGGTAAAGGGCCACTGTCATTGGTGGGAGTGCGATTCTGGGAGGCCGTTATAGTATGCCCTCCCAGAGTTATCCGACCACGGTGTAGCCATATTTTGGCTATGGCACAGTCGGCAAGCGGTTAACGCAAAAATGATGCTGTTTTCTCAGGACAGCTACAGTATCTCACAAAAGTGAGTACACCCCTCACATTTTTGTAAATATTTTATTATAGCTTTTCATGTGACAACACTGAAGAAATTACACGTTGCTACAATATAAAGTAGTGAGTGTACAGCTTGTATAACAGTGTAAATTTGCTGTCCCCTCAAAATAACTCAACACACAGCTATTAATATCTAAACCACTGGCAACAAAAGTGCTCACGAATGTTAATTCTAGATTACGAATGCTAGTTTAGAAGCCTGAACTCTTCCGGGTCGTTCCTTGATTCCGATCATGTGCGTTTGTAGTTTCAGCTTTTGTGTGATTTTTTATCTACTGACCATCTGAAAATCAGACGTTGAGCTCACATCAGGCAAAAAAGTTATAGCCTGCACATCCAGCTTTTGTCTGGCAAAAAAGTGAAATCGGCTGTCGAAAGCACCGTACTAACGATCCGAAAATCCACAGACAGCTCGTCTTACGACTGATTTTCATATTGTGTGTACAGGCCTTAAGGCCCCATTCACACCCGAGCATAGTGTTTTCAGGCAGAAAATTGTGCGATTTTACCGCGATTTTGCGATGGTTTTTACCGCGTTTTGACGCGATTTTGTGCAGGGCAAAAGGTCACCAATGTAAAAAGAAGAAAAACTGCCCGATTCGAGCCACAAAAAAGGGTCCAGAACTTGTTTGAGCTTCAGGCGACTTGCAATGGAGATGTGAACCATCTCCATTGAGAATAATATATTTTTTTCCCCTCCAGCGTTTTATAGCTTCAGGCCTCAAGATACAAAACGCTCAGGTGTGAATGGGGCCTAAGAGTGTGATCACTGCGGGGCAGACAGGACTTGTGATTTGTTCATTCACAGGTCCCTGTGCATGAATGAAGCAGATAATTTTAAATGTGACAGTGGCTGAGGGAGAGAGGAACCCCTGTCTGCTGTCAGGGCGGGAGCTCTGGGGTTGGAAAGCAGTTGATGAGGAGCATGTTACATGTTACACCATAAATACTTGTGTAACATGTAACATGTTTCTAAAGCTGAACTTACCCTTTCAATTTTTTGACAACAGAAGTAACAGTAGAGGAAAAGAGAAGCACGGAATATAGCCTGACAGGGTTAATGGAGTGCTGGCATGACAGGGGTGACTGAGGATCTAGGAAGAGGATGGGGTGGAGCAAAGCTGTACATTGGCATGGTTGAAGGAGGAGGGGAGGAGCAATATAAAGTACAGGGGCGGAGCTAGAGAGTCATTCGGAGGAAGAAGATCACAGAGGAGGCAGCTTTCCAGCGCTGCTCCTCTCATCATGACCAACGTGGAGGCTTTTCTGGCTCGGCTGCGGCAGACGGCCGTGGTGAAGGGGACAGAGTGGCCGCGGGAGCACGTGGAGGACCTGGCGGCGGACGAGGCAGCTGACTCTGGAGCGGGTGAGGCTACACAGCGCGCGCGGAGGTCTCGGCCTCCGGCGCGTTTTTCTCCGGGGCCTGCACCTTGGCCACCTCGTGTATCTAGGAGCCCTGGGGAGGATCGGTCGGTCCCCCCAGTGAAGCGGGCGAAGCACGACGGGCCGGTTTTCGGGCGGTCCGGACTCGGGGGGCGGGGCCACGGGTCATCATGGCGCCGGATCCCTGCCTGGCCGGAACCGCATGGAGGACTTGTGGGGATCGCCGGTTGGCAGCGTGGGATCTGGGGGGGTCTGGACCGGGCAGACGGGGCGGGGGTGGGCCTGGGCACTTGGATGGACGGCCGGCGGTGGGGCGGGGCCATGGCAAAGGACTTCCACGCAAAGATGGCGGCAAGAGCAGGCGGCGCACAGCTAAGGTGCCCAGCAGGTCGGGTTTGCGGCGCCAGTCTGCTGGGGGCTTTGTGGCGGCCGAAGAACAGACGGACTCGCAGAAAGGCGCCGCGGCCTCCGGGGGCCCCTCGCCCGGGGGGCTAGCTTCCCCACCCTTGAGTGTCATGGAGGACCGTTCTGAGGGGGGGAGCTCTCAGAGGAGGAGGATCCACAGGCCGCAGCTCCGGATGGCAGCGGAGCTTCTAACGCGAGACCGCCAGGGCGGCCTGGTGAGTCTACTGATGGTTTGTCTTTATCTGCTGCATTGCGGGACTTGCTTGGTGGGGTGCGGGTGGACACCGGGGGGTCGCCTGGTCAAGGGGGCCCGGGCAGGCCGTGATGGGGGTTTGGCCAGCCACCACGGGGGACCAGGGGCAGTTGGGGGAACTCCTGGAGGGGCTGCGGGCCCTGGTAGGTAAGTTTGACGGGGGTTCAGGTCCGACCTCGCAAGTGGAGCCGTGGACGGCCCCGGGGCCTCCGGCCGCGGACGGGGGGTCCGGGGGGGCCACTGCGAGTGGCCTCCCGGCTCCCCCTGTCACAGACGGGTCAGCGGGTGCAGACCCGGCCAGTGCGGTGGGGGTAGCGGTGGCCAAAGAATCGGTGGTACGGTCGGATATTGTCAGGATTGCGGACGCGGCACGGTGTGAGGTGTATGTGTGCTTCGAGGGCCCTCTAGGTGCACACTTGAAACAGGATGTCCGGGACAAGATTCATAAGGGTGAGTATGTGGAGATCTTTTCCTTGCTCCCCTTGGAAAAATTTAACCTGGACAGGGTTAAGCCGGATAGCACAAAGAAGGAGGATGAGGAGAAGCGGCGGTATCGGCTGATCCCGCGCACTTTCTCTAATTGGCTCCAGGCATTCGCCATATTTGCTAGTGTGATTGGGGAGAAGAACCCCGAGCATTGTTCGGCGTTGTTCTGTTATCTAGATGCCATAGGGGAAGCGTATAGGGTTTATGGGGGGGTGTCCTGGCTTCGGTACGACGAACAGTTCCGGCAGCGGAAGGCGGTCCGGCCGTAGTTGCGTTGGGACCACAAGGCCCATGTCAGCACCGAAGGCCCGCCTCAGTTTTTTTAGGGGGGGGGCGGGAGTGCACCATCCTCAGGGCTGCCGGCCGGAAAGAAATGGGGAGTTTGCTGGCAGTTCAATGAGGGTGCCTGCAAGTTTGGGGGAGCGTGCCATTTCTAGCACGAGTGCTCGGGGTGCGGGGGGCCCACACATTGGCCAGGTGTTTCAAACGGGGAAAGCGCGCCGGCGACCCTGCTCACAAAAGGGACGACGCCGGTAAGGGTGGAAAGGATGCTTCCTTTCCTAAGTAAGTATCCGGACAGGGCGGCGGCGCAGGTTTTGCTTGCGGGTTTCCGGGATGGTTTCCAGATCCCTTGTGCTCTGGCGGAGGTACCGCCGGTGGCGACGAACCTGCGTTCGTCTTTGATGCACCCGGAGGTGGTGGACGAGAAGCTGGGGAAGGAGGTGGCGCTGGGGCAGATGGGGGGCCTTACGGTGAGAAGCCTTGGGAGGGCTTGGTGGTGTCGCCGTTGGGTGTTGTTCCCAAGAAGGAGCCTGGGAAATTCCGCCTGATTCACCACTTGTCTTTTCCAAAGGGGGGATCGGTCAATGACTTTATTGACCCGGACGCGTGCACGGTCTCGTATACGTCCTTTGACGCAGCGGTTCGCTGGGTGAGGAGCTACGGGCGGGGATCACTCATGGCGAAGGCGGATATTGAATCTGCTTTTCGCTTGTTGCCTGTGCACCCGGACAGCTTTCGGTTGTTAGGGATTACACATTAATTGCGACAACATGGGGGTTGTGCAGGTGGCCTCTTCTCCCCCTGTTATTCGACTCCTGCGGCAGCTGGTGTTCCGGTGCTTGCAGCTCAATGTTTTTGTATATGCTGTTCACATTCCTGGGGTCGAGAACTCATTGGCTGATTCGCTCTCTCGTTTTCAGTGGGCCATGTTCCGGGAACTGGCGCCTGGTGCAGAGAAGGCGGGGGTTTAATGCCCGGACTGGCTGTAGAAACTGCCTTTGGACTCGCAGCGGGCTGGATCCGGCGGTCGTTGAGGGAGGCTACTTGGTCGGCTTACTCACGGGTGTGGACAGAATGGTTTGAGTTGATTCGTGAGGTGGGGGTAAGTGATCGGGGCTCCGATTGGCAGTGGCTGGTGCTCTATATGGTGACCAGGAACATGGAACTAGGTGTGTCTGCTGCGTCCATTGATCGTAAGTTGGCGGGGCTGGCCTTTTTATTCAAGTTGTTGGGGGGTGTGGATTGGATCAAGGATTTTTGGGTCAGACAAACGCTGCGGGGCTATCGTAGACAGCGGCCTAGGCAGGATACCAGGTGGCTGGTCACGTTCGCCAACTTGCTGGCGATTTGTGGCCGCCTCCGCTCGGTATGTACAACCAATTACGAGACGTTGCTGTTTACGGCTGCGTTTTCCTTGGCATTTTATGGTGCATTTCGGGTGGGGGAGTTGGTGAGCCCGTCCAAGCGGCTGGGCAGGGGACTGTTGGATCAGGACATACAGGTGAGCGCCGGTAGGGTGAGTATTCGTTTGCGGAGGTCAAAAACTGATCAGCAGGGCAGGGGGACGGTTGTGTCCCTATTTGCGTTGCAAGGTTCTGAAGTGTGCCCGGTGCCAGTGGTGCGGGGATTCCGGGCGGTGAGAGGGGTTGGGCTGGGGCCGTTCTTGAGGCACGAGGACGGTTTGTTTTTGTCTAGATTCCAATTCATAACGGTGTTTAGGCGCTGTCTGCGGGAAGTGGGTTTGGATTTCAAGGCTTATGCGTCCCACTCTTTCCGCAATGGGGCGGCCACAGAGGCCGCGAAATGTGGGTTGGATGAGGCGACAGTACGTAAGATCGGGCACTGGGAGTCCAGGTGCTTCCGATCGTACATCCGGCCAGAGTTAATCAGGGAATAGTTCAGTCGGGTGGGGGTGTGTGGTGTTTGAGGGATGCGTCTGGGTTGTGTGGGTGGTGGTTGCACTATACTTGCTGTTGGCGGTTCTTTGTGTTTGTGGCAACTTGTGACGCGTTTTGGTTCTTTCGTTCCAGATGGAGGTTCAACACGCCTCGTTTGGATCCTGGGGCACTCCTACGTGTGTTGGGGGGCCAGGAGAGGTGATGCGCGCCCGGATGGAAGGCAATTGGGGATTTCCAGGAGGGTGTCTTGTTTGAAGTGGTTGGGCTTCCCGGGGATGCAGTGGGAGAGAGTGATTCGGGAGGTGGAGAGGTTTGTATGGAGGGAGAGGCCCCTGGACGTGCTCGTGATACATGCTGGGGGGAACGATCTGGGGGTGAGAAAAGTAAAGGACATAAAGGCTGACATCCTGCGTTTGCGGGCCTGTTTCCCTGCGACCATTCTGGTCTGGTCTGACATTGTGGCCAGAATGGTTTGGTGGCGGGCTCGGTCCGTCGACAGCATTAATAAGACCAGGATCCGGGTTAACAAGGTGATGGGCAGGTTTATGGTGCAGAATGGCGGGCTCGTGGTTCGGCACCGGGAACTGGAGGTCAATGTGAGGCTGTATTTGCGTAAGGATGGTGTGCATCTTTCGGATGTCGGGATAGACTTATGGTTGTTGGGTCTACAGGAGGGTATTCAGATGGCTCTGTGGGTGTGGGGTTGCCCGCGAGGTTGTGGTAGTCCCCCTTTTGGGCTGTGGCGATGTTTCTGGTGGTTTCTGACGGTAGACGGTTAATCAGAAAATGGTCTGAAGGTGTGGGGGCTCATCGAAAGATCGGCCCCTCTGGTGTACTCCGGAACGGTGGATGGAATACTTGTATGTGCACTGACGGAAGTTGTCTCCGACCGGCTACAGGTGGAGGCCTTGGTAAAAAGTTATACAGAGGTACCGCAGTGCTTTGGTGTTTGGTATAAGTATGGGTCACCGCCAGAGATCACCAGACTGGGCATGTTATTTATTTTTGGGTTGTTTATAATATGTTTATATATATATATATATAATATATATATATTTTTGTTGGAGTGAGTTTTTAAGACGTGTATAATAAAGGCTGTTGTGGCCAGTTTACTCCAAATAAAGGTGTGGTCTCGTCCTTAAGAGGGAAATTAAGGGAAAAGGTCAAGGTATGTCCAGATGGGGCAGTACAAAGTGGGAGGAGAGCATTCAGGCTACACTGGTCTTGTATAAAAACCTGTAAAATAGACAGAAAACCGGTAGCAAGCATGGTACTAGAAGCGTACAGCATGGCTTTGTACTGTTTTCTCTGTATTCTGAAAAGAGAGAGAGACTGAGGCAATAAATTATATTGAGCACCCAGCATTATGTTAATGACTGTGTTTATTACAAGATAGAGTGAACATTTAATGCTAAAGGGGTTCCATGAATGTGTATAATTTCAGCACTGTGGTGGAGATATTGTGATGTATTGAAATAACATTTGTATTACATCCGCAATCCCTCCCGGAGAGGAGAAATAAAGCTTTCATTCCATTCATTGGCTTGTGTCAAACATTTGCCAGCGTCTCATCTGCATTTCTGTCCTTAATAATAATAAAAGTAATAATAAAAAATGTGCTTTGGTAACATGACTGACATTCACTGATTCATGTGAAGTTGGATTTTAATCAACAGTCCAATCTATTATTATTATCTATTATTATATAGTTATAGGCAAATGTGACATGACTGAAGCTTGTGCAGACTGTAGTGAAATGTTTACACCCAGCTCTGACCCACTCTATAAGGTACATAATGCATTGCTTCTGAATGGATCTTTTAGTATTCTGAATAAAATCATCTGAACTCAGGCAATGTACTCTTGTGAATGGTTTATTTAAAGTTGGAGTGTAATCTGCTTATATTTTGCCCTCCCTGGTTTCTCCCTCCCCAATTCATCAAAATGCTAATGGCATTTTTAACCACTTTAGCCCCAGAACGATTTGCCCCCATTTTTTGCGATACGGCACTGTGTAGTTTTAACTGACAATTGCATGGCCGTGCGATGCTGTACCCAAACAAAATTGACGTCCTTTTTTACCCACAAATAGCGGTTTCTTTTGGTGGTATTTGATCACCTCTGCGCTTTTTATTTTTTGCGCTATAAACAAGAAAATACCGACAATTTTGAAAAAAAAACTATTTATTTTTTACTTTCTGCTATAATACATATCCAAAAAAATGTATGCCTCTCGGGGAATCAAGAAGGAATTTTTTCCCCTGCTGTAGCAAATTGGATCATGGTCTGCTGGGGGTTTTCACCTTCCTCTGGATCAACTGTGGGTATAGAATGGGGTATATGGGATTGTATGATATTATTTTTTTTATTTTTTTTGTGTGGTTGAACTGGATGGACTTCTGTCTTTTTTCAACCTGACTAACTATGTAACTATGTAAAAAAACAAATGTATTCATCAGTTTAGGCCAATATATTTTCTTCTACATATTTCTGGTAAACAAAATTGCAATAGGCATATATTGATTGGTTTGCTCTACAAACTATGGGATAGATTTAGGGATTTATTTATTTTTTGTTTTTACTGGTATTGGCTGCAGTCTGTGATTTTGCGGCCGACAAATCTGGCCCCAAATTACACTTTCTGGGGACCAGTGACATTATTACATTGATCAGTGCTATAAAAATGCACAGATTAATGTAAAAATGACACTGGCAGAGAAGGGGTTAACACTATGGGGCGATCAAGGGGTTACGTGTGTTCCCAGGGTGTGTTCTAACTGTAGGGGAGATGGGCCCACTGGGACATGACAGAGATCACTGTTCCCGATCACTGGGAACAGAAGATCTCTGACATGTCATTAGGCAGAACGGGGATTCACCTTGTTTACATAGACAGTTCCCCGTTCTGCCTCTGTACTCAGTGATCACGGGTCACCAGTGGGCATCAAGTCCGCCGGCAATCCTTGCACAGACCAATGTACACCTACGGCGGTTTGCGCAGGAGAGCCGACCTGCCGCAGTATAATGACGACAGCAGGTCGGCAAGAGGTAAATAAAACCCTTTCTATTTTTGTTACATATCTTATTTTTGGCCCAATAATGTCATCACCGGGTTTCTGTGCTTTTATACAATGCCGACAGATCATGGCTAGTGGGAGGGGCTGGTAGGGTGCTGCTCTTGGGGTGGGGGGGGGAGTTATGCAAATATCAAAGTGTCTTCATAGGAGGTGTCAGCCTAGAGAAGTGGACGTTCTTATGCAGATTTCATTCAGTGTTGTGGGGGTTAATAGTTTCGGCCCCCAGGTTGAGCTACTGTGAAAAAAGACCGGCCTCATTCTACCTTCTCCTCCAGTAAAAAAAAATTCGCTTTTAATGCCTGTAATGCAATCTGTGAATGGGAGAGTGAATCTTGTGACTCATCTGACCTTCCCCTATTCACAGATTGTCTTATGGGTATTGATGCAATGAAAGAACTTTTCTCAATAGACAGGGAGGAAGGAAGGGATGGGTCCCCACTTCAACTTTTTCACAGCAGTTCAGCCCATAGCCCAAAGCTATTAACCATAGCAGTGCTGGAAGTTCAGAAAGGAAGAGGATAGGGTATCCCTGCAGGGAAGATTTCCACAGGATCCAGTTGCCTGCAGCACATGGGACATACTGGTAAGCAATGTGATTAAGGCTGTACAGAAAAAAAAATTAACTAGACTTTAACCACTTCCCGACCAGCGCACGACGATGTACGTCGACAGAATGGCACGGGCAGGCATATTGGCGTACAGGTACGTCCAATATTCAATGCCGCCCTGCCATCGGGAGCGCGCCGCCGTGCTCCCGCGCTGGTCGGGACACCCGTGAGTCCGGTCATGGGACCCGTGCACTTGATCGCCGTGGGCATCCCCGCGATCGTCTCACGGAGCGGCCGAATGGAGGAAATGCTGTGTAAACAGCATTTCTCCATTCTGCCTAGCAACTAGTGACGCTGATCTCTGCTCCATGTGATTGGAGCAGAGATCAGTGTTCACTAAATGAAAGCCCAACCCCCCCACAGTTAGTAACACACCCCTAGGAACACTTAACCCCTACACTGCCACCCACTGGTTAACCCCTTCACTGCCAGTGTCATTTACACAGGAATCATGGCATTTATATAGCAGTGATTACTGTATAAATGACACTGGTCCCAAAAATGTGTCAAAAATGTCCGATGGGTCCCCTACAATGTCGCAGTCACAATAAAAATCGCTGATCGCCGGCATTACTAGTAAAAAAAATAATAATAAAAAATTATTAATAAAAATGCTATAAAACTATCCCTATTTTGTAAACGCTATAACTTTTGCGCAAACCAATCAATAATCGCTTATTGCGATTTTTTTTACCAAAAATATGTAGAAGAATACGTATCGGCCTAAACTAAGGGAAAAAAATGTTTTTTTACATATTTTTGGGGGATATTTATTATAACAAAAAGTAAAAAATAATGCGTTTTTTTTTAAAAAAGTCGCTCTATTTTTGTTTATAGCGCAAAAAATAAAAACTGCAGGGGTGATCAAATACCACCAAAAGAAAGCTCTATTTGTGGGAAAAAAAGGATGTCAATTTTGTTTGGGAGCCACGTCGCACGACCGCGCAATTGTCAGTTAAAGCGACGCAGTGCCGAATCGCAAAAAGTGGTCTGGTCTTTGACCAGCAAAATGGTCCGGTCTGCAAGTGGTTAAAGATAAGCTTCAGCCAGGAGTTGCGCTTACTGTTAGATAATGTGGGGAGGCATTCATTCCAGGTATTTCCTGCTCTAAACATGTTGGTGGAGGCTCCAGATCCAAAGTCTGCTTAGTTCCCTATTGTGAAGGTAAGCCAATATTGTGGAGTACAATGACCCTGGTTAGTCTTCTTTCTAACATTATTCTATTTCAAAGAAAACTTTGGGTGAATATTAAAGCAGAACTAAACTCTCTCAATCAACATTAACAATTCTCAATCCTTATGCTGCTAGCATTAGTAAATAGATAGGAAAGTCATTGAAAGAGGAAGTTGATGGGACTTTAAATGAAGCACATAGCCTGAAAGGCTAAGCCCTTGTACACACGGTCAGAGATTCCAACGGAATGTGTCCGATCGGACCATATTGTCGGATAATCCGACTGTGTGTGGTCTCCATCGGACTGTTTTCCAACTTGTCTATAAAATTTTCCGACAACATGCTCCGATCGGACATACTCCGATCATGTGTAGCCTACTCCGACGGACAAAGTGCCACGCATGCTCAGATCAAATTCCTAGACCAAAGCTATTGGCTACTAGCCTGAGCGTAGTCCCATCGTAACAAAATAACGTCATCACATTATGTACAATCGGATTTTCTGACAACTTTGTCCGACCGTGTGTATGCAACAGTTTCGGACAAAATCCGTCGGACAAAATCCAACGGATTTGGTTGTCAGAATGTACGACCGTGTGTACAAGTGCCTCCATTCTATTTACTTAGAGAAAAAGGAGAAGGTTGGGACTTTAACCACTTGCCGACCAGCTCACGCACTTTTACTATGGCGGATCGGCTCTCCTGCATTAACCGAAGTACCTGTACGTTGATCAGTACAGGTGAGATTGTGGGCGCGTGCGTGCTGCCGACGGCGTACCCGCATGCCCGTGGCTCCAGTAAACTCGATGTCTGCCGGCCGCTCATGATCACTGTGCACAGAGGCAGAACGGCAGATCCCCGTTCTGACAGGGGACACGTCAGAGATCTTCTGTTCCCAGTGATAAAGTACAGCAATCTGTGTCATGTCCCTGGCAGCCCATCCCCCCTGCAGTTAGAACACACTCAGGGAACACAGTTAACCCCTTGATCGTCCCCTAGTGTTAACCCCTTCTCTGTCAGTGTTATTTATATATATCATTTCATGGAGTGATTTTCAGGAGCGGGTGCAATAAGCATCACTATATAGAGAAAAATTGCTTGATTAAGGATGGAGTATGTAGATAGAATATTGTAGGAAAAGGAAGAGGAGAAGAGGAACAAAAGGTTCACCCAATTAAGTATTCTTCCCTACATGGTGTTGTGGATAAAGGGCCTAGTGGGCATGTCTGAGCCTGGGGACTGAGGGAGTACTGCTCGTGGATGCCAAGGCACATAAAGGACATCATGGGGCATATATATTTCCATTGTGTGGTCAGTGATAGCTTTGTCAACAATCCCAAAAGGGGTCTGCAAAAGTTTATCAATAATCAGTAATCAATAAAAAATATATGGCAATTGCCTTAGGCCGCGTACACACGCGGGGACTGTTCGCCCAACTTTGTCCGCTGAACAGTGTTTCGGCGGACAGTCCGCTCGTGTGTGGGCTTTCAGCGGACAGTTTCAGCGGACAGTTTGCTGAACAAAGTTTTTCGGAAATTCCGAAAAACTGTCCGCTGAAACTCTGTTTCAGCGAACAGTCCCCTCGTGTGTAGGCTTGTTCGTCAAACTAAGTTCCGCGCATGCTCAGAAAGGATTTACACGCCGAAGTTTGCATTGCAGTGTATAGGACGTCGTATTTTTCGTCCCGTCGTACGTGCCGTTCACGTCATCGCGCACGGTTTCAGCGGACTGTTCGTTCGTCGTGTGTGGGCAAGTCCGTCCATGCTAATTTTGAGCGGACTGTCCGCTGAAACTGTTTGGCGGACAAAGTTGGGCGAACAGTCCCCGCGTGTGTACGCGGCCTTAGTGACATATACTGAGTGAGAGGAAATAGGAAAGTTATAGAAAAGTATATTATATTTACTTGTTTTAAACTTTTTTTTACATTTCTTCAGTTCTTTCCTGTTTTCTGCCTCAGGCCTAAATTATGTCATATATCCCAATAGTCTGCATGGGCATTAATTATTTTCTTTTATCTGGATAAGAGGAAGAGGGGCTTTCTCAGCTAAGCAAAACCTCCTGTCTGCATGTCTGAGCTAAGGGCAGATGATTCATGTAGCATTTACTTTCTGGAATCCATCTGCCCTTACTCAAGATGGCCATGGCTAGAAATGCTAGGAGAGATATTTTGAAGTGATTTCTCAGCAAACTAAAGCATAGAGACATGGATGGAGGAGTGAATTTGCTTTTGAATAATAAATATATGGAAAGAATAATCATGCCACACCAAAGGTTGAGGAGTTCAATAAATATCAATTTATTCCCAAAAGTTTTAAGATAAAGATCAAAACCCAACATGCTGAGGGGGCTACAAGGTTCCCCTTCATCAGAGCCTATACTGCTTTTTTTTTTTTCGTACACTTATAGTTTGATATGGGGCAAAGTCAACTCATAAATAAATCAGATCTTTTATTCCAAAAGCATGCTTCAGCAGCTGGCTGTGAGAGAGAGCGATTTCTCTCACTTTTCACTCTCTTCTCTCACAACCAGCTGCTGAAGCATGCTTTTGGAATTAAAGAGCCAATTTATTCTTGAACTGTTATATACAGTACAGTATTTATTTTTAAACAAATGGTGTTCCTGTTTAATCCCTTAGTTAACCTAGTTACGATTTCTTCTTATCCTTTCCCCCATTCTTCCTTTTTTTTTTTTTTAAGATTTAAATATTTTTTTTTTGTGTGTGTTGTACGTTTTCTTGTTTCTTTTTATTGTGGCACATGGAAAAAATACACAGAATTTAAATTTCTTTCATGTCACTGTTTATTAACTTCACAATACTTTATAGGAAACATAATTTTAGCACCTTTGTAAATAGGAAAAATTGAATTAAATTTGTACATTTGATGATTAACAAGCTACATTATTTCCCAGGCAGAAAAATATTTTTTATTATAATAATGTTATGAAAACCTGCCTCTGTCATTTACTTAAAAGGGGTGCATTTAGGAAGCCTACACAGGCCACTAGTAATTAGAAGGTAGAAACGAGCAGGGCCCTCTGATTTCTCCTGTATTGAATTGTATTGTCCTAACATTGTGAATCACTGAGCAAACTGTTGGCGCTATATAAATCCTGTATAATAATAATAATAATAATAATAATAATAATAATAAATGTGCGCGTAATATAGACCACTGGCCACCAGTAATAAAGAGCCTTGTAGCAGGAGTGAAAAATGCCAGGTGCTGCAGAAATGTTACTGGAAGAGGGAGCACCGAGAGGTGTTAATGGGCATTAAAATGTTGCTAATGGCCCCTGATGTGTTATATTTTGCTGTTTGGGGGTTATTAAATCACATTTACACTCTACCTGACAAATCTTTCATTCAGCCTCTATGTGTAATAGCGCTATACATTATAATGCAATAAACCTGGTCAGCAGGCATGCACTTAATGTAACAGCAATATGGGCCTGAGTCTTCTCTTCAGAATTCATGAAGACATCACCCCAATTGACTGGTGGCTGCTTAGAGTAGGAGGTATAAATGAATGGTGGGAATACATACAAGGGATTATGGGGCATGTAATATCATACACCAAAATGGAGGAAACATGGTAAAAAATGTTTCAGTATGGACAATAATTATAAAAAAAAATCTTCTTCCAGTGTACTGACCCAATCTCACAGGTCAAGCAGATTGATTTGCTCCTCTAAGGTCAGAAGAGTTCTAGTTCTAGGACCCTAAATGTCAACAATACTCATACATAGTTACTCTGGGACTTAAAAAGTCATGGCATCCTCATACTAGATATTTCACATTTGGGACTTTCCAAAATTGTGACTCTGGTCCATAGGCTGCTAAATTCAGTTCTAAAGAACATGTTTACCTTCGGCAGTTCCATGGTGATGAGCAAGAGAAAACAAACTACTGCAAAAGTGTGTTAACTTCTGTAAACCTGCCAAACTCATATATTGATTTTCTGGGAAGGTCCTAGGGACTCTTGTGTATAGGTCAGGATCAATAATTATGTGTAGTTAGATACCAGACGGGGAAGTTTGTTTTGATGTTTCAGTTTTATACCTGCAAGACAGCAATTTTGTTTATATTTGATTCTTATATTTACGACTGACTGTGGATTTTCAAAATAACACAGATAGTGCAAGGAACAGGAATCTAGGACTAAGGTTAGAAAAAAATAATAATAAATATATATATATTAGTATTGTGGAAATGTTTTAGGCAGGTGTGTAGAAATACTGTAAAATAAGAATGCTTTCAAAAACACACATTTTAATTGTTTATTTTTATCAATTTACAAGTGAACAGAGGAAAAATAGAAAAAATCTAGATCAAACCAATATTTGGTGTGACTACCCTTACGCTTCAAACCAGCATCAGTTTTTACACTTGTACCAAGCAGATGCTAGTGACCATTATTTTCATACTGTATGTAGGTTGAAACACAGCCATTAACAGAAACAACTGGGTAGGAGATTTACAACCAGATGAGGAATAGCCAAACTCTACTGCTAAGGTGAGGTTGTAGAAGACAGTTTCATCTCATAGGTCATACACCACGGCAAGACTGAGCACAGCAACAAAACACAAACTGGTTATACTGCATCTGCAAAGATTTCAAAGCAGACTGGGGCTTCATGATGCGCTATTCAAGCTCTTTTGAAGAAGCACAAAGTAACGGGCAACATTGCGGATAGATACAGGGTAGATATAGTTGTCGGCCAGTGAAAACGAATGCAGCAGGTGAAAGATACATCATATTTACTTTCCTTCGACATTGGAAGATATCCAGCAGTGCAATCAGCACAGAACTGGTGGAAATCGGTGGAGGTATCCAGGTCCACCAATCTACTGTCCGGAGAAGTTTGGCCAAAAGTGGTCTTCGTGGGCAAATTGCAGTCAAAAAGCCATACCTCCAACATGAAAATACGGCTAATGCCACGTACACACGATCAAATTGTCGGGCGAACTTAGTCCTGCAGGACCGCATTTCACCGGACAATCCGATCGTGTGTGGGCTTCAGCGGACTTTTTCAGTGTAAAGTCCGGCGGATTTAGGTTTCAGCGGACAATACGTTCGTGAGTATGCTAGTCCGGTGGACTAAGAATGACGCATGCTCAGAAGCAAGAATGAAAAGGAAGCTATTGGCTACTGGCTGTTGAACTTCCTTTTTCTAGTCCCGTCATACGTGCTGTACGTCATCGCGCTAGCAATCGCCGGACTTTCCGTGCATCCGTGTGTGGCCAAGTCCGTTCGGTAGAAAGTCTGCCGGACTATCCACCGGATTGTTTGCCAGACTAAGTATGCCGGACAATTCGATCGTGTGTACGCGGCATAAGTGATCCAACTATTCATGAAAACATAGGAACTGGGGAGCAGAAAATGGCAAGAGGTGCTCTGGACTGAGTCAAAATTTGGCTGAGGCATTTTGTTTGCAAAGACTGGAGAGCGGTATAATAATGGGTGTCTGTAAACAACAGTGAAGCATGATGGAGTTTCCATGTACGTTTGGGGCTGCATTCTGCAAACTGAGTTGGAGATTTAGTCAGGATTAACCACTTGCAGACCGCCGCACGCCGATATACGTCGGCACAATGGCAACGATAGGCAAATGGGCATACCTGTACATCCCCTTTAAGTGGCGGGGCTAGTGGGCACGCCTGCTGTATACAGCGTGACCGCAGACTCAATGTCCGCCGGTGTCCCGATGATGTCACGGAGCCTCAGAATGGGGAGATGTAAACAAGGCATTTCTCCATTCTGCCTAGTGTCATGACAGAGATGACTGTTCCCTGTCATTGGAAGCAGTGATCGCTGTCATGTGAGCTGTAGCCCATTTCCCTACAGTTAGAATCAATCCCTAGGACACACTTAACCCCTTGATCACCTTCCCTGCCAGTGTCATTTACACAGTAATCAGTGCATTTCTATAGCACTGATTGCTGTATAAATGACAATGGTTCCAAAATAGTCTCAAAAGTGTCCGATCTGTCTGCCATAATGTCGCAGTCACGATAAAAATCGTTACTAATAAAAAATAATAATAATAAAAATGACATAAACTATCCCCTATATTGTAGATACGATAACTTTTGCGCAATTCAATCAATATACGCTTATTGCGATTTTTTTTTTTACCAAAAATATGTAGAAGAATACATATCGGCCTAAACTGAGGAAATTTTTTTTATTTTTATATATTTTTGGGGGATATTTATTATAGCAAAAAAGTAAAAAATATTGCTTTTTTTTTCAAAATTGTCACTCTTTTTTTGTTTACATCACAAAAAATAAAAACCGCAGAGGTTATCAAATACCACCAAAAGAAAGCTCTATTTGTGGGAAAAAATGACATACATTTTGTTTGGGTGCAATGTCGCACGGCCCGCAATTATCAGTTAAAGCGGTGAAGTGCTCTGGTCAGGAAGGGGGTAAAATCTTCAGGAGCTGAAACAGTTAATGTTTTCCTACATGCTGAGCAATACAGGCAGATACTTATCCATCATTTCATACCATCAGGGAGGTGTGTGATTGGCCACATTCTGCACCAGGACAATGACTCCAAACATACAGCCAATGTCATTAAGAACTATCTTTAAAGTAAAGAAGAACAAGGAGCCCTGGAAGTGATGGTTTGGACCCTACAGAGCCCTGATCTGAACATCATCGAGTGTGCCTGGGATTCCATGAAAAGACAGAAGAATTTGAGATAGCCTACATGCACAGAAGATCTATTGTTAGTTCTCCAAGATGTTTAAAACAACCTACCCACTGCATTCAAACACTGTGTGTAAGTGTACCAAAAAGAATTGATGCTGTATTGAAGGCAAAGGGTGGTCACACCTAATATTGATTTGATTTGGATTTTTTTCTGTACATTTACTTTCCATTTTGTTAATTGAAAAACAAACAAAAAAAAACTATTAACACTTCTATTTCTGAAACCATTCTCAATTTACAGCATTTTTTTAGACCTGCATAAAATTTTGCACAGTAGTGTATGTATATATATATATATATATATATATATATATATATATATATATATATATATATATATATATATATATATATTACCCCTTAATGATTGTGCTATGAGTGAGAGTCTCATATAATCCTAAATTATATTTTTTTTTAAACGGGAAGCTTACACTTTTGCCTTCTTTGAAAAGAACTTCATTAGTTGCAGACTACACAGCAATGAGCAGCTGTGTAGAAAGTAAAGACTGGTCAGATCTATGCAATACACAACATAGCATATAGAGTGCTGGGGTCAGATGTATATAATACACAGCACAGCGTATAGAGTGCAGGGGTTAGATTTATGTAATATACTACACAGAAAGAGTTAACAGGTGTTCAGTTTTTGTCTCCAATGGCAAGTAATTGCACTTCTGCACTCTTCCTTCAGTTGAGTCTCTTTGCAGTTCTCACCTGCTCTGGGGCTAGCAAGAAACAATCTTTCATATTTCGGTCCAGAAAACATATTAGATAGTGTCAGGCAGCTGTATTTTAAAAAACTGTCACTAAAACAATTTCCCTTTCTTTGTTCTGTCTAATCAATATACATCGTATACAAAAAAGCTCGATATGTAAATGAATATTGCCACTGCAGAGCTCAGTAAAGTGTTCGGCAATACGCAGGCTGCTAAGTCTACTTAAAGTCATTGAGACAGGTACAGGGGATATTAGCAAAAAGCATAGAAAAGAGACCTTATTCCAGTGATATCGAAATACATATACTTCTGATCGAACTATACTACTACTGTCACCTACTGATATATCGTTTTTTGTTAGTATTCTACTCAGGGCTGGCTATAGGTGTGCGCAGAATATTGCATTAGCATGTGCATCCCAGAGCTCAAAAACACATGCCTTTCTCTGTAGCTTCAGCTGCACAGGGCAGTGAATGAATAGGAAGTGCTCTGTCCACGGTGGCTTCCGGTTCATTCACAAGTTGAAGCACAGTAAACACACAGTTTACTATGCTTCAGTTATGAATGGACACAGTGAGCGAGTGTGTTCACTGTGTTCATTTAGAAAAGGAAGGGGTCGGTAAATTATATATTTACTAGCCCTTTCCCCTGCTCTCCATCCTGAAACATTCCCTGCAGAATCCGGGGGAAGAGGAGAGGAGTAAGGGGAATGGGCGCTGCACATAGTGATTAGGGTGTTCACACCTGGCATACCCCCTACGCATGCCTATGGGGCTTGCCCAAGACACTGTGCTGCCTGGGTCCAGGAATTAATTGCTGCCCACCGCCCCCCCCCCCTAAAAAAAATCACGCCCACCAAAAGGCCCCCACATCCATTATTTTATATTATGACAATAAAAACTAAAATAACATTTATCAGGAAGTCAGATTTACATGCAAGAGTGGTGGTGGGCTTCAGTCAGAGGCAGGGGTGGTGGGGGGGTTGAGACAGAGGTGTTCATGATGGTATTTGGGGGGTTCAGTCTGAAGCAGCGGTGGTGGTGGGGGCATTCAGACAAAGGCAGATGTGGTGGTGGAGGGGTGGGGGGAGTCAGTCAGAGGCAAAAGTGGTGGTGGGGAGGTTTAGACACAGGCAGGGGTGGCGGGAGGATTTAGACACAGGCAAGGGTGGCAAGGGGGTTTAGACACAGGCAAGGGTGGCAAGGGGGTTTAGACACAGGCAAGGGTGGCAAGGGGGTTTGGACACAGGCAAGGGTGGCAAGGGAGTTTGGACACAGGCAAGGGTGGCTAGGGGGTTTGGACACAGGCAGGGGTGGCGGGGGTCTTAGACACAGGCAGGGGGGTTTAGACACAGGAAGGGGTGGCAAGGGGGTTTAGACACAGGTAAGGGTGGTGGGGGGTTTTAGACACAGGCAGGGTGGTGGGGGGTTAAACACCGGCAAGGGTGGCGGAGGGTTAGACACAGGCAGTGGTGGTGAGGGGTTGCATAGTTACATAGTAGGCGAGGTTGAAAAAAAGAGTCCATCAAGTCCAACCTATGTGTGTGATTTTATGTCAGTATTACATTGTATATCCCTGTATGTTGTGGTCATTTAGGTGCTTATCTAATAGTTTTTTTTAATTTATCGATGCTCCCTGCTGAAAACACTGCCTGTGAAAGAGAATTCCACATCCTTACCGCTCTTACAGTAAAGAACCCTCTATGCAGTTTAAGCTTAATTTTAGAGAATGGCCACGTGTCCTATTAAATTCCCTTTTACAGAAAAGTTTTATCCCTATTGTGGGATCACCAGTATGGTATTTGTACATTGAAATCATATCCCCTCTCAAGCATCTCTTCTCCAGAGAGAATAAGTTCAGTGCTTGTAACCTTTCCTCATAACTAATGTCCTCCAGTCCCTTTATTAGTTTTGTTGCCCTTCTCTGCACTCTCTCCAGTTCCAGCATATCCTTTCCTGAGGACTGGTACCCAGAACTGGATGGCATACTCCAGATGCCACTGGACCAGAGTTTTGTAGAGTGGGAGAATCATCTCTGGAGTTAATCCCCTTTTTAACGTATGACAATATTCTGTTTGCTTTGCTTGCAGCAGCTTGGCATTGCATGCCATTGCTGAGCATGTCATCTTCTAGGACCCCCAGGTCCTTTTCCATCCTAGGTTCCCCCAGAGGTTCTCCCCCCAGTGAGTAGATTGTATTTATATTTTTGCCACTCAAATGCATTATTTTACATTTTTCTCCTTTTAACCTAATTTGCCATGTAGTTTCCCACCGCATTAATTTGTTCAGATTGTCTTGCAAGGTTTCCACATCCTGCTGAGAAGTTATTGCCCTGCTTAACTTAGTATCGTCCACAAATACAGAGATTGAGCTGTTTATCCCATCCTCCAGGTAATTTATGAATAAATTAAATAGAATTGGTGCAAGGACAGAACCCTGGGGAACCCCACTTTCCACCCCGGACCATTCCGAATACTCCCCATTTATCACTACCCTCTGAACTTACCCCTGTACTCAGTTTTCAATCCATGTACTCACTCTATGGTCCATGCCAATGGACCTTACTAGTAAATGTTTATGGGGAACTGTATGAAATGCTTTTGCAAAATCCAGATACACCACGTCTACGGGCCTTGCTCTATCCAGATGGCAGATAACATCCTAATAGAAGGTTAATAGATTCATTCTTGCCAAATCATTCTTCACGAATCCATGCTTATTACTGCTATTGATACCATTGTCTTTACTAAACTCATGCATATAATCCCTTATCATCCCCTCCAAGAGCTTGCATACAATTGATGTTAGGCTAACTGGTATGTAGTTCCCAGGGATGTATCTTGGCCCTTTTTTAAATACTGGTTCTACATTGGATTTTCTACAATCAGCTAGTACCCTTCCAGGCGGTAGACTGTTCATAAAAATTAGGAACAATGGTCTGGCAATTACTTGACTGAGTTCCTTACGGTCTCGGTGACTTATCAATATTACATTTTTCAAGTCTATTTCTAATTTTGTCCTCTGTTAACCATGAGGGTGCTTCCTGTGATGTGTCATGAAGATAAACATTGCAGTTTTGGTTACTGAAGCCCCCAGATTACCTTGTGAAGACTGAAGAGAAGAATAAATGTAATAACTTTGCCATCTCTCCATCCTTAGTAACCAGATTCCATTCATCATTCTTTATGGGACCATTATGATATGATCTCCCTTTCTTACTATTTATGTACTTAAAGAATTTCTTGGGATTTTTTTTACTCTCCTCCGCTGTGTGCCTTTTTGTGTTCTATCATAGCCGTCCTGATTGCACCCTTACATTTCTTGTTGTATTCTTTGAAAAGTTGGAATGCTGATGATGATCCCTCAGCCATATATATTTTCTGAAGGCCTTCTCCTTTGCTTTTATATGCACTCTTATGTTGGAGTTAAGCCATCCAGGACTTTTGTTCGCTCTTAGCCCTTTTAAATGTATTTTCCAGTGGGATGAACTGGCTAATACCCTTATTTAATATGCTCTTAAAGCATACCCATTTTTCCTCTGTGTTCTTTGTTCCTAAAATGTTATCCCAGTATCAGATAGTAATGATCGTAGTTTAGGGAATTTGGTCCTTTTGAAATTCAGTGTCTGTGTATTCCCCTTATGTTTCTTATTTGTATGATTTATATGGAAACTAATTGACCTGTGATGGCTGTTTCTTAAATTGCCCCTTTTTTCCGCATCAGTGATCAGGTCTGTATTGTTGATAATTAGTAGGTATAGTAACACTTTGTTTCCAGTTGGTGCATTTAAAATCTGACCCATGAAATTGTCCTGCAAGACATTTAGGAACTGGCGAGCCTTAGATGAATGTGCGGTTCCTTGCACCCAGTCTATGTCTGGATAACTAAAATCCCCCATTATAATTATACATCTCATCCTAGTTGTTAATCCAAATTGTGATAGGAGGTTCCACCACCCCTCCATTTCCTCTCTCTGGTTAGGGGGCCTATAGCATACTCCCAGTATTACTTTCACCTTAGTTTCCTCCCTTTGTAGCTCTACCCATAAGGATTCCACCTCCTCCATTTCTCCATTAGTGATGTTGTCTCACTTGTACATGATTTTTGATATACAGACATACCCCCTCCCCCTTTTTTACCCTCTCTATCCTGGCGATATAAGGAAGACCCTTAAATGGTTGCCAGACAATCAAGAGAGCTGTTAAACCAAGTCTCTGAAATTCCTACAAAATCTAAATCCTCCTTGCACAATAGTAGCTCTAGTTCTGCCATCTTGTCCGCTAGACTCTCGGCATTGGCGAACATGCCACGTAGTTTAGACCGGTCGCATACTATGTCCTTATTGGGTGTTCTGAGGTTGCAAATGAGATTGTTATTGTATTTACTGAAAATTTGGCCCAGTTCTCCAGGAACCAGGCCATCTGTTTAGCCACTCGTTTACTTCCCTAACCTCCATCTGCCTTTCTGGTGTGGCTCGAAGTACCTGTAGTATTTCTGAGAAAACTACCTTGGAGGTGCTTTTCCTCAATTTAGCCCCTAAAATCATTTTTTAGGACACTCCATCAATCTCTGACTTTGTCATTGTTGCCAACAGACATCATAATAGCCGAGTCTTCCCCAGCCCCTCCCAGTAATCTGTCCACCAGATCCATGATGTGCCGAACCCGAGCGCCCGGTAGACAACATACAGTTTTGTGCTTCAGGTCTTTGTGACAGATTGCTCTCTCTGTCCTTCTAAGAATTGAGTCCCCTACCACCAAAATCTGTCTTTCCTTTCCATTGGCTTTTCTCCCACCCTCACTGGAGGAGTTATACCCCTGGCAGCTAGGGGAGTCACTCAGCTCCAGCAGTGCTGGTCCCTGACTGGTTTCACCAATGTCACTCAATGGGGCATACTTATTGGGATGTTCCAGCCCAGGACCGGCCTCCCTGGAACTTTCCCCTCTATCCTTCCTGACTGTCACCCATCTACTCTGCTTTGGTGCCTGCCCCTCATCTCCACCTGCCTCTGTGCTGGCCCCTGCTGGCCCCTGCTGGCACCTGCTGGGTATGATCCCAACTCTCCTTTAGTTTAGAGTGTCTTCTCAGTGTTGACAGTTGCTTCCCTAGATTCAGAACCTGGGCTTCCAGGGAAACAGCGTGTTTACATTTTGCACAGCAGTATTCACCCTCGATCGGATGATGAAGAAAAGCATACATGCCGCAAGATATACACTGAGTCGCATGTCCCCACCCGCATCGTACCTATAGCATTGTAGTTATACCCTGTCCAAATTAACCGCTTCAGCCCAGAAGATTTTACCCCCTTCCTGACCAGAGCACTTTTTACAATTTGGCACTGTGTCACTTTAACTGACAATTGTGCGGTCGTGTGAAGCTGTACAGAACAAAATTTGCGTCCTTTTTTTCCCACAAATAGAGCTTTCTTTTGCTGGCATTTGATCACTTGTGCGGTTTTTATTCTTTGCACTATAAACAAATAAAGAGCAACAATTTAAAAAACAAACAATATTTTTTACTTTTTATAATATGCCCAAAAAATGTTTTTAAAAAATGAGTTTCTTCATCAGTTTAGCCCAATATCTATTCTTCTACATATTTTTGGTAAAAAAAAAAATTGCAATAAGGGATATTGACTGGTTTGCTCAAACATCATAGTGTCTACAAACTATGGGAAAGATTTATGACATTTTTATGGCATATATTATTTTTTTTTTTTTACTAGTAATGACGGCAGTCTGCAATTTTTAGCGGTACTGCGACACTGCGGCAGACAGATTGGCCAATTTTGACAAATTTTTGCTATAAAAATGCACTGATAACTGTGTAAATATCACTGGCAGGAAAGGGGTTAACACTAGAGAGCGATCAAGGGGTAAATGTGTTCCCTAGTTAATGTTTATAGCTAGGTAAAGCAGGTGGCGTAAGTGGCGCTACCTATAAATGGGGAACAAAGCTAATCCCCAACCAATAATGCACTCTATCGTACTAACAGTGCTAAAAGGAACCAAATAATGATAAATAATATAGCATCTGCATAGAATATATATAACAACACTGCGTATGTGATTAGAGCTAAATGTGCAAAAAATATTAGAATTGATCCTCTACGTGACATAGAAGCCAAATAACATAAAAAAAAAAAGGACATAAAAAATTGACATAAGGAATTCTAGTCCATCAATTAGTGACCAGTGTGCAAACCAAGGAATGGAAAATATGCCAACCAAAATTACATATGAAAAATAAAAGTAAAAATAAAAATAAAAAAGTCAAAAAAAACCCTAAGGTTGTTATAAAGTAAGTAAAGCTCCAAAATGACCAAGTGTTCAAAAAAAAACAAAAAAAAATAGGTGACTCTTGTGCTCAGCAGATCAGGTGACTCTAGTGTTCCCCCTCAAGGGTCCCCACTCACTGACTCCTGCTACCCCTGCAGGGTTAATAGGCATATGTAAATGACCGTAGATAATCTTCCTTAGCGGTTTACTGGTAGCCCCTCTCACTGGCTCCTCTCCCCGCTCCAGCAGACCAAGATATCCACACCGATCTCCTACTTCCACTTCCCCAGTCACAGCATCCAACAAAGAGGGTCAGAAGCTTTCCAGGACTGAGTCCTCATAGGAAAGAGGTATAGCTCCCATAGTGTAGTACCAACATTCAATTTTATTAAAAAAAGTTATAAATTATAATAAAACTTTCCCATCAAATGGGTAATTATTAAAATCAACTACAAACTATGGTCAAAAACAGCATAAAGCAGGGCCGGTTCACAGCGTGCATAGCAACTGTCCTCCAAGCTCCCTACTTCCGTACCGGAAATGACGTAAGTGCGTGGCTCCACCTTACATGTTTCATCATGGACGGGAGTGTTTATAACTGTATTGGGATGTGACTGACTGGGGGAGGAGAGATATCATTGTTCCTACTTACTAGGAACACACAATATGTCTCCTTTCCCGTGACAGAACAGGGATTTGTGTGTTTACACACACAAACCCCCATGCTGGCTCTCTTGCCTGCGATCGCTCGTGGCCAGGGGCGATCGTGCCCGCCGGGCACACGCATCGGGTCCCCCGCCATGCTGTGGGAACATGCGCCTCTGGCAGTTCCTAAAGAGAACAACATACCCATACGTTGCTTTTTGTGCAGCTGTGCCATTCTGCCAACGTATATCAGCATGAGCCTGTCGGCAAGTGGTTAACAACTAGCTTCCTAACATTAATACTCAACAATACACAGGTTCTCAATACTACAATACACAAGTACTCAACAATACAATACACAGGTACTCACAGCACACGTGCACCCACAGCCCACGTGCACTCACAGCCCACGTGCACTCACAGCCCACGTGCACTCACAGCCCACGTGCACTCACAGTCCAGTTAGACACAGGCAGGGAGTGGCTCAGGTTTTGTGGGCTGGGAGTGGCTCAGAGTAGCAGCTATGACTCACAGACAACATCACCTCACTGTCATCTGCAGGATGGAGCCCTTCAAGAAAGCATGAAGGATCTGGATAGGAGGCACAGGAGAAATCAGAGAGGACAGAAGGAGCTAGTACTGCCAGGCAAGTCTTCAGAAGGGAACCACCAGTCGCAGCCTGGAGGGCTAATGAGTGACATGTACAGTCAGGAGGACTGGAGAGGCATGCCAGAGAGCACTGAGAGGAAGCAGTCAGAGCTGGGTGTGAAGCCAGTAGGGAGGATTGCAATGTCACGGGCAGTGAAGTCAGGCAGCTGCAGCCAGGAGGGCTGGCAGGGATGGAAGAGGACTTACTGGGAGCAGTAGTCCACCAGTAGGACAGCTAGCACTAAAGAAACCTTCCATATTTTCTGCTACACTATATGAGCCCGCAGTCCCTGCCTGCAAAAGTCTATTGCTAAGGCCTGGCTGAGCCAGTGTCAGGCCTAAACAACATGTTCTAGAGCAGGGTGGCAGGTGGGCCACATCATTTGAGCTATTTCTACCCTTTCCAGAATTGTATGTATACTTTATTTCCTTATGCTTTTTTATTTCTCAGTGTCTGTACCAAATGTGACACTTTTTTGTTATCTTATAATAATGCTTACCTGTTAAAAAAAATACAGATACTTCAAGCTATACATACATATACACTATACAATCACGTACTGTGCAGGAATGCTTACCTGTCAATTCTCTGTGTCCTACACTGATGCCACCTTCTGCTAGAGCTGTAGTTCTTATAGACAGGATATCAGTCTGCCAGACAGAAAATTAAAGGAGCAGAAAGAGGTTGCAAGAATGAGTGTTGCAGCACCCAGTCCCAACCACTGTCAGAAAACAATTGATAAGAAGGAAAAACTGTAAGCGCAAATATTTGTGTACATGAAGTAAAATAGCAGGCAATAAGAGAAAAATAGCAGCTGAATAGTCCATACAGTAACAGTTTGTAGGGTGAGGTGGCGGGAGGCAGCTGTCCTCAGAGAAAAGCCAGCTCTGTAAGCAGATTGAGGAAGAGGGAGGGACACAGGAAGCGCCAACCTGAGTGTAGTATATAAGATATGATTTATTAGCAAAGTAAGTAATGCACTTACAGGAAATAGCATAAAAACAGGCTCATCTGTAAATGGTGGTGTTTGCAGGTGTAGATTGGCATCCAAAATCAGCATCCATGGATCTGGCAGATGACTAGGGGAGCTTGAATCGGTCCTGTGGCCACCAGGAAGTCCGTCTGGGCTGCCGTGGAGCGCAGGGAGATGACTTCACCAGGAAACAGAAAGACACCAGGGCAGAAACAACTGAATAAAAGAGTCTACATGCTCGGAGCATCAGCTCCTTCTACAGGCCTATGGGGGAAGTGCTGGGATGGTGGTATTTATATGTCAGGGCTGGTCATTGGACAACAGGCTCCAGCACACCTAATGGTCATGTGATCGCTAATTGGCCAGACACTGAATATTAAACCTATCCAGGGATGTTTAAGAGCACAGCAAAATGTAAATGTGAAACTAAATGTCCATATAAGTATCCATAAATAAAAAAGAGAAGGGGGATAATAATAATATCTCTCTCAAAGTCACAACATGTATACATGTATAAATAGTGTATAGACGCACATGTATTAAATGATAAAATAATAATAATAATAATAATAATGAAAATAATTCAGAAATGATAATTAAGAAATCATAAAAGGCATTGTTAGACAAATTAGATTGCCCATATATGCCCATACATACATATATGCACATAAATATACATATGTACAAGCAATCATACATATGCAAAACAATAATAATGACCATCATAACTACAATAAAATATGTATAAAGAAATAGTATTTTGGGGATATAGCGTATACATACTGTATAATACAATGGCATTAGTATAATAATAGTAATAATAATACTACTACTAATACCCACATGTAAAACACATATACAGCCAACCACAGGTCTGGTAGAAAATTATTGGGGTGTGCAGATGGAGAAATCCATGTTCCCACCAGACTTTTTAGTCATGATGTTTCAAACACGAATACAGATCTGGTGCCTCCAAGAACCCCCCCATGCCTATCACAGTTAACCCCAATATTCCCATTCTATCGCAACCTCCTACTGATAAGATGGGCCTTGCTGATCAACCATCATTAAACTCCCCCTTAGCCCCCAATACCACATCTGATTGCCCACCTTTGCCCCCAAACATACATTTTTTAGTAGTAGGCTCCCCTCCGAGCCTAAGCAAAAGAAAGCACACAGAAGAGGAAGGGGGGGGGCAGAGGAAGAAAGAAAAGAGAAAATAAGAAAACTATAAAAAATTTAAATTTGTCTTGCATGGAGCTGTCAACCCATGACAACTCCCTACTTAGTAGAGGACTCACGTTTGCTCCAACTACTCAGCCAAATCCCTTTACACTATTCAAGGATCTAAACAAATTTATTAGGGATCTGACAGTCCAGAGATTCTATAGTATCCAAGCAGCTAAGAACCCATTACCCATAGACCCAAAGGGTTCTGAATGCCCATCCCCAACTATTACTCCCCTGAATGATACAGATCTTCTATCTCTTGCCTACTTCGAGGATTTATATGTAGAAAGTCATCATGATGATGAATTAGATTGGCTGACCCAACATTATCTTACATCCCCATCTATCACACATACTAATCTACGCCCCAAGTCAATTTTCAATCCAACTCATTGTAAAGGCCCTTACCTCATCCAGATGTGTAAACCTGTCCTTTCCCAAACCCATCTCAGGTCTAATCTTAGTGTAATGGAACGCCAATCTCTAGAACAACTTATGATAAATGATGCCATCATCATAAAACCAGCTGACAAGGGGAGTACTATAGTGGTCCAGGATAGGATTACTTACAGGAATCTATCAGATTATTATCTGATGCCAGCACATATAAAATCCTACCAAATGATCCAACCACCCAGTATTCCACTGAAGCTGCAGATATTATCCGTAGAGCCCGAGAGTATAACATAATCTCTAAATTGAGGCCAGTTTCATCAAGAAAAATTTCTATAGAACACCATATTTTTATAATTTAACAAAAATGCATAAAGATTCCACCAACCCCCCTGGACGTCCCATAGTCACAGCCATGGACAGTGTCACAAGTGGATTCTAAGTATATATCGACCAAATCTTGCAGCCGCTGGCCTAAAATCTATCATCCTACATTCATTACGGTCCCCATCTACTTGAGATGCTAAAACCATACACTTAGGAACCCACATACCAGTGGCGTTACTTGGATGTAGCATCCTTATATACCTCTATTTCCCATGATGTTGGCTTCCAAGATGTTGAACATTTCTTATCTGAAGACCCACTCACCAATCCTAGACAAGCTTCCTTCATCTTAGAGTCACTCATGTTTTGTTTAAAAAAAAAAGTTTTGATTTCAACAGCATAAACTATCTTCAAATCAATGGCACAGCCATGGGCGCTAATTTTGCACCAAGCTATGCAACCTTAACTATGGGCCGACTTCCTGGTGGCCACAGGACAGATTGAGGCTCCCCCAGTCATCTTCCAGATCCGTGGATGCTTGTTTTGGATGCCGATCTACACTGACAGACACCACCATTTACAGATGAGCCTGTTTTTATGCTATTTCCTTTAAGTGTATTACTTACTTTGCTAATAAATCGTATCTTATATACTACACTCAGGCTGGCACTTCCCGTGTCTGTACCTCTTCATCAAACTGTCAGAAAACCACCTGGATCTGAAGGATGCCAGGATTTTGTTCACGTCCCTGGATGTCCTGGGGAATCTGGGACTGTTGGGAGGTATGGTATTGATGTCAAGGCATTTTAATGTGAAATGCAACACAAATCACTTCCAATGCAGCCTTAAAACTGTCATCCAAAATGCACCATTTAAGTAAATAAGAATTTGCTAAGCTGCACTTTAATGCATTTGATGCCCTTTTCATGCATGTCAAGGGTTGGAAAAGAATGCCCATTTACAAATGCCCTAAGATGTAGACAGTGCTTCAGAAGGTGGCACATAAGAAGAAGGAGAGAGCACTATAAAAGCACTGTTAAGAAAGTTGAAACACCCCTTGACAGTGGTTGATAAACTAGTCCTGCACCAGGGAACCTGGGCGGCAACTTTCAGCCAGGAGGATTGAAAAACTTCCCTGAGCTTTGGATCACACTCTATGGCCAAAACTATGTAACAAAGTTGTCTGGGGCCCCCAATACAGTAATTTCATTAAAAATCCATGGAGGGCTGACTACCTACTCAACACACAACAGGGTCACAGGTTTTCTCAGCGCTTTTTCCCAAACAGGAGACCCATCACTACCCCTGGGTGAGCCAACATTCCTTCTCCTGACCACCATCATTCATGTACTTGAGCCAGTGCCCATGCCTACTTCTTTTTCCTTGGGAAAAGGCCACTGGATGGATACGGTGCACTCTGCTTCCTTCTGGAGATTTTTTACTTGTGTAACAGGCTTCACAACAGTCTTCACAGCATGGTATTTAGCAGTTCAAAAGCAACATAACATATAACACTCCATTACAGCATGGTCCCATCAAACATGGTTGGTTCTACACAGTGCTAGACCCATCCCAGAGTTCTGTCTCTTAAGTGTGCTCCAGTTTCCTGGCATAACTCACTGGGAAAGAAGACCATAGCATTCCCCCAAGGGGGAAGGCAAATACTAAATAGTCTACATTTGATGACATAATCCTGGAACTCCCACAGGGGCTTAGACAATATTCATCCTTGGTACTTGCCTCCTTACTATACTACCACCAACTACAACCCTTCCTGGTCCTCAACTCTCCATGTCTGTTATACCCCTATCCACAGTATGAAGGAGATGGGGACCTCTAGAGGGGAAAAATAAAATGGTACCCCAAACCCAATGGGGACACTAATGGGGTTCCAAAACTTGGTGAGCAATAGAGTGGGGGTTGTGTGAGAGAAGAAGAAGTCAGTGTGGAAGGAGGGATAAAGTGCAATAAAGTAGCAGAAAAGTGTACAAGCAGGAACAGAGATTTTGGTGTGAATGAACAGAAAGTAGTGTAACAGAGAATATTGCAAGAGTTAGGAAAAAACAGGGAAGTAAGGGCAATGTGGAAATAGAGCAGTTAGAGTTAGCCATGTAGAATTTAGATGCCTTTAAAATAAGAAAGTAATATGATCAAACCTGAAGGCAGAATTGTTATTATTGCTGAATAAAGTATTGTGACCATAGCACAGAACTGGGCACATGGATACAGTCGATAAGGATAGCCTAGAGAGAGAAAGGTTATTAAATTAAAGCAGACACCATTTTGAGATTAGGTTGGCTATGCATTAAATCGGTACACTCACTAGATTGTTATTCTTTAGCTTCATTTGAAGACTTTGTTAGCCCCATCCAAAGTTCCACACCACCTATTTAATAAAGACAGAATCAGTAAAAAGTCAATGGTGTCACCTTGAGGAAGTTCCCTCCCTAGTTAACTATGGTCCATAACACCTAAAAGCAACACAGAATGTTAAACGGGTGGAGAATATTTCACCTGTTCACAAATAGGAAAGTTCTATCAGGAAAATACACTTTAATGCCATGGTAGTGAAAGAAGTATAAAACCTAGGACATTATACAGGACTGTGTTTTTATAACTTCAAAGTATAACTAAATCCAAAACGTTATTTTTAGTTTTGGATGGAGACGAACACTTGTCAGTTTTTAGTGCTGTCTGTGCCCTCATTAAGGAGCCTCATCCTCTCTAATTGTCCTGTTTACTATTATCATTAACCACTACAGATCCGCGCTATTGCCAAATGACGGCATTAGCGCGGACCTACATTTCCGGGACTACGTCTATTGACGTAGTCCCGGTTACGAGCAGCCTGCGCGCCCCCTGAGGGGCGCGCGCGGCGCGCTCTGTGATCGGCGAGTCCGTGAGACTCGCCTGATCACCGATCCGTGTAAGGGGTCGATCCCGACCCCTTATCACGTGATCAGCTGTCAGCCAATGACAGCTGATCATGTGATAGAACGGAGCCGGTAATCGGCTATTATTCCTCCTCGCGCTGACAGCGCGAGGAGAGAAAAAAAAAGCCGATCGCCGGCGGCCGTGATCGGGACATCAGTCCCGATCGCCGGCGGCCGTGATCGGGACATCAGTCCCGATCACGGCCATCAATACAAGGGACCACCTGCCACCTGCCTGTGCCCACCTGCCTCCCGCAGTGCCATCCTGAAATAAAATAAAAGCAAAAGTAAGTGCCCCCCGTCAGTGCCCCCCGTCAGTGCCCACAGTGCCCACAGTGCCACCCACAGTGCCACCCACAGTGCCACCCCACAGTGCCACCCACAGTGCCACCCACAGTGCCACCCAATCTGCCTCAAAGGTGCTGCACCCCAGTGCCGCCCATCAGTGCCCAGCAGTGCCGCCCATCAGTGCCCAGCAGTGCCACCTATCAGAGCCACCTATCAGTGCCACCTATCAGTGCCCATCAGTCCCATCTATCTGTGGTACCTATCAGTGCCCATCCGTGCCACCCATCCGTGCCACTTATCCGTGCCACCCATCCGTGCCATCTTATCTGTGCCCATCTTTGCCCATCAGTGCCGCCTTATCTGTGCCCATCGGTGCCGCCTTATCTGTGCCTATTAGTGCCGCCTTAACTATGCCTATCAGTGCCCACCGGTGCAGCCCATCAGTGCCCACCGGTGCAGCCCATCAGTGCCCACCAATGCAGCCCATCAGTGCCCACCAATGCAGCCTATCAGTGCCGCCTAATCAGCGCACTTCAATGAAGGAGAAAAATTACCCGTTTGCAAAATTTTATAACAAACTATTAAAACATGATTTTTTTTTTTTTTTTTTTTGCATCTTTTTTTGTTTGTTTAGCAAAAAATAAAACTCCGAGCTGTAACTAAATACCACCAAAAGAAAGCTCTATTTGTGGGAAAAAAATGATAAAAATTTCATTTGGGTACAGTGTTGTATGCCCGCGCAATTGTCATTCAAAGTGCATCAGCGCTGAAAGCTGAAAATTGGTCTGGGACTGAGGGGGGTTTAAGTGCCCAGTAAGCAAGTGGTTAAAAAGCAAAAAAAAAAAAAAAATCTAAAATTTTGGGTTGTCCCTAGAAAATCTGAGAGGGTAAGTCGTCCAATGGGCACAATAGTTCTGGTAACCTGGGGGGCCTTAACCACTTTCAGACCGGACCATTTTGCTGGTAAATGACCAGAGGTCTTTTTACACTTTGGCACTGCGCTGCTTTAACTGGTAATTGCGCGGTCATGCAATGTTGTACCCAAACAAAATTTGCGTCCTTTTCTTCCCACAAATAGAGCTTTCTTTTGATGGTATTTGATTGCCTCTGCGATTTTTATTTTTTGCGATATAAACGTAAAAAGACCGCAAATTTTGAAAAAAAATGATATTTTCTACTTTTTGTTATTAGAAAAATCCAATAAACTCAATTTTAGTCATACATTTAGGCCAAAATGTATTCAGCCACATGTCTTTGGTAAAAAAAAAGTCAATAATTGTATATTTATTGGTTTGCGCAAAAGTTGTCACATCTACAAACTAAGGTACGTTTTCTGCAATTTACGCAGCTTTTAGTTTACGACTGCCTATCTCATTTCTTGAGGTGCTAAAATGGCAGGGCAGTACAAACCCCCCCCAAATGACCCCATTTTGGAAAGTAGACCCCCTAAGGAAATTGATAAGAGGCATGTTGAGCCCATTGAATATTTTATTTTTTTGCCTCAAGCGATTGAATAATGACAAAAAAAAAAATTTTTTTTTTTTTTTACACAAAGTTGTCACTAAATGATATATTGCTCACACATGCTATGGGCGTATGTGAAATAACACCCCAAAATAAATTCTGCTGCTTCTCCTGAGTACGGGGATACCACATATGTGGGACTTTTTGGGAGCCTAGCCGCGTACGGGGCCCCGAAAACCAAGCACCGCCTTCAGGCTTTCTAAGGGCGTACATTTTTGAGTTCACTTCTCACTACCTATTACAGTTTTGAAGGCCATAAAATGCCAAGATGGCACAAAACCCCCACAAATGACCCCATTTTAGAAAGTAGACACCCCAAGCTATTTGCTGAGAGGCATGTTGAGTCCATGGAATATTTTATATTTTGCCACAAGTTGCGGGAAAATTACAAACTTTTTTTTTTTTTTTTTTTTTTTCACAAAGTTGTCACTAAATGATATATTGCTCACGCATGCCATGGGCATATGTGAAATGACACCCCAAAATAAATTCTGCTGCTTCTCCTGAGTACGGGGATACCACATATGTGGGACTTTTTGGGAGCCTAGCCGCGTACGGGGCCCCGAAAACCAAGCACCGCCTTCAGGCTTTCTAAGGGCGTTACAGTTTTGAAGGCCATAAAATGCCAAGATGGCACAAACCCCCCCCAAATGACCCCATTTTGGAAAGTAGACACCCCTAAATTTAGGGGTACACTAGTGAGACTAGGTAATAAATGGCGGGTGCCCTGAAACTATAAAAAAATAACTAACCAACCAGCGTCACCTGTAACAGTTATATGGTGATCACTGGTGAAAGGGTTAACTAGGGGGCAATCAGGGGGCTTTATGCGGTAGTATATGGGGGTCCCTGGCGCTATAAAAAGCTGCGGCGAACCTAAATACCTACCTGCCTAACTAGCGTCACCTGTGACACTAATACAGCGATCAGAAAAACGATCGCTTATTAGGCTGGGTTCACACTGGAGCGATGCGGGAACGCCACGAATGCGCGGCGGGTTCCCGCATCGCATGCCTCCCGGCGGCAGTTCACACTGCCCTATGCGAACTGCTGGGAGTGTCAGTGAAATGTTACTGACACCCCCAGATCAGTTCGCATATCGCAGTGCGATCTGCAAACTCGGATCGCATGGTGTGAACACCCATGCGATCCGATTCTGCTGCGGGCCAAAAAAAGGGTCCCGTGCGAATTTGTGGCGGGTGCGGCGGGTGTGGCGGGTGCGGCGAATGGCTGAACTCGAATCGCACAGAGATCGGATGTGATTTGCACTGCAGTGCGGTGCGAATCACATTCGTTCTCATAAACCGCTGCAATGTGAACCCAGCCTTAGTGACACTGGCGACGGGGGGTGATCACGGGGTTAAACCTTTATTGGGGGGGTTAGGGGGGTACATTAGAACTAAAGGGGGCTAACTCTAACTGCCCTAACAGTTATTACAGTCACAAATGACACCAATGCAAAAAAAAAAAAAAAAAAAATGACATTGGTGTCACTGTGACTGGGGGGCAGGGGTAATTGGGGCGGTGATCGGGGGGTAAAGGGGGGGTGTGAGTGTGCCTGGCATGTTCTACTGTGTGTGTAGAGTGTTGGTGCAACTCACCGATCCGCTCTCCTCCGTGTCGGAACGAAAAATACCGACACGGAGGAGAGAATACATCACTTCCTCTCCTGTGTTTACATTACAGGAGAGGAAGTGATGTCACGGGGGATTCCTATTCGTCGGGAGCGATCGCGAGGGGGTGGCCATGAACGAATGGCCGTCCCCTCGTCCGGGATCGCTCCCGCACGAATACCGACCGCCGCAGGCACCGGGCGGGGGCCCGATCGGGCCCCCGACCCGCGGGAGGCAAGGGACGTACATGTACGCCAATATGCCTGCCCGTGCCATGCTATCGACGTACATCGTCGTGCGGCGGTCGGCAACTGGTTAAGGAATCCCTCAGTTTGCAGGGATTTCCCGATTTGCGATGAAACAAGAAGTAAAGGGAAATTTCAGCAATGGGACACAGATGCCACTGGTCCAAATCATTTGGTGGAGGGGGGATTATGATGTGGGTTTGTTTTTCAGGAGTTGGATTTGGCCTCTTAGTTTCAGTGAAGGGAACGCTTAAGGCAGGGATCCTCAAACTACGGCCCTCCAGTTGTTGCAAAACTACACATCCCATGAGGCATTGTGAAACTCAGACATCCACAGACATGACTAGGCATGATGGGAATTGTAGTTCCTAAACAACTGGAGGGCCATAGTTTGAAGACCCATGGCTTAAGGCATCAGCATACTAATACATTTTGGACAATTTCCTGCTCCCAACTTTGTGGGAACAGTTTGGGGATGGCCCCTTCCTGTTCCAACATGACTGTGCACCAGTGCACAAAGCATGGTCCGTAAAGATATGGATGAGCGGTTTGGGGTGGAGGAACTTGACTGGCCTGTAGAAGATCCTGACCTCAACCCGATAGAACACCTTTGGGATGAATTAGTCTGGAGACCAGGAGCCAGGCCTTTTCATCCAACATCAGTATCTGACTTCACAAATGTGTTTCTGGAAGAAGGTCAATCATTCACATAGACACACTCCTAAACCTTGTGGAAAACCTTCCCAAAAGAGTTAAAACTGTTATAGCTGCAAAGGGTGGGCCAACTCAATATGGAACCCTACAGACTAAAACTGGGATGCCAGTAAAGTTCATGTGTGTGTAAAGGCAGACGTCCCAATACTTTTGACAATATAGTGTATGTCTTACCATTATTTGGATTGTGTTTTCTTTAAGGGGCAAAAAGAAGCAGGGTGAAGTACTCAGGGATTCTCACCTGTGGAAGGTGAGGGGTTCTGAGGTGATCTGGTAGAGAGGGAAAACTGTATTACAGTTTTCCCAGGATTGGTAAGTCCTGAAATGGGTCCTGGAATTCGGAGGAATGGAGGAATTCTGGGTGAGAAAGATCCTCCAGCCTTGTCTACAGATATTTTGGGACTGTAAGGTTCAACCCACCTCAGAAAGAGGACTGGAAAGAGCAAGAAGCAGCTAGCATGTTTCCATGACGTGTTGTGTGGAGCAGGACGCACTTGTGATAAAGGGCTTGTGGGCTGTTTGGTTACTAAGGCACTGCTGAGCTGTGGGAACCTTTTCTTTGGACCCCTGGAGCAGGCGGGGACTTTAAACCCTTTTAAGGGACAAGTTTATGCTGATGGTAAGCCAAGTTTTTGCTTTGGTTGATGCTTTGTTTTTTTCATGCTGACAAATAAGCTGTTTTTGTTTGTCCTTTTTGAAGGGGCATATAGAAAGCACAAACACTAGATCCCATTTATAAACATCCCTCTATGCATTTTCTTAGTGGGGTGAAAGTGACCATGTCTCTACAAACAAAGCCCATGCTGTAAAAGATAATCATGTATACTTACTGTATATTTCCTGCAAACTAATGACTGCATTACAGAGGACCAACCGGCACTGGAAGACAATAAAAAGAGGGAAGGGAACCTGTGTATCACATGACCATCTCAAAGACAAAGATAGGATATACTGGGGAGGATATACTAGGGGTGATGGGAGATAGCCCCTAGATGGGCTTCACATTCTACAAGCTGTAGCTAAATCACATTGCTTTGACACTTATTTCTCCATCTTTGCATATTGAGCTTACCTGTAAAGCAGAGACATGTGCTGCTGGGACATGTGGACAGCTTTGCATTACTCTGTGCCCAAAGATGCTTTAGGATATTGTGGCAGCAGGCAGGTAAAGTCACCTGGTTGTATCCAGGATGGTAAATATGTGTGTCCTCGATTCAGGCTTTATGCAGACTTTTACAATTAGAGGGGAAGAGTTAATGAGCCCAGCTGAAGTAAGTGGGCTCATTAAGACCTCTACAAAAAACCCCAGCATGCTTAGGGAGATGCTCCATCCTGGAACCAGTTTTGTGTGTATAGACTGGGGAGTCTGAGATCTGTTCTGTGCGGTGAGTTAACGCCTGTGTGGCAAACCCCTACAATAGAGACAGGGACTGGGGCAGCACAAGGCTGCACCCAGTTGTTAGACAGGGAGTCTACGTGTGTAGTTAGAGGTCAAGCTGACCAGGATTTATTTTCTTGTTTAATTTTGTTTGGCTGTTATATGTATCACTGCATGTAGCCTAAATAAACCGGATCTTTTGTTTTTTGAACCTACACCGCTGTCTGCTGTGCCTGACTTTGTGTTGTGAACCCATCCAGGGGGTCACACACACCCGCTGCCAAACTAACCCCTCACAGTTGGTGGAGAATTTCGGCACTTTTTTTTTTGTTAAGGCCAGCATGGAGGAGATACTGAGACAGCTGGCTCTAGCAAATGCAAACCAGCAACAAGCAAATGCAAATCAGCAGCAAACAAATGCAGGTTTACAAAAGAGCCTTGCAGCCCAGCAGCAGATAAATGCAACTTTGCAGCAGAGTTTGGAAAATCAGCAGAAGGCTCACCAGCAGAGTTTGGAAGCTCAGCAACAAGCCCAGCAGCGATCTGAAGCCCGCTTCATAGACCTGTTGCAGAAGCAAGAGCAGAATTTTCAACAGAAAATAGAGACATTAATACAGCAACGTCCGCAGACCAATGAAGCAAGTGGTTACAATAATACCGCATCCTTTGGTGTGAGCCGTTTACTGACAAAAATGACTGGAGAGGATGATCCGGAGGTGTTTTTGACCACATTTGAAAGGACTGCTGAAAGGGAAAAGTGGCCTAAGGAGCAATGGGCTGGACTGGTGGCCCCTCTGTTAACTGGGGAATCGCAGAAAGCTTATTATGACCTAGAGCCTGACCAAGCAAAAGACTATGTGGTGCTAAAAGCAGAAATATTGGCACGGCTGGGTGTCACCCTGGCCGTCCGGGCTCAGCGTGTGCATAACTGGACTTTTCAGGTTGGAAAACCTCCCAGGTCTCAAATGTATGATCTCATTCACCTGAGCAGGAAGTGGCTGCAGCCAGAGACTTTGACTGCACCAAACATTGTGGAACGTGTGGTTATGGATCGTTTCCTGAGAGCTCTTCCTACTGCCATCCAAAAATGGGTAAGCCATGGAGACCCAGAAAATGCAGATAAACTTGTGGATCTGGTTGAGAGGTACTTGGCTACAGAGAACCTGACCACCTCTTCCAGGGACTCACGGACTTTCCCCCCTAAGACCAGATCATCCCCAGTGACGGGTAAGATGACTCCAAGGGGTGAGGGTGGAGAGAGTGAGAGGGTGGGAGTTCTACCTAAGGTCTGGCGGGAGCAGCCCAGGAAGCCCATGCTGCAAGAGGCAGCGAAAAAGATTATTTGCTACCGCTGCCGGCAATAGGGACATATTGCAGCCAATTGCCCAGTTGTGGATGAGCCTATGCAATGTGACTTTATAAGGGAGAGACGTCAGTCGCTGTTTGCGACAGTTGCATATAGTTACATAGTTACATAGTTAGCCAGGTTGAAAAAAGACACAAGTCCATCCAGTTCAACCTTAAAAACAAATAAATAAAATAAAAAATAATCGTACAATCCAGATACCCAATTTTATGCTCACAATTGATCCAGAAGAAGGCGAAAAAAAAACCCAGCAGAGCATGCTCCAATTTACTACAGCAGGGGAAAAAAATTCCTTCCTGATCCCCCAATAGGCGATCAGATTTTCCCTGGATCAACTTTACCTATGTTAGTACCTAGTTATATTATGTACCATCAGGAAAGTATCCAAGCCTTTCTTAAAGCAATCTACTGAACTGGCCAGAACCACCTCTGGTGGGAGTCTATTCCACATTTTCACTGCTCTAACTGTGAAGAAACCTTTCCGTACTTGAAGCTGAAATCTCTTTTCCTCTAGACGTAAAGAGTGCCCCCGTGTCCTCTGGGTTGACCGTACAGAGAACAACTCAACACCAAGTTCACTATATGGACCCCTAATATATTTGAACATGTTAATCATATCCCCCCTTAATCTCCTCTTCTCAAGAGTGAATAAATTTAGTTCCTCTAATCTCTCCTCATAGCTGAGTTCCTCCATGCCTCTTATCAGTTTGGTTGCCCTTCTCTGCACTTTCTCCAGTTCCCCGATATCCTTTTTGAGAACTGATGCCCAAAACTGAACGGCATATTCCAGGTGAGGTCTTACTAATGATTTGAACAGGGGCAAAATTATATCTCTTTCTCTGGAGTCCATACCTCTCTTAATACAAGAAAGGACTTTGCTCGCTTTGCAAACAGCAGCTTGGCATTGCATGTTGTTATTGAGCTTATGGTCTACCAAAACCCCCAGATCCTTCTCCACTATGGATTCCCCCAGTTGTACTCCCCCTAGCATGTATGATGCATGCATATTCTTAGGCCCCAAGTGCATAACTTTACATTTATCAACATTAAACCTCATCTGCCACATAGTCGCCCAATTAGACAGTGTATTGAGGTCGGCTTGTAAATTGGAGACATCCTGTAAAGACGTTATTGCACTGCATATCTTGGTGTCATCTGCAAAGACAGAAATGTTACTTTTGATGCCAGACCCAATATCATTTATAAAGATGTTAAAAAGTAAGGGTCCCAACACTGAACCTTGGGGTACACCACTGATAACCTTAGACCATTCAGAGTAAGAGTCATTAACCACGACTCTTTGAATTCTGTCTTCTAGCCAATTTTCTATCCATTTACAAACTGATATTTCCAAACCTGTAGACTTTACCTTACACATGAGCCGTGTGTGCGGAACTGTATCGAATGCTTTTGCAAAATCCAAGTATACCACGTCCACCGCCACCCCTCTGTCCAAGGTTTTACTTACCTCCTCATAAAAAGAAATCAGATTTGTCTGACAACTTCTGTCTTTCATGAATCCATGCTGTCTGTTGCTTAAAGTGTTATTGTTCAGCAAGAACTCGTCGATGTGGTCTTTTATTAAACGCTCCAGTATCTTCCCAGCTATAGAAGTTAAGCTAACAGGTCTATAGTTACTTGGTAAAGACTTTGATCCCTTTTTAAATATAGGCACCACGTTCGCCCTGCGCCAATCCAGTGGGACTATTCCCGTCATTAATGAGTCCCTAAAAATTAGATACAATGGCTCTGAAATTACAGAGCTCAATTCTTTTAGGATCCGTGGGTGGATGCCATCAGGTCCAGGTGCTTTATCCACCTTTATTCTGTCTAAGTATTTCTGGACCATATCCCTTTTGAGCCATTGTGGATTTGGGGCTGTGTCACTACCACCCCCATTATGGACATGAGCTCCCCCATGCTCTTTTGTGTACACAGAGCTGAAGAAAGTGTTTAATAAATTAGCCTTCTCTTTGTCCCCAGTCACCAACTCTAGATTGTTTTGTAAAGGGCCTACATGCTCAGACTTTACTATTAATATATTTGAAGAATTTTTTGGGGTTTGTCCTACTATCTTTTGCAATCTGTCGTTCGTTTTGAATTTTTGCATCCTTGATTTCCTTTTTACATATACTGTTAATTTCTTTGTAACATTTAAATGACACTAGTGATCCTTCATTTTTATATTTTTTAAAAGCTCTTCTCTTACAGTTTATAGCTTTTTTAACTTTGGCCGTGAGCCACATAGGTTTTGTTTTTAGCCTTTTAAACTTATTGCCCATGGGAATATACTTTGCAGTGAGGTCCCCAACAGTCTTTTTGAAGAATTCCCATTTCTGTTCTGTGCCCATTGAAGCGAATATTCTCTCCCAGTCTAAGTCCTGGAGAGTAGCCCTCATCCTTGGAAAATTAGCTCTCTTGAAGTTAAGTGTTTTTATCTTACCCGTATGTATTTCTTGTTTAGCGCTAACATCAAAGGAAATCATGTTATGATCACTGCTACCCAGGTGTTCCTTTATCTGGACATTAGTAATAAGCTCTGCATGGTTTGAGATTACCAGGTCCAACAGAGCATCATTCCTAGCTGGGGCCTCAATAAACTGGACCATAAAATTGTCCTGTAATAGGTTTATCATTTTTTGTCCTTTAACTGTCCCAGCAGTGCCATTACTCCAGTCAATTTCTGGGTAGTTAAAATCCCCCATTATTATCACTGTCCCAGCCCTTGCAGCCCTTTCCATCTGTGCAAGGAGCTGAGTCTCCACCTCCTCATTCACATTGGGTGGTCTATAACAAACTCCAACGATTAACTTTGAACTACCCCCATCTAAATGCAGTTCCACCCATAATGCTTCGGACTCATCACACTCTCCATCCACCAGGTCCTCTTTCACACTTGCTTTGAGATCACTTCTCACATAGAGACAGACCCCGCCACCTTTCCTTTTTACCCTGTCTCTCCGAAAGAGTGCATAGCCAGGAATATTAATAGCCCAGTCATGTGAGGATTGAAGCCAAGTTTCAGCAATACCGATTACATCATAGCTCTCCTGATGCACCACAGCTTCCAACTCACCTATTTTGCTTGGCAGACTTCTGGCATTGGTGAATAAACACTTTAATGCATTATTACATTTTGCTCTGGTGTTTTTCACATTATTTTTAGTAGTACAAATTGCACTATAGTTTTCAATGGCTGTTTGCAACATGCACTGCCATTCGGGGACCTGAGAGACATTTATGTAAAATGTGTATTAATGGTAGGCATGTTGATGTGTTGCTAGATTCAGGTAGCCTGGTAACATTGATAAAAGCTGAATTAGTTACTACAGAGGTCTCTGGGAAGAACAGGGTGGCTGTTATTTGTGTGCATGGGGACACCCGAGAGTATCCTGTAACTTCAGTGTTTTTTGAGACCCCCAAAGGTAACCTCTCTCATCAGGTGGGGTTAGTGTCTCACTTACCACATGATGCTATTGTGGGAAGGGATTTTCCAAAATTCTGGGAACTCTGGGATTGTCCTGAGCCCCCCACTGGTGCCCCTATAGACCAGGAAGATGACCAGAATTCCCCTGGGAGTGGTGAGGACGCTCCTGAATTTCCCTTGTCGGTATTGGCGGGGGAAACTCGAGAAACTGGGGAGGAGCCAACATCCTCAGTTGAAAACATGCCGTCTGTGGAGTTTTCGGACCTTGAGGTTCACAGGGAAAATTTTGCCACAGAACAGTTAAAAGACCCCACCCTAATAAAGGCATGGGAAAATGTGGTGAAAATAGATGGCGAGTTAGTGAACCCAGATAAGACTTGCACTTACCCGTACTTCACTGTGGAAAGGGACCTGCTGTATCGAGTGGCTCAAAGGGCAGAAGAAACCATTGAGCAACTTGTGGTGCCCAAACCTTACAGGAAGTTGGTGTTAGAATTGGCCCATGGGCACATTCTGGGAGGTCATCTGGGGACCGAAAAAAACTGAGAGAGGGTACTGCAGAGATTCTATTGGCCTGGGGTCATGAAGGAAACAGAAAATTATTGTTCCTCCTGCCCTGTGTGTCAGAAGTCGGCACCTATGCCACATTTCCGTAACCCGCTGGTACCTCTTCCTATCATTGAGGTCCCCTTTGAAAGGATCGCAATGGATTTGGTAGGTCCGATAATGAAGTCCGCTAGGGGGCATCAGTACATTTTGGTTATATTGGACTATGCCACCCGTTATCCGGAAGCAATTCCTCTTCGAAATACCTCGGCCAAAACCATAGCCAAAGAGCTATCTCTTGTTTTTAGCCGCGTGGGTATTTGTAAGGAACTGCTTACGGACCAAGGTACACCCTTTATGTCCCGGGTTATGAAAGAATTATGCAAGTTGTACAAAGTGAAGCAATTGCGTACATCTGTGTATCACCCCCAAACAGATGGGTTGGTTGAAAGATTCAACAAAACCCTAAAACAAATGTTAAAGAAGGTGGTGGATAGAGATGGAAAGAATTGGGATTGTCTAATACCCTATCTGATGTTTGCCATTAGGGAGGTACCCCAATCCTCTACGGGTTTCTCACCCTTCGAGTTGCTCTATGGGAGACACCCAAGAGGGCTGCTGGATATCGCCAAGGAAACTTGGGAAAATGAGAGTTCTCCTCACAGGAGTGTGATTGAGCATGTTGCCCTGATGCAAGATAGAATTGCACAGGTAATGCCAATTGTAAAGGAACATTTAACCCAAGCGCAGTTAGCACAGCAGAGAGTGTACAACCGTGGGGCCAAGACACGTACTTTTTCCCCGGGGGATAGGGTCTTGGTGCTAGTCCCTACGGTTGAAAGCAAATTTCTGGCCAAATGGCAAGGTCCATATGAAGTAATTGAAAAAATTAGTGAGGTGAACTACAGGGTTAGACAGCCAGGAAGGCGAAAGCCGGAGCAGATCTATCACGTCAATCTGCTGAAAGCCTGGAGGGATAGGGAATCCCTAGTCGCAGAGACTTTGTCACAAGTACAGCCTGATTGCTTAGTTCCTGAGGTTGGAATAGCAGACACCTTATCGAAAGCCCAACAACAGGAGGTTAAAGAGTTTGTACTTCGTAACAAAGAGATTTTCTCTGAGCTTCCGGGACAAACATCTGGCGTAGAGCATGACATTATCACCCCGCCAGGAGAAAGGGTAAAACTAAAACCTTATAGAATACCAGAGGCCCGACGGGAGGCAATACGTGGGGAGGTTCAAAGGATGTTGGATTTGAGTGTGATAGAGGAGTCCCAGAGTGACTGGTCCAGTCCTATCGTACTAGTGTCCAAACCTGATGGGAGCTGGCGGTTTTGTAACGATTTTCGACAATTAAATAAAGTTACAAAATTTGACACCTACCCCATGCCGCGTATAGATGAGTTAATTGACCGGCTGGGAACAGCCCGATATATGACAACTCTTGATCTCACCAAAGGGTATTGGCAAATTCCCCTGGCCGAGTCGGCCAAGGAGAAAACTGCGTTTGTAACCCCAGATGGGGCATTCCAATATAAGAGAATGCCGTTTGGGTTACAGAATGCACCGGCAACATTCCAGCGGAAAATGGATAAGATTCTGAGGCCCCATCAGAAATATGCTGCAGCTTACCTGGATGATGTGATTATCCATAGCACAGACTGGGTCTCACATTTGCCAAAAGTACAAGCAGTCCTAGACTCTATCCGGGAAGCTGGGTTTACGGCCAATCCAAAGAAGTGTACCATTGGACAGGAGGAGGCCAAATATCTTGGGTACACTATTGGGAGGGGGGTGATAAAACCCCAAGTCAATAAAGTCGAGGCCATACAGAGTTGGCCACGTCCCAACAGCAAGAAACAGGTACGAGCCTTTCTGGGAATCGCTGGCTATTATCGACGATTCATTCCCCATTTTGCTTCTCAGGCTGTGCCCCTCACCAACCTGACAAAAGGGAAAGAGTCGGTTATGGTTAAATGGTCCCCAGAGGCTGAGGAAGCATTTCAGTCCTTAAAAACAGCCTTATGTAGCCAGCCAGTGTTGTACTCACCAGACTTCTCTAAGGACTTTGTTGTACAAACTGATGCATCAGACGTTGGGTTAGGAGCAGTGTTATCCCAGGTCTGGAACGGGGAAGAGCACCCAGTCATTTACCTCAGCAGGAAGTTAAAGTCCCATGAGGTAAATTACTCCACGATTGAGAAGGAATGTTTAGCAGTGAAGTGGGCTCTAGATTCCCTTCGGTACTATCTGCTAGGTAGGCACTTTGACCTGGTGACTGATCACGCTCCTTTAAAGTGGATGGCTCAGAACAAGGAGACCAATAGAAGGGTAAATAGGTGGTTCCTGGCCCTACAGGAATTTAACTTTACAGTTAAGCATCGCCCTGGTGTTAAAATGGGGAATGTGGATGCTTTGTCTCGGATACATGCGTGTCTGACTGCTGGTGTTACAACCCCAAGGTTGAAACAAGAGGGGGGGGGTATGTGGCAGCAGGCAGGTAAAGTCACCTGGTTGTATCCAGGATGGTAAATATGTGTGTCCTAGATTCAGGCTTTATGCAGACTTTTACAATTAGAGGGGAAGAGTTAATGAGCCCAGCTGAAGTAAGTGGGCTCATTAAGACCTCTACAAAAAACCCCAGCATGCTTAGGGAGATGCTCCATCCTGGAACCAGTTTTGTGTGTATAGACTGGGGAGTCTGAGATCTGTTCTGTGCGGTGAGTTAACGCCTGTGTGGCAAACCCCTACAATAGAGACAGGGACTGGGGCAGCACAAGGCTGCACCCAGTTGTTAGACAGGGAGTCTACGTGTGTAGTTAGAGGTCAAGCTGACCAGGATTTATTTTCTTGTTTAATTTTGTTTGGCTGTTATATGTATCACTGCATGTAGCCTAAATAAACCGGATCTTTTGTTTTTTGAACCTACACTGCTGTCTGCTGTGCCTGACTTTGTGTTGTGAACCCATCCAGGGGGTCACACACACCCGCTGCCGAGCTAACCCCTCACAATATAATGGGGTGGATTTGCTAAAGTCTGTGTACTTTGGAAGTGCAGTTGCACTAATTTTCCCCAGAGCTTAGTAAATATGGTAAAAAAATAAAATAAAATTATATTTTTGCTTGCACATGATTAGATGATTGAAATTAGCAGAGCTTTAACACATTCAGGGCTGGTGCTACCACTAGGCAAACTAGGCAGCCACCTAGGGCGCACTGCCGCCTAGGGCACCCAGCCACATGTGTTCCCACTCTCTTCTCTCTGCAGCAAGCAACTAAGTCTCAGCATCAGCAGGCAGCCACCGCACATAGTGGCAGAGGCATGGTGGTGGAGGACTGTGTCTGTGTCCGGAATCCCGAATGAATGGAAGCAAGAAAACATTCATTGATGGGCACTGGTGAGGCTACATTTGATGGTCCCTTCATTAAAAATGTGGGGTATACATGGGCAGGGCAAAGGGGGTGGAGTTGGGGGGAGGGGCAAAATGAGGTTTCGCCTAGGGTGTGAAAAATCCTTGCACCATCCCTGACCACATTTACTAAACTCTGGGGAAAATGAGTGCAACTGCACCTGCCAAGTGCAATGTCAATTTGCCTTTAGTAAATACACCCCGCTTTTGGAAAGTGACTTACTTAACATAGTAGATGCAAAGTTTGCTATAACTAAGTGAGATGACAATCTATTGGTTTAGCATTGAGATGAATGGGGATTGTTATCTACAACATTTTTGAGACAAAGCAGTTGTTTCTCATACCTTTTAATGTTGAAATGTAATTGTTGAGCTGCACATGTGTTTGCGCTCTATTGAGAAAACGGTCAGATTGGCAAGTTCTAAGTTGGTGTTCATTTACATTTTCCCATGATTATTTTTCTTGATATTGCAGTTAATAGAACGTGCTCATCCTCGTGAACTACTCGAAGATGATTGGCATCACTTGGCGAAACTTTCATGTTGTCACACAGAGCTTTCTTGGGCTATTGTCATGTATAGTGTGTTTGTCTAATTAAAACTTGTTCATTTTGCAGCCTCCTGCTGCTTCCTGTGAGTGTTAGGGCTGATGGGTCTGAGGACAATCAAAGCAGAAGAACATTAACCACTTAGAATGGATTTACAATCTCAAAATGCTGTACTAATTAGAATTTGGCAGCAGTGAAGTCACATGAAAAATATTTGTGCACATAAGATATGAGAATAAATAGAAATATAACAAAATTTCTGCCAAGGGAACAAAGTACACCCACAGACCACAGCACCCCATCAAACCCCTCAGAGAAAAAGTGAAAGCAAATTAATTACCCCAGTGCTGGAAGTCCTATTACAGGCTGAGGAGCTGAAAAGTGACTAATTACCCCCATAATAAAGGTCCTGATGTAGCTTGTAGATCTGTATTTTACTCTATATTTATAACCCTTCTGTTTTGGACAAAAATAGGAACATAATTACTATCTCCCTTCCCTAATGCTCTAATTATGAACACCTCCTGTGTCTGGTACATACTTAACATCAGAACACAAAAAAATGTAATTTAAAAGCTAAGAAGGGACAGAAAGAGAACAACATCATTACATAGGGACAAATTATTACTGGCAGTTGATGAAGAACTAATGATGAAGAGCTATGGTGTAAGCAAGTATAAAGGAGCACACATGGCCATTGAAGAAGTTGGGAGCACAATAAGGGGTGATGAGCTGTACATATGTGTATTAAATACTCAGCGTTTCAATATTCTACCCAGCATAGAGTTACCCATATAAAATGTTTGTTTGTTGCCCCTCAGAAAACCTTCTTTTAATCCTCCACATTCACTTGTAAAAATGAGTAACACTCCTGTATCTGCACACTGTCAGCGGAGAACATCAGGACATGGTCAAACCTACCCAACATAACCAGTACAAATTGTTACACAGTTGTTTGTTCACTTGAATTGACATTAGGCTGCTCATAGACTTAATATAGTACTCCCCAGGTTCAATGCCAAAGGTGAACAATCAACAATTTGATCACTAAAACAAATCATTTCAAAAAGACATGCTCATTTTTTCATAGGGTACCGGGAAAAGGGACTTTTACTTACCTTATGCCTCTCTCTCCTGATGGCTGTTGCTTATTGCTACTCTCCAGATTTTGGACAGGCCCTCTGTGTCTTCATTTACAATGTAGGAGTACTAGCCTTGTATTAAGGTTGATGATATTAGTTCCAGTCCTTCACTGCTGCAGGCTGCTCCTTATGCCGCGTACACACGAGCAGATTGTATGGCGTACTTAGTCCGTCATACAATCCGACGGACAATCCGTCGTAGTTTCCACTGAACGGACTTGACCACACACGGATACACAAACAGTCCGTCGAAAGCTTGCGCGATGACGTGTACAGCACGTACGACGGGACTAGAAATAGGAAGTCCAAGACACAGCAAAGCACCCTTCCGCCGTGTAAATCCTTTCTGGGCATGCGCCATTCTTAGTCTGTTGAACTAGCATAATGACGACCGTATTGTCCGCTGAAATCAAAGTACGACGGAAAGATTTTTGGAAAAACCGAAATTCTTAGTACTCCGGACTGCACGCTGAAAAAGTCAGCTGAAGCCCACACTCACGAGCGGATTGTCTGCTGAAATGTGTTTCAACGGACTAAGTACATCAAACAGTTCGACCGTGTGTACGCGGCATTACATGTAGCGGGTCCCCCGAAGTCTGCTCTCATGAACTCTAGCCAGCAGTCGCAGGACTTATGTCATCAACTACGATGCAGGGTCAGTAGTTCTACATTGCAAATGAAGACACAGAGGGCCTGTCCATAATGTGGAGAATAGGGTATAAGGTACAGTACGTAAAAGTCCTTTTACATGGTATCCCAGGGTAAAATGTACATTTAACCATTGTAGTGTTGGCAGATCCACTATAGCAAGGGTATTGTTTTCTTTTTTTACCTGTTCACCTACTTACCAAACACACAGAAGTTGGTCTTAATGCACTTAGTGCTAGCTAGTAGCTCTTCCTAGCTAATTACGTGTGTAAACAAAAAACTATAAATGTACTGGCGTTCAGACTTACTCCTTCTCTCCTTATAGGTACGCTGCAAACCCAACCTGTTTTCCCCACCTCTGTGAAGTGAAAAAAATGCAAAATGTACTTGGGGTTGCGCCTCCTTCTAATACTACCCCAAGATCCTAGAAAGTGCTTTCACTAAATGTGTATCAAACTCACTTATAATGTATATGTAATAATCACCCAAGGTGACCCCTTATAATATACAACAAAATCTCTACTTCTATTGATATATATCTCATTAGATCATAGTCCTTCATATGCAATAGTTCTTTAAACTGGATCAAGCTCCTTCAACTCAGTTCTGGTTCATCTTCTGGTAAATTTTTTCACACGTGTCACCAAAGGAAACTAAATCGTTCCACCACCACCTTAAAGAATGGCCACTCACCAGACTTCGCCATACAATCAGCCTTTGGTTCATTCAATGGATAACCAATCCTCAATCCACTCTCCCGTTACATGTGTAAGCCTGATCCTCTAGATCAGGCAACTCTTCTCACAAGGCATCAACATGAGACCTTCCTGCTGTAAAAAAGTTGTTAGGAAGCAGCAAGTGCTTGTGTCCTTAGCAACCACTAATATCACTAGGCCCATGGACTTACAGTACATGACTGGGAATCCAATTCCTTGTTTGGGTCAGTCAGTATACTCATCCCTATGAGCAAAATATGCACAAACTGATATTCAATAACCTTGTTGCTAATCCAAGCAATATTAATGGCAATTTAAAGAATAAAAGTATGATACAAATTTTATGTAAAACAAAGTGATAGTACAAGACTATGTTTGACTTGTAAAGGTTATTAAAAGGTTAAAATCATAAAATCCTATAGGTGGCTCTTGGTTATTGGTGCCTTAATCCTGATAATCCTTAATGCACAAGTTAAATGTTTGTTAGCCTGCTTCCCCCAAGGGGAGTCACTGATTATATTCCCTACTGCAGTCTCTGATCCCTGCTGCATTTTTTTATCTTAATTAAAGACCTCACCTGGTTCATTTTATGCAAACGCTAATTACATAAGCAACTAACGGCCAATCACCAAATTTATTCTGCAGTTCTCATTTCAATTTAATTAGGTTTGTTCTTTGTAAATAAACATACATTTATTATACCTTAGAGATGTGTTGGAAGAGGAATTCAGTTATACTTTTTAAAGTTATATGTGGTTGCCTATGATTTACATAATAAAACTGGCTACGCAGATATTTCATTAGGAAACAGGTATTTTCTGACTTTGACCTCAGAATGAAATCAAATAGCTAGCTAGTGTACAGACACCTTCTAAGTATCTGAAATCTACAAGTTTCTATTAATGTGCATTACCTATGGGACACAATCAACTTCCTCTGCTGTTCAGCATCCAATCAGCAACTATGAACTATCAAAATAATCTGAAAAATTCTGGCATACAATAAAAACTGCAAGTGCCTGTGTAGGTAGCACATTTTTTTCTGTCTAAATAATGGCGAACATCAGGAACATTCAGGCATTTAAAGCTAAACTCTAGGGAAAATGTTTTGGACATTTGCTGTTTTAAAATAAATCATCTCTGGATGTACTATGTTTGGGTTGTGCAGTTTTATTTAAAAACTCTTACTTCCATTTATCCCAGAGAATACTGTAAGTACCTAACTTCCAGCACTGTAACCTACAATTCTGGGCATATACAATAATGATACTGATAGTAAGTGACTGGGTCTCCCCCTTGTCCATTCTTAAGATGTCTTGAATTATATTCACAAAATAGAAGGTATTCTGTGAATGGGGGGGGGGGGGGGGGGTGGATAAATGGTACAATCTCATCCAATCACAAAATGCCTTGCATGGACAAGACACCATGATGGACTAGAACATGGACCTCATTTTTTTTTAGTGACTGCAGGGCACCACACTGTACAAAATGTGTGTTGTGGTGCACTACCATGCCTTGCCCCTTAATGTATAGTGCTTTGAGTTGCCTTTTACAGTGAATGGCACAGAAATGTACTACAGTAGGACACATGCAGTGGCAAGCGCTGCAGTAATGTGCATTACACTAATATATACAGAATGTCTAAATGGGCTGTAGCACTATACTAACCCCTAAACTAATCTCAAACAATTACTTTATCCTGGGGAAACCAGTGCTAGAATCCGTCCCAGAACTGAAAATTAATGATCCACACACACCATTAAATTGTTAATTCTAAGCTCTTTTGGACAGACAAAAGCACTGCATTTTAAAAGGTAAATTCCTAAATTCTGGGGACATCTCGAAAATGCACAGAAAGGAATACTATCAATAAGAGATACAGTACAAATATCTAAGTTCAATATTATGTAAAAACATACCGCAATATTTTCTTATTGGTAGCAAGTATGAAAGACTAAAATAACATAGCCTACTTCTAGTGTTGAACAAGTAATGAAAGATATGAATAAATGACATTTAAAAACATAAATGTGAAGGCTCAGTTTCATCATTCAGGAGTTACATTGGCTGCAAAAATGGAAATCAGATTGGCAAAAATATAAAACAAAAGGAAGGTTGCAAAAAAGAGTAAGACAATTCTTAAGAAATTATTTTAATCTATAAATAGCCAAAATACAAAGTCTGAGCCTGTGTGACCCCTAAAATATGAAAATGCCAAGTTGGCCCCTGGGAACACAGAGACAGGAAATGTATTAAATGGCTTCTTCAGCTCTCTGTATACAAACGACCATAATGGTGCTGATGTAAGGAATGACAAAGAAACAGAGATAGTGTACTATCACAGAGCATCAGCGTGCCCTATATGGTTTCAAAAATATTACATGAAATACATTTTAGCAATCTGCATTGATAAGATTACTTACAGTATATACACAGGTTATAAGAATGTTATAATTCATTACTTTACCTTATGCTGCGTACACACGATCGTAAATTCGGCCAGCAAAAGACTGATGAGAGCTTTTGGTTGTAAAATGCGACCGTGTGTATACTCCATCAGACTTTTGCTGGCGGAATTCCTGCCAGAAAAAGATTGAGAGCAGGTTCTCAATTTTTCGGTCAGAAAAAGTTCCTATCCGAAAATGCATTAGTGTGCATGCCATAATGATGCGCAAAAACTCACGCATGCTCAGATTCAAGTACGAGACGGAAGCGCTCGGGCTGGTAAAACTACTGTTCATAAAGGAGATGGCACATTCATCACGCTGAAATTTTTTAAATAGTTTAATGCAGCGCATTCTCTTATTTAGAATGCTAGAAGAATTACGTTTTTTGCTGCTCATAATCACGAAGAGTTCTCAAAAAAGTTTTTCTTTATTATTTCTCGTGATCTCATGAATAATCCTTTTTGTTTTTAAAGCCAGATGTCCATAATAATGTTTGGAATTATTTTTTATTGTTATTTTATTTTAATTAATAACTTTTTTTGGAATATTTAGAAATTATTTTCTAGTCCTCTCCATAATTTTTTTTTTGTGTCAAGTTTTCACAACAATATTATTATCTTGTATTTTTAAAGCTGAAGGAGGTTGGTTGGTGTCCCTTGTTAATTTGACCTTGTATTTTTGAAATTTACTTGTCTGCTCACAAACAAACTGTCCTATTTGAAGAAAAACACATAGGCAAGTATTTTCATATGAAGAAATCTCCATTTTTTTCTTGCTCATAACAAAGTAAAGAGGAAGGCAACGCTGGAGAAACTGCTGGAATTTGTGAAGCCTTTGTACCCCAAGGCACACATCAACACTTTTTTTTTTAATTGTATTTTTATTGAAGTGAAAGAAATAACAGAATGGTACATATCATACAGTATTTTAGAAAACATCGACTGAGAGATTGTAGGTTTGAAAGGAAATTCGACACATATCATAAACAGAAAAAATAAGATAAAAATAAAAATATAAAATATAGATTGTCTAAAGTAATATCAGTGAGAGGAGCTATATATAGAATGATCCCAGTGTTCCCATATCTTATCAAATCTATCAACGGCATCCTCCGTCATGGCTGTCATATGCTCCATTCTACAGATATAATTAACAACTTGTACCATTTGAGTGTGGGTTGGGGGAGAGGTGGATAACCAGCATGAAGGAATAGCTCTTTTTGCTGCTAATTAGATGAACGAGGCCAGTTTATTTGAGACCTTTCCCAAACCAGGGACTGAAAGACCCAGAAGAAGGTGTACTGGGTCCAGCGGGATGGGGGTGTCTAAGATCTGTTGGAGCAAAGACACCACTCTAGACCAGAAAGGGACTATCAGTTCACATTGCCATAAGATATGATAATGAGTACCCCTGAGTTTACCACATCTATATATATAAATATATATATATATATATATATATATATATATATATATATATATATATATATATTGTAAGGGATCTTCCCGGGGTAGGGTGTGTTTGGACACAGTTCACAGCAGACTTGGAATTTGATAAAGCAGATCTTGGCGTTTATTCGTGGTACAAACAGTCCAGCAAACAAAATATACAGCAACACCGTGCTTTCTAAGTACAACAAAAATAAAAGTCCTAGCCCGGCTGGGCGCTTACTAACAGGTTCTGCTCACCTATCTGACACTTACAAACACAGCGTCTTTCGCCTGGATATCGCAGGGTGAGTTTTAGCTCCAGCAGTGGCTGTGCTTGCAGCTTCCTTCAACACACAGATTGTTCATTCCCTGGCTGAGAAGCAATCACCTGCAGACCCTACAGAGCCTTTAGCTTCCCAGGCTAATTAGGATCCAAGCTCACCTGATCCCAAACCCAGAACTGGATCGGGGGATGTGGAATGACAGGTCCCTCTACCAAACCTACCTGCCATTCCATATAAACCCAGGCCCGGCAAAATTAAATAACAACTCAGCAGCATATCGCTGCTGAGAAACTGATCCATCCTGGATTTACCATCTCACACTGTGTAGCAACCTAGGTGAGATGTACACCCCCTCGATCACTTCTCCAGTGACATGTCTACATATCCCCCCCCTCTTTTTCAGACCGGAGGGCTGAGCCTTTTGTCCCCACAGACAACTTACCCTTGACAATGCGTCAGCATTTGCCTGTAATTTCCCTGGCCTGTGTTCCACAGTGAAATTAAAGTTTTGTAGGGAGAGAAACCATCTAGTCACTCTTGCATTTCTCTCCTTGTTTAACTTCATCCATGTTAGGGGGGCATGGTCTGTCACCAACTTGAATTTCCTGCCTAGCAAGTAATACTTTAAAGATTCTAGGGCCCACTTCACTGCCAAACATTCTCGCTCCACAATGGCATAATTTTTCTCGGCCGGGGTTAGTTTTCTACTCAAGTACGTCACCGGATGCTCCTCACCATTCACTACTTGTGAGAGTACTGCACCTAAGCCTGTGCTAGAGGCATCTGTCTGGACCAGAAATTCTCGCCTGAAATCGGGGGTGACTAACACAGGTGGTTGGCACAAGGCAGACTTAAGGCTTTGGAAAGCCTCCTCGGCCTCTGGGGTCCACGTGACCACTGCTGTCTTTCCGCCCTTTGTCAAGTCAGTTAGCGGAGCAGCAACTGAGGCAAAGTTCGGCACAAATCTACGGTAATAACCCGTAATACCCAGGAAAGCTCTAACCTGTTTCCTTGTCAGGGGTCTAGGCCAATTCTGTATTGCCTCAATTTTATTTAGCTGTGGCCTAACCAATCCTCTTCCAACAATGTAGCCCAGATATTTGGCCTCTTCTAGGGCTAGAGCACACTTCTCGGCATTTATGGTCAACCCTGCATCACTTATGGCATCCAACACGGCCTGTACCTTACAGAGGTGACTTTCCCAATCAGGGCTAAAAATGACCACATCATCGAGGTAGGCGGCTGAGTAATCACGATGTGGTCGCAGAATCAAGTCCATCAACCTCTGGAAAGTTGCAGGCGCTCCATGTAACCCGAACGGCATCACTACATACTGGAATAGCCCATCAGGGGTGGAGAAAGCAGTTTTCTCTTTAGCCTCGTCAGAAAGTGGAATCTGCCAATAGCCCTTTGTGAGATCGAGGGTGGTTATGTACCTGGCGTTACCCAACTTCTCAATCAACTCATCTACCCTGGGCATAGGATACGCATCGAACTTGGAGATCTCATTCAACTTTCTGAAATCGTTACAGAACCTCCAAGTTCCATTGGGCTTTGGGATTAGCACAATTGGGCTGGACCATTCACTCTGTGACACCTCAATTACCCCCAGAGCAAGCATACGTTTTACCTCGGCAGATACGGCTTCCCTACGTGCCTCGGGTATCCTATAGGGCTTAAGGTTTACTCTGCTTCTAGGCTCAGTTTCAATGTGATGATGGATGAGGTGTGTACGCCCTGGGAGGTCAGAGAACTTGTTTTTGTTTTTCTGTAAAAATTCCTGAGCCTCCTGTTTCTGTGACACTGATAGAGTATCACCTACCTTGACTGGAGGGATTGGTTGTGACAAATTATTAACAGTATTTGTCGCCCCCAAGGATTCCCTGTCTTTCCAGGGCTTGATCAAGTTTATGTGATAAACTTGGAAAGGCTTCCTGAGTCCATTAACGCTTTAACAGGAAAGTCATTGATTGTAATATCGCAGATTTGCGGTTCAGTCTCTAGTCCAGGAACTGCAGCACAAGATGGTTCCGCAAATAGCGACTGACGCCGGCTAGCGTCACATTCCATGGGTTCAGAGGTAAGAGGGCAATGGGCCGACACGTGTCCCGCCTCATGGCATCTCCAACACTGGATAGGGCCTGGTCTCTTTGGCAAGGAGTCCTTTTCAGAGCCCCTTAGCCACCCGGGACCATCACCAGTCTTTTGTCCCTGAGACACCACTTGAGCCCTTTTCCCCCCATCAGCACCCCTCCACACTCCCCCAATAGATGGAAGTCTCTTACCAGCTGACGGCACAGATCTGGCGCTCCGGGGAGGTGAAGATGCTGCAGGAACATCACGGAGGTAGTCCTCAGTCGCCTGGAACCTCTCCACAAGGTTGACAAGTTCGTTTGCATTCTTAGGATCACCTTGTCCCACCCAGCGTTGCAAGTCAGTAGGAAGGGCTCGGAGGTAGCGATCCATCACGACCTTCTCTAGGATTTGTGCAGGAGTAGAAGTGTCTGGCTCCAACCACTTTCTTGCCAAATGGATTAGGTCATACATCTGGGACCTCGCTGATTTGTCCAGACTGTAGCTCCAGTTGCGTACCCTCCGGGCACGGACTGCAGTAGTAACTCCTAGTCGGGCAAGCATCTCCTCTTTTAGCCGAGTATAGTCCTTAACCTCTTGCTCACTGAGGTCATAGTAGGCCTTTTGAGGTTCACCTGTTAAATAGGGCGCAATTACCTCTGCCCACTCAGCGGCTGGTAACTTCTCTCGCTCAGCCACGCGCTCAAATACTGTTAGATAGGCCTCAACATCGTCCTCAGCAGTCATCTTTTGCAGCGCTTTCTGCACAGTCCTTCTCCCAGAAAAAATCTCTGGAGCGGCTCCCATCACCACAGGCGCCTCTCGATTTGCTATCAGGTGCTCAATAAGTTGTTGTTGTGCAGCCATGGACTGTTCATGTCGTCTATTGGCCTCTATCTGAGCCTGCTGTTGTGCAGCGATCATCTGCTGTTGTTCAGCCATGGACTGTTCATGTCGTCTATTGGCCTCTGTCTGAGCCTGCTGTTGTTGCAAACTCACTTGCATAAACTGCTTCAGCATCTCCTCCATGTTGCTGGACTGTTTTTGGAGTGTAGTTGCAGCTTTCACCCAGGACATCAGCAGCTGTAGCCAAGTCTGTCCACACCGTTGCCCCTAGCAACCGCGTTGCCCGCTACCTCCACCAATTGTAAGGGATCTTCCCGGGGTAGGGTGTGTTTGGACACAGTTCACAGCAGACTTGGAATTTGATAAAGCAGATCTTGGCGTTTATTCGTGGTACAAACAGTCCAGCAAACAAAATATACAGCAACACCGTGCTTTCTAAGTACAACAAAAATAAAAGTCCTAGCCCGGCTGGGCGCTTACTAACAGGTTCTGCTCACCTATCTGACACTTACAAACACAGCGTCTTTCGCCTGGATATCGCAGGGTGAGTTTTAGCTCCAGCAGTGGCTGTGCTTGCAGCTTCCTTCAACACACAGATTGTTCATTCCCTGGCTGAGAAGCAATCACCTGCAGACCCTACAGAGCCTTTAGCTTCCCAGGCTAATTAGGATCCAAGCTCACCTGATCCCAAACCCAGAACTGGATCGGGGAATGTGGAATGACAGGTCCCTCTACCAAACCTACCTGCCATTCCATATAAACCCAGGCCCGGCAAAATTAAATAACAACTCAGCAGCATATCGCTGCTGAGAAACTGATCCATCCTGGATTTACCATCTCACACTGTGTAGCAACCTAGGTGAGATGTACACCCCCTCGATCACTTCTCCAGTGACATGTCTACAATATATATATATATAGGTATTTGGGGGCATAGTGTCTATATTCCCTTTATATATACATGGTTTCACTATACACATAAGGTTATTTATTAGTTCTCAGCGCAGCTCCATCTTGTGTAAATTATCCCAAATATAGGCCTCAACCTCGAATCAGTATAGGCCACTGATGTACCAAAGTTAAAATGTTACCTTTGTTAGAACGTTTGTCCTCCTTCCACAGCACACCGAACGTACGTAACTTCATACACACTACGCATGTGTGAAACTCCGCCCACGTCGCCTGCCCCTGATGTTCATTCTATAATATTCCCTGCCCCGTATCTTTCATCACAGTGGGAGGGGAATATGGCAGAGACACAGCAGGTGTGTAGTAGTAACGAGGAGGAGGAAAGCCCAGAGGCCGAAACATCCCAATCCAGGAGGAGGTTTAAGGCTTCCAATATGTCCTTTGGTGAGATGGTGGAGATGGTCGACATATTGAAGAGGGATGACTATGATGGGAAGCATGGACTGTACCTAAACCCAAATATGAGAAAGGCCAAAATAATGACAAAAGTTGTGAAGAGTCTGTGCCGGAATTTTGGGATACGACGATCCAAGGAGCAATTGAGGAAACGCTGGTCAGACTTGAAATTGAGGGAGCAGGATCAGTACACAAGGATCAAGAAAGTGCTTCTAAAAAGTAAGTACTTGTCATGTGTTCCTATTATGATTATTACTTGCATGCTGCTCCATGTGCTTTTCTTTACTGTTGTACAGTTTAAAATGGCTACTTTCATGTTCGTGGGCACAGTAATCATTCGTAGGAAACATTGTTCGTTTGCCAACTAAATGCAATGTTTTTGGCAGATACAAGGTTAACAACATTTGGTCATGCTAATTTGTATTAAAAGAAGTTTAGGACATTGTTGTCTAGATGTCTTTGAAACTAGAATGAATTGCTTCAGTGTAATGTAAGTAAGTACAGACATTGATCCACTGCTATTTGACAGGAAGTTCCTCTTAATACTCTAACTAACCTCAGCCTTCCTTCTATTCCCTTCTCCCCACCCTCCAACATGCTCACACTAATCTTTGTTATAACGTCCTCTCTGCTCAAACTCTCATTTCTTTATCCCCCCTCTCCAGCCCTCAACCTTTACATATCTCCCTCTCTTCTTCCCACTCAATATCACTCCACTTACCACCTCCTGCTCATTCTAAGCCCACGCAGTATCACCACGTCCATTCCACCACAGCATCTGCCCCCCTATAAATCCCACTCCCGCCTTATCACCCTCACCCTCCTACTACTCCCAATGTCTGGTGACATTGCACCAAACCCCGCCCCCCCACACCCAATTCCCACCCCCAAAATATGCTGTCTACCTCCTCCAACAGTCGTAAACCCCCACCTTCTCATCCCAATTCCCCTAATTCCACAAGTCGGCCCCCCTCTTTCATGTGCCCTCTGGAATGCCCGCTCAGCCTTCAACAAACTCGCCTCTATCAATGACCTTTTCCTCTCCAAATCCCTTAATCTATTTGCTATAACTGAAACCTGGCTCCAGCAATTTGACACTACCTCTCCAGCTGCCCTGTCCCACAGTGACCTCCTTTGGACTCAATCCACCAGATCCAGTGGACGAAAAGGAGGTGGCGTTGGACTTCTCCTCTCCCCACAATGCACCTTTCAGGTACTTCCCACACCTTCCTCTCTTTCCCCCTGCTCTTTCGAAATGCACTGCATTCGTCTTTTCTCTCCAGTTTGTCTGATGGTCGCAGTTATTTATCGACCTCCTGGACCAGTGTCACGCTTTCTGGAAGACTTCTCTGCATGGCTACCCTATTTTCTCCCATCTGAAGTACCTGCTATCATCCTAGGTGACTTTAACATTCCAATCAATGTTAATACTGCTACCACTTCTAAACTATTCAACCTAACCTCATCTTTTAACCTAACACAATGGACACAAACCACCACTCACTCCAATGATAAAACACTCGTATTCTCTCATCGCTGCACTCCCTGCAATTTCTCTAACACACCCTTTCCTCTCTCTGATCACAACCTCATCCTTTTCACTCTCTCCTTGTCTCCTACATCCCATGCTGCCAACCTACAAACCACTACCCGCAGAAACCTTCGCAACCTCAACCCTTCCCTTTTTCATTCTGCTACTGATGGCCTTTATGACAAAATCGCACCCCTGTCCTGCCCAGACCTAACCACTTCCATCTACAACAACACGCTGTCATCCTCCCAAGACATACTTGCTCCTCTTTCTACACGCAGAGCAAGGCCCTGTCTGCCAAAACCCTGGCAAACAGACGACACCAGAAGTCTTAAGAGACACAGCCGTACTCTTGAGTGAGCGTGGCGTAAATCTAAGTCCCTGCAAGACTTTACCCTCTACAAATCTGCCCTTCTCAAATACAACTCCTGCCTCTACGCTGCTAAACAAACCTATTACAACACTCTCATCAAAACCCCCTCATCCAAACCTCGTCAACTCTTTTCTACCCTTATTCCTTACTTCACCCCCCACTGCCCCCACCCACCAACTTGCTTACTGCTCAACAGATTGCCAACCATTTCAATAGCAAAATTGACACAATTCGCAAGGAGATATCCAGCATTCAATTTCCTCCCCTACCCAACACAACAGGTCCAACACCACGCTCAATACTCTACTCTTTTTGCCCAGTTACCACAGATGAAGTTAATAAACTCCTCTCCATGGCCCACCTCACTACCTGCTTCCTGGACCCTGTCCCCTCACAATTACTGCTACCACCTTCCCACTCTATCCTTAACTCCCTAACCCACATCTTCAACCTCTCCCTCTCCTCCGGCACCTTTCCTTCCCTGCTCAAACATGCACTGGTTACCCCCATACTCAAAAAACCTTCACTAGACCCCACCTGTTTGAACAACTTAAGAACCATCTCCCTGCTCCCGTTTGCCTCCAAGCTTATCGAACGCCTTGTCCATGACCAAATGAGTCGCTACCTCATGGACAACAACCTTCTCGACCCCCTACAGTCTGGCTTCCGCCCACAACATTCTACTGAAACTGCCCTACTAAAACTAACCCAATGACCGACTAACTGCTAAAACCAACGGCCACTACTCCATACTCATACATTTAGACCTCTCTGCTGCCTTTGACACAGTTGACCACCTGCTCCTCCTCAGCAAATTACGCTCCCTTGGCCTCTGCGATTCTGCGTTGTCCTGGTTTTCCTCCTACCTATCTCAGCGCACTTTCAGTGTCGCTTACAACTCCATCTCCTCTGCTCCCCTTCCTCTTTCTGTTGGGGTACCCCAAGGTTCTGACCTTGGGCCCCACCTATTCTCGCTCTATACCTCTTCCCTGGGCCAGTTGATAAACTCCCATGGTTTCCAATACCACCTCTATGCAGATGACACCCAGATCTATCTTTCCACTCCTCAACTCACCCCCTCAATCTCCTCACAGATCTCCAACTTACTGAATGACATATCAGTATGGATGTCACACCACTTCCTCAAACTCAATCTTTCTAAAACTGAGCTTGTTATATTTCCTCCTTCCAACAACACAACCATTGGTCCCTCCACACATGCCAGGGTCCTGGGTGTAATCCTTGACTCTGACCTCTCCTTCAGCCCCAATATCCAATCACTGGTTAAATCCTGCCGCCTTCACCTCCGCAACATCTCCAGAATTCGACCCTTCCTGACTAATGACACCACAAAGCAACTCGTTCACTCCTTGATTATTTCCCACCTTGACTACTGCAACTCTCTCCTTAATGGCCTACCCTTAAGCAGGCTACCCCCCCTTCAGTCTATTATGAATGCTGCTGCTAGACTAATACACCTCACTAATCATTCCGTGACTGCTGCCCCTCTCTGCCAATCCCTTCACTGGCTTCCCCTACCCCACCGTGTAAAATTCAAAATACTAACCATAACATACAAAGCCATCCACAACATCGCCCCCATCTACATCACCAACCTCATCTGCAGATATCGCCCAAATCATCCCTTCCGCTCCTCCGAGGACCTCCTGCTTTCTAGCTCCCTTGTTACCTCCTCTCATGCTCGCCTTCAAGACTTCTCCAGTGCCTCTCCCATCCTCTGGAACTCCCTGTCCCAGTCTGTCCACTCAGCCCCGACCCTGTCCACCTTTAGGAGTTCCCTGAAAACTCATTTATTTAATGAAGCCTATCCCACACCCAACTAACTGTCCCCGAGCCACCCCCATCAAATCATTCTCTGCAGCTATTGCCTTTTGTACCACCACCCCCTCCCTTTAGAATGTAAGCTCTACAAGCAGGGCCCTCCTGTACCTTTTGTATTGTACTGTAATTGTGTTGTCCCCCCTATACATTGTAAAGCGCTGTGTAAACTGATATGAATGATAATAATAATAATAATAATGTAAGGAGAGGACACCCAGCAGCTGTTTACACATCTGGACTCAGGAGCACTAGTGTGGGACACCAGACCACATTTTTGAGGGTGATCCACACAGCTGCTCCAGTGGATACGTGGGGTGTCTCCGTGTGTGAAACTTTTCCAAAAAAGGTAAGTATTCAAGCTTATAATATAAAAATGCCTTTGCACTACTACCTAAAAATGAAAACTATGAATATGATAAAATAGTAGTAAATCTCATATAATAAAAATAAAAATAGCAAACAGGTGCTTAAAATAAGTGCTACAAATAGTCCTCATAAACTAAACAAATGCTGGCAACAATAAATAAATATACATGTGCAAATTGCAAACAAGGTGCTAGTAAATGCAGATGGATCTAATAGTATTCACATAATACCAAAAATCAAAATAAAATCCATAATGATCATGCGCAAATAAAATGTGTATAGGTAAATAGATGATAAATCTACAAAGTGCTATAAAAAAAAAAAAATAATAATAATAGATACATAATTAGAAAGCAGGCACCATTAATAAGTCCATATAATAAGTCCCTAGATGTTTTCAACAGCACCAGAAGTATTCAAATGAAAACTCATCAGAGGAACAGAAGGTAATTTTTTTTTTTATAAATATAGCATGGAAAGATATGGGCTCTCAGAACTCTCACCTCCACTCCTTGATAAAACAGCACATCAAGCAAAGTGAAAAGCATTTGTTCTCGCCTTTACCACCAGGGGGTCTTCTATTATTGGCAACTTGAAAATCATGGACATCCACACTGGACCACCAGGGGGCCATTCATCCCTGTATCAACCAGGCCGCGACCTCCACAAATGTATGCCAGATCAGATCTTCCAACTATCCCGCAAATGTCACTTCCCCATGTGTGTTCATCTAATGCGCTGTCAATTATTGATCACCTTTTTTTTCCTTAACCACTTTCAGACCGGACCATTTTGCTGGTAAATGACCAGAGGTCTTTTTACACTTTGGCACTGCGCTGCTTTAACTGGTAATTACGCGGTCATGCAATGTTGTACCCAAACAAAATTTGCGTCCTTTTCTTCCCACAAATAGAGCTTTCTTTTGATGGTATTTGATTGCCTCTGCGATTTTTATTTTTTGCGATATAAACGTAAAAAGACCGCAAATTTTGAAAAAAAATGATATTTTCTACTTTTTGTTATTAGAAAAATCCAATAAACTCAATTTTAGTCATACATTTAGGCCAAAATGTATTCAGCCACATGTCTTTGGTAAAAAAAAAGTCAATAATTGTATATTTATTGGTTTGCGCAAAAGTTGTCACATCTACAAACTAAGGTACGTTTTCTGGAATTTACGCAGCTTTTAGTTTACGACTGCCTATCTCATTTCTTGAGGTGCTAAAATGGCAGGGCAGTACAAAACCCCCCCAAATGACCCCATTTTGGAAAGTAGACCCCCTAAGGAAATTGATAAGAGGCATGTTGAGCCCATTGAATATTTTATTTTTTTGCCTCAAGCGATTGAATAATGACAAAAAAAAAAATTTTTTTTTTTTTTTACACAAAGTTGTCACTAAATGATATATTGCTCACACATGCTATGGGCGTATGTGAAATGACACCCCAAAATAAATTCTGCTGCTTCTCCTGAGTACGGGGATACCACATATGTGGGACTTTTTGGGAGCCTAGCCGCGTACGGGGCCCCGAAAACCAAGCACCGCCTTCAGGCTTTCTAAGGGCGTAAATTTTTGAGTTCACTTCTCACTACCTATTACAGTTTTGAAGGCCATAAAATGCCAAGATGGCACAAAACCCCCACAAATGACCCCATTTTAGAAAGTAGACACCCCAAGCTATTTGCTGAGAGGCATGTTGAGTTCATGGAATATTTTATATTTTGCCACAAGTTGCGGGAAAATTACAAACTTTTTTTTTTTTTTTTTTTTTTTAACAAAGTTGTCACTAAATGATATATTGCTCATGCATGCCATGGGCATATGTGAAATGACACCCCAAAATAAATTCTGCTGCTTCTCCTGAGTACGAGGATACCACATATGTGGGACTTTTTGGGAGCCTAGCCGCGTACGGGGCCCCGAAAACCAAGCACCGCCTTCAGGCTTTCTAAGGGCGTAAATGTTTGAGTTCACTTCTCACTACCTATTACAGTTTTGAAGGCCATAAAATGCCAAGATGGCACAAAACCCCCACAAATGACCCCATTTTAGAAAGTAGACACCCCAAGCTATTTGCTGAGAGGCATGTTGAGTCCATGGAATATTTTATATTTTGCCACAAGTTGCGGGAAAATTACAAACTTTTTTTTTTTTTTTTTTTTTTCACAAAGTTGTCACTAAATGATATATTGCTCACGCATGCCATGGGCATATGTGAAATGACACCCCAAAATAAATTCTGCTGCTTCTCCTGAGTATGGGGATACCACATATGTGGGACTTTTTGGGAGCCTAGCCGCGTACGGGGCCCCGAAAACCAAGCACCGCCTTCAGGCTTTCTAAGGGCGTTACAGTTTTGAAGGCCATAAAATGCCAAGATGGCACAAACCCCCCCCAAATGACCCCATTTTGGAAAGTAGACACCCCTAAATTTAGGGGTACACTAGTGAGACTAGGTAATAAATGGCGGGTGCCCTGAAACTATAAAAAAATAACTAACCAACCAGCGTCACCTGTAACAGTTATATGGTGATCACTGGTGAAAGGGTTAACTAGGGGGCAATCGGGGGGCTTTATGCGGTAGTATATGGGGGTCCCTGGCGCTATAAAAAGCTGCAGCGAACCTAAATACCTACCTGCCTAACTAGCGTCACCTGTGACACTAATACAGCGATCAGAAAAACGATCGCTTATTAGGCTGGGTTCACACTGGAGCGATGCGGGAACGCCACGAATGCGCGGCGGGTTCCCGCATCGCATGCCTCCCGGCGGCAGTTCACACTGCCCTATGCGAACTGCTGGGAGTGTCAGTGAAATGTTACTGACACCCCCAGATCAGTTCGCATATCGCAGTGCGATCTGCAAACTCGGATCGCATGGTGTGAACACCCATGCGATCCGATTCTGCTGCGGGCCAAAAAAAGGGTCCCGTGCGAATTTGCGGCGGGTGCGGCGGGTGCGGCGAATGGCTGAACTCGAATCGCACAGAGATCGGATGTGATTTGCACTGCAGTGCGGTGCGAATCACATCCGTTCTCATAAACCGCTGCAATGTGAATCCAGCCTTAGTGACACTGGCGACGGGGGGTGATCACGGGGTTAAACCTTTATTGGGGGGGTTAGGGGGGTACCTTAGAACTAAAGGGGGCTAACCCTAACTGCCCTAACAGTTATTAGTCACAAATGACACCCGCCGGGTGATCAGGGGGTTAAACCTTTATTAGGTAATAAATGGCGGGTGCCCTGAAACTATAAAAAAATAACTAACCAACCAGCGTCACCTGTAACAGTTATATGGTGATCACTGGTGAAAGGGTTAACTAGGGGGCAATCAGGGGGCTTTATGCGGTAGTATATGGGGGTCCCTGGCGCTATAAAAAGCTGCGGCGAACCTAAATACCTACCTGCCTAACTAGCGTCACCTGTGACACTAATACAGCGATCAGAAAAATGATCGCTTATTAGGCTGGGTTCACACTGGAGCGATGCGGAAACGCCGCGAATCCGCGGCGGGTTCCCGCATCGCATGCCTCCCGGCGGCAGTTCACACTGCCCTATGCGAACTGCTGGGAGTGTCAGTGAAATGTTACTGACACCCCCAGATCAGTTCGCATATCGCAGTGCGATCTGCAAACTCGGATCGCATGGTGTGAACACCCATGCGATCCGATTCTGCTGCGGGCCAAAAAAAGGGTCCCGTGCGAATTTGCGGCGGGTGCGGCGGGTGTGGCGGGTGCGGCGAATGGCTGAACTCGAATCGCACAGAGATCGGATGTGATTTGCACTGCAGTGCGGTGCGAATCACATTCGTTCTCATAAACCGCTGCAATGTGAACCCAGCCTTAGTGACACTGGCGACGGGGGGTGATCACGGGGTTAAACCTTTATTGGGGGGGTTAGGGGGGTACATTAGAACTAAAGGGGGCTAACTCTAACTGCCCTAACAGTTATTACAGTCACAAATGACACCAATGCAAAAAAAAAAAAAAAAAAAAAAAAAATGACATTGGTGTCACTGTGACTGGGGGGCAGGGGTAATTGGGGGGGTGATCGGGGGGTAAAGGGGGGGTGTGAGTGTGCCTGGCATGTTCTACTGTGTGTGTAGAGTGTTGGTGCAACTTACTGATCCGCTCTCCTCCGTGTCGGAACGAAAAATACCGACACGGAGGAGAGAATACATCACTTCCTCTCCTGTGTTTACATTACAGGAGAGGAAGTGATGTCACCGGGGATTTCTATTCGTCGGGAGCGATCGCGAGGGGGTGGCCATGAATGAATGGCCGTCCCCTCGTCCGGGATCGCTCCCGTACGAAAACCGACCGCCGCAGGCACCGGGCGGGGGCCCGATCGGGCCCCCGACCCGCGGGAGGCAAGGGACGTACATGTATGTCCTTATGCCTGCCCGTGCCATTGCACCGACGTACATCGGCGTGCGGCGGTCGGCAACTGGTTAAAGATGAAATTCATTACTTGCAAACTACACAGCACAGCAATGATCAACTGTTGACATAGGCAATTCTGGAAAGTTGGAGATCTGCAGTCTGCAATCAGTCTGTAGAAAGGAGAAATAAAGGGTAGATCTCCAACTTTCCAGGATTGCCTATGTCAACAGTTGATCATTGCTGTGCTGTGTAGTTTGCAACTAATGAATTTCATCTTTAAGGAAAAAAAAAGGTGATCAATAATTGACAGTGCTTTCGATGAACACACATGGGGAAGTGACATTTGCGGGATAGTTGGAAGATCTGATCTGGCATACATTTGTGGAGGTCGCTGCCTGGTTCTCAATATAGTTGATACAGGGATGAACGGCCCCCTGGTGGTCCAGTGTGGATGTCCATGATTTTACGCAGGATCATTATGGATTTTATTTTAAGTATTCAAGCTTGGTTAGGGGAATTAATCAACTTGGAACTCTGCCAAAACAGACAATTGTACCCCACTTCCAACCAATGTTTCACATTCATATTTCTGGCCACAAATATCTGTGTGCTAAGTATACCTTTTGTTTAATTCTCATAGGGGAGAAAAGACTCAGTCCATCTGAGGACACCAGCAACACCACACCTCAGGAAGAAGGGGAGCAGAGGACACCGCAGCCTCAGGATGTGGAGGAAGGAAAGGTGGAATAAGTGGTTGAAATTGGCACCACAACAAGGCAGTGTGACACCACAGATTTAGGTAATAGATGTATGTCTGCATATTTATAATACATGGTATCTATTTTTATTTTTAGGTGATGTGCAGGTTGTGGATGAATAATCTACTCATTTCACCACTGACAGTGCACAACGGCTTATCCAGGACATAATGTGGTGTGGTCAGGATTTAGACCTTATCAAGGAAAAAAACAAGGAGATTGAACAAAGACTGAAGAACATGATTGATGTACTAGGCAGAATCTAAATCCAAAAAAGATTACACTTTTTTTTATTTTTATAAAATGTATCTAACGTTTTAATACAGTTTAAAAGCCAAATTTAGAAGATGCACACAGTGTGTCAACATGTGCTATCTGCCATCGGGTGATTTCAATGTACGCGTTTTGTGGGTGCAACCCCTTCCTCCCAACTCTAGTAGGTGAGAGGAAGTCGTTGCACCCCCAAAACACGTCCATTGATCTCCCATGATGGGAGATAGCACATGCTGGTATGGGATCAGAAAGGGAATTTGCATTTTGACTCACAATTTGTGTGCATCTTCTAAATTTGGCTTTTATAGGGGTAACATCACCCCATCGGATGAAAGCAAGATCAAGACATTTTTCACACTATAATGTTTGATATTGCCTTCATTTTTGCAATGTTGAACTTTGTAAGTTCCAGAGTTGTGTATGCTATGTTTGGAAACATGCCTATTTCTGTACTTTTTCAAAAATTTCAAGGTAAAACTTTGAAAAAAAAAAGATGTATTTTTTTACCACAAAATGTTTTAGAACACATATGTGAATGTGCACGGAGTAAAAGGCTTTCCACTCAACAATGTGTGGCTTCTTCTTTCAATGCTCAATAACACTTTTGTATTAAAGCGGAGGTCCACACTAAAATGGACCTTCCACTCATCGGAATCCTCCCCCCCTCCGGCGCCACAATTGGCACCTTTCAGGGGGGAGGGGGGTGCAGTTACCGGGATAATCCAGGTAACTGCACCCACTTCCGGGATAGCTCTCTGCGGAAATGGGCGTAGATTACGCCCCTTTCCGCAAGTGCCCACCCCCTTCCGCAAGTGCCCCGCTGCCTGCTGGGAAACGCACAGATCCCAGAGGCAGCGGGGACCGTCCTTATTGCGCAGCGCGACTCGCGCATGCGCAGTAGGGAACCGGGAAATGAAGCCGAAAGGCTCCATTTCCTGATTCCCATACCCAAGATGGCGGCGGCAGCACCCGAGTGACGATCTAGAGATCGGCTTCGGGTGCCGACATCGCGGGCGCTCTGGACAGGTAAGTGTCACTATTTTAAAAGTCAGCAGCTGCAGTATTTGTAGCTGCTGGCTTTTAAAAAAAAAAAAAATGCGGAGTCCCGGCGGACTCCCGCTTTAAGTTGGTGTTTTGCAGTGATGATGGGTGTTATTTAAATAATGTTAAAACCACTTGACACTACAAGTGCACTAGGAGAACCTAGGAGACAAACAAAACAAACACAGGCAGTAAATCCAAATAAAGATTTTATCATATCAATGTTTTTTATTTTAAAAATATTTAAAAATTAGCTGGCATAGCAATGGCCCCCCTACCTGTAAAATATTACACATATTTTTCAGGAACTTCATGGGCTCTTTGGGGGGGCAAGGCAGGACGGCCAGCTTCCAGGGCTGTCATTAGTTTCTCATGAAGTCCAGCCTCAGGCCCAACTGTGGCAACATAACCAGGGGCATTTTCCTTTAAAAAGTTGTGCAGTATGCAGCAGGATAAAACAATGTGGTTACGTTTGTATTCCGCCATGTTAATTGCTGTTAGAAATAAGCGGAACTGGCTGGCCATTATCCCGAATGTATTCTCCATGACTCTTCTGTCTCTGGCCAGCCAGTAATTAAAAACCCTCTTCTCTGGGATGAGGGTCTTCTGAGGAAATGGCCTCATCATGTGATCACCCAGACCAAATGCTTCATCAGCAATAAAAACAAATGGGAGTCCTCTGACATTCTCTTCTGCAGGTGGCAATCCCAAGCCACCACTCTGGAGACGTCAGTAGAACTCGGTCTGGGCAAAGGCTCCACCATCCAACATCCGACCATTCTTCCCCATGTCCATATAGAGAAACTTATGTCGCCAACACCACCACCATAAACACGATGCTATGAAGCCCCTTATAGTTAAAATAGTATGAACCCGAATGGGGTGGTGGGATGATGTAGACGTGTTTCCCATCGATTGCCCCTCCGCAGTTGGGAAAGTCCCAACGATGAGAAAAATGGGAGGCCACAGTCTGCCATTCCTTTGGTGTCAAACCCAAAAAAAAAAAAACTTAGTAATTTTGCACATAAACATTGCAAGCAGATTAGACACAAACATTCTTGGCCATCAGTATAACATTTGTTTTGAGGAGTATTTAAAAACAAAAGTATTTTTTCAGATTCCTCACCCCCTCTGAGGGCCCATTGTAAAAATTTTAGGGGGGGTTCTAAATGAGTTACAGAGCCAACAAAAAGCCTCTGGCACTCCGCCTGAATTTAAGGACAACAATAACATTTGGACACATTTTAGGGGGTGTTTAGAGTAAAGCACTACAAAGGAGCTGACAAAATACATTGTTAAGTGACTAGGCTAGGTGTATATGGGCTCAGGATAGCATGCTGGGGAGGTTAGTGAAGGCAAATATGCATGAAGGACAAAAAAGGAGCATTAAAAGATTACCGCAAGCATGAGGATAAAGAGGACATTCACAGCATATTAAAATCAGGGTAATTATGGAATGCTGAAAGAAATACAATACATTAGCAAACATTAAATACGTAAAATTTGACGTTAAAGGAGCAAACTTACCCTAATACAGTCGTTCTGCAGGACCTGAATGATGGCAGAACAGGTCTCTGGAATAATTATCCCCAGAGCCTGAGGGGAGATGCCTAGAGAGAACTTGAGGTTCTGTAGACTTCTCCCCTTCCCCAAGAACTGCAACGTGGCGACTAGCCTCTGCTCAAGAGTGATGGCTTGCCGCATACAAGTGTCCTGCTTCATAATATAAGGGGTGAGCAACGCCAACATACGGTGAAAAATGGGTCCAGTATCTGGAGCAAATTTCTGAAATCATCAGGGTTATTCTCTTGGATCTCCCACAGCAAAGGCATATGAGAGAATTGGTCACGCTGGAGTAACCAATTCCTGGTCCATGAACTCCTCTCCACCCTGTTCATGGACCGGGCTTGGGTCAAAGTAAGAACCACAATACCAAGCCCCCGTATAGCACGAACTGTACGATGAGTAAGTACCCGCAACATTGCTTCAAAACAAAATAAAAATACAAAATTCATAATAAGTAAATATAATAGTATAAATAGTAACAATGGTCGTTTCTTCACCATTTTCTAAACATTGCAAGACATCAACAAATGTAAAGAATACTTACATAATTTGTGTCTTTTTACACAACCAGATGGATTGACAAAAAACGAGGCTGATCTCTTCCTATTCCACTCCACAACATATTCTCAGGACTCAAAAAAGTATTATATATGGAGGCCAACAGAGGGCCTAACACTATTTAGTTTTGTATGAATCCAGATACATCCAAGAGCGTAAATAAAACATCTATATGATAAAAGGCAGCAGCAATTGTCCCACCACTCAATGCTTGCAAGGATTAAGCCAAAAAGATCCGGATATATGAACCTGACATGAAGAGAAAAAGTATATTGCTGTAGGTATTTTTGCAAAAAACACCAAAGATTGGATCAATAAGAAACCAATGTAAGAGAAATAAGTTTATTGTACCCCTTGGGGACTGCCCTCCACATTGATATCAATGTGGAGGGCAGTCCCCAAGGGGTACAATAAGCTTGTTTCAGACTTTGGGAGCACATGTCGCATGACATGTGTACATCAGCAATTCCCTATGAGAGCCATCTTAACCACTTTAAGACCGGACCATTTTGCAGGCCAATGACCAGACCACTTTTTGCAATTCTGCACTGCATCACTTTAACTGACAATTGTACGGTCGTGCTCTCCCAAAAAAAATTGACGTCCTTTTTTTATCAGAAATAGAGCTTTCTTTTTGTTGTATTTGATCACCCCTGTGGTTTTTATTTTTTGCGCTATAAACAAAAAAGAGCGACAATTTTGAAAAAAAAAGCATTATTTTTTTACTTTTTGCTATAATAAATATCCCCCAAAAATATATAAAAAAATATTTTTTTCCTCAGTTTAGGCCGATACGTATTCTTATACATATTTTTGGTAAAAAAAAAATCACAATATGCATTTTTATTAATATTTTTATTTTTACTAGCAATGGCGGCGATCAGCGATTTTTATTGTGACTGCGACAATATGGCGGACACGTTGGACATTTTTGACCCATTTTTGGGACCATTGTCATTTATACAGCAATCATTGCTATAGGGTGTGGCAGTGTAGGAGTTACGTGTGTCCTAGGGGTGTGTTATTAACTGTGGGGGGCTGGACTGTGTGCTAGTGAACACTGATCTCTGCTCCAATCACATGAAGCAGAGATCAGTGTCACTTGTTGTTAGGCAGAAAGGGGAGATGCTGTTTACAACGGCATCTCCCTGTTCTCCTTCCCCATGGCGATCGAGTCCGGGGGACCCACAACCAGACTCACAGGGGTCCCGACCAGCGGCGCGCACGTGATTCAACTGGACGTACCTGTACGCCCTTTTGCCTGCCCGTGCCATTCTGCCGACGTACATCGTCGTGTACCGGTCGGGAACTGGTTAACTGGTCTGACACAAGTTGGTCCGACTTTGAAAAAAGGTTCCTGCACTAATTTGGCCCTACTTTTGTGCTACTTCAGCCCATTGAATATCATTAAAGTCGGATCAAAGTCGGATCCTTTTCCTAACTTGTGATTACAGCAGCAGTAAAAGCAATTTATGTCACAAATAAATGATTGGTCAAAGGACAAGTCAGACTATCTCAAAGTCAGAGCAAAATCTTCTCCTGTTCATTCAAGGATGGACCGAAGTAGGACCAATGTAGGACCGATGTCGCAGGGCAAAGTAGAATGACAGTTGTACACCAGTAGCGTCGTTCCAGTGTGGGATTGTTAAAGTAAATGTAAACCCAACCATTAAAATATCATATAAGCTTTAAAACGATAATATGGAAAGCCTATTTTATTTATTGCCTTTTTTTATGTTTCATAAATGTTTTATTGAGAAAAAAAAGAAAAATGACATGGGAAGATATCCAACACAAACCAGAGGGTATACATAGTCCACTTATACAAATTCAGGCAGAAAATTGCACATCATATACCCATGGGGGAAGAAATACCAAGATAACTTGCAGAAGGAACTGCCAAGCTGTGATTGGTATAGAGATAACAATAACAACAAAAATGCCTGACCCGACTAAGGAAATAGATGTACCGTGTCAGAAAGAACCAAGGGCAGGGCTCAAAATGGTAGAGTAAACCGGATGCATGTGACAGGGTCAGTTTAATAAGAGGAGGGGGGGTTTGGGAGAAAGAAAGAAGGCAAGAGGAAGAGGAGAGTGGGTAAGGGGCCAAGACAGAAACCAGGAGGGGATGTAGAAAGTGTTAGCCCTTGTACACACGGTCAGAGATTCCATCGGAATGTTTCCTATCGGACCATTTTGTCGGATATTCCGACTGTGTGTGGTCTGCATCGGACTGTTTCTGTCGGAATATTCGACGGACCAATTTTTCCAACTTGCCGGTAAAATTTTCCGACAAAATGCTCCGATCGGACATACTCCGATCATGTGTAGCCTACTCCGACGGACAAAGTGCCACGCATGCTCAGATCAAATTCCTAGACCAAAGCTATTGGCTACTAGCCTGAACGTAGTCCCGTCGTAACGAAATAACGTCATCACGTTATGTACAATCGGATTTTCCGACAACTTAGTCTGACCATGTGTATGCAACATCACTTCCAGACCTCTTCTGGAATTAATCCGTTGGAATTACTCCGACTAATTTGGTTGTCGGAATCTCCGACAGTGTGTACAAGGGCTAAGGGATGAGAGCATGGGGAGGGGGGTGTAACCAAAATGTAAGCGTAGGATAGTTTTGCCTTAGCGAGATGTGATGTGATCTTTAGAAGTAGTGTAATTGTAGATGTAGTTTAATTCTGGGTTATTAAAAATATAGTATTCAATATCAGTCATGCACATATGTTCTTTCATTAGCATTTGAAAAGGACAAAGCCAGTTTCTAGGATCGAAGTAACACCTAGATGCCAATAAAAGTAAACATAGATTGCCACCTTCCCGAGGCTTCAAAGAAAACTGCTAGTCATTTTGGCTACATTGATCCGCAGGGGGCATTCGCAAGGCCCCGGCCGGTCTGCAAATTTTGATTAATATCAAAAGATCTAAAGAACCTATTTTATCTCTCATAAAAGCTAAAATATTAGCGGCAGAGAGATGAAAACAATTCCTTTTGATCGTACACGTGATGGACCTCCTGTACATATAACTCTGTATTTTTAGCATATGTGGAATCCTAGAGAACTACGCAAAATTGTTATATGGCGCCTGATTGCATCAGGCAGGCAGTGATTGGTACTGTCGCGATCAGACTGATGCACTGGTGTCGGACATCCTATCCATGACCCAGCAATCAGTGTCCTTCTGGGTCAATTCGACTCTCGTTATTTCAGAACACAAAACCTCCTGAGGGCTGAGACAGGAACACCCCCAGGGTTGATTGGCCAAGGGCAAAAGTCCAGCCGACATCCATATTTCAATAAATTGGGTAGCCTGAGATATGGACATTGTTCTTCCACAAAGCCGGTTTGAAACTGGGGAGTTCCCACATGTTCCAGTATGATTCTACAAGAGGATAGACTTCGGTAAAGTTTATTTCTGTTTTTATCCCTTTTTATTTTCATAGCAAATTGCCAATTTGTGTGTCTTTCTATATTTTTTGTATCTTTTTTGGTAACTCCTTTTTCTTTGTATATCTTTTATGCACTTGCCCACTTTCAGGATATTAAATGATAAAATGAATAAGTGACTTCTGTGTACTAAGCTAGGACTCATATCTCTGAAGAGGTTGTTGTATTTTAGTGTCTAAGTACTCGGTCTAAGTTATGTGCCAATCGGTATGCAATTGCACTGCGTGTTGGCAGATTGCATGCAGATTGTATGCTAACAGATCTGCCAGATGGAGATCCATGTGTGTGGTGGCTCAGCAAACCAGTCTGCGGACAAAATGTTGGGTGGTGGCAGGGTATCGTTTATTGTGTGTCAGGTGTGTGGATGCAGGGACAGTGGGAAGAGTGATTAACACTGGGGTTCAAGCTTGCAGGTTAGCTGGAGGAACCCTAGCAGCATGTTCTAATTGCTAGACTGATCCCCAGCCCTTAGAGTGCACCATATTGTATGTAAGATTCGTATCTGCCTGTGTGTGGTCAGCTAGCTGGATTGGAGGGGAGTCTCCCTCTAGTGGTGGCCAAAGGTAGTGCGGGCTGTGAAAGTACCACTTTAGTCTTGCATGCTCAGTGCATGCTCAGTACAAGTTCCCCCTTATTCCCTTAGTTCCTCATATACCCCAGTCACGGAACGCATGTCGCGGTTATCTAGTCGCTGTGGTCGTGCGTAATCTGTGACAGGGTGTACTAAAGGGTTTACTCCCCCACCCCTAGCGTTAAGACTATAGAGTAGATGGTCAGGGGCTTCCCAGGGGAAACCTGGAGGGACAAGTAGTAGAGTACCATGTAGGAAAGTCTATTTTTATTTTAAGTCTTGGCTTTAATGAAAATAAAAGCTTGTAATAGCAATATTGTCCTTGTTTAGACATTATGAGGTGACAATGCTCTGCCTGTATCTCACACAATCTTCTGCCTGTAAATCACCCTGTCATATGGTCTCCTTCAAGAAACTATAAGCTTCTTTGCTGATGCACATTGCTCAGGCATATGCCACTGTTGACAACATTTCCATGAAAAAGGTTTTTTTGCAAAAAAAAGAAAAGACAAGAAATGTACCTCGCCTTGTCTTCTAATGCCTCCATTAGGTGTGGTTGACTCACCACTGCCTCCTGGGAGAGCTAGGCACTCAAAATCCCACAACAACACACCCTGGATAAAGTGCATTGACAGAAAAAAAGACCAGGTGGCCCAACGGGTTAATGTTATTTTCTGTTGTTATATTTACTAATGGTAAAGAGTCCAGATATTTTTATTTAATCGCAATATATCTGAAGGAAACAAGTCAATGACTTTCAAGTGTCCATTTGCACAGGGGCAACTTTGGATCCGACTTGAAGTCGTCCCAAGTTGCCTCAAGTCACGCAGCATGATAAAATCAATGTAATTGAATGAGAGCCATCTTAATGTACACTACCTAAGTCGCTCCGACCTCAGAAAAGGTTCCTGTACTACTTCAATCCAACTTCTAGGCAACTTGTACCCATTAATTTCAATGGAAGTTGCCTCCAAGTCTGATCCCCTGTCTTAACTGAAGCAACTTTCCAGGAAGTAAAAATAGTTTTCTAGGCAAACCCCTCCCTCCCACAGAGCTGATTATTATGTGATTGGCCAATGGCAAAGTCCCCTGTCCTGGAGGCAGCTTCAAGTTGCCTTGTAAGTTGTCTCAAGTCATGCTGTGATTCATACTCAAGTCGTGTCCAAGTTGCTTCCCAAAGTCTTGCTGGAAGTCATGTTGCCCCTGTGTGAATGGACTCTTAGGCCTCTTTCACACGGGGCGGATCAGTAAAGATCCGCCCCGTGATGATCCGCTCGCTCAGCGGGGATCGCTCCGTTGTCCCCGCTGAGCCGACTGCGGACAGGGCGGTCTCCGCACACTGTGCGGGGACCGCCCTGTCAGCTCTCCGCTCTCCTCTATGGGGATCGGACAAGCACGGACCGTGTGTCCGTGTTCAATAGGATTTTCCTCCGTCTGCAGAATCGGACATTTGCGGAGGCGGACAATAGCGGGTGTCTGCGGATGCTCATCCGCAGACACCCGCTATCCCATAGGGATGAATGGATGTCCGTATTTCATCCGCAAACGGATGGATGAAATACGGACATACCATCAGCATGTGTGAAAGGGGCCTTAGGGACCCTTTTATCGGGAATGAAGACAATACAAGCAACAAAGAAACTTGAATTGTTTTGGTACTAGCAGTATTTTTTTTGTTTTTTTTGGTAACAGTTTTATATTTCTTTACTTATTGTGAATATTTCTTTATTATAAATGAAATTAAAAGATAAAATGCCAAAAACAGTATAAAAATATACATCTACAAATATTCAAATGTAGGTTAGAAGTTTTTTAAAATATGAAAATGGTTATTGTTGTCTTAAAACATATGTAATAAATGTAGAGTGAAGTGTGGCTGGGAAGAGACATTTCTGGCTAAGTATAATAGCAGGAATCTTTATTGAGGTGTCTGTTCTTTACATGTATTTCAATCTAAATTTTTTTTTTCAATATGTTTTGTGTCATGTCTCAAAGTTTATAATTGATTTAAGGCGCATGCGCGGAGCTCAGCATGGGGGACGCAAGTCACTAGAGCTCCGCACTCACCGCTGCTGAACCGGCACATAAAACGCTATATTTCGCTGCTAACGATCTCCGAATCTGCTCCGGTCCTCGGGTACCCCATTGCCCCTCACCCGGGATGGTTCTTACAGGCCAGCGAGGGAAGCAAAAGCAGAAACCTATTAAAGAGGCCTTAGCGCGCGCTACCTCTAAAATGGCGGCGAAGGCCCTTGCTGCCACGCAACTACAAGGCCTACCTCGAGACCACGGTAGCAGTAGCGAGGAGGAAGATGAGAGGCCTCAATCTTCGGCCTCCCCAACGCCACCGGTATCTGGCATGTCTCAGGCCGATTTTCTGGCGCATATGGACCTAATGCTTAAGAAAGCGCTGAAAACAACATCGGATCAGATAACTGATAGACTTTCCCGAGAAATTCGTGAGCTGGGTCAACGCACGGCGGACTTGGAAACCAGGGCCGACGACACCAAGCTCAATTTGCGTGAATTGGCACAAGAACAGGAGGCTCTCCGGGAGGAAAATGCTGCTCTGCTGTCCCGACTGGAAGATACCGAGAACCGGTCGCGTCGGTCGAACCTTCGTTTGAGAGGTATTCCTGAATCAGTCGATGATCTCCAGTCATTTACGACGGCTTTGTTTCAAGAGCTATCCCCCTCTATTCCGATCGAACGGTTAGAATTCGATCGTATCCACAGAGCACTCACTAGGCGCCAAGCGGACGGACCACCCCGCGACATTATCGTTAAGCTACATTACTTCCGAACGAAGGAGCAACTCATGTCTATAGCCCGCGAAAAGAATAACCTTCAGTTCCAGGGCCATTCCTACCAGCTGTTCACAGATTTAGCCCCACTAACAATTGCAAAGAGACGTGCAATGAAGCCACAGTTGCTAATTCTTCAACAGCATCAAATTAAGTATGCATGGCGGTTCCCATTTGCTCTTTACTTCGCATACCAGGGACAGCAACATACTTGCTCTACGCCAGCGATTCTTCAAGCCCTCTTAGAGAGCCTCCAACTGGCCCCGTCAGCCCCACCCCCACCAGTGGGAGAAGTGGTGCCTCGGACCCCGGCACGAGCTGCACCCTATCCTAACATGGCTACCCCGAGGAGGAATCGGCAGGATCTCCCTGGCTTTTCTGTGCCTCGGCGAGGCACCCCTAAATCCTCTTCTAGACTGAGTTATCCTAGCCCAAAGGTATTCATACCTCGCTGATCCCCTTTTGTTCAGTTACTACTTCCTTTATTTTTCTCTCTCCAATTTTTAATGCCGTAACCTGAACTCACCACGAGACTCACGTTATTTGAGCGCAGGCCTGCAAGCCTATACTGTTCCAGGCAGAAAGCCGAGACTGAGACGCTACCACTTTCTTCAAAGTACTTTAACCACATCTTTACCCCTCCAACCATTCGCCCCCCCCCTTTTTTTTTTTTTTTTTTTTGATGTTAACTTAGACGCATATATTGGGAACTATATCGGGCTCTCCTGCTTTGATGCCCTCATTGTTTTCTTTTATTTTGTACCGCCACAGTATTTGCTAAACCAGTCCAGCTTTATATGTGTTCTACGTGACAGTTGGCGACCAAGTTAGACCGGTAATGGTTGTACCTTCTGACCATTCTAGATACTTTCTCGCGGGCCGATGATCTGGCCAGGATTGCCGAGTCACTGACTCACAGGCCTGATCATCTCCTCGCGAGTTATTTGTTTATTTATATATTTTTAACTACTTTCAGAATGGTAATGTCGCACGATGCTTTTATTGTCTGTGTTTATTCATATCCTCCTGGATCCCCCTCCCTACCTTACCTTGTCCCCCCCCTCCCCCTGTTCCCTTCTCCCCCCCCCAACACCTTTTCCCTGTTCCCCGTCCCCTCCTTATCTCCCTATTTTTTAAGCAGCCGTGATTTCCCAAATCCCGGCAGAACAGAAACAAGGTTTAAAATAAATAATATTACTAATATTACTTGATAACCTTTAAGTTTCACAGTTCGTACCCCTAGGCTTTCTAGCCTGCTTTATGGTTGAATCGTATTCTGTCATTCACTATGTTATCTATTTGCAAATGTATGTTTTTTCGTTACCGGTTCGCAGCGGTGAATTGTCACTGCTCCCCCTCCTGATGGTGCGACCCCCTGTTGACTGGCGAGTCAGCAGGTTGATTGTCATTCCCCCTAGTTGCTGGGTTCGGCCCACACCGCCCCATGCAACGCTCTTTTTCTCCTCTTACCTTTGCTATTTTTCACTCTCTACTCTAACCTTTGTTCTTTCAGGTCTCTCTCTATCCTCTCCCCCTTCTTTCTCTGGTCGACCGGTCCGTGCAGCCCTGGGTAAGCTAATGTTCGCTTATTTTTACCAAATCTCATGGCCCCCCTGAGTATCTTATCACTCAATGTGAAGGGACTCAATTCCCCCAACAAGCGAGTTAAGGCCTTTAGAACCTTTGTCTCCTTGAAAGCCCAAGTAGTCGCACTACAAGAAACACACTTTGCAGCCCATACCACACCTACATTTTTCAACGCCAAATTCCCCCAAGTCTACACAGCCTCCTCCTCCACGAAGCACAGAGGAGTTCTCTTAGCATTCCATCATTCACTTCTATTCTCTATCTCGTCGGAAGTAAGAGATCCAGAAGGTCGCTACCTATTAGTTTCGGGACATATACAGGACACGGAAGTTACCTTTGTGTCATACTACGCCCCCAATACTAACCCTAACCCTTTTTTCTCACATTTACTACAGATAATTCAGACGCATGCTAGAGGAGCGCTGTACGTATGCGGCGACTCCAACTTAGTCCTACATCCACACCTGGAAAAGTCCCCATACTCGTCAGAAAATTTTTCTCTCTCTAAAAGACTAAGCAAGCAGCTTGCTCACGCGACGCTCCTCGATACATGGCGTGAATGTAACCCCCTTAAAAAGAACTATACTTTTTACTCAAACCCTCATAAATCCTTCTCGAGGATCGACCACATCTTCATCCCACTTGCTGCTGCGCCCACTCTGTTGCACTCCCGCATACACCCGATATCCTGGTCTGACCATTGCGCGGTGATCACGACAGTTTCGTCAATAATCCCACAGAACACAGATAGGACATGGTCTTTAAATGAAATTCAGCTTTCTAACCCATCATATTGTCTAGACATTCAGACGGCCTTAAATGACTATGTTTCCTTTAATGACACCCCGGGAATATCTCCTACCCTCCTCTGGGAAGCTCATAAACCAGTTATCCGTGGTACAATTATTTCGGTATCCTCTCACCTTAAGAAATTCAGACAGGCCCAATTACAACGGCTAGAGGAAGACCACCAGCGTTCCTTTCTTCTCTTTCAGTCTGACCCCACTGAGACTAACAGACTTGCTCTAGATAAAGCCAAGTTGGCCCTGGATCTTGTGCTTGCTGAAGAGGCAGATAAGTCTATCCACAAATCGGCGCATAGACTTTATACAAAGGCGAATAAGCCTAGCACCTTTTTAGCACTGCGCCTACGGCATCCTGATAGGTCCTTTAAGCCTATTAAGCTTCGGCTGGCACAAGGTGGCATGACCAATAACCCTATGAAAATCTTAACAGAATTTAGCACTCGATTATCTAAACTGTATGAACCAGGTACGCCTTTCTCTAGCACCCAGGCGAATTCCCTCCTCCATCCGCTATCTCTCCCTAATCTTTCAAGCGCTGACCGTTCAGCAATAGAAGAACCTATATCTAATGTAGAAATTCTTGCAGCTATCAAATCCCTTAAACCTAACAAAAGGCCCGGCCCCGACGGTTTACCGGCATCATATTACAAAAAATTTGCCCACACCCTCTCCCCCCTCTTAACTAAATCTTTTAATTCTCTCCTCCAGCAACACTCCTTCGGCAGAGATGCGCTAACAGCTATTATTTCAATGATTCCTAAACCAAACACTGACTCAACAATATGGTCCAACTTTAGGCCGATATCATTACTCAATGTTGACGTCAAAATTCTGGCCAAGGTCCTAGCGCTACGACTTAATCCAGTAATTGGGAAGCTGATACATAAGGACCAGGTTGGGTTCATCCCCAAGAGACAAGCCAGTGATAATGTCCGGAGGGTCATCTTGCTGCAGCATATTGCTAAAGCTCGTAAGATCCCCATGCATTTGCTCTCACTGGATATACGCAAGGCAGTTGATACGGTCTCTTGGCCATACCTGCAATATATACTTCAATATTGGGGATTTGGTCCTCACTTCCTCAAATGGATAGGTGCCCTATACACCCAGCCTTGTGCTTATGTACGCTATGCTGGCTTTAAGTCAGAACGCTTTCCTATACAGAGAGGAACGAGACAAGGCTGTCCCCTCTCCCCCTTGTTGTTCGCCTTAGCTATCGAACCCTTGGCTGCTTTAATTAGGGCAGACCCGAACATCCGGGGATTGGAGATAGCAAACACGACACATAAATTGTGTCTGTTTGCCGATGATGCTTTGCTGTTCGTTACAACTCCTCATACGACCTTGCCTAATTTATGTAAATTGCTGGAGCAGTTCGCTGCTATTTCCGGCCTAGAGGTCAATCAGGCTAAATCTAGAGCTCTAGACGTATCTCTGCCGAGTGATGAGCTTAATCTTCTTCGCAGCAATTTCCCTTTTCAATGGTCCTCATCCTCTATCCCATATCTTGGTGTCAATCTCACGAAAGATCCGTTGCATTTGTTCCAATATAACTATCTTCCGCTACTTAGGAAGCTGACTAGTCTCCTATCATCCTGGCAGCCACTGTGCGTATCGTGGTTAGGTCGCATAGTGGCAGTCAAAATGACACTGCTGCCTAAACTATTATATCTATACCGAGTCCTTCCGATTCGTGTCCCGCTATATTTTCACCGACTGGTTCAAGGTAAAGTCTTCAAATACATCTGGGGAACAATTAGGCCTAGAGTCACTAAAGCACCATGTACCGCCACAAATCATTAGGTGGATTAGGAGTACCTAATTTTAGACACTATTACTGTGCAGCTCAAATTGCACAACTCACCCTGTACCATGCTAAAACGGAGATACCGATATGGGTCAGCCTCGAGGCTATAGACGCCTCTCCGATAAATATATCTAATCTATTGTGGCTCCCCCCTACACTGAGAAGCAGACTTAGTAATCCGATCACAGCCCACTCCCTCAGAGTCTGGGACGAGACCCACAAATCTTTCCGGCTTAAATCTCGTCATCTACCATTACTCTCTATTATCGGCCACCCATCATTTATCCCTGCCTTTTCTGAACCTGGACTATTTACGGCTTGGTCTGGGGCAGGGCTCGACCGAGTTGGCACCCTTATGCGCAATGGCAAAGTCAGGTCCTTCCCTGCTCTCCAGGCCCAATCGCACTTACCTAATGGCGAATGTTTTCGTTACCTACAGATCGCCCATTTCCTCAACTCAATCCCTAAACCTATTAGTCCCCATGATACTAACTCTTTTTATGAGCAAATATGCGAAACAGACCCACATACACCAGGCATTATCTCCCAACTGTACACTCAATTCTCCTCCCCCCCTACAACTCTCCCATCTTATACTAGGGGCTGGTCCGCAGACCTCGAACTAGACCTCGAAGAAGACACATGGAACACAATCTGGACTAACACAAATAAAGCAACGCAGAATGTTATAGCCTCTGAGGCTAATTATAAAGTCCTTATGCGCTGGTACTTGGTCCCAGCCAGGATTGCCAAATTTGTTCCGGGATATCCCGCCACATGCTTCAGGGGCTGTAACACAGCGGGCACACATTTCCACATATGGTGGTCTTGTCCAGTAGCACAGCGTTTTTGGATAACTTCCTTCCAGATAGCATCGACCCTTACGGGGCACTCTATTTTACCAGACCCTTCGCTAGCCCTTCTCAACTCTACTCCCCATAACTACACTCGTAGTCAATTGGCTTTATTTCTGCAACTTACCACAGCAGCTAAACAAACTATTGCCAAGGCGTGGAAAACCCCCACGCTCCCGGTGGCGGAAATGAAGAATAGGGTTACAAAGGCCATGATTCACTCTAAATCAGAGGCGAAACTCCTCGATCGTATGCCCCAATTCTATAAAATATGGCAGCCCTGGATACAACACTTTCTACCCCCAGATCTCGACCCCTATCTATTTGAGCCCTAAGTTATTTGCAGAATTGGGATGGCCTCAGACGTATGAAAGCCTGGGTCTGTGCGGACCGGTTGACCAACTCTCCTTCTTTTCTTTTCTCCTACTCTCTCTCCCCTTTCCCTTCATTCTATCTTCCGACTTGTATTTCTGTCTTCTTCTAGCTGTTCTCTCCTTCTCCACCCTTCTCTTTATATGAAAATCTTTTTGTACATGCAGTACATTACTCCTCTATTTACAACCAATTTAGAGGAAGAGTGTATCTAAGCTAGCTGACTCAGACTCAATCGGAGTGTTTCAATTCTGTTCGATATATGCTTCAGTAGATACTCTTTGTACAACTCTAAGCGACATACGCATATGCTTGTCTGTACCGTATTATTAAGTATGATGTCGCTTGTTCTCTGTTTTATTGTTTTATATACTCTGTTATACCGAAACTACATTAACAGTGTACTGTATATTCTGTCTGTGTATTGATAATAAAAACTTTTTGAAAGAAAGTTTATAATTGATTTAAGGCTGAAATTTTAAGTGGAAAGTAATACAGTGGTGTGAAAAAGTGTTTGCCCCCTTCCTCATTTCCTGTTCCTTTGCATGTTTGTCACACTTAAGTGTTTCGGAACATCAAACCAATTTAAACAATAGTCAAGGACAACACAAGTAAACACAAAATGCAATTTGTAAATGAAGGTGTTTATTATTAAAGGTGAAAAAAAATCCAAACCATCATGGCCCTGTGTGAAAAAGTGATTGCCCCCTAAACCTAATAACTGGTTGGGCCACCCTTAGCAGCAACAACTGCAACCAAGCGTTTGCGGTAACATGCAATGAGGCTTTTACAGCGTCCTGGAGGAAATTTGGCCCACTCATCTTTGCAGAATTGTCCTAATTCAGTTACATTAGAGGGTTTTCGAGCATGAATGGCCTTTTTAAGGTCATACCACAACATCTCAATAGGATTCAGGTCAGGACTTTGGCTAGGCCACTCCAAAGTCTTCATTTTGTTTTTTTTCAGCCATTCGGTGGTGGACTTGCTGGTGTGTTTAGGATCATTGTCCTGCTGCAGAACCCAAGTTCGTTTCAGCTTGAGTACACGAACAGATGGTCGGACATTCTCCTTCAGGATCTCTTGGTAGACAGCAGAATTCATAGTTCCTTTTATCACGGCAAGTCTTCCAGGTCCTGAAGCAGCAAAACAGCCCCAGACCATCACACTACCACCACCATATTTTACTGTTGGTATAATGTTCTTTTTATGAAATGCAGTGTTCCTTCTACGCCAGATATACTTGGACACACACCTTCCAAAGAGTTCCACTTTTGTCTCATCGGTCCACAGAATGTTGTCCCAAAAGTCTTGGGGATCATCAAGATGTGTTGTGGAGAAATTGAGACGAGCTTTGATGTTCTTTTTGCTCAGCAGTGGTTTTCTCCTTGGAACTCTGCCATACAGGCCATTTTTGCCCAGTCTTTTCCTGATGGTGGAGGCATGAACGCTGACCTTAACTGAGGCAAGTGAGCCCTGCAGTTCCTTGGACGTTGTTGTGGGGTCTTTTGTGACCTCTTGGATGAGTCGTCGCTGCGCTCTTGGGGTAATTTTGGGCGGCCGGCCACTCCTGGGAAGGTTCACCACTGTTCCATGTCTTCGCCATTTGTGGATAATGGCTCTCACTGTGGTTCGCTGGATTCCCAAAGCTTTGGAAATGGCTTTATAACCCTTTCCAGACTGATAGATCTCAATTACTTTCTTTCTCAATTGTTCCTGAATTTCTTTGGGTCTCGGCATGATGTGTAGCTTTTAAGGATCTTCTGGTGGACCTTACTGTGTCAAGCAGCTCCTATTTAAGTGATGCCTTGATTGTGAACAGGTGTGGCAATAATCAGGCCTGGGTGTGGCTAGAGAAATTGAACTCAGGTGTGGACAACCACAGTTATAGTATGTTTTAACAAGGGGGGCAATCACTTTTTCACACAGGGCCATGATGGTTTGGATTTTTTTTCACCTTTAATAATAAACACCTTAATTTACAAATTGCATTTTGTGTTTACTTGTGTTGTCCTTGACTATTGTTTAAATTGGTTTGATGTTCCAAAACACTTAAGTGTGACAAACATGCAAAGGAACAGGAAATGAGGAAGGGGGCAAACACTTTTTCACACCACTGTATGTAAAAAGTGGGGAAAGAAGACCCCTCTTAAAAAGTGTATTACATTTTTGTATAAAGTTGTTTGTATAAAGAGGAAAAGGAAAAATAAAGAATATATATTAAAAAAAAAGACTGAAATTTTATGTTTGCGAGTAAATTAAGACATTGACTTTACTTGGCCATAGCATGAGACTTACATCTATTACCTGCTTCCTTTAAGCATCAGTTATAGTTTCAGATGCTAAATTGCTTGTTGCTTTTAGCTGTTTATAATTGTTTTATTATGTGACCCAATAGTAAATGGAGCCCAGCGAACCAAATTACCTGCATAGTAGTTGAGAAAATTAGCATATACTACAGCATATTGAAGAATTGCTATTTGAATATATGTGCATAGTGATGTGGGACCATTAGAACCTCTGTTTGATAATTGCCTTAGAATAGCTCTGTGTGCAAAGACAGACACGTGGGGCTCAGGCCTGCAGAGAGAGGAAAGTCTGTCGCAAGAACAGCTAGATGTATGTATTTTCATTTTATTCATGGTGCTATTTGCTTGGAGCTAATCCATCTTCTCAGTAGCTGTCAGGAGGCTGGTAGGGAGAGCCCAGGAATAAATAACCTGAGAGAAAACTAAAACCGCAACTAAATCTGACTTTATTCAATTATTGGGGCTGATATCATTTCAGGCTGGCGTTATTAATCCTGTCAGCGTGGCAGAGGTTAAAGGGGAGTTCTCCTGCACGGATAAATAAGTCTTATCTTAATGGAATTCTTGTCTTGGAACGATTCTTGTGTGTTCAGAGAATAATTCCGCCCTCCGCCACTTCACTGTTTACAAAAATGCATTTACAAGAAATATCGGATCAGACTGAGAATACATTTGGAAATCTCTCAAAGGCTTAAAGCACGGGAAGACTGCGGTTAAAATTATCCAGGACAGGCTAATTGGAATAACGGTTTGCTGCTTTTTGAATGATGTATACAGTTGCGTTTTGAGTCAGTATGAATTATAGTGATCAGATAGAGAATACGATAAGAAGAAATGTCCAGAGACGATATACAGCACAGCAAATACGTTTACTCAAAAGCGTTAGAAACAATTATGGGAGGGAGTGTTTATCCTGCAAAAAAATGATTAGTTCTGCATGAAGTACCTTCTTATGTTGGCAACGAGTAAAGATATTTGCAACATACTCATAGAAAGTTGTCTTTTGATAGTCTGAGAGCAGGAATAGCACTGATAGGATGTTAAAACAATAAAGAGAAACTCTAGCTTTTATTTAAAAATGCATATAAGCTTTTTCAATAAAATAGCACAACAAAAAGTGTAATGCACAGTAATGGTTAGCAACCAATCGGAATCCATCTTGTACTTATTTAAAGTTTTGAAATAAATTCTGCTTGTTATAGGTTAATGCACTTTGTACTTCGCACTGTGTTCCTTGCATCATTTATTGAATTAAGCTGTAGGTCTATGACAAATTGAAAGGATTTAGAATATCACATGACCGAGGGACCTGCAGACTGTAAAGGCTCCGATTATCTATAAAACATTAAACTCTTGACCAATCCCTCCTTCCAAAATGACCAGACGACACATTTTATTTGGAGTCGAATGGCCATAGCAGTCTTTTATTACAAACCTTGAAATACAACATTCATAAGAAAACAAGTTTAATGCATATAATACAGTCAATGCATAACAAATAAACCAACCTCAGCTTATGCCCGGTCTAAGGTCCTTGAAGGCTTATATACCCACGATTAACCGGTTGTATCTGCCACCCAATCAAAGGCCCCCAGTCGCAACTACACCGGCTCAGGGACAATTAATCACTTATGTACTACCAGATACAACCTAATTAATACCCTGATGTTACCAACATATTGCTAGGAAGGGACACCCATACCTCAGATGTGCCCAATCCACAGCTTTCCACAGTTAGGAAGGGACATGCTGTCAGAAACCATGAAATTAGGCCAAGACACAAGAGAGAGATGCGTGAAACCCAAGTGCAAGGGTTCACCTTCACTGGCAGACTCGGTACCAGAGACATGGGAGGTGAAGGAGGCACAGGTGGCACTGAAAAAGCTTGGAAACAAACGTACAAGAGGCTTCCACAAGCACTCCACGAAAGAGAGTCTTTCTCTGAGTCTGGAGTCAATGAGGATGGCAAACGTGATCAACCTCTCCAGCTCAGTGGGTATATCACGGGCTGCAATTGCTCCATGAGAAAAACAGCCTCGAGGGCCTCATTGTTCCACGCAACCTCTGCTGTGAGAGAATGGAATTCAATGGGGTAGTCAGCAACAGTTCTTGTATTCTGTTCAAAGGACATAAGGCACTTGGCAGCAGAAGCGGAGCATGTAAGAACATCAAATACCCTTTTAAACAAAGCCACAAACTCAGGGCAGCTCAAAACAACAGGTTTTTGTGTCTCCCGTAGAAGGTTTGCCCAGGCCAAGGCTCTCTCGGAAAGCTATCATGAAACCTACTTTGCTTCTGTCCATGAGAAAAGCCTGGGGCAGCATCTCAAAGTATATCTCATCCTGGTTGATAAAACCTCTGCATTGGATTGGATCGCCCCCAAATCACTGGGGAAGTGGAGCGGAACCACACATACCTCTTATAGAGGTAATACTCAAGGCGAGTGCCTGCACAGAGACTGGAGCAGCAGTAGGGTTGGCCTGCAACATAGGTCATACTGGGGAAGCCACAGTGGGAGATTCCAGGTAAGCCATGCGACTCAGGAGCATTTGTAACACCATAGAAAGTGATACATGCAGTGATCCAGTTCATCCAATCTGGAAAAAATATTACCAAGTGGATTGACTGCATCTTCTGAATTCATGGCCTCCGTCTACTGTCAGAAACCATGAAATCAGGCCGAGGCATAAGTACAGTTAAATCACACTTGTTTAATAATAAAAGTAAAAAGGAACAAACGTAGTCAAAACATAGCCAAAGTTCAGGAACCGGAACAGATAGTCAGCCAAGCCAGAAGTCGGGGATCAATGTAGTGGAACAGCAAGCAGGATCTGGAGCAAAGCAAGTCTTGAAAAAGATTGCAGGAGATAGTTTCTGTGATGTGACCAAGGCGAAGGCAGAGCTCCTCTGGACTGGACAGCTTAAGTAGGCATGACTGACAAGCAGGATATCATCAACAGCTGAGTAACTGTGGAGAGATAAGAGCTGGAAGTTAGCCGACAGCTAAGCGACCAGCTAAGAGAAGGAACGGCTGAGCCCAGCCCTGACAGTACCCGCTCCTCAACGACCCCTCCCACTTGGATGACCATGAGGCTTGAGGGGAAAACATCTATGGAAATTACGGAGGAGGACAGGAGCATGTACATCTGAGGATGAGACCCAAAAGCATTCCTACGGACTGTACCCTTTCCAATGCACCAGGTACAGTATGCGCCCACAGAACCTACAAGAGTCAACAATGGACTGTGCCCCTTTAGACTGTGGGTGATACGCAGAGGAGAAAGCAAGCTGAATTCCAAACTGAGCCCAAAAGTCTCACCAGAACTGGGACACAAACTGACTACCCCTGTCCGAGACAATCACCTTGGGTAGCCCATGTAAGCGAAAGATCTCCCGTGCAAAAATGGAACCACCATAAGGATAACTGTGTTACCCTCGGAGTTTGGTAACTCCACAATAAAATCCATAGACAGGTGGGTCCAGGGCCTCTCTCCGTTGGGTATGGGTTGTAGGAAGCCCACTGGAAGATGTTGTGAACTCTGAGCACACACGGAACAGGCAGCTATGAAGGCAGTTACATCAGCACGTAGACTAGGCCACCAGAATATTTGGGAAATGGCCCGAAAGAGTTGATTCCTCCCAGGGTGGCCATCAGCCTTGGGAGAATGGTAAGTCTGGAGCACAGCAGTACGGAGACTCTCTGGGATAAAGCGGCAGTCACAAGATTTCTCAAGAGGAGCATGGACTTGAGCAGCAAGAATTTTGTAACCCAAAGTAGAAGCGAAACTGGTGCGAATTGTAGCCAGAAAACGTTCAGGAGGAATCCCAGGAACCGGAACGACTCCAACTTGGAAGTGGAGGAAAATTGTTGTAACAAGGCATCAGCCCTTACATTCTTAGTACTGGGTAAGAATGAGACAATGTAATTGAAACTTGACAAGAAAAGAGCCCATCGCGCCCTTCTAGGAAAGAGGCGTGTAGCCTCAGACAAGAATGTGAGATTCTTATTATCAGTAAGAATGAGAACCGGCACAGCTGCTGCTTTTTGAATGATGTATACAGTTGCGTTTTGAGTCAGTATGAATTATAGTGATCAGATAGAGAGTACGATAAGAAGAAATGTCCAGAGACGATATACAGCACAGCAAATACGTTTACTCAAAAGCGTTAGAAACAATTATGGGAGGGAGTGTTTATCCCGAAAAAAAAAATGATTAGTTCTGCATGAAGTACCTTCTTATGTTGGCAACAAGTAAAGATATTTGAAACATATTCATAGAAAGTTGTCTTTTAATAGGCTGAAAGCAGGACTAGCACTGACAGTATGTTAATACAATAAAGAAAAACTCTAGCTTTTATTTAAAAATGTATATAAGCTTTTTCAATAAAATAGCACAACAAAAAGTTTAATGTTTAATTAATGATTAGCAACCAATCAGAATCCATCTTGTATGTATTTACATTTTTTTAAATAAATTCTGATTGTTATAGGTTGATGCACTTTGTACTTCATACTGTGTTCCTTGCATCATTTATTGAATTAAGCTGTAGGTCTATGACAAATTGAAAGGATTTAGAATATCACATGACGGAGGGACCTGCAGAGTGTAGAGACTCCGATTATCTATAAAACATTAAACACTTGACCAATTCCTCCTTCCAATTTGGAGTTGAATGGCCATAGCGGTCTTTTATTACAAACCATTAAATACAACATTCAAAAGAAAACAAGTTTATTGCATATAATACAGTCAATGCATAACAAATAAACCAACCTCAGTTTATGCCCAGTCTAAGGTCTTTGAAGGCCTATATACCCACAATTAACCGGTTGTATTTGCCACCCAATAAAAGGCCCCCAGCCACAACTGCACAGGCTCAGGGACAATTAATCACTTACGTACTACCAGATAAAACCTAATTAATACCCCGATGTTACCACCGTATTGTTAGGAAGGGGCACCAGATGGGCCCAACCCACAATTTCCCACAATTATTTAACCAGAACTGCCTTCAAAGACCCAATAGACCTCCTGCCTGCTGCTATAACAAGAAAATAAGAATTAAGGTCTTAGAGAATCTATATACTCAAGATTAACTGGTTGTATTTGTCACCCAATCAAAAGCCTCCAGGCACAACTACACCAGCTCAGGGACATTTAATCATGTACGTACTACGAGACACAACCTAATTAATATCCTGATGTTACCAACATATTGCTAGGAAGGGACACCCATACCTGAGATGGGCTCAACCCACAGTTTTCCACAGTTAGAAAGGGACACCCTGTCAGAAACCATGAACCATGAAAGACAGTAGGAGAGTTAAATCACACTTGTTTAATAATAAAAGTAAAAAGAACAAGTAAAACGAACAAAAGTAATCAAAACATAACCAAAGTTCAGTAACTGGAACGGATAGTTTGTGAAGCCAGAAGTCAGGGAACAATGTGGTGTAACAGCAAGCAGGATCTGGAGCCAGAAGGGATGTCAGCAAAGCAAGTCTTGAACAGGATCACAAGAGATAGTTTCTGTGATGTGACCAAGGAAAAGGCAGAGCTCCTCTGGACTGGACGGCTTAAGTAGGAGCGACGAGCAGGATATCATCAACGACTGAGTAAATGTAGAGACATAGGAGCCGGCAATTAGCCGACAGCCTGGCAGCCAGCTAAGAGAAAGAAGGGCTAAATCCAGCCCTGCCACACCCATAACTCAGATGGGCCCAACCTAAACTTTTCTACAGCTAGGAAGGGACATCCATACCTCAGATGGGCCCAACCCACTATTTTCCACAGTTAGGAAGAGACACCCATACCTCAGCAAGCTAACATAAAACCCTCTACAAATACCCCAGCACCTTGAGAAAGTAGGGGGCTTCCCCAAACCAAAACAAACAAGGGGGGGGGGGGACTGTCTGATGCTGTGATGAGCTCTGACTGCACTTTGACATGATCTCCCTGTCAGCAGAGTATTGAAATCATGCTGGAAGTTTGTTATATATTGTTATCAATGCATGTCTTTACAGAATGGAGAAACATGAACACAGGAACAGGGAGCATCCAAGTACATAGGGAGAGGATAGACAAACATCCTGTTATATGATAGATAACATAACTATACACTATAATACTACAGCGTCATCTGCTGCTTAGACAGGCACAATGCATATGCAGTATATAGTCAGTTTATAAACAACTTTTCTGTTGTACTTTTCCAACACCCCCCTCCTCTCTACCCACTACAGGACACAAACTCTGCCTTAAACTCTTCAATCTGCTAAGCAGACTGCAGCATATCAAAATCACCCACTAATACTCCACCTCTTCTGCAGGCCCCAGTCATGCTGTCACTTCTCCTAGTTTTACTCAGCTCCAGGCCATGTACTTTCCTACCTGCTGGAAGGAAACTGTGCACCTCTTACCAGTCTGAATTCCTGGCCCATTTTCAGTCCCTTCTACTGAGTGTGCAGTATATAGCAGATACACTCGTACAGTGTTCTTCAACCTAACAACAAAATAACAAAAACAATGAATTCACAAGGGAAAGGACTGAGAACGTATTTGTGTCTGGGCTAAGCTCACTTCCTGTGCATCCAGAGCATTAAAGACATACCCCTGGGAAACGTCATCAAGGTGTCCTGAGGCCACAGTAAATTATGCGGAGAACTGCACCCAAGTCACTACAGAAGCACTGTATTCTTTGATCATTGAAGACTACCCGCTGCCACTTTAGGAAGAATAGAACACAAAGATGTCACATGACCAAGAGAGCTTCAAAAAAAGATACACCAATCAGCCAACAAAATAACAAAAAAATCAATTCACAAGGGAAAGGATGGAGAATGTATTTGTGTTTTTGTCTGCAAAAAGCTCTGAGCTTCCTGTGCATCCAGAACATTAAAGATATGCCCCTATGATACGTCATCAAGGTGTCCTGAGGCCACAGTATATTATGCAGAGAACTACAAGTCACTACGAGTCACTACTGAAGCACTGTTTTCTTGATTATTGAGCACTACCCACTGCCACTTTAGGAAGAAGAGAACGCAAAGACATCAAATGACCAAGAGAGCTCCAAAAAAAGATACACTGATCAGCCATAATTTTAAGACCACTAACAGGTTATGTGAATAACACTGACTTGTGAAATGACATATAGTTACATAGTAGGTGAAGTTGAAAAAAGACACAAGTCCATAAAGTCCAACCCATGTGAAAGTTGGTGGGATATATTAAGCAACAAGTAAACACGTTGTCCCTGAAGTTGATATGTTGAAAGCAGAAAAAAATGGGCATCTCAGTTTGTTGTGTATGGGGCTGTGCAGCCACAGACCAGTCAGGGTGTCCATGCTGACCCACGTCCACAGCCAAAAGCACCTACAGTGGACAAGAAAGAATCAGAACTGGACCAAGTAGCAATGGAATAAGGTGGCCTGGTCTGATTAATCTTTTTTTGTTTTCTTTGGCATCACGTGGATGGCCTGATGCATGTGCATTGCTTGCCTGGGGAAGAGATATCATCAGGATGCAGTATGGAAAAGAGGCCAGCCGGTGGAGGCAGTGTGATTCTTCATGCGATGTTATGCTGGAAAAACCTTAGGTCCTGCCATTTATGTAGATGCTACTTGACACATGCCACCTACCTTAACATTGTTGCTGACCAAGTACACCCCTTCATGGAAATGGTATTTCCTGATGGCAGTTGCCTCTTTCAGTAGGGTAATGCGCCCTGCCACTCTGCGGGGGGGGGGGGGGGGTCAATAATCATTAGAGGAACACAACAGGGAGTTTGAGGCTCCAGATCTCAATCCAATCAAGTATGTGTGGGATGTGGCTAGAAAAACGAGCACAATCCATGGAGACCCCACCTCACAACTTAGAGGACTTAAAGTATCTACTATTGAAGGCATGGTGCCAGATTCCCCAATATACCTTCAGAGGTCTGGAGGCCTCCATGCCTCGATGGGTCAGAGCTGTTTTGGTGGCAAAAGGGCAGGCCTACACGATAGTAGAAGGATGGCCATAATTATGGCTGATCGCCTATTGTATACAATAAAAAAGAAAAAAAAAAGAAGAGGGGTGGAGTTGCTCTGGGGGAGAGGTGCTCCACCTAGGATCCTACCTGAGTAGTTTGGGATGGATATTACGAGGAGAAATTGATTGATTTAAAGTGTTATTAAACCCAAAAACAAAAATGTATTTAACCACTTGATCACTGGGCACTTAAACACCCTAAGACCCCTTTCACACCAGGGCGTTTTGCAGGCGCTATAGCGTTAGAAATAGCGCCTGCAATCCGCCCTAAAGAAGCTGCACCATTTTGTGCAGTGTGAAAGCCCTGAGGCTTTCACACTACAGCGGTGCGCTGGCAGGACGTCAGAAAAAAGTCCTGCCAGCAGCTTCTTTGGAGCGGTGAAGGAGCGGTGTGTTAACCGCTCCTCCACCGCTGCTCCCCATTGAAATCAATGGGGCAGCACTGTAATGCCGCCGGCAAAACGCCGCTATTGCGGCGTATTGCCGGCGGTTTTAACCCTTTAGCGGCTGCTAGCCGGGGGTAAAAGCACCCCGCTAGCGGCCGAAATCCGCCGCAAATCTGGTGGTAAAACGCCGCTAAAAATAGCGCGTTTTACCGCCGACGCTATCAGCGGTATAGTGTGAAAGGGGTCTTAATAACAGACCAATTTTCAGCTTTCGGTGCTCTCACATTTTGAATGACAATTACTCAGTCATGCAACACTGTACCTATATGACATTTTTGTCCTTTTTTTCCCACAAATAGAACTTTCTTTTGGTGGTATTTAATCACCGCTGGGTTTTTTATTTTTTGTGCTATAAAAGAAAAAAGACCGAAAATTCTGTAAAAAAAATGAATTTTTCTTCATTTCTGTTATAAAATTTAGCAGATTAGTAATTTTTTCTTCATACACGCTGGTGGAATGGCGCCAAAACGTCGCTACTTAAAAATCCCCATAGGCGACACATTAAATTTTTTTTACTGGTTACATGTTTTGAGTTACAGAGGAGGTCTAGGACCAAAATTATTGCTCTCGCTCTAACATTCGCAGCGATACCTCACATGTGTGGTTTGAACACCGTTTTCATATGTAGGCGGGACTTACTTATGCGTTCGTTTCTGCGCGCGAGCTCATGGGGACAGGGGTGCTTTAAATTTTTTTTTCTTTTTTATTGTTCATTTTACTTTATTTATTTTAGTTTCACATTTTTTTCCCCAAAAATACATTTTTTTTATCACTTTTATTCCTATTACAAGGAATGTAAACATCCCTTGTAATAGGAATATGGCATGACAGGTCCTCTTTACAGTGAAATATGAAAACCCCACATCTCACCTCTAGGCTGGGAAGCCTGAAATAAAAAAAAAATGGCAGGGTATTGCAGAGTATTGGCAGGGTATTGGGTATTGCAGAGTATTGGCGGGTATGGCAGGATATTGGCAGGGTATTGCAGCGTATTGGCAGGGTATTGCAGAGTATTGGCAGAGTATTGGCAGGGTATTGGCAGGGTATTGGGTATTGCAGAGTATTGGCAGAGTATTGGCAGGGTATTGCAGGGTATTGGCAGGGTATGGCAGAGTATTTCAGAGTATTGGCAGGGTATTGCGGGTATTGAAGAGTATTGGCGGGGTATTGGGTATTGCAGAGTATTGACAGGGTATTGCAGAGTATTGGCAGGGTATTGCAGAGTATTGGCAGGGTATTGGGTATTGCAGAGTATTGGCAGGGTATTGCAGGGTATTGCAGAGTATTGGCAGGGTATTGCATATTGCACAGTATTGGCAGGGTATGGCAGAGTATTGGCAGGGTATTGAGTATTGCAGAGTATTGGCAGAGTATGGCAGGGTATTGGCAGGGTATTGAGTATTGCAGGGTATTGCAGAGTATCAGCAGGGTATGGCAGGGTATTGCAGAGTATTGGCAGGGAATTGAGGGGTTAAATTTTGGTGAGCAGCGATGTGGGCACTGCAGATGCAGCCCACAGCTCTGCTGGCACCGATCTCTTCCCCCACTGCTGTACCGATCGGGAGGGGAGGGAGGAACCGGCGTCATAACATGACGCCGGTTTGTTTACAAGTGATCGTTACGTCATTTGACGGAGCGATCACGTGATAAACGGCCACGATGAGCGGGCGTTTACCGTGATCCATGATGCCCCGGGTTCAGTGGACCCGGCGGTCACGGATGCTCTCGAATGCACGATCCAGGGGGCACGCGAGAGCAGAATTCTGGGAGGCCGGTAATTAATGGCCTCTCAGAGTTAAACAAGCGCCCTGAAGCCGTTAATCGGCTATGGGCCGGTTGTTAAGTGGTTAATTGCAACTTACCAAATCTTATATATGGTGGTTGCTTTAGTAATCTTTTTTCCTTTACTTTCACCCAGTGATCCAGCCAGTAAGTCTGTTTATTTTTTATCAATCAAGTTTATTGAAAATTTGAAATAAACCATAACAAAATCTAATGATGTCAAATGGTTACATGTCTCACCCTTCCTTTCTTACCCTTCACACTCTCTCAACCCCTTTCTCTCTATTCCTCCCTCTCTCTATTTAATTGAATTTGTTATAACAAAAAATTGTTTGCATTTAGAATTTTCATTTTCTTAATAAAAAGCCCCACCATAATCTGGCCCTGGGCCTAAGACTGTGTTTTTAAACTCAATTTAACAGACCAAGCTGTTTAGCAGTAGAAGTTAGAGGGTTGAGACAAACCATTTACCACTGACAGAGGTGCTTACAATGGTCAGCTTCTATTCATTTATGTAAAAAAAAATATACAAAAATAAATAAAAATGTTTGCTGTAACTGCATATAAAGTGTTACCTGGTGTTCAGCTTTAATACGTTTGTCAAGTCCATCTAAATCTGCTAGTTTAACATTACCTTCTCCCCAGACTAACAATACTGCTGTCCAAAGATTTAATGCCATTAAATCTAAGGATTTGGGTTTTTGGGTTTAATACTGCTTTAAACACACAAAAACATTTCAGAAATCTTGTAATTTAATATTTGTGACTGCTGTCCATTAATAAACGCAAAGCCTTATTTTTTACAAAAAATGTACGCACATTATCAAAAACTCATTTAAATGCTTGTAAAAGTGGAATAAAACTGGAGCATTTACCCATAGCAGCAAATCAGAGTGTTTATTCACTACAAAGGTGAACCCTGGCTAGCTGATATATGCAAATATTTCCCTTTTTTCCAGTATTAGTAAATTAGTTCTCTTCATTATCAACTAAAGAAAAAAAAATTTTAATTTAAATTATAAACCATTATTAGTGAAAATCAAGTTTTACCTCACGCCTATCAAATTATAATTACAGTGATTACACTGATCCTTTCAGGAGCCCCCCAAGCCTTAGGAAAACAGTCATTATGCTTAATTAGCAGTCTGACATTGTCCCATCCACCTCCCATGTACTGGTGCCAATAGGAAAAATCGATTTACAACAGACAACATGAAAACAATGTGCTGCCGTGTTTTACAAAAACAGACAATGCACATCAATAACTGCCAATTATTTGATGCTAAAACTAACTGCCATATAACATTCCTCCAAAGTAAATAGAAAATCTCTACAGACATTTTGTACTTGACACCATTGCAGGATACATTGGTATTGAAGGAAGCTGAACCAGAGAGACTGGGAAAGAGTATGGCAGTATCAGAGGGCTGTAGATGAAACGAGACAGAAGTTCAATACTTTGCATGACAGTGCCACATTGAGGTGGCTGCCCTTATCCATCCATATTGTTACTCCTTTCAGTCACCGGCTGCCACATCAGAAGAAATGGAGCCCTATTCTGTTTGTAGCTAAAATGAATTGAAAGGAATTGCCAGCATAGAGCCTTGAGTAAAGCTGGATACACACTATACAATTTTCTGTAGATTTTTTTTCCTTTAGAGTTACCAAAACCATATAATATGAGGTCAAACCTTAAGCCCTTGTACACACAGTCGGAGATTCCGACAACCAAATCCGTCGGAGTAATTCCGACGTATTAATTCCGGAAGAGGTCCGGAAGTGATGTTGCATACACACGGTTCTGACTAAGTTGTCGGAAAATCCGATTGTACATAACGTGATGACATTATTTCGCTACGACTGGACTACGTTCAGGCTAGTAGCCAATAGCTTTGGTCTAGGAATTTGATCTGAGCATGCGTGGCACTTTGTCCATCGGAGTAGGCTACACTTGATCGGAGTATGTCCGATAGGAGCATTTTGTCGGAAAATTTTACCGGCAAGTTGGAAAACTTGGTCCGTCGGATATTCCGACGGAAACAGTCCGATGCAGACCACACACAGTAGGAAAATCCGACAAAACGGTCCGATAGGAAACATTCTGTCGGAATCTCCGACCGTGTGTACAAGGGCTAAGAGTTTCAATTTGTATGCAATCAGGCAGGCCCTTGCACTACATGGTTTTGGTAAATCTAAAGGAAATCAGACAACAAAAGTTGTATAATGGGTATGGGGTCTAAGCCCCGACACACATTGTCCAATAACAGGTGGCATCCCTTGCAATAATTAGAATAAGAAAAATGAGAAGGAAATTATGCGCTACTCAGTGTACAGATTACAATAAATAATAAAGTGACAAAGTGGTATATAAAGCTGCCAAACTCTAAAGCCCCGTACACACGAGAGGACTTTTCAACATCCAAAGTCCGACGGACTGATTCCGTCAGACTATTCGATCGTGTGTGGGCTGCAACGGACTTTTGATTCGCAAAAGTCTGACGGACTTTAGAAATGGAACATGCTTCAAATTTTTCCGACGGAACTCCGCCGGACCCGGTCCCTTCGAAAAATTTGCTCGTGTGTATGCTATTCCGACGGACTAAAACCGACGCTAGGGCAGCTATTGGCTACTGGCTATGAACTTCCTTATTCGAGTCCAGTCGTACGTCATCACGGTCGAATCCGTCGGAGTTTGGTGTGATTGTGTGTGGCCAAGTCCGCGCAGTCGAAAAGTCCGTCAGAACTCTGTCGGAACTCCAGCAGAACTCTGGCAGGACTCCTTCGGAAGTCTGTCGGACATAAGTCCTCTCGTGTGTACGGGGCTTTATAATGTCACTAACACCAATGATGATAAAAACATATATGATGGAGTGGCGCTAAATCAAGATACACCAATATAAATATGCATAACAAATATCATATATTCAAATACACATAAAAATAGAATTAAAAAATGCTGAATAATGAATAAAAATATATATAAATAAGTCCAGCGCAGAAAATGTGAAGATCGAAAAATTGTGATATATAGTCCTTCTTCCAAAATGAGTTGAGGTGAGTAATTGACAAATGGATCCCAGTATCACAGATCATATAATAGTGCTAAATCCCAAAAAGGGCACAGATCCGCCACTAAGTGTAATGGGAGCTCACCTCAAATCCAAGGAAAATGCGCATCAAACTGCCAAAGCAACCTCCATAAGAGATCATCCGTCAATGGTCATCGTACATGCAATAAGGAAAACATCTCCTCAGAGTGTGAGTGTGGTTATTTTAAATGTAAGTCTACCTTTGTTTTAAATAAACCTTTATTATATACTACACCATAAGAAGATGTTTTCCTTATTGCATGTATGATGACCATTGACGGATGATATCTTATGGAGGTTGCTTTGGCAGTTTGATGCGCATTTTCCTTGGATTTGAAGTGAGTGTCCATTACACCTGGCGGATTTGTGGCCTTTTTGGAATTCAGTCCTATTATATCATCGCTGACACTGGGATCTATTTGTCAATTACTCGCAATTTATCTTGGAAGAAGGACTATATTTCACTATTTTTTGATCTTAACATTTTCTGCACTGGACTTATTTATATACATTTTTATTCATTATTCAGCATTTTTTTCACTTTTTTATGTGTATTTGAAAATATGATATTTGTTATGCATATTTATATTGGTGTATCTTGATTTAGCGCTGCTCCATCATATACATTTTTAATAACTAGAATATAGTATACAGGGATTTAGTCTTTTTATAAAGAGAAAAGATGAAGCACATAGGTTCGTGTATACGGACACCTGTTTTTTGCTTCTCTTGTGTTTATGAAACAGTTTGGAACATTTGGTATGGAAATATTTGAATTTTAGACTGAATCATTTATTGACGTGTTTGCTATGCTTTATAATTGTCTAAGTGCATCATTAATACCCATCATAAACATTACCCCATAAAGATGGACTGCGACAAGGGAAAATAATTAAGGGGAGGGTGGGGCAAGGCAAAAGATCCTAAAGGGAGGCTGAAGATAATTCAGAGGTGAGTCCAGCTGACAGCCATGAGGTAATTGATGACTCTGCCCACTGACAGGAGAGGATATAAAAGTGAAGGGCTACACTAATTTTCCAGCTGCCTCCTGCTAAAAGATTTGTCACCAATTTCTATGCAGAGTGCTGATAATGATGGGAGTTGTAGTATGAGATGGTAGCCATATAATGGCTATGCTATAATGGTTACACTACAGATCCCAATATACACTGTGCAGTAGGCGCGGAGAGAGGATTTTTATAAAACTGCCCAGGAAAGTTCTTCCTCTTAGCACTGAGGAAGTTAGAGGGAGAGTAACTCTGCCTGGATATTCTCCTGCCAACGGGAGACCATATGATTCGAGATCTGAGCTTAAGACTAGGAGTGAGGACACCCAGAGACCGAGAGGGCCCCCGATATTCAGCGAGAGGTCATCACAGCATCCTAGGGACTAATAAATAAGGGTCCTCTTGATTAAATCAGCTTCCTCACTGTAAAAGGGGAGGAGTGAGCAGCACAGCCATAGTGTCAATGAATTGGAAGCTGTTCCAAGGAAAACACAGGGAAAGCTTACAAATTGCATATTGCATATGAAGATATTGGGGTCCGCTAGGAACCTGTATTGTAATTCTAGCAAAAACGAGCTCTTTTGGCAATCTAACCCTTTAATACTGCCTATTCTTTGTTGTTATTATTGGGGACGTTTTTGTCTTTCATATCATTTTGTGGTTGATTTGAGATGGTCACCTTTAATTGCTGTCCCATTAATGACAAACATATTTTTCTGCAAGGCTACCCTTTTAAAAAAGAGGATTTTGTTTCAATGGTTGGTATTTTGGGGTTATATTGTTTTTTCTTTTATTTTATCAGGGCATTTAATTTAGGTAAAACATTTTTCTGCCACATGGCTTCCTTTGTTTCAAGGCTGTATAAATATTTATGCTCCCATCTGCATTGTTTCTTCCTACTGTCCAGCACTTTCCATAGTTACTAGGACACTAGGAAATTTTAAGACAGCATGAGCAGCACCAGAGCACACTGGGCAGACTACACTAGCCGATCACCACTCTGTTAAGCAGACAGCATTTAAATTTACCTAGCTGTCTCTCTGATAAGCAGAAAAAGCAAATATTATTATACATTTAGCATCCTCTACCTAGGTAAGTTCTAAAGGTTAGGATTTTTGTCATGCAGGTGAATTTAGGCAGGCTTGGCTGGAAGCTAGGCCTGTTTGTTTTAATCTGTGTGGGCTGCGAGTGGCTCAGAGTAGCAGCTGTGACTCACAGACAGCATCACTTCACTGTCACCTCCCTTTTCCTTCTAGAGGTGTCATATGTGTTATTGTTTCTCATTATACAATTCTATGTGCATGTACACATATATGGTTTCACAAAAAAGTACTGTATTATCTACATAATAAATAAATATGACCCTGTCAAACTTAATGTACTGTACACAACTTTCCCATATTCCACATAATTATTTCTAAACCACCTGCATAAGATGTTCTTATGATTTATATGCATTTCAAGGACTTGAAACAATGCTATATAACTTGAATCAATTCTAATGAACTTTCACTCAGTAAAAATATCAGCATGAAGCAGAGAGGCCATCTAAAGTTCAACATTTAAAAATGAAGACTTTCTATATCTAAGGAATACTATATATTGGTTAATATGAAATTCTACTACTTCTAAACAATCTCATGCAAGAAAAAAAGGTGGTGCTGCGCTGATGTAACGCGTAGGATACGGAGACCGGAAGTGACGCTCGCACCAGAGCGGTTGATCTGAACTGTTTTGCTGCTAATGCTGCCTATTTACCCCATTTCGGTTGTGAGTAATTTTAACCTTTTAATAAAGTAGTGATTTTTAAAAACATACTACACTATGATTGCTCTTATACTTATTCTCTGAGCTATATTGGAACATCTTGCTGGAGTATACTGTGACGGGAGATCTGAGAGTAACCCCCTGAGGCCCCCCCTTCCACCCCCTTTCCTGGGACTCCTGGTATATCCAAGAGGAGGCTGCATATACGCTATATTTTATATAGAGGGAAGGTAATTACCCAGTGTGCACACTTATGCGTGGAAACACTTATGTGGAGGAAGAACCTCTGAGATATTTCCCAGCACAGAATCACTTTAGATGTTTATGTGGCATCATCACGGGACTGTGTTCATGTCATTAACAGCTGGATATAGTCCAATTTTTTGCACTCAGCACTTTCTGTTTATGGAGTTTTGTTCTATAGTTCGATTATTATATGTTTTTTATTAATATTTTGTGTTACACTAAGCACTTTGTTTGCATTTTTTGCACTTTATTTTTTCTTGCTTGCATTTTTTGCACTTTGTTTTGCATTTTTTGCACTTTATTATTGTCACTAGTTTGCACTTACGTAGCCAGTAACTGTTTATATTTCAGTCACTTTGGTTTTGCTATGATGCACTCAGCACTTTCTGTCATAGGCCGCGTACACACGGGCGGACTGTTCGCCCAACTTTGTCCGCTGAACAGTGTTTCAGCGGACAGTCCGCTCGTGTGTGGGCTTCAGCGGACAGTTTCAGCGGACAGTCTGACGAACAAAGTTTTTCGGAATTCCCGTAAGACAGTCCGCTGAAACTTGGTTTGAGCGGACAGTCCGCTCGTGTGTAGGCTTGTTCGTCAAACTAAGTTCCGCGCATGCTCAGAAAGGATTTACACGCCGAAGGTTGCATTGCAGTGTATAGGACGTTGTTTTTCGAGTCCCGTCGTACGTGCCGTTCACGTCATCGCGCACGCTTTCAGCGGACTGTTCGTTCATCGTGTGTGGTCAAGTCCGCTCATGCAAATTTTGAGCGGACTGTTTGTCGGATTGTTTGACAAACTAAGTTGGGCGAACAGTCCGCCCGTGTGTACGCGGCCTTAGAAGTCTGATTTATAGTTAGACCACTGTATGTGGTTTTGCACTTAGCACTATTTTTATATCATAGAGATATAAGTTGCACTTGGGATTGTGACAGTTATTATTGTGTACACACTGTTGCAGGCACTATTGATAGAAGAATTTCTACATTAGGATAAGAGTTCTCCCTTACTACTTTACCATACTAGTTTGAATATATACCATCTGACATATCTCCACCTGAATAATTAGCTCTATAACATTTTCGTGTAAGGTCACATTTTTATTGGAAGCGTAGCACCACCATTTTTTCTTTTAGTCTCATGGTGTCTCATGAAAGTGCTTGCGGCATCCACTAAATAAGAGCATTCCTCACAAATCCCATTTAAGCGCAGGAGTCCATTGAATATTTACTGAATCTCATGCAAGTCTTCAGTAAATGATTATAAAATAAGAATCTAATTTCTCTAACATTCTCCCCCCCCCCCCCCCCCGTTTATACTCATTTATGACAGTTCTTTCAGCACTTTAGATTTCAGGATTTCACCAAGGTCCATCATATGGTTCACACATGAGAGTCAGGGGTAAAGTTCTTATACTCGTCCTCATGTGTTTCAGAATGAAGTCCAGAATAGAGTTCATTTAGATTGTTTTGGAGAAACATAGTCTTTGTCAAGGATGTGTCAATGAACTGTTGAAGGAGTCCTCGGACACAGGGAATGCAACAGCAACCACACAGGGTCAGTACTGTGGTTGCCATCACTATTGAGATTAACATATTTCTCACCCGTTCACCCCATTTACCAAACCATGTCTTAAAGAGTCCAGCTAGAGGATCTTCCACAGCAGAGTTTTCCGTCAATTCTTTGGATAGCATCTGAACTCCTTGCAGGGCCTTCGTTATGCTACCATCGGGGCTGTATTGTTAGGAATGAAAGTGCATCAAAAGGTTCCAAACATCTTGCACACCCCTCCCTTCTCTGCCAACAGCATATTAAGAGCAATACGATTCTGCCAGGCTGTCAATGAGGTTGCATCCAGTTGGCTGGCTACTCCTGTAAGGGCATCTATGGTATAGTTCACAAACCTTTTCTGGTTATTGTAGATGTAGTTTATCCAATCGCCATTCTTGTTAGGTTGAATCCACAAAAAGATGGAGGTGAATCCGGTGAATATCTGGTCTTGTGCTTTGATTTATTAAGGACTCCTCATGGTACTCCGAAGAAATCAATTGTAGACTCGATTGTCAAACGTTCCTTGCGGTGCATTACTTTTCATTTGGAAATGTTGTTTCTTTAACTGTGGCAACAATGGGCTAGACTCCACTTTTGTTGGGGAACCCAGCCTTAGGAGGTTAGGTAACCATTTGTGGGCACTGATTGGCACAGATTGGGCATAATTTGCACATGTGGATAGCCATGGGGTACATACCTGGCCATCCACATGTTGCCCCCTTCCCTGGTGGTCCTGGCAGCTTCCCTGGTGGTCCAGTGTGGGCATACGGGGGGGGGGCTGTGCTGATAAACAATCAGCGCAGACCCCCCCTGTCAGGAGAGCCGCCGATCGATACTCGCATCTGTCAGAAAAGCCTATCAAAGGCCTTTCCTGTTGACATAGTGATCAGTTGTGTTTGGACACGGCTGATCACGTGATAAAGAGCCTCCGCCAGAGGCTCTTTACCAAGACCGGTGTAACGGTGTGTCAGACTGATGCACCGCACCACCGATCGCCACGATGCGTGCCCCCACGGACATGCAAGGCGGCTGTTATCCAGAAGGACATCATATGACACCCAGTCAGGATAATGCAACCACCGCCCGGCCGCCATTTTGCTATAGGCCAGGTGGGAAGTGGTTAAGCTTTGGAAAAGAGTATGGTTTCCCATATAGTATCGCATAAGGTGTCAACCCTTCTGCTGTGGGGGTGTTTCTCGTGCTCAGCAAAGCTATTGGCAGACACTGAACCCAGTTTCCTCCATTAGCTTCTTCAGATTACTTTTTATAGTACCACTATGCCTTTCCTAAAAAAAATTTTTTTAGTAATTTGTAAATTCATACGTTGTGAACACCTTATTATCCTCTGTACCATCCCACCTTTTGAGACATGGGCCTGCCCATGACTCAATAAACTACATATCTAAACAATGAGGTAGGCAATATAGGTTTACCATCTATGCTTATATAAATACCTTCTATCTGTACTGCCCCTTTTGACAACCATTTTTGTTTCTCAGCCTCGGGTGCTGATTTTTGCATTTCTATTAACCATATTTCATCTATCACACTCTGCATTTCTGCTGGTTTCGCAAGATAGGAATGTACTTATATCAATAACAGAAAATGCCTTGTTCTTAGGCTGGAGGTCGTTCAGGAGGACATGGGGGGGTCAGGCACTACTGCCACATCTTTATTTATTACTTGTAAGTCCTGAAGGAAACAATGGTGTAACACAGGGTGAATCTGGACACTCTATGACCATACCCCTACCCTGCTTTCCCAACTCATACCATTCTGCTGTAGTGCTTCAAGTAATTGTCACATGGGGTGTAACTCTTTTTAGAAGCATAAATTAAAAAAATGGAAAAAAAATTTAAGAATAAGAAAGTATTCTGAGATTTTCTGTTTAGCTCATCAAGTTTATGTCTAAAACCACCAGACATAACTCCCTAAATGTGCTCCTTTCATCTTAGTACAGAGCACTGAGATAAATTGTCACAAAAGTGATTTAATGTTTTTGCACATACTTGCAGACAGCTATTTCCAAAATGGTGACTATACCTTCTACTCTTCTACACTCATACTGAAAGAAATACATTATCTTGAATCCATAAAAAATGAAAAATGACTTTCAATAATTGCATTTCTAAAGCCAAAAAAATGAATTTTCCCTTCAAGCTTTCTTTATTTTCTAAACAACGACTTGGGGAGCCAATCTGTTTGATAAGGCCACAATGTAGTGCACTGGGAACAAAATTAGAGATTTTGTTCGAGATTAAAGGATAAATCCTGGGGTCCCTTCCGCAAACTTTGGATAGAAGTAACAGGTGTAGAAAAATTGTTCTTTGGGTGTCGGAGATGCCTTCACACCATAACCCTATAGAGGTACTCTTGATGAAAGCAAGAATTGGCCTTTGCTGTAAAAAAAAAAAAAAAATATGTAATGCCCGGTCAAACAGGTGCGGAAAAATTGATCTTTGAGTATAGGAGGTGCCTTCACACTGTAACCCTATAGAAGTACTATTGATGAAAGCAAGAATTGCCTTGCTGTCAAAAATTTAAATGATATGCACCTGTCAAACAGGTGTGGAAAAAATTGTGTTTGGGTGTTATTTATGCCCATGAAACCTACACCAAAAATCTTCTTCCAGGTGAAATCAACACCCACAACTCTAGGCAGCCTAGAAGTCTTGCAGAGATTACACGTCTCAAAAACACTTAATCAGTGACATCAGCATCAGGGGCTTCATAACTGCTGGTAATCCAGGACTGATTCATTTTGATCAATGTTAGCCGGTCCATGGATTCTGTGGACAGACACACTCTATTATCAGTAAGAAAGCCTCCGGAAGCACTGAATGGCAATTCAGAAATCATGCTGAATGCAGGGCAGCCCAGCAGCTCAGTTTCATATTGGGCAAGTTCTGGCAAGTGGTCTGTTCTCATGACTCAGTAACCCAGTGGATTTTCAAACTGGAAAGCTCTCCATCACTGTTTTTGCTCCTGAATAATCGCCCACCATATGAAGCAGATGCTGCTGATGGAATGTGGAAGCTGGCAGCCTTGGGCACTGAGGACTAAAAAAATTGTGAAATGCCTCACTTCTCCACCGCTCCTCTCTTGACCAAAAGAAACCTCAAAACTAAGTTTTTCACGACACTGTAACCTACCAAAGTCAGGTCTGCGGGCGGGGAGCTTATAGGAATCTGGAAGCCCCCTTTAACAAGGGGACCCCCAGAACCTGCCCCCTCCATGTGAATGGGTATCGGATACACACCTATGGCAAGACTGCACCGGGAGAAACGGCGGGGGGAAAAGAGGACTCAGGGAGAAGACAGATCAGTGCAATCTTTTAACCTCCCTGGCGGTATGATTATTTCGGATTTTAGGTGCTGAAAGCGGTACCATTATTTTGAATGGAAATTTGGCGTTTTATATTGTAAGCCTGCAATTCTTAGGAATAACTCACTGAAATCTGTTTAAACCAAAGTCTAGTAGACATCCCGGGTAGGATAAAGTTTGAAACACAAAATCATAAATTATAATATAATAAATAACTGTAAATAATACAAAATAATAGTATAATAATAATCATACTTTTTATTCAATAAATTTTAGTAAATCATATAATCAAAAACACTGAATTTTTTTTTTTTGTCAAACAAGGGTGCAATATTGGTAGTCATATTGCTTCAGTAAACGTCTCTGGTATGGAAAATTTTAAAAAATGGTACAGCACAAAGTCCAACATCACAGTCAGGACAGTAGAACCTTGTTTCTTTTCTAATTTTCCTTCCAGTGTCGTCACGCTTAGAGCAGCAAACGACACACATCCTTGTGGGTGCTGCCTTCTTTTCTGTTGGTGGAACGTGGTCCATAAAGTGCCGACCAGTCAGGCGTTCCGGGTTCATAACGCCAGCAGCACGACGGCCAGATCTGTTTACAGACGTTGGTGTTTGGTGCCTGAGGAAAATAAGTTCGGCAACTTTCCAAACAAAGTCCGCATGAACAACAGGCTTGTCACTATTTTTTTTTAGAAGAATGAAAGCATTCCACAGGCACTGCTCCAGAAGGTGCCTGAAGATTTTTTTATAATATTTTTTCTGTTGCTTCCTCATGGCTGGGTAAAAAGTAATGGCCTGGTCAGCACGGTCAACACCTCCCATAGTATGGTTGTAGTCCATCACGACTGGGGCTTCATGATGTCTTTTCCACCTTTTGTGTGTACCATGACAGTAGAGGTGTTGTGAATGGTACTCATTAGGCACACGTCTTTTTTGTCGCGCCATCTCAGTGCCATCATTTTTCCTTTTTGCCAGGCAACTATTTCTCCTGCCTTGAGCTTTTTATTGACAAAGGTTGGTGGCAAGTCACGCCGGTTAGCTCTAACGGTCCCGTATGCATCTGTTTTATGCTGCAAAAGGAACTCATAGAGTTCTGGAAAACTGTAAAAATTGTCTGTGGTTACACAGTAGCCCTGATTCAGCAGTGGTTCAAAGTAAGAGTAAGCACGGAAGCGGTTGCCAGTCCATAGTTACCGAATGTCTCATTGAACTTGGTTCCTTTCCCGGTGTAAAGTATGGAATTCCATATGTACCCAGTGCTGGATTCACAGAGCATGAATGATTTTATTCCAAAACGTGCCCTCTTGGACGCAATAAACTGTATCCAGCTGAGTCTTCCTTTGTAGGCCATCAGACTTTCGTCGATACTGATGTCTCTGTCGGGTACATAGGTCTTCTGGAAATTTTGCTGAATCACCTGGTAAAGCCCCCAAATCTTTTTTAGTTTTGGTGCTGGATGAGAAGTCTCGTCGAATTCCTCATTATTCTCAAAGTGCAGATATTTCATAATAAGGGAAAATATGTACTCCGACATGACGGTGACAAAAAAAGGAGTTGCTAGCAATCTGTTAGTGGTCCAGTACCACTTCTGCAGGGGTTTACCAACCACTCCCTGTAGAATTATGAGGCCCAGAAACTTCCAGATGTCCTCCTTGGTTACTGGTTCCCACTTTCTGCTCCTTGCAAACCTCTAATGCGTAGCAGCTTGTTGTTCGTGGTACCGATTTGTCTCCATAACAATTTTTTCTATAACCTCATCGGTCAAAAAGAGTTGGAGATATGCCAATGGGTTGTCATCCACATCCACTTTGATACCAGGTGTTCCAGTAAATGGAAATCTTGGGGGCGCTGCATGCTCCGTACCGCAATCAATTGAGCACCAAGTCCGCACATCACTTGGCAAAGTCGCAGGATCATCGCTAAAATCGCTTTCCGTGCCTGACGACGAACTTCCCCACAAATCGCTATCACTCACTTCTGCAAGGGATTCTGCATCGCTGTCGCTGTTTTCAAACAGGTCATATGCCACTTTTGAGGTAGAGGCGCGCTTTTTTGATGCCATGGTCCCTCTGCAGTTTCCAGACACAAAGTATAGTAAAACTGCAGGCAGGGGCACTGGATAAAGCAATGGGGGCAAGCTAAGGTCAGTTTTATTTTATTTAGTAATGTAATCCAATAGGATTACAATGTATCAGTGTGTTTGTGCTTTTAACTTTTTGAATTTGGCGCTGGTTCCACCTCCCTGCATCGCTACGCTCGCAGGGAACGGAAGCCAGGGCACACAGTGCATCGGGCGGAAGGTCCGGAAGATCCGACCGCCATACACAGCGGGGATACATCGCGGGATCCTGGAGACAAGGTAAGTTATGTCTTTCTGGATCCAGCGATGTGATCCCGAGTGTGGCTCGGGGTTACCGCTAATGGTACAAAAATCTCACCCGAGCCACACTCGGGAATACCATCAGGGGGGTTAATAAAGTACTTGTCAAAAACCGGCTCTTGTTTTTTTTTTTACATTTCACTGCTTTTTTGGTGAATGAGAAGGGGTACGATGTACCCGATATCCATTCACATGGGGAGGTTGGGATCTAGGGGTCCTCTTGTTAAAGGGGGCTTCCAGAATCCGATAATATCGGATTTCGGATATATCCCCCTCTCAGACTCAGACAACCACTGGCCAAAGTTGTCGGGAAGAGGCCCTTGTGCTTTGGGGTGGGGGGCACAGAACACCCCCCCATGTTAAGGGCATGTGGCCTGGTATGGTTCAGGAGGGGGGCACTCTCTTGTCCCCTCCCTATCCTTACCTACCGGACTGCATGCTCATATAAGGGTCTGGTATGGATTTTAAGGGGGAGCACACGCCATTTTTTTTTTACATTCTGGCGTGGGGGTGTCCCCTCCTAATCCATATCAGACCGAAGGTGAATTTTTTTTAGCCAGCAATTTTTTTTTTTACATTCAGCTGTCAGCAGGGAAGCCCTCTGACAGATAATGACTCATTGCTTGTTAAGGATGTGGTAGCCAGCTTCCCGGCCTGCTCCTTAGCAACCAGATATATACAGTGATTGTAAAAAAAACTCAAATCGCAGAACGCAAATTGCGGCAAAATTGTAGTAAAACCGCAGTACTTGCATTTTGGATGAAGTCTATTACTTGTAAAACGCTGTATTTTGAGGAAAAAAAGTCCCTGACCCTTTCCAAAAACGCACACAGGCACAAAAATTCATTGATATGAACGTGTTCCATAGGAATCCAAACTTCCCTGCATTTCTGCAAAAAGCATCAATAAATGCTTTAGTGTGAATCAAGCCTTAAAGAGGCGGGCCAGAGCTACCAGGTCACAAGTCTTTGCAGGGCCAAGGCAGGTGGGCAGCTTTTTGAGCCTGTGCCGGTCACTGGCAGTTAAGCTCAGCCATCGGCGCCAGGGGGACAGAAACATGAATGGGGGTGGAGCTAGAAGAGACCCCTTTGGCCTCTCCACGGCCACACGTATAGGTCAGCCGTCAGTGCCAGGGGTGTGACTACAAAGGGGAGGAGCTAGAGCAGACACCTGCTGTAGACACCTTGGAGCTGTGCGCCTGCGCTGTCACAACAGCTGATGGTAAAATCAGCTGTAGTGATGTTACGTATGGTGCATGCGCCCTGGGCATTTCTCGACAGAAAACGGGATGAGAGAGAACGTGAGTGTGCCCCCCCCCCTGTAACGTGAGTGTGCCCCCCCCCTGTAACCTGGATAGGAGGAGCAGTGGGGGCGGCTGCATTTAGAAGAACCATTCTCTCTATCTTCCTCCTGCAGTCTCGGAATGCCTGCGAGAGGGAGAGGAGAGGCAGGTATTCCAAGACTGCAGGAGGAAGATGGAGAGAACGATTCTTCTAAATGCAGCTACTCCTACTGCTCCTCCGATAATGATTCTTTCTGCTACCCCCGTGCTCTCCCCCCCCACCATACTCTTTGCCCCCTTGTCCTATCTGCCACCCCATGCTCTCTGCTGTCCCCTGTGCTCTCCACCTCCCCCCCATGCTCTCCACCTCCCCCATGCTCTTCCCCACCCCTTGTGCTCTCCACATCCCCCCCATGCTCTCTGCCACCCCCCTATGCTCTCATTTGCCCCCTTTGCTCTCCACATCCCCCCATGCTCTCCACCGCCCCCTGTGTTCTCCACAACCCCGCATGCTCGCCGCCACCCCCCGTGTTCTCCACATCCCCCCTGTGCTCTCCATATCCCTACTGTGCTCTTCATATCCCCCCTGTGCTCTCCGCTTCCCCCACGCTCTCCACATCCCCCCATGCTCGCCACATCCCCCATACTCTCTGCTTCCCCCCGTGCTCTCCTCTTCCTCCATGTGTACTCTGCTCTCCTCTGTGCTTTCGCCTCACCCCATGTTCTCCAAGTCCCCCATGTGCTCTCCAACCCCCCCATGCTATTTCTTGGTCCGCCCTTACCCCCCCCCACACCTTTGCCAGGTTTCCCCCTCCCCTCTCCCAGCCATTCTGTGAGAGAAGAGGGAGCAGTGTGCTCTCTCTACATCTCTCTCTCTGTGTCTCCATCTCTCTGCCTTTCTCTGTCTCTCTATCTGTCTGTCTGTCTCTCTCTCTCTGTCCCCCCCCCCCCCGAAGGCAACAACATGTGGTGAAAATTGTGTTTTTGCCATGTACATGTTCCTCTTTAAAACCGCTTTTGGAGTTTGAAATGCCAGTAAACCACCTTACTGAACGTGATTTATCTGCTTTCAAAAAAAGACAGTAAACTCAACTGCCTCTAAACAACTAAAAACGACTGTAAATGACTGAGTGTACATGTACAGATAAGATAACAGAGGAGAGTTCAGGGGTTGCTGAAAAAAAAAACACCCAACTACGCCTAAACGTCCGTTTATCAGCTGCAGTGTACATAAGGCCTTAACTGTAAACAGATAACCTGTTAAGCATTTTTTTGAGCACCAAAACGTGTCACATTTAATGGGAGTGTGCAATTTTAAGTCCTGACATGTTTAACATCTATGTACTTGATGCAACCTCATCTTTTTTTACTTTAACCTCCCTGACGGTATGATTATTTCAGATTTAAGTGCTGAAAGCGGTACAATTATTTTGCATGGAAATTTGGTGTTTTATATTGTAGTCCTGTAATTCTTAGGAATAACTCACTTAAATCTGTCCAAACCAGAGTCTAGCAGACATCACATGGTATGATAAAGTTTGAAAAATTTAATCACAAATTATAATATAATAACTATAATTATACGAAATAATAATATAACAATAATACAAATTATTCAATAATGTAATCAAATCAAAAACACAGAAATTTGCTCAGTTGCAGAATTGTCACTGTCATTACTTTTCAATATTTGATGACGGATCTCCCCACAAATCGCTATCGCTCAATTCTGTGAGTGATTCTAATTTATTATCGTTGTTTTCTATCTGGTCTAAAATCATTTTTGATGTAAAGGGACAGTTTTGGTTGCTATGGACAATCTCAAGTTTCCAGGCATAAATAACAGTTTTTATATTATAAAACTGCATGCAGGGCACTGGACAGACCACTAGGGACAAAGGGGATGTGAAATAATTACATACAGCAATGTAATCTCTAAAATTACATTATACTGTATGTTTCACTTTTTGAATTTGGCGCTGATCTCCGTCCCCGTGCGTCGCAGTGCTCGCAGGGAACGGAGATCGGCTCTGTGACGAATCGAGCGGAGTGCAGCTCTCTCATACAGCGGGGGGACATCGCTGGATCCAAGGGAGAAGGTAAGTAAACCTCCTCCTGCATTCAGCGATGCAGTCCCGAGTCTGGCTCGGGGTTACCGCTTTTGGTATACCACCAGGGGGGTTAACTAAATAATTGGTAAAATATTGTATTTGTGTACACTAAAAATCAAAAGTTCATCTTTGGAACATAATACATGTTTTTCAGCTTTCAGCGCTGTCACACTTTGAACGACAATTGCACGGTCATGTAGCACTGTACCAAAATCAAATTTTTATAATTTTTTTCACACAAATAGAGCTTTTTTTTGGTGGTATTTAATCACCGCTGGGTTTTTTATTTTTTACACTACAAATAAAAAAATACCGAAAAGTTTCCAAAAAAAATGCATTTTTCTTAGTTTCTGTTAAAAATGTTTGCAAATAAGTAATTTCTCTTGATAAATTTTGACCAGAAATGATGCTGCTACATTTCTTTGGTAAAAATAACCCAAATCAATGTTTATTTGGTGTTGTCACTGATGGGGGGCAGACGGATTTTTTTATTGGGACACTGAAATGTGTATAGGGACAGGGGTATATCAGTGGGCCTTTGTGTACTTTGTGGGGTGATCTGTAACAGCTCTCTGTGTAAAATCATCCGCACACAGAGAGCTGTCGCAGATCTGCAGATTCCCTCTCCCCCCCACTGGGCTCGGTGGGGAGACCTGTCACAGAGACACACGTCTCTGTTTACATATATTACATATATACTATAGCCTTGGACCTGGGGCCCATAGCCTCGAGTCTCTGCGGGGTCCCCAAGGGCAGGGTTGGCTCTCTGGGGACCCTGATGTAAGCGGGGGGCTCTCTGGGGACCCTGATGCAAGGGGGAGGCTCTCTGGGGACCCTGATTTAAGGGGGAGGCTCTCTGGGGAACCAAATGTAAGGGGGGCTCTCTGGGAACCCTGATGTAAGGGGTGGCTCTCTGGGGACCCTGATGTAAGGGGGGCTCTATGGGGACCCCAATATAAGTGGGGAGCTCTCTGAGGATATATACACACACACGTATATTACTGTATATACATGTGTATGCCCACCCAAGCGTATGACTTTTACTACACTGCTATGGGCTCTAGCCCCAGATCTTTTGTAGACCTAGCAAAGCAACGCCCCTGGTGACGGCTGTGATTGGACAAGGAAAGGACCACCCGGCCGTTAATGTGCAGTGGCCGGGTGGGAAGTAGTTAAGGTGTAGCATGTTCTACCACCCCCTCACCCACCTCCTCTTTGACACCAGGTTCTTCTCCACCACACCCACCGTCACATTTGAAATCGGTGCAGCTGTGCAGGACTCTGACCTCAGAGCCATGTCATTCATTTACAGAGATCTCTGAGGCTGGGTTCACACTAGAATACACAGCGGCTCACAGCAGGAGTCTGGTGCGTCTCCATTCACCATTTCTGGCCAAATTTTGAACTGAATTTGGACTTGAAAAGGACCAAAAGACAAACAAGTCTCCTGTGCAATTTGCACCAGAGCTGCTGCAAGATGTGTGAGCCATTCACAATCTCCTGCTATGCAAATTTGCTACTGCTTTGCAGGCTCCTGTAGGAAAAAATAATACATTCACATTTTTTTTTCCTGCAAAAATATGTGCATTTATTATTTCATTTATTATTTTTTCCTGAAAGGTGAACTTAAACTTTACTCCTCCTCTGCACCTATTCTTTAAACTTCATGTTACTGTTAGTTATCCTCTGTATGACCATCTGACCATCTGGCAGATTAAAGTGGAAATTGGCCCATTTCCACAACATGCTCTTGCCTGTATCTTCCCCCCACCATCCTCTTTTTAACCCTTTTGCTGCCAGGTCTGTAAGTCGTATGGACCTGACAAGGGGGGGGGGGGGGGAATTGGTTGGGTTCACACACAATTGGGTAGCTGCAACCACTGGGGTAGTGTGTAAAACTGATGGGCAGACACCTGTCTGTCAGGTGAATGCATTGGGGGGCTACGCTGTCCTCGATTGCCTCCACACACCCCTCACTACCACTTGGCCATCTGCAGGCCTGGCACAGATATGGCAAGTGGAGAGATAGGAGAAAAGTAGACACAAGTCCGCTCTCCTCTCCTTCTTGCTGTGACCCGGAAAGCAACATGTATGACATCACTTCCAGGTCAGCCTCTCATTATTCCCGGCTAGCATAGCCGGGAAGGGATGTATTGCAATGCGATCTGCATTGCAATACATTCAGTGGTGCCCAGAGGAGAGAACCTGTCACCTAAAAATGATCACACTGGGAACTTTTTGTCCCCTTCGTGATGAAAAAAAAAGTTAAGCAAAAAAAGCACATAAAATCCCTCCCAAAAATGTTGAGACCCCCTCATATACGCATGTACAAACAAATTTTATACATATGTACGTACAAATTTGATATATTGGGTATCTATTTACTCTGTGCAACCTCGTATTTTATAGTCTACCAAATTTGGGTCGTTTAGTGCATTTGTTTGCACTAAAATTCACTTTAGTGTGATTTTTTTTACGGAAATGTGTTTACGTTTTCTAGACCTTTGCGGCAATATCCAGTGACATAAAAAATTGGAACTACCACTATTTTATTCTCTAGGGTGTCTGCTTTCCGAAAATACATAATGTTTGGGGGTTTTATGTAATCTTCAGGCCTTAAATAATTTTTTTGAGCATTTAATATGCAAAAATGGCTCTGGCAGTGAAATGGTTAAACTGTAAATTCAAGGAAGACATACTCCAGAGTAGGGACATCCCGGGAGGTCATGTGCTGCATTCTGCGCATGCACAGATTTGCAGTGGGTCTCGCAGCATGACTGTGCATGTGCAGACAAGACACCCTGTGGGACACTGCTGAGCACTGCATGTGCTAGACCTCCCACAAGATGGCGTAGGGTTGCCATCACATCCCTATAACACCAAACACATATTAATTACAGAATTAGGTTCTGTGGCTGATAAAGATGGTCGTTTTTTTTTTTGGTTTTATTATTTATTTATAAAAACAATTCTCATTACAAATTTCACATTTAAAAGAAAAAAAGGAAAGAAAACATATATAACTTTCAGTCAATACATTTTATCCCTCTCCTTCCCCCTCCCCCTCCTACCTCTCGTCATAATGAATTCTATATATTTTTCTTCTTTAATAGCTTATTACCTCTGCTCTTTTTAGGTTATTATTTCAACATACCTCCACGTCTTCTTAAATTCCTGCCAACATTCCCATTTATCCATTGCTCCCTCTTTTCCCTCTTCCCCACTAAATCTCAAATGCTCCATACACACCATCAGTTTTTCTGCTGATTTTTTTCCTTCAGGTTTACCAAAACCATGTAGTGTAAGGGCCTGCCTGATTGCATACAAATTGAAACTCCTAAGGTTTGACCTCATATTATATGGTTTTGGTAAATCTGAAGGAAAAACTCAGCAGAAAAACTGATAGTGTGTATGGGGCTAAACTCTCCAGGTAGTATGTTCCTTCAATAGCCCCAACCCATTCTATCATTTTGGGGCTTTCTTCTTCTTGCCATCTGTTAGGGGTAAGGCTTTTTGCTGCATTGAGCATATAGGGCACTAATGTTTTGTTATATTGTTTCACTGATCCCTCTATTCCGTGGAATAGGCATATCCGTGGATCTTCAGGTACAGTTTCTCCAGTTATTTCTTTAATAAGTTGTAAAATTCCTTTCCATTATTCTTTAATTTTAGAACAATTACACCACAGGTGGACCATTGTTCCTACTACCCTACATCCTCTCCAACACTCCTGGGATTTCTCTGGTTGGTATTTACTAAGTTTATCTGATGTTGCATACCACCTTGCCAAGCACTTATAATTCATTTCTGCTGCTCTCATATCAATAGCCGAACTATGTGTTAATTTCAGGATTTTGCTTATCTTATGTTTATATTCAAGTGATTCAAATTCTTTACCCCATTTTTTAAAGAATGGTGGTACCTCCAGTTCCTCATTTGTTAATAATATTTTGTATAGCCGCGATATATCCTTTTTTGCTCCCCCATCTATACATAGTCATTCAAGTGATGTTAAATCCTCTGCCGTTCTTATTGGTTGGGGTAAATTCTCAACGAAATGCTTTAACTGGAGGTAACGCCATTCTTTCATTACCATTAAATACGTGTTTTGTTGTATCTCAAAAAGTGTATTTATTTTCCCTTTATTAATTATATCTCTTAATTGTGTACTTTCCCTAAGCCAATTCCCTCCTATGTCCCTTTTCCCGGGCAAAAAATAATCGTTCTCTTTCAAAAAAATGAAAGGTGAATTATATTTCCATTTAAAGTGTTTGTGAGGTCCCATACTTTAACCCCCCTAGCGGTAATCCCGAGTCTGGCTCGGGTTAGGAATTTACTGATAGGAGTGGTAACCCTGAGCCAGACTTGGGATCGCTTCGCTCGATGCAGGGGAGGACACAGGGAGACTTACTTACCTTGTCCCCTGGATCCAGCGATGTCCCCCGCGCTGTGTGATCGAGTTGTCCTCCGCTCGATTCACAGTGCCGAATGCCGCTGAGCTCCGTTCCCTGCAGCGTTACGGCGCACGGGAGCGGAGAACGACGGCAAATTCAAAAAAATAAAAAGGCACAAAACACACACAGCACTGTAATCTTACAGATTACAGTGCTGTATTACAAAAATACACACCCCCCTTTGTCCCTAGTGGTCTGTGCAGTGCCCTGCATGCACTTTTATATTATAAATACTGTTTTTTATGGCTGGAATTTGGAGATTGTCCATAGCAACCAGAAAGTGTGCCTTTTTCAGTGTTTTAGGATTTGATTACATTATTGAATATTTTTTATTATTCTTTATTATATTATAAACTTTATCATACCCGGGATGTCTGCTAGACTCTGGTTTGAACATATTTAAGAGAGTTATGCCTAAGAATTACAGGACTACAATATAAGACGCCAAATTTCCATGCAAAATAATTGTACCGCTTCCAGCACCTAAAGCCGCGTACACACGGGCGGACTGTATGGCCAACTTAGTCCGTCGAAACACATTTCAGCGGACAGTCCGCTCGTGTGTGGGCTTCAGCGGACTTTTTCAGCGTGCAGTCTGGCGTACTAAGTATTTCGGAATTTCCGTAATACTGTCCGTCATACTTTGGTTTCAGCGGACAATCCGCTCGTCAGTAGGCTAGTTCGACGGACTAAGAATGGCGCATGCTCAGAAAGGATTTACACCGCGAAAGGTTGCATTGCTGTGTATTGGACTTCCTATTTCTAGTCCCGTCGTATGTGCTGTACACGTCATCGCGCAAGCTTTCGACGGACTGTTTGTGCATCCGTGTGTGGTCAAGTCCGTTCATTCGAAAGTATGACGGACTGTCCGTCGGATTGTATGACGGACTAAGTAGGCCATACAATCCGCCCGTGTGTACGCGGCTTAAATCCAGACTGAATCATACCGCCAGGGAGGTTAAGTGCGTGTCTTGTCATCTCATGTGTATTTTCCCCCAGCCCCCTATATTGTGGGGGGGTTCCATATTACCCTATTCAACCATGCTCCACTAATATTATTCTCTATTGTAACCCATTGCTTTTCACTTTTTTCCCGTGCCCATTCTATGACACATGATAACACCACTGCGTGGTAATATTTTTAATTCTCTTTTTTTTATATTTGTATCGCCAAACCTTCTTGGTTTTTCCCTTGTTTCAGTGTGTCAAATGAGTATCTCATAAAGATGGTAGTTAAACTCACTTGGTACCTTATCTGCATTAAATTGGCCTCAGAACCGTGTCATTCATATGTGTTCAGGTTTAAAGGGATGAGGGGGCAACCCTAAGATGGCGACATCAGGAGTATTGCGAAACAAGGGGAACCCCCCACTGCAAAAGACACAGCTGGACTCCATAGGCCTGTCTAGGAACAATTCTAGACATGGGTGTGGTGTTTAATGTTAGACTGATCTGGGAATAATCTAGCGATGTATGCAGAAAACAGAGGCGCCATTTGAGTGAGGTTTCCACATGACAATGTTGGTGTTGCCCGACCATATACCATATTCTGAAGGCATATAAAAGTCTATTGTTTCAAACAAAAACAACAGATCTTACATGGTTTCTATAATGCAGTGACACTATGGAAAAATCACCTATGTCACTTTTTTCCTAATACAAGTGGAGATTCATGAGGTCAATGATGCATTGTAGTTATTATGCATACAGATGACAAGTGGAGACATATTGTGCATTTTTTCTTTTCATCTCATTTTATTCCAGTCTCCATCTCTCTATCCCCTGTGATTATGTTCTCTTCCCCCTCTCTCTCAATCTTTTGCTTTCCCTGTGATCCCAGCCAGCCTGTGACTGTTATAGACTATGGCATGAGGCAGTTCATTTAGAGAGGTGAGAGCAGTTGGATGAGGCTCCGCTCTGGAAGATTAATCATTCTCATCGACACTAAATAGAAGCAGGTTTTGTAGTAAACACAATCTCTGCCTCTCATGAGAGACCGATCCAGCCTGTCACATTCACTCTCCCTGATCCACACAATTAACACTTTACTTGGGCTGTTGTCTACAGGAGGCTGTTAATCTGCGCTTGGAGGAGGTGTGCTATATGTTATGAAGGGGACAATTCATTAAAGCTTATCGAAAAATACATTTCTCTCTTCATGCCACCCTTTCCTAGTTCTTATGGTGCTTTAGGTGTGAACAAATTTATGTTACGACTTGTTATTTCAAATGCAGACAATGGAATAGTGTAGATGAATGCGTCTATACAGGTAAACCCAATTTTAGCTATACCAGGTTGCTAACATGAAATGTTTCAGTAGGCTGTCGGTAAGTTTGACAGATGTTTGCAGATATTAATGAGCATATAATTTGTAAGCTATCAAAAAGGTTTTTTATAGCGATGGGAACACTATGATCTGCTTGCTAAAAGGTACAGTCGTTAGCACCTAGAAAAGTCCAGTTGACTGGCTACCTTGGATGAACTATGATGTACTAAAGCACTATACTGTATATTGTATTTATGCTACAACGTGTATTTATAGTATGGTGTAGCATTAATAGTTGTTAACATTTGCACATAAAGGATGAATTCACCCATTGTTGTTGGCTAATGTATAATATAGTGATGGTGGCAGTGGATCTGGATTCTCAGGGAACTGCAGGAAAGTTGGGAAGGCGATAGCCATTTCTGGATATAGGATATACCTGACGTCTTTAATATTGGTGGAAGAAAGGTGATATTTTCACCAACACACAGAATATACCCAGTAGTCCTAGTCATTGACGGGAGGGGATATTTCAATCTTAACATCAGGTGCATTTAAAGATTATTGTTGGTACCCCCAATGGACCAATTAAGGACCCCCCAGAGAGAAACCAGGCAGCGACACAGGGGCTCACACTGTGGCAGCGAACTTACCCCTGAAGGGGGCAGGTGATCTGGTGAGGGCAATAAGAGAACTTTTTTGGATTCACGTGTTGGGGGTCTTTCTCTTTGAAGTGCCATCACCCTTCTCTTTGCACCAAATCACTAATAAGAACTCTTTGGACTGATTGGCTGATCCTCAGTTGGACTGATTTTTTATTTAATTTTATTTTTTATATTTAAACGTAATCACTATTTTTATTATTTATTATTTTGGATGAAAATATTTATGTCACATTTTATGAATTATTGCACGGACAGTTATTTATTGCATGTATGGTGATTAGCTTCACTAGAATGGCATGTACACCTAGCACACTATTTATGCACGTATAGAGTTGGTTTATTTTTGAATAGCATTATATAAACAATATTATATTTATTTATGTATTTTTTTTCACTATTGTCCTATCAATACGGCACCTACGCCATCTGGCTTTTTCACAAGGTTGTAATTCATATATTCACAGGATTTATATGTTTTAATTCAAGCACACTATATTAGGGGTCTTGAAGGTATAGCGCCACATCTACTCTTTCTTTCTTCCTTCCTTAATGTATAATAGTGCTCATAAACCATAACAGACATGGGCTTCTTGGGTGACTACTGATCAGAGAAGCTTGAAGATCTTGTTTCACATAAGGAGCCAAGTCACCATCATTTTTTTTCAATGAATAGGAACTAACCGACAGGATTTTTATTTAATATAAATTTTTGTTATTTATGGTTTCCTCTTCCCTGTGATGTAGGGTGAATTATGTTTGGTTTTTATTTGTACTAAGAATTTTATATTTGTATTATGCAAGCCAGTTATGTTTTATGAACAATGGATTATCCATTAAGCCTTGAGTAGGACTGAGGCTGCGTACAAAATTGGGTGTTTTCTATTGGTCTTCACGATCGATCGGGACACTATAAAGAACGTTGACCCTGTGACTAGGTACGCTTCCTGAGGACGTGAAAACGAAACGTACGTCGAGGCGGTACCTAGTCACGTTCGTATAGCACAGTTCCGGACATTTTGGTTGTCGGCTGTTTTCGGTGGAACGCACGCCGTACACAGCGAGGAACTACGCATCTACCACAAAATGATTGATTTAAGCAAGCAGCCCCAGTGCCAGGTCGGGCACCGGGAAATGTAAGCAACCATTTGGCTTTATGTTTTTAATTTTTTTTAATTAAACGGTGTTACACTATGGATATTGTTTGCTCTCCTTTTTTTATGACCTGTCTGAATCTATGAGGAGGAAGGTTTTTTCCATAAGAGATCCATCTTATTCCATGTGAGCAGGGAATTACCTGCATAAGCTCATTTGACTATCTTTTTAAGTAAAGTAGTCAACACCATCTGGTAAGAAGACAACTATATCTTCACGGTTGGGGTGTTGTCTGTGTCCAAAATTTGGTGAAGGGACGTTTCACAATCTTGTAGAAGATTTCAGTCGTTTTTTGGCATATGGATATAGACGGAGTTTATCACTAAATGAATCACTGTATGGACTGTGGATATATGTTGTTCTCTATTAATTTTTTTGCAATTGTCTTATGTTTATTAATGTATGGTGATAGGCTGTCTATCACTCTAGTTGTTTATGATCAATAAGTTTCACACTTGTTTGTAATTGATGTTTATATTGTTTAGCGCCCCTATTATTATCATATTTTAAGTCACCATAATGCCACGTACACACAATCGGAATTCTCGTCGGAAAAAGCTTTGATGGTTTTCCCATCGGAATTCCACTCAAACTCTCTTGCCTACACACAGTCACACAAATTCCGACCGCCAAGAACGCGGTGACGTACAACACGTACGACGGGACTAGAAAAAGGAAGTTCAATACCTAGTAGCCAATAACTTCAATCTTGTAGTTAAATCTGAGCATGCGTGAGTTTTTGCACGTCGGAATTGCATACATACGATCGGAATTTCCGATAGAAAGTTTTTCCATTGGGAAAATTGAGAACATGCTATCAAATTTTTGCTGGCGGGAATTTGCCCAGCTAAATTCTAATGGAGCATACACACGGTCACATTTTCCGATGAAAAGCTCTCATCTGACTTTTGCTGGCCGAAATTCAGATGGTGTGTACATGGCATGAGGTGTCTTCAACACTCTGTCTGTGTTGGTTGGCTGAGGCAATTGTAGTTGTTTGGAGTTGCTGAAGCCAGCATAGCTGCCTGAGGGAAGTTGGGTTAGACCTGCACATCTGGCAACCCTCTATTGCCTATGGTCAAATTAGGGTTTGTTCATGCCAAAAACATGTAGCAACATGCATTTTCTTGTTCTTTGCACTTCAGTTGTTTAGAAACCAATCCAAGTTTGTTTTAAAAAAAACACAAGGGGCAATGCATAAAAAAATTAAGCATGCTGGTGTTTATTCCAAAACTGTAGTGGGAACATATCTTTATCTTTCACATCAACATGAAAATACTACTTGCTTGGTGACTGGATCAGCAAGATATTCAGGTATCTAGCAATTTTTTAAAGATTAGCTCAGTACAGCAAGACAAATTGCTGGGTGACTGGAAGAGCAATATAGCCAGGTCTCAAGCAAACATGTAAAGTGAGATTAGCTCAGTACAGCAAGACATCCCATGAACGATTTCTACCCCCTCTTAGTTTGGCAGTGTTAGGTATGGTGATAGGTATGACAACCATTCTGCACAGGTCTAACAGCCACTGGCCTTCATAATGTTTTATAGGTCATAATGCTAATTGGTGGTTAGATATCACTTCATTAATTCTGCATGGTTGCCTTTGTGTTCCTCTTGTATATACGTATAATGCATCATAAGCTCTATCTCAGGGGTGTCCAACCTGCGGCCCACAACAACTTTGAATGCAGCCCAACACAGAATTGTAAACCAACTTAAAATTGTTGATTTTTTTGGGGGGGGAATTGTTTGTAAAAATGTGTTTACCCTTTGCAAACACATGTGGGCAGAGAAAAATGTTTCAGTGTCTCTTTACTTGACTTTTATAAGTGTAGAAGCGTCTCATTAAAAAAAAAACTCTTCCAGCTTGCAGGACAATCTATGGGTAAACTCTACAGGTTACACACACACACACACACACACACACACAACTGGTAGCCGCTGCCACATGTTTCAACTGAAACACTAGGTGTTTACAGCATCTGCTGTAGCAATACTGACCTTTAACCTCTTAAAGACCACCTACGGCAGATATACTGTGGCAGTGTGGTTCTATTGCGTGAAATTATGTACCTGCATGTCATTTCATGCAATAGATACTGGGGGTGCCGACTGGTCAGAGGGGGAGCCAATCAGCAGGTCCCATGGACCTGATTTCCGCCGGCCATCTGTGATCGCTCCCCAGAGAGGCAGAACAAGGCAGATCGCCGTGAAGATAGAAATCTTGTGTTGTGGCTAAGCAGGAACACTGACCTCTGTGTTCATCCAGTCAGTCCATCCCCCACACAGTTAGGAAGCACCTCCTAGGGACACACTTAACCCTGTGATTGCCCCTTCCCTGCCAGTGTCATTAGTACAGTAACAGTACATATTTTTAGCACTGATCACTGTAATAATGTCACTGGTTCCCAGAAAAGTGTCAATTAGTTGTCCGATTTGTCTGCAATGTCGCATAAAATCACTGATTGCCACTATTACTAGTAAACAAAAAAAATGCCATAAATATATCCCATAGCCTGTAGCCATGATAACTTTTGTGCAAACCAATCAATATACGCTTATTGAGATTTATTTTACCAAAAATATGTAGCAGAATACATTTAGGCCTAAATTGATGAAGAAATACAGTTGTTAAATTTTTAAATTGGATATTTTTTATAGGAAAAAATATTAGTTTTTTTTTCAAAATGTTTGGTCTTTTTTGTTTATGGCACAAAAAAAAAAGAAAAAAAAGAAACCGCAGAGGTGATCAAATACCATCAAAAGAAAGCTCTATTTGTGGGGAAAAAAATGGGCATACATTTTATTTGGGTACAGTGTCGCACGATCGCACAATTGTCAGTCAAAGTAACGCAGTGTCGTATCGCAAAAAATGGCCTGTTATTAAGGGGTTAAAACCTTCTGGGGCTGAAGTGGTTAACAAATGATTATGACACTCACTGCCAAGCCAAGACAAGAATTTACAGGTTTTAAAAATTGGTAGCCATCACAGAGGAAATTATTATTTAATTCCTGATTTAGCACATAGAGATTTAGCCTAAGAATTTAAAGTATTGCTTTAATGAAAAAGAACTAACCTCACAAGAAAATGTTCATTGAAAAAATATCACAAAACAGACAACTAGAAACAGTAAAAAAAAAATACTTTGCAAAGTTCACCTGGTCTTTGGTTTTATGCAGAGTGGTTCAATCTGATATAACAGAGTTACTGGCTCTCATGACTGACTTTTAAGCCTCGTACACACGATCTGATTTTCCGCAGACAAAGCTTTAGACTTTTGTCCGAAGGGCGTGTGCCGTGAACTTGTCTTGCATACAAACAGTACACAATTGTCAGCCAACAAACACGAACAAGCCGATAAAGAGGAAGTTCAATTGTCATGCGCCACCTTTTGGGATGCTTCTGCTAATTTCCTCTTAGTAGAAGTTTGGTGAATGTTGATTCACGCTTTTCATTTCATGCTTTTCAGTTCTGAACGGCAGTTCGTCAACCAGCCATGTTGCGGAATCGGAGGAGATAATGTGTTGCTTTATTAACACAACTTAAGGACCGAGCCTCTTTTTGAGATTTGTTGTTTACAAGTTAAAACTTAAAACTTAAATAGTTTTTGCTAGAAAATTACTTAGAACCCGCAAACATTATACATTTTTTACTAACACCCTAGAGAATAAAATGGCGGTCTTTGCAATACTTTCTGTCACACCGTATTTGAGCAGCGGTCTTACAAGCGCACTTTTTTTGGAAAAAATACACTTTTTTGAATTAAAAATAAGACAACAGTAAAGTTAGCCCAATTTTTTTTCCTATTGTGAAAGATAATGTTACACCGAGTAAATTGATACTCAACATGTCACGCTTCCAAATTGCGCCCGCTCATGGAATGGCGACAAACTTTTACCCTTAAAAATCTCCATAGGCAACGTTTAAAAAAATCTACAGGTTGCATGTTTTGAGTTACACAGGAAGTCTATTTTCTAGGGCTGTTACTGATTAAAATTTTCCTGTTCGATTAATCGATTTTTTTAATCGATTAATCGACTAATTTAGATTAATTATAATGCACATACAGTTTTTACAATTTTTTTTATTAAACTTTAAGGAAAACGTAGAAAGTTAGTTTAACTTTAACTGTAATGTCCACATCTCCCCCATACTGCACGGTCCACATTTCCCCCACATCTCCCCCCATGCTGTATTGTCCACATCTCCCCCCCATAAAGTACTGCCCACATCTACCCCCCATAAAGTACTGCCCACATCTCCCCCCCATAAAGTACTGCCCACATCTCCCCCCATAAAGTACTGCCCACATCTCCCCCCATAAAGTACTGTCCACATCTCCTCACATCTCCCCCATACCTTAATATTCATGATTGTCTGCTCTGTCTGGAATAGACAGCAGGCAGACCCATCCGTCCTCAGAGTAGACACAAGCAGGCGGGCAATGATGACGTCAGCACGCGCGTCTAGGCTGCCGTCGAGTGGACCAAGATGGCCGCGGCTCCGGCGCTAGGCCGAAGCCGCGGCCTTTCCTATGGGCGTGACCGCAGAGCTCACTTCGCGGATCGTCCTCGATCAAAATTATTTTGATCGATCAAAGAAATTAATGATTAATCGAACAATTAATCGTTAATCTCCGCAGCCCTACTATTTTCATATGCGGGCGCTACTCGTGTACACACGTTCACGCACGTTCGCTTCTGCACTTGACAGTACAGGGCGCATTTTAAAAAAGAATATATTTTCTTATTTATTTTACCTTTTATTTTTTTATTTTTACACTGTTATGTAAACATCCCTTGTTATAGAAAAAAAGCATGACAGGACCTCTTAAATATGAGATTTGGGGCCATAAGACCTCAGATCTTATATTTACACTAAAATTCAATAAAAAAATGTTGCATTTAAAAAAAAAAAAAAAAAAAATGGTCTCTTTAAGAGCTATGGGCAGAAGCAACGTTTTGACGTCGCTTCCTCCCTGCAATGGTATGGAGGTGGCTGGGGGCCATCTTCCCCTCACTCATCTCCATCCCACTGACGTGAGAGGATCCGATCGCCTCCGCCACTGCCGACGGCTCCAGTAAGCGGTGGAGGGCACCGAGCGTGACGGGAGGGGGGCCCCTCTCCCGCTGCCGATAAAAGTGATCTTGCAGCAAATCTACCACAGAGACCACTATTATCTGAAAATGGACCGCCGAAGAAGAGGATACCAGGGTTATGGCAGCTATATGCCGCCATAACAACGGTATTCCTCTTCAAAGTTAGGATGTATATCAACATGTGGCATTCTTTAAGTGGTTAATCTGACCGATTATGCCATATGCGGGAGCTCCTGGGGAATAATCTGGATGATTTTCAGAATTATCTCCGGATGACGGACCCCTGCTTTCACCAACTCTTGGCATTGTTACCCCCTATATCAAGAGACAGGACACATGCATGAGGCTTTGTTTTTATTTTTTGGTTGAATGATTTGATTTGGTATATTTTCTATATATTTGGATGCATGGAATGTACTTTTTGGTTAAGTTCTAATAGCAGATAGCATGTCTAATTGTATTTTTTTTTTTAATGCACAATAAAAAAAAATTGGGTAGAATAATACTTGGCTATGTGTTTTACTTCAAATGACAGTTCGGGAGTAGGCAGTTACATTTTAAAAAATACAATGTAAAATTAACAAGGGACACCAACATAGTTGTATCTTTGATCTAAAAACTACGGGATAATGGTGTTGTAGCAACTTGCCCAAAAAAAAACAAGCATAATAATATTATTCTTGATATCACTAGAAAATAAAAGCCTTTGAAAATACATTTGGCAGCACTCCATCAGTATCACCAGCAAAGCAGCTTCATTATTATCCCATTAAAGAAGAAGAGAATGTGCGCTACATTTCGAGATTTCATAATTTGCCGCAACACAAATGTTAATTTCCATTTCGAACGCTAGTTTACAAGACCAACCGTGTTTCCGAGCATGTGTGTTTGTACTTTGGACTTTTGTATGACGGACTTGTGTGCACACAATCGGAAAATCCAATAACAGACCATTGTCTGCGGAAAATGTATAATCCTGCCATCCATTTGTCCATGGAAAATCCAACAACAATTGTCCGATGGAGTGTACAAACTGTCAGATTTTAGGCCAACAGTCTGTCAACACACAATTCCGGTCAGAAAATCCAATCATGTGTACGATCTTTTGAATGCTGCAGCTGCCAATTGCAGCCATCTTTTCATGTCCCTGAAGAGAACCTACACAGAAATAACATAACTAATCAAAGCATTGATGCTGTTGTGCTGAAGGGGTGTTGAAACTTTTTATGATGCTCCACCAGACACCTCCTGAATGCCAATAATTGTATCTATATCTATATTTCCAGATGGCAAAGTTTAATGGCCCAACAAACCAGCAGATTAATTAATAAAAATGAAGTTATTATTTGATAGAGACTAAAAAGGATGTATATTGGATGCATCTATCTCTTAGGAAATCTAATGTCTTCCATTTGAATTTTGCCCCTTGTAATATAGACATGTTTTGTGTCCAACTGATTGTTGTTTTCTTATACACTAGTGTAACCATGTTTTATGAATGTAATTTCATTAGAGTTGGAATTATAAAACATGAATAGATTTTGGCTCTAGTAGTTAAAAAAATTGATTGAAAATTTGTGTTTGCTCAAAACATTCAATATACTGTTTTACAACTGATTTATGATAGGGCTCATTAGCCACTTGAGTACCAGCTTGTATTACTCCTTCATTACCAGGCAATTTTTCTGTTTCCAATGCTATGATAGTGTAGCGCCGGCTCCTGAAGAGCATGCGCTATATGTTTTGAAATTTAAGGTTACACCTGAACTGCAGTTTGGTTTGGGTACAATTGTTTCAAATTTGGACCTCAGCATCAGTCTGACTGGACTATAGGATGTTCAGCCTGGCCACAGGGGGCACTGTGTCTTCTGGCAGGCATGGAACCACAGTCTGGTTGGGTGCTTTAAGGTTACCTTCTCTCGGAGTCCGCCCAGTGGGAGTGTCACACTTGCAGATGTATGTTCTGACTCCATGGTCCTGGTCCTCCTGACCAGCCCCCAGGAAGGCTATGGCCTGGGGTGCAGATCCACCCAACTTATTGTCTCGGGGCTGGCTAGCCCAAGGCAAGGAAACTAAAGAAGGATTCCGAGGTGATGCGGTACCAGAACTTTCTTCCTAACCCTCTGATCCTATTTTGTTCGTTGTCTACGTTTTTTGCAAATAAAAATCCCTTTATGTGGATCTGTCATCTGTCTCTCAAGTTACTGGGCCATCTACCACGGGAAACCCCTAGACACAAATCGAAGAGAAGAAGGTAACGGTAAGCCCAATTAAACCAGTAGCTCCTTCAGGGGTTAGTGCTACAATAGTTTGACTGACAATTGCTCAGTCACACAAAAACTTTCTTTTTGGTGATATTTAATAACCACTTGTTTCTTTATTTGTTTTTCAACATAAAGGAAAAAAGACCAAACATTTTGAAACCTGCTCCCTTTACTTTCTGTTATCAAACATATTTAAATTCTGTTATCAAATAAAAATGCCAGGCCAGTATGAGACCCCACAAAATAACCTCTTTTTGGAAAGAAACACCAAGGTGATTGATTTTTGCTACAATTGTTTGGAAATGACAAAACATGTTGGCTTTGAGAAGGTTAAAACATGGAGTGTTGTCATGGTGCTCTAGATTATATAATCATAATGTATAAATCATACACAGAGCAATCCGTAGGTGAAGATGTTAATATACAGGTCACAATATGGGAGTGTGGATATGAGGGGTTAAAGTTAACTGACTCTCATCCTTTCTAAACTACTGCAATATTGATTATCTTGAAGGATATACATGCCTCCTGCATGTATACTTATTTGTCAAATGTCTGGCCTCTGTCTGCTATGAGACCCAAAAAACTGCAGATTTTGTGGGTGGGTCTGTTTTCCAGGGCTCAGTGGGTGGAGTCGTGATATCAGTAGACTTCCCGCCCACCTCTACACTCCCCTTATCAAAAAACATTTTCTCCTGTGTATTTCTTACACTGAACTTCTGCTATGATCACTGATATCCAGTCAAAACCCAGAAAAGTCCCCACATGACTTCAGCATGCCAAATCATGCTAAGGTGTGGAACAGCCAATCCTTGCAGAGCAGCAGAAGAAAGGAGTGGGAGTGAATTAAAAAATAATGCATGTCTCTTAAGCTAGTGCACCAGATATGTAAATCACCTGTCACTCACAACAAGGGGGAGGATTTGACAAAGTTGTTCTGTTTGTCAAGATTTATCTCACTGAACAATAAAAGAGGATTGCTCAGAGCTGGATTAACTCTTGGTAAGACTGGGCTCAAATGATAGGAAATCTTATACTCTACATTATTACATAAAAAACAAAAAATCAGGTTTCCATCCACTTTAATGTGTATGATAAGAGAGGTGAAGGGCTAATATAGAGGTAACAGAGAGAGGCAGCATGTAGATCAGATGTACAGAAAAAGGGGTGAGAATGAAAGGGTTGAAAAAAACAACCATACAATAAAATTACAACCCCTCACCAGAATCTGCTGCTGCCGCTGACTTAAAGCGGGAGTCCGCCGGGAATCCGCGTTTTTTTTTTTTAAAGTCAGCAGCTACAAATACTGCAGCTACTGACTTTTAAAATGGTGACACTTACCTGTCCAGCGCGCCCGCGATGTCGGCACCCGAAGCCGATCTCTAGATCGACACTCGGGTGCTGCCGCCGCCATCTTGGGTATGGGAATCAGGAAATGGAGCCTTTCAGCTTCATTTCCCGGTTCCCTACTGCGCATGCGCGAGCCGCGCGGCGCAATCCGGACGGTCCCCGCTGCCTCTGGGAACTGTGTGTTTCCCAGCAGGCAGCGGGGCACTTGCGCAAAGGGGCGGGCAGTTGCGGAAAGGGGCATAATCTACGCCCCTTTCCGCAGACAGCTATCCCGGAAGTGGGTGCAGTTACCTGGATTATCCAGGTAACTGCACCCCCCTCCCTCCTGAAAGGTGCCAATTGTGGCGCCGGAGGGGGGGGGGATTTCGATGAGCGGAGGTCCATTTTAGGGTGGACCTCCGCTTTAAACAAATGACTCATTCATTTGTTCTTCCTTTTCTCCCTCCTCCATTGTAGGAGAAAGTGGAGGGCTTGTAGATGTAAACATTTGTTATATTATGTGACCACTGTGATAAGTAATCACAGCTACCACATGGTACAGTACCACTCAGATTAGCTTGATTCACCGCCATAAATGTGCACTCTTGCTGACCAAAGGTGTTTTTTTTGTAATATTTATAAACATCACTCCAGTAATACATATTTACCGTACCTTTCTGACATTCTGGTTGTGTATGCATTCTATTCAAGCTGATCTGCTTTGTGTCAATGTGTTGTGAGCTGATTGTTGTTGTTGTTTTTGTTTTTTTGTTTCTCATTGTTCACTGTGACAACTTGAGGGTTGTTTAGCTCACATGGAGCCCTTACCCATGAGTTCCCTCGACAACCGATATGCCTATTCAGGGCTTGTAGGCCCACTTGTATTTAAAACAGAAAGAAAACATTAACAGCAATCAGCTTTCCTCGATGGAGGTTTCCACCATCAATACAAAATTAAAAATTTTCCGCTTCCTGGCTCTCATTGGCAGCCTTGTGCCCTGGCTCTCCTACCCATCTAACATAACACCCCTGTGCTCACATACACATGCTGTATCTCTGTCAGCTCTCTGACTCTTTCCTGCAGCTCCTTGCTGCTCCGTCTCTCAGGCTCAGACTTCTGTCTGTCCTGTCCCAGACAGCACTGTGAGACATTCACACATCTCTGGCTGCTCCCTTGCAACCACATACAGGCTCCTTAGGAGGCTGGAGCTCTGAACTTCGATCAAGTCCTATTCTATAAGGACTACACACCCTTGCATGCTCAGCCTTCTGGTTACTGGCCAAACCTGGACCCAAGGTTTGGCCCTTTGTCTCTTTCTCCTACATTTTCACTTTGGCAGGGCCTCGCACTGCCACAGCACCTTTTCTGTTTTCTAAATCTGACCGTGCCTGTTACCCACTTGCCCATTGTTGGGAAAATAAAGGTAATGCTGTATACAATATGACTTCACCATGTTATGAATTCATTTTGGGGTTCATCCGATCCCAATATCATCAGTGAGAAGTACAGGCATACCCCACTTTTAAGTACACAATGGGGTTTATTTACTAAAGCTGGAAAGTGCAAAATCAGGCTCACTTCTGCATGGAAACCAATGAGCTTCTAACCCCAGCTTGTTTAATTAAACTTTGGTAATAAAACCTGGAAACTTCTTGGTTTCCATGCAGAAGGGAGCCCAACTTTGCACTTTGCAGCTTTAGTAAATAAACCCCATTGTGTACTTAAAAGTGGAGTATGCCTGTAGAGGTAGTATCTAACACTCAAATACTGTTTTCCTTTTTTTTTTCTTTTTTTTTTTTTTTAAAGTGAACCCTTCAGTTAATATTGTTGCTCTTCCCAACATAGTCTGTATGGTGACTTTCAGGTCGCAACACTTTCACTGTTGTAGCAAAATATAAAATACATTTTGTTGTATAATCAAGTTGACTGTATGTTTGCGCTACACTGTATATTTCTTGAAAGAGATCCTTACACGCTTCAATACAGGGCACTTTTACCCTCTTTCTGCCTAGGCCAATTTTCAGCTTTCAGAGCTGTCGCAATTTGAATGAAAATTGCGTGGTCATACAACACTGTATCCAAACTTAATTTTTATCATTCTGTTCACACAACTAGAGCTTTCTTTTTGGTGGTATTTAATCACTACTGGATTTTTTATTTTTTTTTGCTAAATAAACCAAAAAAAAATGAAAATTTTGGGGAAAGAAATGTGTTTTTTTTGTTTCTGTTATTCAATTTTGCAAATATTTTGCAAATTAATAATTGTTCTTCATAAATTTAGGAAAAAAATTATCTACCATCTACCTTTCTGTGGTAAAAAAAACCTAACATAGTATGTATTTTTTAGTCTATAGGTGTCAGAAACCATGAAGCAGACAGAAGTACAGTTAAATCACGCTTGTTTAATAATAAAAAAAAGGGTAAACAGAGTAAACGTAGTCAAAACATAGCCTGATTTCAGGAAACGGAATAGATAGTCAGACGAGCCAAAATGTCAGGGAGCCAGAGAACAGCGTAGTAGAACAGCAAGTAGGATCTGGAGCCAGAAGGAATGTTAACAGGAACACAGGATAGCATCTCTAGAGATGTGACCAAGGCGAAGGCAGAGATCATCTGGACTATGCGGCTAAGTAGGCAGGACTGACGAGCAGGATATCAGCAACAGGTAAGTCACTGGGGAGAGATAGGAGCTGGCAATTAGCTGATGGCTGAGCGGCCAGCTCAGAGAAGGAAGGGCTGAGCCCAGCCCTGACAGTAGCAATGTTATAGAGTCCACAAAATATGGTATATCTCTGAAAATTTGTCAATTCTGATGTACTGACGGCCTATCTCATTTCTTAAGGCCCAAAAATGTCAGGACAGCAGAAATATACCCAAAATTGCCCCTTTTTGGAAAGTAGACAGTCCAATGTATTTAGTAAGAGGCATGGCAAGTTTTTTAAATTTGTACATTTTTGGAAAATAAAGAAATTTAAATTTATTTATTTTTTACATACAATCACCAGTGCAGTACAGAATCATCATGGTGACAGTTTGAAAAAAAAATACATTTTTTTTCTATTTTTTCTTAATTTTTATTTTTTTATTTTTTTTTACGATTAGATTTTTCAACACACTGTGACCAGAGCAATATAATGTTATCATAATAACAGTGCACTACTCTGGGAAAGTGATCAGGATTTTTTTTATTGATTGATGTCCATGGTTTACTACATCAAGACTTAATTGACAAAGAAACAAGACGATTTCAAGTTCCATGTCATGCAACATCCAATGAATGCATTGCCATCCACTCTGCATTACATTACAAGTGTAGGAATGCTAATGTAATAAAGAAAGACAGCTTTCAGCTGCATGGTAAACTCCCTGTGTGTCTGTGAATGCTTTGCCTGCTTGGGTCTGTCAGATCAAATCAGCTCTCACCTGCACCAGCACTCAGCTGAGAGGCCCAGGGATTGTGGGATATGTAGTTTCTTCACAGGCCGTGTCAGTTCTTAGACTTGCTGACAAAGGAATGTGAAAATCTACTGTACCATAGGCTGTGCATTCAGAGCAACAAATGACACCATGAGACTATGTGATCAATGCATATCTTATATACTGTAGGTAAAATAACATAAGGTGCAGGTAGGAAAGTTCATAACGCCTTTAAAAAAACAAGCTAAGATGAAACAAACCTCATGTAAGTTGTACTTGTTCATCTGTAGCCCTCTCTTTTCTACAGCCATGCAAAGTCCAGATTTTATAAAGCTTGTCTGGGCTGGCAGAAAGCTGAGGTTACACTTTGCGGAGCTCAGTGAGGAGAGGTCTGAGAGCTGATTGGAGGGAGCAGACACCCCCCCTTCACACAACAGGAACAGAGTTGAGGTTGTCAATCACTGGCTGTGTGCTGGAAGTCCATCCCCTCGTCACCTTTTTTTCTCTTGCTGTGAGGAAGAATTGTCAGAAGTGACTTATGCATATAGTAGAGGAACAAAGCAGCAGATAGAAATTACATTTAGTGCTCTTAATTGGGACAAGTACACATTAGAAGTATACTCTTTGTTCATATTTCATGCCTGAGGTTTACAACCACTTTAAATCGAAATGCGCAGACACCTCTAGGTACAAATATGGGTTTTTTTCGGTTATTAAAATGATAAGGTCACTTTAAAACAAAACTATGTGGGCTGCAAATAAATGATGTTTACTTCTTTTTTTTTTCCATAAAAGATTTTATTGAAAGATGCATAGCATACAAACATGCAAAACAGGTAAACATCAAGTACAAAAAGTGCTGCCACGACCCTTTCAAATCGCATGAAAGGCGACACATTTTCAATGCTGTGATGGTCGTGGCTAATAGAACAGTGCTAAACAAAGATCGTCATAGCATATCAACAAACGTATATCATCGTATATCAGTATCAACATACTCGAGTCGTGGCAGGTAATGTTAGGTCTGAGTGTCGAACCCGTTAGACCAATATCATCCGGTCTGACTTGGGATCTGGAAGAAGCATTGATCCTGCCACCTGTGATCGAGTGGGAGTGTAAACGGCTGATGTTTACTTCTTATGGGTCCTTCTACTTGATGCATTTGTTTGTGTCCTTTACTTTTGGTGGCTGCCAAGTGCAAGCAACTGTTTTACCTATAGTGTTTGTGGTTTGGGAACTAATTAAAGCGGAGTTCCACCCAAAAATGGAACTTCCGCTTTAAGTGCTCCTCGCCCCCTTACATGCCGCATTTGGCATGTAATTGTTTTGGGGGGAGTTGGGGGCTTTGTTAGGTGGGGGACTTCCTGTCCCACTTCCTCCTTTCCGCCCAGGGACTGCCAAGGCGACTCCTCCTTTTGTCTTAGGCGGCCCCTCCCTCTAGGCGATCTCCTGAGACACATGACAGGTCCCAGGAGATCGACTGTCCACTCCGGGAGTGCAGTGTGACTCGTGCATGCGCCGTGCATGCCGAGCGTGAAGCCGAAAGCTGTCACGGCCGGGTGCCCAGAGTGGAAATGGAGGCGGCGGCGGAGAGGAGGTGGAGAGGAGAGGTGCTCCGTTCGGCCACATCGCTGGACCATGGAACAGGTAAGTGTCTGTTTATTAAAAGACAGCAACTACACTTTTTGTAGCTACTGACTTTTAATAAACATAAAAAGCCTGGAACTCCACGTTAAGGCATATCTGAGTACCTGAGCCATCTCTGCTATTCAAGGTGTTCCTAAGGGCCGGTTCACACAGGGGGCGACACGAGGCGACACGACTTGCCGTGCCGCGACCTGACAAGTCGCCCCCATTCTGTACAATGGAACCGTTCTAAGAGGAGCGACTCGAGTCGCTCCGACTCAGAAAAAAGGTTCCTGTACTACTTTTGGGCGACCTCGGGGCGACTTGCATTGACTTCTATACAGAAGTCATTTGCAAGTCGCCGCTGAGGTCGCGGCAGGTCGCGGCAAGGCAAGTCGTGTCACCTCGCATCGCCCCCTGTGTGAACCGAGCCTTACATTAAACTATAAGGATGAAGAGAACGTTCCTCCATAGACATATGCAGAGGTAAAAGAAAACCTGCTCTTGCTATGCAAACTGAACTGTGATAATTACTTTGTCATCTATTTTCAGGCTTGTTTGTGTTACATTTAAATGTTACTGCCTGGTACATTTTGATTTTTCTTTTCTAAACTGTGTTAATGAGCAGATTTATGGTAAAAACAACATATGAATTTTTCTATATATATTCCTTTTTGTATCTTTCTTTTATGGCAATTCCTAGTGCAACTTAGGTGACCTATGACTATTCTGTTGTTTTTGACAAATGTACGCTCGCCCTCGCTCTTCTCCCTCAAGCTCCCCCCTTTTTCTCTGATGCCTGTGCCAGTTTGGGACATAGTTGTCACCTGTCACTGGCATACTAACAAGCAGCATTATTACAGTTAATAACAGTTTTCACATCATGGGCTTGCTGACTTAGTGACGCAGTGACATGTGGCAGCTCAGTGACAGTGTCACCCGAAGCGATCAGTCTGCTCTGATTTATCCAAAATAGAGACCAAGGTCAGACCCAAGACTGCGGGAGGAAAAATCGAACAGCGTGCAGGTTGTTTGAAATTTGCATTGTGCATATTAAAAGCGAGAGTGTCTGGTCTTACTAAAGACATCACACTTTAGTAGAAGGGTTGTATAACTAAACAATTCCAGGAAAATATATAACACTTGATGTATGACAATGTTATATGTTGTTACTTGGAATACTACTTTATAATAAAAGATCAGTCCCTGCCATTATTCCTGAATCTAATCCTGCCTAGCTTGGGCTTTGGGGTACTCCTGCTCAATTGGGTCCCATAATCCCCATAATATAAATAAATAATCCAGTAGGAAGATTGGAAACCCCTCATCATGGAAACACCAAGTGTGCAAATCAAGGATCTCTAGCAAGGGGATCTCAGCAATAAAGACCCTCAATCTTAAAGAGGCACTGTAGTCTGTTCACATATTTTGTAATAAAAACATCTTTGCCATTCTGAAGCTTCCCTTCAACCACTTTGCATATTATTTTATATATACTGCGATTCTGTACTTGTCAAATATGCTGCGGAAATCTCCCTCCACTGAGTCTGGCTGCAGCCATTTTAACTGTGGGCAGCTGAAGCTGGTGCCTGTTCACTTTCTGGATTTACACAGAGGCACACCTCCAGCTCTGCAGCTCTCATTGGCCCTCTTATGACTCACCCCACCTCCCTTCCTGGGAAAATCTCATAAAAGTGAGAGAGAGGTCATGATGTTATAAGCCTAGGCTTTTTACCGGACAAGAAACTGGAAGTGTGCTGCATAAGGTATCACTGGCAGAAAAAAAAAATTACTATCCAAAGTTAGAACAGCAAAGGCAGAAGATTTAATAGATGTAAAGATGAAAAAAAAAAAGACTGACGTTCAGCTTTAAGAAATTGTCAGTTGGTTTTCCAGAATATAAACAGTTTGGGGTAATCTGACCCTTTATACTTTTATCACCCTCAGTGTTACAGATGACATTTGATGCATTAACAGCAGGATTTAACGATTATGCTCCTGAAATTGCAGAAGAAGCAGAGTAAGAAAAACCTTCACAAAAATTCTATCTGCAAGCCAACATTTTCCGTATTTCATGAACTAACAATGAGAGCTTGGGGAAACCACTGCGTATTCAGAAAGAGGAACACCTGGGACACAGAGGGGGGGACAGCAAATATGCCCTAAATATAAAAAAAAATAAATAAATTAGCCAACGCAGGAAGAGGAATACCCACAATGCATATCCCGCATTAAAGAGGAAATACTTAAATACTTACCTTAAAAATTGTTACCAAGGGCCTGGTATGGACTGGGGGGGACGGGGACCCTACACCATTTTTTTAAATCTGTATTGCCAGAAGCCGGCAATACATTACAGCCATGAACAAGTTTAAATGACATGTTTTCCTTTAGAAATGTCAGCATTGCTGCAGCAGGCTCTATACATTGTACAGACGTGCCACTTTACAAGCAGACTAAGCCCCCCCCCCCCCCCCGCACTATATTTGAAGGCATTTTTAATTTTAATTGATTCACTTTAAGCATCATTAAAATCACTGTTCTTTTAAAAATGATTGTTTTTAAAAAAAAATTGTTTGCATTGATGCAATTTACTCAGGGCAGTACCCGGGTCCCCATACAATTTTTATGGCAATAACGTGAATTTTCATGTTCGTGTCCCATAGACTTTAATAGCGTTCGCATGTTCGCTAGAACTTTTTCTCTGTTCGAGATGTTTTGCGAGCCGGGGGGGTGTTCAGCCCATTCCTACTATCCAGTAAAAGACCTGGAGAGAGTTTCCCAGCATGCCTTCAGAGCCTTCTTCTCTGTCTGTATATATTATTAGACATTTGCACACTGATGTATTTTGTTTCGGAATTTCGTTTTCGCCCGAAAAATACATTTATTTAGTTACTCCCGAAATTCTTTTATTTATTTTGTTTAGTTAAAAAATGCATTCGTCCGAAAATCCAAAATAATTAAGGTCAAATCTGTCATTGAAGGCTTATGGTGTCTGTCGCTTGTTCTAAAAAGATTCGACAGAGCAGCTAAACTGTACAACACCGCAATCGTACATTTCCGGGCGAATGTTCTGCCTACAAGCTATAGTAGAATTCTAATGCTGTATGACACTAGTAATAATTATATTTATTAATTATTATTACTAGTCAACCAACATGAGAATTCTTCTATAGCCTATGGGAGGAGCATTTGACCATAAATGTCCACTCGCGGTGGCTGCTTCGTCGAATCTTCATGTTGAATCTTATCTCTCTATGTTGAATAATCTTAAACTAATAGAGTTAGGTTAGACACATTCGATCTTTTTTGCTATTGTCTCTATAATGTCGAATCTTTAGACCCCTTTCACACCAGGGCGTTTTGCAGGCGCTATAGCGTTAGAAATAGCGCCTGCAAAACGCCCTAAAGAAGCTGCACCATTGTGTATAGTCTGAAAGCCCCGAGGGCTTTCACACTACAGCGGTGCGCTTGCAGGACATCAGAAAAAAGTCCTGCCAGCAGCTTCTTTGGAGCGGTGAAGGAGCGGTGTGTTTACCGCTCCTCCACCGCTGCTGCCGATTGAAATCAATGGGGCAGCACTGTAATGCCGCCGGCAAAACGCCGCTATTGCGGTGTATTGCCGGCGGTTTTAACCCTTTCGCGGCCGCTAGCGGGGGGTAAAAGCGCCCCGCTAGCGGCCGAAATGCGCCGCAAATCCGGCGGTAAAACGCCGCTAAAAATAGCAGCGTTTTACCACCGACGCAAGGTGCGGTGTGGTGTGAAAGGGGTCTTACTCTCTATGTCGAATCTTTTATCTCTATGTAGAATAATCCTGGACTAACAGAGCTAAGGTTAGGCACATTCGAACACAGGTTAGATGGATACAGATCGCTATTGTCAGCTACATGTTGAATCTCCTATCTATATCGAACTGTTGTCACAACGAAAATGAAAATAAAGCATTTGTTTATGTCGGATCTTTTCGGTTTTCGGATTCTGTACGTTTGTTAAAACAATAACGAAAATACCCAAAATTTGGACGGAAATGCATTTGGACGAAAAATAATGCACATGTCTATGATTACAGACACCTGATACAAATTAATGAAACCACCACCTTATTACTGCCATTTTCAAATGTAGCTCTATAAAAAGCCCACAGATCTGGTGACTTGTGTGAACAGTGTTTTAAGAATTTTACTCATCTATAATAATAACATATTGCTTGAAGGAAATACAGAGGCTACCACTGCTAACGTCTCCATCTGAATATGCTGGCTGTCTCTGGCTACTTTTTGAGATATTCCTGTTCACTTAAAATTGTAAATGTCATTTTAAAATAAACTTTTAAATTAGGTGCAGCTTAAAGATGTACTATATATATATATATATATATATATATATATATATTTATGGTCCAGAGCCCTCTGACCGATACAGATAAGGATGACAAACAAGGTTAACATAAACTCGCTTACTTGAAATGGACCTGAAAGTGTGCCCTGGTCCGACGTACGGTATACCAAAATAAGGGGGCATACCTTAGATAGAGAAGTGGGTGATAAATGAAATGAATATGAATGGAGTGAAATGAGTACTCTCATGAGGAGTATAATGCTTGAGAAATGCCCTGAAAAAGGGGATGGGTGGGTGGGTATCGCGCACCGGAACCGACGAGGAGGAAAGGCGAACGGGCTGGTTATATACACCACCGGGCTCCTCCCATAATTTCAGGCCACCACACTGGCCTTTCTATTTATGGTCCAGAGCCCTCTGACCGATACAGATAAGGATGACAAACAAGGTTAACATAAACTCGCTTACTTGAAATGGACCTGAAAGTGTGCCCTGGTCCGACGTACGGTATACCAAAATAAGGGGGCAAAACATTCAGGTAGGGGTTGCCTTCTATTGATTCAAGTTTGTTACTGGGTGAGCTCGACAAAGGCCTGGGCCATCTCCACTAGCGGATTGGATATGAAGCGGGCGAAACAGGTGGACCTCCATCTGCCCAACTTCTTGATAATGTGGTCCGGGACCCCTTGGCGGGATGCTGTTGAAGCTGCTCCGATACGGAATGAATGTCCGGAGTAGTGGGTAGGATAGAGGCGAAGGATACCCAGGAGTATCCTGAGATGATCCATAAAGCGGGCAGCGTTCAGAGGCTTAGTGTGAAATGGCAGAAGCAGACTAGTACTTGGTTGATCAGCCAAAAGGGGCAACGAGCGGTGAGAATGGCGATCGGGTACCAGCGGTTGTTGGACTTATAGAAGTGTATGTCCGTACCCGAGCCAAGCTGCTGTGTCTTGGAGACTGCTAAGTATAAGGCGGAATGGTCTTTGTATCGGACCAGGTGGTGCTTGTACAGCATGCGTGCTGTGAGGCTACTACAAGTAAACTCGCTTGGCCGTAAGAAGCCGTAGAAGGCCGGGTGTATGGCTGTTTGTAAATGACACTAATGTGGAGACCGAAAAGGTGCAGTGGCCAGGATATCTGACACCTTTCTAAACGTCTCCTGTGATAGGCAGTTGTCTGGTGCCGGCCATCGGCTGGCGCTTCTGGATACCGCACATAACAGCCTGAACGGCGAGGTAAATAAGGAGGGTACGGTAGGGTCCTGGTGGGAGGTGTAATGTTATACACCGGTCAGGTATAGCCGGGTCGTATTAAAGGATAACGCCAACTGCGAGTGGCAGTAGGAAATGAAGGCTATGAGTTGCTTGACACGGGACGTCACTGTGCTGTGATCCGCGATTAAACGATTAAAGGCCCTCCAGGCTGATTGATAGGCCTTGAGGTTATTTGCGGAAAAGGGAGTGATCAATGAGTTGGGTAGCCGCTAGGAGGTGAGGGGCTAATCCAGGGTCAGCTGAGACCAGTCCGGGATAGCTGCTGATGTTGGTCTGGCTCCAGGTACCTGAACGGAAAACGAGACAAGGTTAAAGCGGGAGAGGGCGTCCGCTGCCTGATTGAATTTACCGGGGATAAAGGAACAACGGATGTTGAACTGAAACAACAACAAGAGCTGGACCAGTCGACGTAGAAAGGACATAATCAACAGAGAGGACGCCTTGGCGCAGCCAGAAATTGCCAGTAACTGGGGAGGCCAGGGAGCTGCGAGCCAGAGGTGGCCAAAAACAGCCGCAAGCCCGTGGAGGCCGCTGCGTCAGTCATCACCTGGGGAGAAAGGGAAGACACAGAGGAAATGAACAGGGAGACGCCAATCCCAAACGATAGCAATTCCTCCCGCAAGGCAAGGACTGCTATTGCCGCGGGATCCAGGCTGAGGACTTGCTCTGAATCCTGTGAGAGGGACAGTAAGACCAATAGGCGTGACACAAAGGCGCAACCCTGAGGGATGATGCGCATAGGGAAACTCGACATGCCGTGTAGGGACTGTAGGTGTCTATTGGATGAGTAGACAGGGGAATATGCGAGGATATTATATGCCCCTAAAGACGGTAGTTGTGATGGGCGAGCGTCTGCCGTTGGCTATGGGCTGATGCCTCTGGATGCCTCGTAGTGGGGATCTTGCTGTATGGGCCGAATGACAGAAGGCTCTCCGTGCATTTGTAAGGATAAGAAATGCTGAACGCTGGCTAGAAATAGCCTGGGCGTGCTACAGGAAGAAGTCAGTTGCGTGTGTCAACATGATCCTGGTGCGGGACGGGAGTTGAACTCAACTGTCCTAAGGAAGAGACGAGTAGGCAGACAACAGTGAGTGGTTGTGTAAGAAAAGCCACAGGAGACGAGTGGCCGATTGAGTGCTGCTGAAAATGACGTGTAGCCGGTTCGTGTGCCACTGAGAACGTGCTTGCCAACGAATGATTGCAAGAAGTTATGCTAAGTCGCGAGTCTTGGTATGACCAAAAGTGTGTTAAACGTGTGCTTGCGATAAATGCCCGGGAGTTTGTCACTGGAGATGTGTACGTAGTGACTGTGAGCCGTTCATGTTACCGCATGTGCACTGCGAGGACTGCAGGAGTTGTGCTTGAATGTATGTTCTGGACGCGTGCTTGCAAGATGTTACCCAGGATGCGTGCTTGCTATGATTGCAAGATGTTATGCTAGGATGCGTGCCTGCAACTAATGCGAGGAGTTATGCCGGGATTCGTGCTTGCAACGATTGCAAGGAATTATGGTAGGTCACATGGGTAGCCAGGCCGGAAAGACCGAAGTCCATCCAGTCCCACCACAAATCAAATTAAATAAGGTATCACACAAGCCGACACACCCAATTCTACGCCCGCAGCTGATCCAGAGGAAGGCAAAAAACCCCCAACAGAGCATAGCCCAATTTGCTACAGCAGGGGAAAAAATTCCTTCCTGACCCCTCGAGAGGCAATCGGATTTTTCCCTGGATCAACTATACCTATAAATAAGTACCCCGTAATACAACGTACCTTTAGGAAGGTATCCAGGCTTTCCCCAAAACAATCTATCGCGCAGCCAGAAGTGCCTGCCAACAATGATTGCAACAAGTTGTGCCTGGACACCTGCTTGCAACGATTGCAAGAGGTCTATGCTCAAATGCGTGCTTGCCATGATTGCAAGAGAACTATGCTCGAATGCATGCTTGTAATGAGTGCAAGAGGTCTATGCTCGAATGCGTGCTTGCAATGATCGCCAGAGGTCTAAGCTCGAATGCCTGCATGCAACGATTGCAAGAGGTCTATGCTTGAATGCATGCTTGTAATGAGTGTAAGAGGTCTAAGCTCGAATGCGTGCTCGTAATGACCGCGAGAGGTCTATGCTCGAATGCGTGCTTGCAGCGATTGCAAGAGGTCTATGCCCGAATGCGTGCTTGTAATGAATGCAAAAGGTCCATGCTCGAATGCGTGCTTGTAATGACCGCGAGAGGTCTATGCTCGAATGCGTGCTAGCAGCGATTGCAAGAGGTCTATGCCCGAATGCGTGCTTGCAACGATTGCAAGAGGTCTATGCTCGAATGCGTGCTTGTAATGACCGCGAGAGGACTATGCTCGAATGCGTGCTTGCAGCGATTGCAAGAGGTCTATGCCCGAATGCGTGCTTGTAATGAATGAAAAAGGTCTATGCTCGAATGCGTGCTTGCGATGATCGCAAGAGGTCTATGCCCGAATGCGTGCTTGCAACGATTGCAAGAGGTCTATGCTCGAATGCATACTTGCAATGAGTGCCAGAGGTCTATGCTCGAATGTGTGCTTGCGATGACTGCGAGAAGTCTGCTTGGATGTGCGTTTGCAACGATTGCAAGAAGTCTACGCTTGTATGTGGAGAAAACGGCGAGACCCACCTAAACGAAGCTGAGTTTCCCTTCCGAGGCAACTGATAATGAAATGAGGCCGAGGAGCAAGGCCCCCGGTAGGCGTCCAAACATTGAAGAATCAACTGGACCCAAACCGGGAAGCGGTATGTGACAGTGAAGTGAGAGAACCTGCCATGACAGAGATCCAGATCGCCATGCCACAACTTGCGACCGAGCACGAAATGGATTCTGGAGCATGTACCGAAATGAGGCCATTCCTGGGGCACGCCGAGACGAATTTGGTACACAGATGTGACTATTCGTACCGGAACGTGATAGGTGAAATGAAATGAAAACCCATGACAAAGACAAGAATCAGAGGACGAGCCCACGAAGCAAACAGATGAAACCTGTCTTTGGAGCATGTACTGAAATGAGGCGTAGCAGCTGGGCACCCCAGAACGAATCAGTGCATAAAAACGAAATGCGACAGGATTCGAATTGGCGCGTAATAAGTGACAGAAATGATATGCCATGACAGAGACAAGATTCAACGACTGGACTGACGGTTACAACAAAGAATCCGTCTCTGGAGCATGTACTGAAATGAGGCGTAGCAGCTGGGCACACCGGGACGAATCGGTGCATAAATAACGCAACAGGATTCGAATCGGAGCGTAATAAGTGACAGAAATGATAACCCATGACAGAGACAAGATTCAACGACTGGACTGATGGTAGCAATAAAGAACCCGTCTCTGGAGCATGTACTGAAATGAGGCGTAGCAGCTGGGCACACCAGAACGAATCGGTGCATAAAAAATGCGACAGGATTTGAATTGGAGTGTAATAAGTGACAGAAATGATGTCCCATGACAGAGACAGGATTCAACGACTGGACTGTAGGTTACAAAGAATCCGTCTCTGGAGCATGTACCGAAATGAGGCGTAGCAGCTGGGCACACCAGGACGAATCGGTGCATAGAGGAATGCGACAGGATTCGAATTGGGGCGTAATAAGTGACAGAAATGGTATGCCATGACAGAGACGAGAATCAGGGACCGTGCGTGAACCTGCGAGTGATTCAGTCTCTGGAGCATGTACAGAAATGAGGCCGAACCCTGGGGCACTTCAAAGCGAATCGGTGCACCAGAGGTGCGACAAGATTCGCGCCGGAGCGCGACTAGTGACAGAAATGACTTGAAACGGTAGAAATGACTGGGAGTGAAATGATTTGACATGAGAAAAATAAGATACATAGCATAACTGCATGAATGAAGAGACATATATTCGAACTGGAGCAGACCAAACGAAACGTGCGGACTGCTTGCCTTGTCGTAACAAGCAGTCGGCTGTGAGTCGAACGATTCGACCGATACTAATAGAAATGCTCGGGCAGACGAATGGTTTCGAATGCCGTACCTGCGAATGAATCGCCTGACGTGGCGTAATCGAACATGTCGAAAAGTGATAACGACTACATCGAAAATAGGAAATAGTGACATGCGTGCGAGGGCCACGGTAAAACATTCGATTTAAAAGAAGCGAGCGGGTCGAGAGTACAGGGTATGTTGATGGTACATCGAAATACATAATTGAAAAGGGGATGCCGAAGCCAAACCTGCGACAGCCGGCCCAACGTGAAACGACAAATTCGATGGGTACGACGACACTCCGACGGCGAAACCCACGGACGCTGATGTACGGGAAGACGAGTTGTCAAGACGGAAACGAATAACGCGGGAACTCACGAACAGGCTCACTGCATCTGGTCTGGATAGTCGGCCCTTGATGTCTGACGTATCAGATATCGCGCACCGGAACCGACGAGGAGGAAAGGCGAACGGGCTGGTTATATACACCACCGGGCTCCTCCCATAATTTCAGGCCACCACACTGGCCTTTCTATATATAGAAAGGCCAGTATGGTGGCCTGAAATTATGGGAGGAGCCCGGTGGAATATATAACCTGCCGTTCGCCCATCTTCCTCGTCGGTTCCGGTGCGCGATATCTGATACGTCAGACATCAAGGGCCGACTGTCCAGACCAGACGCAGTGAGCCTGTTCGTGAGTTCCGTGTTATTCGTTCCGTCTTGACAACTCGTCTTCCCGTACATCAGCGTCCGTGGGTTTCGCCGTCGGAGTGTCGTCGTACCCATCGAATTTGTCGTTACACGTTGGGCCGGCTGTCGCAGGTTTGGCTTCGGCACCCCCTTTTCAATTTATGTATTTCGATGTACCATCAACATTCCCTGTACTCACGAACCGCTCGCTTCTTTTCAAATCGAATGTTTTACTGTGGCTCTCGTACGCATGTCACTATTTTCTACTTCGATGTAGTCGTTATCACTTTTCGACACGTTCGATTACGCCACGTCAGGCGATTCATTCGCAGGTACGGCATTCGAAACCATTCGACTGCCTGAGCATTTCTATTAGTATCGGTCGAATCGTTCGACTCACAGCCGACTGCTTGTTACGACAAGGCAAGCAGTCCGCACGTTTCGCTTTGTCTGCTCCAGTTCGAATATATATCTCTTCATTCATGCAGTTATGTTATGTATCTCATTTCATCTCATTTCAAATCATTTCACTCCCAGTCATTTCTACCGTTTCAAATCATTTCTGTCACTAGTCGCGCTCCGGCGCGAATCCTGTCGCACCTCTGGTGCACCGATTCGCTTTGAAGTGCCCCAGGGTTCGGCCTCATTTCTGTACATGCTCCAGAGACTGAATCACTCGCAGGTTCATGCACGGTCCCTGATTCTCGTCTCTGTCATGGCATACCATTTCTGTCACTTATTACGCTCCAATTCGAATCCTGTCGCATTCCTCTATGCACCGATTCGTCCTGGTGTGCCCAGCTGCTACGCCTCATTTCGGTACATGCTCCAGAGACGGATTCTTTGTAACCTACAGTCCAGTCGTTGAATCCTGTCTCTGTCATGGGACATCATTTCTGTCACTTATTACACTCCAATTCAAATCCTGTCGCATTTTTTATGCACCGATTCGTTCTGGTGTGCCCAGCTGCTACGCCTCATTTCAGTACATGCTCCAGAGACGGATTCTTTATTGCTACCATCAGTCCAGTCGTTGAATCTTGTCTCTGTCATGGGATATCATTTCTGTCGCTTATTACGCTCCGATTCGAATCCTGTTGCGTTTTTTTTTGCACCGATTTGTCCCGGTGTGCCCAGCTGCTTCGCCTCATTTCAGTACATGCTCCAGAGACGGATTCTTTGTTGTAACCATCAGTCCAGTCGTTGAATCTTGTCTCTGTCATGGCATATCATTTCTGTCACTCATTACGCTCCAATTCGAATCCTGTCGCATTTTGTTTTTATGCACTGATTCGTTCTGGTGTGCCCAGCTGCTACGCCTCATTTCAGTACATGCTCCAAAGACAGGATTCATCTGTTTGGTTCATGGGCTCGTCCTCTGATTCTTGTCTTTGTCATGGGTTTTCATTTCATTTCACCTATCACGTTCCGGTACGAATAGTCACATCTGTGTACCAAATTCGTCTCGGCGTGCCCCAGGAATGGCCTCATTTCAGTACATGCTCCAGAATCCATTTCGTGCTCGGTCGCAAGTTGTGGCATGGCGATCTGGATCTCTGTCATGGCAGGTTCTCTCATTTCACTGTCACATACCGCTTCCCGGTTTGGGTCCAGTTGATTCTTCAATGCTTGGACGCCTACTGGGGGCCTTGCTCCTCGGCCTCATTTCATTATTAGTTGCCTCGGAAGAGAAACACAGCTTCGTTTAGGCGGGTCTCGCCGTTTTCTCCACATACAAGCGTAGACTTCTTGCAATCGTTGCAAACACACATCCAAGCGTAGACTTCTTGCAATCATGGCAAGCACGCATCCAGACATAGACTTCTCGTAATCATTGCAAGCACACATTCGAGCATAGACCTCTGGCACTCATTGCAAGCATGCATTCGAGCATAGACCTCTGGCACTCATTGCAAGCAGGCATTCGAGCATAGACCTCTTGCAATCATTGCAAGCACGCATTCGAGCATAAGACCTCTTGCGATCATCGCAAGCACGCATTTGAGCATAGACCTCTTGCGATCATCGCAAACACGCACTCGAGCATAGACTTCTCGCAATCATTGCAAGCACACATTCGAGCATAGACCTCTGGCACTCATTACAAGTATGCATTCGAGCATAGACCTCTTGCAATCGTTGCAAGCACGCATTCGAGCATAGACCTCTTGCGATCATCGCAGGCACGCATTTGAGCATAGACCTCTTGCACTCATTACAAGCACGCACTCGAGCATAGACCTCTTGCAATCATGGCAAGCACGCATTCAAGCATAGACCTCTTGCAATCGTTGCAAGCAGATGTCCAGGCACAACTTATGGCAATCATTGTTGGCAGGCACTTCTGGCTGCGCGATAGATTGCTTTGGGGAAAGCCTGGATACCTTCCTGAAGGTACGTTGTATTACGGGGTACTTATATTTATAGGAATAGTTGATCCAGGGAAAAATCCGATTGCCTCTCGAGGGGTCAGGAAGGAATTTTTTCCCCTGCTGTAGCAAATTGGGCTATGCTCTGTTGGGGGTTTTTGCCTTCCTCTGGATCAGCTGCGGGCGTAGAATTGGGTGTGTCGGGTTGTGTGATACCTTATTTATTTTGATTTGTGGTGGGACTGGATGGACTTCTGTCTTTCCGGCCTGGCTACCCATGTGACCTACCATAATTCCTTGCAATCGTTGCAAGCACGAGTCCTGGCATAACTCCATGCATTAGTCGCAGGCACGCATCCTAGCATAACATCTTGCAATCATAGCAAGCACGCATCCTGGGTAACATCTTGCAAGCACGCGTCCAAAACATACATTCAAGCACAACTCCTGCAGTCTTCGCAGTGCACATGCGGTAACACGAATGGCTCACAGTCACTACGTACACATCTCCAGTGACAAACTCCCGGGCAATTGTCGCAAGCACACGTTTAACACACTTTTGGTCATACCAAGGCTCGCAACTTAGCATAACTTCTTGCAATCATTCGTTGGCAAGCATGTTCTCAGTGGCACACGAACTGGCTACACGTCATTTTCAGCAGCACTTAATTGGCCACTCGTCTCATGTGGCTTTCCTTACAAACCACTCACTGTTGTCTGCCTACTCGTCTCTTCCTTAGGACAGTTGAGTTCAACTTCCGTCCCGCACCAGGATCATGTTGACACACGCAACTGGCTTCTTCCTGTAGCACGCCCAGGCTATTTCTAGCCAGCGTTCAGCATTTCTTATCCTTACAGTGCACGGAGAGTAATCTGTCATTCGGCCCATACAGCAAGATCCCCACTACGAGGCATCCAGAGGCATCAGCCCATAGCCAACGGCAAACGCTCGCCCATCACAACTACCATCTTTAGGGGCATATAATATCCTCGCATATTCCCCAGTCTAGTCATCCAAAAGACACCTACAGTCCCTACACGGCATGTCGAGTTTCCCTATGCGCATCATCCCTCAGGGTCGCGCCTTTGTGTCATGCCTGTTGGTCTTACTGTCCCTCTCACAGGATCCAGAGCAAGTCCTCAGCCTGGATCCCGCGGCAATAGCAGTCCTTGCTATGCGGGAGGAATTCCTATCATCTGGGAATGGCGTCTCCCTGTTCATTCCCTCCGTGTCTTCCCTTTCTCCCCAGGTGATGACCGACGCAGCGGCCTCCACGGGCTTGCGGCTGTTTTTTGGCCACCTCTGGCTCGCAGCTCCCTGGCCTCCCCAGTTACTGGCAATTCCTGGCTGCGCCAAGGCGTCCTCTCTGTTGATTATGTCCTTCCTATGTCGACTGGTCCAGCTCTTGTTGTTGTTTCAGTTCAACATCCGTTGTTCCTTTATCCCCGGTAAATTCAATCAGGCAGCGGACGCCCTCTCTCGCTTTAACCTTGTCTCGTTTTCGTTCAGGTACCCGGAGCCGGACCAACATCAGCAGCTACCCGGACTGGTCTCAGCTGACCCTGGATTAGCCCCTCACCTCCTAGCGGCTACTCAACTCATTGATCACTCCCTTTCCCGCAAATAACCTCAAGGCCTATCAATTAGCCTGGAGGGCCTTTAACCGCTTGATCACGTATCACAGCACAGAGACGTCCCGTGTCAAGCAAGTCATAGCCTTCATTTCCTACTGCCACTCGCAGTTGGCGTTATCCTTAATACGATCCGGCTATACCTGACCGGTGTATAACATTTCACCTCCCTCCAGGACCCTACCGTACCCTCCTTATTTTACCACGCCGTTCAGGCTGTTATGCGCGGTATCTAGAAGCGCCAGCCGATGGCCGGCACCAAACGACTGCCTATCACAGGAGACGTTTTAGAAATATGTCAGATATCCTGGCCACTGCACCTTTTCGGTCTCCACGTTAGTGTCATTTACAAGCGGCCGTGCACCCGGCCTTCTGCGGCTTCTTGCAGCCGGGCGGGTTTACTGGTAGTGGCCTCACAGCACGCATGCTGTGCAGGCGCCACCTGGTCCGATTCAAAGACCATTTCGTCGTACACTTGGCAGTCTCCAAGACACAGCAGCTTGGCTCGGGTACGGACATACACTTCTATAAGTCCAACAACCGCTGGTACCCGGTCGCCATTCTCGCCCGCTTGTTGACCCTTTTGGCTGACCAACCAGGAACTAGTACGTTTCTGCCCTTTCACTCGAAACCTCTCAACGCAGCCCAGTTCATGGAGCATGTCAGGATACTCCTGGGCATCCTTCACCTCAATCCTGCTCACTATTCAGGACAGTCATTTCGTATCGGGGCAGCTTCAACGGCCTCTCGCCAAGGGGTCCCGGTCCATGTTATCAAAAAGTTGGGTAGATGGAAGTCCTCCTGTTTTGCCCGTTACATACCCAATCCGCAAATTGAGATGGCCCAGGCCTTTGTCAAACTTACCCAGTAACAGTCTTGATTCAATAAAATGCATCCCCTACCTGAGTGTTTTTGCCCCCTTATTCTTGGTATACCGTACCTTAGACCAGGGCACACTTTCAGGTCCATTTCAAGTAAGCGAGTTTATGTTATCCTTGTTTGTCATCCTTATCCGTATCGGTAAGAGGGCTCCACACCATAAATAGAAAGGCCAGTATGGTGGCCTGAAATTATGGGAGGAGCCCGGTGGAATATATAACCTGCCGTTCGCCCATCTTCCTCGTCAGTTCCGGTGCGCGATACCCGCCCACCCATCCCCTTTATCAGGGCTTTTCTCTAGCATACTCCTCATATGAGTACTCATTTCACCCATTTCATATTCATTTCATTTTAAGGTATGCCCCCTTATTCTTGGTATACCGTACGTTAGACCAGGGCACACTTTCAGGTCCATTTCAAGTAAGCGAGTTTATGTTATCCTTGTTTGTCATCCTTATCCGTATCGGTCAGAGGGCTCCACACCATAAATATATATATATATATATATATATATATATATATATATATATATATACACACACAGTATAGACTGTATAGCCAAATTTCTAATTAGTTCTGAAAAACAACTTTTATTATTATAACAAAAAAATGTAAAGCACCCCAATCCTGCTGTGCTAATGTGGAAATACAAATGTACACAGTGCCTATAGGTCCACCATGTATATGTAAACAGTGGGGCAAGATTTACTAAAACTGGTGCACACAGAAACTGGTGCAGCTGTGCATAGTAGTAACCAATCAGCTTCTAACTTCAGCTTGCTCAATTACAACCGTCGCCTATGGATACATTTTCTATTTACTCAGCACCATATCATCTTTTATTTCTCAAAAAATTTATAAGACAACTATCGCCCTGTTTCCTATAAATACAAGCGCTAAAGAGGTGAAACTTAAAATTACAAATAAAGTTCCTTATGGCATAGAACAATTGCAGCTACTGCTTACAAACAAATTCAAAAGAACAATGTTACACTTAATAATACACATAAATCTCTAAAAGTACAGATTTAGCCGCGCTAATCAATTGTCTATATATCTAATTGTTTTCTGTGCAAAAAATAAGGTTTTAATCAGTGTAGTCCATATACTATATAAATGAATGGGAAATCAATCTAATTAATCAATCTAGTCTGTAAAAAATTGGCAAACAAAGTAATATATGTAGTCCATATATCCTAACAAGAAGGGATATTATCACAGAAACCACATATGAGAAGAAAGACCCTTTCTTTATGAAAAACCAGGAATGTAGTGAGACAAAAGCACCCAAAGATGTCACCTCCACGCATGCAGAAGAAATAACCAGGGGGGTAAGTGAAAGCTCTCCCCCTCTGGCAGGGCCGTCTTTAATATTGCTTGGACCCCGGGCAAAGCTTTTCTTGCCCCCCCCCCCCCCCAATGCAGTTTCGCTCTCCACCTGCTCTGAGACATACAATAATTAGCAGTTAGACTCAAAATCAGTTTACTGAATCAGATCAGGTAACTATTGTGATTGGTTGCCAGAGGTTAGTATATCATTACCGCTCACTGACTGGTTGCTAGAGGTTACAGCACACATTACGGCTCACTAATTAGTTGCTAGAGGTTACAGCACATGATTTCTGCTTGTTGATTGGTTGCTAGAGATTACTGTGGATATGACCTCAGGGGGGCATGATATACATATCAATGCTGCCAGCCGCTGATATTTATATATGAATGCCGCTGCTATTTACATATGAATGCTGGTAATTTACATGTAAACACAGGTCTGCTGGTGAGTCATCTGTACACAACAATAGCACTTCACACTGAGATATTGGGACACAGCACAGGACTAAAACCTCAAGGGAATTTAAACCAGAATAGTTGGCAAGTATGAGGTAGCTGCTTTGGGCCCTACAACAAATGACAGGGCCCAGGGCAGCTGCCCCTTTTGCCCTGCCTTAAAAACGGCCCTGCCCTTTGGTAATGCTCTTATGATAAAAAAAATCAGGTTATGCACTCACAAAAGATACAAAAACCGTGACAAGCTGCAGTGAGCGGTAGAAGAAGTCTGCGTATATCGGGCACTGTGACAGTAACAAGTGAAGCGATGATATGTGAACTTTTTTTTTATGTCCGTTTGTATTTATATGTTTTTACTGAGATACTGAGACGAGTTTATGGGTGGAGAAAGCAGTGAGGACTCACACCAAAGCTGGAGTACTGATATGCCTGTTTAACTGGGAGATCCGATTCTGCTGCGGACCAAAAAAAGGGTCCTGTGCGAGTTTGGACGGGATGCGATGCGAATTCAGCCATACTATCTGTATGTCTGAACTCGCATCGGACAGAGATCGGATGTGATTTGCACTGCAGTGCGGTGCGAATCACATCCGATCTCATCACCGCAGCAGTGTGAGCCCAGCCTTATATTGTGTGCATTAAAATAAATATGTGTATTTTTTCCTGAAACTGTGTGTTTAATAAACAGCTGTGCCAATATCATGAAACATAAAACATTGTAACAACCACCATTTTAGTCTCCAGGGCCTCTGGTTTCAGAAAATATATAACATTTAGGGTTTCTAACAAATTTTTTAGCAAATAAAATGCAGATTTTAACTATGTATGTGAAAAAATGTCTAAACTACCCCAGACAGAAAGTGGTTAAATGTCACTTAAAAACACAGAAATGTAAGTCTCTTATATCATATACATATAGAGACCAAAATTAGCTGCGCTACCTACCCCCACTAAGGCTATTACTGTTTGTGCAGGAAAATGAAAATTAATCAGATAATTCCAATAGATTAAGTGAAATCAGCTAGAACAATTCATATACAATCAAAATTAAGTGATAAATGCTCAAAAATGTAATATGATTAAATATAGTGATTAATAACAGTTGATTATATTCAAAAAGTGAATAAATAATTATAAATGAATAAATAAATTCATTAATTATGGACTATAAGTAAACCAATTTAAATTAATTATAATCAATAAATAATTATAAATAAATACAGTGATTATTAATTATAATTAACTAAGATAAAAAACCAGTGACAAATGAATAAAAAATTATATCCATAAAGAAGGTGAACCAGTGAACCACAACCAATGAGAAAAAGTCCTAACAAAAAGTCTTTATAATGGAAGAGATATCTCTTTAAGAGGGTGCCAGTCAGCGGTGCGATCCACCTTCACCAAGCCAGAAACCCGTGAGTCAACAGTGGGAATGCACGCTTACCAGAAAGCGGTATGTAAACGCTCATTGAATTTGTCACCCGAACTGCACCAATCCTGACTCCTATTGCGGAAACAAAACATAGCAGTAAAAAAGCATGAAATGCCGGCCGACATGCGAAAGCCCGTTCAGAAGGTCAACGTAATTGTGTCAGCACATCTGGACCACCCAACGTACGTTTCGTCATAAGGTGACTTCGTCTGGGGTAAATCATATAACTTATTCATCTTATCTTCTTTAGTAATTTTTCTCCAGTCCTTATTTAGTACTTTCTACCTGGAACAAGAATGCAGCAAGTGAAGTCAGAACTGCTGATAGCCATTCCTATCCCAGGTCAATGAATTAGAAAGTACTGAAGCCAGAGGATCAGAATGACAGGGGTTGCCAGCATTTTCAGAAGAAGAAATGATCAACAGCAGCCCCACACTTATGCCCTGTACACACGGTCAGACTTTCTGACGGAAAATGTGCGATCGGATCTTGTTGTCGGAAAATCCGATCATGTGTGTGGGCGCCATCTGGCTTTTTCCGTCAGAATTTCCGACACACAAAGTTTGAGAGCAGAATCTAACATTTTCTGACAACAAAATCGGATTGTTTAAATTCCGATCGTGTGTAGACAATTCCGACGGACAAAGTGCCACGCATGCTCAGAATAAATTATGAGACAAAAGCTATTGGCTACTGCCCTCTTTATAGTCCCGTTGTACATGTTCTACGTCACCTCATTCTGAACGATCGGATTTTCCGACAACTTTGTGCGACCGTGTGTATGCAAGACATTTTTGGTCCAAAATCCGTCTGAAAAAATCCGATGGATTTTGTAGTCGGAATGTCCGATCGTGTGTACAGGGCATAATTCTGCCCACTAAGATTTCCTTTTCATCTAGCTGTCATCTATTGCACTTTTTAATGCTTCACAAATCACAGCATTTAAGATTTATTTTGCTATTTCCAATTACACTCCCAAAACTGTATATCTCATATACTGGTACCTGTAGATTTTACATTTATACACCATAATAAAAAAGATGCTATAGGCTGTAAGTGAATGAACATGGTCTGTACTGACACCTTGTGGCTGAGATTTCCTTTTATTTCTTTTTTCTGACATTTCTGGTTAGTCAGCAATGTTCCTATTGAAATCTTAATGTATCTGACCTTATTCACACTTCCATTATCAAAATTGTGTGTAGTATTAGTGCAATTTTCACATGTACTTGTACAGTACTTGCATTGTAGCTGTTATAGTAGATCCATGTGTCTACATTTTGCATAAGACTTTTCTTTTGAATTTTCCTTTTCGTTTGATAAAAATAAATTGTTTTGACATTTTCATCATTTGGATTAGTTAAAAGCATGCAAACGCACATTACACATGCATTTTGAAATAAAAGCATTAATGCAGTAAAATTGTAGCAAATGCGGCTTATTTTTTTGTAATTCGCAGGACCAGTGTGCTTTTGCACACCCCCTTCAATTTACTCTCCTATGGGTCCAGTGTTGGTAAATTGCGTAAAAAAGGCATAAACAGATCCTAATAGTCTATTTCTGATTAATGGTGATTTTTATGTATTTTGAATTTTTAAAGGGAAGCTTATAGCCTTAGACGGGCGCATCATCGGTGTACATAGGATGCTTTTCTGGAGCGGTCATCCATAGCTGAATTTCCACCTTGTTCTTACAAATACATTCGGGACTATTTGGAACTAGATTGTGACATTCCTAGACTGTTGTGCACATACATTATATTGTCAAAAGTATTGGGACACCTGCCTTTACATTATTACTTTAATGGCATCCCATTCTTTTTTTTTAATTTTTTTTTTACGGTTTTTATTTGCCAAGTGTACATACAAAAAAATAAAGCATCACTTACAGAGTACATTCTCAACCATATTCAGCAAGGTTTATTCATTATTCATTATATACGGTTTTCCAGGTTTTACTACTTATAAGCAAGGATATGTTAGTACAGATAGCATTTTTTTGCAATTTACCATTTGCCCGTGATAATTACGTTTCGTATTTTCCATCAACATATAGCATGGTAAAACAAAATTCTAACAAAAAAAACAACAATTTATAAAACAAAACCATGAAGGTTGATACCCCCACACCTAGTTGTGCTGTGTGCCGCCGTCTCCCCCACCCCCGAGATATGCTCTTCCCAGTAGCATCTCACACTTTATACTATTCAACTGTGGTATATAGACATGTCAGTTAGACGTCACATGGCGTAGTTTCCTTTGAATTTATCCATCGTTCCCATATTTTAGTAAATTTTTCTTGCTACCTCTTGCTTCATAAGTCATTCTGTACAATGTAATATTTGCATTAACCAGTCCTTTCCATGTGGATAAGGTAAGAACATCTCTCTTTATCCAGTTCAGGACTATAAGTTTTCTGACATAGTAATACAATAATCTTAAGAACTGTCTCGTGTTGTTGTTCATCACCTCGTCCTCTATTACCCCCAGGAGTCCTAAAAGTGGGCTACATATATTCGGGGATCAAAAGTATCTGCAATAAACTGGGACACTTGTGACCACAGAGGTCTTACCTTACCACACTCCCACACCATGTGAATAAAAGTACCATCCGCCACCTGGCACTTCTGGCAAATAGGGTCGTCTCTTCTGCCCATCCTAAATAGTCTAATACTATTACATTTAATAATACATTTGGTGAAGGTATCTTAACTGTATAAGTCTGTCCCTTGCAGAGATGACTGTGGGCACGTAGGAGGTTAGAACTTCCTCCCATTGAGCCTCAGTCAACTGTGGAGCCACCGTCGCCCATCTGCTCCTCATTTTTTCCTCTCTCGGCTGTTTTTTTTCCATGAGAACCGCATAATAGGTAGATATTCGTTTTGTGTGGTCCGGCTCGGCAAGCATGTTTTCTATTTTTGTATTTTCCAAAAGTATTGGCCCAGTCCCAAATTGAGCAAGAGCTGCATGCTTCAGTCTGGTATATTGAAATGCCCATGAATCAGGGATACCCAACTCTCTCTTCAATTGCGCAAATGTTTTAAGATCCCCATTGTCAAATAGCTGATGCAAATAGGCAAGACCAAACCTTGCCCATTTATGTCCATCGCCCAGGAGGAAAAAATCTTTTAAGCAAGGGTTGAACCACAAAGGGGCATTTGGCGACAGATAGGAGGGTGCATCCTGTATATGCCTCACACAGGTCTCAAGCCCTCGTTTAGCTGGTTTAAGTACAGTCATGCCACTTTCCATTGGTACCTCCCCTCTAAAGAAAAAATTTAGAAGCGTCTCAAAGGAAGTGGCCACAGGTGCCTCCACTGCCGTAGCAGCGTTGTTCAGCTGCGGGAACATACGCCAGTTGGCCTGAACTAACTGCGATGCCAAGTAGTACATGCGAAGATTGGGAATTGCCAGGCCTCCCCTCCCTACCGGTAGTTGCAAAATGGTCAGCGATACTCGAGTTGCCCTGTTACCCCACAGAAAGGAGGTCAACAAGGAGTTGATATATCTGAATGTCTTCTTAGGGATGAACAGCAGGGCATTAGAGAGTATGTATAGAAATTTCGGGAGGTAGATCATTTTAAACAGGTTAGCTCTACCTAATAAAGTGAGCGGGAGTTCCTTCCATTTTTATATTCTGTCCCTAAAATCTCTAATTACCGGCCAAAGATTCACCTCAGTGAATGATTCGACAGGCAACTGGATGTGTATTCCTAAATATTTAAATTGGGTTGTAACTGTCAGAGGGCATTGAGGAGGAGGTATTAAACTTGGCTGAGGGTCCAGGGGAAACAGCGTCGATTTGGACCAATTAATCCGAAACCCAGAGAAGTCTCCGAATTCCTCGATCAATCGGAATGCATTAGTCAGTGATTGGTCTGAGTCCCCCAAATAAAGCAGCATATCATCTGCTTATAACGATACGCGTTCTTCCAGATCCCCTACCAAAAATCCCTCAATGTCATCCTGATTCCTAAGTTTAGCTGCCAGGGGCTCTATGGCCAGAGCAAAGAGGAGAGAGGACAGGGGGCATCCCTGTCTTGTCCCCCTCCCGATCCGAAAAGAGTTTGAAATATGCCCATTCACTCTGATACATGCTTGGGGGTCATTATAAAGTAGTTTAACCCAGTTCACAAACCTCGGTCCAAAACCCAGTTTATCAAGTAGGGAGAACAAGTAGTTCCACTCAACCGAATCGAATGCTTTTTTTGTATCGAGTGAGGCTATTACTCGGTTACCTGTATTTGTATGGGAAATTTGCATATTCACATAGAGCCTCCTGAGGTTCATTTGGGTACAAAGGCCTGGGATAAAACCTGTTTGATCGGAATTTTTTTTTTTTTTTTAATTCTTTATTTTTTCATCTTTTCTTTCCATAGATTTCACATTACATTTCGTTATACATCTACAACTTCTTTAACAGCTATAACAGTCTTATAATATTTCAATCCATACCTCAATTCCACGTCATCCTCCCCCCTCCCTCACCCTTCCCTCCCAGAAAAATAAATAAATAAGTATACAAAAAAAAAAAAAAAAGAAAAAAAAAAAATGTTTGAATTTTCACTATAATCTCACTCCCCCCCCCCCACCACCACCCGCCTGCTCTATCATATTTCGAAATGTTTCACATCATACTTTCTCTATAATTTAGATATGGAGCCCAGATCTTCTGATATTTCTCATCTTGATCTCTCATTGTCATTGTTAAATTTTCCATTTGTTGGATTTCTGCAATTCTCTGAAACCACTGTGCTCTAGCTGGAGGGTTGCTTTTTTTCCACAGAACCGGGATACATGCCCTTGCTGCTATCAATAAATGTCTCAGCAAAGAATTTTTGAATCTTTCTATTGCCATTGGGATGTCCAGCAGCAGAAAAGTTGCCGGTTTATCTCCCAGGTCAATTCCTGTAATCCTTACAATAGTATCGGCTACCATCTCCCAGAACACTCTAATTTTTGGGCATTCCCAAAATATATGTAATAATGTTCCTTCTGCTCCATGACATCTCCAACATGTCTCTGATATCTGGGGGTAAATTTGATGTAACACTTTTGGTGTTCTATACCACCTAGTAAGGATCTTGTATCCCCCTTCTTGATATCTGCTTGCCATCGAGGCCTTTTGATTAAACAACAGCATCTTATCCTTTTGTTCTGGGGAAAACGTAGTCCCTAAATCTCTTTCCCAAGCCTGTAAAAAGGGCAAATCTTGTGATGTCTCCTGTTCTATTAACATACTATAAAAATAAGACATCAGATGTCTCAGTTCCTCTCCTTTCAAACAGATCTCTTCAAACTCAGTCAATGCCCTTATTTCTACGTATACCTTTGATTTAGATCTAATAAAGGCTTCTAATTGCCTCATTCTGAAGGGATCTAGTCCTAATGTCATTCCTTTTTCAATATCTTTTTTAGTCATTAACCGATTGCCTACCGAGAAATGACAAATTCTACTCATACCTCTATCTTGTATTGTTTTAAACTTTGGATCTGTCATTCCCGGTAGAAATGCTGGGGTACCAAGGATAGGAAGGAGCGGACTGGGAATTCTTGAAATAGATGTTTTCCTGAATACTCTTTTAGTTATTCGTAATGTCTCCCCTAGTATTGGATGTTTTCTCAATCCCATTGGTATTTCTGTATCTGGAATCCACACTAATCCTTCCAATGGGATATCTGTCGCTGCTTGTTCTGTCTGTATCCACGGTTTTTCGTTTTTAAGCCTACACCATTCCACTACTCTAGTTAAGTGTGAAGCCTCCTGGTATTTTATTGGATCTGGAAGTCCTATCCCTCCTTTTCCTTTGGGGAGTACTAAAATATCTCGACGTACTCTTGCTGGTTTCCCAGCCCAGATGAACTTCATAAATCTTGATCTAAGATCCTTAAACAAACTTGAAGGGATCTTAATTGGTATAGTTTGAATTATGTATAACAGTCTGGGCATCACATTCATCTTAATAATATTGGTTCTCCCGAACCATGTAAAAATCTCTTTGTCCCATTTTTGAAGATCACTTTTGATCTGTCTTACCAGTGGTATATAGTTAAGTTCGAACAGTTCATTTAGATTTTTTGACATTTTTGTTCCTAAGTAACTTATATATGAATTCGTCCATCTAAAATCAAATTGCGTGGACACTGCTTGCAGCTGAGGCGAATCCATCTCTACTCCCATTGCCTCCGATTTTCCATAGTTTATTCTAAAGTTGGATATTTTCCCATATTCTCGTAGCTCCATTAGTAAAGACGGGAGAGATGTAATTGGGGACGTTACAAAAAAGATCAAATCATCTGCATAAGCTGCCAACTTCTGATCTTCATTTTTTATTTTTACCCCCCTGATATCCACATTGGCACGTATTTTCCTTAAAAAAGGTTCTATTGTCAAAATGAATATCAGGGGTGAGAGGGGACATCCCTGGCGTGTTCCATTTAAAATGGAGAATGGCTCTGATAATCTGTCATTCACTTTCACCCTAGCACTTGGTTTTGAATATAAGTTTAGGATCCATCTCAGCATCCCCTCCCCCAGGCCTATATGTTGTAGTACTGCTTTTAAGAATATCCAATCCACCCGATCAAACGCTTTTTCTGCATCCGCAGATACTATCACCATTGACTTATGCAATTTTTGTACCAGGTAAATTGTGTTCACCACTCGTTGCGTATTTTCTCTTCCTTCTCTCTTCCTTCTCTTCTCTCTTCCTTCTCTTCTTTGATCGGAATTGATCAGTTTAAGGATCACCGATTGCAATCTACCGGCCAAAATCTTGGCCAATATTTTGACGTCAGTATTGATCAAAGATATCGGTCTGTACGATTCACGCTCTTGCGGGGCCTTGCCGGGCTTTGGGATCACAATGATCAAAGCTTTGCGAATGGATTCTGGTAATATGCCCTCTTTTTCTGCAGCCACAAACACTTTTAGAAGGCAAGGAACCAAACTCTCCTTATGTAGCTGATACCATTCCGCCAGAAAACCGTCCAGTCCAGGTGACTTACCCGGTCTAAAGGAGGAAATGGCATCAGTTATTTCTTCTGAGGTAATAGAATGTTCCAAGTTAGCACTATCTTCTAAGGGCAGCGATGGAAGAGCTAGACCCTCCAAATAGGAGGAGAGGTCTTGGTCTGTACATTTGGATTGGGATTGATAGAGGTCGTGGTAAAATTTTAAAAACGTGTTTAGGATATCGCGCGAGTCACTCACTAAGTCGCCATCGGGGAGCCTGAGATTCAATACAGATGTTGGAGCATACAAAGGTCTCGCCAAAAAGGCTAGTAAGCGGCCACCTTTGTCCCCAAATTCAAAAACGGAGCGGGTTTGCCCTAACTGTTTCTTTGTGGTCTGATCAGTCAGAAGTAATCTAAACTGCCTCGTCAGGTCCTGCCAGACTTTATAAGTGTCAGGGGATGGGTCCTGTATGTATGTTTGTTCTGCAACAGCAACGTCACATTCTATCTGTTTCGCATCACAGTTCAGGGCATTTGCAAAGTCTTTCGTTTCTTTAGTAAATATTCCTCTCTTGGTAGCTTTAAAAGCCTCCCATTGTGTATATTGTATCGTGGTCTCAGCACCATTCTCCCTCCAATAATCACCCATAGCCTCTTTGCATTTCAGTGTCACATATTCCTCCTGTAGCCACTGTGTTTGCTGTCGCCATTGTCGTCTCCCAGTGGGCACATTTAAATCTAGCGTGATCTCCATAGGCGAATGGTCCGACAGTGCCCTGGGAAGGTACCTAACCCCGGATATAATGGGGAGACCATCTATTGATGATAAAAGCATGTCAATCCTAGTCAACGTCTTATGAGTCTCCGAGTGGGCCGAGTATGCACTGACCCCCGGATTTTTGCAGCGCCACACATCAGTGAGAGCATAACTGTCCAACCAGGACAAGAGGGTATGACGGGAGCCAGATGCACACCCGTGCCTGTCCAGAACCCCATCCGACACCACATTAAAATCTCCCATCAACAGCAGAGGGCCTTGTGCTATCAACACAGCGTCATTTAGAATACTTTCTAATATTTGGAAGGAGAATGGCGGTGGAACATACACACATACCAGAGTTAAACACACGTTAAACATTTGACATACTAATAGCGTATCTGCCATTGGGGTCTGATTTAACCTGTATAATATGTGCCGCTGCTTTTTTTGTAACTAATATAGCCACCCCTCGAGAGTACGTTGAATATTCAGCATGTATGACCCTCATGATGTTAGCTTTTTTCAGAGCCATAACCTTAGAACCTTGGAGATGTGTTTCCTGTAGCAGGATTATATGAGGTTTATATTGTCGTATAAAGTCAAAGACAAGGGATCGTTTTACCTTCAGTTCATACCATGGACATTCTATAATAGTATACTTATTTTACTCGCCATATATAAGACAATTATAATATAACTTATGTACCGGGAGAGCATTACCTATCCAGGTCTTGGTCATCTTTTCCAACCTGAGGGAATAAAAACAGAGAGAGACAACAGCACACAGCACCGACCAGCAGAACATAACTTCCCATCCCATCCCACCCTGCACACAACCCAAACATGTTGTGCGCCTATACCCCATAACTATAGCCATATCGACCTCAGGGGGTCATAGGTCGTATTCAACTAAAAAAAGGGAAGAAGAGAAAAAAGCGTGCAGCTTCAGGGCTTGGGCGCCCTCTAGCATCCAGCCAGCGTGAAGCTTCGGCAGGGGAGTTAAAGAAGGAGACTTTACCCCTGTCTACCACTCTCAGTTTTGCCAGGTAGAGCATGCTATAAGCCAATTGTAGGTCCCTGAGCCTCTTCTTGACATGCACAAAGCTGGCTCTTTGCTTCTGTGTAATTGCAGAATGGCATCCCATTCTTAGTCCATAGGGTTCAAAATTGAGTTTCAACCCCCCCCCCCCCCCCACCCTTTTGCAGCTATAACAGCTTCGACTCTTCTGGGAAGGTTTAGGAGTGTGTCTGAGAATGTTTGACCATTCTTAGAGAAGTATATTTGTGAAGTCAGGCACTGATGTTGGACAAGAAGACCTGGCTCGCAATCTCCACTCTAATTCATCCCAAAGGTGTTCTATCAGGTTGAGGTCAGGACTCTGTGCAGGCCAGTCAAGTTCCTCCACTCCAAACTCACTCATCCATGTCTTTATGGACCTTACTATGTGCACTGGTCCAAAACACTTAGTGGAGGGGGGATTATGGTGTGGGGTTGCTTTTCAGGGGTTGGGCTTGGCTCCTTAGTTCTATTAAAGGCAGGGGCGTACTGACAACTCATGGGGCCCCCGGGCAATAGGGGATTATGGGGCCCCCAGGCAATCAAAGATTATGGGGACACACGATATATACACAAACACACACAGTATAAAATCACACAGGTTACACATACATGTACACACAGTATACACAGATATGTTTCTATTGGCTGAGAAGGTACTGGAGAGGTGGGGCAGCTATAATCTCAGGATTTTTAGACCAAAAGGATGTCGGCAAGGGACATTTCAGATGGCAGATGTAAAAAAAAAAACACACATTTTTACATACTGTCCCTGGTTTTACTGAGGCTGGCAACCTTGATGCGGCCCCCTAGTGGCCCGGGGCCCTCGGGCAGTGCCCGAGTTGCTGAATGGTCAGTCCGCCCCTGACTGAAGGGAACTCTTAAGTAGAGTTGCCACCTCATCCCTTTAAACCCGAACACATATGAATTATACGGGTTCTGAGGCTAGTTTACTACAGATAAGTGAGTTTAATTACCACCTTAATCAGCCACAGAACCTGTGTAATCAATATGTGTTCAGGTTTAAAGGGATGAGGTGGCAACCCTACTCTTAAGGCATCAGCACACCAAGATATTTTGGACAATTTTATGCTCCCAAGTTTGTGGGAACAGTTTGGGGATGGCCCCTTCCTGTTCCAAAATAACTGCGCACCAGTGCACAAAGCAAGGTCCATAAAGACATGGATGAGTGAGTTTGAGGTGGAGGAACTTGATTGACTGCACAGGGTCCAGAGCTCATCCAACATCAGTGCCTGACTTCACAAATGTGCTTCTGGAAGAACGGTCAAACATTCCCATAGACACACTCCTAAACCTTGTGGACAGCCTTCCCAGAAGAGTTAAAGCTGTTATAGCTGCAAAGGGTGGCCCAATTCAATATTGAATCCTATGGACTAAGACTGGGATGCCATTAAAGTTCATATGTGTGTAAAGGTAGGCACCCCAATACTTTTGAAAATACAGTATGACTTACATGGGACCAATCAAATGCACTTTGTGAGAAGGAGAGAACTAGGACAAAGAGGAAGAATCTGGCTGTCTATAGCTTCCCCTCGCCAGAACACCAAAGTCTGGCCATTTGCAGTAAGCTACACATTAATACACAATACAGGAGATCCTCCAATTCCCACACTCACCACTTTTGTCATTCCATTCTGCTCATCTGTGAATTGCATATATATATATACTGCTCCACTATCCACAGCCTAAGAATCTGGCTTTAAAGGGGTTGTAAAGGTAAATGTTTTTTCTATGCATTAAGGTGAAAAAAACATCTCACAGTGCCAGCGCCCGCAGCCCCCCCCCCCCCGTTTTACTTACCTCACCCCTTGAAAGTCCCGCGCTCGCCCCGACTTCCTCTTCACCACTCAGCCGGGCCGCTGATTGGCTGGAGTGGATGGATTGAAGGCAGCGCAGCCATTGGCTCATGCTGCTGTCAATCACATCCAATGACGTGGTGCGCCGGGGCCGTGTGATACAGCGAGCGGCTATAGCCACCGGCTGTATCACAGGAGCGTGCCCGCAGGGGCTTCTCACCGTGCGAGGGAGCTCGCATGAACGTGAGAAGCAGAGACAGCCGCTGAGGGACCCCAGAAGAGCAGGTTCGGGGCCACTCTGTGCAAAACGAGGTGCACTGTGGAGGTAAGTATAACATGTTTGTTATTTTAAGAAAAAAAAAATTCACTTTACAATCCCTTTAATGTAATGCGCCATGCCTAACACATGGCATTGCCTAATCAGTACCACTTTTCCTGTGTTGGAGAAGACGCACACAATGGCCTCAACCATTTATATTACAGTGGCAGTTGATTTGCAGACAGATGACCAAAGTAAAATACCATTTTGACATATAACAGGGCGCACAATTAGCCAGCACACTAGTGTTGAATTGTAAGTCTTGTTAACTTGCTGTACATTTTCACTGGTAATTTGTACACTTGCAGAGCACTTGAAGCACAAGTTCGATATTGACATATCCAATTTGTAGCAAATTTTGTGCAAGTCCCTAGCAAGAGCAAAGTTGCAGTGGCGAGTCTACAGCAAGAGCTCTGCAAGTCACGGTGCCCCCAATGGTGGGATGACTATTGCACAATATAAGTGAACCAGAACTTGCAGCAGACTTGCAGAATGTTTGTAAAGAAAGTTGACCTGGAGTTAGGCAATAAAGACTTGCTGCAATTGTTCAACAAACTTGTGAAGCCTGGCAAATCTAGAAATAGCTTAGCAAGCCATTTTCAAACTTGCAGTTCAATTGCTTGCTATCTGGGAGATACTTTAATAGTGATACTGGATTGAAAGGATAATTTAACCTTTAATATATATATATATATATATATATATATATATATATATATATATATATATATATTATGCATATTTTTTGCAGGTAAAAAATGTGCATTTAATATTTTTTTGCTTAGGAGCCTGTAAAGCATTGTACCCACAATTATCAGATCACGGGTGTAGGCAGGCTCCTGCAGACAGTCAGTAGAGCTGCCTATATGTACAGGTAGTTACTGAATTGCAGGAATATCAATCACTTACCAGTGCCCTCATACAGTGCCTGGAAAAAGTATTCATATCCCTTGAAATGTTCTACATTTTGTCATGTTACAACCAAAAACGTAAATGTATTTTATTGGGATTTTATGTGATAAACCAACACAAAGTGTCACGTAATTGTGAAGTGAAAGGAAAAGGATAAATGGATTTCCAATTTTTTTTACAAATAAATATCTGAAAAGTGTGGGGTGCATTTGTATTCAGCCCGCCTGAGTCAATACATTGTAGAACCCCCTTTCACTGCAATTACAGCTGCAAGTCTTTTTGGGGATGTCTCTACCAGCTATGTACATCTAGAGAGTGACAATATTGCCCATTCTTCTTTGCAAAATAGCTTAAGCTCTGTCAGATTTGATGGAGAGCATATGTGAATAGCACTTTTCAAGTCTTGCCACAGATTCTCAGTTGGATTTAGGTCTTGACTTTGGCTGGGCCATTCTAACACATGAATATGCTTTGATCCAAACCATTACATTGTAGCTCTGGCTGTATGTTTAGTGTGGTTGTCCTGTGAGATGGTGAACCTCCACCCGAGTCTTAAGTCTTTTGCAGACTCAGGGTTTTCTTCTAAGATTGCCCTGTGTTGGATCCCATAAAAGTGTTTGAAGTTACAGGCAAATCTCCTAGGGATGCCACAGCCCTCAGGCTTGGTCTTACTCCCACAGGAACAAGAGAGCTCTGCTCTGGACTCTACTCCCTTTATACCCCCTCTGCCCCCTCCTGGTCATCTGCCATATTGACAAGGGATTGGCTGAGAAGATATTAACATGGTCCCCTGGGAGACAGGGGGATGTATTTGAACCCATATAGAGCCTATAGCAGACCTAACTAATCAAATAGTGCTCTCCCTGATTACAGTTAGACCAAAAACTAGATTTAATAGAACAGTAGTTCTTTAGGGTGCTACATGTCATTCGAGCAGTAAAGTTACCATCAGGCTTCAACTGCCCATCCATTGATGGTGCTTCATCCTCTCCCCTGAAGCTGTGCTGGCTGACGCTGGGGAGCCCGTTCACATGACTGGAACAGAGCGGACTTAAAAACAATCCCACTTGACAGTGAGAATCATTTACACTGTGGCTGCGAAACAAAGCATCATGCACCCCATCCATCTGTCCTTTGCCACATAAGGGGGTCTTAAAAACGTGGCACAGCCACTTGTTTTTACTGCCTCCTCAATAGCAAATGTAAATAAGCCCTTTATCATATTAGAATTTATACAGTAAACAGTGTAGCAGTGTAGTTGCCACAAGTAACAGGCAATCCACCAATTCACTCCGCTGCCAGACTCCATACATCACTTGCAGAGACAATGAACAGTCTTTTGCTGGTTTTGTTTTTGTTTGTTTATTGGGGGGGTACAACTTGGTTGGGGAAAAGGGTATATGGGGTGTTTCAATTTCCATCATATTTTACAGATTACACACATAAGCACATAGTTAGAGCCCAAAGAGATGATTTGCATTTATGATTGATATGAATTTCCTCCTGCCTCACTATGCAGACTGTTGCTCCTCCTCTGCTTAACTCCTGCAGACTATTTACTATGTAAGAGTGATGGTCCCAGAACTTCTTTCCTCCTGCACAAAACGTCTTTCCTCCTGCAAAAAACATATCCTTAAGTAAATTACTGCCACATCCTCTTCTACTGAGCAGTAAGGACCCACTCTGAACAAGTCTTTAACCACTTAAGCCCCGGATTCGGCACTACGTCTCTTTAACTGACAATTGCGCAGTCATGCAACGTGGCTCCCAAACGAAATTGAGGTCCCTTTTTTCCCCACAAATAGAGCTTTCATTTGGTGGTATTTGATCACCTCTTTTATTTTTTGCGCTCTAAACAAAAAAAGAGCGATCATTTTGAAAAAAACGCATTATTTTTTACATTTTGCTATAATAAATATCCCCCAAAAATGTATAAAAAACATTTTTTTTCCCTCAGTTTAGGCTGATACGTATTCTTCTACATATTTTTGGTAAAAAAAATCGCAATAAGCGATTATTGATTGGTTTGCGCAAAATGTATAGTGTTTACAAAATAGGGGATAGTTTTATGGCATTTTTATTAATATTTTTTTTTTACTAGTAATGGCGGCGATCAGCGATTTTTATTGTGACTGCAACATTATGGCGGACACACCGGACATTTTTCACACATTTTTGGGACCATTGTCATTTATACAGCAATCAGTGCTATACAAATGCACTGATTCCTGTGTAAATGACACTGGTTAACCAGGGGGTGGCAGTGTAGGAGTTATGTGTGTCCTAGGGGCGTGTTATTAACTGTGGGGGGCTGGGCTGTGTATTAGTAAACACTGATCTCTGCTCCAATCACATGGAGCAGAGATCAGTGTCACTTGTTGCTAGGCAGAACGGGGAGATGCTGTTTACATCGGGACCCGCGACTGGACTCATGGGGGTCCCGATGGCAGGGCAGCAATTTTAACTGGGCGTCCTGGTACATCAGTTTGCCTGCCCGTGCCATTCTGCCGACGTACATCGTCATGCGCCGGTCGGGAACTGGTTAAAGTGGTGTTCCACCGAAAAAAAAAATATGCATGAATGTGCCTAAAAAAAAAAAAAATTTGGAAATATTTTTTTTACTCACCTCTAAATGGCTGTTGCTAGGGGGTCCCTCGTAGTCTGCCTCCTTCAGTGCCTGGGCTCTTCACGTCAATTCCCCTTGACGCAGGAAGAGCTCAGCTCTGCCCCCTCCCTCTTGTCAATCACGGTGCACGGCACCGCTCGCACATGCGCAGTGGGTGCCCGGCTGTGAAGCCACAGCCGGGTGTCCAGAGTTACAATGCCGGTGCCGCCGAACAGAAAGGGAGATGACCGGAGCTTCGATCCCCCGCATCGCTGGACCCTGGGACAGGTAAGTGTCCAATTATTAAAAGTCAGCAGCTGCAGTATTTGTCCAAACCATACTTTCCGACAGCTTCACCTGCCCCTCTGCTCCAGGAGTTCTTTATCAACAACAGTGTTATGATAAAGACATTGCCAGTGACCGTGTAAAGGCAAAGTTCCCTCACAGCTCTCCCTGGGCCTCCCCCTGTGATCGATGCACCCCCCCAGATGGGTGTGCCCTCCTGCCACTGCCTAGTATTCCATCCTCCACTTCACTCAGCAGACATCTCCACCCAGTGGCATATTACCTCAGATTACATAGAAGGCCCACCCCCTGCCAATACCAGATGGGGATTGGTCAGGGCTCCCACATGAGCTGCCTGCCACTCTAGTTTCTGGCCCTGTCCCTCTTCCAGAACATTCTCCCTGGAAGCAGGGGACGCGCCTCAGAACTAGAGCACAGGTGGTCATACCCATTGCTACTCTGACCACTTCCAGCCCCCAGATCAAATCAAACAGGCATAGATTGCAGCATAGGCCTGCTTAAATTTACCTGTGCTGACAGTTCCTAGTAAAAACCTATTACTAGCACCTACCTATTGGCAGAGGGTGCTACAACAGTAACCTCTGAAATTGTTAAATTAGTGTAAATGGTTGCAAAGCAATCTCACAGTTGATAAACAAGCCAATACAAACTTACAGACTCAGTACTGTGCAGTAGTAAACATGTTGAGAATAAAAGAATATTAAAGCTGAGCTAAAGAGAAAATATGCAGTTTTGGCTGGGGTAGAAGTGGTTGCAAAGCCCAAGGAGGCAAAAGAAGAATTAGCCAGTCAAAGACGTATAGTGGAGCTCTGGACCAGGGGCCTCTGCCACAATACACATGGAGTATTGGCACCAACAGCTGTAACTGACACTTTTGCCGGACAGCTTGCTCTTTTACAAAAAGTGTAAACAATGGTGCTGATTTACTAAAACTGCAGATTGCAAAACCTGCCGCAACTGTGTATGGTAGCCAACCAGCGTCTAACATCAGCTTGTTCAATTAAGAAAAAACTAGTTGTTTTTTCTATGCAGAGCTGCACCAGATTGTGCACTCTAGTTTTAGTAAATCAACCTCAATGCTATGGTATAGAGCAGGGATATGCAATTAACGGACCTCCAGCTGTTGCAAAACTACAAGTCCCATCATGCCTCTGCCTCTGGGTGTCATGGTTGTGGTTGTCAGAGTCTCGCTATGCCTCATGGGACTTGTAGTTCTGCAACAGCTGGAGGTCCGCTAATTGCATATCCCTGGTAGAGGGATAAAAGGCTTCAATGTATACATCATTTGTTATTTGGTCCACAGTTCCACTTTAAACTTGCTACAGAAATGGGAAGAAGGATATAATTGCTTAGTGCAGGGGTGTCCAAACTTTTTTCAAAGAGGGCCAGATTTGATGAAGTGAACATGCACGAGGGCCGACCATTTTGCCTGACATTCTTTGAACCATTAAAAATCGGTCTAAGTGTGTTTGTTCGAACACTAATACACGGCCCAACAAGAATTCTCTTGCCTTTGTGGCTGTGTGTGTTGAAGAGATGAGCTCAGGCGTGTTATTTAGATATACCGTATTTATTGGCGAATAAGAGGGACGTTTCAGGAAAAAAAAACTTAAAATTTTAAATAAAAAACTCTGAAGCAAAATAAGGGTCAGTGCCCATCTGCGCTCCCACCATTGCCAGGAATGCATCCACCATTAGCCAGGAATGCAGCCACCATTAGCCAGGATTTCAGCCACCATTAGCCAGGAATGCAGCCACCATTAGCCAGGAATGCAGCCACCATTAGCCAGGAATGCAGCCACCATTAGCCAGGATTTCACTCACTATTGCCAGGAATGCAGCCACCATTGCCAGGATTTCACTCACTATTGCCAGGAATGCAGCCACCATTAGCCAGGATTTCACTCACTATTGCCAGGAATGCAGCCACCATTAGCCAGGATTTCACTCACTATTGCCAGGAATGCAGCCACCATTGCCAGGATTTCACTCACTATTAGCCAGGAATGCAGCCACCATTGCCAAGATTTCACATACTATTGCCAGGAATGCAGCCACCATTGCCAGGATTTCACTCACTATTAGCCAGGAATGCAGCCACCATTGCCAGGATTTCACTCACTATTGCCAGGAATGCAGCCACCATTGCCAGAATTTCACTCACTATTAGCCAGGAATGCAGTCACCATTGCCAGGATTTCACTCACTATTGCCAGGAATGCAGCCACCATTGCCAGGATTTCACTCACTATTAGCCAGGAATGCAGCCACCATTGCCAGGATTTCACTTACTATTGCCAAGAATGCAGCCACCATTGCCAGGATTTCACATACTATTGCCAGGAATGCAGCCACCATTGCCAGGATTTCACTCACTATTGCCAGGAATGCAGCCACCATTGCCAGGATTTCACTCACTATTAGCCAGGAATGCAGCCACCATTGCCAGGATTTCACATACTATTGCCAGGAATACAGCCACCATTGCCAGGATTTCACTCACTATTGCCAGGAATGCAGCCACCATTGCCAGGATTTCACATACTATTGCCAGGAATGCAGCCACCATTGCCAGGATTTCACTTACTATTGCCAGGAATGCAGCCACCATTGCCAGGAATGCAGCCACCATTGCCAGGATTTCACATACTATTGCCAGAAAAGCAGCCACCATTGCCAGGATTTCACTCACTATTGCCAGGAATGCAGCCACCATTGCCAGGATTTCACTCACTATTGCCAGGAATGCAGCCACCATTAGCCAGGATTTCACATACTATTGCCAGGAATGCAGCCACCATTGCCAGGATTTCACATACTATTGCCAGGAATGCAGCCACCATTGCCAGGATTTCACTCACTATTGCCAGGAATGCAGCCACCATTGCCAGGATTTCACATACTATTGCCAGAAATGCAGCCACCATTGCCAGGATTTCACTCACTATTAGTCAGGAATGTACTTACCATTGCCATCAGTGCAGCCTTGGAGGGGACATGGAGGGGGCTGGACGAGCGCCAAAGAACAGGAGAATCTCCTGTTTTCACAGTGGCCTCTTTAAGAGAAAGTCCCGCCTCCTTTGATGGACAGAACAGTCGTCCAATGGCGGAGATGGGACTTCCTATTACAGAGGCTGCAGTGTAAACAGGAAATACTCCTGTGTGCACAGCGCTCGTACAGCCTCCTATCTCCAATGCAGCCAGACTATATATCTTTTGTGGCCCCGGCGCTGGGAGATCGTCGGGGGCCACAAAAGATATATATGTTTAGATTACCAGGCGGGCCGTTCAAAACCGGACCGCGGGCCGCGATTGGCCCGCGGGCCGGACTTTGGACATGCCTGGCTTAGTGTATGTGTCCAGGCCAATAGAAGCACAAAATCAGAATCTTTGCTGAGTGTCAGTAAGCACAAAATATGTATTATTACTATTATTATTATCATTATAATCTTTAGAAACAAAAAGATATCCCATTAGAAGATAGGACACCAAACATTTCAATTACTACAGATTTCATGGTTTCTTTGAAACTCTGATGAAATTACAGACAACGACATTTTTTTTCTCTATTATGACAACTAATCATAGAATACAAACTTTGTCTATGAGTATCTGAGATGTCTTTATTATATTACCATATATGATGTCTAACCTGTTATCACATTTTGATTATCTTTTTCTTTTTCTATTTTCCTCTTTCCCTTATGATGTTTTAGTACAGCAATGAGATTTTGTTCTATGCTTGCTAATGTTATGATAGTTTGCAATGCTTTTTGTTTATTAATAATATATTTGCAAAGCGTTTTCACAAAAATGGACATATCAATAATAATTTTTCAGCAAAAAATATATATGAAAATGGAAAGCTATGAAGCCATTTGTGAAAATATTCTTCTTATTAAAGGCTTTTTCTTTTTGTAAAGGAACAAATGTTGTACTGGCCCAGAAAACCCACATTATTTTCATGCAACTAGGGAAGAGGAAGTCTTCACAAAATTCACAAAAACCTTTTTTCCAGCATTGAAAAGTAGGGAATGGTTAGGACTTAGCCCTTGAACACACGGTCGGACATTCTAATGGACAATGTCTGATAGGACCGTGTTGTCGGATAATCCAACAGTGTGTGGGCTCCATCGGACTGTTTCCGTTGGAACATCCGACGGACCAAGTTTTCCAGCTGGGCTATAACATTTTCCGACAACATGATCCGATCGGACTTTGACCGATCATGTGTAGAGAATTCCTATCGGACAAATTGCCACGCATGCTCAGATCAAATTCCAAAGCTATTGGCTACTAACCTGAACGTACTCCCGTCCTAACGAAATAACGTCATTACGTTAAGTACGATCAGATTTTCTGACAACTTTGTCCGACTGTGTGTATGCAACAGTTTCGGACAAAATCCGTCAGACAAAATCCGACGGATTTGGTTGTCGGAATGTCCGACCGTGTGTACATGGGCTTAGGAGTTTTTTTATCATATGCCTTCTGGGTCCCAGCTGGGAAGATTTTAACACCCTTTCTGTCCTGGTGGGCACCAGTATCTGAGAAACAAAATGAAGTGAAATCTCACTAGGTGGTCACAGGCAGCAATAAAAACTCTTGACAAATTTGGCAAACTTGAATTCCTTGCAAAATTGGGGATTTTGTAGTCACAAAACATTCAGTGATGTTGGCATCTAATTTCTTCCTATGGCATTGCAAGCTAATATTCTATTTAAAAAAAAAAACTTTTTTAAAGCAAGAAACACACATTGCTCCTAGCTGTGAGCCATGTGATTTGGCTTTGTTGAAAGCAGTGGTGGCCATCAGTCGGTTGGCCCCACACTTACCCCATCAAGCAGGCAACACTTCCCTCTCGTGTGTCTCCTCCCTCCATCTCCTCCTAGGAGGCCAATAGGATCGCCTGTCCTTTCAGCCAATTGGGTGATGGGTCTCAGTATATATTCATTCATTATTGTCACACAAATGGGTGGGCTCAGGGTGCACCCGAGCCCATCCTTCTTTGAAGCTTTCATCCCATTGTGTGAACCACTGGCAAATGACACTTAAATTTATCAATAGATGCCCTTATACGCCATACAGACTTGTCCCTTTTTTCTCAACCACATCACCACTATGTTGGAGAAAATGCGGCCAAATAGGTAATCTACTTCACACATTGTGCGAATGCCTGAGCTTAACTAGTCTGTGGAATAAAATATTCCAATTAATCTCCTCTCTCACAGGAATCCTAACACCCCCAACCCTGCATTAGCAATACTCCATATAGGTAAGGAGAAATTTCCCCCAGGAGACAGATCAGTCTTCACCCACATACTGTTAGCAATTCGAAACCTCATACTTCGCAATTGGAAAGACACTCCAGCTATTACTATATCTGAAGTGGTCACACTAGTCAATAGAAACCATACCTTCGAGCGTCTATTAGCTATCAGCTCCCTAAACTGTCGAACATTTGATAACAACTGGAAAATATGGTGTGACAAGTACAAAAATCTTTAATGTCTGTCTTCTTAAATGGTGTCTTTCTTGTAATAACTCTGAATTACTGATATGATTACAACAAATGATTAATCTTGCACACTGTGTGTAAATGATAATGATTAAATGTTTATTGGTTATATGTTTGTCCGAACATGTGAAAACCTAATAAAAATTATTGAATAGAAAAAAAAAACGTTTACACTGAGTAAATGAATACTCAACATGTCACGCTTCAAAATTGCAGCCGCTCGTGGAATGGCGACAAACTTTAACAGTCTATAGGCGATGTTTAAAAAATTCTACAGGTTACTAGTTTTGAGATACAGAGGAGGTCTATAGCTAGAATTATTGCTCTCACTCTAACGATCAAGGCGATACCTCACATGTGTGGCTTGAACACTACTTATATATGCGAGCGCGACTTGCGTATGCTTTCGCTTCTGCATGCGAGCACGGGGACGGGGCGCTTAACCACTTAAGGACCGCCGCATGGCAATGTACATCGGTGCAATGGCACCGACAGGCACAAGCACATACATGTACGTGCTCGCCTTCCAGCCGGTGGGTGGTCCGATCGGACCCCCTCCCGCTGGATGCGGCGGTCCGTTTCGCTGCAGGAGCGATCCGGGATGAGGGGATGGCTGTTGGTTTCTGGCCATCCCCTCTCGATCGCTCCTGGCAAATGAGAAGCTTCCCCCGCTGTGTATAGTAAACACAGGCAGGGAGGAAGTGATGTCATTCTCCTCGGGGTGGTCTTTTTGACCGGACTACGAGGAGAACACTGAAAGTAAGTGTGCACCAACACTACACTAACATGTAGGCACACATAGGTACACAAATCCCCCCTGCCCCCCCTCCCAGTCACAGTGTCACTGATTGCAGTGATCATTTATTTACTGATCACTGCATTCAGTGTCAGTTATGACAGTAAAAACTGTCAGGGCAGTTAGTGTTAGGTCCAGGGTAGCCCCCTACCCCCCCCAATAAAGGTTTAACCCCCTGATTGCCCCTAGAGTTAACCCTTTCACCCCCTTTTGCCAGTGTCACTAAGCGCTCATTTTTCTGATCGCTGCATTAGTGTCACTGGTGCCGCTAAGTAGCTAGTTATTTTTTTAGGTTCACCGCCAGGTTTTTATAGCGCTAGGTACCCCGATATACTACCCAATAATGGTTTTAACCCCCTGATTGCCCCTAGTTAACCCTTTCACCCCCTTTTGCCAGTGTCACTAAGCGATAGTTTTTCTGATCGCTGCATTAGTGTCACTGGTGCCGCTAAGTAGCTAGTTATTTATTTAGGTTCACCGCCAGGTTTCTATAGCACTAGGTACCCTAATATACTACCCAATAATGGTTTTAACCCCCTGATTGCCCCTAGTTAACCCTTTCACCCCCTTTTGCCAGTATCACTAAGCGATCGGTTTTCTGATCGCTGCATTAGTGTCACTGGTGCCGTTAGGTAGCTAGTTATTTTTTTAGGTTCACCACCAGGTTTTTATAGCGCTAGGTACCCCGATATACTATCCAATAATGGTTTTAACCCCATGATTGCCCCTAGTTAACCCTTTCACCCCCTTTTGCCAGTGTCACTAAGCGATCATTTTTCTGATCGCTGCATTAGTGTCACTAGTGTCGCTAGGTAGCTAGTTATTTTTTTAGGTTCACCGCCAGGTTTTTATAGCGCTAGGTACCCCCATATACTACCCAATAATGGTTTTAACCACCTGATTGTCCCTAGTTAACCCTTTCACCAGCGATCACCGTATAAGTGTCACTGGTGACGCTGGTTAGCCAGTTAGTTATTTAGGTTCCCCGTCAGGTTTTTATATAGCGCCAGGGACCCCCATATACTACCCAATAAAAATTTGAACCCCCTGATTGCCCCTAGTTAACCCTTTCACCAGTGATCACCGTATAAGTGTTGCGGGTGACTCTGGTTAGTTAGTTTGCTTTATATAGTATCAGGGCATCCACCATTTATTACCCAATAAAGGTTTAACCCCCTGATCACCCGGCATGTGATATCAATTAGGTTTTAGGGTCAGGGTCTGCGTCGCCCCAGGCAGCGCTAAGTTAGTGCCAGTACCGCTAACACCCACGCGCAAAGCATACACCTCCCGTAGTGGTATAGTATCTGAGCAGATCAATATCTGACTGATCAGATCTATACTAGCGTCCCCAGCAGTTTAGGGTTCCAAAAAAACGCATTGTTAGCAGGATCAGCCCAGATACCTGCTAGCACCTGCGTTTTGCCCCTCCGCCCAGCCCACCCAAGTGCAGTATCGATCGATCGCTGTCACTTACAAAACGCTAAACACATAACTGCAGCGTTCGCAGAGTCAGGCATGATCCCTACGATCGCTAACAGTTTTTTTGGTAGCGTTTTATATTTAAATCCGGAAGGCAGTGCTTGGTTTTCGGGGTCCCGTACGTGGCTAGGCTCCCAAAAAGTCCCCCACATGTGGTATCCCCGTACTCGGGAGAAGCAGCAGAATTTATTTTGGGGTGTAATTTCACTTATGTCCATAGTATGTGTGAGCAATATATCATTTAGTGACAACTTTGTGCAAAAAAAAAATTGTAATATTCCTGCAACTTGTGGCAAAATATAAAATATTTCATGGACTCAAAATGCCTCTCCGTAAATAGCTTGGGGTGTCTACTTTCCAAAATGGGGTAATTTTGGGGGGGGGGGGGTTGTGCTATTTTAGCATTTTATGGCCTTCGAAACTGTGATAGGTAGTGAGGAGTGAAATCAAAAATTTGCACCCTTAGAAACCCTGAAGGGAGTGATTGGTTTTCGGGGTGCTGTACGCGGCTAGACTCCCAAAAAGTCCCACATATGTTGTATCCCCGTACTCAGGAGAAGCAGCAGAATATATTTTGGGGTGCAATTCCACATATAACTATGGCATGTGTGAGCAATATATCATTTAGTGACAACTTTTTGTAAACTTTTTTTTTGTGTCATTATGCAATCACTTTGGACAAAAAAAATAAAAAATATTCAATGGGCTCAACATGCCCTTCAGCAATTTCTTTGGGGTGTCTACTTTCCAAAATGGGGTAATTTGGGGGGGTTTGTGCTATTTTGGCATTTTATGGCCTTCAAAACTGTGATAGGTAGTGAGGAGTGAAATCAAAAATTTGCACCCTTAGAAATCCTGAAGGCAGTGATTGGATTTTGGGGTGCCGTACGCCGCTAGCCTCCCAAAAAGTCCCACATATGTGGTATCCCCGTACTCAGGAGAAGCAGCAGAATATATTTTGGGGTGCAATTCCACATATAACTATGGCATGTGTGAGCAATATATCATTTAGTGACAACTTTTTGTAAACTTTATTTTTTTGTGTCATTATTCAATCACTTGGGACAAAAAAAAATTCAATGGGCTCAACATGCCCCTCAGCAATTTCCTTGGGGTGCCTACTTTCCAAAATGGGGTCATTTGGGGGGGGGGGGGTTTGTACTGCCCTGCCATTTTAGCACCTCAAGAAATGAGATAGGCAGTCATAAATTAAAAGCTGTGTAAATTCCAGAAAATGTACTCTAGTTTGTAGACGCTATAACTTTTGCGCGAACCAATAAATATACGCTTATTGACTTTTTTTTACTAAAGACATGTGGCTGAATAAATTTTGCCCTAAATGTATGACTAAAATTGAGTTTATTTGATTTCTCTTATAACAAAAAGTAGAAAATATATTTTTTCTCAAAATTTTCTTTTTTTTTCCATTTATATCGCAAAAAATAAAAATCGCAGAGGCAATCAAATACCATCAAAAGAAAGCTCTATTTGTGGGAAGAAAAGGACGCAAATTTCGTTTGGGTACAACATTGCATGACCGCACAATTACCAGTTAAAGTAGTGCAGTGCAAAATTGTAAAAAGACCTCTGGTCCTTAGGCTGACAATTGGTCCGGGGCTGAAGTGGTTAACAAAAAAATATCTTATTTATTTTACTTTTTATTTTTTATTTTTACACTGTCCCTTTAAAAAAAAATTGGATCACTTTTATTCCTATTACAAGGAATGTAAACATCCCTTTTAATAGAAAAAAAGCATGACAGGACCTCTTAAATATGAGATCTGGGGTCAAAAAGACCTCAGATCTCGTATTTACACTAAAACGCAATAAAAAAAATGTTGTTTGAAAAAAAATTTGCTTTAAGAGCTATGGGCGGAAGTGACATTTTGATGCTGCTTTCACTCTGCAATGGTTAGGAGCCGGGTGGGGGCCATCTTCCCCTCATTCAGTTCTATACCACAGAGGGGAAAGGACCCGATCACCTCCGCCCCTGCCGACGGCTCTGGTAAGCGGAGGACATTAGAGTGTGGGGGGGCCCCTTTCCCGCCGCCGAAAAAAGTGATCTTGCGGCAGGTCTGCTGTTGAGATCACTTTTATCTGAAAGCTGACTGCCCACTGGAGAAGAGTATACGGGGTTATGGCAGCTAGCCATAACAATGATATTCCTCTTCAAAGTACCGCCGTGTAATAACGATGGGCGGTTAAGTGGTTAATGTGAGATCTGGGGTCAAAAAGATCTCAGGTCTCACATTTACACTTAAGGCAGGGTTCACACTATCTTCGCATGTGGCTCACATCAGGGGTCCAGTGCAATTTTTGACTGAATTTGGGACCTGAAACGGACCAAAAGACACACAGGGCTCCTATGCAAATTCACACCGGAGCCGCTGTGGAGACATGTGAACCGGCTCCATAGAGAGCTAGTCAAAATCTCCTGCTATTGCGAATTGGATGCAGGAACCGCATCCAACTCGCAATAGTGTGAACCCAGCCTAAATGCAACAAAAAAAATGTCCCTTTAGGGCTGTTGGGCAGAAGTCAACGGCATTGAGTTGAGTGGTGGCCATCATTCCCTCACTCGACTTCCTGGCTCTCAGGGGAAAGGATCAGATCGTCTCTGCCGCTACAGATGGCTCCTGTAAGCAGCGGACACAACCCAGATACTGTGGGGGCACCTCTCCCGCTGCCGATAAAAGTGACAGGTTTATGACAGCTATCTGCTGCCATAATAGCGGTATTTAACGTCAAAGTACTGATGTTGGGCTGTCCAGAAGTGGACCGGAATTAACCAGTCTATAGTTATTGGGTAAAGACTTTGATCCCTTTTCAAATATAGGCACCACATTGGCCTTACACCAATCCATTGGTACTACACCAGCACGGACCTCAATTTCCGGGAGGCCATCATAGGATGTCCTCCCCTATGCACGCACCCCGCGAGCGCCCTGCAGGGCATGCGGGGAGCGTGCTGTGATCACAGAGTCACAGAGACTCGACTGATCACCGATCCTATTAAGGGGCCGATCCTGGCCCCTTACCATGTGATCAGCTGTCAGCCACAGACAGCTGATCACATGATGTAAACAAAAGCTTGGTGATCTTTTTTTTTCTCCTCACACTGACAGCGGGAGGAGAAAAAAAAAGCCGATCACCGGCTTATGTTAAAGGGACATTCTTCCTAAAGAGGAAGGAGGCAAAGATGCCTCCTCTGTGCCATTCAGTACCCCCTGCCAGTGCCACCTGTCATTGTCGCCTGCTAGTGCCCACAGTGCCTACCAGTGCCACCTATCAATGCCCACAAGTGCCACCTATCAATGCCCACCAGTGGTGCCAATCAGTACCACCTAGCAGTGGTGCCAATCAGTGCCACCTAGCAGTGCTGCCTATCAGTGTAAGCAATCAGTGCCCATCACTGCCACTCATTAGTGCCCATCACTGCCACCTATTGGTGCCCATCACTGCTGCTTCATCAGCGTACATCAATGAAGGAGAAAAAATACCTGTTTACAAAATTTTATAACAAAATATACAAAAAATATAATTTTTTTTTTTTATTTGGTCTTTTGCAATTTTTATAACAAAAAATAAAAACCACAGAGGTATTCAAATACCACCAAAAGAAAGCTCTATTTGTGGGAATTTTTTTTATAAAAAATGTCATTTGGGTGCAGTGTAGCCTGACCACGCAATTGTCATTCAAAGTGCGACAATGCTGAAAGCTGAAAATTAGTCTGGACAGGAGGGGGGTTTAAGTGCCCAGTAAGCAAGTGGTTAAAGAGTCTCTAAAAATTTGAAACAATAGCTTTGAAATAACAGCGCTCAGCTCTTTGGGGGCACGTAGGTGTACACTATATGGTCCAGGTGCTTTATTCACCTTTCATTTGTCTATATGACCATAGCAATTTTTAGCCATGATGGATCATTTGGGCTATGTCCCCCATTTTCCTTTGTATGTTCAGAGCTGTTGAAGGCATTTAATAAATTTGCCTTCTCTTAGTCACCAACTCAAATGTATGTATTTCTTTACTAAATATACATTTCCACTTATTTTTCAGTCACCATAGGGGGAAGCAATGGAAACAGCATTAAAAAACCAACAGATGTTGTAACGTTCCCCTACACTAACCATAACAAAAAAAAAAGGTTTGGAGGATATTTCTACGTAAAAGTGAAAGTAAAAGAAAGGAAATTTCTTCTAAATTAGATTAATTTTTAAAGTTAAAGTTAACTATCAATGGGCTAGCCTAAAAATAAATAAAATTAAAAAAGTACCTATATATGTATATTGTTGGTGTAGACACCAACAATCGATGTGCTTGAGCATTAAATCCATGGATTAGAACTTTTTTTATTGGTTAGATGATAAAGTAAATGTGTAATATCAGTGAACATGAAGCAGGTGTTATCCAGAAGAAGCATAGGCCTCTTGTATTATTATATTTTGCTGTTGCAGGACACAGCTGCTTAGAGAGCCTACTCACCGCAACATGTGGAGAAATGCATTTGGCTTTCCTCTCTGTGTCCTGCATGACCTTTTCCACCCTTAGCTTTTTACTGTGCAGCCATTTCTTCATCTGTGGTTTGCACAATTCCCTGCATGCCTTAGGAGTTGCAAATACCTGGTTTAAAATGATCCTTCTCATCTATGTACATTCAAATTTGTGTTTTGATAAATCAAATATTTATTTGTTATTTACATGTGATTTTTTATTTTTTTTATTGCATACTAATGACAAAATATGTATGATATAGTTCAAATTAACATCACTTTTTCTTCATACATGAAAGCTGAATGTCAGGTAAACAGTTTGCACAGTTTAACCGCTTTAGTCCCTGAAGATTTTACCCCCTTCCTGACAAGAGCGCTTTTTGCGATTCGGCACTGCATCGCTTTAACAATTTGACAATTGCGTGGTCGTGCAACGTTGCACCCAAACAAAATTGACACCCTTATTTTCCCACAAATAGAGCTTTCTTTTGGTGGTATTTGATCACCTATTCTGTTTTTTGTTTTTTTTGCACTATAAACAAAAAAAAGAACGAACATTTTGAAAAAATATATATTTCTTACTTTTTTTTATAATAAATATCCCCCAAAAATATATTAAAAAAAATATATTTTTTTTCCTCAGTTTAGGCCGATATGTATTCTTCTACATATTTTGGTAAAAAAAATCACAATAAGCGTATATTGATTGGTTTGCACAAAAGTTATAGCGTCTACAAAATAGGGGATAGTTTTATGGCATTTTTATTATTAATTTTTTATTTTTTTTACTAGTAATGGTGGCGATCTGCGATTTTTATTGGGACTGCGATATGTCAATTTTGACACGTTGGTGGGGAAACCCACATCCAATCACAATAGTGTGAACCCAGCCTCAAACATTTGTTTCCATATGCTTTTTGTGACCCTCTGTAGTGGGGGGTCATGTTTTTCTGGTAAGCGGCAAATTTAATCTCTTTTGGTGGCGGATCAAGCACTACTTAATCGCACACAGCAGTGGATCGTTTATGGTTCATTTGTGGAGGACTCCATTTACACTCTTGAGAGAACTTTCTTTTGATTTACACATACAGACTTATAATTCATACACTGGGTGTATTTAGAGTTTGTATTGCTACACATAGGGGCATGCGACTTGGTCTTACACTGCAAGGAATGAGCGGTTCGCATGGCCTGAGTCTATAATATTTATATGCATTTATTATTTATGGTTTGATTTCACATCATTTTCTGTTTAGAGGCTGGGAACAGTCCATAATTCACTATTATTTTATTTATGTATACACAATTTGATGTTTGTGTGATTTAGCGCAGCTTATTATTTTTTATCTTTTATTTTTTATCATTTGTTGCATGTATATCAGGAGCATTTGTGAAAGTTGAACAAAATGTCCTGTATTTTTTCTAAAAGACTAATGCCTGTATTGTCAGCTCCGTCTAGTGCGCACAGGCCGGGTTGCGTGCTTGGATAAGGGTCTGATATGGACCTGGGGGGGGGGGGGGGGCACATGCCATTTTTGCGGCGTAGGGCTTCCCCTTTAACTCCATACCAGGTGACGGGGCCAGCGATGCCTCCTTCGCTGGTCCCGGCTACCTGGAGCCGCAGACTTTTCTCCGGGCGGGAAAAGTCCATTAATTTCAAAAGTACGGCGGACTAGCACACCTACAGCCGCATTGTCCGCCGAAATGCGAGTCCGGCAGACATATTTAGGTGCAAAACTTCTTTCTTAGTCTGCTGGACTTTTGGGTAAAAAAAGTCTGCTGGAGCCTACACACGGGCGGATTGTCCGGGGGACTTGAGTCCGCCAGACTTTTCCACTGGATTGTTTGATCGTGTGTTCGCGGCTTTATAAACAAACTTAAAAGTGCATAGCAAAGGACACATCCCTGCCTTGCCCCATTTACACAGACCATGAAGAATTAATGCTTAAAACACCTTTTGAGTAAATCCGCAGGTAATTTTTTGTCACTAATACTCTTTTATTATACTGGCTTTTTAAAAGAACAAATGCAACTATTTGGGTTGATCAAAAGTGCAGTGAAACACATTTGATAGTTTATACATGTTTTAAAGAGAATTTGACATCAAACTAAAAAGAGGGCCAACTCAAGAAGGAAGAGGAACAGAGGGCCTTGGTATTAATAGATGTAATATGGAAAGTCTGGGATCACCAGCCAGCCATTTGTAAGGCCCCTTTCACATGGGGCGGATCCGTCCTGATAAGCAGGGGATCTCTCTGCTGATTCCCACTGATCCCCGCTGATAGGCGGATGACAGGTCCATGTCCGCTCAAAAAATCTGCTTCTTCAGGCGTTTGAGTTTTTTTTTCCTATGCCTGTAAAGTCCCTTCCATGTGTCAATGCATAATACAGACATTTTCAGGAGTTTATCGGCAGGGTTTACAAACAGAAAAAAAAAAAAAAAACATCACTTGTGCATTCAGGAGAGGAGCTTTTGAGCAAAAAAAAAACACTCAAAAGCACCTTAACACTTGTGAACAACATGCATTCTTGCATTAATGCATGACCAGCGTACACGAAATGTTCACTTTCCTGTTACCCACTATACCCCAAAACTCCTTCCAACTTGCCCCAGTCTGGTGATCTCTGACAGTGACCCAACATATTCCCCAAATAACCAACTCACTGAGGTACCCATTTTAACATAACCAGGCCTCCAGCTGTGACTGCTCAGAAACAACTTCCGTCAGTGAAAACCATACCAGTATTCCATCCACCGTTCAGGAATACCCCACCACTTTCAGATCACCCCTGATTTACCACCAACCATCAAAAACCACCAGAAACACCGCCACAGCCTGAAAGGGAGATACCCTCATCCTTGAGGGAGACCCCACACCCACAGGGCCTTCTGAATTCCATCTCGCAGGCCCATCGACCATAGGTCGATCCCCACGTCGGAGAGGTGAACCCCGTCCCTCCTCAGGTATAGCCCCACATTAGTCTCCAGCTCTCTATGCCGAATGACTATCCCCCTGTTCTGCATCACAAACCTCCCCACCACCTTGTTGACCCTGATACACGTCTTGTTAATGCTAACTGTAGACCTCGCCCACCTCTATACTGTCCTGGCAACAATATCCGACCAGAGCAGCATGGTTTCCGGGAACTGGAACTGCAACCTCATAAAGTCAGCCTTTATATCCGCCAACAGGTCCCTGACCTTGCGGACTCCAGATCGTTACCCCTGCGTGGATCACTAAAATGTCCAGGGACCTGTCCAACCTTGCGTACTTATCCACCTGCTCCACCACTCTTTCCCACTTCATCCTGTGGATCACCAACACCTCAAACAGGCATCCCTTCTTGAAATACCCAACTGCCTGCCATCAGGGTGCTCGTCTCCACTCCTGGCCCCCCCCCCACACATACGAGTGTGTTGATCCGGACAAGACAAACTCGAACCTCCATCTGAAATGAAAAACCACAATAATTTACCTGTGCAGGCAATACAACTTCCAAAGTGCCGTAATGACTACCACTAGCAACCCGAACAAAACCCAACATACACACCTTGTTAAACCTCCCCCCTGTTTTTGTTTTGTTTTGTTTTTACGTTATTCCCTTGCCAACTGTGGCCTCACATAGGTACGGAATTGGCGAGATTCCCATCTCCCAATTCTTCGAACGGCCGCCTCATGCAACCCGCACTTGGCGGCCTCCATGGCCGCCCCAATGCGGAAGGAGTGCGAAGTGTATTCCGTGCTGTCCAACCCCACCTCCTTCAAACAACGTCCAAACACAGACAAACTGAAACTTTGACAGGAATGACCCATCCTCATGCCGCATGAAAGGACCTGTCCCTCCTCTCTGTACGGTCTGGAAATTCCGTACCGCCACCACCGGGCACACCCTAGATCCCAGTAGCTCAAATAGGGACACCACCGTCCCCTTGCCCTGTTGGTCCGTTTTGGACCTCCTCAGATGCAGCCCCACCCGATCAACTGGCAGTATCACATCCTCCTCCAGCAACCCCCAGGCCAAACGTTTTGAGGGGCTCACCAGTTCTCCAATCCTAAAGGCCCCATAAAACGCCAATGAGAACTCCGCATCTCATATCTCGAAGTACACACTGAGCTCAGCTGCTCCGCTTGCATATCGCCATGAGATTCACAAATGTGACCGGCCGCCTAGCATCCCTCCTTTTGTGCTGCTTCCGATACCCCTTCATAGCTTGCTGAACCCAAAAATCTTTCGACCAATCTTCCTCCCCCAGTAACTTGAACAGAAACGTCAGCCCCGCCAGCTTCCGTTCAAGCGACGTGGCAGACAACCCTCTTTCCATGTTCCTTGCCACAAAGTACAGCATCAACAACCGCCGATCAGGTCCCCGATCACTTACCCCCGTTTCCTGTACCATGCCCGACCACTCTGTCCATACCTTCGAGTACGCCGACCATGTAGACTCACTCAAAGACTGTCGGATCCATCCAGCGATGAATCACACGGCAGCCCCCACATCCGCTCCTTGCAAGGTACCCCGGTAACTTCCGTGCCCGGTACCAGCTCCCTGAACTTGTCCCACTGGAAACGAGACAGAGAGTCCGCCAATGAGGTCTCAACCCCAGGGATAGGAACGGCTTGAACAAAAATGTTTAACTGCAAACACATGAACACCAACTGCTGCAGTAACCGTATAACCGGGGGAGAGGAGGCCGACATGTGGTTTACCACCTGTACAACTCCCATATCGTTGCAGTTTATTCTCAGCTTAAGGTTTTTGCAATCCACCCCCCACAGCTCCAAGGCCAGGACCACTGGGAAAAGTTCAAGCAACACCAAGTTTCCCAGGAGCCCCACCCTTTTCAAGGACTGCAGCCAAGGCTCTGCACTCCACTTGCCCTGAAAGAATGCACCGTAACCCTTGGAGCCCGCCGCATCAGTGACCAAGTCCACATCGAAATTGCTCACCGTGCCAGACATCCACATGGCCCTACCGTTGTAGGAGGATAAAAACTTTTGCCATATGTGCAAGTCCTCCCTGTACTCCTGCCGCAGCCAAATCAAAGGAGTAGGTACCTTTACCCCCACTGTGGCTGCCGACAGCCATCGGCAAAAAACCCTCCCCATGGGGATGATCCTGCAAGCAAAATTCAGTTTGCCCAGCAGCGACTGCAAAGTTTTCATTTGCACTTTCCGAAGCCCTTGGATCTCTCTAATCTCCGTCTGCAAATCCTCCAATTTATTGATAGGCAACCTGCACTCCATAGCCCCCGAGTCAATCACGATCCCCAGAAAACTGAATTCCGACGTCGGGCCTTTTGTCTTATCTTCCGCCAAGGGGACCCCAAACATCCTTGCGATATGCTGCAACATAGACAGAAGAATCGCACACACAGCGGAGGCAGGTGGCCAACGCACAGAAAGTCATCCAGATAGTAGATGACCTCCAGGCCCGAAGCATCCCTCACCACCCATTCCAGAAAGGAGCTAAATGCCTCAAAGAAGGCGCACAAGATCGAGCAACCCATGGGCAGGCACTTATCCACATAAAAATGATCATGCCAGTGGCACCCCAGCAGCCGAAAGCTATCCGGGTGCACCGGGAGTAGACAAAATTCCCATTCAATATCGGCCTTAGCCATAAGTACCCCCTGCCCATAGCACCTTACCTATCGCACTGCTGCGTCAAAAGACGTGTAAGACACCATGCACGCTTCCGGGTCAATGAAATCATTCACAGAGCCCCCTTTCAGAAAGGATAGATGATCTATCAGGCGGAACTTGGCAGCCTCCTTCTTGAGGACAACTCCCAATGGCAACACCACCAAGTCCACCCCCAACAAATCTTGTAATGCATTAGACAAAGCAAGATTAGCGCTGGACTCACCAGGCTGACCAGGAACTCTGCCCACAGCCGACCCGCTGCCCTCCCTCGGTGGCACTTGTTGCTCCTCTTCCTCTGACAGCTCACCCTCCGACCTCTCATCCTGCTCCCAGATGGGCGAAGCCGACAGCCCCCTGGACGAAGGAACTCCAGAGGCCGTGTGCCCTGGCCACGACACAGGCTGACTCTCAGGCACTACGTTTGAGGCAGACCGGTGATGCAAACCTGACCTGGAATCCCCCTTGCGACTCTCCGGCCTGTCCACGCTGCCAGTCTTCCTGGCCGAATGACCTTCAGGCGGGGCCCGCCCCTTTTCCGTCTGCTTGGTCCCCCGTTCCATGGCTCCTGATCCCGGTGTCCCTCCAGGAACTCCGTCATCCCTCCTGGCACCCCTGCTGTCCCTGCTGGGCCCTGCCACGGAAGCCCTCCTCGTGGACCTTGTCAGCAGCTCCGGCGGGGAAACAGCGCCATGCAGGCCTGTGGCCCCGCCCCCTGCAGCCGGCCAGTGGCGTGTATACTGCCCAGGTGGCGGGGGCTCTGTCTGCGGCCGTGTAGCTTGGGGCAAAGCACTGTCCTCCCCTGGGCTTCTCCCTGTACAAGGTGGCCGAGGTGCAGGACCTGGCAAAAAACGCGCTGGAGGCCAAGTCTTCCACGCGTGCTGCTGCTGCCGCTCACCCATCCGCGGTCCGGTCCCCTCTGCCGCGATGATGTCTCCCACCTGCCGCTGCAGCCACTCCGCTCCTCTCTCTCCGCTGTCGCCCTCCTCAGCTGGGCCAGCAAGTCCTGGATGTCGCCCATGGTTTATGTGGAGGAGCAGTCGGTAAAACTGCCTCCTCCTTCAGCTTCTTCCTCACACTGCCCCGTTAGCTCGGCCCACGCGCTGGTATATACACTCCATTTCTCCTCCGGCACATTGCTTCATCTCTAATGTTAATTCCTCTCTCCTCATACACATAACTTTTTCTCTAATCTCCAGGCACAGCTAGCACAAAGTTGTTAGGTCTGACACTGGCTCAGCCAAGCCTTAGTAATTGCCTTTTGCAGGCAGGGACTGCAGGCCCATTTAGTGTAGCAATAGAAATTTCCTGGTGCTAGCTGCCCTAACATTGGTTACTAAGCCCAGTAACCTATCTCGAGGCTCCACCAGCCCTTCTGGCTGCAGCTGCCCTTTTCCACTGCCCTTGACACCATAGTCCACTCTGCTGGCTCTGTACCCATCCCAGACTGCATGCTCCCTGTCCTCTCAGGTGTGCCTCCCCAGTTCTCCTGACTGTGGATGTCACTCACCAGCCCTCCTGGCTGCGATCAGCTGTTCCTCTCCTTGGAGACTTATCCGGCAATGCTCTATCCTGCTGTCCTCTCTTGCTCCTCCTGTGCCTTACGTCTAGAACACCTTCACAATTTCTTGAAGGGCCCATCCGCACCTGAGTCCAGGGCCAAGGTGATCCCCCCAGACTGGGGGGGGCTCCCTCAAGGGCCCCGACATCCTTGCATTCTATCTCCAAGCTCTGAACAACTCCAACTCCTCCCTAGGTGGGCAAACCCTGGGTATTTAAGGAGGCCTGCTCCCCTGCCACTTGTGCGCAGTCATATTGGAACAGGAAGGTGCCATCCCCAAAGTGTTCCCAAAAGTTGGGAGCATGAAATTGTCAAAAATGTCTTGGTATGCTTAAACCTTAAGTGTTCACTGAAACTAAGGGGCCAAGCCCAACCCCTGAAAAGCAACCCCACGCCATATCCTCCTCTCCACCAAATCATTTGGACCAGTGCACAAAGTAAGGTCTATAAAGAGATGGATGAGCGAGTTTGGAGTGCAGGAACCTGACTGGCCTGCACAGTTCTGACCTCAACCCGACAGAACACCTTTGGGATGAATCAGAGCGGAGACTGCAAGCCAGGCATTCTTGTCCAACATCAGTGCCTGACCTCACAAATGCCTGACCTCACTACTGCTGATCTCCTGAGCTCCAGTGAGGCCTACTGATCCAGGGAGCTTGATTACTCCCTATACCCAGAGTGGATGCAGGAATCTGGGGTGGACCCAGGGGAGGATCCCCCGGATGGCCAGAGTACCGGTCCTCCCATACCAGTGTTTGAGGACCTGGGAAATGGCCCAGCTAAAGGTGAAAGCCTGTCGGCCTACAGAAAGAAGGTCTGTGCTAGGATTGCGAGAATCGCCAAGGAGGAAGAGGTTTTGGCGAAGTTAAAGTTGGATTTCAAGCATAAAAAAATTGCAAATGACTGGCTTCACAGTTCTAAGAGAAGACAGATGCGGCCTGAGTTGATGGCTTTGGAGGCCAAAGTGGAAAAACAGAGTCGGCTGGTGGCCACATTAAAAGAAACCAGCGGTGCTTTCAAGGAGAAGTATGGCAATGATGATCGCTTCCGTACAATGCCATAGAGGCCAGTGGAGGGCAGACATAACCAGAATGTGAAGAACCAAGGTCAGTGCAAACCAAAAACATTTCTGTGGGCTTGGACTGTGTTTCTGGCCAGCATGCTGGAAAATCTTTGCATCCCGTGCCAAGTATCAATATGCCGGCAGAAAATTGAGAAAACTCTGGTGCGCAAGCTGCAGGTGATCAGCAGTCAAATGTTTTGACTGGCAATATGTCATCAGGCCAACTAAGTTCTGTGCCCTTCTCACCGCAGCAGGAGGCTATGGAGCAAGATGATCCATCTGAGCCTGTGAAGGTAACAGGTATGTTGAAGCTAATGTCAGAAATGGAATCACCTTTGCATGGTTGCAAGTGTGCCATGTCTGGATCATCTGAGGATGAAGAAGAGGATAATGATGTCCCCCCAAAACCTTTGAAACATCAGATGACAGAAAAATCTGGTTTTGTTCATGACTTGCCTGTACAACATAATGGAGATGTAGTTCCTATAGGTGGTGCAGTAGAGGGCAGCGGAGAGCAAGCGCATCTCCTGGCTGAGACTTCCACCTGTGTACAGCCAGTCAGTGAAGGATGTGCAGACTCTGCTGTGAAGAGTGCTGATAAGGACATCTCCACTGTTGGTAACCCTTTAGTTATTGGTAATGAAGTAAGAATTACCAAGGGTAATGTAAATATTTCTTTGTCAGAAGTCTCTACTCCATCTGTTCCCGACAATAATGTTGTTACTACTGTATCTAAAGAGGAGTCTGTAACTAAAAGTGATGTGCGGGATGTTGCAAGGAGTGCGATTGTTTCCTATGTTGCAGCGCTGGCTGCACCTGTCCCAAGGGTGAGTAGGGCCAGTTATTCTGCAGTCGCTAGGGGTGATGTGAGTGAAGGTCCAGCTAAACTAACACCATCTGGTAGCTCCTTTAAACGCTGCAATGTGGTCCAATTGAGGTGGACTGGAGAAGACCCCCCAAATAGGAGAGATGTGGTGGACTGTATTCTGGGGATGGGTTTCAAAGCGGAGGAGATTTTTGCACTTATCAGCCCGGTTGGGTCATATGAGTATGATCTCTCCTTTGTCAAGGCGGAAGGGTTAGATGTCTTTTGGGAGAGGTATGAGCAGAGGTAGAAGGAGTCCCCAAGATGGGCAGGTTTGTCACCCAAAGTAATTTCTCGCCAGCCATTATACAAGAATGTCACCATTCTAGTACGTAATGAGTCCATTCCTGCTGCGGATCTGGTGGTGTGGTTGGGGCGATATGCGGATGTCCAAGCCCCCTTGAGGAAAGTTGTAGATGATAGGGGGATATGGACAGGAGGATGGACAGTGTTAGTAAAACTGCATGTCACGGGTAATGTTGTTAAGCACATCCCTTCGTCTGCCTTTATAGGTCGTGACAGGATTATTACTTTTTATGCAGGGCAACCAAAACTGTGTCATCGCTGTGGGGAAAAGGGGCATTTTTCCAGTTCATGTTCTGTGCAGAAATGTTCCCTCTGTCAGGGCTCAGGGCATGTTGCAAAAGACTGCAATAGTATTCGTTGTAATCTTTGTAACAAGTTAGGTCACCCCTATAGCCTTTGCCCTGAAGCCCTCCATAATCAGCCGGAGGTTGTGGAAGAACTACTGAGGATGGAGGAGGAGGAATGTGGGGGGCAGCAAGAGGTTGGTGGAACTGTTTCAGCTAGTCCTGAGGGCCCCCCCCAGGAGTCAGTTTCCCAACCTGAAGGTGTGACCCCTCTTGTGTCTGTTCCCCAGTCTGTGATCCCTACTGTGTCGGTGTCTTCTTCTGTTGTGTGTTCTTCCCCAGTGTTTCAGGTGCCCAGTGTTCCAAATGTAAATAAGTCATCCAGATTGGCTGAGGCTGCCAAAGGGGCAGATTCATGCAGATCTGAGGTGGCAGCTTCATCGGGGCCTTCCCAAAGGCAGCGTAAGACCTCTAGTGGGGGTTCTAAGGTGAAGAAGGGGGAAGTTGTCACTGCTAATGACTTAGATGAGTTCTTTCAGGGTAATGTTTCATGGGAGGAGGGAGAGTGGACCAAGGTGGGGAGAAGGAGGAATAAGGTAGTCCTGACCTCTGCCTCCTCGGTTTCCTCTTTAGAGGTAGATGACCTACCTCTGGGAAACAAGTCTGGGTCCTTATTTGAGGGGGAGGAGGAGTCTTCCATGTCTCAGATGGAGGAGGATGAGGTAGAGTGTTCCTTAAAGAGATTAAGGTCTCCAGTAAGGGGGGAGGGAGCTCAGGCTAAAAAACGCCTACCTCAATCATCCTGTTGGCAGTTCCCACTCCGATAAAGGTGGCAACGATTAATGTTGCCAGCATAAAATCTGTAAGGGCTGGTGATATGGCCTTATTTTTGCTCAGCGAGATGGATGCTGATATTTTATTTTTGCAAGAGACCCAGCTAAATAGCCTTGCCGATGTCCAACTGGCAAAGAGGGAGTGGAGGCGTGGGCCCTCCTTCTGGTCTCTTGCGGCTGAGCCTTACAGCGGAGTTGCAGTACTTTTTATGGGAAGGTAACGTGTCGGCGGGTTATCAAGGTAGAGATTGGAAGGTGTATGGTCCTGGACGTCTCTGTGAAGGGGCATGATCTGCGTTTAATAAATATTTATGGACCACAAACTAGATGGGAGAGGAAATGCCTCTTTGCAAAGATTAAGCCTTTCCTTTTTACATCTCGGCAAGTTGTCTTTGGAGGTGATTTTAACACCGTTACTAGGCCCAAAGACAGGAAGGGCTCCACTGACAGTCTGAGATATGATAGCGTCTTTCTCAATACGATAGCCAGGGAAGCAGGTCTGGAAGATGCGCATATTAAGCGTTGCCCAGACAGCACGGGGTACATGTTTAAGCGAGGCAGTTGTGAGAGCAGGATAGATAGTTTTTTTTTTTTTAAGTGGGACTCTGCCTTTTCGGCTCCTGAGTGTCGTATGGTGGAGTTCTCTGATCACCTTTTGCTGTCTGTTATTCTCAATGCTTCAGATATGCCACCTAAAGGAAAGGGTATTTGGAGGATGAATTCAGCTCTGCTGGATGATGAGGAGGTAAGACAATCCTTTTGAGGTTTTTTTTCAGGCTCAGGTAACCGTCCTGGTTTTCTGCAGCAGTAAGTCGGAGTGGTGGGAGCTTGCCAAAAGCAGGATTAGTGGGTTTTTCAAGGCCATAGGAAAAAGGAAACAACTTGATTGCCTTGTCTCGAGTGGTGGAGATTCAGGGGCAATCTCTGAGGTGAAACTTCTCCTTAGGAAGTATCAGTATGACCGGCACGCTTCTTTGATTCTGGAAAGGGACTATGGGAGATATCACTCGCTCGACCCTTATCAGAACTGCAAACAAAGCACAGCAGTTAAGACGGTTGTTGGGCTAAGGGACAGTACGGGCTCTTTGACAAAATCCAGGTCAGGGATCCTGGAGGTCTCAAGGTCTTTTTATGTAGATCTTCTGGGAGAGAAGTACCTCGATCGGGCAAAAATGTCGAGTTTTCTGGATTCTACACCAGGTCTGTGAAATAACATTCCGCTGGCAAGTTTGACAGGGGAAATCACAGCAGAAGAGGTAGTCAAAGCTATAGATGGTCTGGCTATTAAGAAAACCCCGGGGCCAGACGGATTGACGGCTGAATTTTATAAGACTTTCAAATCCAGCTTGGTACCTTATCTTGTGGAGGTATTTAATGGCTGTCTGCAGGAGGGTTCACTCCCTCCCTCCATGAGACAATCTGCTGTGATTCTGTTGTCAAAAGGCAAGGATCCCTCGATGATTGAGAATTGGCACCCCATTAGCCTTCTCAATGTCGATAGAAAGATTCTGGCAAAGATAATTTTCTGGTGCTTGTCGTCAGTAGCAGACAGACTTCTTTCTCGTCAGCAGCACTGTTCGGTCCAGGGCAGAAGCACTTTTTCAGCGGTGTTAGCTGTCCAGGAGGCTCTGGAACATTGCAGGGCTGAAGGCTGGGGAAAGTATTTGCTGGCATTGGATCAGGCAAAGGCTTTTGATCGTATCAATCATGAGTACCTCTTGCTTCTCCTTGACAAGTATGGCCTGGAGGGTGGGTTTATTGGATGGCTTAAGACTTTATACAGAGAGGCAGAGAGCTTCATGCTTGTTAACGGTTGGGTTGGACGGCCCTTCAGGGTTGGATCGGGGGTGCACCAGGGGTGTCCACTGAGCCCTTTGCTATACGTGTTCGCAATCGACCCCTTCATCAGAAGGCTAGAGAGCAGACCGTTGTGCGGGGTGCTGGTGGGCATTACTGGTGAGCCGCCCTTGAGGGTTGTAGCCTATGCTGATGACGTTTCTGTCTTTATCTCTGGGACAGAGGAGGCACAAGAGGTTGTCTCAGTTATAGAGCAGTATTCTGAGGCATCAGGCTCCAAGGTCAACCATGATAAGAGTGAAGTTTTATGGGGGAACAGGCTGAATCTTGTGAAGCGGAATATGACTTACCTATCTAGGCGGAAGGGTGGCCTAGGGATGGTCAACCCAGTTGTGTTCTTCTCTCTGATGTTTTTGAAGCACAATTTTGGTAACATGCTAGCAGAGAGACCGCCTGGATGGGTAGGTATTTTCCAGATCTGGTTTAGACCTTTTCTGGACTGTTGGGAGAGTGGCGGCCCAGTGAAAAGCCTAAGTATCAAGCATGGTAAGCTCCCGGCTTATGTTGCCCCGTGCCTGAAAATTCTTAAACGGTGGCATGTGACAGCGGAGGATATCAGGTCCCTTCCTAGGAGACTCCTGGGTGAGAAGATTGTGGGTACTGTCTTTCATGCGCCACTGTCCTTAAGGGATTGCCCAGGTCATATTATGAGGGAGGGTTTACGTTTAATAAATTCTGAGCGGATTCCCTTGAAATTTAGGGACCAGGCCTGGCTCGCTTTTCATGGTAGGCTCTATGTGAGGGGGAACGTGAAGTGCCGCTCTTTGGACAATCGTGGTTGTCCAAGAGTGGAGTGTCAGGGTGAGGTGGAAACCATGGACCACTTCTTGCTTCAGTGCCCTTTCAATATAGAAGTCTATAAAAAGGTGGGGAGGACTCTGAATATTCCTTTCCTGCCTAGCATGTCTTATGCTGAGTGGGTGTATGGAGCATTGCAGAATCGCAAGGGTCTTGATTTGGACACTCTTTTTTTACTCAGCTTAGTAGTCCGATATTACACCTGGAATGCACGGTGTCAGGTATCCCTTCGGCAGAAAGTCCTTCCTGTTCTGGTGGTGGTGTGTGAGATTCTTGGTGAGGTAGGGAAAATTCGGGGTCTCGAGAAAGACAGATGGCGGCAAAGGGTCTGGATAAAGGCGTGGAGGAATATCAGGCCTGTAGCTGCTGTTTGTTGATCTCTGGGTGTTGGGTTATTTCCTTGTTTTCTCTCTGGACACTCCCTTAGATTTTCAAAGTTAAACAGATTTTTTTTTTTTTTGAAGAAAGGCTACATACACATGATAATCTGTTTCTTGGTCTGAATGGTAATCAAGTTGAGTAATGGGTATGTATGTGTGTATATATGTGTGTGTATGTGTATATTATGGTATAATACAGAGATATTTGTCTTGGTTGGGAAAAAATTTTTGTTTCCCATATTATAGGTTGAAGTAAGCCTTTATTATTATGCTTAGTCGTGTATACAAGACGGTATGCTTATATATAAAAAAAATTATATATAATATTTATTTATTTTTGTATAAAAAAGTTGGAATGTATTTCTTGTTTGCAAGATTCTCAAAATAAAAAATTGCCAACTCAATATTGAACCCTATGGACTAAAACCGGGAATCTATTAAAGTTCATGTGCGTGTTAAAGGCAGGCGCCCCAATATTGTTGGTAATATAGTGTACTTACGTTCTGAACATCAGTCCATTATTCTTATCTGTGGCAGGTAATGAGGAGGTGATTCTACAGGAGGAAAGAAAATTCACGTATTAATGCAACGTACTTGCGCTAAACCATCTTTAGTGTGAGAATTTAAAAAATACATTTTGCAGATTTTTTTTTTTCCAGAAATCATCACAGCACGAAATACTGCATATCAGTGCTTCCCCATCTACTTTTACTGTAAAGCAAATAAAAAAAAACGTTTACATTGCTGAACATCTTTGACACTGTCAAATGTGCTAAGATTTGTGTTTTAGTAAACTAAAGCATTTAGATAGAGCTGGCACCTTAAGCCACATAAATCTCTCAAGGTAAACTGTCATCTGACTCCTACGAGTCTCGGTATTAATATATATATATATATATATATATATATATATATATATATATATATATATAATATATAGTGTGTGTGTGTGTGTGTGTGTGTGTGTGTGTGTGTGTGTATATAAGCAGCCACATTTCTTGGATGCTTCTCTTTGCACTGAGCATTTCTCCTTCAGTTGGAGAGTTTCTCAGTGTGAGTTATGGCCGGGTGGGATGTGCATATTCTGATAGGGTAAAATAATAACATGTCACAGATACATCTGCTTGTGATATATGCGCAGTGTCTAGACTCAATGTATTAGGGTCATTTATCACTTCAGCTGGAAGAACACAGGAGAATAGACCTGAAGCACATCCTTCTGGGGAGCTTGTGGGGCAGATTATTCATAGGGTGGGCACAAAGCAGCTGATAAGAGAAGGTAAGGAATCCACTACAGCAAACTGAATTGGACACACATCATAAAGCTGACATGTCATATACCGGCTGCATCTGAATATTCATGCACTCCATGTATCTGGAACGATTTAAAAAAATTATAGAAATAAAATAGTTTAAGTATTACTTTAATTTAGAAGAATACATTTTGTCTTCTGAATAGTATTGCCCAATAAATCCATCTTTCTCTATACTGGCAAATTAGATCACAAGGCAGGTCAGTGTTATGGTAAAACAGCATAAATTGCCTTACTTATTTCTGCTCAGGCTGCCATGCAGGATTTATATAGTGCCTACAGTTGGTTTAGTACTTTACAAAATGGAGGGAGACAGCACAGTTTCAATACAATTCAATACAAGAGAAATCAAAGTATGCATGTGAGAGCTTACAATCTAAAAGGGAGGGTCAAGTGATACAAAAGGTAATAAAAGTTAGGTGAATATGTCCCGGTAGGGGTCATCAGCAGGGGATGCACAAAGGAACCACGTTATAAACAGCTCCAGAGCATCCAGGGGACTCCACTCAAACGGCGATCGTGTAGATTCAAATAAAACATAAAACACTATATAGTTAGTGTAAAACCTCTTAAGGGTTACATTTAATATAAAGTATTGCACTTAAATGTAGCTATAGTAAAAACAGCATTGCATGGTAAAAAAAGAAGGCAACTGCCACAGAACATCCATACATGTAAAATGCGCAAATAACAGGAACATACAGCTCAGCCCGGCCGATTTCATTGACAAAAGGACTTCTTCCAGGGCAGTTTTTTTGTTGACGAAACCAGCCGGTCTGAGCTGTATGTTCCTGTTATCGTGCATTTTACATGTTTGGATGTTCTGTGGCGGTCACATTCGTTTTTTACCATGAAATGCTGTTTTTACCATTTTTTTCCTTTATTGGAAAAAACCCATAACGCCATCATTATTGTACTGGAAAGGGCTTGTGAATAAGGTGATTCCATTCTATAAAGCAATGTATTTGAGCAGGGGTTGACAAAGTATGAGAAGATTTGTAACGACTATAAGGATTGTACTACTGGGGTGGAGGAGGTATGGGTGGTGTTGGATATGGGTGCCCATAGTGGCAGTAAAAATATGACTGTGATGCTTAGCTCTGAAGTGTGCATGCGCAGTTCCAGTCCAGAACCAGCTGAGGCCATCCAGGTGCCCGCTACAGTATGTTTGGGTGGCACCGGCGGAGGGGCGGGTCTGGCAGAGGCAGTGCCTGAGCATGTCATGTGATGTTATGGTGCAAGGGAGCCGAGTGACGCAGTTGGAGCCTCATGTGTGGTTCTGTGAGATGGGAGCAAGGCAAGCTGGGAGCGGAACTGCCAGTGCTGTTTGGACTGAAGGGATCACCTGACATGGAGAGAGACTGTTACTGGGACTCAGGAGGGGGAATATTGTGTCAGTGAGGTGTCATTATTATCTGTGCTGCTGCACACTGCTGTCAGTGTCACTGTGAGAGTCAATTTCATGTGTGTGTTTGTGCCGCCCATTCTAATTTCTTGCCCTCCTGAGTCCTGTCCCTTATATATAAAAAATAATAATAATAAATAATAATAATAGTGTCAGGGGCTCACTCCAAGTGTAGCGCTTTAAAGACACCACCACTCGATTTTATCCATTTCAGGGATGTTCTTTGCTTCTTTTAGGAGCTTTGACTGCCCCATATTCACAGCCACTCCAGACCAACTTTGCACAGTCCAGCAAAATAAAAATTAGAGCACTGTCTCTTTAAAGCACATTGCTTTTCTCTTGCAGGTTCACACAGATTGTGTAGTCTCAAGCACTAACACACACAATGTAACCCTTAAGAGGTTTTACACTAACCATATAGCGTTTTATGTTTTATTTGAATCTACACGATCGCCATTTGAGTCGAGTCCCCTGGATGCTCTGGAGCTGTTTATAACGTGGTTCCTTTGTGCATCCCCTGCTGATGACCCCTACCGGGACAGATGAACTTACTTGATTGCAGGGATCTCGGTTTGTGCCCGCATTCTCCACCAACTGTCAGGGTTTCACTTCAAGTGTAGCGCTTTAAGGACACCACCACTCGTTTTTATCCATTTCAGGGCTGTTTTTTTTAATCTTTTAGGAGCTTTCACTGCCCCATATTCACAGCCACTCCAGACCAACTTTGCACAGTCCAGAAAAATAAAAATTAGAGCACTGTCTCCTTAAAGCATGTTGCTTTTCTCTTGCAGGTTCACACAGATTGTGCAGTCTCAAGCACGAACACACACAGTTCATATAAACAGATGAACTTACTTGATTGCAGGGATCTCGGATTGTGCCCGCATTCTCCACCAACTGTGAGGGGTTCACTTCAAGTGTAGCACTTTAAGGACACCACCACTCACTTATCCTTTTCACGGCTGGTTTTGCCCACTTTTATTTAAAAGAAAGTTCAAAACAAACACAGAAGATTCCCTCGCAGGGATATTCAGTATTTCAGTTCTGCTACCAAAGTAAACTATTTTCAACCCTCCTGGCTTGTAAACGCAGCTCTCCAGCTCAGGCCTTACAGTTTAGGGCCTTGGTCTGTCTCCCACAGATCAGACGCTCAGCACCTCCGCGTGTACAGCAAGTAGCCTCGTGCTACACTGGTTCCCACTTTTCTCTCCTAGGTGAAGCCCTACTGACTCCCATGCCCAGACCTCCTGTCTGCACGATGGAGTCGTCTCCAACTGGGAGCCTAGAACCTTGGTCTGGTGATTACTTAAAGCCCAGAACACAGCTGACTCATTAGTGATCTGGCTGCTTATTGGACCTGGATCATGGCAAGGTACCACCCTGCTACAGTAGTTATTTTGCCTTTATATTGACCTCAACCTCCCTTGGTTCCACTAAATTTTAGTTAGAGTACATGGGGGTGAATTTATTTGTAAAAAATGTTAAAACCATTTATCATTTTCCTTCCACTTCACAATTATGTGCCACTTTGTGTTGGCCTATCGAAGTCCCAATAAAATGCATTTACATTTTTGGTTGTACCATGACAAAATGTGGAAAATTTCAAGGCGTATGAATACTTTTTCAAGGCAATGTATCTCTCTCCAAAGCTCTGAGTGCCATGTCTTTCTGCTGCTCCTTTCCTCTGTTATCAGCATGATAATTTCTGAAAAGCTCTCAGACACAGGAGATAAGAGCAACTGGAAATTTGTGCCGGTGTTCTGCCATATAGTGTCCGGCCATCATATAGCGTCCGCCCCGTACTGCGCATGCGCAGTACGGAGCAGGCGAAGCTTCTGAAAATTTCCGAAGCTGAACGGCGCCTGCGCCGTGAGTGGAGGTGGTAGCCCCACCATCCAAGCGGACATAGGGTTGTGAGTATTAAAGGGCCTCTCTCGGGCGAGCTTCGCTCGCCACGCTTCAAGCTTCAAGCTCGGCCTCGCTGCGCTCGGCTCTTTTTTATTCCTTTTTTATTATGTCCACTTGGATAGTGGGGATAGAACCTGGACTCACGGCGCAGGCGCCATTCATCCTCGGCAATTTTCGGAATCTGTGTTGCTGTGTACTGCGCATGCGCAGTACACAGCGGACACTATCCGATGGAGGACGTTATTAGACAAGACACAGGGCTGGGAACTTAGAGATAGATACAGAGAGCTTGTTTATTCAGACTGCAGCTCTGTAAGTTTTTTTGTTCCCGCAATCAGCTCTCAAACAGTGTATGCTCAGACTCCACACCCACTGCTGAATCAGAATGATCTCTAACATGATTTGCACTTTCTAAAGAATGTAGAAAGGAAAAGACAGCAGATATACCTGTAAAATTTATGTAGGGAGATTTGTTTAATCTCTTTGTATCATCGAAGGCTATTTAATTCACTGGGTATAGGAGAGGGTTTACAACCACTTTAACCACTTCAGACCTGGAAGGATTTTACCCCTTAATGACCAGACCATTTTTTGAAATTCGGCACTGTGACGCTTTAACTGACAATTGTGTGGCCGTGTGATGATGCACTCAAACAATATTGATGTCCTTTGTTTCCCCCACAAATATAGCTTTCTTTTGAAGGTATTTGTTCACCTTTGCTGTTTTTATTTTTTGAGCTATAAACAAAAACACACCAACAATTTTGAAAAAAAAAAGCAATATTTTTTTACTTTTTACTATAATAAATACCCCCAAAAAATATATAAAAAAAACAAATTTCTTCCCCAGTTTAGACAGATACGTATTCTTCCACATATTTTTGGTAAAAAATAATCATAATAAGCATATATTGATTGGTTTGCGCAAAAGTTATAGAGTCTACAAAATAGGGGATAGATTTATGCCATTTTTATTACTAATTTTATTTTTACTAGTAATGGCGGCGATCTGCGATTTTTTGTTTTAATACTGAGGGGTTATGCTGTGCCTTGTGAACTAGGCCTTTTTCTTGCAATCTGCAATTTTTATTGGGACTGCGACATTGTGAAGGATACATCAGACACTTTTGACACTATTTTGGGACCATTGACATATATACAGCGATCAGAGCTAAAAATAGTCACTGATTACTGTATAAATGTCACTAGCAGGAAAGGGGTTAACACTAGCGGGTGATCAAAGGGTTAAGTGTGTTCCTTTAGTGTGTTTCTAACTGTGGGGGGGATGGGACTGACTGGGGGAGGAAATTGATCGCTGCTCCTAAGTACTAGGAACAGATGATCTGTCTCTACTCCCCTGACAGAACAGAGACATGTCTGTTTACATTGGCAGATTTCTGTTCTGGGTAGCCGGCAGCCATTGTGACCGCCGGCCACGTGCATTGGCTCCTACGTCACACGGCGGGTGCGTGCGTGCCCCCTATACAGCTATATTGCCATACAGCTACGGCAATTCATGCAGGAGTACCATACTGCTACCGTCAAACAATACACGAAATCACATTTCTAATTGCATATTGTTTGTAGTCTAAACACTTAAATTTGTACTCAAAACTGTAAATGTATAACTTTTGGAAATGCCAGTAAAAGCTTGGCTCGGCCAGTAAATTTTGGGTGCCAAGTCAGTAAATTTCAATCTAGTATGTTGGCAACACTACCTGCAGCCAGTCACATCTGACAGAGAGTGAGGACACTCTCCTCTCCAAGTAAACACAGTGATGGTGGGCAGAGCCCAGCTGCAGCTTGTGTCTGCCTTTTTCTCTCTCTCTCGCCCCAATTCTGCTGTCCCCCAGCCCATGCTCAGTCCCACTGCTGTTAGAAGAGAGCTGACAGCAGCCACTGAGACACAGGCTCCTCTGGTTGTGTGGGGCTACATCTGCTTTAAGTGCAGCTAGTAGCAGAATTATAACAGAATGGATGGGCTAACCACCAGTGCCCCAAACTCCAAGCGACCCATGTGGATTCTATAAAGGTTCTGCATTCCAGTGCTCTTTTGTTTTTTGATTCTTAAGCCTCATACACATGATAGGATTTTTGGCCAATAAAACAATGGACTTTTGTCTGAAGGGCGTTGGCCTAAACTTGTCTTGCATACACACAGCACACAATTGTTGGCCAACAATCACAAACGTAGTAACGTACTACATCGTTTTTCAGCTCTTTAGCGCCACCCTTTGGGTTTCTTCGGCTAATTTCATGTTAGTAGAAGTTTGGTGAGTGATGATTCGCACTTTTCATTTCGCACTTTTCATTTAGCGCTTTTTATTTTGTGCTTTTCAGTTTGTTTCTGAACGGACTATGTCAACCAGACATGTTGCGGAATCGAAGGAGATAACATGTTATTTATTATTAGCCTTGGAGTTATTGCTTTGACATGATTTTTTTGGTTGAATAATGATTTGATTTGGTATATTTTCTATATTTTTGGATGATTCATAGAATGCACTTTTTGGTTAAGTTCTATTAGCAGATAGCATGTCTAATTTTATTTGTTTTCTTTTTTTAATGCACAATAAAAAAAATTGTGGAGAATGATACTTGGCTATGTGTTTTACTTCAAATGACAGTTTGGGAGTAGGCAGTTACATTTAAAACATACAATGTAAAATTGACAAGGGACACCAACATAGTTGCATCTTTGAAAAACTTTTAAAAACTACGGCATAATGGTGTTGTGGTAACTAGCCCAAAAAAAAAAAAATCATAATAATATATATAGATTTTTTTATAAATTGTATTTTTATTGAGGAAAGTTTTCACAATATACAAGAACATACACAACTGACAATAGATAATTATTGTTTGAAATATAGCATGTTTAACAAAAGGGTAGGACATCGGGATGACTGAAAATAAAAATAAATAATTAACAACAACAAACAAATTAAATTAAATAAAAGCAAGTTGCCATCGTGTAATATATAATGTAGAAAGTGGGGTTTGGACTCATAGGTTCAATAACATGACGACTGTCTGACAAAGGAGGGCTTCGTACCTATATAGTTTTTATCAAGAGAGAGGGTGGGCTTTGAATATCTGCCAGGCCAGTAAGAGAGCATGGAATACCAACAAAGTAAGGTACATTGGGGTGTAGGAATCCCAGGCAATGTTAGGTGTAAGTTGATGACAGGATGGCGAGGGGCATTGAGGTTGAAGGAGGTAGCCCATAGGCCGAGTCACCCCAGGGGGCCCAAATCTTGCCAAACCTGTCAATCCTATCCTCCACCATAGCCGTCATATGTTCCATTCTATGTATGTCCTTGATGCTTTGTATCAGCTGAGTTTGGGTTGGGGGCTGAGTAGATAACCAGTTAGAGGGTATAGCTATTTTGGCTGCAAGCAGAACATATGGGGCTAGTTTGTTTGCCGCCATTCCCAAATCCGGGATGGGAAGGCCTAGGAGAAGGTGGATAGGATCCAATGGGATGGAGGTGGCAAAAATCTGTTGGAGCATTTGTGATACCATGGACCAGAAAGGAATGATCAAAGCACATTGCCAGAAGATATGATAATGTGATTCTTTAATTTTCCGGCATCTCCAGCACATGGGAGAGAGAGAGGAGTCATATCGATGAATAACCTCAGGGGTCTTGTACCAGAACATTAAAAATTGATATGCTATCTCTCTCTGTGCCACATAATATTATTTTTCATATCACTAGAAAATAAAAGCCATCAGTATCACCAGCAAAGCAGTTTCATTATTATCCCATTAAAGAAGAAGAGAATTTTGTGCTGCATTTGGAGACTTCATAATTTGGCATGTCAGGAATGCTATGTCTCCATTACGAACGCTAGTTTACAAGACTGACCGCTTTTGGCTCGTCCTTGCTTCCCAGCAAGCGACTTGTGTACACACGCTCGGAAAATCCGACAACAGACATTTGTCCGCAGAAAATTTTAAAACCTGCTATCCAAAATTTGTCCACGGAAAAACTGACAATTGTACGATGGAGCGTACACACGATCAGATTTTCCACCAACAGCCTATCATCACACTTTTCCCATCAGAAAATCCGATCGCGTGTACGAGGTTTTAGACTGCTGAAAACAATCAGCTGTTGTAGCCTTTAAATTCTATCAGTTAAGGTTTCCTTTAAGATTTTCAAATGATTACGCAATACATCTGCACACTCTCTGTACCTAAAAGATTTGTTTCAATCTTATTTGATACATATATATGAATGATTTGTGAAGAATATATCTCTGCATAACAACCAATTCCGCATTGAAACATTGCTTTCCAAATCCTGCAGAGATGTTTTACAAACTGATATCAGAAGAAAAACAGAAATGTCTTTGAACACTGGCCTTTATGCATGATCCAATTAAATTTGTGGGGAGCCCCATAAATTAGAAACAGCCCAGAGTACACAGTCTAACGAATCCACCTCTGAGTGCAAATCATCTGTGGCTTTGCGGCTCTGTGCTTGCTGCAGGTGAGTTGCAGAGATGAAAGTCCAGCAACATCAAGGCAGCAGTTAAAAGGAGTTGATGAGAGTGCAGGAAACTGAAGGGCATTGCAAGTACCTCAGTCTTAAACACCCTGAACATGCAGAATTTGAACACCTGCAATTTCTACTCAAATCCTGCTTTTATTGCTGGCATTTTATAGGAGTCCGCTAGCATGTCCGGGAAGAGCTGTGAAGTTACAGGAGAGTGCTGCAGGTAAACACTAATGTGCGGTACAGAAAAAGTGGTGAAGAAGAATGTGCTGCCTCTTCCATACTTTATTAAATGCAACCCATCAATACTTCCTGTGCAAAAGATGCAGTTTCACTCACAAAAATCTGTCAAACTGACTAGTACATTGTTCTTGGCGTAATTGATGATATAATACAAAACAAATACTTGACAGGTCGGGAACATTGCTACTTCTCAATTATACTAAAGTTTCAAATCCTGCTGCAAATGAACAAGACAATTGTGGCAGAATGAAGGAGCCAGCGATGATAGCACTGTGATATCATTCAGGTAGGGCTCTTTCACACTTGTGACTGGGGGGCAGTAAAAACAGGCAGCTAGGCCTAGGTTCCCCCCTTCCAGTTGCCCATCAGAATGCTCACATTACAGCCTGACAGGGTTGCACACATGCCTAGGACATGTCGCTTTGCTTTGCAGCTGCAACATTTTTAACTTGAGCTGCAGAGTTTGACAGGCAACACCACCTGTCAAAACTTACCCACTGAGATCAAAGGGGCTGCATTTCAACCACCAGTTAATTGCTTAACTCACAATTGCAGCGCAGGCTCGCAATCCAAAAGTAGCATTTCCTAAATGCCTGACAGCCACCAACGGGTTATACTTAGTTTTTGTTAGAAATTCTGTATATACAGAACACAGAACAGACAGTGTACAGTCCACATGGGCTTTGCTTTTTAATTGCGGACATATAGAGAAAACATTTTTAAGATGCAGCTAAAAACCTATAAACACTGCCATCTACTGGCTGAAGAATATATCTGTAGTTGTTGTTCAAAAATATATAACAAATATTTATGAGAGGCTAATTATGGACTTTGATGGTACTGTATAAGGACATCACACAAGTATTTATCTCTAAAAATATATTTTATTACAACAAATTTGATAAAAATATAAAAACAAGCAGATGTGCCAGAATGAGGTACGCAAAATGCTTTCTGTTAATTAGGTATTAAGTACAGTAAGGCACAAGACTAATACTTATAACCTTAACATATATCCAATTAATCTTTCTTGACATGTTTTGTGGATAAAGAAAATACACAAACAATCCAGGACAAAAGTTCTGGCTGGCTTAACTATAATGTAAAAATGCATATAAAAGCAAAGGAGGCCTTCAAAAAAATACAAGGATGAGGGATCATTATCAGCATTCAGACTTTACAAAGAGTTCAACAAGATATGTAAATGTGCAATTAGGGTGGCTAAGATAGAACACAAAAGACACATAGCAGAGGAGAGCAAAAAAAATCCCAAGAAATTCTTTAAGTATATAAACAGTAAAAGAGGGATGACAGACCATATTGGCACCATAAAGAATGAGGAAAGACATCTGCTTACAAAGGATGGGGAGATGGCAAAGGTATTGATATTATTCTTCTCATCAGTCTTCACGAGGGGCTCAGGGGGCTTCAGTAACCTAAACTGCAGTGTTTGTCCTCATGATCCATCACAACAAGCACCCTCATGGCTAACAGAGGATAGAGTTAGAAATAGACTTGGGAAACTTAACATTTATAAATGGATTAATGATGGCTTGCACCCGAGGGTACTTAGGGAATTCAGTCAAGTAATTGCCAGAACAGGGGCGTGGCTTGCGCGTGCACTGGAATGGACGCCTGAGCTGTGAGCTCCGCCATCCAGACCGGCCGGGAAGCGACGAACGGGCTCCGTTACAGTGGCTCCCCATTCCCGGAAACAGAACCAAGAGAAGGGGCCTGAAGCGGCTCGAACCCTTCTCCTTCCAGCCCTGCCGCACACAGCACAAGGCCCAAGATGGCGCCGCCAGAGGTTCAGCGGTTTCAGAGGTTCAGCGCAGCATGCTCTGGACTATACAGACATACCTGGGCCCCATCCACAGAACCTGCATCCTGGTATGGTGACCTCCTACCCCTCAGACTCCTCACCTGCAACTTCTGAATCGCAAAGCCCAGGGAAATCGCGGATGAAGATGGATCTCCTGCACCAGGCCTCAGGCGCAGTGAGTACAGGTTTACATGACATTTCTGCCATCTCCTCGCTTCAGTCCTCCATAGCCCAATTCCCAGCCTCAGGGCAGCTGGTATTAGACACCACCATGAAAGACATGCTACTGTCTTTACAATCCTCACTCATGTCGAACCGATCTTCCCTGATTAACCAGTTTTCATTAGAACTGAAGCATATGGATAATAGGATGCTGTTTATGGAAAACAAAATGGAGGAATGTACTGATACTGTTAATGATCTGGTGGATGCTTATACTGAACAGAAAGATGACTCTCTCTGGATCAAAGCAAAGCTAGCGGACCTCGAGGATCACTCCAGATACAATAACATTAAAATACAGGGAATCCCTGAGTCCGTACAACCCATAGAGCTACACAATTTTGCCAGCAGCCAGTATGCTCCCTGAATTATCCCCAATTGAGCTCACTATTGACCACATCCACAGATTGCCAAAACCCCACCATCTTGAAGCAGAAGTACCCAGGGATTTCTTTCTGAGAGTCCATTTTTTCCTCGCCAAAGAACAAATTCTTATGAAGGCGAGGGAGATGTTACCACTACCAGCGCCATACTCAGACATACAATTATACGCTGACTTATCACAATACACACTCCAAATGCGGAGGCAGCTTAAAACTATCACCAAAGCCACGAACAACCACAAAATCACATATAAATGGCGCCATCCAGCCACAATCTTGGCCACCTACAATGGCATACCACACACCATCTCTGGGGAATCACAACTTACCGAACTCCCAAGGGAAACTAAATCCTTTCAACTTTAGTATGGGCCGGGAGAAGATTAAAGACAAACATCACTGACTTTCTTGCCCCGTCTCTACAATGAGCAACTATCCCAGACCGGTCTGGTAATGTGCTCGACTATCTGCTAACTGAACTTTTTTTTTTTTTTTCGTTTTGAATGATGTGTGGCGATTTCAACCTAGTCCCGAACAGCACGATGGACTCTACTGCAGGCTCTAAGTGCCACGTTTCTCCTCTGGACAATTTTATTACTTCTAATGATTTATATGATGTGTGGAGGTGTTGTCATGCGAGTGAGAGGGACTTTACCTTCCTTTCGCTGCGTCACAACATCTACTCCCGAATTGATTTTTAGCCGATAAATAGCTACTGCAAAGGGTGTCGAGCTCTACCATTCACACCACCAACTAGTCAGATCATGCCCCCATTATCACTATCTCCGCAGACTCACCTCAACCCAATTCCTATATCTGGAGAGTCAACAACTACCTCCTCAACACTCCATGCTATCTAACACCCATTACACACCAGCTAGAAGAATTCTTTTCACTCAACCCAACCTCAGTATCTGACCCGCTGGTGGTGTGGAATGCTCATAAGGCTGTGATAAGGTGTACATTCCTACAATTGGGAGCTAGAGCTAAGAAAAAAAGGACTCAGAGATTAGATGACCTCACAACAGACATTTCCAAAACTGAAGCCCTAAATAAACTAAACCCCTCTCCTCTCCTTCAAGCTAAAATCTTCACACTTCGTTATGAATTAAGATCCCTTCTCCTTGAGAAATATGAGAAGTCTTACAAAATACTCAAAGCAACCTCATATACTACAGGGAACAGGGCTGGTAAAGCCATGTCTTTACGAGTCAAGTGATATAGAAACGAAACAAAAATGTCCTTTTTACACCACCCCCACTCCAATGAAAAGCTTCTCAAACCACACCTAATAGCAAATGCCTTTAGTACATACTATGAAGTTTTATACAATCTCAAAAACGACCCATCCACCAAACAACCATCTCCTGAGGAAATTAAGGCCTTCCTAGACAAAACTAACCTACCGTCCATCTCTCCACAACAACTCTCTTCCCTGAATGATCCCTTCACAATAGCTGAAATTCTAAAAGTGATTAATAAACTGCCTAACTCCAAATCCCCTGGCCCAGATGGCTTTACTGGGGAATATTGCAAACAATTTCAACATATCCTAGCCCCCACCCTGTGTCAAGCCTTCAACTCAACGGCCAAATCCGCTTAGTTTCCTAGCGAAATGCTTGGTGTTATGGTAGTGACCCTACCTAAACTGGGCAAAGAACCCACATCTCCAAAAACAACTAAAAAAAACCCATATCACTACTTAACACAGACGTTAAAATATACACAAGTCTTATTGCCAATAGACTAGAAAATATACTCCCCTCCCTTCTCTCCCAAGACCAATCAGGATTTACCAAAGGTCGCCAAGCCTCAGACACTACCAGACGAATGATAAACATTCTTCACCATGTAGAAACCACCAAAGTGCCCTCCATCCTCCTATCTCTAGATGCCGTAAAGACATTTGATAGGGTCCACTGGGGATACCTTTCAGCAGTACTGCACAAATTCGGCCTTACTGGACCAATACACAGTGCAATAATGGCCTTGTACTCCAACCCCTCCGCCCGAGTGTTCTCAACTGATACCCTATCTGTCCCCTTCTTGGAGACTCTGATTGGAGAAAAGCCAATGTAGCACCAATATTTAAAAAAGGGAGGAAATACATCCCTGGGAATTACAGACCAGTTAGCCTAACATCAATAGTATTCAAGCTCTTGGAGGGGATGATAAGGGACTATATACAAGATTTTAGTAATGAAAACGATATCATTAGCAGTAATCAGCATGGATTCATGAACAATCGTTCTCGCCAAACCAATCTATTAACCTTCTATGAGGAGGTGAGCTGCCATGCAGATAAAGGAAGGCCCATAGACGTGGTGTATCTGGATTTTGCAAAAGCATTTGACACAGTTCCCCATAAACGTTTACTGTACAAAGTAAGTTCCATTGGCATGGACCATAGGGTGAGTACATGGATTGAAAACTGGCTACAAGGGCGAGTTCAGAGGGTGGTGATAAATGGGGAATACTCAGAATGGTCAGGGGTGGGACGGGGAGTCCCCCAGGGTTCTGTGCTGGGAATAATCCTGTTTAATTTGTTCATAAACGACCTGGAGGATGGGGTAAACAGCTCAATCTCTGTATTTGTGGACTACACTGAGCTAAGCAGGGCAATAACATCTCCAAAGGATGTGGAAACCTTGCAAGAAGATCTGAACAAATTAATGGAGTGGGCAACTACATGGCAAATGAGGTTTAATCTAGACAAATGTAAAATAATGCATTTTGTTGGCAAAAATATGAATGCAATCTACTCACTAGTGGATGAACCTCTGGGGGAATCTAGGATGGAAAAGGATCTGGGGGTCCTAGTAGATGATAGGCTCAGCAATGGCATGCAATGCCAAGCTGCTGCTAACAAAGCAAACAGAATATTGGCATGCATTAAAAAGGGGATTAACACCAGGGATAAAGCGATAATTCTCCCACTCTACAAGACGTTGGTCTGGCCTCACCTGCAGTATGCTATCCAGTTCTGGGCACCAGTCCTCAGGAAGGATGTACTGGAAATGAAGCGAGTACAAAAAAGGGCATCAAAGCTAATAAAGTATCTGGAGGATATTAGTTATGAAGAAAGGTTGCGAGCACTGAATTTATTCTCTCTGGAGAAGAGACGCTTGAGAGGGGATATGATTTAAATTTGCAAATGCCATACTGATGACCGCACAATAGGGATAAAACTTTTTCACAGAAGGGAGTTTAATACGACATGTGGCCACTCACTAAAACTAGAAGGAAAGAGGTTTAACCTTAAACTGCGTAGAGGGTTCTTTACTGTAAAAGTGGCAAGGATGTGGAATTCCCTTCCACGGGCGGTGGTTTCAGCGGGGGGGAATCGATAATTTCAAAAAACGATTAGATAAGCACCTGAACGACCACAACATACAGGGATATACAATGTAATACTGACATATAATCACACACATAGGTTGGACTTGCTGGACTTTTGTCTTTTTTCAACTTCACCTACTATGTAACTATATGAAACAATGTATTCCAACTGTTTTTTTTTTATGTAAACCTTTATTCAAACTCCAAAAATAAATACCAGATAATTCACTAAAACATATTCAGCAACAACTTCTTTCCCCCCCTAAAATATTTCAAATTCCTCAAAACATTCTGTCTTGGGTTGTAGAGTCTAGAATCTTGATATTTACTTTCATTAAAGAGAATTAAAGCTGTATAGTAGCTACCTAGATACAATTCCCAGGAATGTCGGCAATGTATGAACCATAAATTTAAAAGAAATGCAAGGGGTAGACATGCAATCCATTGATCTGAGTATAGTTGTCTCAATTGGTCTAGAAGATAACAAATACAAAAAATAACATGTTAAAAAATATATAAAGACCCCGCCCACATATAGGATAACATGTGAGCAGTATACCGTCAACAACAAACATTCCACAAGTACTCACTTATAGTATCATATGGTTACTATATTCTATATGGGATTAAAGGGACAGATGTCATGTGAGAGGAAAGAAAAAGATGTATATCGGGGAAAAGGGAAATACAATTACCTTTGTTAGTATAAGTAGAGGAAAAATGAAACACATGTTGGAAGAAACCTCCTCCTTTCTCTGATCCATGAAGTGGGAATGATCCCAATGATACAGGCCCCCTGTTCTTTACCCTCACAATATTCAAAATAATATTGTATTGAACATCATGTGTGATTCATTTACATTTTTGTATATAATACTAATGTGTTGAATTTGTATCCTTATGAGACTTACATGTTGAGTACTGTCCTAGAAAGTTCCTGTTTTTTAACTTGTTGTAAGTAATTTATGAATCATAACATACTGGCAAAGTCAGGACCAAGCCAAAGACCAGAGAGGCAGAAGGTATAGTTGGGAAGTGGGAACCAGGCAGAAGGTAAGGCCAAACAGTCAAAAGGATGTTCAAGAATGAACTGAGTTTAAGCTAGAAAGAAAATAGGCTTGTATGTGGCAACAAAGATATACTATCTCCTTTGAACATGCAAGCAGCAAAGATAAATTAGAATCCCTAATTTCTATTTTTTTAAAGTTGGGGTGGTGAAGAATCCAGGTCAAGATTTGTGAATTAAACTTGTGGATGTTTAAACACTTTTAAAAAAATACATTGAGAGTATAAGAAGTTTATTTTATACCTGGATAGTGGTCTGCACTTTTTGAAATATTCTGACACGTGAGATTGCACAAGAAAAGACTAGGAGTAGCTTTCATTTTCTGATTCCCACTAAAGATTCAGCTTGCTTCCAACCACAATTCTGCTGTCTATGTACCTAGAGAAAACTGGCTACAGGGGAAGGCCCAGAGGCTAGAGATAAATAGTGTATCTTCAGAAGGGTCTGGAGTTATAAGTGGGGTACCCTAGGACTCTGTCCTGGGACCAATCTTGGTTAACTTGTTAATAAAATGATATAGAGGTTGGTATAAATAGCTTAAGCTCAGTGTTTGCTGACAATACTAAGTTAGGAAGGGCAATAACTTCACAACAGGATATAACAACTTTACAGGAAGACCTTGATAAAATACAGGGGTGGGCAAACATATGGCAAGTGAGGTTCAATGTAGGCAAATGTAAAGTAATGCACTTGAAGGGCTAAAAATATAAATGCATGCTACACACTAGGGGGTTAGTGCTACACACTTTGGGAGAATCAAGGATGGAAAAAGATCTGGGGGTCCTAGTTGATGACAGGCTTAGCAATCGCATGCAATGCCAAGCTGCAGCAAGCAAGACCAGTAGAATATTATTATGCTCTAAAAAGTGTACTTACTAAAGAAATATAACAATAATTCTACCACTTTACAAAACTATTGTTTGGCCACATCTTGAGTATGCTGTCCAGTTCTGGTCACCAGTTCTCAGGAGGGACATGCTGGAACTGGAGAGAGTCCGGATTAGGGCAACAAAACGAATAAGCAGACTGGAGGACCTCAGTTATGAGGAACAATTACAAACATGAAACCTATTCTCCCTGGATAATGCTTAAGAGGGGATATGATAGCTTAATGGTGATTCCAACATTGGAAGGAAACTATCCATTCTCAGGTCACTCAAGAAGACACATGACCGCTCAATGAAATTGGATGAGAAGCAGTTCAACCTTAAATGGTGTATAGGGTTTCTTATGCCACGTACACACGACCGGACTTTCCGGCAGACTAGGTCCGACGTAATAAGTCCGTCGGACAATCCGATCATGTGTGGGCTAATCCGATTGTTTTTCTTTAAATAAATCAGACGGACCTAGAAATAGAACATGTTTCAAATCTGTCCGATGGACTAAATTCCTATCACACGCATCAGTTGAAATAGATGGACTGGAGTCTTTATTCAACCTTACCAACTATGAAACTATGAACATTTAAGCTTTGTGCTACAAAATGCTCATGTGTGAATGGAGTCTTAAAGAGCAGTGTTCTGCAATAACCCTTGTGTGTTTACCGGATAGGCATTTTTTTTCAAAGTCTATTTGAAATAGTCTTGATTGTATACCTTTAGACTTTGATGCCCACTGTCCCTATTATGACACGGCCCACTAACCAATTAATATAAATAATTATGGGATTAATGCCTTATTTAGGGGTTATAGAAAGTGTAAATTTCACAGCTCAAAGGCTGAGAAGTGCAAACCATGGGGGTTCATAACATGGCACCTCTAACTATTAAGTGTCAAATAGGGGAAAACTGGAATTGAACTCTATTTCTGGATGCTTTTTTTTTTTTTTTTTATAAATTTATTAGCCTCATATACCAGAGTATATCTCAAGACATTGTGAATGACAGAGTTTCATTGGGGTAAGAAGATGGCAGAATAACTCAGATTCTCTTTAGTTTTTTTCACAGTCCATTAGGCAGACAATGAGAATAAACTAAAGAGTGATACATTACATCGGCAGTTGCCAAGTATCTGCTCTTTATGATAATGGGAAAGTAGTTTGTCCACACTGTATATCCACTAAGAAAACTCATTTATTTGTAGCAGTTTTGGGGTCATCACAAAAATAAGCATTACCACTGCATATATTGTACTTCTACGCAAGTAAAAACACCAATCTGTTTTTTTCCACAGTCGGTAGTACTGAAAAATAATTTTCTCTACAACTTATATTTCTTTTTGGTTTGTAGACACCCCAGAGCACTCATGAGGAGTATTACCCCCTGCTGTCTTTAAGGAAGAATGTCTGCTGAAAAGTTTACAGGCACAGTTGTACATATAATTGTGGGCAAATATGTCCTTTTATTGAAGTTATCTGTATTGTGATAAAATATATATATATATATATATATTGTAAGGGATCTTCCCGGGGTAGGGTGTGTTTGGAGACAGTTCACAGCAGACTTGGAATTTATAAAGCAGATCTTGGCGTTTATTCGTGGTACAAACAGTCCAGCAAACAAAATATACAGCAACACCGTGCTTTCTAAGTACAACAAAAATAAAAGTCCTAGCCCGGCTGGGCGCTTACTAACAGGTTCTGCTCACCTATCTGACACTTACAAACACAGCGTCTTTCACCTGGATATCGCAGGGTGGGTTTTAGCTCCAGCAGTGGCAGTGCTTGCAGCTTCCTTCAACACACAGATTGTTCATTCCCTGGCTGAGCAATCACCTGCAGACTCTGCAGAGCCTTTAGCTTCCCAGGCTAATTAGGATCAAAGCTCACCTGATCCCAAACCCAGAACTGGATCGGGGGATGTGGAATGACAGGTCCCTCTACCAAACCTACCTGCCATTCCATATAAACCCAGGCCCGGCAAAATTTAAATAACAACTCAGCAGCATATCGCTGCTGAGAAACTGATCCATCCTGGATTTACCATCTCACACTGTGTAGCAACCTAGGTGAGATGTACACCCCCTCGATCACTTCTCCAGTGACATGTCTACATATCCCCCCCCTCTTTTTCAGACCGGAGGGCTGAGCCTTTTGTCCCCACAGACAACTTACCCTTGACAATGCATCAGCATTTGCCTGTAATTTCCCTGGCCTGTGTTCCACAGTGAAATTAAAGTTTTGTAGGGAGAGAAACCATCTAGTCACTCTTGCATTTCTCTCCTTGTTTAACTTCATCCATGTTAGGGGGGCATGGTCTGTCACCAACTTGAATTTCCTGCCTAGCAAGTAATACTTTAACGATTCTAGGGCCCACTTTACTGCCAAACATTCTCGCTCCACAATGGCATAATTTTTCTCGGCCGGGGTTAGTTTTCTACTCAAGTACGTCACTGGATGCTCCTCACCATTCACTATTTGTGAGAGTACTGCACCTAAGCCTGTGTTAGAGGCATCTGTCTGGACCAGAAATTCTCGCCTGAAATCGGGGGTAACTAAGACAGGTGGTTGGCACAAGGCAGACTTAAGGCTTTGGAAAGCCTTCTCGGCCTCTGGGGTCCACGTGACCATTGCTGTCTTTCCGCCCTTTGTCAAGTCAGTTAGTGGAGCAGCAACTGAGGCAAAGTTCGGCACAAATCTACGGTAATACCCCGTAATACCCAGGAAAGCTCTAACCTGTTTCCTTGTCAGGGGTCTAGGCCAATTCTGTATTGCCTCAATTTTATTTAGCTGTGGCTTAATCAACCCTCTCCCAATAATGTAGCCTAGATATTTGGCCTCTTCTAGGGCTAGAGCACACTTCTCGGCATTTATGGTCAACCCCGCATCACTTATGGCATCCAACACGGCCTGTACCTTACAGAGGTGACTTTCCCAATCAGGGCTAAAAATGACCACATCATCGAGGTAGGCAGCTGAGTAATCACGATGTGGTCGCAGAATCAAGTCCATCAACCTCTGGAAAGTTGCAGGCGCTCCATGTAACCCGAATGGCATCACTACATACTGGAATAGCCCATCAGGGGTGGAGAATGCAGTTTTCTCTTTAGCCTCACCAGAAAGTGGAATCTGCCAGTAGCCCTTTGTGAGATCGAGGGTGGTTATGTACCTGGCGTTACCCAACTTCTCAATCAACTCATCTACCCTGGGCATAGGATACGCATCGAACTTGGAGATCTCATTCAACTTTCTGAAATCGTTACAGAACCTCCAAGTTCCATTGGGCTTTGGGATTAGCACAATTGGGCTGGACCATTCACTCTGTGACACCTCAATTACCCCCAGAGCAAGCATACGTTTTACCTCGGCAGATACGGCTTCCCTACGTGCCTCGGGTATCCTATAGGGCTTAAGGTTTACTCTGCTTCTAGGCTCAGTTTCAATGTGATGATGGATGAGGTGTGTACGCCCTGGGAGGTCAGAGAACTTGTTTTTGTTTTTCTGCAAAAATTCCTGAGCCTCCTGTTTCTGTGACACTGATAGAGTATCACCTACCTTGACTGGAGGGATTGGTGGTGACAAATTATTAACAGTATTTGTCGCCACCAAGGATTCCCTGTCTTTCCAGGGCTTGATCAAGTTTATGTGATAAACTTGGAAAGGCTTCCTTCTACCTGGTTGGTGCACCTTGTAGTTCACCTCACTGACCTTTTCAACAATTTCATAGGGACCTTGCCACTTCGCCAAGAATTTACTCTCAACAGTGGGGACTAGTATAAGGACCCTATCGCCTGGGTTGAATGTCCTGATTCTTGCGGACCGGTTGTAAATTCTACTTTGGGCCTCTTGAGCCCTCTGGAGGTGTTCCCTTACCAGGGGCATTACAGTGGCTATACGGTCCTGCATTTGTGCTACATGCTCAATAACACTCTTGTATGGGGTGGACTCATTCTCCCATGTCTCTTTTGCAATGTCTAGTAGACCCCTAGGGTGATGACCATAGACCAACTCGAATGGTGAGAACCCTGTGGACGCTTGGGGCACCTCCCTAATAGCAAACATGAGGTAGGGTAATAAATGATCCCAGTCACGACCATCTTTTGCCACCACTTTCTTCAACATATGTTTCAAAGTTTTATTAAATCTCTCCACCAATCCGTCCGTCTGGGGGTGGTACACAGAGGTACGGATGTGTGAGATTTTAAATAGTCTGCATAATTCCTTCATTACTTTCGACATAAATGGCGTACCTTGGTCAGTTAGGATTTCTTTAGGGATCCCAGTCCTAGAGAACATATAAAACAACTCACGTGCAATTGTTTTAGATGCAGTGTTTCTTAAGGGTACAGCCTCAGGATAGCGGGTCGCATAATCCAGGACTACCAAAATATACTGGTGTCCTCTAGCTGACTTTACAATGGGACCCACTAAATCCATGGCAATACGCTCAAAAGGCACCTCTATAATAGGGAGCGAAACCAAAGGACTGCGAAAATGTGACACTGGGGCACTAACCTGACATGTGGGGCACGACTCACAGTATTTTTTAATGTCATCATATATGGCCGGCCAAAAAAACCTCTGGAGAACCCTCTCTCGCGTTTTGTCAGTCCCCAAGTGTCCCCCAAGAACATGGTTATGTGCCATGTCAAGCACCTGACGCCGGTACGGCTTAGGTACCAGAAGCTGTTCCACAATCTCATCCTTAACCTTATTAACTCTATAGAAAAGATCATTAGTCACCGAAAAATGTGGAAATCTTTTTTCAGCATCTGGTTCCTGAGGTACCCCGTTCATAACAGCAACCTGCTCTCTCGCATTTTTGAGAGTGGGGTCCTGTAATTGTGCAGTCCCAAAATTATCGCTAGACACCTCTAAATCTAGTATATTTTGCTCAGTGGGAGGAGCCTCCTCCTCCCCAGCCAGGACCTGCAAAGGAAAACAATCATTTTCATCCTGCACACTTTTATCATTCACCGTGGACAAGGCAACCACCTTAGAGGTATCCTCACTCCTTTTGGGGATTTTTCTTTTTTCCCAGAGAGCCCAGAATAAAGGAAAATCGCGCCCCAATATTACATTATGCATGAGGTTTTTAACCACACCCACTTCATATTGTACTGTGCCTTGTTCAGTCCCGACTTTAGCCAGCACTATAGGGTACACTTTTGTATCACCATGTATACACACAACGCTCATATGCTTTTTAGACTCTAAGTCCCCAGTCACCAGGCTAGCATGCACCAAGGTTACAAGGCTTCCTGAGTCCATTAACGCTTTAACAGGAAAGTCATTGATTGTAATATCGCAGATTTGCGGTTCAGTCTCTAGTCCAGGAACTGCAGCACAAGATGGTTCCGCAAATAGCGACTGACGCCGGCTAGCGTCACATTCCATGGGTTCAGAGGTAAGAGGGCAATGGGCCGACACGTGTCCCGCCTCATGACATCTCCAACACTGGATAGGGCCTGGTCTCTTTGGCAAGGAGTCTTTTCGAGAGCCCCTTAGCCACCCGGGACCATCACCAGTCTTTTGTCCCTGAGACACCACTTGAGCCCTTTTACCAGTTTAAGACACACCAAAAGCAAAACGACCCTCACAAATATTCTTGCTTGGACAATCTGGCATCGGCTAGGTGGTGGGGGGAGGGCAGACGTGTATTCCCGGTACGTATCCTCCTCACAGCCGCATTTCCCTTCCCTCTCCCGGTCTCATTGACGCCTCGCCAAGGCTTGCCACGCCTAGTGCTTAAAGCAGATCTTGGCGTTTATTCGTGGTACAAACAGTCCAGCAAACAAAATATACAGCAACACCGTGCTTTCTAAGTACAACAAAAATAAAAGTCCTAGCCCGGCTGGGCGCTTACTAACAGGTTCTGCTCACCTATCTGACACTTACAAACACAGCGTCTTTCACCTGGATATCGCAGGGTGGGTTTTAGCTCCAGCAGTGGCAGTGCTTGCAGCTTCCTTCAACACACAGATTGTTCATTCCCTGGCTGAGCAATCACCTGCAGACTCTGCAGAGCCTTTAGCTTCCCAGGCTAATTAGGATCAAAGCTCACCTGATCCCAAACCCAGAACTGGATCGGGGGATGTGGAATGACAGGTCCCTCTACCAAACCTACCTGCCATTCCATATAAACCCAGGCCCGGCAAAATTTAAATAACAACTCAGCAGCATATCGCTGCTGAGAAACTGATCCATCCTGGATTTACCATCTCACACTGTGTAGCAACCTAGGTGAGATGTACACCCCCTCGATCACTTCTCCAGTGACATGTCTACATATCCCCCCCCTCTTTTTCAGACCGGAGGGCTGAGCCTTTTGTCCCCACAGACAACTTACCCTTGACAATGCGTCAGCATTTGCCTGTAATTTCCCTGGCCTGTGTTCCACAGTGAAATTAAAGTTTTGTAGGGAGAGAAACCATCTAGTCACTCTTGCATTTCTCTCCTTGTTTAACTTCATCCATGTTAGGGGGGCATGGTCTGTCACCAACTTGAATTTCCTGCCTAGCAAGTAATACTTTAACGATTCTAGGGCCCACTTTACTGCCCGCATTCTCCACCAATTGTAAGGGATCTTCCCAGGGTAGGGTGTGTTTGGAGACAGTTCACAGCAGACTTGGAATTTATAAAGCAGATCTTGGCGTTTATTCGTGGTACAAACAGTCCAGCAAACAAAATATACAGCAACACCGTGCTTTCTAAGTACAACAAAAATAAAAGTCCTAGCCCGGCTGGGCGCTTACTAACAGGTTCTGCTCACCTATCTGACACTTACAAACACAGCGTCTTTCACCTGGATATCGCAGGGTGGGTTTTAGCTCCAGCAGTGGCAGTGCTTGCAGCTTCCTTCAACACACAGATTGTTCATTCCCTGGCTGAGCAATCACCTGCAGACTCTGCAGAGCCTTTAGCTTCCCAGGCTAATTAGGATCAAAGCTCACCTGATCCCAAACCCAGAACTGGATCGGGGGATGTGGAATGACAGGTCCCTCTACCAAACCTACCTGCCATTCCATATAAACCCAGGCCCGGCAAAATTTAAATAACAACTCAGCAGCATATCGCTGCTGAGAAACTGATCCATCCTGGATTTACCATCTCACACTGTGTAGCAACCTAGGTGAGATGTACACCCCCTCGATCACTTCTCCAGTGACATGTCTACAATATATATATATATATATATAAATAACACCCTGATTACTCCTTTCTTCAAAAGTCCATGGTTGGGAGAAACTGTCCATGAAAATATCCAAGCTGGCTAACAAAGCAAAGGGTGGAAGATCCTTTGTATCCACCTCTCCAATCTGCAGTCTCCAACACAGGTTCCAACCACTATCGCTGCCAACCTCTGTGATCATATCTAGTGGTTGGTTGCTAGGACTGCCTGGCATTCTAGAAACCAGCCATGTGCCTGCTCCAGGCCCCAGCATTCAGAGAAGGAGGGCGGAAGTTCCTTCTTCAGACCTACTTCATGTACTCCACCTTTCAGTTTCTACCCTGCTGCCTGCCACACTGAGAACAGGGATTCCTATGTAAGACAGCGGACTCTGCGGTCCCTTATCTAAGGAAGGAACTCAGGGCACCCGGATGTAAAGGGGGAGACTTTTGGGACCCTAATATGAGCTGAGAGAACTCTGATTTAAGGGGGAATCCTGAGGTAAGGGGGACTCTGGAAAAAGCCCAACTTTCAAACCTTTAACCCCTTTGTAGGACAGAAAGTATTCATTTCTAGTTACAATTGATAATGAAGCTGTGCCTGCGCAGTACAGACATGGTTAATTATGGCAAACACAGCTGCCCAGCCAATCACATATTTTTCCCTGCTGGAGGGTCTAGAATAGAGCATCTAAAAAAGTTATTCTGTGTAAATGGGGACATGTAACAATTTGGCTGCAAAAGTGTAAATACACTTTAAGGATAACAATTCTTTATTGAACAATACCTTATGCATACTCCATTGAACTTCCATTTAGCTTTCAGATTGCCACTGTTTTGACAGGTGGGACATTTTAAATTGCCACAAAACTGTTCAACTTCTACAAAAGGTTACACTGACAATTCTCTGAGAACTGCCAATGTCAGTAGTGGAAAACTTTAGCACCTGGTAATATCACATTTATTACAACCAGAGATTAAATTAAGACATATGAATACAACAATAACATACAGTGGGTAAAGAAAATAATTATCCCTCTTTAAAATAATCAAATTTTGTTGCTTTGCAGCCTGAAATGAAGACAGACACGGTTTTTGTTTTTGTTTTATCCAGCTGTATTTACTTGGTGCCACTCATAACATCCAAGTCTACAATATAAAACCAACATATCAGAAATTAAATAATAAAAATAAAAAACAGAATCACAGAGTTGGAAAAAGGATCACCCCCTTGTGTCAGTATTTTGTTGAACCACCTTTTGCTTTAATTACAGCCTTTAGTCTGTTGGGATATGTCTCTACTATCTTTGCACATCTAGACTTTTCAATATTTTCCCACTCTTCTTTGCATAACTTCTCACGTTTAGTTAAATTTGACTGTGACCATTTGTGGACTGCAGTCTTCAAGTCATTAAACACATGTTCAATGGGATTTAGATCTGGGCTCTGACTAGGACATTCACCTTTTTCTCTTTCAACTACTGTGTGGTCATTTTTGCTGTGTGCTTTACGTCATTGTCATGTTGGAAGTTAAATCTTCTTCCCATTGACAACTTTCTGGCAGAGGGAAGCAAACTTCCCTCAGCAGACTTCCCTCCATTTTTTACTTCTATCTTGACAAGTGCTCCTGTCTCTACTGCAAACAAACACCCCCATAACAGGATATTACCACCTCCATGCTTTGCTGTAGGAATGGTGTTTTTTGGATGGTATTGGATTTCCGCCAGACACACTGTTTGGTGTTGAAGCCAAATAATTCAAGTTTAGACTCATCTGACCATAACACCTTTTTCCATGGAAATCTTCAAGGTGCATTTTAAGAAAGCTCAGTGGTGACTGCATGTGGCCTTTCTTGAGGAGTGGCTTTTGTCTTGCAACCCTCCCATACAAGCTCCATTTGTGAAGAATTTGTGATATTGTTGTCACATGCACACAATGGCTATTCTGTGTCAAAAATTCCTGCAACTGCTTCAGAGTTGCTGTAGGCTTCTTGGTAGCCTCTCTGACCAGTTTCCTCCTGGATCTTTCATCCAGCTTGGAGCAATCCAGGGAGTATCTGCGATGTACCAGATACCTTCCACTTCTTAATAATAGACTTGACTTTGCTTCTAGGCATTTAAAAGGCCTTTAAATTTGTTTGGTATCCATCCATGGCTTTGTGTGACATTGAGAACGTGATTAGCTACACCTCATTGAGTTTACAAGTCATTTGTAGGAGGGGGGTGATCCTTTTCCCAACTCAGTAATTCTGTTTTTTTATTTTTTCCGTCATGTTGGTGTTTTATCTTTTATGATATAAGTTTCACAGAGTAAATACAGCTGGATAAAACAAAATCTAAGTCTGACTTCATTTCAGGCTGCGAAGCAACAAAATGTGATTATTTTAAAGGGGGCGGTTCTTTTCTATACCCACTGTACATGTTTGAAACAATAACTTGTGGAAAGGATTTCATAATTGTGCTAAAATACACAAAGAATCCAGAATTGTTAGTCCCAAGAGTGCAAATGCAAAAACAGTCACAATGTGCAGTAAGCAACAATCCACCAAGATATTTCTTTCTTGAATCCTGTAAACTGCTGTATAAGAGAAAAAACCTCCACCATGATATACCATTTTTGAGAATGACCCCCATAAATCCAGACCTCACCAACCACTTCCAGAAATCTCTTCTCTCCAGATTGATTCCCTGTTACTCTCAACTCTCATCAAGGAGCCCACTTATGTGTGGGAAATATGTCTCTCAAAAAAAATATGAAACTGGCATAGTGCTCACTGTAACATATTTTAATATACTATGAATAAAGATGTACTCACACACAGTAAATCCATGGGATATGCTATAACTGCTCTCAGAGCAAGTGGCTGTCTCCAAAGCTGCTTTGAACAGCTCAGCCAGCCCACCCTCAGGCCGCTCCCTCCAAGATCACTGTCCTCCATGGAAGCCACACCCTGCACATTTCGTCATGCTGGCGTCATCGGGAGCGCAGATTACATCAACACGTCAAAACACATGATTGTTGCATTTTGCACTTTTGGAACTAATAATTCCAGACTTTGTTGTATTCATACTTTTATAATATTCAGATTGATTTTTTTCACAATTTTGCTTGCAGCTGGGGTTCGAGGTCTTTGTGAGCAGAATTGTTTTTACACAATATCACATTTTATTCACTGTACTCTCCATACTCTCAGGCCTGGCTACTATTTGCTTCAGCAGGAAGGCCTTTAGCCTGTAAATAAATTTACCATAAACAACCCCAGTCTGTAAAAATTCAGAGCTAAATCTCACATTTTCTGTAAATTGTCTTAGTTTGTTATGATACAGCCAAGGGAATAATGAATATTTATGCAGCATGGCTTTAGCATTATAAAGGCCAATGCTTGGCTTATGTGTATTTGCCGAGTACAATAAGCAAACAGTTTATTCAGTGTATTGACCATGCCATTTTCTCTTGGCCCTGTCTTCTCCTAAGGAAGTGCCTTATGTGCATGCCATGTGTTTTACTATTGGTTGTCATATTTAAATTTCAGAGATAATGTCCTACAAGTCAAAAGCCCAGGAGGATCACTTAAATATACCCATGATTGCAAATTGTCCACCTTTCAATTGGGATATCAATGACCCTAGTGGCAACACCTTGTCACAAATGCATTCAGAAGCTGTGCTGGCTTCCTCTGTCTTGTGGACCTCTGGCATGCTTTATTCATGTCTGTTGGGACTCCTCTTGTTAACATCTACTGCATCGTTCATAAGTTGCAGCTCTCATATTAACTTTTTTTATGTGACATTTCTTCACTTTGACCCAGATATGCTATGATTTTCTCATTTATAATCTCATCCTGGGGTCATTAAATTGTGGTCTCTGCCCCGAAGCCTCTCAGGTTGCAATTTATTTGTTTTAGGATCACTTAGCCATAAATAACACATTTTGATAAGCTCCTCCCCATGTTGGCTACTTGTCTGTTAATTTTTTTTCTGGACTAACAAATGTAATGTAGATCCGTCTAGATAGTATACATAGTTGTTAGAGTAGGTAAATTGGCCTGGCTGAAAGCCAAGCCTAGGTTGAATCTGGGTCAGGGATGAGTAACTCAGGGAGGTTGAATGACTCATTAAGCAGCACCTCTGGTAACTCCACCTGCTCTCTAGAACCTTGGAGAAGCTTCCATAGGTAAAGGGCGGAATCTAGGAGGAGCTGCTTGGAGTATTGATTAGGGCCCTAGCCAATCCCCAGCAAGTGGGCTGGCAGGGGGCTGGCACCTCTTAACAACTCTGGAGTCATGCTAGCAGGGGCAATCGGGTAGAAGAGGGAGATGGAGTGCTGAGGAGGCTGTTGTGGCCCTTGAGGGTGCCCCCTAGTTTGGGGGGTGACCTTGGACCAGGGGCTCGGGTGCCGGAGGGACCTTCTACAACATACAGCATGTCAAGGAGATCACTTGAGTGTCAGTCTGGGAGGACTGGTGAGTATCAATCTGGAGGACTGGGGAATGTCAGTCAGGAGGACTGTAGTGAAGTAGCCAAGAGGCTGCTGAACACAGGAGGGCTGGCAGGGTCCGAAGAGGTGGTGCTGGGACCAGTGAACACAGGAGGAAATGCAGTAGTTTTATCCCCTCAAAAACATACAAAAACAAAGTACTGGACTGTTTTCTGACACTGTAAAATTGTAGAAATTCAGTGTGCCTGGCTGTGCAGGGGCGGTCTTTGGGTCGATCTCTGTGGCCAATTTGAAGGGGCAATGGTTGGTGGTAGCGCCTCAATCATCACAACACCATGCTTGATATGGTGTCAGGATGAATGAAGCATATTATTTCTATTATTACATTGTAATAGAAAATGAAACAGTTCAACCTACCAAAATGCAGAATCAGTGTGTCACTTGCCACCGTCACCTGTCCCCAGATGCAGCTTGTCACTTACCATGTCGCCTGCCACCAGATGCACCTTGTCACTAGGGATGAGCCGAACACCCCCCTGTTCGGTTCGCACCAGAACCTGCGAACAGACCTAAACTTCGTGTGAACTTTAGAACCCTATTAAAGTCTATGGGACTCCAACGTTCACAATCTAAAGTGCTCATTTTAAAGGGTAATATGCAGGTTACTGTCCTAAAAAGTGTTTGGGGACCCGGGTCCTGCCCCAGGGGACATGGATCAATGCAAAAAAAGTTTTAAAAACGGCCGTTTTTTCAGGAGCAGTGATTTTAATAATGATTAAAGTGAAACAATAAAAGTGTAATATTCCTTTAAATTTCGTAGCTGGGGGGTATCTATAGTATGCCTGTGAAGGGGCGCATGTTTCTGGTGCTTAGAACTGTCCCTGCACAAAGTGTCATTTGTGCAGGAAAAAAAGTCTTTTAAAATCACTTGCGGCTATTGTCGGGTCCCGTAATACAGAGAACACTCAATGAGTGTTCTCTGCATTAGCCGACAATTCATTCATTCATTGATAAAAAAAAAGCGTGGGGGTTCCCCTAAATTCAATTACCAGGCCCTTCAGGTCTGACATGGATATTAAGGGGAACCCCGTGTCAAATTTTAAAAAAAATTGACGTGGGGGTCCCCCTAAATATCCATAACCAGACCCTTCAGGTCTGATATGGATATTAAGGGGAACCCCGCATCAAATTTTAAAAAAAAATTGACGTGGGGTCCCCCTAAAAATCCATATCAGACCCTTTATCGGAGCACGCAACCTGGCAGGACGCAGGAAAAGAGGGGGGGACGAGAGAGCGGCCCCCCCTCCCTCCTGAACCATACCAGGCCACATACCCTCAACATTGGGAGGATGCTTTGGGGGTCTGTGACCCCTCAAAGCACCTTGTCCCCATGTTGATGAGGACAAGGGCCTCATCCTCACAACCCTGGCCGTTGGTTGTGAGGGTCTGCGGGCGGGGGGCTTATCAGAATCTGGAAGCCCCCTTTAACAAGGGGACCCCCAGATCCCGCCCCCCCCCCCCCTGTTTGAAATGGTAAGGGGGTACAAAAGTATTTCACAAAGAAAGTGTCAAAATGGTTAAATAAGACAAACACATTTTTGAAAAATTCCTTTATTAAAAATAAAAAAAATAAAAAAAAGATTCCAGCGGTGCTAATCCACTCTTTCTATCCAGCGACGGGTCTCCGGGGTCCAGCGATGGATGATCATATCCAGCGACGGGGGATCTCTCAGTCCAGCGCTGTCCATACATCCTTCTTCTGTCTCCACTCCGGAGACACTGCAGAGATCCCAGCACTGACGTTTCTTATATTAGGAGGGCGGGGCCACCCGTCACCTGACCCCGCCCCTCTGACGCTGGAGAGGGAAGCCAGGGGTTCCGCAGTGATGTGTGGGTGACCCCGCCCCCTCTGATGTAACGCAGGTTTCCGTTACATCAGAGGGGGCGGGGTCACCCACACGTCACTGGGGAACCCCTGGCTTCCCTCTCCTCTTCTCTTGTGAGGATGAGGCCCTTTTCCTCATCAACATGGGGACAAGGTGCTTTGAGGGGTCACAGACCCCCAAAGCATCCTCCCAATGTTGAGGGTATGTGGCCTGGTACGGTTCAGGAGGGAGGGGGGGCTGCTCTCTCGTCCCCCCCTCTTTTCCTGCAGCCTGCCAGGTTGCGTGCTCGGATAAAGGGTCTGATATGGATTTTTAGGGGGACCTCCATGTCAATTTTTTTTTAAATTTGATGCGGGGTTCCCCTTAATATCCATATCAGACCTGAAGGGCCTGGTAATTGAATTTAGGGGAACCCCCACGCTTTTTTTTTTTTATCAATGAATGAATGAATTGTCGACTAATGCAGAGAACACTCATTGAGTGTTCTCTGTATTACGGGACCCGACAATAGCCGCAAGTGATTTTAAAAGACTTTTTTTCCTGCACAAATGACACTTTGTGCAGGGACAGTTCTAAGCACCAGAAACATGCGCCCCTTCACAGGCATACTATAGATACCCCCCAGCTACGAAATTTAAAGGAATATTACACTTTTATTGTTTCACTTTAATCATTATTAAAACTTTTTTTTGCATTGATCCATGTCCCCTGGGGCAGGACCCAGGTCCCCAAACACTTTTTAGGACAGTAACCTGCATAATACCCTTTAAAATTAGCACTTTAGATTTCTCCCATAGACTTGTATAGGGTGTTCCGGCTTTTCGAATTTGCTACGAACAGCCCAAATTGTTCACTGTTCGCTGAACAGGCGAACAGGCAATGTTCGAGTAGAACATGAGTTCGACTCAAACTCGAAGCTCATCCCTACTTGTCACCTGCCATGTCACTTGACACCAGATGCAGCTTTTCACATGCCACCACCAGATGCAGCTTGTCCCCTGCCATGTCACTTGCCACCAGATAAAGTGTGTCACTTGCCACCAGATGCAGCAAGTCACTTGCCACCAGATGCAGCAAGTCACTTGTCACCAATTGCAGCGAGCCACTTGCCACCAGATGCAGCGTGTCACTTGCCACTGGATGCAGCGAGTCACTTGCCACCAGCGTGTCACCAGTGCTATGGCACCCACCCTGAGCATGTAAACCAGCGCTGTTTTGCAGTTGAAGGCAGAACAGTGGCAGGCAGGAAAAGACAATGTCATCTCTCTTCTCTCCCCCACTGCACCTCTTATAGTGCTGCCTGGCTGCAAAGAGGCCACGGACCTGCACCAGTCCACAACCCAGGGGTTAGGGACCCCTGGACTAGAGGATGTCACTACCATTTTCTATATCCCTGTATATTGCATTTGCTAAGATGTCCATCTAAAAGTTTTTGGAACTAAAAAGTTAAACTGCTTCTTGTCCAACTTCATTGCATGGCTGCAAGTCTTCTTATTAGACCTAAGATTGAATAGTTTACCCGTTATGCAAGTATCACAGTTTAAATATATGTGTAGCACCCTCTTCCAATGGGTAGGTGCTAGTAATGATTTTTTTTTTAGAAGGATAGTCAGCACAGGCAAATTTAGGCAGGCCTACGCTGCAAGGTAGGCCTGTCTGTTTTGATCTTGTGGCTGGAAGTAGTCAGAGTAGCAGTGGTTGTGACCAGCTGTGCTATAGTCATGTGGGCGCCTCCCCTTCTTCCAGAGAGAAGATTCTGGAAGAGGGGCTGGGCCTATAACAGGAGTGGCAGGCAGCTCATGTGGGAGCCCTGACCAATCCCCAATTAGTATTGTTAGGGAGCGGGCCTCCTACATAAGCTGAGGTGATATGCCACTGGGGGAGATTTTTGTCGGCTGAGTGAAGTGAGGAATGGAATGCTAGGCAGCAGCAGGAGGACACCCCCATCTGGGGGGGTGTCCGGATTACAGCAGGGGGCCCAGGGAGAGCTGTGAGGGAACTTTGCCTCTACACTGTCATTGGCAATTTCTTTGCCACCACACGGTGTTGAGGAACTCCTGGAGCAGAGGGGCAGGTGAAGCTGAACGTATAGTCTGGTCAAATTCCTCATCAAGCACTCAGGGCAGTGGAAAGTTGGTGAGTTTAAGTGTAACTTTGCTTCTACACGGTCATTAGCAAAGTCTTCATCAGTCACACAGTGACTGATGAGGAGTCCTGGATCAGAGAAGAGACTGTGGGGATTTGTGTCAAGTCGATGTGGCCTGAGGGCACAGGATTTGCAAGTTGGGCTGGCTGGGAGCAGTAGTCCACCACTTAAAGACATGCTTTTAAACCACTAGGCCTCTGAGGAGAGGTGCTGCAGGCCTCAGGTCTAGTAGCAGCGAACAATCAGAGCCTGATTAGGGCCTTATTCAAAGTGGGTCCTTATCTCTTAAAAGAAGAAGATGTGACCACACTTTAATTCAGTAACATTACGTTTGTGCAGGAGGAAACAAGCCTGTTCAGGAGGAAACAAGTTTGTGCAGGAGAGGAAAGAGTTCTAAGATCATCATTTGTACACAGTCAAAAGCGATGTCTTCATCCTTCACACGGTGATGGGTAGAGAATTCTTAGAAGGAATAGTCTGCGGAGGTTAAGCAGAGGGGGAGCAACAGTCTGCATGGAGATGCAGGAGGAGATTCATACTCAGTATAAATGCACATCCAATCTTCTGGCTCTAAGTGCTGTTGTGCTTAAATCATAAAATATGATGGCAAATATAGATTCTTTTTTTTTGTTTACAAAAGCTTTATTTGTCAGTTAGAAAATACAAATAAAATGCATATAAAAATAATTTTCAGTAAAGATATAGCATAAAACGTAGATGATAATACAAGCTAGGGTTAACATAATGTGAGGGTGGTACAGAAATTAGAGGGGATGGGAAAAGTGATACAGATAGTAGAATTATGATTTTATGTACAGGACATAAAGAGAGAAGAGAGATTTCGAGTGGGGGTACCAGAATGTGATCAAGGTAGGGACCAGTATAACCATTTGTTGTTGAAGATGTGCATACTGTCATATAAAGTATGGTGAATTCTTTCTGATAACTTGAGCATTTCCATACGGTTCAAAACTTGCGACCAGTGAAGGGAACCAGTTCTCCAATTTAAAGCAATCATCCATTGTATCGAGCTAATGAGAGAGTGAAACAGTCTCGTGCAGGGAGTAGGAGTGTTAGGGAGATTGGCATACAATATGCATACTTGTGGTGTAAGGGAGACCTTGTGCTTTGAGGATAGCTCAAATCTGGTGATAGCTGTTTGCCATATGGGTTGAAGATGAGGGCAACTCCAGAAAATATGAGCATATGTGCCTGGTTCTGTGCAGCCCCTGAAGCAATTAGGGGAAGTTTCGGGATAAAAGGAGTGAATTTTGGAGGGGGTCATGTACCATCTTGAAAATAGTTTGAGAGGGGTTTCTCTAAAGGCAATTGCTTTATTACTTTTCCGGAGGTTGTCAGTCATCTCACTCCAAAGTTCTGGGGTGAAAGAACAGTCAAGCTCCTCCTCCCATTGTATCATTGGGGCAGATTTTTCCGGGGTGGAGGAGGAGTTTAACAGGTTATAGAGTAGTGAGATGAGACCTCTGTCTCTAGAGGAGTGCAGACAAATGTGTTCAAAGAGTGTTTCTGAAGAGAGGGGTTGTAAGGTATAGTGAAGATCAAAGAATTGTTTTATTCGGTCATAACGTGTGAGTTCCGTAGGGGGGAGGTCATGCTTAATTTGAAGTGAGTTGAATGTAGGGAAAGAAGATTTATAGATAAAGGAGCCCAGTGTAGAAAGTTTGTGTTTAGACCATAAAGCATATTGATTATAGACATCTAAAGAAAGAGAAAATCTCTTATCACCGAGGAATGTGGTAAGTGGGGAAATGGTAGATGCAAGGTTAAATGTATCCTTGATCTTTGTCCAAATTTGGAAAAGTTGAGCCACTATCATGTTAGCTTTGTTTAAAGTACGAAAATTGCTGTGATTCGACCATAAAAGGCCTTGTAAGTATAGAGGAAGGATAGAAGCAGATTCAAATGTTTTCCATGGGATATTATATATGGGAGCATGCCATTGAGAAATTTGGGAGAGCTTGGATGCGAGGAAGTAGTGCCAGATGTTTGGGAGACCGAGACCTCCTGGGCGGCCTGTGCATGAGGGAGTTACTACATCTGGGTTTTTTATTAGCCCATATAAATTTGTTTATTTCTCTTTGAAGCTTTAGAATTCTAGTTTTGGGGACGTTTATGGGGAGGGCCCTAAAATAGTATAAAAGTTTAGGGACTATGGACATCTTAATGGCACAGATTCTACCCAAAAAGGAGATATGATAAGAGGACCATTTATCTAGTAGGGCACTTATGTGGGAAAATAAAGGGGGGTAGTTGACCTTATAAAGGGATTTGAAAGAGGGAGATATGTGAATGCCAAGGTATCTAAATGAGCTTGTGGTCCAAGTGAATGGGAAATTTGAGTGTAGGATATTTAGTATGTTTTGGGGAATATTAATGGGAAGGGCTGAGCATTTGCTGATATTAATACTTAAGCCCGAGAGCCTATGGAAGACTTTAAGTTCATTGAGAAGATTAGGTATAGAAATAAGAGGGTCGGATAGAAATATTAGAGCATCGTCAGCGTATAAACTCAACTTAAAGTCATGGGGACCCTTGGTATATCCTTTAATATTGATGTTATTCCTTAGTGCTTGAGCAAGGGGTTCTATGGCTAAGGCGAATAAGAGGGGGGATAGGGGGTAGCCTTGTCTAGTGCCTCTGCTAAGAGGGAAAAATTTTGAATTTATGCCAGGTATTTTGATCCTAGTGTGTGGGGAATGATAAAGGGCATTAAAGCCATGAAGGAATTTGTCAGGGATGCCGAATTTGGGAAGAAGAAGATTAAGGTATGACCAATCTACACTGTCGAAAGCCTTATGAATATCGAGACTAAGAAGACAGACTGGTTTGGCATGCAGATTAGCGTCTTGTATAATATTGGTGACAAGTCTAATATTATCAACTATTTGACGGTTAGGAATGAATCCAGTCTGGTCTATGTGAATTAGGTTGTGAATTACTGTTGCAAGTCTATCTGCCAACAATCTGCCAAATATTTTTAGATCATTATTTAAAACAGATATTGGACGGAAATTTTGTGGAAGGGAGTGGTCTTTGTGTGGCTTGGGGATTAAGGACATATTGGCCAGGAGCATTTCCTCGGGGAACTGGTTACCTTGAAGAATATGATTGAAAAGATTAGTTAATTTGGGAGCCAGGAGGGGAGTGAATTTTTTATAGTAGGAGGATGTGTAGCCATCCGGGCCTGGGGCGGTGGAGGTTTTAAGAGATTTAATGACTTTTGTGATTTCAGGAATCTTGAATGGGATTTTCAAAGAATTAATTTGGTCATTCGAGAGGGATGGGAGGTGTAGGTTGTTTATCCAATCGAGCGGTGGGGTTTGAGGATGGGGATTAGGGTCAGAGAGAAGATTTTTATAGAAGGCTGTGAAGATTTCCATAACCTCCTGGGGGTGAGTAACAATGTTGCCCTTGTTGTCTCGCAGCTTATATAAATGTGGCGGGTTAATTTCTTGTTTGAGTTTTCGTGCGAACATCGTTGATGCGGAGTTGCCATGTAGTAGGAATTTAGCTTTGGAATATCTAAGTGCCTTTTCCGTGTTTGCAGATAATATAGTGTCAAGTTGTTGGCGTTTTTCATGAATCTGAGAGTTAATTTCTTGAGATGGTGAAAAGTGTATTTTTTGGTATAGCAGATCAAGATCCCTAGTAAGGTCTTTAATTGTAGCAAGTCTCTCCTTATTCTTGGTAGCCGCTATATGAATGAGGTGGCCTCTTAAGACTGCCTTATGCGCAGACCAAAGGGTCGTGGGAGATACGTCGTCAGTAGAGTTATCTAGAAAGTAGTTATCGATATGGGTAGAAACCTTTTGGATAATAGAGGGGTCCGTTAGTAGAGAGTCATTTAAACGCCAGTTAAAAGGGGTTGGAGGTAGTCCTATGTGGGTGAAATCGATCGAGACTATGTTATGATCTGACCATGGGCAGGAGTGAATAAGTGCTTCGGATGAGTTAGCGAGTAGGATGGGTGTGCAGTATAAGTAATCTAGTCGGGCATAACAATTGTGAGGGTGGGAATAATGAGTGTATTCTCTGATACCGATGTTGTGTGCCCTCCAAGAGTCTAACAATTGTAGGCTGTTAAGAGTTCTGTTCATAAATTTAGAAAAGGTTTTAGAGGATGGTGTTGCATTACTTCTATCCAAAGCTGGATGAGCCGTTAGATTGAAGTCTCCTGCTATAATCAAGTGTGGGGAGTTACATTTTTCCAGGGTATCAAAAAATTTGGAGTAAAAAGCGTGATGGGATTCATTGGGTGCGTAAAGTGAAGAAATTGTGATGTGGCGATTATTGATGGTGCCCTTAATGATGATGAAGCGGCTATCTTCGTCTTTGTAGATGTTCTGGATATCAAAAATAATAGAGTTGCGGACAAAAATGGCAACCCCTCTAGTTTTGTTGTGGAATGTGGTAAAATATATTTGGCTGTAAGATTTATCAAAAAATTTTGGGTGGTTTGTGGCTGAAAAATGTGTTTCCTGCATGAGGATAATGTCAGCCTTCAGTCTTTTATAATGTTGGAAGGCTTTTTTGCGTTTGTGAGGGGAATTGAAGCCTTGAACGTTATGAGAGAGTACTCTAAGGCCCATTAGGAGAGATTTGAGTGCGATATGTTAGAGGAATGTTATTGATAGTGGTGGCGTGATGGGAGCTAAATCTCCGTTGAGAGAAGGTATGTGGGAGTATAGGAGGGGAGAATGAAACGTAATGAAAGCCCACATTTAGGGAAGAGGTGGAAATAATGAATCTTGTGAGTATGATATGGATAGAAGGATATGAGATGCAGACATGAGGTATCACATAAGTAAAGTTAAAATTGTACCATAATACCAAAATAGAGTAAATAATCATAATAATTATGCATTTTTTAAACTGGGCCAAACTGGCCAAATAACAAAATAGAACAAAAACTGGAATATTCGAAGTCAAAAAGGGGGTCATGTGGCAAAAGGCCAGATGATCCAACAGTAAAATTTGAAGGACAAATATGTCCAAAACCCGTCCCACAGTGTCCACGAGGCACACCCTACGAAAAAGAGGGGGCGTCATGCACCGGGTCGGATGTGGGGACAAACCAGCGACGGCGGATAAGCCAAGCACATAGAAAAAAAATGTAATACTATTACAAAACATGTCTCCCAAACCCCTCCCCCTCATCCCGCATCTCTATCAATTCTGCTATTACCACATGTCACATAGACATATATGGGAGGAGCAGAGGAGAGGGGGAGAGGGATCAAAAAAAAAGAAGAGGGGCCCAACCTTCCCCACCACCAGACCCTCGGTCCATCCCACCAAAGAAGAAAATCAAACAGTCCAAAAAAAAAAAAAAAAAAAAAAAAAAAAAAAGTCTATACGGCAGGATCAAACCAGGATCAATATGTATAACCATTATAATGGGACACAATAATGCCGAATCAGATCAACAGTATTTGTCTTAAAAAAAAAAAAAAGGGGAAAAAAAAGGGGGGGAGGATCAGAGTTCATATCCTTCAGATACGATGGTGTAAGTAACGGACAGTGGGGAGTCTCAGAAAACTTGATTGGAGATCTAGTGGTGACCACGGGGAAGGCGATGAGGCAGGCGGCACTCAAATGAGGAAAGATGTTAGTTCTGAGGAGATTGTCGCCATCTTACTTGACTCCTCTGGGGACGTCTTGAAGCTGGTGTAGACCAGATCGGCGAAGAGCGCGGGGTAGAGATAGGTCTGGCAGGAGGCTCGGGGTCAAGAAGGCCCAGCTTAACCAGGAGTTCTTTGCCTTCAATTATGTTGTAGACCGTGTAGGTTGAGCCATTATGTATTATTGACAATTTAAAGGGGAAACCCCAGCGATATCTGATTCTAGCTGTTTGTAGAATGGAGGTGACCTCTTTCCTCCTGCGTCTCCTATCTAGTGTGGCAGGGGATATATCTGGGTAGATCTGGATCCTGTGGCCCTCAAACACAATGTTTGGGGTATTTCGTGAGGCACGCATAATTTCTTCTTTTAGTAAAAAGTCCTTCATACACATGATAATGTCACGTGGAGGTTTGTCAGGTGTTGGTTTGGGACGAAGGGCTCTGTGAATTCTGTCATAAGTAAAAATCGAAATTTGCTTATCTGGCAGTAAATTTTGGAAGAGCTTGGAGATGTTTGGTGCGAGGTCGGTGACCGACTCCGGAATACCACGGACTCTGATGTTATTGCGTCTGTTTCTATTGTCCAAATCTTCCATTTGAGCTTGCATAAACGCAAAGCTGTCAGCCAGGGATTCATAATCTTTTCTGAGGTCATTGTGGGAAAGAGAAAGTTTGTCATGTTTGGTTTCCAGTATGTCGGTGCGGCTGCCTATGTTTGCAATCTCATGTGTGAGAGCGCTGGTTGTTTTATGCAGTTCTTGCTGTATTTTGTCAGCGAGTTTCTCATATATGGCTGTGAGGCTATTGTCTAGGTCAGCCTTAGAGAGAGGAGAGGAGTACTCACTGTGGGTGGTGTGCTGAGACAGCGCGGGGAGGCCTGTAGTCACGGAGGCACCGGCGCCATCTTGAGACTTTCTAGCCTGGGATTTCTCCATGATGTGAAGAGGGCTTGCGGAGTGTTTAGAGCGCTTAATCCTCAGTTTTTTGTGGTTGGGCATGTGCAGGTGTATTCCGCAGGGGTGCTGGGTGATTTTCAGCCAGAAACAAGGCGAAAGGCCCTGGGAAATCCGGCTTGGCAGACCGGGTCAGACGGAGCTGAGCTCAGGCACGTCCATCCCGCATCGCGCCGCGCATGCGCCCGCAAATATAGATTCTATAAGCATCCCATATCCCTAGTCCCTATTCAAGATGTACCCTCCCATAAAACAACAAAAACAAAACCAGCAAAAGGCTGCTCACTGTCTCTGAAAGTGATGTATGAAGTCTGGCAGTGGGGTGAATTGGTGGATTGTTTGTTATTCACAAAAGTGAGTACACCCCTCACATTTTTGAAAATATTTTATTATATAATTTCATGTGACAAGACTGAGGAAATGACACTTTGCTACAATGTAAAGTAGTGAGTGTGTAGCTTGTATAACAGTGTAAATTTGCTGTCCCCTCAATATAACTCAACACACAGCCATTAATGTCTAAGCCGCTGGCAACAAAAGCAAGTACACCGCTAAGCGAAAATGTCCAAATTGAACCCAATTAGTCCTTTTCCCTCCATGGTCTCTTATGACTTGTTAGTGTTACATGGTCTCAGGTGTGAATGGGGAGCAGGTGTGTTAAATTTGATGTTATCACTGTCAATCTTTCATACTGGTCATTGGAAGTTCAACATGCCACCTCATGGCAAAGAACTCTCTGAGGATCTGGAAAAAAAATTGTTGCTCTACATAAAGATGGCCTAGGCCAGTGATGGTGAACCTTGGCACCCCAGATGTTTTGGAACTACATTTCCCAGGATCCTCATGCACTCTGCAGTGTACTGGAGCATTATCGGAAATGTAGTTCCAAAACATCTGGGGTGCCAAGGTTCGCTATCACTGGCCTAGGCTATAAGAAGATTGCCAAAACTTCATGCCCAAGGGGGTTAAGGCAGTTCTGGAAAATAATGGTGGCCACACAAAATATTGACACTGTAGGCCCAATATTTGTGTTGAGTATGTTGAATTATTTTGAGGGGACAGAAAATGTTCACTGTTATACAAGCTGTGTACTCACTTTTGTGAGATACTGTATGTACAATGGGATCATACATTATTTTAAGTGTCTTTCCCCGGGGAGAATACATATAACGTTTGTAGTCATTCCTCATAACTGAGGGCATCCAGTTCACTTATTAGCTTTATTCTCTGAACTTTCTCCAGTTCTAGAACATCCTTCCTGAGGACTGTTTCCAGAACTAGATGGCATACTCGTGCTGTGGCTAAACCAGAGTTTTGAAAAAATGGTAGAATTATCGTCATATCTCTTAAGTAAATACCCTTTTTAACCGCTTCCCAACAACCTCACACCAATATATGTTGGCAGAAGGGCACGTACAGACAAAATCATGTACCTGTACGTTGCTCTTTAAGAGGCGGCGGGGGCGCATGCGCGCACCCGCGGGAAGCTCCGTGAGTCCGGGCACGGGTGCCGTGGACTCAATCGCCACGGGGATACCCGCGATCGCCTCACGGACAGAAAGAATGGGGAGATGCCATTGTAAACACCATCTCCCCATTCTGCCTAGCAACAAGTGACACTGATCTCTGCTCAGTGTGATTGGGGCAGAGATCAGTGATCTGTAAAACATAGCCACGCCCCCCACAGTTAGCAATACGCCCCTAGGACACACTTAACCCCTACACTGCCACCTAGTGGTTAACCTCTTCACTGCCAGTGTCATTTACACAGGAATCAGTGCATTTGTATAGCACTGATTGCTGTATAAATGACAATGGTCCCAAAAATGTGTCAAAAATGTCCGATGTGTCTGCCATAATGTCGCAGACGCTGTAAAAATCGATGATCGCCTCCATTTAAAAAAAAAAAAATATATATATATATATATATATATATATATATATATATATATATATATATATATATATATTAATAAAAATGCCATAAAACTATCCCATATTTTGTAAACGCTATAACTTTTGCACAATCAATAATCGCTTATTGCAAATTTTTTACCAAAAATATGTAGAATACGTATCGGCCTAAACTTAGGGAAAAAATTTTTTTTTATATATTTTTGGGGGATATTTATTATAGCAAAAAGTAAAAAATAATGTTTTTTTTCAAAATTTACGCTCTTTTTTTGTTTATAGCACAAAAAGAAAGCTCTATTTGTGGGAAAAAAGGACATCAATTTTGTTTGGGTGCAACGTCGCACGACCGCGCAATTGTCAGTTAAAACGACGCAGTGCCGAATCGCACAAAGTGCTCTGGTCAGGAAGGGGGTAAATTCTTCCAGGGTTGATATGGTTAATGCCTAATAGTCTGCTAGTTTTGCTTGCTGCAGCTTGGCATTGTATGCTATTGCTGACCTTGTGATCTACTAGGTCCCCCAGCCCCTTTTCCAACCTCTATTCCCCCAGAGGTTCTCCCCCTAGGGAGTAACTTGCATTTACATTTAGTGCCTAGTACCCCTCTCTGCCACTAACAACAACTAACAACATAAAGCCATCCACAACACTAACCTGGCCTCAAAATATCAACTAAACTGCTCTCTCTGGTCCTCCCAAGACCTCCTGCTCTCTAGCTCCCTTATCACTTCCTCCCATGCTTGCCTCCAGGACTTCCCCCAAGCTTTCCCCATCCTTTGGAGCTTCCTACCCAATCTGTCCAACTAGCTTCTAATCTATCCATTAGAGCTGTATGATTCTAGACAATTCTCGGCTTAACATAATCTTTCACATTATACAAAAAAATGGGCTAACTTTACTGTTTAGTTTTTGAATTCATTGTGTATTTTTTGACAAGGAATTGTCAAAAACCGTCTCACTTTTTTGGTGAAATGGTAGGACTTTGTACCCCCTTACCATTTCACACAGGGGGGAGACCGGGATCTGGGGGTCCCCTTGTTAAAAGGGGCTTCCAGATTCCGATAAGCCCCCCACCCACAGACCCCCACAACCACCGGCCAGGGTTGTGGGGATGAGGCCCTTGTCCTCATCAACATGGGGACAAGGTCCTTTGGGGGGTACTCCAAAGCACCCTCCCAATGTTGAGGGCATGTGGCCTGGTAGGGTTCAGGAGGGGGGGTGCTCTCTCATCCCCACTCTTTTCCTGCAGCCTGCCAGGTTGCATGCTCGGATAAGGGTCTGGTATGGATTTGGAGGAAGACCCCTGCTCCATTTTTTTTTGGCGTGGGGTTCCCCTTAATATCCATACCGGACCTGAAGGGCCTGGTATGGAATTTCAGGGGACCCCCACGCATTTTTTTTTCTTAATTTTGTTTTTCTTAATGCTAACATGACCTGTGTGCAAATAGCCTTAAAAAAAACCAGCGCAAAAAACAAAAGTCAAGTTGAGAGGTGCGCCTGTTCAGCCTGTTTACTTAAATTTTGCCGGCACAGTGAACCAAAGAACTTGAACATAAATGCCGCTTGCACATGCCCAGTGAATAAATTGACCTTGCGCAGTTCCAAGTGTATTTGCAGGCACAGCAAGCTTGCTCAGAGAAAGTTATTTTTCCGTTCTATTTTGGGCATATTTATTACTTGAACAGTTATAACTATACTTCCTCACATCACACACATCACCCCCATAATATTGGCACTTCCAGCTTCTTTTAATTCTGAGTTGAATAATGCGTGAGCCATGTCTATAGCGGGGCACAGATTGCCACCTCCCGTGCGCCGGCATGTTAATAGTAAATGGGGAATTGCGCTGTTTTACAGGTGCAAATGCTTTGTGAATACGAAAACGGCCGTTGCGCATTGGCATGCGCCGCAACTCATGGCGCAAACCATTTGTAAATCAGCCCCAATGTTTATTTTTATCTCTCTTTCAGCACATGTTGTTGATAAATACTGTGGGCTGTTTTTTTTTTTCCTTGACAGCTGTGAGCAGTCACTTGCACTTGTTAAATAATTCGTGGATATGCCGGATTAAGATTGTGAGGGGGGTTGAATCAAGATCACGATTTTTTAATGATTAATCGTGCAGCTCTACTATCTATCTTTAGATGGTCCCTGAAAACCCTTCTCGTTAACCACTTAAGGACCGCCGTATTGCCATTGTACGTCATTACAATGGCACAGGCAGGCACAAGCACGTTCATGTACGTGCCTGCCTTCCAGCGGGTGGGGGGTCCGATCGGACCCCCTCCCGCTGGATACAGCGGTCCGGTTCGCTCCAGGAGCGATCCGTGATGAGGGGATGGCCGTTGGTTTCTGGCCACCCCCTCTGGATCGCTCCTAGCCAATGAGAAGCTTCCTCCCACTGTGTATTGTTTACACAGGAAGGAGGAAGTGATGTCATTCTCCTTGGGGCGGTCTTTTTGACCGGACTACGAGGAGAAGACTAAAAGTAAGTGTGCACCAACACTACACTGACATGTAGGTACACACAGGCACACAACCCCCCCCCCCCCGATCGCCCCCCCGATCGCCCCCCCCCCCCTCCCCCCCCAGTCACAGTGTCACTGATTGCATTGATCATTTCTTTACTGATCACTGCATTCAGTGTCAGTTGTAACAGTAAAAACTGTCAGGGCAGTTAGTGTTAGGTCCAGGGTAGCCCCCTATCACCCCCCAATAAAGATTTAACCCCCTGATTGTCCCTCGAGTTAACCCTTTCACCCTCTTTTGCCAGTGTCACTAAGCGATCATTTTTCTGATCGCTGCATTAGTGTCGCTAGGTAGCTAGTTTTTTTTTAGGTTCACCGCCAGGTTTTTATAGCGCTAGGTACCCCGATATACTACCCAATAATGGTTTTAACCCCCTGATTGCCCCTAGTTAACCCTTTCACCCCCTTTTGCCAGTGTCACTAAGCGATCATTTTTCTGATTGCTGCATTAGTGTCGCTAGTGTCGCTAGGTAGCTAGTTATTTTTTTAGGTTCACCGCCAGGTTTTTATAGCGCTAGGTACCCTGATATACTACCCAATAATGGTTTTAACCCCCTGATTGCCCCTAGTTAACCCTTTCACCCCCTTTTGCCAGTGTCACTAAGCGATCGTTTTTCTGATCGCTGCATTAGTGTCACTAGTGCCGCTAGGTAGCTAGTTATTTTTTTAGGTTCACCGCCAGGTTTTTATAGTGTTAGGTACCCCGATATACTACCCAATAATGGTTTTAACCCCCTGATTGCCCCTAGTTAATCCTTTCACCAGCGATCACAGTATAAGTGTCACTGGTGACGCTGGTTAGCCAGTTAGTTATTTAGGTTCCCCGTCAGGTTTTTATATAGCGCCAGGGACCCCCATATACTACCTAATAAAAATTTGAACCCCCTGATTGCCCCTAGTTAACCCTTTCACCACTGATCACCGTATAAGTGTTACGGGTGACTCTGGTTAGTTTGCTTTTTATAGCATTAGGGCACCCACCATTTATTACCCAATAAAGGTTTAACCCCCTGATCACCCGGCGGGTGATATCAAATAGGTTTTAGAGTCAGGGTCTGCGTCGCCCCAGGCAGCGCTAGGTTAGTGCCAGTACCGCTAACACCCATACGCAAAGCATAAACCTCCCGTAGTGGTATAGAATCTGAACAGATCAATATCTGATCTGATCAGATCTATACTATACTAGCGTCCCCAGCAGTTTAGTGTTCCAAAAAAACGCATTGTTAGCGGGATCAGCCCAGATACCTGCTAGCACCTGCGTTTTGCCCCTCTGCCCAGCCCACCCAAGTGCAGTATCGATCGATCACTGTCACTTACAAAACACTAAACACATAACTGCAGCGATCGCAGAGTCAGGCCTGATCCCTGCGATCGCTAACAGTTTTTTTGGTAGCATTTTATATTTAAATCTGGAAGGCTTGTAATATTCCCGCAATATTCCCCGTAATATTCAACACGCCTCTCAGTAAATAGCTTGGGGTGTCTACTTTCCAAAATGGGGTCATTTTGGGGGGTTTTGTGCTATTTTGGCATTTTATGGCCTTCGAAACTGTGATAGGTAGTGAGGAGTGAAATCAAAAATTTGCACCCTTAGAAATCCTGAAGGCAGTGATTGGATTTCGGGGTGCCGTGCGCGACTAGACTCCCAAAAAGTCCCACACATGTGGCATCTCCATACTCGGGAGAAGTAGCGGAATATATTTTGGGATGCAATTCCACATATAACCATGGCATGTGTGAGCAATATATCATTTAGTGACAACTTTTTGTAAAAAAAAAATTTTTTATTTTTTTTTGTCATTATTCAATCCCTTGGGACAAAAAAAAAAAATATTCAATGGTCTCAACATGGCCCTCAGAAAATAGCTTGGGGTGTCTACTTTCCAAAATGGGGTCATTTGGGGGGGTTTTGTGCCATCTTGGCATTTTATGGCCTTCAAAACTGTGATAGGTAGTGAGGAGTAAAATAAAAAATGTATGCCCTTAGAAATCCTGAAGGCGGTGCTTGGATTTCGGGGTCCCGTACGCGGCTAGGCTCCCAAAAAGTCCCACACATGTGGTATCCCTGTACTCAGGAGAAGCAGCAGAATGTATTTTGGGGTGTCATTTCACATATGCCCATAGCATGTGTGAGCAATATATCATTTAGTGACAACTTTGTGCAAAAAAAAAAAGTTTGTAATATTCCCGCAACTTGTGGCAAAATATAAAATATTCCATGGACTCAACATGCCTCTCAGTAAATAGCTTGGGGTGTCTACTTTCCAAAATGGGGTCATTTTGGGGGGTTTTGTGCTATTTTGGCATTTTATGGCCTTCGAAACTGTGATAGGTAGTGAGGAGTGAAATCAAAAATTTGCACCCTTAAGCCCCGTACACACGAGAGGACTTATGTCCGACAGACTTCCGAAGGAGTTCCGTCGGAGTTCTGCTGGAATTCCGACGGAGTTCTGACAGACTTTTCGGCTGAGCGGACTTGGCCACACACAATCACACTAAACTCCGACGGATTCGAACGTGATGACGTACGACTGGATTCGAATAAGGAAGTTCATAGCCAGTAGCCAATAGCTGCCCTAGCGTCGGTTTTAGTCCGTCGGAGTAGCATACACACGAGCGAATTTTTCGAAGGGACCGGGTCCGGCGCAGTTCCTTCGGAAAAATTTGAAGCATGTTCCATATTCTAAAGTCCTTCGGACTTTGGCGAGTCAAAAGTCCGTTGCAGCCCACACACGATCGAATAGTCTGACGGACTCAGTCCGTCGGACTTTGGATGTTGAAAAGTCCGCTCGTGTGTACGGGGCTTTAGAAATCCTGAAGGTGGTGATTGGTTTTCGGGGTGCCGTGCGCGACTAGACTCCCAAAAAGTCCCACACATGTGGTATCCCCATACTCGGGAGAAGTAGCGGAATATATTTTGGGATGCAATTCCACATATAACCATGGCATGTGTGAGCAATATATCATTTAGTGACAACTTTTTGTAAATTTTTTAATTATTTTTTTGGCATTATTCAATCCCTTAGGACAAAAAAAATAAATATTCAATGGGCTCAACATACCCATCAGCAATTTCCTTGGGGTGTCTACTTTCCAAAATGGGGTCATTTGGGGGGGTTTGTACTGCCCTGCCATTTTAGCACCTCAAGAAATGAGATAGGCAATCATAAATTAAAAGCTATGTAAATTCCAGAAAATGTACTCTAGTTTGTAGACGCTATAACTTTTGCGCAAACCAAAAAATATACGCTTATTGACATTTTTTTTATTAAAGACATGTGGCTGAATAAATTTTTCCCTCAATGTATGACTAAAATTTAGTTTATTCGATTTTTCTTATAACAAAAAGAAGAAAATATCTTTTTTTTTCAAAATTTTCGCTCTTTTTCCATTTATATCGCAAAAAATAAAAATCGCAGAGGCAATCAAATACCATCAAAAGAAAGCTCTATTTGTGGGAAGAAAAGGACGCAAATTTCGTTTGGGTGCAATATTGCATGACCGCGCAATGGAAAAAGACCTCTGGTCCTTAGGCTGTTTATTGGTCCGGAGCTGTAGTGGTTAAAGAAGCCTATCCTATCACATTTTTCAAGTTTTTTTTAATACTGGCTTTTGTTAGCCATAAGGGTACATTCCCATCTCCTCCTCTCTGCTAAGGACAGGTGGCCTACTCAATTCTCTGGGTTACCGACAGCAGTGCAGATAGCAGCAGAGTGGAGGAGAGAGCCATTAGGAAGTGCAGGCCCTCCTCAAGTCTGTAGATAGGAGTTACTCAGAGCAAATCGAACTGTACCAGGTTTATCTGCCCTCTATCTCCTCCACACACTGCTACTGTCCTGGCAGCAGAAATTATGAGTAGGGGGCAGTAATCAAACACTGTACAGTCCCAATCTGAGAGTACTCTGTGTTATATCCTATATAGAGGCAGGAGGAAGAGGAACTGGAGGAAGGGAGAGCACAGCCCACACCAATTCCCAGCTGTCTCCTCCTCTCTGCTGCCATCACTATTCCTGTAGTGATGGGGGGATCAGTGGCATGAGAGGTTTTGTATTAATCCTCCCAGAATTTGGTGGGACGGAATGTTGTGCTAGGAGAAAGGATGGGGGGGGGGGGGTTGTGCTAGCAAGGGGGGTTTGGGGGGAGAAATTCCCTGCACTGAACAAAAATGTGCGGCATTTTGCAGACATGTGCAGGTGCAACACATCTAGAAAATGCATGTGCTAACTTATGTACTCGCTATCTACCCCCCATCCCTTCTTTTGCTGTTCCCCGTCCTTACTCTTTCCTTCTTTCTTTTTGAGTTCCCCATCCCCCCGTACGGGGGTTAGGCCTTCGACATTGACACAGACACCCACCCCCAGAGACGGTTGCCAGCTTCCTATTGACGGAGTGAACCCCTTCCCAGCCCCCTACGCCTCTCTTCTGGCTGAAGTTTTACTGCCCACCCACCACTCCCCTCCTTCATGCTCCGGGGAAATAGCCAGACAGCCCAATTGCTATGGTCGACTGAACATCCCCGAGACAAACAATTTGCCTGTGATTAGCTACCCCCCGACACCCATTGTGATTGCAATCTTAGAGAGGAAATGGAAAGGAGTTGAGACGTAGGGGTTGTAGCACTGTGTTAAGTTTGAACAGGGGATGCGGGGAAGGTCTCATCTCCGAGTTCCACTTCAAAACTAAGCTCTCTCCGTCTGTTCACCTGTACTAGTACTTACTTTGTTATTGTCTGTAATATTGACTTGTACTTTATTTATGTAGTACATTAAGTCTTGCTTGTTACATTTATTTTTTCTTTGAAAATAAATAAATACTTTATGGAATAAAAAAAAAAAAAGAAAAGTAAAAAAAAAAAAAAAAAAAAAGAAAATGCATGTGTGCCCACTAAAATGCATGGTACCACAGTACCATGCATTTTAGTGTGGCATGATATTAAAAATCATGTCGCTGGGGGGCGTGGCCTGCAGCGGAGCCGGATGGTCGCATAGAACCAGAGCTCCGGCGCTTCAGGGTTTCAGCGGCTAAAAGCAGACCTTCCGTGCACCGATTTCACCCGGACTACCGGCGTCCTAGAGGGGGCAACCACCGAGATCATGCCTAACAAGCGGCGGAACGCTAGGCACCCGCACCGGCTGACGGACTTCTTCCATGCAAAAGGTATGGAGGGGAGGCAAGATGGCGCCGAGGCCTACTCCGGGCCTGCGGCCTTAGCAGCGCAGAACCTTCCTAATGCAGAGCATCCTGCTACACTGACCCCCATACCTGACCTCAGACATTCCCCTCCACCTTCCCCAGCCACTAGAAGCCCGGTCAAGTCCAAACCCAGACTCGATGACAACGGATTACGAACCGTGGATAGCCCCGGCCCAGACTCCGGTGATGACACGAGGGACATGCCGGAATCAATCGAATCCTTCCCTACGCTTAATCAGCCAGTACTGGACACTGTGTTAAAAGACATGTTGCTGTCCCTTAGAAGCACCATACAATCAGATATGGCATCATGCATGTCTAAGTTTAACCGGGACATTAATGATCTGGGTAACAGAGTTGACCATATTGAGGCGAAAATGGGCGAATACGCTGATACGATTAATGACTTGGTGGATGTATATGAGGAAAAAGAAAGTGACACCGCATGGGTCAAAGCTAAATTGGCTGATTTGGAAGATAGATCGAGGAGAAACAACCTAAAAATAAGGGGGGTCCCTGAATCAATACAACAATCTGATCTAAACTCCTACGCCACGGCGTTATTTAAGGCCCTCATTCCTGCTCTTACAGATCTGGACGTTACCATAGATCGAATACACAGGCTACCCAAACCTTCCCACCTGTCTGAGCAAATACCTCGAGATGTCCTCCTCCGCCTACACTTTTTTCATGTTAAAGAAGTCCTCATGCTTCATATGAGAAAACGTGAGATTGTTCCAGCACAATATCAAAACCTGCAATTTTTTGCGGATTTATCCCAGTATACCCTGCAGAAAAGGAGGAACTTGAACACTATTACAAAAGCTCTTCGCAACCACAAAGTCGCATACAAATGGGGGCATCCTACGAAACTTGTTGTGACGCGAGACAATCGTACCTATGCGATATCTTCCTTGGAGGAGGGAATTGCTCTCCTGCGAGACTGGAATATTGTCACTGAGGAATTGACCCATTCACCTCCCACGAGCACTCCCAGACCAGTGGACAGAGTCTGGAAAGAGGTTACCGGGAAAAACGCTCGATCTCACACTTGAATCCTTAAGGTTGGTCTTGACATGCTATTTACCCCTGAAGTGCAGGGCCGTGACCTGTTTGGTCGGACTAAACCCCCACAAATAACAGCGGTTACACGCTGCGAGTGACTTGTTAGTTATTTCAAGGAGTGCCCTGTTGGTGCTCAACGGTACTGAATTATGCTTTTTCTTATTTTTCTTACATGTTTTGTTCCCCTTTCTTTTCTACCTTGTATTGTTTCTGCTCCACGAGTTGGCTAACGGATATAGCAGTGGAAGTCCTTGTGATCTGTCTGAGAGTAGTGTCATCGGGATGTCTGGATTTCTGGTACACCTCTTCTCTGAGTCCTTCAGCATGCCCCTATGCTTCAACGGTTGGCAACGTGAGTACACCTTCTTTCTTTATGGCTGGGGCGCTCTCTACAGTCCTGGGCTTCTATTTCACGTCAATTTGCTGCATTTATACCTCTTTCCCATACCATCGCTACTCCCCATCACACGATACTAACAGCGTATGGCTCTGAGGATCCTTACCATTAATGCCAGAGGCCTCAACCACCCCGTAAAGCGGAAGTCATTCTGGAAGGAAGCTCTACTCCATGATAGCGACATTGTCTGCGCACAGGAGACACATTTCAGCGCTTCAGCCCCCCCCAAATGTTCACATGGCAATTATCCTTATGTTTTTACAGCCAATGCAGACTCCAAATCTAGAGGTGTTCTCATAGCTATCAGGGATACAGTGGCGTTTAAGCTTCATCAGGAAATTAAGGACCCTAACGGCAGATTCCTGATTCTGATCTGTGAAGTTAATTCCTCTAGTTACACCATTGCCACAATTTACTCCCCCAACGTGCATCAAGTTCATTTTTTCAACAAGACTATTAGGAAAATCCGGAAGATCCAAAAGGGCTCCCTGATTATTTGCGGTGACTTTAATGCATCTCCGGACCCGGTGTGTGACTCCACCTCGACTTCTCTCCGCAAGGCAGCTGCACTACTTCCCTCTATCCACAATAACAATCTATATGATGCCTGGCGTTGCTTCCATGCCACTGAACGGGATTTCACCTTTTTTTCTTCACCTCATCGAATTTACACACGCATTGATCTTTTTCTGGTTGACCATAAAGTGTTGTTGTTATCGAAGGAGGTCTCTATTGGTACCATTTCTTGGGCAGACCATGCCCCAGTGGTGCTGTCCATTGCGGACCCAACGGCAGCGCAGAAGAGTCCACTATGGAAACTCAACACCTATCTTCTCCAGCAGAAGGACTCTAGAGCTACTGTAGACACCCGCCTTCGGGAATTCTTTAATAATAACACTGGTTCTGTGAAGGATAATTGTATATTATGGTCAGCCCATTAAGGGGGAAATGCGGGGGATTTTAATACAATTGGGGGCGAGGGCAAAGAGGCAGAGGCTACGACGATTTAACGAGCTAACCGCGGCAATTGCTGACATTGAAACACAAAATAAGATCCACACCACTTTACCCTTGTCTAAAAAATTGACCCAACTCAGACATGACCTTAGACTCCTGCTTTTGGAGGATTTTGAGAAAACTTCCAAGAGGGTGAAGATGAACTATTATGTTCATGGTAGCAAGGCAGGTAAACTCCTTGCGCACAACCTGAGAGGTCCTAGGTACAAAGACAAAATTTCCTACATAACCCATCCTGTGACTAAACAAAAAGTTTACCACCCCCAACAAATAGCAGATGCATTTAGCTCTTACTATGAATCCTTATACAACCTTAAAAACGACCCCTTGACGTCCCAACCACAACTAGGTGCAATTAATGACTTCTTGTCTTCTATCTCTATCCCCAGATTGTCTGACAGCCAACTACAATCCTTAAACGAACCGTTTACCGATACTGACGTACTTAAAGCCATTGCCTCCCTACCTCTAAACAAATCCCCAGGCCCGGACGGTTTTGGGAGTGAATACTATAAAGAATTTGGCCCAATTCTACTCCCTTTCCTGGTGAAAGTCTTTAATGATGCGGCTGCCTCTGCCTCTTTCCCTTCTGAAATGTTAGCAGCAACTATTGTTACCATACCCAAACCAGGGAAGACTCCAGATACCCCCTCTAATTTCAGACCAATATCACTCCTTAACACTGACATTAAGTTGTACGCGAAGTTGATTTCTCAACGTCTAGTTATGCTACTCCCTACACTTATTCACCCTGATCAAACAGGGTTCACCCTGGGTAGACAGACTTCGGATGCAACCCGTAGAATGATTAATATCATTCACATGGCCGAACAACAGCAAAGGCCTTCTCTGCTTCTGACTTTAGACGCAGAGAAGGCCTTCGACCGCATACACTGGCTTTATATGAGGAGAGTTTTGGAGGCTTTTGGTTTTACCGGCACTATACTCTCAGCTATCCTTGCATTATACTCAAACCCTTCGGCTAAAGTGAGCGCTTCCGGAGTCCTGTCCACTGCCTTCACTATTTCCAATGGTACGAGACAGGGATGCCCATTATCTCCATTAATATTTAACTTGTTAATGGAACCCTTGGCTATCTATATTAGGAACCACCCTACGATCCGGGGTTTTCCAGTGGGCGCTGATAGTCATGTAATCAGTTTATTCGCTGATGACATCATTCTGATTGTGACTGAGGTGGAGTCTTCCCTGGCGGCAATCTCAGAGGCTTTGACTTTATTTAATCAAATATCTTATTATAAGGTTAATGAAAATAAGTCCCACATTCTTGGCATGGGAGTTGACCCGGCTGTCCAGGCCCGCCTGGCAAATACCTACCCTTACTCATGGGAGAGCAATGGGATACAATACCTGGGCATTACGTTAACGTCTAGAACTGCACAGTTGGTGGAGGCAAACTACACGACGTTTTTCCAACAGTTAGATCATAAACTACATTCCTTATCCAAAGTGGCACTAACATGGTCTGGACGTTTAGCGGCACTCAAAATGATAGTCCTCCCTCAATTTATATACTTATTTCGTACTCTCCCTATTCCAACCCCTGACTCCTACCTTACTAGGGCTCAGGTTATGCTGAATGCATTTCTATGGCAGGGAAAGAAGGTCAGATGTGCATTCCACAAGCTTATCAAGTCTAAACTGTCAGGGGGCATAGGACATATTGCATTAAAGGACTACTATTTGGCAGCTTGCCTAGCACAACTTAGACAGTGGTTTCAAGGTGGGGCTGGGGCTAGATGGTTTGAGTTGGAAAAGCACATGTGCCCTTACAGAAACCCTCTGGACCTACTCCTTGCAGCTAGTTTTATGCCCACCCTGCCCTCTAGTATCTCTCCACCCATGGTAGCGGCCATTGCGGCTTGGAAAATTTTACTTCAGGCCCCACTGGCCGATGCTCCCTCCAAATCAGTCCCGTTGCCCCTTACATGTCTTCAACTACTCATTCCTAACCTAAATATCAAACACTGGTTGGACAGGGGTGTCTCCACGGTTGGTGCTTTACAGCTGGGACTAGCCACAAAGACCTTTAGGTTACTCCAATCGGAGTTCGGACATTTTTACCTATAACCAAATCTCCCACCTACTCTCAACTCTCCCGAACCCGTCAATTGTTTTACCATGGAGGGCCCATTTGTATTTCACTAATCCTATCACGTCCATTAAGGGTATCTCTCTGATGTACGGTCTTCTACAACAGAAAACAACATTTATTAAAACCCCCTCCATGCGGTCGTGGGAATTGGAATTGTCCAAATCCTACTCCGTTGATCAATGGCGTAAAGCCGTCTCTTCTACCTATAAGGCCACTAGATGCGCCAACTTGTGGGAACTTTACCAGAAGTTGTTGTTACGGTGGTACCTGACGCCCTCTAGATTGGCTTGTTATTCCCCCCAGTGTTCATCAATGTGCTGGAGGAACTGTGGCTTTAGAGGCACACTCTTCCATATCTTCTGGGAGTGCCCGGCGGTCCAAACTTTGTGGACTGCTATATTCAACGCAATATCTTTGATCTCTAACACTACTGTGCGCCCATGCCCAGGTCTGGCTATTTTATCTCTAGGTATAGATGCTCTACCTCCTACTATAAGAAAGATTATTACTCATATTCTTCTAGGCGTGCGCTTGGAACTGGCCAGAAGATGGAGGTCGACAGTGACTCCTTCTCTCCTTGACGCTCTCCAGACAACTCACTTGCATATCTCTTATGAACTAATGTTCGCCTCCTCCTTGGGCAAATATAATCAGGCTTACACAGAATGGGAACCTTGGCTGAACTGGTATGGGAAACATGTGGTTTAGTTGGCATCCTGAGGAGGAATGGTTTCATAGCTGGGGGGGGAGGGGGCGGCGGGTCGGCCCGGGTGCAGCTTGATCCCAGTTGGGGCGCCCGGGTCGATTTGCCGCGGTTCCCCTGTTCATTATCCCCCGTCCCCTTTTGTTATATTCTTCCATCCATATGCTTTTAGTTTCTATCTTGTTGCTGAGTCCACAAACGGCTACACTAGACTGTATCACCCTGCTTTCAACTCAATTTATGCCCTAAATTATCTTTATTCTTGTTAATAACACATTGCTTGAACGAATCTTTACTTTCTAAAAATAATCCATTGCTGAACCTTTGTACTTTATTTTCTTCTGCCCACTGCACTACTTCAATGCTGTTTTGGTTTGTATCTGGTTTATATTTGGATGCTGAGTCCACAAACGGCGACACTAGATTGTATCACCCTGCCTTAAACCCAATTTAAGCCTTAAATTATCTTTGTTCTTGTTAGTAATACATTGCTTGGACAAATCTTTCCTTTCCAAGAATAATCCATTGCTGAACCTTTGTGCTTTGTTTTCTTCTGCTCATTGCACTACTTTAATGCTGTTTTGGTCTGTATCTGTTACCTTATATGATCACATATCTATATGTCCTTTTTTGCTGTAATACTCGTGGAAATTTATAATAAAAATATATTGTTACAAAAAAAAATCATGTCGCTGCCTTTTTTTGCATGTTTCATATGCATATAGCAGCCCATTAAAAACATGACACATGGGAACGTGCAAAAAAGCGAATGTACTTGGACGCACTTCTTGGTGTGAATGTGCCCTCAGACTGCTATTCCTGAGATTGTGCAAAATTCTAAAGGGTGCCTTAACTGAAAAAAGGATGAGAAACACTGGTTTATTTATTCACGGATACCTGTGAATGAATGATGTAGCTGTGCAGGTGCAAAGAGAGGAACCCCACACAGCTGTGCCATTTTTAAAATTTGACAGCGGGTGCAAAGAGAGGAACGCTTACCCACTGTCAAAGAAGAAGGGGGGTGAGGGAGTCTACTGAGCATGTTAAACCCTAAATACTGGTGTAACGTGTTCAGAAGTTGAGCTTCCACATCTGCAATCACTTTTGTGTTGTTGTAAATTAGTAGGCCAAGTAGAGAATTATTTCTAGATGAGGCTTCCACCAAATGACACATAAAATTGTCCTCCAAGTCATTCAAGTTAATACTGCTAGTAAACGTGTATTGTTAAAAACACCACAAGGTACTCACATGATTCAGGACAATGCTCCTGTTCCCTGACTATGCGCTGTGACACCAAACTAGTTGGGCAGGGTCAAAAATGTGTGAGGTCTTCTATGTCCGCTGATTTCAGCTGTCAGTGAGCCTTCATACAATTTAAATGCTTTTTATTGTCCTGAATCATGTGAATACCTTGTGGTGTTTTAACAATAAACGTGTACTAGCAGTATTCATGCTATGTGCATCTGTCACCTCTTCATCCTGCAGGTTAGGGGCCTGTAACATACAACCCCAATAATTTCACATTTGTGTTTGTGTCCTTTAAACTCCATCCACAAGGATTCCACCTCCTCCCTTGCCCCATTAGCAATGTCATTCCTGTTTACTAGCAAATCACTCCTGACATACAGGTACACCACTCCCCTTCTTCTACCCTGTCCTTCCGATACAGGGAGTTCCCCTGGACAGGCGCAAGATAGTCATGTGAGCAGTCAAACCAGGATTCTAATACTCCCACAAAAGTTGAAATATTCTTCATGCATCAGCAGTTCCAGTTCTTCCATTTTATTAACCAAACTTCTAGCATTTGTGTATATGCCCTTTAATTTTGTACAGACTGTAAGAGGGCAAATTATGTTTCCCTTCTTTTTGTCGGGGGTGCAATAGGATTCTGCCAGCCTACATGCATTGTTCTTAGGTACTCTAGTTATATTACTAATACTGACTATAGTAGCGCCCTGCCTGGTATAGCTTCCTCTGATACCTCAAAGAATGAAAATATAAACCCTACTTAATTGAATAACAGCAGTCCTCTATGCCAGCAGAACAGATGTGGGTAAGTGATTTGATCCCCTTCCCTTAGCAGTGTAGTGTGAGGATCCACTTCCAGGGAACTGGAGATGGGACAAGGAGAAACTACACAGAGACATCTGAAGCAGTGTTTGCAGATATGGCTAAATATGAAGTCTGTGGTGTCTATTGTGTACAAGGAGGTACATGCAAACTGAAGCCGCGTACACACGGGCGGACTGTATGGCCTACTTAGTCCGTCATACAATCCGACGGACAGTCCGTCCTACTTTCAAATGAACGGACTTGACCACACACGGATGCACAAACAGTCCGTCGAAAGCTTGCACGATGACGTGTACAGCACGTACAACGGGACTAGAAATAGGAAGTCCAATACACAGCAATGCAACCTTTCGCCGTGTAAATCCTTTCTGAGCATGCGCCATTCTTAGTCCGTCGAACTAGCCTACTGACGAGCGGACTGTCCGCTGAAACCAAAGTATGACGGACAGTATTTCGAAAAATCCGAAATACTTAGTACGCCAGACTGCACGCTAAAAAAGTCAGCTGAAGCCCACACACGAGCGGACTGTCCGCTGAAATGTGTTTCGACGGACTAAGTAGGCCATACAGTCCGCCCGTGTGTACGCGTCTTTAGTTGTAAATGGCATGATAACAGCTGCTATCATAGATACTGCAAAAGGTTGCGAGTGATGGTAATATACAACTGATAATGTTTGAAAGACACCCAAGTTAGAATGTAAAATGTATCATTTCTACAAATTGGTTAACGGCAATGTGCAACCAATGGTCATTAAAATATAACCTCTAATACATTTGGAACTAATGCTCTTGTTGCCCCTGACAAACTTCAATCTTCATGAAATTAATTAGCTGTACCAACCACCTCTGTGTATTACATTGAAAGTAAATACATCTTGTTGATTTTAAGGTTTATTGCATCTTCTCAGGCATTGTAAAAATTGTTCCAACGTCTCCACTGAAAGTTCACAGCAAAAGTGCGTTCCCATTAAATGCGCCACTGCCGTTAGAAATCATCCTTTAGATTATTTTAGTACTAGTAACATATATCAAAAAAATTGAATATGCATTGACTAATAGTAAGTCAAGCTAAACATTCAGAATGTCTCTGCTCTGGTATGTGAATATTCTGCTATAGAATGTGTTCCTATGATAAGGTTTATTTTTTTCTGTTCTAATTAGTTTATTCGAGATAAATAAATCTCCACAGCATCGTAAAGAATAATTCCATCCAGTTTCAAACCCATATACTATAATCCCTAGAGATCCTGCTATTAAAAGAGCAAATTTTCTAAAGTGCATAAGTTACAGATTATTGCATAGTATGCCTCTAAATTTGGCAGTATCAATTTAAAATATGAAAAAACTCACCTACAAAGCTTTTCCAAAGACCTAGATGATTCCCAATGTTAAGGGGTCGATGAATGCTCTAAAATAAATGAGTGTTCTAAAGGAAAATGTATAAAAAAAATAACAGGGAGGAGCTGAGCCGGAAACAACATATTAATTGGTGATCATTATTAAAATGTCACCACACAAGTTATTAACTTAAGGTGAAGCAGGTCCTGAAGACATGTGGAAATAAAACAAGAATCCAGATCTTGCATTGTCAAGGTCCCCCGAGGACATTATGCAAAGTAATTAATCAAAAAGTAAATGAGATGCCTGTAACCTGCTCCTCCTCACATAGTTGTATTCCTATTAATGCAGATTATTACAGTGGTAACCAAGCAGACACATACTGCAAATTGTTATTTGTTAGTGCTCCACTGCCACCATTTCAGCAGGACTTTCACAAATGAAAATAGGTGGACTGAAGAAGAATATGAGTCTTCAATAAAAAAAATAAAAAAAAATACAAGAAGACTTTTTTTGATAGATTTTTTCATATCCTTCAATTAATTCAACAAATTCATTTTGTATAGCTTACAATATCTTTCAGTACATATACTAACTAAAGAACATTTGCAAGATATGGTGGAAGGGTGGAGTAATATACCCGTATATGAGCTGGTGTGGGAGGAGTCATAGGCAGAAAGAGAATGGGAACAGGCTACCCCTGATATACCTAATGTAAGTGTATTGTTTTTGTAAAATTAAGTTGCCTGAAGCAGCAGTTGGGCTTTGGGATTATTTCTCTAAATTTCTGGTTTCAGTACCAGTTCAGCGGGGTTGCACTGGGTTCTCCTTGACCGTAGATGTCGCAGTCACTACCGTCAAGGGTAGAAACGCAGTCTAGATGGATGCATTGAATGCCACTTATCTCTCGGAACCTGCCCAGTGGGAATGTTCTCCTGCTGTGCAACTGAAGAACCCCAGGGGAGGACTCTTTCAGGAGAAGGCCGTGCACACGACTGGATGCTCTGGAGGAGCCGGGAGGCTTAGTTGAAGGACGCAGCCTGGATCAACACTCATATGGTATTGCCGGGTCGGCTGAAACTGGTACCGTATGTTAGTTCTTTAAATGTATCCACATCCTTCAGTAACGTTCAAGTGTACCTCACAAGTCTGTGGCAGAGACTTTACCGAGCAGCTAGGCCTAGTGAGAAAGGTCTATCCGGGGGTTGTTGAATCCAGTGTGGAAACAGCTTTATTTTCTGGATTCTCTTAATATCTTTACCCTGCAATTTAAGTGTCTGAACTCACCCATAACCCTCGACCCTCCGTTAGGAGACTGTGTTTTTCTAAATAAATAACCCAAAAGAGGATTCAGTGTCAGTTTCAATATTCAATATTCTTTGGGCCATTTACCATGGGATCCCCAAGACGGAAAAATCAAGCAGGTGAGGTAACAGTAAACCCAAATAAAACCAGCAGCTCCTTCAGGGGTTAGTGCTACATAAGTCTGTAGCCTGGACAGGAGAGGGCCCTTTGGACTAAGCCACAGAGAATCTTTAGATGCACTATTGTGAATAGTGCTGTTGATCTGGAATGTTCTGGACAGAAGCTGTTGTACAGAGAAGTTGACATGTTATCTCAAATTAAAATCTTTAAAAGGCTACTCATGTGGACATCCCTTTATTCATAAGGTGGGCCTTAGGCCAGGAGAATTTCCTCCTTTGCAGGTGTGTACGTACCCTTTTTCAAGAAGAAATAAAAAGGGGAGGTACCCTTGGGCATCTTGGCTGGAGCTGGCAATGAATCAGTGCTGCCAACATTTGGCATAGTTGTCAGGATAGGGAAGGTCAATTTCTGGGAAGATATGTCAGTCATGCCAGTTGCAGCAGTACCATTTGGTGAAGTTGGGGAAGGAGTAGTTTGTGCTCATCTGTGGTGTAGTACTGTAGTCATCCAGCATGGGTGAACAAGAGCACAGTGATGTTTTAATTTGCTTCTGTGAAGGGGGTTTAGCCTCATTTGTCCGTGCCCATCTACGAGGAAGTCAAATAAAACAGCTTTTGGGCCACTAGCGGGGCATGTTTAACCCCCTGCTGCTGATTTCAATGGACAGGCGGCATTGGGGCAGTGCTCCTAAAGCGCCCCAAAGATGCTGATTGGAGGACTTTTTTTAATGTCCTGCCAGCACAGCGTCCCAGTGTGAAAGCACTCGGGCTTTCACACTGGGATTGCAGATGAGGCATTTTTCAGGCGCTTTAAAAACACTATTTTTAGCTCTAAAGTGCCTGAAAAACTCCTCCAGTGTGGTCTTAAGAATGCTTTGCAGAATTTGGCAAACACAACCATTAATGCATATCTAAACCTAAAATCAAAATGTGATATATTGCAGAACTTTAGAGTGGTAACTGAATTAGCTTCCATCTTTTCACTTGGTGATCCTGCACTTCCTGTCACACTGTGGTAATGCTCCCTTTATTTATTGCTCCTGTACTTGAAGAAAATGTACTTAGTCTGAAAAAACACATGCAATCATCCACTAGGGACTAATAGGCTGCACATATTGCTCTCCTTCTTGGGTTTAGATATCCTTTATGCCGCGTACAAACGACCGGACTTTCCATCAGAATAAACTCTTATGGTCTTTCCGACAGAGTTCCAACCGAACAGACTTGCTTAAACACGATCACACCAAAGTCCATTCATTTTGAATGTGATGACGTACGACGGGACTAGAAAAGGGAGTTCAATAGCCAGTAGCCAATAGCTGCCATTGTGTCGTTTTTGGTCCGTCAGACCAGCATACAGACAAACGGTTTTCCCCGATAGGAATTGATTCCGTTGGAAAGATTTAAAACATGTTCTATTTCTAGGTCCGTCAGACTTTTTGAAAAAAAAGTCAGCTGAAGCCCACACACGATTGGAATATCTGATGAAATGATTACGTCTGACCTTTTCTGCTGGAAAGTCCAGTCGTGTGTACGCGGCATTAGGCATTTCCGGTTGGGAAAAGTATACTGTGATGAGTTAAAAGAGATTAGTAATACATTTGTGGTTCCAAAAGTTTCATTGATAGCTGTCTGTGGAAAGGTAACCAGCGCTGCACATTGTGTGTAGTCATGTCAGGCCTTAAACACTTCCTGGTTGGTATAATAAACTGTGACAGTTTTTAAAAGAATAGTAATACATTTATGGTACTTATTCCAAAAATGTAATTATTGACTGTCTATGACTTGGTAACCAGCACAGCACATTCCATGTAGCTAAGACAGGCCTTATGTCCATCCTGCTTGTATAATATGCTACAGTAGTATTAAAGTGATTAATAATACATTTATGACAGGAGTGAGTAGAAATATCCCCAAAGTCTATTAATTTGCATGCTGATGGAATAATACATTGCAATATTATGTTGGATTAAAATACATTTATTCTACTTCATTTTTTATCTGTTTGGAAAAACATGATGATGATTATGACTTCTTTTTGCACCTTTTTCTCCCAGACTTGTCCCCAGGCAGAAAAATGGTACTGAGATGAAGTAAAGAGTGAGTGCTACCTGTGACATATTGTATTGACTTTATAGACCAAAAGATCAAGCAGACTTTCCTGGCAAAGGCTAATATTTGCTTCAAGACTATGTGGCTCTTTGGGAATTGGAGAACATCACATTCTGGACATCATTAAAAGCAACATTCATGAGGCTTCTAAAGTGAAGCAGGGAATACGTTTTAGGCCATTTTTGCCACCCGTATTAGAGATGGGCATGAGAATTAGTATTATCAGTATTTTCACCAACATGGTTAAAGAGGAAGTAAACTCTCCCACTCTGGTGCGTCTTTTCATTTAGTCCATTATAATAAGTAATTATCAAACTATAGCCACTGTAATCCAGCCCAAATCGCATATTACTGATTAAACTTGTTTCCAGGGGTTAGGCAGCGCCATTTTAAGTATTGTTTTCTGAGTCCACAGTGGAGTGTATTTCCGCCCTTACATTGAGCACTTCCTGTACTGTTAACCAAGCCTCCTTCTCAATCCAACGTTTCTACGGAAACCCTGCTTTCCTGTTCATAGCTGACTTGTTTTATTTTATAGTATTTACTTGTGCCAGTTGTCTAATGTTTGCCTTTGTCAGTCTTATCAGCTTCAGCTGATAAGACGGCAGAAATGGCCAGGTTTACACTGCATATGATGTCACGTGGTCACATGGTGTGTAGGAGGAAGCTCTGAATGATTCTGCAGCCTCCCGGGATTCCAGTGGTGTGCCGTAGGAAGTCCTGATAACACAGAGACAAGCACATAGAGAGTGTGCCGTAAATCAGGGGAGATCCGGGCATGCTCAGTGACGTCATTCTAAAGAACAAAAAAGATTACAACAATTCTAAGCAAGAAAGGAGATATCTACAAGCAGTGTTCATTAGGGTTTTTTTATGCTGATTTACATGGGACAAAGTTGTGGGGGAGAGTTTACAATCAGTTTAATAACAACTGTTTGCTGTGTTCTGCTCCTCCTTCACAGCAGATCAGATTGACAACTTGGCTATAAGGCGTCAGAAAAAGAAAAGAGACACTATCACTGACCCTCAAAACAGTTTATACAAAGGAATTTTGGTAAATAGTCAAGAAAGGACTTGACTATTTACCAAAATTAATTAGTATTATTTATGTCTCTCGATAACACTCTACATGTATAACAAGACGTAGGCTTTTGGCTCCCCTTAGTGGATACATTCTGCTGAGTGGATGACGTGTATAAAAAGACATAGGCTTTTGCTGGGTGGATGACGTGTATAACAAGACGTAGGCTTAAATCGGGGGAGATCTGGGCATGCTATATATATATATATATATATATATATATATATATATATATATATATATATATATATATATATATATATAAGAACAAATAATATACCTGATTTTGGAAATCGGATGATACCTGTTCCATATAGAATTTCCTGGACATCAAGTTGGTTATGTCACATCTGGTCTACACTGATCCTGGTTGAAAGACTTACCATGGGGGATTGTTCCATGCCCGATTGACTCGACATCATATGATGTGTGAGTGGTAAGAGTACCTGGTGGTAAGAGTACACATGGGGGATTGTTCCATGCCTGATTGACTCAACATCATATGATGTGTGGGTGGGAAGAGTACCTGGTGGTAAGAGTACCCATTACCATCTTTATTATTTGATGTACATCTGCCATTTTTCAGTCTGAAATCATATCCACCATCTGTGCCTTTGAGGATTACATCGTGTTCCTTCTCCCTACACAGGAGACTATATTGATCGTATTGTTATTTCCTATACAAACTATATGGAGGATTCTTGACAGGGAGACCTACCCTGATTAAATCATTTTATACATAGTCACTGGATGGACATTAATGCATTGGTTCATGTATATGACTGTGATAAGTTCTTATGAAACTCAATCTCCTTTGTATTCTTGTACACATTTTAATATATTCACAATATATTTATTTTTTATGTACATTTTTAGTGAATATTCTTACCTAAGAAGTGTCCTTCTAGGGTGGATTTATTCTGTTTAGCGCTGCATTTTTTCCCTTTCACTGTTTCACAATTATTATCATTGTTGATGCTGGCTGCTATTTCTTTTTGTTTTTATAGGTAGCACAACTTTATCACATTTTTTTTCCATCACTACAATTGACCGGCTGTAGGACTTTGATTCTACATTATTTTGCTTCCTCTGTACCTTTCAGATTTTAGCACTACAATGGGTAGGTTTATATACCTATGACCCATAGGCCATACCCAACCACTTTATCTAAATCTCTGTGATATGCACAGGATAAAAACAGGAGACAAAGTCTTGCTGATCTAGATGCTGGTAAGCAGGTTTTGACTCTCCCGAGTATCAGAGATAACCTTCAACACCTTGTCCATGTGTCCAGTGTCTATTATTATAACGTACTGTAGGTAGCTGTTACTAGATTATTTACTCATTTAATTAGCTCAATAATTCTCTTCGAAAAATTGGATATTTTTTAAAGAATTGGCTTAGCATTATTCTTTAGAACTTTTTAAAACGTAGAGCATTGCCTTCGGGTCTGTCATCTTTAAAAGGGATGCATAATAATAATCAGCAGGCATGCCATTATCAGAGATGCAAAATAAGTGGAAGAACAATGTTAAATATTTGGAATGGATCCTGGTCCAGGAAATAGCCATATATTTTTTCCACAAATCACACGTTTGAAAACACCAATATTTTGTCCACATGCTAATAACACATGATTACCACCACCAATCCCGGGCTTACAGGAGTTAAAAAAAATCCCAGGTATGCCGATCAGTGCTTACAGGGCATGTAATTCTCAATGCTGAAGTGTTAAGTGATTATAAGTATTCACCTTTCTGTCACAGAGCTACCCATCTTAACTGTTGCAGAGATAAAAACCTTACCTTGGCACCTGAAATTTGCAGTTCATATGATATGGAGTATTGTGTTGTATAGCTACTTATGTTGTTAAGTCTATTTCTGTACAGCAGCATGTCCAGGCTCTTCATCGTGACCTCCTCCAGTTGGAACAAGTCATTCTGTTCCAGATCATCTCTCTACCTTTCTGATTACAATCTCGTGAGCTTGGTCAATGAACTCTTGTAAAGGTTTCTTTCCTAAATGTCAGGTGAATTTAATCAGAAAGGAATACATATGATCAGGAGAAGAGTGTTCTGTACTTACTGATGTAGGGCTGCATATCTGTGCTCTTAATCCACCCCCCGTGTGTTTTCTCCTGTCAATAATGCTTAATAATAGATGCCCAACCCTTCAACATGACTCTCTCTAGTAAGTAAAAAACACTCTGCTCCTAATCATACATTTGCTTTTTTGATTACAGTTGACTGACCGTTCACAAGAGTTCACTGACTAAGCTCAGGAGATTGTAATCAGAGATGCACAGGAGCTGAAGCACCCTTCTCCTTAAATTGCAAGGATAGTAGGGAAGGGGTTTTTTGGAATAAGGTGATTGCCTCTTTAAGTAGCAGTTCACATGAACGTAACTTAGTGAATGGTGGTGGCAATTTTAAACTTGACAGTACAGCTTTCTGCAACACAAGGCCCACCTTAACGTCACAAGCTGAATTGGACTGCAAGTAAATTAGCTGCCAGCCAAAACCTCACCACTATCGCTCCCCTCCAGCTCACCTGTAAGAACTTTGACATCCGGCTCCTTCTGTGCAGGGGCTATAGGGGTGACCTTTAGCCGTGGGCTTCTCCTCGTCTAAGAGACTTGTGGAATTTGGCACCAGTGAACTGCTGACTGCTGGCTCCTCTGTAGCTGGGTTAGCTGTAGTAGGTTTAGCAATGGGTGCACTGTGATCTTACTACTGCTCAGTACAAACCTGGACACTGACTCTGGCATCTCTGTGGTATACCCGGTCTCCCAGTCTACTTGTAGCATAGTGGAGTGCATCTGCTTGAGTAACACTTTACCACAATGGCTGTACCGGCTCTATGCATGCAGCTCAACAGCAAGACACTGACACTTTCCGCAGACAATTATGATATGTTCGCCTCCACCCTTACTGCACAGAGCCAGACTGCCTTGTGATACTAGCCTACACAAGTGTCCGTGAGCAACCTGCTCTTTAGAGCGGCCAATCCGGTCTGGTTCCCATCCAACATTGGCATGGGGTCTGAAGAAATTAATGTACATCATGTTGGTACTCCCACTATGCAGATTCTTCTTGGCTACACCCGGAAGTGATGTATTTACTCCTCTCAGCCTTCCAGATCAGCCAAACCTAGGTGGCCTGCTTTTTGCAATAAGCAGACACTTTAGCAGTAGCTCTTCCTGTCTGGCAGATTCTCCCCGCATGTTAACTCTTTCCCTGTCATTACGCAGACATACTCCAGCATTAACAGTTTCAACTGTAAATCAGGCAGCTTCTGCAGTAATATACACTCTAGTAATAACTTAACTTGTCCCCAAGCAGGCTTCGTGGCACTCACTCTCCTGCGTCCTCCTTCACCACCACCAACTGAAAATGCTCCTGAACTAGCAACACTTTATTGTAGCACAGCCATTTTCTCGGGTGGCATAGACATTGATAGTGACTCTGCCTGTTCCTAGGCAGACCTCGCTGGCACTCTCACACTCACTCTCACTCTGCACACCATCTTGGAACTTGGAAATACCTCTGCCCTGGCAGTGTTCATTACTGGAAAGCAGATATTCTCCATTGTGAAACAACAGTTCTCCAGCACACTGATTGCCTTCCCACAATCCAACATACCGATTGCCTCTCTGCAATCCACACAGCACCAACCACAACACTAACAGTCCCATTTTGTACTATTAACAATAGCCACCACTGCAATATCCATAGGTAAAATCCAGGACCGAGCCCTGAAATGTAGCGCTTACTTCTGTAGGAGCCGCTGGAAATTTGACCAGGTTCCTCCCCAGTGGATTGTCCCGCAGCCAGGCAATCTAGGGGTTATGTTTTTGTTATTTTTGGAGAACTTGGATAGGGCTAAGGGAATTGAGTGGGATACTCCAAAAAGAGAAACTATGTACAAACTGAGGATAGTGAACTCCTTTCTGTAAAGCTGAAGCAGAGGTCCTTGCATCGGGCAAACTGTGGAGTTGGCTTGGAGTGGAAACAATTAAATGAAGAGCTGAAACAAAGGTACTTGCATAAAGCAAACTGTGGACTTGGCTTGTAATAGAAAGAAGCAGTTAAAAGCTTGCATCTTTCTTTAGAGTACCAAGAGCAGAGTCCCTTCACAAAGAATTGGATAAAAGAACTCCACTGTACTAGGAGCAGTTAAAGCACACAAGCTTCTTAAGATAAATAATAACATAGTCACTTCACAATGAATCAGATAAACTAAGCTCCTCAGAACACCAGCCCATGTCCCCTTTAGCAAATACACAGCTGACTCTCTAGCACAAGAGTGGTGGCAGCAGCCAAAAGCCTCTAAGATCTCTCAGCAGTCTTTACTCACTTAATGTAATTTCTCCTTCCAACTTCCAAGTGACACTTTTCTCCAATGATTACAGACCAGATCTTCAGCTGACAGCCCCTCTGTCAGCTCTCAGCAGCTTCTGCATCCAGACCCTCAGGTCGCCCATCTGAAGCCTCACAAACAGCAAGTACATGGTAGCACTGCCCTGGAGGGCAGCAAGCCCTCCAGGCTGGACTGATCCTCTCCAGAGTGCCTGCATGTAGATTACCCAAATGCAGGCCATCCGCCTGCCGATAGGCTGGGGGAAAAGAGGGGCAGAGTGTAGACCTGCTGATGGATGTTGGTTTCATAAAGGGCCAGAGTCATGTGACTGGACATGTGACATATTCATTTCTCTAATTGGCGATCCTCTCCTGACTCTACTGCTGTACTGTGGGTGGTCCGGAGCTGTGGCTGGACCATTTAGACAAGGTGCTTTATAGGAGACCTTTGACTGGCCTGCCTCTGCTACTGGTCCTTGACCCCCCCCCCGCCTGGCTGGTGAGTTTTTAACCCACTGTTGTGTCAAAATCTGCCCAACCTCTGTGCCAGGGACTTTAACCCACTGTTGTGCCAGACACTGTTTTGCCCAGTCTGTGTGCCAAGGACTTTAACCCCTGTATGTATGAAGCTTAATTGTTAGTACATAAAAAAAAAAAAATCCTCAATAAACATAAATACAGTAATTCTCTGAATAATCAGCATTCATTCAATTGTGCTTCCATGCAAATGTGAACATCAGGTTCTGATCTTTATTGGGGAATGTTATTTTGTATATAGAGTGTTTATGTTGTGAGTTTACACTTTTCATTGAAAAGAGTTTGGATAACACAGGGTTGAACGGAAAAGTCATAAATGAACTGCACATTATCTGGACAGAATGCTTGGGGAGATAGTGATGTGTTCCTGCTTAGGAGACGTATGTTAGCTTGGGGGGCTGCAAATTCTGCAGGGCTCCAACACACACTCGCTGCTATTCCAACCCTTCACATATTTTCACATAAACTTCCCTCCTGGCATTAAACTTTGCCAGGTATTGTGCTCAGCTTACCACCCCAAACTGATGTTCCTCCCTCAGCTCCCCTCTCTCCCTGCATGACCGGTGAGCAGAATAGCTGTGCTCCTCCTCTGGGTTCTCTCATCATATGGCACTAAAGATAGAGGAGGGGGGATTCTGGCAATGCCTGAATGGTCAGTCCACCCCTGGTGTGCGGCGCTTACTATTGCGAGCTGTGTCGACGGCTGCTGGTGTATCACCTGCCACACAGCTCACATACTTCAAAGTCTTGCAGGACTAATGGGAATGCTAATGGGAACTTGTAACGGCACCCCTAATATAAAGGGGGTTAACGCCGTTTACGATGTTCCCTCTCCGAGACACACATCCACTCGGTACCAATATCCACAGCTAAACGACCCTTTCCTATAGGAGCCGATCCCTCTGGCAAAAAGACGAGACGCACTCTGTCTCTGCTGTAGTAGGAATGAATTTATTAAAAACCAACATTGTATTTTTATACACAATTCAAGGCACATGCTTTAACATGAACAAGAGCCCAGCTCCACCCACACATCCCAAGACGTCTACTAGGCTTCAAACGATCCCACCCAATACACATCTTTTCACAAAGGGTTAGCAGCCAGTCTGTCTGGCACTTTACAATACACACAAGGATAGACTTAAATGAACAATAGAAATGCAAAACAACTTAATTCCTCACAGCAATGACACTTAACCCCCACATACAGTATACATCCAATTTATACACAATGAATTATACAGCCTTGAATATGGCTATCACAGACCATATCGGGGGTTTCTTTTATTCACCCTGTGTCCAAAGTGACCCCACTGTCACAGAACTGATTTCCTGTTGTGGAAAAAGTACAGGAACTCCGTTCCCATGCGTTCCCGCAGGACTTGAGCCCTGCCTGTATGCCAAGAACATAAGCCCTGCTGTGCCTTCTGATTGCCCTGTAGACTATTCCCCTTAGTGCCACCCTTCTTGTACCCCACATTCCCCAATAAATGCCCTCCAGTCAGGTTTTGTGCTCTCTCGCTCTCTCTCTCTCTCTGTACACTGCATAGGTACTTGCGGTACTATACTCTAAGACCCCAAACACAGTATCCAACTTATGGTGTCGGATTTCCTTTAGATTTACCAAAACCATGTAGTGCAAGGGCCTGCCTGATTGCATACAAATTCAAGTGTATTAGTGTATATCCAGATTAAGGCTGCCATGGACTAGTTAAGTGAGAGATATGCATATTGAGATGGCTTGGGCAGAAAGACATTAGAAAAGGCTTATATTTATTATGAAAAGTGGAACAGTGGTGCATACAGACACCTTTACCCATTTGTGGCTATGGATGGCTGTACGCAGCTCCAGAACATTCCGGGATCCAGAATCATGCAGCTTATTTACACACTGCACTGGCAAATTCGCCCATGTGCATGAAGCCAAAAGACAATTGCACGAGGTGATGAACACAGCCATGACATTGATTGGACAGATTAGCACATTTCAGGTAAGTAGTACTTGTCTATGCTCATTAAGCAGTCATGAACTGATACCACATGTGAATCATAGTTACATAGTTACATAGTTAGTAAGGTTGAATAAAGACATCAGTCCATCCAGTTCAACCTGAGTGAGTGTCTACAATTGTCCCTATCCCTTTACATTGCACACTCACATTGGTCCTTACCCTCAAGGAGCCACAATCCAAGATCCCCAGTTGTATACTAGGGCCAATTTTAGACAGAAGCCAATTAACCTACCTGCATGTCTTTGGAGTGTGGGAGGAAACCGGAGTACCCGGAGGAAACCCACGCAGGCACAGGGAGAACATGCAAACTCCAGGCAGGTAGTGTCATGGTTGGGATTTGAACCAGTGACCTTTTTTACTGCTAGGCGAGAGTGCTAACCACTACACCACTGTGCCACCCAATCGTACTCACTATATTCTAGATATGCACATCTGATGATGAAATGATCTTTTAAAAGTCTGATTGTTCCCTGTAGGGTTGCACGATACTAGAATCGGTACTGATACTGAGTATTTGCACAAGTATCGGTACTCGTGCAAAAGCACCGATACCTGAAACCGATACTTTCAGGCTCGGGTTTTTGAGCTGTCAGTAGGTCTCCCCAGTGTTAAAGAAGTCTGGTAATTGGAGCTGTCAAAAAGGAAAAAAAAGCAGACGACAATGTTTATTACCAACATTGCACAGCCGCTGAAACACTAAAATAAAAAGAAACATTGTTTCTTTTTGTATATTTCCATTTCTTCATCTGCAGATCAAAGGGATGTACAAATGTTCCTCTGTTTTACCCCTTAATAACCCTTTATTTACTCTAATTAGCCTTAATGAACTCCCTATTCCTCTCCATTTAATTATTTTCTTTTGTTCATATCTATTTTATAAACTTTAAACAATTAAAACTTTTATTTTTATTTTACACATATATATTAACATATATTTACAGATTTCACATTGAAAAGCACTATATTAAAAAAAAAAAAAATCTATTTATTTCATTGGTAAATAACTTTTCAATGCTTTGTACCATTGCTGACAGCTGAAGTTAAAATAAAACAGTTGCGGTAGGTATCGGTAATTGGTATCGGCGAGTACTAAAAAAAAAAAAAAGTATTGGTACTTGTACTTATTGTAAAAAACATGGTATCGGTACTTGTACTTATAAAAAAATTGGTATCGGTGCATCCCTAATTCCCAGTGTAATGAATAAAAAACATTTGTGCTTTTGGTTTTAGAGACTGCATCATTCTGAACGGAGAGGAAGCTGTAGGAAGCAAGCCATTTTTTCTGGCTGCAGATGAATATCCCTTTGCTGTGATATAATTATAGAATAATTACAAAGAGGCTGAAACATAAAGATTTCATTGCAGCAATAAAGAAAACACAGATTAGACTGTGAGCTGTGACTGCTCTAATTACAGGCTAATGTATGTGTCACCAAGGTGTTACTAGAGACTAGGGAGACAAATACCTGGGGTAGAGACAAAGAGAACCATATTTCTTGTGAACATATCTATATATATGAGAGCTGTCTAGACACAGATATTGATATATTAGCTCAGTATCAGGGCTAGATAAGGTTTATGATGTAAAAAGAATACCATGCACAGGCTATCTTATATTAAATTATCAAGAAAAAAAAAAAAAATCACCAAATGCCTCTTTCTTTTTCTTTCTAAACCAGCGCAAGCGTGATATAAATCAAATCTCGCAGTTGTTATGCAAAAATGACAAAATGTGACAGTTAACTGCTGAAACAGCCAATGAAAAAGGGAAAGGTGGAGGGGAATTCTACAAGATGGAGCATAATTGCTAGTGGGAATCTTAGCGATTTTTGTAGAGAAGGTAAAATGTATCTAAAGACAGGAATAAAAATGTAATATATTGCAGCTTACCAGTCCTTAGATGTGGTGGCTTTATTAGTTTTCTTTATGTTCAGACTTTTTTTCCTTGATATTTATCTTGTGTTTCTTCCAGTAACACTTTCTCTCCTAGGATGACATGTACTCACTGTACTGTATCCACAAAGCAATGAGCCTGCTGGATTTCTGGCAGAGTCAGCAGGTATTTTTTGCCTTATTGAACAGACAAAATACTTTCCATTGTATATTTAAAGGGGTTGTAAAGGTATTTTTTTTTTTTTTTAAATAACAAACGTTATACTTACCTCCACTGTGCAGTTCGTTTTGCACAGAGTGGCCCCAAACCTGGTCTGGTCCCTCTGCGGCTGTCTGCCCCCCTCCCCCCCCCCACAAGGACTTCTCACGTTCATGCGAGCGAAGTGCTTGCGGGCGCGCTCCCGTGATACAGCCAGTGGCCATAGCCGCTCACTGTATCACTCGACCCCGCCCCTGGCACGCCGCGTTTTTGGATGTGATTGACAGCAGTGCGAGCCAATGGCTGCGCTGCTTTCAATTCATCCACTGTAACCAGTCAATGGCCAGGCTGAACGGCGAAGAGGATGTCGGGGCGAGCGTGGAACTTTAGAGGGGTCAGGTAAGTAAAACGGGGGCTGGGGGGGCCGGCATCATCTGATGTTTTTCACCTTAATGCATAGAATGTATTAAGGTGAAAACATTTTTACCTTTACAACCCCTTTAACATATTTAAAGATAAAACTGAATTACAGACATGGATATTTTTGCATTGTAACATTGGTCCATCTTGGACCAATGTAAGCATCTATGTTCCATACCTAGCTGATCCCTGTGGAAATCATTGCATTAGGCAGTGCTTCTACAGGGATTGGCGCTACATTCAGGGTCCCATGCCAAGATGCTGCCCTGCCGCTTAGCACATTTACTGCAACAGCGCGGCTCGGCTGTGAGAAACAACGTACCCATACATTGTTCTCTCTTCCGGGTCTGGGGCGCTATGTCTGCTGGGAAACACCAGTCGTTGACAGGAGAGGCAGAACAGCAGTCTGCCTATGTAAACAAGATAGAAAACAAAACAGACTGCATTTCTGTCAGAGAGGAAGAGAGAGATCTTGTGTTCCTACTAATCAGGAACACAGATCCCCCTCTTCCTCCATTTAAACCATCCCCCACACAGAAAGCCCTCCCTAGGAGCACATTTAACCCTTTGATCGTCCCTGCCAGTTTATAAAGTGACAGTGCTTTTTTTTAGCACTGGTCACTGTATTAGTGTCACTGGTCCCCAAAAAGTGCCACTTAGTGTCCAATTTGTCCACCTCAATGTAAATATTGCTGATTGCCTCCATTACTAGTAAAAATAAAAATGCCATAAAAATATCTCATAGATTGTAGGAGCTATAACTTTTGCGCAAACCAATCAATATACGCTTATTGGGATTTTTTTTAACCAAAAATATGTAGCAGAATACATAATGGGGTTGATTTATTAAAGGCAAATAGACTGTGCAGTTTACAAAGTGCAATTGTGCCAGAGCTTAGTAAATGAGGAGGAGCTCTGCTGACTTCCATCAACCAATCATGTGCAAGCAAAAATGCTGTTTTTTTATTCATTTTCTTTGCATGTGATTGGGTACTCTTTGCAAAGTGAAGCTTTACCTTATTTACTAAGCTCTGGAGCAACTGTACCCCCTCTCTGTCATCCCACCCCCCTCTGTTAGCACCACCTCTCTTTTATCACACCCTCCATCAGCCCACCCCCCTCTGTCAACATCCCCATCTCTGTCAGCAGTGCACCCCCTCTGTCAGCCCTATCCCCCCCGTCAGCACCACCCCCCAAATTGAATCAAGCTTTATTGGATTTTTTTGCCTTCTTTTGGATCAACTGCAGGTACAGGATAGTGTATATGGAGGTTTTCAATTTTTTTGTGTGTGTTTTTTTTCCTCTGCAGGTTGAACTTGATGGGCTTGTGTTCTTTTTTCAACCAGATTAAATCGAATCTCCACCCAAAAGGTGAAGCTCTGCTTATCTGCCCCCCCCCCCCACCCCACTCACTGCCATTTGGCATGTGCAGTAGGGAACTGGCTGTGAAGCCGCAAGGCTTCATTGCTAGTTTCCTTTAGTGGAGATGGCAGCGGCAGCACCCGATAGCCAATTCAAAAATTGGCTTGGGTGAAGATACCGCTGGACTCCTGGACAGGTAAGTGTCCTAATATTTAAAGTCAGCAGCTACAGTAATTGTAGCTGCTGCCTTTTATTTTTTTTCTGCAGGAGCCTAGAGCTCCACTTTAACTATGTAACTATGTACTTATTTACTCGTCTCATCGCGTGCATTCTCACAATGCGTGTGATCTGTGAATAGAATTCAAGGAGCTGTATGAGCACTGTGGCGATAAGAGTCCCAGTAGTATCCGGTATATGAATATGTTTATAAAGTAAACAAAGGCAATGTGAACTTTTTACACCCTATCTCAAGAGGTAACTTTTTTTGTTTACCATAGGAATTTATATAGATCTCTGTGGCTGGAGTAATTTAAAAACAATAATGTTTTTAAAGATGAATTGCAGTCTGCTCACATAATTTGTAATAAAAACATATTTGCCATTCTGAAGCTTTCCTCCAACCACTTTGCATATTTTATATATACTGTGTATTTTGTACTTGCCAAACCTCCCTTCCCCCTCCCTTCCTGGCAAACTCTCACGAGAGCTGTGCATGAGCCCAGGCTAATGACCAGACAAGAAACAGGAAGTAAAATAAGGTAATTACTGTCAGGGCAGGGCTCAGCCCTTCCTTCTCTGAGCTGGCCACTCAGTTGTCGGCTAATTGCCAGCTCCTATCTCTTCTATCTCTCCACAGTTACTCAGATGTTGATGATATCCTGCTCATCAGTCCTGCCTACTTAAGACGTCCAGCCCAGAGGATCTCTGCCTTCTCCTTGGTCAACATCACAAGAGACAATCTCCTGCACTCCTGTTAAAGACTTGCATGGCTGATATCCTGTCTGGCTCCAGATCCTGTTTTCTGTTTTACCACGCTCATCTCTGGCTCCCTGATGTTTGGCTTGTCTGACTATCCATTCCGGTTCCTGAACTTGGGCTATATTTTGACTATGTTTGTTCTATTTACTTTTATTATTAAACAAGTGTGATAACTGTACTCCTGTCTCAGTCTGATTTCATGGTTTCTGACATTTACTGCCAAAAAAAACATGTTTTACTATCCAAAGTTAAAACAAAGTTAAAACAACAAGTTATTATATTAAAAACATTTAATAGATGGAAAGTTGAAAAAATTACTGAAGGTCCGCTTTAAGTAATACATAACTGGGTTAAATTGTATTAATTTTTATTTGGAATGCAACTTTAAATGTCAGCACTTGCACTTGTACTGTTGACCCAACACCACAGTTAGGTGTAGGCATGTCATGCACATCACATTGCAGATGGCAGTAGGGACATGGGGCAAATCTGATTTTTAATGTAGTCCTTTCCCAAACTCTGATTTAAAATTATTAATGATGTACCACAATTATAAATTATTTTACAAACTCAGTCCAGATAAGCCTTAAACAGGTAACTGTGTTCTAATGGTTATCAAGCAATTATCAATGTCATGGTCTAATTCTTTTTCTTTTTTTTTATATGAAGCCATGTCTCGACCCCCCCCCATCTATGTCCCTGAAAGCCAGTCTTTGATTCCAAAGGTAATAACTGTGGGGGATGAGCTTATGGAGAAAATTAAAATACAGTTGTTAGGTCTGGGTAGGGTAGGCTTCTCTGAAGAGAAGGGTTTTCAAGGATTGTCTAAAACAGGGGTCTCAAACTGGCGGCCCTTCAGCTGTTGCAAAACTACAAGTCCCATGAGGCATTGCAAGGCTTACAGTAACAAGGATGACTCCCAAAGGCAGAGGCATGAAGGGACTTGTAGTTTCGCAACAGCTGGAGGGCCATCAGTTTGAGACCCCTGGTCTAAAAGCTAATAAAGTAGGAGATAGGAGGACAGATTGGGGTAGAGCATTCCATAGGATTGGAGAGGCTTTGGAAAAGTCCTGGAGGCGAGCATGGGAGGAGGTGTTGAGGGAGCTAGAGAGCAGGAGGTCTTGAGAAGAACGAAGAGAATGAGTAGGTTGGTATTTAGAGACTAAACTAGTGATGTAGCTGGGGGCAGAGTTGTGGATAGCTTTGTACGTAGTTGTTACTATTTTGAACTAAATTCTTTGGCTGAGTGGAAGCCAGTGGAGGGATTGACAGAGAGGAGTAGCAGACATCGAGCGATTGGTAAGGTGGATGAGTCTGGCAGCAGCATTCATGATGGATTGAAGAGGTGATAGATTATGTATGAGAAGGGCGTTGCAGTAGTCGACAAAGGAGATGACCAGCGAGTAAATTAAGAGCTTTGTTGTGTCATTGGTTAGAAAGGGGCGTATTTTGAAGATGTTGCAGAGGTGGAGGCGGCAGGATTTGGACAGTGATTGGATGTGCTGCTTGAAGGAGAGTTCAGAGTCCAGGGCTACACCTAGAACCTTGGCGTGTGGGGATGGGCTTATGGTTGTGCCACCGATTTTGACAGTGATATCAGGGGAAGGGGCATATGAGGGAGGAAAAATTATAAGTTCGGTTTTGGATAGATTGAGTTTGAGGAAGTGGTGTGACATGCAGACTGATATATCTGATAGTAAATTAGTGATATGTGAGGAGACAGAGGGAGTGAGCTGAGGGGTAGAGAAATAGATTTGGGTGTCGTCAGCATAGAGGTGGTATTGGACCCAGGGAGTAGGTATAGATTGAAAATAGGAGCGGTCCAAGAACAAGAATAACTCCCTGAACATTCCTTACCTAAATCTGACTTGATGTCAGCCTCTTTAAATTCCTTGTACAGCAGCACTCACACTGAGAAAGGAGCAGTCCTTATAGTCAATCATATGTCCTGTATGTATAGACATGCTTAACTGTACTGTCTGGCATGGCTGGGTAATTTCAGGACATAAAAAAACGAATATTGATGCAGGTTAAGACATTCCTAAATATGTAAATCATCTGTGTATTTAGCTTTGCCTGCGTTAAAAAGAATACTGGTCTGAGTGAGACTGAGATCCATTAATGTACAGCTAGCTATTCAAAATTACTTTTCTTCATCATAATCCCTCATCACAAAACGAATTATAACTGACACAGTAGTGTGGATGATAAATTAAGTTTATTGTTCAGTTATAAATTTTGGTCACACAGGTATAGGTAGTTATAGTTAAAGGTATTGGGCATAAGATAAAATACCTCTGTAGAATAGAGAGCTGAAGTTCTCTTCAGAGTCTGACTATTGCAACTTAATGTGATTAGGGAACAAAGACAGCAATTACTATAGGTCTTTGCTGGACAGTGAAAATGTATTTTAAAATTCCCCAAAGCCAAAGCCGAAAATAAAAAACCTTAAAGCAAACCTGCTTTACCTGTTTGCTTATTTAAGAAACAATGTCCCACCATTCTTGTCTTTTGTTGAGATAATAATTTGTTTGTGGTATAAGGCACTGCCATTTGGAAAACCTCTAAAGTCCATCTGACCTATAAGAAATAGATAAAAATTGTAATAGCAACCTCTGATTTCAAAGTCTTACATTCACTCTACTATTTTAGCAGTTGTGCAGGGTGTCTAAACATGACTTTGTGTAAGGGGGTGTCAGGTAGGGCCCCCCCTTTACATCTACTGCTTCTACCTATTAATGTAGATGAGTCGCAGTTCTATGTTTGCCCTTATAAAAGAGGGTATATATACAGATACTAAGGGTAGTGCAGTGTTCCTGCCATGGCCCCCATGTGAATGCCCAAGGCCTTCTGTGGCCAGGTGTAGTGGTTGTGAATAATGTCCTTCCTCAGCTGGCGAAATAGTCAGAAATTGGACACTGTTGTTCTGCCTAGAGATTGTTGAAGTGGAATGTTTCATGCTATGCTTCAGTAAAAACAAGAAAATGGAAGGCTTGGACTTCTCTCCCAGTGGACTGAATATGCATCTGGATCAGGCAGAAAGGAGAAAGAATATGTGGTAGGAGAAAAGCCAGCCTGCCGACCAGTTATGGTGAGTAGTGCTTTCTTCACCCGACACCCCACAACGTAGGGGTTGTGTGTGTAATATGGCTCTAAAGAATGTTTGTGTCATTGCTCCCACTGCGTTTGACAAAGGCCTGAAGCCTGGTAGAGGTGCCTGAAGTAAAGTTCGTAATTCCTGCTTTCAGATAGCCCCACCTACTGTTGTGGATGCTGGCAATATAGCTTTGTAAATATATAGTATACACTAGCACCCACACTGACTGAGAGAGTATTTTTTGACAAAGGGTGTGCGAATCGCAGTGGAGTACCAGCAGGCTTGGATAAGAGTTTATTTATACATGGCAAGAACACAATCTAATTTTTTTTTGACAGGTCATTTTTTAATCTACCATCAGCAGGCATTGTATACAAGGGAGGGGACAGCTTAGGCGAGAGTGACGCCATCCTCCTTATGGACAGATCCTGGGGAATATAGAGCAGCCCAAATCTTATAATCTGGATGACATCACATCCAGTGATGCAGAAGACTGGGGTACAATAAGTATAAATCTTTTTTTCTTTATAGGTGACCTTCAAACCTACTTCTAGCAAGCAATTTATAGGCAAGGAGGGTATATGGGGACCTTACATGTTATTTTACGTTTTCAGGTCTGTTTTAAGTTACATAGTTAGTAAGGTTGAATAAAGACGCCAGTCCATCCAGTTCAACCTGAGTGTCTACAATTGTCCCTATCCCTGTACATTGCACACTCACATTGGTCCCTACCCTCAAGGAGCCCACAATCCAAGGTCCCCATTCATATACTAGGGCCATTTTTTGGACAGAAGCCAATTAACCTACCTGCATGTCTTTGGAGTATGGGAGGAAACCCACGCAGGCACAGGGAGAACATGCAAACTCCAGGCAGGTAGTGTTGTGGTTGGGATTCAAACCAGCATCCCTTTTTACTGCTAAGTGAGAGTGCTAACCACTACACCACTGTGCCACCCATTCTAGTTGTGACTAGAATGTATGTGAACTGAGTATGGTAAATTGACTTCTGGTTTTTATATTTTACATGTCCTCAATCATGTTTAGTAATCCCAGGCATAATATAGAGGTCCGCAGACATGCAAATTCCAGTTCATCATACATTTATGTGTGAACATTTGTGCTTTTTTTTTATTATTATTTCTTGTAACAGATTGAGGTTGCCTGAAAAATCTTGGCCCTGGGCTGCAGAAATTCAAATATTTTAAACAAATGCCCAATAATTCTGTATGTTTTAAATGATTGCATACTATATGAATGGCATTTCCAATGTCATTTTGGCATTACTTGGGGCCTTAACACATGTATTTTGCAAATTTACAGTTTTCTCTGCAAAGGAAGTCATCTTAGTTTAAGGAATTCATTGTACAAGGCTCTGTATGTTCATAGCCTTTACAATATCTTGCTGAATTAACCTGCTGTTTTTTTTCCTTAAACACAGAAGGAGACAATCAAGTCCATCCTGGACAGTTTGTACTTAATGTGTGATGTTTGATCCAATGTTGACAGGCCTTGTTCTGCTGCTTGCGTTCCAGGAGTTATTGCAAATGATCCTTGACTCACAGGTGATTTAGATTTGACTATGCCAACAAATCCAGGAATGATTCATTGCTTTGGAAGCTATGGTTTGACCTGTTTATTTAAGGCCTATAGGGAGAGTTAAAATTAAAGGGATAAAAGAGATGTTCTCTCCCATGAATAATTCTGTCCTAATTAATGACAAATATTGTGGTAATACTAATTTCCTCTGACAGTGAAGACAGCGGCCTCATGGGGAATCTGACTTTCTTGCTATCTCTTTTATTTTGTTCACCTCCTGTTTTATTAGTAAATCTGTAATTTATCCTTTACCCAATTTTCTAAAAAGACAGCAAATCACAAACAGGTTATATCATATGATCCTGAAAACAGACAAGAAATTCTAAATGCAGTTGGCCTTATGTCTGAGCTACCGAAAAATTCACAGAAGAACATTAATAGGAGTCCTAATTTTCTAAGATATATATATTTATATAATATAAGAACAGGTTTAAAAATCCAATCTATAATTCCATTAGGATACTGTCTCAGGTGCATAGTTAATCTTCTAAATAGAAGCTTTCCATTTAACTCCTTGATGGCCATTGACTATACTATTTCCCAGGGTAAAAACTCAGCATTGACCATTCCGGATTAAAACAAGTTAATCCAGGATATTAAAAATATCTATCCCTTGGGACCCATTAGTGTCAGAAATGGGAAAACTCTCCTGTCTCCTAATTGCAAGCTATCCACCGATTATTAATCTATTCTTAATTCTATTAAGAATGATAGCCCTGGAAGGTGTATTAATTTCACATTAAGAAACTGTGAGCACTTCATTAGAAGGCATTCCTGTTTTAATTGAAACCTACGACTGATTTCATATAAATATCCTGCTTGAGCGTAAAGTCTAGAATGGAACCTACACCACCGGTTAACTATCGCTACGCATTAGACATTCAGATCGTCTTCCATCTGCTGAACAGTGCATCGATTCACTTCATTGGATCAAACATTAAAAAAACATATTTAAAGTGTAAAAGACTTCTTTCTCTAGCCGATCTCTAATTCTTAGTAACCATCTAATTCACATGTGCTGATAACTGGTTTTATTCCAGTGAGTCATAAAAAGCATTTTTTTGCAAATAACTTCTGTGTCAGATTGACTGTGGATCTTTGTAATAACACAAAGTTTGTTCTTATTACAAATTCATTCAGCCAAAAGAAAACTTGATAAAACGTGGTGCAAATCTCATTATGGAAAAAATTGTTATGCTGCCAAATTTAAGAGAAATCTTTTCATCCTCTTAGGATATGATAATATAATACAAAACATTATTATAATTTTAAAGTTAGGCTGAGTCCAACATATAGTGACTGAAAAAAATATATACTTTTTTGTTAAAGTGTAAGTACCTACCACCTTCAAGAGCTTTTCTATTGCTTTCGGCTTCCTCCAAATTCCTTTGTTTTTCCTCCTGTGATCTGATTTCCATTTAGAGAGTGGCTACATTCATTCTCCATGATCCCACTCTATGCAGGAACATAGCCACCTACCAGTGGCGTAACTAGAACCTTCAGGGCCCCGATGCAAGTAACCATTAAGGGCCCCCCTGAACCCCAGCCAGGGCCCTTCCCTCCGAGTCCGGCAGTGGAACTCCAGGGCGTGGTCACAGGTATGACCTTTGTGAGCCCTGTAGTTCCACCACTAGCATCAGTAGTTTTTTTATTATTTTTTTAATTTTTAGGTGCCCCATTGGGGGACTGTCCCTAGGCAGGATGGGGTCCCCGTCCCCAGAAGAAATGAGGTCCTTTTCTCCAGGGCAGATGAAGTTACTGCCCCCAGGTGAGAAGGGGTCCCTGTCCCCACGTGAGAAGGGGCCCCTGTCCCCAGGGGGAGATGGAGGGGGTAAGTAATGGTGTGTGGGGGATGGAGTCCTCTCACTCACCATGACCAAGCTTCAGGCCGCGCACTCATCCATGTTGGCCTGGGCTCCATCCAGTGTGCTGGACGGGTGATCAGCATATCTCCCAGAAAGACCTTTCATCATCTGTGTATGACGGGGAGGAGGGGGGCTGGCAGACAAGCCTGCAGTGTCCTCCGGGGAGCCGGCTCTCATAGGGCCACACTGCATCTGTGTGCTTAAAGTTTGTTTACCCGGGATAAGTATGCAGTGCAGTGTGGGCCGGGGGGGGCGGGACTCTGGCTGGGGAGAACAGACATCGGACTGAGCGGCAATGCATGGAGCAGGAGAGGGGTATTCTGAGGAGCAAGCCGAGGACACAGGTCATGCGGGGAATGCACAACTAAAGAGCAGTCAGTGCGATAGTCGAGCATGGAGCTCTGCTAGTCACCCTCCACCTCCAGCCACCCGTGTGCATGGTGCACTGGTACCCCTAACTGCCTATGCTGCTGCCGGCCATATGTAGAGGGGGCTGCATGGGCCCCCTGCAGCACAGGGCCCAGTTGCGGTCGCGACTGCTGCACCCCCTATAGTTACGCCCCTGCCTAGCAGATACCAAGTGCTTAAAGGGGTGGTCCCACATATCCTCCCAGTCTTCTCCTTGGATTTCAGGGACATCCGCTACCCATTTCTCCTTACATCTTGTTACTGCAGGTGGCGTTTTTTTTTAAAAAGGAATTATACGTAGTTGATCGAGGTTTGGGCAATTTCTCTTCTGCCAATACATCTTCCAGAGCAAAGGGGGGTACCTCCACCCTCTGAGTGGAAAATTGTGTCTGGAACGCATGGCGTAATTGTAAATACTGAAAAAAGTGAGAGTTAGGTAAGATATGTCTTGCTTTTAGTTGGTCAAACGTTAAGAGTTCGCCCTCTCTTGTAATGTCTCCTAGTACTTTAACCCCCCTACTAGCCCAAACTATGGGATCTGCCAGGGAATAGAATTGAGGTAGGTTGGGATTCATCCATAATGGGGCAGATGGAGTAATTCCCACATAGCTGGGGGACATTTGAATTGTGGCTATTTCCCAGGCTTTAATTGTTGCCTTCAAAGGTAGATTCGATTTTGGGCCTCTATAGAGCGCAAGTCTCAATCTCTCATAGGAGCCCAAATGAGCAGCCTCAAGGACCGTGGCCAAGTCAGCATCCTACGTCATCAACCAGTGTCTTGCAAAAAACATCTGCCCAGCTAAGTAGTACTTCTGCCAATCAGGTAGTGCTAGTCCCCCCTGCCACCATGGTTCCTGAAGTACCTTTATCCTTATGTGGGGTGGTTTGGGAGACCACAGAAATGAACTAATAATACTATTCAGTTTGTGGAAAAATGATTTGGCGACCCATACTGGAGAGTGCCTTAGGAAATATATAATTACTGGCAAGAACTTCATTTTCAGGAGATTTATAAGTCCTAATAGAGCTAGAGGAAGCCGTTTCCAAGCCTGTATTTTTTGCGCCAGGCGAGGAACTAGTGGTAGAAGGTTTATTGGCATATAATCCCATACATTGGCGTGACTTTGACCCTCAGGTACGTGATAGTGGAGACCCGTTACAGTGGGAGATTGTCCTCATCTACCCTTCGCGTCCTCGGACCCTAAGACCTCTGCTTTTAATGTAAATTATTAGAATGTGCCATTTTGTTTTATTTGCAGACTAGCTGGTAAGTGTGTTGGGAAACCTGCAGTAGCTTTCCTGTTTTGTATACTATAAAAATTACAATTATAAAAAAAAGCTGGGGTAGTTGGCATGTTTTGTACACTGGTTTTAGATAATATGTTAATAAAAACTGCAATTATAAAAAAAAAACTGGGTTAGTTGTTCTGTTTTGTATACTGTTTTTAGATAAAACTTTAATAAAAACTACAAATTATAAATTGACACATCCTCAATACCAAAAAATGAGCCTAGATGTTTTACAAAATTCCACCTGGTATAGACCTATTAATAAAGCAATACATTGAAGAATTCCAGGGCCTTTGTATTGGAGCATTCTGGGAGGACTCGACTGATAACGACACCTAATGCCCTGTACACACGGTCAGAAATTCCGCCGGAAAAGGTCCGATCGGATTAATTGTTGGAAAATCCGATCGTGTGTGGGCTCTATCGGACTTTTCCCATCAGAAATTCAGACGGAAAAAATTTGAGAGCAGGATCTAAAATTTTCCGACAAAAAAATCTGATCTGACTTTTTCCGATCGTTTGTAGAGAGTTCGACGGACAAAGTGCCATGCATGCTCAGATCAAATTACGAGACCAAAGCTATTGGCTACTAGCCTCTATGTAGTCCCGTTGTATGCAACAAACGTCACCACGTTCCAAACGATCGGACTTTCCGACAACTTAGTCCGAGCGTGTGTATGCAACACCAGTTTCAGACAAAATCCATCGGTAAAAGTCCGACTGATTTTGTGGTTGGAATTTCCGACTGTGTGTACAAGGTATTAGACTTAATCAATACAAAAAACCCACATATGCCGACCTTCTATACATTCCCCAAAACCCATAAAAACATTTAATCTCCACCGGGGAGACCAATCGTTTTGGAAATTGGCTCCCTAACAGAAAATGCGAGCAAATTCATCTACACATTCCTGATGCCCCATGTCCATAGCCTACCCTCATACATCTGTGACAAATCAGATCTGCTCAAGCACATCGAGGGGGTCCAGATCACTCCGGCGGATGCCCTGCTCATGGCTATTGACATAGAGGCATTGTACTCTAGCATTCCCAACAAGCAGGGTGTCCGAATAGCTGGTACCTTCCTGATGGAGCAAGACCTGAATACTTGGCCTCTAAACAACTTCATTTTGAAATTATTGAAATTTATTTTGACTAAAAAATACTTTATCTATATGGATCAAATTTATCTGCAAACACAGGGCATGGCTATTGGCACTCCTGTGCACCCTCCTATGCCAACCTCTTCTTAAGGGGATGGGAGAGAACAGTGTTTGCAGATGAATTACTCCAACCCATCTTGAACCAGGTCCTTTGCTGGCAAAGATTTATTGATGACCTGTTCCTAATCTGGACAGGATCATAAACATCTCTGATTGAATTTATTTTGTTACTGAATATAAATGATTTCAACCTTCGCTTTACCCTCAGTTATGAGGGTAAATACGCTTCCCAGAATGCGTGGACCATATTGCCAGCGTCAAAGAGTCAAACAGGCATAAGGATGGAAACGGTAGAATGATGATCCAGAGAGCAGTCACTGAAGATCTGTCACCAGGATATTCCACTACGTTCAACCCCATCAGTAAATCTTGGACTCCACAGTTCATAAATAACAGACGGCCTCCACTTAGTGTAATACCATTTCTCACAGAATTTATCAAAAGGTAGAAAACTTACATCAGAGAAATGCTTTTACACTATGTGCCTTCCAATTTTTATAAACTGTGGAGTCCAAGATTTAACTAAAGGGGTTGGATGCAGTGGAATATCCTGGTGACAGATCTTCAGTGACTGCTCACTGCATGTGGTCTCCCTACAGCTGGTTGTTTCTCCCATTATTTACTTACCAAGCCTTGATCTGCACTGTGTTTCCATCTGGAGGCGACCATCTTTGTAGAGGTAGGGGATTGCCTCCTCATGTTAGAGCCTCCAATAAGGAGAAAAGTGAGAAGAACACTGGTCACATGACTAAATCTGACCCCAAGCCACCCGAGTCTAGCAGTCATATGAAGCAGTGCCTTAGATCTCACACTGCAGATATACAGCTATGATGAGGTAGGTACAGGAGTGCCTAGGCACACTCACATACCAGGAAGTGTTATTTTTTAGGAGGAACTAAAGATCAAAGGCAGATTTCTCGGGGTACTCATTAGGGACAATTAACATTTCTAGATATTCTCTATAACAGCAAATCCTCACTTTTTGAATTCAGGTTCCATTTAAAATTCATCACATTTGTCTGGAGAGAAATAAACTCCATAACAATAGCGGCTCCAATGTGCCTGGTATATCATCTGTATGGAACTGTCTGGTCCACATCAGTTGGACTCCAATTCTTAATTATCCAAAGAGGAACAAACTAGAAAACGCCATCTGCTTGCTCCTTCTCCATAAAAGTCTCTTATAGTGTAATACTGTCTGATTCTGATTAAACTCGTACTCAATAAAATGAATAAAACCCTCACATATAAACCTACTATACCTAATTCAATAACACGATTACATTCAGAGCATCCCATGGAGTAGATGGACTGACTATGCTGCACATACACTATATTGTCAAAAATATTGGGACACCTGCCTTTACACGCACATGAACTTTAATGGCATTCCAGTCTTAGTCCGTAGGGTTCAATATTAAGTTTGCCCACCCTTTGCAGCTATAACAGCTTCAACGCTTCTGGGAAGGCTGTGCACAAGGTTTAGAGTGTGTCTATGGGAATGTTTGACCATTCTTCCAAAAGCGCATTTGTGAGGTCAAGCACTGATTTGGACAAGAAGGCCTGGCTTGCAGTCTACAAACAAATCCATCCAAATGGTGTCCTCTCTGGTTGAGGTCAGGCCAGTCAAGTTCCTCCACGCCAAACTCGCTCATCCATGTCTTTATGGACCTTGCTTTGTGCACTGGTCCAAATCATTTGATGGAGGGGGGAATAAGGGTGTGGGGTTGTTTTTCAGGGGTTGGTCTTGGCCCCTTAGTTCCAGTGAAGGGAACTCTTAAGGTGTCAGCATACCAAGACATTTTAGAATTTTCATGCTTCCAACTTTGTGGGGTTGGGGACTTTAAACAAGGCGATGACAGGGTAAGGTCATACACCGCCTATCACAAGATAATTAGCCACTTCAATACCGCGCACTTTCACACCTTCTAACAATTTTCAGCTTTCTGTGCTGTCAATTTTTAAATGACAATTGCGCAGTCATGTTACACTGTACTGTATAAATTTTTATACTTTTTTTCACCACAAATAGCTTTATTTTGGTGGTATTTGAACACCTCTGCGGTTTTTATTTTTTGCTAAACGAATAAAAAAAATGATTTTTTTTTAAATAAGTTTCTTTGTTTTTTTATAAAATTTTGCAAATAAGTATGTTTTCTCCTTCACTGAAGGGCACTGATAAGCTGCACTGATGGGCACTGATAAGACGGCACTGATGAGGTGGCACCAATGAGATGGCATTGATGGGAACTGACGATGGGCACTCATAGGTGGCACTGGTGGGCACTGATAGGCGAAACTGATGGGTACTTATGGGTGGCATTTATAGACTGCACTGCTGGGCTCTGATGGGCACTGATAGGCTGCATTGATGGGCACTGAAAGGCGGCACTGATGGGCATTTATGGGCCCTAATGGCTGGCACTTGATTTCACTGATCGGCATCACTGGTAGTCACTTTTCACTGGCACCGATTGGCAGCTGCCTCGACAGTGATTGGCAAATAATTTCCCTGGTGGTCTAGAGTGGCATCCCTGGTGGTCCGGTGTGGTGGCCATCCTTCGTGGTCCTGGGCGGGCATCCGAGGGGGGGCTGTACTTATAAAAATCAGCGCAGACTTCCTTGTCAGCAGAGCAGCCGATCGGCTCTCCTCTACTTGCATCTGACAGACGCGAGTGAGGAAAAGCTGATCAACGGCTCTTCCTGTTTTCACTGTGATCAGCCGTGATTGGACAGGGCTGATCATGTGGTAAAGAGTCTCTGTCAGAGACTCTTCACCTAGATCGGAGTTACGGTGTGTCAGACTGACACCCCGCAACAACGATCACCGCAGCTTGATATCCTGAGAACCTCATATGACGTCCGGTCAGGATATCGCAAACCACTTTGCAGATGTCATTTTGCTATATGGCGGGCGGCAAGTGGTTAAAACGGGGGAATTGGGACTTTATATGAAACACACGGCTACAATCTGGTAAAATTGGTAGATATATAAAGATCACATTTATTAATTCATTTATATATATCTATATATATATATATATATATATATATATATATATATATATATATATATATATATATATTTAACCACTAGAGATCCACGCTATAGCCGAATGACGGCTACAGTGCGGACCTGCTTTGCTGGGACTAAGTCTATTGACTTCATCCCGTGCACGAGCGGCCTGCGCGACCCCTGAGGGGCGCGCGTGGCACGCTCTGTGATCATCGAGTCTATGAGACGCGCCTGATCACAGATCGGAGCAAGGGGTCGATCCCGACCCCTTACCACGTGATCAGCTGTCAGCCAATGACAGCTGATCATGTGATCACAACAGAGCCGGTAATCGGCTGTTTTTCCTCCTCGCGAGGAGAAAAAAAAAGACTATCACCAGCGGCCGTGAGAGGGACTTCAGTCCCGATCACGGCGAGCTGGAGTCAGCTCATCAGTGCCCACCTGCCCCCTGCCAGTGCCACCTATGTTTAGGAAAAAGTGCCACTCATCAGTGCCACCCATTAGTGCCCATAGTGCCACCCATTAGTGCCCATAGTGCCACCTAACAGTGCCCACAGTGCCAGCTATCAGTGCCCACAATCTGCCACAACAGTGCTGCACCTCAGTGCCACATATCCATGCCCATCAGTGCCACCTATCAGTGCCCATCAGTTTCATCTATCAGTGCCCATCAGTCCCATCTATCAGTGCCCATCCGTGCCACCCATCAGTGCCATCTTATCTGTGCCCATCTTTGCCCATCAGTGCCGCCTTATCTGTGTCCATCAGTACTGCCTTATCTGTGCCTATCGGTGCCACCTTATCTGTGCCTATTAGTGCCGCCTTAACTGTGCCTATCAGTGCCCACCAGTGCAGCCTATCAGTGCCCACCAGTGCCGCCTCATCAGAGCATTTCAATGAAGGAGAAAAATTACCTGTTTGCAAAATTTTATAACAAACTATTAAACATGTTTTTTGTTTGTTTTTTTTGTTTTTTTGCATCTTTTTTTGTTTGTTTATCAAAAAATAAAACTCCCAGCTGAAATTAAATACCACCAAAAGAAAGCTCTATTTGTGGGAAAAAAATGATAAAAATGTAATTTGGGTACAGTGTTGTATGACCGCGCAATTGTCATTCAAACTGCATCAGCGCTAAAAGCTGAAAATTGGTCTGGGCAGGAGGGGGGTTTAAGTGCCCAGTAAGCAAGTGGATATATATATATGTATATATACTGAATCATAACATAATACAAATAGATAGGGTCACATTTATTAATTCATCTATGTACACATGTTCCATCATGACATACAACAGTAATAAAAAGTAATGCTCATTGGTAGCACATTAATGATTCACAAATGTCCACATGTTCCATCACAGCATGATACAATTGTATGTAATGATGTTGATTGTGACATAAACCTCTCTTGTCTAAGCAAAGAAGAGAGCAGCGCCATCTAAGTGCAGCATTTTAATATAGGACAGACAATTTTAAACTCACAAGATTGTAGAGATTACAGCTCATGTGGAATGGTATAGGAAGTTATTCCAGGGCGGTCGGCTCCCAGGTGGATAGGCCGCTGATGTTCCCGGCTGCGCTGGTGGCTCCCAACGTTCCCTGGTTCTCAGATTCGTCTCGGGGGGCGGCTGGGCGCGTCATTTCCAGATGGTGAGAGAGTGGGGAGGAGCGCACGTTTGGAGCATTCGTTATCCTTCATCAAGCGATAGTTGTGGCCATGTTTGGAGAGGTTTTATAGCCCATTCAGCCAGGGGATGTTGATGCGGTGCCATGGCAACCACTCACGGGAAGGGCTTCTGGTTACACAATGGCCACTGGTGTGTCAGGCTGGATTGGACTGATCAAGCTCATGTGAACAAAGATGAACTTTTTTACATAGCAATGAAAATAATGCAGGGATAGAAAAGAAGGGGGGGGGGGTTGATAAAATACTTTTTTATATATAACAAGAAAGAATTAAAAATTCTATCATCTGGAAGCAGCTGAAATGGGAGATAGGTGAACTGAGGTAAAGAAAAAAGTATATAACTAAATGAGTAAAGGTTAAAAATAAAAATAAAAATGGACATGAAGATTTGAACTCTCATGCATGGACTCCCCACTATAGAGAGTAGATTAATTGCCCATTTCTGTCTATTTGAACTGATAGAGTGCACATGAACATATGTATACAATATTTCTAGTCTAACATCAAACTGTCACCATAGAGATGGATCATAATGGCCAAGAATTCATATACGTGATCTGGTGATTAGCACATCATTGTAGAGACGCAGCATCCAAAAGAGCTCTACGCGTTTTGTGGATTTATCCACTCATCAGAAGAAGATGCAAAGTGTATATAACATATCTCTTGCAAAAGGAGAATAGGTGATAAAAAAGAGACTGAACACCAAATTAGGGACCAGTGACAATAAAATAAAATAACGTGATATCTTGTAATGTTAAGTGCAGAGGCCCTAATCCAAGATGGTGCATATTATCCCACCATAGCAAGTCTGAGCTCTCGCTGGGCCACTCAAGGATATTCACAGAGTTGTCCCATAGCCACTCCTTTGTTCTTTTGGCTGTGTGCTTAGGGTGGTTGTCCTGTTGCAAGATGTAACTTTGCCCCAATCTGAGGTCATGTGCACTCCAGAGCAGGTTTTCATCAAGGATGTCTCTGTGAAGTGCTGCATCCATCTTTCTCTTGATCCTGACTAGTCTCCCATGGAAAAACATTCCCACAGCATGATGCTGCCACCACCATGCTTCACTGTAGGAATGGTATTGGCCAGGTGAAGAGCGGCGCCTGGTTTCCTCCAGCCATGACTTTTGTCATTCTGGTCAAAGAGTTACATTTTTGTTTCATCAGACCAGAGAATTTTGTCTTTCATGGTCTGAGAGTCTTTCAGGTGTCTTTTGGCAAACTCTTGGCAGGCTGTCATGTGCCTTTTACTGAGGAGTGGCTTTTGTCTAGCCACTCTACCATACAGGCCTGATTGGTGGAGTGCTGCAGAGATGGTTGTTCTTCTGGAAGGTTCTTCTCTCTCCAAAAGAGAAACGCTGGAGCTCTGTCAGAGTGACCATGGGGGTCTTGGTCACCTCCCTGACTAAGACCCTTTTCCCCCGACAATTGTGGTGCTAGCTGTGATTGGTCACAGTGATCACATAGTACAGACTTGGCCAATCACAACTAATCACAACAAAACACATCCATTTCATTCAGTAAAATGCTTGCTTTTAGTAAAGAAATTCATTGCGGGGGGGGGGCGCGTTTTCAGGCAGCGGATGTAGCTGGACCATAAAAAAAGAGAGTAATGTGGTGCTAACTCAACTACAATAAAATAGATATAAAGTGCAGAGTTCAAAGAAATATTTGTAGCAATAACTCAGTGACAGCACAGTCTACAATAAGTAGATAGATAATCATAGAAATAACAGCACTGACTACAATGAATGAATCTAAAGTGCAATATTCAAGGAAAAACTTCATCCACATGTGCAAAAAAAATACAACATCATCAAAAATATTTCAAAGTGCAAAAATCTTTAAAAGATAAAGTGCAGAAATGCTCCAAAAAGTAATAATTAGTGCAACAGTAGTGCCCATTCACAAAGATTCAGATAGACAGTTGATGGAATAAAGTGCATGTGCAGATATGAAAGAGATCCACTCCGTCCAAATGTTTCCACCAATGTTTCCACTCCATCCAAATATTTTTGATGATGTATTTTTTGCACATGTGGATGAAGTTTTTCCTTGAATATCGGACTTTAGATTCATTTATTGTGGTCAGTGCTGTTATTTCTATGAAGATTATCTTGAACACGGCACTATAGATTTTTTTATTGTAGTCTGTACTGTCACAAATTGCTACAAATATTTATTTGAACTCCGCGCTTTATATCTATTTTATTGTAGTTGAATTATGACACATTACTCTCTTTTTTATATTATATTTTGTGTGGGAACACCCTCTTATATTGGCAGCTACTCATTGGCCGGTCCATTTTCATTGTTGTTTTGCGCATTAGTTACACTTTTTCATTTTGGATGTAGCCGGACGCTTCCTCTGTCTCCTCTGCCAAAAATCCGCTTGGTTGGCATCACAATCTTTAATGCACCAGCTGTCTCTGCAGTTAGCTGAAATCAAGCGTTTCTTCCGGCAACAACGTCATTTTGAAGAGGGAGAGAACACGGGATATAGGCTTGCTGTACTTACCAAAGCACAGCAGGTATCATCCTATGTCATTGCTGTGACGGACTCCCGAGGTGTAGTCTCCCATTCCACATTAGATATTATATGTGAAATCGTGGAATAAATTATTTTATTGGATATGTTTTAAATATATATTTTTTTAATTTTCAGTCTTTTTTCATGTATTTTTTTTTCCAAAAAGATTGTAGATGCTATAACTAAGAAACAAATTAAAATACACTTTTTTTTTAACCAAAGACATGTAGCAGAATACATTTTGGCCTAAATTTATGAAGAAATTCATTTTTTTTTAATTATCAATCAATATACGCTTATTGGGATTTTTTACCAAAATATGTAGCAAATATTGATCCAAATGTATGAAGCAATTTGATTTTTAAAATTATTTGATTGGATATGTTTTTTTTTTGTAATTGTTTATTTTAAATTTTCAACATCATACAGAAGAAAATATACATGAAATATTAATATTAACATATCGAGATTGCAGGTATACTTTGATTACAGGGCATACAAAATCGAAACATATAGAGGTATAGCGATGTGATTAAAGTAGTAATTTGAGTGGGGGAGAGACAGTCACATCCCTAAAAAAAAAAATTGAAATTGAAGTGACCTTCTACTGTATCTTTAAGGGGGTTATAGACAGAAACTGTAAACACACTATTTAACCTCAAAGAGAGCTTTAAGGAAAAATAGATTTCAGACCTTCTCTCGGGGACATGTATGTATCCAGGTTTAACTAAGTAGGAGCAATCCCATCAGAGCCATATGTAGACTCATCCCATGTTGACCAAATTTTAGAAAATTTCTGCATCTTACCCTCCACTACGGCCGTCAAGTGTTCCATTCTGCGTATGTCAGCTACAGTGGTGATCAATTGCGGAAGTGTTGGTGGAGAGGTGGACAACCATAACCTGGGTATGACCCTTTTAGCAGCCAATAAGATGAAGGACAACAATCTGCGCAAGGCCTTAGAAATACCAGAGAAAGGGAGGCCTAGCAGATAATGCATGGGCGTCAGGGGAATAGGAGTGCCAGCCAGTGTTTCTAACAGATTTTGGACTTGGAGCCAGAACTGGTGGACTAGGGGGCAGTCCCAAAAAATATGGTAGTGAGAGCCGACTTCCCCACAACATCTCCAGCATTGCTTTGAAATTAACCTGTTACGGGCATGTAGAATATCTGGAGTCCTATACCAGTGCATTAGAACTTTGTATGCAGTTTCCTTGTGGGTCACACATCGAGATATTGTGGAACTGTGCTCCCATATGTTCCCCCAGTCCACCAGGGAAATATCGTGCTGTAGAATCTGAGACCATTTCCTCATGTAGTGGTGGGTGTTCACCGTCATAGGAATGGCTTCATGTAATATTGTGTAAATAGTAGAGATCAGTCGGGGTTCGTAAGGACCCTTAGCACATAGGATCTCAAAGTCTGTGGGTTTGTCCAGAGTCAGAGAAGGGGACCTGATAGAGAAAAAGTGTCTGATCTGTAAGTATGAATGTAGAAGCCTTTGGGGGATCTGGTGTTGCTTTTGCAAGGTGAGAAAAGTCAATAAATGGTGTGTCGCCGGGTTAACAAAGTGTCGGAGTTGAAAAAGTCCCGCTTGGGTCCATGGTAGCATACGATCATAGGACAGGCTATCTGGGATTTCTGGGTTAAATAGGATATTTAAAAGCGGTGGACACGGTGAGGATAGGGAAAAGCGGTCATTGCACCTTTTCCAGGTATTCAACGTGAACAACATGGGAGCTAGGCATATGTGCCGTAATTGGGGCATATGAAGGGCAGTAGAAGGCCAAAGCATATAGCAAGGATGTACCGGGGCTGTAACACTCATTTCTATTTCTGACCATCTATTTGGGGCCTTCCGGGAGGTCCAGGAGGTAAGAACTCTCAGGTGTGTGGCATAATAGTATTTAATGAAATCTGGGCCTCCCAGCCCCCCCCCCCCTATTCCTCCGAGCCAGGACCACTGTCCCTGCTAACCTGTGGGAAGCGTTATTCCAAATAAAATGGAGGCTTCTCCTTTGAAGGGATTTCAACTGTGACATAGGGATAGCCATAGGTAAAGTTTCAAACAAATATAATAACTTAGGGAGGATAGACATTTTAAGGACATTGATTCGGCCCAACAGGGATAGGGGGAGAGATGTCCAGTATGTCAGCAAGCGATTCATTTCTGAGAACATGGGGGGGAAATTGGCCTTATATAAAGTATCATACGAAGGAGTAAGGCGAACCCCCAGGTATTTAAGTGAGTGAGGACACCAGTGATAATTATACTTACTTTGGAGCGAAGATAAGAGGGCTGGGGTTATGTTTACAGGTAATGCTTCAGTTTTAGTATCATTAATTTTGAAACCCGAGAGGCTACCAAAAGTGGATAGTAGGTGGTGAAGGTGTGGTAGGGATACGTGCGGGTGGGTGAGAGTTAGGAGGACATCATCCGCGAATAAGGATATTTTATATTCTGCGTTGCGGAGGCAAACTCCTTTAATATCTGAACATTCCCGTATAGCCGCAGCTAGGGGTTCCAGACTGAGAATAAAGAGCAATGGCGATAGAGGGCAACCCTGTCTCGTACCGTTGCTAAGGGAAAACGGACGGGACAGATGGGAGGAGAGTTGTACCTGGGAAGTGGGCTTCAAATATAGGGCTCGGAGGGCATGAATAAAGGGGCCTGAAAATCCAAAGTGGTTTAGTATCGCAAACATAAATGGCCAGCTAAGGCGATCAAATGCCTTTTGGGCATCTAAACTGAGTATCAAAGCAGGGTTTTTAGTTTTTGTAAGCAGGTCTATAAGGTCAATTGTGCGGCGAGTATTGTCCCCCGCATGTCTTGTGGGAACAAAACCCACCTGGTCTCTATGGATCAATGCTGGCAGCAGTAGAGAGAGCCTGTTCGCTAGAATCTTGGTAAAGATTTTGTAATCAGAGTTCAATAGGGCTATGGGACGATAATTGTCAGGGAGGGAAGGATCCTTATCTGGTTTAAGGATAGTGGTTATGACTGCGTGTAGGAACGAGGGGTGTGGTATTGTGCCCTGGAGCAGTGAGGAGAATAGGGTCAGCAGGTGTGGGGACAGGGACTCTAGGAACGTCTTATAATAGGAGTATGGAAGGCCGTCTGGTCCTGGGGCTTTATGTGTGGGGAGATGTTTAATTACGTCAACTAGTTCGTCAGTGGAGATAGGTTGGTTTAAGGAGGAGCGTTGCTCTGGTGAAAGTTTTGGGAGGTGAATAGATAATAGGAAGGAGTCCAACCTGTCTTGTGGGAACTGATCCTGTGTGCCCGTGTTCAAGCAGTTGTAAAGTTTGTTATAATATTCTCGGAATACTCCGGACATGGTCTGAGGGCAGTGCGTTGGTGTGCCGTTTGATTGCAGTATAAAATCAGGAATGGATGAAAAGGGCCGGGGCTTAAGTTTGTGGACAAGCATCCTATGTGGTTTGTCTGCAAACTCATAGAACTTTCGCTTAGACCGTAACATTGATTTTGAAATTTTATTTGCGTCTATAGCCTTAATGCGGTTGCGAATAGTAGTTACTGCACGCAAACGATCCACCGTAGGGGAGCCTCCGCCACCTGCAGCTGGGCCACAAGCTCCACCCTCAGCTCAACAGAGTCCCGCTTCAGGCGTGAGCTGGCTGAGATGCACTCCCCCCTAAAAACTGCCTTGTGGGCCTCCCACACAGTAGATATATCTGAAATGGAGCCTACATTGAGATGGAAAAACTCCTCCAATCTCTTGAGTAGTCTATCTTTGGTTTCAGCATGTCGCAATAGAGACTCATTCAGTCTCCAGTGGCAAGTTTTAGGTGATGCGTTATGGAGCGTCACATTGAGAGTAATGGGGGTGTGATCAGACCACGTGATAGGCTCTATTTCAGAGGATATTACACTGGGTAGCAAGGGTGCAGTTAATTAGAAAGTGGTCCAGTCGGGAATACAATTTATGCGGGGGGGGGAAAAGGGTGTATTGGCGATGGGTGGGATGTTTCACTCCCCATGCATCAAAGAGATTGTGGGAGCGGATTAGTTTGCGAAAGGAGGTGGACAGTTTAAGAGTTTGGAGGGACGGGGTTTGTTGAAATAGTGCTAATCTATCCCTACCAGGGGACATACACATGTTGAAGTCCCCGCCTATGATTGCAAAAGGCTGAGAGAAGGAGCGCAGCCGATCCAATACTCTGGTGAGAAAGCCAATTTGTCCCGTATTAGGGGCATAAAAATTAGTTAAGGTAAAGGAGGTGTTCAGATGAGAACAGTTCAGGAGTATAAACCGACCTTGGAGATCTACCGTGTTTCCCCGAAAGTAAGACACTGTCTTACTTTCTTTTTATTCCCAAAAGCCCCACTATGTCTTACTTTCGGGGTATGTCTTATATTGGAAAAAAAAATTCGAATTTTTTGTTTTAACCATAAAATTAACATTTATTAACAACCTGAACAGTATTGTATTCACCACAAAACAGTTTTATAAAAGGAAGTGCCAAGAATGTCTTGTTACAACATTGCATAACATGTAAAACAATGAAAAATGGTAAGAACGAACAGTGGAATACTGGAGGATAAAACAGATTTATGTGTGATACAGTACCACCTGCTGTATTTAATCCAGTGTGACACCTGCTGATACCCACTGGGTTACATACAGCAGATGATACCCCAGTATGCCAGTGTGTATGTTTTACTGATGTATGATTAATACTGTGTGCATTACCATATTTTAAGCAGGAGGCGGCAGTGACAAGTGCAGGGGACGGCGCGGTGACGTATGGAGAGGGGGACGGCTCAGGCGTGGGCAGGAGGCGGCGCTCATTAAGATCAGAGGGAAATGGCAGACGCGGCAACGTATGGAGAGGGGGACGGTGCGGACGTGGGCAGGAGGCGGCGCGCAGCTAGATGAGAGGGAGGCAGCAATACCCCCGTGTTTCCCCGAAAGTAAGGCATATGTCTTACTTTCGGGGTACGGCTTATATTAGCCGACCCCTCTGAAACTCCCGATACGTCTTACAATCGGGGGTGTCTTACTATCGGGGAAACAGGGTAGGATCGAAGCAAGGATCCGTATAGGGCATGAACGTTTAATCAAAATGGCTACTCCAGCCTTCCCAGATGGGCTGGAGGCCATAAAAACAGTAGGGAACAGCTTGGAGGCAAATTTAAATGAGCCCTCCGGGCGGAAGTGCGTCTCCTGAACCATTATCACATCGGCCCCAGAGGATTTGAATTCCCGCAAGGCTAGCCAGCGTTTTCTTAAGGAATTCAAGCCCTTAACATTACAGGAAAATATTTTTAGAGCCATAATACATTCATGAAATAATTAGCAGATGATATTGGAATCTGGTACATGTGGTTGGAGTGCTCTGATCTAAGGAGGTCTGGAAGAGGTATATACACATCAGCATTTCCTAGTAACATAATATTGTATGTCAAGTTTACAACCTGCAGCGACATGTAAGAACCAGGACAGGTCAAAAAAGGACCTGGTAAGAACTTAAAAAAAAAAAAATAACCTGAGTAAAATATAGAGAGACAAAAACGAAGAGATAAAAAACAAAAAACATAAAACATGTATCTTGAAAGCCTGAAGGATATAAAATCTTCAGGAAGCCAAGGCAGAACACCTTGGACCTATAAAGGGACATAACAAACATTTGGAGTGGTAAACTATGTACCGCTCCCGTAAAGAATGATTAACCTCGGACTTGAACAGTGGTCAGACATACCACCATCGACTGGGAGTACAATACCAGCTGGAGGGGCCCCGCGGTGGGGGGGAGGAGGCTCATTGAGCACTACAGAAATGGGAGAGATTTAAAGATAGGGGGATGTTCCCCGTAGAGTTCCTGAAGAGGTTCGACAGGTTCCTGGAAACCAAGGGTAAGGAGGTGCAATTCGGACAGGCTCTGGAACTTCAGGTGGGTTGTTTAGGCATGTTGGGGCGTTGCGGTGTGGAGAAGCCTCTCTGATGTCTCCGACGAACTGGGGTCCAAATTGCCGTAGGGGCTTGGAGAGGTTTGGGGGCCAGAGCAGGCGGGGGGAGTTGGAAGTCCTTTTCCGGGACAGGTGGGAGGCTCAAATTGCGAATGAAGGCCTCACATTCATGCAATTCTCTGATAGAGTATTGTGTGCCATCTTTGGATGCTGACAGCCGAAAAGGGAAACCCCATCTGTAGGGGATTTGGTGTAGTTGGAGGTGTGCAGTGATTGGTCGGAGGTTGCGCCTTTTGGCCAAGGTGATGGGAGAAAGGTCGCTGAAGATCTGGATCTTAGAGCCTTTGAAATCGATGCGATTTTTATTGCGTGTGGCTGCAGTTAGAGCTTCCTTGCTGTCATAATAGTGGAAACGGACTATAACGTCCCTTGGATTGGATCCAGGAGGAGGTTTGGGGGCCAAAGATCTTTGGGCTCTGTCTAGACGCCAATCGATATCTGGTATGTGCGGAGCCAGAGTGACAAACAGATCAAGTAAGTATACCCGGAACTCCTTATCACTGACTGTCTCAGGGACTCCACGAATCCTCACGTTTGAGCGACGTTCTCTATTCTCCAAATCTTCTTGTTGGAGTTGTATTTGGGAGACTGTGTGTTTAAGAAATGCATTTTCTTCCTCCAATACGTGCATGTATTGCACATTCTCATCAAATTTAGATTCCAAAGTGGCAGTACGCTCTCCAAGCTGGTCAATCTCTCCCCTAAGCTCCTGAGCAAGCTTCCCAACCTCTTTAGCTATATTGCGTGTCAAATCATGTAGGAGTGTCTGTAGTTTCAGGTCCAGGACCGTTACCGTAATTGCTTCGGCAGGATTTGTTTGCTGGGTAGAGCCACCTTTGTGAAGAGAACTTGGTGTGGAGGGCAGGGGGTCGGTGGCCTCTAGCGGTTCTGCCAGCGTGTGTAAGGCTGGAGATTGCGATCTGTGTACGTATCGCTCCATGTCGTGTGCAGGACGGGAGGTCAATGGCGGGATAATGCCTTGATATATATTCTTTTGAAAACCAACTTTGCCCATGTAGTATCCGGAGGAGTCCGGGGGCAGCTGATAATGACCCTGTGTATGTGAGAGCTTATGAAGCGGTGCAGGGTCCCTTAGGAAAGGAGCGGTATATTAAGCCATAGTAAGACATGGTTTCAGCGTTGTTAGCCGCCCATGAGTTCTGCTAGTTTGCGCTGATTCCAACAACTGAAATTATGAAAGTCTTGGGAGAAGGGGGTATGTCTCTTTAAGGGCTTGTTGAAGAGGCTGTATAGGGAGAGCTGACTGGTGAGTAGATGACTCCCGTGGACTCACCGTAGCTGTCTGCCTTGATGGTTTCACCCAGACCAGGGGGGGGGGCCTCCTGGATTGGTCCACGGAGACTCAGAGCGGAGATGGCGGAGGCCAAGCCAGGTGTAGCCTGGAGAAGGGGCCTTAGCTGGAGCTCTAACCCATTAGGGCGGTAGACAGGCTGTTAAGAGCCTGAACCCAGGAGGAGGCCGGGCCGGAGAGAGGGATGGGGAGAGTGTCCAGTACACAGAAGGGCGAGGTCTGGGGAAAGCAAGGGCCCCCTGGGCTTAGACAGTGCCTCACCTGCAGTCCGTGGAGCTCACAGTCACCTCCTCTCCTTCAGCTGTCTTGGGATCTTGGAGTGTGGGGGGATGAGATGGCAGCTGTAGTGTCCAGGTTCCAGTGCGTAGGCCCCCTGCCAGGCGCTGGGGCAGGAAGGTGTGGGAACTAGCAGGCTTCACTGGGCCTCGCTAGGCCTCACTAGGCCGCATCCGCGGCAGACAGTCCCGGGGGCCCCACGGACCTCCAGAGGTCCCCAGTTATTGACTAGGGCAGACCAGGTGGCAAGGGGAGCCGAGCAGCCCACCAGGAGGGCCTCCGTTAGCATGCTTGAGGAGGGTGGAGGCCAGGAAGACGGCTGCGGCGTCTTCCCGCCAGGCGCTGGTGTAGTAAAGTGTGGGGACTGGCTGGCTGTACTAGGCCGCACTAGGCCGCATCCGCGGCAGACAATCCTGGCGGCCCCACGGGCCTCTGGACCTTACCGGGCATGGAGGAGGGCAGTCCGGATGATGGGGAGATCCACTGCCAGCTCCCCCGTTGAAGTGGTGGAGGAGGATGAAGGGCGGGGAAGATGGCGGCCGTGGCGGTGGCCGCGGACGGACAAGGCCGGCGTCTCTCTCCGCGGATCCCAGGCCAATCTCGTCCCAATTTTCTTCCAGGCTGAGGCAGGACAGGTGGTAGGGTGCATAGGCCGAAGAATTGGGGAAAAACGGCCGTGTATGCACCCGGATTGCTGCGGATTACACTGGGCACTCAGGAGTTCTCTGTGAACACGTCCGTCCTGGGTCACTTCCGGGTGGATATGTTTTATAACCGGAAAAAAAAAAGTATTGTCTTTTTTATTTTTTTTATTTTTTACATTTTGGTCTTTTTAAAAAAAAAATGTTTTTTCAACAAAAGTATTGTAGATGCTACAACTAAGAAACCAATTAATATACACTTTTTTTTAAATGAAGACAAGTAGCATAATACAGTTTGGCCTAAATGTATGAAGAATTTTTTTTGTAGTATTTTATTATATATGTTTTATACCTGAAAATAAAAAATATATATTTTTTTTGTATTTTTGTTTAATTGTTTTGTCAGTACTGATCAATTTTCATATATACAGTATATACCATAGATTGTAGACTCTATAACTAAGAAACCAATTAATATACTTTTTTTTATTTACCAAAGAAATGTAGCAGAATACATTTTGGCCTACATTTATGAAGATTTTTTTTAATTACTTTATTGGATATATTTTATAACTGAAAAAAAAATTGTGTTTTTTTTTTTTCATTTTCAGTCTTTTTTAATTTTTTTCAACAAAAAGATTGTAAATGCTATAAAGTAAGAAACCAATTAATATACTTTTTTTCTACCAAAGACACGTAGGAGAATACATTTTGTCCTAAATTCATGAAGAAATTAGATTTTTTAAATTATTTAATTGGATATATTTTATAACTGAAAATAAAAAAAATAGTTTTTTTTTTCATTTTCAGTCTTTTTTCATTTTTTTAACAAAAAAATTGTAAATCCTATAAGTAAGAAACTAATTAATATAAATTTTTTTGTATTTTTGCATAATTGTTTTGTCAGTACTGATCAATTTTCATATATACAGTATATACCATAGATTGCAGACTCTATAACTAAGAAACCAATTAATATACGTTTTTTTTTTATTTACCAAAGACATATAGCAGAATACATTTCATGAAGAATTTTTTTTTTATTATTTTATTGGATATCTTTTATAACTAAAAATAAATACATTTTATTTTTTTCTTTAATTTTCAGTCTTTTTTCAATTTTTTTTTTTTTTTTTGACAAAAAGATTGTAAATGCTATAAATAAGAAACCGATTAATATACCCTTTTTTTTTTTTACCAAAGACATGTAGCAGGATACATTTTGGCCTAAATGTATGAAAAAAATAAATGTATGAAAAAAATATTTTTTTTGTATTTTATTAGATGTTTTATAAGTGAAAATAATTATTATTATTATTTTTTTTTTTTTTGGTCTTTTTTCTTTTATTTGAATTCTTAGTCTTTTTTTTATTTATATAAAATAAAAAATCCAGTGGAGATTGAATACCACCAAAAGCTCTATTTGTGGGGAAAAAACTCTCTAAATTTCATTTGTATACATTGTTGCATAATGATGCAATTGAAATAGCACTGCGCTAATAGCAAAAATGATCTGGTCATGAAAGGGTTAAAACTGTTCTGACACGGTAAAAAAAAAAAAAAAAAATCCTTATCCTGGTGTGTTATCTTTGTGAATTTTGCCAATATAAGGACTGCACATTTCATGGATGGGGTTGTGTTTCTTCTAATTTGCCACACATCTGAATTTGACATTTATCAATGGGAAGTAAAACAGAAAAAAAAAACTTGTTTATTACAGAAATGTAAACCTGAACGGTTAGCTCCTCCCCTCCCCCCACAGAAAAATGACAGACAGTTGAAACCCACAAATGTACTGGCTGAGATCATGTGACCCAGCAGCCTCACATCTCTGACATGAGGATCTACAACCTGATGACTTCTCTTGGAGTGAAGACCTGTTTTTCTGAGCTCTCTGAGATTTCTTCTTCTGTGACCGTATTTTGTGATTTTCTCTGCGTTTTTAACCAGTGAAATTAGCAAAATGATGATGGAAAATATGATTCCAAAAATAAGACTAGAGCCATATAATGGCTTTCTGAAAAAAAATAGGGATACAGTCCACATAAGATCATCTGTAGTGACTCCCCCGAGCTGTGACACTAAAAACACCATGAAAAATGTTGCAGCCATTAGAAAGATCATGAAGAATGCAGCACCAGCAAGAAAGCCCGTGAAAAACGTGGCAGCGGATGTCCCATGTCTTGTGACTCCCCCGAGCTGTGACACTAGGAAGAGCATAAAAAATGTACTAGCAATTAGAAAGATAATGAAGAATGCAGCACCAGCTAGAAAGCCTATGAAAAATGTGGCAACGGAAGTCCCACCTCTTGAGACTCCCCAGTTTCAAGTAAGACCTCCACACTGACAGCCAGTCAACCTTCATATTGCACCGTCTGCTCGGAGAAGGAGGATTTGGACAGGTAAATTCTAACTTTCCCACCTATAAGGCCGCGTACACACGGGCGGACTGTTCGCCCAACTTTGTCCGCTGAACAGTGTTTGGGCGGACAGTCCGCTCGTGTGTGGGCTTTCAGCGGACAGTTTCAGCGGACAGTTGGACGGACAAGGTTTTTCGGAAATTCCGTAAAACTGTCCGCTGAAACCTTGTTTCAGCGAACAGTCCGCTCGTGTGTAGGCTTGTTCGTCAAACAAAGTTGCGCGCATGCTCAGAAAGGATTTTCACGCCGAAAGCTATAATGCAGTGTATAGGACGTCGTATTTTTCGTCCCGTCGTACGTGCCGTTCACGTCATCGTGCACGGTTTCAGCAAACTGTTCGTCCGTCGTGTGTGGCCATGTCCGTCCATGCTAAGTTTGAGCGGACTGTTTGCCGAAACTGTTGGACGGACAAAGTTGGGCGAACAGTCCGCGCGTGTGTACGCGGCCTAACTAGATTAAAAAAACAAATCCCTCCCCGGTAACTAGCCAATGAGTACCAGCCACCCAAAACTGATTAAGCTACTGGTAGACTTAATAATGGCACTTTGCCTTATGGAGGGGAGGAGCCGGGAACACAAAATGAAGAAAGCTCTGCCTGTCATAGATATCAGAAGACAGTCCGTCATCGAGCCTCGCGGCCTTCATCAATAACTACTTCTGATTCCTCCTCAATGCTAGTTACATCCTTCCCCATCCATGAAGAAATGTTCTTTCCTATAACAAAAATGATTTTTGTCTCTCATTCAGGTCTTTCTGGCAACTCATTGTCCAACCAAGAAGATCATGGCCATCAAGTCAGTGGTGAAGATATCAGATCAACGTGATGCCATTGAAACAGAGCAGAAGGTCTTGCAGATGGCGGCAGGGTGTCCGTTCCTCACTCAGCTTTACACCACTTTTCAGACCCGCCATTCTGCCTGTTTCGTTATGGAATACATCTCTGGAGGGGATCTGTTCGATTTCACCATGAACCATTTCCCTCTTGACATTTCCGTCATAAGGTAAGTCTCATCACCACAATGAATATAGAATAGAAAGCAATCTTTATAATATATGCCATTTTACAAACCAGGCTTTAGGAGTTCAGAATTCCATTGGACTCAATTAGAATGCTCAGCTACATCAGTCCACCCAGATCTGACGTAGATACTTTAGAGTAATGTCACTCCATCCCCCATAAATATATGAGGGAAACAATACACAGCAGGGGACACCGCACCTCTCCCAAGCTTAGATACTCTATACCAGGGGTCTCACACTGACAGCCCTCCAGCTGTTGCAAAACTATAAGTCCCATGAGGCATGGCAAGGCTGACAGCTACAAGCACGACTCCCATAGGCATAGGCATGATGGGACTTGTAGTTTCACAACAGCTAGGGGGCTGCTAGTTTGAGACTCCCTCCTCTATACAGTAATACCTCAGATTGCAAGTAACGCGGTTTACGAGCGTTTTCCAATGCAAGCTATTTTTTAAAAATCCTGACTCGGTTTGCGAGCATTGTTTCACATAACGAGCAGGATTCAAGCCTCTGGGGTGTGCAGTACCACATTTGACCAGATGTGACACTCTGAGCAGTTTGGAGCCGCTCGGAAAAAGTGCTCTTCGAGTGTTTCTGTATGCCTCCGGTGCCCCCCACCTCTGGTTACATGCGGTACTGCATACACTGCATACACAGTACCACTGGAACAGATTATCTGAGTTTCCATTATTTCCTATGGGGAAACTCGCTTTGATATACGAGTGCTTTGGATTACAAGCATTCTTCTGGAACTAATTATGCTTGTGATGCAAGATACCACTGTATTTTTAACCACTTGAGATCCGCGCTATAGTCAAATGATGGCTACAGCGCGGATCTCCTTTTCCGGGACTACGTCTATTGACGTCGTCCCGTGCACGAGCGACCTGCGTGCCCCCTGAGGGGCGCGCGCGGCGCGCTCTGTGATCGGCGAGTCTACGAGACTCGCCTGATCACCGATCCGTGCAAGGGGTCGATCCCGACCCCTTATCACGTGATCAGCTGTCAGCCAATGACAGCTGATCATGTGATATAACGGAGCCGGTAATCGGCTATTATTCCTCCTCGCGCTGTCAGCGCGAGGAGAGGAAAAAAAAGCCGAATACCGGCGGCTGTGATCGGGACATCAGTCCCGATCATGGCCAGCACTGCTAGTGCCCACCTGCAACCCTGTCAGTGCCCACCTGCCCCCTGCCAGTGCCACAATAAAAAAAGTAAGTGCCCCCCGTCAGTGCCACCCTGCAGTGCCCATAGTGCCACCCAGCAGTGCCCACAGTGCCACCCAGCAGTGCCCACAGTGCCACCCAGCAGTGCCACCCAGCAGTGCCCACAGTGCCATCCAGCAGTGCCACCCAGCAGTGCCCACAGTGCCACCCAGCAGTGCCCACAATCTGCCTCAAAGCTATTGTGTATGCCGGCTCTGCCTCCTGGTTAGCTGTTGGGCACAGTGGTTGTTCTTTGCTATTCCTCTTGCTTAAAGCGAGCTTAGCTACAATCTCTATAATGGACATATGAAATAGTGAACATATACAAATGTAAAAAACTACATCAAGGTTAAAGTGTTTGTAAACCCTTTTTAAAAAATCTTGAAAAAAAAAAATCCTGCAAAAAATCCTGCAAGACAAAGACATAATGAGCTAGTATGCATAGCATAGCATAGCATAGCATATGCATATGCATACCATACTAGCTCATTATGAATAACTTACCTGAGAACGAAGCCCCCGAAGCGGTCCTCCGTCTTCCTCTTCGCCGCTGCCATGGATCCCGGAGTGACTTCCGGGTCTCGTGGCTCCGGCGCTGTGATTCGCCGGAGCTGTAATGACGTCACTCCTGCGCATGGGCACGGGAGCCGACGCTTGTGGCATATCGCTGCGATCTGCGGCATGCCCCAGTGCACCTGTGCGCCGTTGTCTACGGCACATGCGCCGTAGACAGCGGTGGCTGTCTTCGGGCAAATGTCTCCTAAACCGTGCTGTGCTATATAAATGTCATATTTATTAACCACTTACAGGGCATTTTCACCCCCTTCATGCCCAGACCAATTTTCAGTGCTTTAACATTTTGAATGACAATTGCGCAGTCATGCAGCACTATACCCATATGAAATTTTGATTGTGATAGTGCAGCGGACAAATTGGACACTTTTGACACTATTTTGGGACCACTGACAATTATACAGCGATCAGTGCTATAAAAATACACTAATTACTGTATAAATGTCACTGGCAGGGAAGGGGCTAACACTAGGGGGTGATCAAAGGGTTAAATGTGTTACCTAGGGAGGGATTATAACTGTGGGGGGAAGGGACAGACTGGGGGAGGTGACCGATCAGTGTTCCTATATACAAGGAACAAACGATCTGTCTCCTCTCGTGGGCCGCAGGCCAAGCACAATAGGCCCCCGAGTAACGCGGCACGTGCCCCCTAGGAGGCCGGGAAGCCGAGGCAAGATGAGAGACGCACCTTGAGGACGTCATATTATTATACGCAGAATGGGAAGTGGTTAAAGTAGCGTTATTGCCATAGTAAGGACATACTGCTGCTTTGTAAATGCCTCCCTTAGAATACATGTTTAATGAATATATATTATTGTTTCCCCTATAAAAGGAATGTAAGTTTGTAGGAACTAAGTAACTGATTTCTCTTCTCTTTTTGGCAGGTTGTAAACGGCGAGTTCTACCAGTTTGAACCCGACTGGTTTTCAATGGGGATTGTGATATACCAGATGGCTACACGCACTCTGCCATTCTGTGACTATACCATGCATGTATACATGAGCAATGTGAGCTTCTTAAATCCTGTTTACCCCCCGGACATGGACCCACACCTGCAAGACTTCATAGAAGGAGTAAGTACAAGACATTTTCTAACTCTGAAGAGGCACAGGGAAGGTTTCTAGGCCTACTGCTGCTGCTTTATGGGTATAATGTAGGGGTGTTGCCAAGTCTGGTTGTCAGCTGGACTGTTGAGTAGTTTGGCTTCTTCATCCCATGGTGAAGATCTAATGGTAATATTACATCCTGGGGCTGAGGGCTCAGAAGATGCCACATGGGGTCAATCACTGATGTGCACATTATATGAGGTTATTAAAGCAGAACTCCAACCCATTTACTATAGTTTTGAACATAGTGGGGAGGATTAGATCACCTGCTGTCATTTTAATGTTGTCTGTGTCCCTGTTGGGGACATTTTGTTTCATATCCTGTCCTGGGGACAGAGAAAGCAACCACAACATAACAGAGGTTCTAACCCTTTACAACTCCATTCATCAAACTGCTTTTATCACCCTGTGCTGATCAATTATGTTAATGAGAAGAAAAAAAGATCTTTAAAAAAAATCGAATCCCCTTCCTTTTCTGTGGCTGTAATTCTAATTTAAGTGTCACCGCCAATCCAAAGAGCTCAGAGAGTTAGAGGTGAACTAATGGTGGCACAGCATAATGTGTACTCATTTGTTGTGCTAGAATATAATATGAATTCCATCCATGTGCCATCACTCAGCTGATCAGCACTTCAGCAGACAGACATCCAGCACCTGTACTTGGCTATATGTGTGTCTTCACATGCCAAAATAATCCAATGGGTGAAAGGACCACCCAGGAGGAGATGCACTGTAGTCAAAGTTTTTTTTTTTTCCTAAAAAGTGCAAAATGAACTCAAAATAACTCTTAATTTTTATTTTATAGCTGCTATGCAAAAATCCGAACAATAGGCTTGGAGTCGCAAGAGACATAAGACGCCATCCGTTCATGAGGCCCATCGATTGGAAGACGCTGGAACAAGGGAAAGGACGGCCGCCTTTCTCAGTAGGCTCGGTAAGTACACAAAAACTTTATAGGATGAGGTTTCAAAAAAAGATTGTTACACACTGAAAGGAGCATTGCTGTGTCCTTACAGCTAATGTAGGGGGCACAGACATATCCCAGCCTGCAGGAAAACCTCAGAGACTAATCAGTCAATATTTCATTTTCCATGGGAGAAGGAAATAAAAATGAAACTTTCTAAGCATCAGAGACAATAGGGTTGAGTTACTAAAACTGGAAAGTACAAAATCTGGTGCATCTGTGTATGATAGCCAATCGGTTTCTAACTTTTAGCTTGATTGATAAAGCTTTGACAAACAAAATGGCAGTTGATTGGTTTCCATGCAGAGATGCACCCGATTTTGGACTCCTCAGATTTAGTAAATAAATCCCAATGGTGCACAGCTGGAGGGGAGGAGTGCAATGGTGCATAATACAATCTCTGGAATGTCTAGAACATGCGTCTTCAGCCATCATGATGTGGAGGAAGGCATGGGACCAGACATGTAGTTTGCTTCTAGATTTGTATCCTATGTGCTCTCCCACTGCATGGAAAATGGATGAAGGTTCTAGGTTGTTTTCAGGATGTTGGTCAATGTTAAAGCCCACTTAAAAAAAAAAAAACTTGCAGTAGGCAAACACCATTCCCACCCTGCAACCCAAGGGTTTATTGCTTTTAAACTCTAGGGGCAGAGAAAGGAGGACCTAGCCCTAACCTCTCTGCATCATCATGTACAATACAGACCTATCAGTCCTACATTGTATGTGAGGAGGCAAGCATGTGACCGTGAGGGACCGGTTGCACAGATGGAGGCTGTCCAAAGCAAGAAATAAATTATTATACCTTATTCCTCTGTCCCTAGGCAAACATTTACCCCTCCCACAAATACTGCAAGAGGAGGTTTTAATTGTTTCTGGAATTAGGCTTTATGCAATATTCTGATATTTACTCAGGTTAGACATCTATGAATACAGAATCTCACATTTGTTTTTTCTTTTTGCAGCCCTTGGACATGGACTTGAAAATGCGATCTCGACTTCCTCCATCAATGATAGATTTACAGGCATTGGAAATTCCAGGAAGGAAAATATACATGCCTGGATTCATAAACATCAACAGGTTGTGAGCACGCCTTTCAACCTTCCAAAGACATTGATGTCATCTTCAGAGGACCCAGATGATGAAGAAAACAAGCTGAAAACCATCTGAAGACATTGTGATGTCCACCCAGCCTGCAGCTGTGTATAGTCAGCCTATGTTATGCTATGGGGCGGAGCAGCCGGGCAGTCGGGGAACACAGCCACAGGTCCTATTTTGTGTGCATTCAGGGCCACTCATCCACGCCTGCACACCTGTCAAATTAGGACCCAGACTGTGTTTGTCCAGCTGCTGCGTCCCCTTACAGGGTTGGACAGACACGATGATGAAGATTCCTCAAACTTGGACAATTCTTCTTGATGTGACAAAATACCCGGATTGGACCTATATACCGATATAGTCATGAGCGATTTGGAGAGGACAGTTCATCTGTAAAGACATTGACATCATCTTCAGAAGATCCCCATGAACAAAGATTGCTCAGTTTTGGACATTACTACTTGATATTCATCAAACAAGTAGTTTTAAACTGAAAACCATCAAAAGATATTGTGATGTCCACCCAGCCTGCAAGCTGTGTGCAGTCAGCCTATGTTATGCTATGGGACGGAGCAGCCGGGCAGTCGGGGAACACAGCCATAGGTCCTATTTTGTGTGCATTCAGGGCCACTCATCCACACCTGCACACCTGTCAAATTAGGACCCAGACTGTGTTTGTCCAGCTGCTGCGTCCCCTTACAGGGGTGGACAGACATGATGATGAAGATTTCTCATATTTGGACAATTCTTCTTGATGTGACATAACCCACAGATATATAATCCAGGGAGTAATCTGATCGCCTTCGGGGGTCAGGAAGGAATTTTTTCCCTGTTGGAGCAAATTACACCATGCTTTATCAGGGTTTTTTTCGCCTTCCTCTACATAAACTGTGGGGACTGGATTATCATACACAAAAAAAAAAAAAACTGCACTGTACAGAGGAGCCTTGACGAGGCAGTGCAGCTTTCACATACATTTGCAAATGTGTACAATGTGACTTCCTGCATGGAGATGCACGGAGCGCCTGTACCCACTGCCCTCACACTGGGTATGGATTCATATGTCTTGTGTGAATGAGGCCTTAGGACCTTACTTTACAGAGGATCCTTGGTGAAGAAGTGTGGCTTCCCCATTTGCAAATGTGTGCAACTAAGACCTCTGTTTTTTTTTTTTTATTAATTCTTTTTATTCAGTTTTTTCACACATATTTTACAAACACAAAACATAGAGGTCGAGAGGCCAACATACACTCTCTCCTCTTTGCCGCTAACATTGGAACTAACATAGTCCAACTAACCACATAGTAAAATCCCCCCCCCCCCCAGAAACTCAACCATCAGCACTAGTCAAGGATAAACATTACACCAGTCAATTGTAGTTAGAGCTCCTTTGTGTCACTTGTCCATCTAAAAACACTTGGGGATAGTTAGTAGAGCGATCATATATTCATGTAGAGCAGGTTCTTCAACATTGGCATTAAACAACTACATCAGCCAATTCCTATTAGAGAGAATATGTACTTTTGTAGGGCAGAAATTGGTTGTATCAACTCACAGAGTCCAACCATGGTTGCCATACTTTGTAGAATTTTTTCTTGCAGCCCCTAGAAATGTAGGTAGCCTTATATAGGTGAATAACTGAGTTCATCAGACCTTTCCAGTATGCTTTTGTAGGAGCATTTTCCTTTTTCCAATGTAATAGAATAGCCTTCCTAACATAGAACAGCCCTATATTAAGTAAAGTGCAGTGAGCCAAAGAAGGGACGACCTCCTCAACTAAACCAACGAGGCATACTCTTGGGGTTGTAGGGCCTGGGATACTGAGAACCTCTGCCAAGCAGGAGGTGATCATGGAACAGAAGCTCTGGATCCACGAGCAACTCCAGAAAATGTGCTCTGCATTTTCCGGTGAGGCAGAGCACCTTCAGCATTCATCTGTAACAGAGGAATATATGTGTGCCAACCTAGCTGAAGTATAGTAGATCTTATGCAGATAATTAAAATGTATAAGGTGGTCCCTAGCAGCAGTGGCGTAACTAGAACCTTCAGGGCCCCGATGCAAGTAACCATGAAGGGCCCCCCTGAACCCCAGCCAGGGCCCTTCCCTCCGAGTCCGGCAGTGGAACTCCAGGGCATGGTCACAGGTATGACCTTTGTGAGCCCTGTAGTTCCACCACTGGCATCAGTAGTTTTTTTATTATTTTTTTTTAATTTTTAGGTGCCCCATTGGGGGACTGTCCCTAGGCAGGATGGGGTCCCTGTCCCCAGAAGAAATGAGGTATTTTTCTCCAGGGCAGATGAAGTTACTGCCCCCAGGTGAGAAGGGGTCCCTGTCCCCACGTGAGAAGGGGCCCCTGTCCCCAGGGGGTAGATGGAGGGGGTAAGTAATGGTGTGTGGGAGATGGGGTCCTCTCACTCACCATGACCAAGCTGCAGGCCGCGCACTCATCCATGTTGGCCTGGGCTCCATCCAGTGTGCTGGACGGGTGATCAGCATATCTCCCAGAAAAACCTTTCATCATCTGTTTATGACGGGGAGGAGGGGGGCTGGCAGACAAGCCTGCAGTGTCCTCCGGGGAGTCGGCTCTCATAGGGCTGCACTGCATCTGTGTGCTTAAAGTTTGTTTACCCGGGAGAAGTATGCAGTGCAGTGTGGCCCGGGGGGGGGGGGGGGGGCGGGACTCTGGCTGGGGAGAACAGACATCGGACTGAGCGGCAATGCATGGAGCAGGAGAGGGGTATTCTGAGGAGCAAGCCGAGGACACAGGTCATGCTGGGAATGCACAACTAAAGAGCAGCCAGTGCGATAGTCGAGCATGGAGCTCTGCTAGTCACCCTCCACCTCCAGCCACCCGTGTGCATGGTGCACTGGTACCCCTAGCTGCCTATGCTGCTGCCGGCCATATGTAGAGGGGGCTGCATGGGCCCACTGCAGCACAGGGCCCAGTTGCGGTCGCGACTGCTGCACCCCCTATAGTTACGCCCCTGCCACCCACTCTTGTTTACTCCTGAGATGGACTAAAGACAATGGACCATGGACTATGGGATGTGTAGTGTGCATAGAGCTGCACACATGACCGCAAGTAACATGCACTGATTATTAAATGTAAGTGAGGGGGAATAGGAGAGGGAGCTTATGGAAGGCATTACAAGGAGGCAGAGAAACAATTTAGGGAAAAATAGATTACAAGGCCATTGTCACGTACCTGATGGTAGAGCCTAGAATGCAGGGAGCAGCCTCTCATATACCTCTGACTTGGGAACCCCTGGTAGAGCTGACAGGGGCTCGGGAGTACAAAGGGGCCCAAGTGCCTACTGGATAGCTGATATAGAGGGCAGGAAACAGCAGACAGCAGGGATGTGCCTTGTAGTTCCACAGCAGGATGCAGACAGCAGGCAGGATACAGCAGACATCAGGGAGGTGTCTTGTAGTCCAGCAGAAGGAGAAGACAGGCTGGGTCAAGCACAGGCGGGCAGATCAGGTACCAAAGCGAAATCCAAAGAGTAGTCAGAGTCCAAGCCGGGATCAGGGTAGGCAGCAAACAGAGTTGTCAGGAACCAGCTGAGTCAGATACGGATCAGAAGGATCAAGTAACAGGTAGCAGGGGTCTCAGTAAACGCTATAGACCGAATAGAAAGACAGCAAGGCATCAGTCTTCTTTAAATAGCATATCTTGGCGCTGTCACAAGTTCCCGCGCGTCTGTGTGCTATTGCGCATGTGCGTGCACCAAACAGCTTTCTTGCGCACAGGCATTCTTCTGACACCCAGATTGCTTGAATGTTTGCTGGAAAGCCTTTCCTGACAGCCATGAAGTAGTGTGAGTGCATGGATTGTTTTTTTTTAAAACAAGGGTAGGGTTTCATGTCACCACAGGGCAATCAAGTCATGTTCATATGGAATTTTTCCTCTTTTTGAACCTATGTCTCTTTCCTCATCAGTTATCAATCTTTTTGGTCTGTTGTGAGAGTCTCAATTAAAATATACACTATTTAACCACCAAACATGTAATATTACTCTAAATTAGGGATGAGCCGAATACCCCCCGGTTCCGTTCGCACCAGAACTTTCGAACGGACCCCAAATTTGTACGAACTTTAGAACCCCATTGAAGTCTATGGGACTCGAACGTTCGAAATTAAAAGTGCTAATTTTAACGGCTAATATGCAAGATGCTATCCTAAAAAGGGTTTGGGGACCTGGCTCCTGCCCCAGGGGACATGGGTCAATGCCTAAAATGTTTTTAAAAATGTCCCTTTTGGCGGGAGCACTGATTTTAATGACGATTAAAGTGAAAAAAAAAAAGTTAAATATTCCTTTAAATATCATGCCTGGGGGGTGTCTGTAGTATGCCTGTGAAGTGCCACGTGTTTCCCGTGTTTAGAACAGTCCCTGCACAAAATGACATTTAACGGAAATAACATCATTTAAAACTGCTTGCGGCTTTAATGTTATATCTGGTTCCTGCAATATGGTTGAAAATCATTGAGAAAAATGGCATGGGTAGCCCTCCCTGCCCATTACCAGCCCCTTTGGGTCTTGTACGCATATTAAGGGGAACCCCTTACCCATATTAAAAAAAGGAAATGCGTGTGGCCCCCAGGCCCTATATACTCAGAACAGCAGTATACAGGCGGTGCAAACAAGACAGGGACTGTGTAGGTTTGTTGTGTTAAAGCGGGAGTCCACCGGGACTCCGCGTTTTTTTTTTTTTTAAAAGCCAGCAGCTACAAATACTGCAGCTGCTGACTTTTAAAATAGTGACACTTACCTGTCCAGCGCGCCCGCGATGTCGGCACCCGAAGCCGATCGCTAGGTCGTCTGTCAGGTCCTGCCGCCGCCATCTTGGGTATGGGAATCAGGAAATGGAGCCTTTCGGCTTCATTTCCCGGTTCCCTACTGCGCATGCGCGAGCCGCGCGGCGCAATCCGGACGGTCCCCGCTGCCTCTGGGAACTGTGTGTTTCCCAGCAGGCAGCGGGGCCATTGCGCAAAGGGGCGGGCAGTATCGGAAAGGGGCGTAATCTACGCCCCTTTTTGCAGACAGCTATCCCGGAAGTGGGTGCAGTTACCTGGATTATCCAGGTAACTGCACCCCCCTCCCCCCTCCCCCCTGAAAGGTGCCAATTGTGGCGCCGGAGGGGGGGGGGATTCCGATGAGCGGAGGTCCATTTTAGGGTGGACCTCCGCTTTAAGTTGAATCTGTTTGTAATTTTCAACTGGTACATTTTTAAAGTGTAGCTCCAGTCAAAAAAACTATTTTTAAGCTTTTTGGAAAACATAGGGAAGGGTTATCACCCCTGTATAATTTGTACATCTTTTTTTATCTCACTTGCTGTTGTCTCCTTCCGTTTGCAAGTAGGAGATGTTTGTAAGTTGGATGTTTGAAAGTAGGGGCCTGCCCTATATGCTCTGCAGAAATGGCGGAACAAGGTGTTGGTTTTGCCACAACATTGTAAGCCCTCAAAGTGACTCTTGGTGGGCGCTGGAGCGCCCTGCTGTGAACGATTATATCAAGAATTGTAATTACATGCCATTGTTGAACAGTGGTAGAAAAATTGACCTTTGGTGGTTGTGGTGCTGGTGCCACAACACTATAAGTCCTCACAGTTACTCTGGGTGGGCACAGGAAGGGGCCCTCCTGTGAAATATTATATCAAGAATTGTAATTACATGTCCCTGTTAAACAGGGGCAGAAAAATTGGGCCTTAGGCACTGGTGCTGGTGCCACGACACTGCAACCTCTCCCATATACTCTAGTTTTATTGCAGGAATTAGCCCTGCTGCAAAGCATTGCATCAAAAATTGTAATTAAACGCCCCTGTTAAACAGGGGCAGAAAAATTGGGCCTTAGGCACTGGTGCTGGTGCCACCACACTGCAACCTCTCCCATATACTCTAGTTTTAGTGCAGGAATTAGCCCTGCTGCAAAGCATTGCATCAAAATTTTTAATTAAACACCCCTGTTAAACAGGGACTGAAAATTGGGCTGATGGCATCACCCAGAACCAGAAATGTTCTTCCAACATATCAGCGGAGGAGGAAGAGGATAGACAATAAACATAACAGGACAGTCACTCAGCATCAGCATAGGCAGTCTTGAAGGGATGTGATATTTCAAAAAAATTATTCGGTTACATCAGCTTCAGGTGCTTGGTAGCTGTGGGTGATCCAAGACTGATTCATCTTGATGAAGGTCAGTCGATCAACTGATTCGGTGGACAGGCGCACCCTGTGATCGGTAACAAAGCCACCAGCAGCATTGAAGGTGCGTTCCGAAAGAACGCTGGATGCAGGACAGGCCAGTAGCTTAATTGCATACTGTGCAAGCTCTGGCCAGTGATCCATCCTCAAGACCCAGTAAGCCAGAGGATTTTCGGTGGGAAAGGTGTCCAAGTCTGACCTTGCCCCTAGGTATTCCTGCACCATGTAAATCAGACGCTGGCGATGGTTGCTGGAACCGATCATACCTTGGGGCTGCGGACTAAAAAATTGTCTGAAAGCATCAGTCAGATGGCCACCTTCTCCACCGCTCCTTCTGACCGATGCCTCAGCAACATGTTGTCCAGGACCAGGAGTTTGTAACCTCCCAGTCTCTGGGAACGCGTTGCACAGACCTTTCTGCAAGGCCTCCCGGAGATGTCTCATCCTCTGCTCCCTCTGCGATGGCAAGATAAGGTCGGCAACCTTACCCTTGTACCGTGGATCAAGGAGAGTGGCCAGCCAGTAATGGTCCCTCTCCTTGATCTGAAGAATACGAGGATCCTTCCGCAGGCTTTGCAGGATCAGGGAGGCCATGCAGCGTAGGTTAGCTGAGGCATTCGGTCCGGAGTCCTCTGGGTCACTAAGGACAGCATGATCCGCAGCTACCTCCTCCCAGCCACGTACAAGTCCACGTGTTTCTTGGGACTGTAAATCATCCCTACAAGACTGCTGCTGCTGATGCTGAGTGCCAGCCTCCACCTCCATGCTGACACAATCATCCTCCTCCTCCTCCTCTTCATCCTCTTCCTGTGTGATGGGTGGCACAGCAGGAACACTGTCTGGATAAAGGGGGCCTTGAGAGGCAAGGAAGTCCTCCTCTTCCTGCCTCTGTTCTGCCTCAAGTGCCCTGTCCATTATTCCATGCAGCGTATGCTCCAAGAGGTGGACAAGAGGTACAGTGTCACTGATGCATGCACTGTCACTGCTCACCATCCTTGTGGCCTCCTCAAATGGTAACAGGACAGTGCATGCATCCCTGATCATGCCCCACTGGCGTGGTGAGAAAAAACCGAGCTCCCCTGACCCTGTCCTGGTGCCGTAGTCACACAGGTACTCACTGATGGCCCTCTGCTGCGTGTGCAGCCGCTGCAGCGTGGCCAACGTTGAGTTCCACCTGGTGGGCATGTCACATATAAGGCGGTTCTTGGGCAGGTTCAACTCCTTTTGGAGCTCAGCCAGCCGAGCACAGGCATTAAATGATCGGCCGAAATGCACACAGACTTTCCTGGCCTGCTTCAGGGCATCCTGTAAGCCCAGGTACCTGCCCAAGAACCGCTGCACCACCAGGTTAAGGACGTGAGCTACACAGGGGACATGGGTCAGTTGTCCCTGTCGGAGGGCGGAGAGGAGGTTGGTGCCATTGTCGCAAACCACCATTCCTGGCTTAAGCTGGCGTGGCGTCAACCACCTCTCGGCCTGCCCCTGCCGAGCTGACAAAACATCCGCCCCAGTGTGGCTCTTGTCCCCCAAACAAACCAGCGTAAGCACGGCATGGCATTGTTTTGCCTGCGTACTTGCGTAGCCCCTGGAACACCTATTGAGCACCGCTGGTTCTGAGGACAGAGCACTGGAAGAGGCCATGGAGGAAGAAGAAGAGGAGGGGGTGGAGGAGAGAGGTGTGTCACAACCAATAGTAGCATTTTGGAGGTGTGGTGGCGGAACAACCTCCAACACTACTGCACATTGTCCTGCATCCTTCCCAGCTGCCAGAAGAGTGACCCAATGGGCCGTGAAAGACAGGTAACGTCCCTGTCCATGCCTGCTGGACCATGAGTCAGCGGTAATATGCACCTTACCGCTGACCGCCCTGTCCAGCGAGGCAAGGATATTGCCTTCCACATGCAGGTAGAGAGCCGAAATCGCCTTACGTGAGAAAAAGTGGCGTTTGGGGACCTGCCACTGAGGAACCGCACATTGTACAAACTCACGGAAGGGGGCCGAGTCTACCAACTGAAAAGGCAGCAGTTGAAGTGCTAGCAATTTAGCCAAGCTAGCATTCAACCGCTGGGCATGTGGATGGCTGGGAGTGAACTTCTTTCGCCGGTCCAGCAGCTGGGGCAGGGACATTTGCCTGCTATAATCGGACGTGGGTGTACCGCTAGCAGAGTGCCCGGAAGCACTTGGCTGTGACACACCTAATTCTACACCTTCATTCCTCTCAGAGCAGGTTTCAGAGAGGACTGAAAGTCTAGTGGGGTTGGAGATGCCAGCTGATGAGGAGCAAGGAGAGGTCCGCTTTGTTCTTTGGTGTGGGTCTTTGAGGTATGCTTGCCAACGAGCTGCATGGCAGGTCAACATATGTCTGGTCAAGCATGTGGTGCCCAAGCGGCTGATGTTTTGGCCACGCGAGATACGCTTGAGACATATGTTGCAAATAGCAGCGGTGCGATCTGATGCACTCGTCTCAAAAAAGGCCCACACCAAAGAACTTTTAGAATAACACACAGAGGCAGCGCCCTGCACAGGCGGAGCTCTGCGGTGCAATTCAGTCGGTGTGCTGCCCCTAAGCTGGCCCCCGGAGGGCATCCTGCCTCGTTGGACATGTGCCTCCTCCTCCTCTCTCCTACCAGGCACCCACGTGGAGTCAGTGCCCTCATCATCCCCTCCCTCTTCATCGCTGGAGCAAACCTGGCAGTATGCTGCAGCTTGTGGAACATGACTGCCAGATTGCTGTCCTTCTTGAGCATCCCCTCTCTCTGCATTCACGCTACTGCCTTCCTCTAGCTGAGTATCATCATCAGAGCCTACAAAACACTGGGCATCCTCCTGGAGCATGTACCCAACACTTTGCTCAAAGAGTTCAGGAGACTCCTCAGGAGGACGTGGTGGGTCTAGGGAAGGAGTCACTGACGATGACATTGAGACGAGGGAATACGATGCGTTGGCAGCTGCTTTGCTAGTACCCTGAGACTGGGTGAGAGAGGATGAGGAGGATGAAGAGGGCTTGGTCATCCACTCTACCAAGTCGTTGGCATGTTGCGGCTCAACATGTCCAGCTGCCGAAAAGAAGGACAAGCGTGTCCCATGGCCACGTTCTGATGATGACGATGCACCGCGTCCACGACCAGCACTGTTGTCTCTAGACACAGAGCCTGCTTGCCCTCTTTTATCGGCTCGCGCCTGTCTGCCTCTCCTTGCTGGCCTTCCAGACATGGTAATGGTCTGAAGGGAGTTGGGTAAAACAGCAGTTGGGTAGTGTATATTGTGCTGGAGGCACACAACACCCACTAACTCCTGCAGATGCCTTTATTATAGAACACCAGAGATAAAGGGGTATACTGTAATGGAGTCACACAACACCCACTAAGCCCTGCAGATGGCACTATTAGAGAACAGCAATAAAGGGTAGATACAGGTGTATATTGTGCTGGAGACACACAACACCCACTAACTCCTGCAGATGCCTTTATTATAGAACACCAGAGATAAAGGGGTATACTGTAATGGAGTCACACAACACCCACTAAGCCCTGCAGATGGCTCTATTAGAGAACAGCAATAAAGGGTAGATACAGGTGTATATTGTGCTGGAGGCACAAAACACCCACTAACTCCTGCAGATGCCTTTATTATAGAACACCAGAGATAAAGGGGTATATACAGATGTAGTTGGGAAAAACAGCAATTGGGTAGTGTATATTGTGCTGGAGGCACACACAACTTCCAATAACTCCTGCAGATGGCAGATGGCTCAAATAGAGAAGAGCTATGTAGGTGGATATAGCGGTGTATACTGGGTTCAGAGCACGCACAAGCTCCTACCGCTGACTGCAAGCTCTGTAACTGTGGGGGATGTTCTGATGGAGAAATTAAATGTACAGTTGTTAGGTGGGGGCCAGATAGGCTTCTCTGAAGAGATGAGTTTTCATTGATCATCTGAAAGTGGACAAAGTAGGAGAAAGTCGGACAGATTGGGGTAGAGCATTCCAGAGGATGGGAGAGGCTCTGGAGTAGTCCTGAAGACGAGCATGGGATGAGGTGACAAGATAGTTAGAGAGCAGGAGGTCCTGGGAGGAGCACGATTAGGTTGTTTTTTGAGACAAGGTTAGTGATGTAGCTGGGGGCCAGGTTGTGGAGGGCTTTGTAAGTTATTGTTAGTATCTTGAATTTAATTTGTGGGTGGAGTGGCAGCCAATGGAGGGATTGACAGAGGGATATAAAAGACGTTGAGCAGTTTGTGAGATGGATGAACCTGACAGAAACATTCATGATGAACTGAAGTGGGGATAGCCTATTTAGAGGTAAGCCAATGAGGAGGGAGTTCCAGTAGTCAAAGCGGGAGATGATCAGGGAGTGGATTAGAAGCTTTGTGGTGACATTGGTTAGGAAGGGGCTTATCTTGGATATGTTATGCAGGTTAAGGTGGCAAATTTTGGATAGCGATTGGATATTGGGCCGAAAGGTTAGTTCAGAGTCCAGGATTACACCTAGGACCTTGGCATGGGGGGACAAGTTAATAGTTGAGTCTTTGATATTGACAAAGAAATCAGGGAAAGTGGCACCTGGAGGAGGAAATATCATGAGCTTGGTTTTGGATAGGTTGAGTTTGAGCAAGTGATGTGACATCCAGGCTGATATGTCTGCTAGTAAGTTGGTGATGCGTGAGGGGACGGTTGGAGAGAGCTGGGGGGGTGGAGAGATAGATTTGGGTGTCATCAGCGTAGAGATGATATTGAAAACCATGGGAGGTTATCAACTGACCTAGGAAGGTGGTGTAGATTGACAAAAGGAGAGGTCCAAGAACAGAACCTTGGGGGACCTCGACAGAGAAAGGAAGTGGAGAGGAGGAAGTAGAGGTGTAAGTGACACTGAAGGAGCGGTGGGATAGGTAGGATGAGAACCAGCGAAGACTACAGTCACAGAGACCAAAGGAGTGGAGTTTTTTGAGGAGGAGGGGGTGGTCCACTGTGTCAAAGGCAGCAGATAGGTCCAGGAGAAGTAGTACAGAATAATGCCCATTGGTTTTAGCTGTTAGTAATTCATTTGTGAGTTTAAGGAGAGCAGTTTTCGTGAAGTGTTGAGGGCGAAATCCGGACTGAAGGAGATCAAGAAGTTTGTTCAGGGTCAAATGGTCACTCAGTCAGTTGTAGACCAGTCTTTCAAGAAGTTTGGAGGAGAAGGCGAGTAAGGAGATGGGGCATAGGTTTTTAAGATTGGTGGAGTCCAGTGAGGACTTTTTAAGTATGGGGGTGACTAGCGTATGTTTTAGAGAGTTTGAGAAGATGCTACAGGAGAGGGAGAGTTTGAAAATGTCAGTTAGAGTGTATAATCGAGTCAGAGGGTGAGTGTAGCATTTGCGAGGGAGCAGGATCCAGGGGGCAGGTGGTTAGACGAGTCTGAGATAAAAGTTTAGCAACCTCATTCATGCTAGCAGGGTTGGATGAAGGAAGTAATGATTGTATCTGTGGACATAGGGTGTTGAGTGGGGGAGGTTTCTGCGCATTAAATTGTATCGATCTTATTTTTGAAGTGATTGTCAATCTCCTGGGCAGTAAGTGAATTAGAGGGTGGAGGCAGAGGAGGACAGAGTAGAGTGTTCAAGGTAGAGAAGAGTTGACGTGGACTGGATGAGAGGATGTTAATTAGTGTGATAAAATAGGTCTGTTTGGCAGTGTGGAGGCAGGGATAGTATTTTAGGAGGGCAGATTTATATTGTTTGAAGTCTTCCTGGAACTTAGTCTTATGCCGCAGGGGCTTAAGAGCGCGGCTACGTTTTCTGAGACTTCAGGTGTTGTCTGTTTGCTAGGGTTGAAGCAGTCGTGACCTGATTCTGCATGTAGTGAGGGAGGCAAGCTTGTCTAGGGAGGAAGACAGTGAGCTGTTGTAGATGAAAGTGGCTAGGTTGGAGCAGGACAGGGATGAGATTGTCTTATAGAGGTGATCAGTAGCATAGTAGAGAAGAGAAGGGTTAAGGTGGCGAAGGTTTCTACGTGTAACTGTTAAGTGGTTGGAGGGAAAGGAGGTGGAAGACAGGAAGTGAGCAAAACGAATAAGGTGGTGATCAGAGAAAGGGAGAGGATTGTTGGAGAGCTTGCACAGAGAACACAAGGTCAAGGGTGTTGACGTTGGAGTGAGTAGGAGCCCGTATCCATTGCTCCAGGTCAAGAGATGAGGTTAGGCTGAAAAGTTTAGAAGAAATAGTCGTGCTAATGTTAACTGGGATGTAGAAGTCACCGAGCATAATTGTGGGGATTTAAGAAGAGATAAAGTAGGGTAGCTAGGCAGAGAATTCATCAAGGAAGGTTGATACTGGTCCAGACGATGACAGCAATTCTCAGAGAAATAGGAGAGAATAGACAAATGCAATGTGCCTCAAAAGAGGAGAGTGTCAGAGAGGGAGTTGGGTGAAGTATCTGATAGGTGCTGCACGGGGCTAGAAGGATTCCCACTCCACCTCGCTTCCTTCCACTTGGTTTGGGGGAGTGAGTCCAGAGAAGGCCATCATGGGAGAGGGAAGCAGGAGAAGTAGTATCTTATTCATGAAGCCTGGTTTCGGTAATGGCAAGTAGCTTAAAGGAATTTGTGATAAAAAAGAGGTCGCGGAGGGCAGAGTGTTTGTTACAGACAGAGCATGCAATCCAGGGCACAGGAGAAGGGGAGGCTGGTTTTAGGAAGAAGAGGAATATAGACTAAGTTCTGTGGGTTGCAGCTGCTCCCAGAGGGTGAGGGGAGCATCGGGCAAAGACAGATGTTGGAGGACCAGGATTTGGGGATATATCACCAGAGGTTAGGAGAAGCAGGAGGGTGAGGAAGATGATGTGGGAGTGTGATTTATATGAAGGGCATGCCTCAGAGTACTGGAGGTTTTATCAGTATATGGATGCAGAATGAGCAAGAGTTGGTAGGAGCAGTAATAGGGAGAGGACAGAAGGCAGGTTATAAGCAGTGGAACTAGAATCCTGTCAGGGCTGCGCTCTGAGCAAGAGTTGGTAGGAGCAGTAATAGGGAGAGGACAGAAGGCAGGGTATAAGCAGTGGGACTAGAATACTGTCAGGGCTGCGCTCAGCCCTTCCTTCTCAGAGCTGGCAGCTCACCTGCAAGCTCCTATCTCTCCACAGTTACTATGTTGTTTATGATATCCTGCTCGTCAGTCCTGCCTACTTAAGCCATCCAGCCCTAAGGATCTCTGCCTTTGCCTTGGTAAACATCACAGAGCCTCTCCTGCGTTCCTGTTTAAAGACTTGCTTTGCTGACATCCATTTTGACTCCAGATCCTGCTTGCTGTTCCACTACATTGATCCTTGACATCGGGCTTGGCTGACTGTCTGTCCTGGTTATTGAACTTTGGCTCTGTTTTGATTACGTTTGTTCTTTTTTACTTTTATTATTAAACAAGTGTGATTTAACTGTACTTCTGTCTCAGTCTGATTTCATGGTTTATGACAAATCCATCTCTTCCCCTATTAAAAGCAGCACATACAGTACACATAAACGCTGGCTAGGCACACAGTTAGCCCTTTGATCACCCTAGATGTCTAACCCATTCCTAGCCAGTGTCATAGACATATTTTTAGCACTGACCATTGTATTAGTGTCACTGGTTCCCGCAAAGTGTCAAAAGTGTTAGAGTCTAATTGCCGTTGCAATACCACAGTCCCGCTATAAGTCGCTGATCACTGCCATAACTAGTGAACAAAAGATGATTAAATTAAAATTCTTTAAATATATCCCATAATTTGTAGATGCTATAACGTTCACGTAAACCAATCAATATACACACTGGGATTTTCTTTCTAAAAAACACGTAGCAAAATATATATTGCCCTAAATTTATGAAGAAATTTGATTTGTTTAAATTTTTTTATTGGATATGTTTTATAGCAGAAAGCAAAAAATATAGTTTTTATTTCAAAATTGTCAGCATTTTTCTGTTTATAGCACAAAAGTTTAAAACTCAGAGGTGATCAAAAGTAGGCTCTATTTTTGGCAAAAATTGCCATACATTTTATTTGGGTACAGCATTGCATGACCACGCAATCCTCAATTAAACTAATACAGTGCCGTATTGCAAAAAGTGGCCTTTTCAGGAGGTGCAGTAAATTTTCCAGAGGTTTATATTGTCTGTTCTCTTTCTGTATGTGAATGATGGCACTGTAATTATTTTAATAAAAAAAGAATATCTAAGTACCCTTTTCCTAATTAATACACAGCTGTCACATGACACAGCTCTTTCCAAGCCTGTCTGCAGGGAAACATAACCAGGAGGAGCTTCTAGTCCTCTACTGCTGGTCACATGTTAAAATAAAACAAAACAGCCTTTGGAATATTGAGTAAAATAAATAATTAATATCAATAAACTGTTTTAAATTGTGATACAAATATATATTTGAAATCAAATATATTTTTTTTTTTTTTTAACAATAACTCCCTCCAGCCTGTGTCTTAGAGCAACAGGGAGGTGAACCCTCCATCAGTCTACATGTAAAATCCCACAACCATTGTGTTTAGCTGGTAAAAGGGCAAGGAAGAAGAGAAGGGATGGAGTGGATTGTCATTTACCACTGTGTATACAACCACATGTATGACTCTATAGTCACATGGACTGTTCAGATGTGATAGGGAGGAAATGCTCGGCATAGACATTCACTGAAAACTGAACATGTGCAGAAACTGCCAACACTGCTCTGCAGAATCCCCAACTGCATTGGGGACATGGTCAAAAGGGGGGAGAATTGCAGGATCAATCAGGATTTTTGCAAAATACAGAAAACAAATCCCATAGTGAGTATGAACATCATGTAATACAGCATTTATTGATAGTTTTTTTTTATAATGTGGGTTTAATGACACTTTAATTCCTGTTCGGGTGCAAAGTGTAGCCTCCATGGATCTGACTTGTTTTTACAGCACATCCCACAGATACTGGATTGGATTGAAATCTGGAGAATTTGGGGGCCATGTCAATACCTCAAACTCGTTGTTGATTTTCTCATGCCATTCCTGAACTATTTTTGTAGAGTGGCATGGAGCAATATCCTGGCGAAAGAGGCCATTGTCATCAGGGAATACCATTTTCATGAGGAGATGCACTTGTTCAGCAACAATGTTTAGGTACTTGGTACACGCCAAGTGATATCTACATGAATGACAGGACCCAAGGTTTTCCAGCAGAACATTGCTCAAAGCACCACACTGCCTCCTCCGGCTTGCCTTCTTCCCATACTGCTTCCTGGTGCCACTGACAAGTGCACCCTCGTGCGATGCTGTACCCAAACAACATTCTTTCTTTCCACAAAGAGAGCTTTCCTTTGGTGGTATTTGATCACCTCTGCATTTTTTATTTTTTGCGCTATAAAGAAAAAAAACAAGTTAAAAAATAAAAACCATATTTTTTAGTTTTTGCTATAATAAATATCCCAAAAAAGTAAGAAAAAAAATATCTTCAACAGTTTAGGCCGATATATATTTTTCTACATATTTTTGGTTAAAAAAAAATCACAATAAGCGTATATTGATTAGTTTGTGTGAAAGTTATTGCATCTACAAAATAGGGGATATATTTATGGCATTTTTTTTTTCTTTTTGCCAGTAATAGCAGCGATCTTTATCGGGACTGCACCATTGAGGCAGACAGATCAGACACTTTTGACACCATTGATATTTATACAGCAATCAGAGCTAAAAATAGCCACCGATTACTGTATAAATGTCACTGGTAGGGAAGGGGTTAACACTAGGGGGCGATCAAGGGGTTAAATGTGTTCCCTCATGTGTGTTCTAACTGTGGGGGGGATGGGAGTGACCAGAGGAGGAGACATATCGCTGTTCCTAACTAATAGGAACACACGATCTGTCTCTCCTCTAGTGACGGAACCGAATTTGTGTGTTTACACACACAAATCCCTGTTCTGTCTCTTGTGCCCACGATCACGGGTGACTGGCACGTGCTTGCCTGCTAAGGCTCTTAAAGGAGCCAACATACCTGTACATCGATTTGTGCAGGGCTGCCAGCCTGCCGATGTATATGTACATGTGCAGACGGCAAGTGCTTAAAGGTGCCCCTACAAAAAAAATACAAATACTGCAGCTGCTGACTTTTAATAATCGGACACTTACCTGTCCCAGGGTCCAGCGATGCAGGGGAACGAAGCCCCCCCTCATTCCCCGCTCCGCTCACGGCGCCGTCATTCGTACTGTGGGCACCTGGCTGTGGCTTCACAGCCGGGCACCCACTGCGCACGTGCGAGCTGCGCAGGGCACCGTGATACGCCACACAGTCATCTGGGACACGTGACAGGTCCCAGATGACTGTGCGGCGTGAGGGGAAGTGATGTCACCAGCCCGGGAAAGGAAGAAGGCAGACTATGAGGGACCCCCTAGCAACAGGTATCTAGAGGTGAGTAAAAAATATTTTTTTTTCCCAATTATTTTTATTTATTTTTTAAGAATTTTAAACACTTAATTGAACAAGTTGAAGTTACAAGCTTATTGGCTACCATGCACAGCTGCACCAGATTTTGCACTCACTGGTTTTAGTAAATCAACCCCAATGTGTTTAATTGCTGCCTAATATATCCCATGGACTTTTGGATTCTATTGTAACGTGATAATCAATGTTATTCACTTAACCTTTCAGAGGTCATAAAGTTATGGCTGATCTGCGCATCTTCCAAGTATAGGTTGGCATCTAGAATCCATGGGCACAGTTTCAAATTATACCAAGTTGCAGAGTTAGGTAATTTCTTTCTGCCCTCACCTATATCCGTTTATTCCTCTCTTTAATAAGATTGAAGAGCAAGCTCTAATTTTTCACTGCATTGCCTGTAATTGCATTTCCCGAGTATTTGAAAAGAGTGACAAAAAGTCTATTAATCTATTGCGTGCCAAGGGAAAGGATGTGAAGTTTAAACCGCAGCATGAACCATGCAACACTTTATTGCGAGATATACAGACAGACAGATGCCTTAAAAGAATAGACACGGGACCTTCTATTTACGACGTATGCAAGTTTTTTTCTTTAATTACATTTGTCTAATTCCACAGAAAACATATTATCATTATTAATATTGTTATGTCTGTATTTTTCTTAAAATATCTTTTTGTATATGTGTTCTGTTAATCATGTATTAGCTTTAGTACAGTAAATACATTCTAGGGAGTTGTGTAAGGGTATTTTTAATTTAATTACAGTGGGCAGTTAGAAGAGGAAGTGGACAGAAGAAACATTAATTTTTCTTAAATATGTTAGAACACAATCAACTAATATATGAACATAAAATGTACAACTGATACACTCGGGCACCATTTTCAAATAGAAAACTACTGTATGTAGCGGTACCCCCATAGGGGCTGCTGGTGATTTTAGTCCATCTCCCACCCTGCAAGGCCAGGTACACAAATTTCCAGACACGCTTCAGTCAATAATCAAGCCTTATACTTTGTTTTTGTGTTTTTTTTTATTGAGGGGCTATAACTGGGATGGGGATAGGGTGCATTTGGGATGCCCACTTGATTGAAGATAGGAAATTAGGGACTTAAAACAATATACACCACGGGTATATACAGCCTGTTCTCTTTACCTCCAGCACATACACTTGCTTGCAGACTATTACTCCCAAGACCAGCTAGCACTGTAGTTGAGGCCTGACACTGGCTCAGTCAGGCCCAAAGCAAACCATGGTGTAGCATATGTAACAACTATTTCCAGTACCACCATTTCAGGCCCTGCCAGCCCTCTTGGCTGCCGCTGCCTCTTTCCACTGCCTGTGCCACCATAGTCCTCCTGACTGGCTCTGCACCCATTCCAGACTGCTCCATCCCAGTCCGCTCAACCAAGCCTCCAAGTCCTCCTGACTGTGTGTCACTCACCAGCCCTCTTGGCTGTTTCTTGTTCCTCCTGGAGACTTGCCTGGCAGTGTTCGCCCGCTGTACCGGATGGGTATCTTGATCCCTGAAAGGCATGGGTCATCTCTGCTGAGCTGAGTACTGCTGGGTAGGGTCCCTGGACTAAATAGTAGTGGACCATGTGGCTGTCTCTGCTCCTGGCTCCCCTCAGGCGTCCTCACTTCTCTGTCTCCAGGCAACACTCTCCTGGCAGTCTCTGGAAAAGCTTGACTTTCTCTCCATCTGATGCTGCCAGAGTATCCCTCTCTCAGTCTCCTCAGTCTCAGCGGTTTTCCTCACACCTTTCACCTCACCACACTCTCTCTCTCCCCCTCTCTCTCCTCAGACCACTCTCCTTATTCTCCTCACAGACACTTTTCCCGGGTTTCAGGATATCCCTCCTCCTCTGTTGAGGCACACAGTCCCTGGTGTCAGCGTGTGTCTCTCTCCTCACTCTGGCACCTCAGTTCCTTTCCCTCACACACTCCCCTCTCTTCACTGTTAAGTGTCACTGTATCCCAGGACTTTTTGAGCTTTGGTATCTCACTCTTTTTTAAGCAATCCCTCTCCTCTGTCTCCTGTCAGCACTCTCTCTTTCTTTTACCTCAGTACTCCCATCTCTCACTCCTCAGCACTTCCTGAAACCCTTTTTCCCAGTGTTCTCCAACTCTCTCAGTTTTCTGGAAGGACCAGTCAGCATCTTGTGGCCAAAAGGAGAAATTGCATTACAATATGCTACAGCCTACTACACTTACAAAAAACATCAAAGCTTCAAAGCTGAACAAATCTCTAGGCAGAGATTATGGCAATCAGCACTTTGATCCAGAACTTGTGAAATCCCTGACCTTGAACAAGTTGTAACGGAAAGTGAACAGGAACCTTTTTCCTCAGTACCTGGAATGTTCTCTGTCCCCTTGGCAGTACTGGAAAAAGCATGGATTCATTAGTGTCCTTCACAACCCAGCAACCAGGCACTTCTTAGGATGCCAGCTTGTTGGCTCTCCTCCAAAGAGTTCTTCCCCGGTCGTTTACACAAGCTGCGGTGCCCCTCCAAGCCGAGAGCACACCTGGATGCCTTGAATCCTCCCTTAGTTACTGTGCCTCAGACCAGCCGGTTCCGAGACTTGGGCACAGACGGATCCTCCCCCCAGACCAGGTGGGTCTATTGGGGCCAAACAACCGAAGCATGTTGCTGAGCGACACACGCTCCTGTGACTGGGAACCCTCGCGGGGCTACCCCGGTCCAGACTCAGGAACAGACCACTATGGCCTCATGAACGAACCCTGAACACATGACTTCAACATCTTAAGTACCCTTCCCCAGACTCCTCAGCGGGGCCCGGCTCACCCACTGATTGGCTGCGGGAGAACTGATACCCAAAGCGTCCAACCAGACCCAGTTCTGAGCCTGTCATGTGCACTTAACTGTACACATGACCAGGCAGAACTCTAACACAGCCCAGCCAAACTGATGTCAAAGTTAAACCTACATAATTAACCCTTAGAACCCCATTACTGTTCTGAGGCAAAAACTAAATTTGTACAAGACAGGGACCTTGTCCAAAGTGTCATCGCTACATGTACAAATACAAAATACTTCTACTGGATTCTGATAATCTCAGGTTGTAACAACACTAGTGATAAATGCTGAGAAGCCAATAGTTGCTCAGGAAACAGAGGGCGACATTGACAAACAGTGGTCTGTATGGATTATTTCTTCATTATCAACAAGAATTGAAGGTAATTGCTCAAACATTTTACAGTTCCTATTCATTAATAATTTCACTCATATGTGGTCAGACGGTCAGTGTTTCACGGCTACATTAGAATAGTTTAGACATTTGCAAAGGCTTGGATGTCAGCAGCAGTCTTCTAAGGCCCCTTTCACACATGCGGATGGTATGTCCATATTTCATCCATCCGTTTGCGGATGAAATACGGGCATACATTCATCCCTATGGGATAGCGGGTGTCTGCGGATGAGCATCCGCAGACACCCGCTATTGTCCGCCTCCGCAACTGTCCGATTCTGCAGACGGAGGAAAATCCTATTTTTCTGTCCGTCTGCAGAGCGGATCGGATGAACACGGGCAGACGGTCCGTGCTCATCCGATCCCCATAGAGGAAAGCGCAGTGCTGACAGGGCGGTCCCTGCACAGTGTGCGGAGACCGCCCTGTCCGCCGCCGGCTCAGTGGGGACAACGGAGCGATCCCCACTGAGCGAGTGGATCATCACGGGGCGGATAATTACTGATCCGCCCCGTGTGAAAGAGGCCTAAGGGTTTGTTTGACTTGTTTGAAAATACTGAAGTCAGAAACATTCAGGCAACTTGCATTTTCAGAAGCATGTCAACAACTACAGACTTCATAAATACGAGAAAAATACTGCATACTGAGAGCAGAACCTCACCCCATATATAGAGCACAGTGGAAGGAAAGTAATGGAGCAGCTTTGTGGTTCCAGACTCTGGATGACTTGTAGTCATTGAGGGACCAATGATTCACTTCATCAGATAAGGCAACCAAAAGTCTAGCCATTTGTCAGGTCCTCTCTGGTAAAAGAATAGTTTTAAACTTAGATTGATTCATCCCCTTTTCTTCAATAGAAATAACATTACCAAATGCCAAAGCTTGAAGTGATACTAAGCACACACTGTAAATGATTGAAACAACACTCCTAAGGCCACATCTGTATAATGTTTGACTCAGAAGAGGAGAGAAATAAAGGGGCAGAGGCCTTCATTCGGAATTTTCAGGCAATAGACAAAAGTATAATAAAACAAATATTTTAACAAGATTACAACAGACAGGTCATATATAGAAAAGAGTTAAAAGCATACAATACATATGCGAATAGATGCTAGTGAGCCCTAAACACACACTGTTTCATTTACATTGTCCCTTCTATTTCTGCATGTGGATAATGGCACGGTAATTAGTTTAATAAAACAGAAATATAAGTACCTTTTCCATAATCGATATACACATGTCACATGACCCAGCTCTTTCCCAGCCTATCTGCAGGGAAACATAAGCAGGAGGAGCTTCTAGTCCTTTGCTGCTGGTCAAAAATAAACAAACAGACTTTGGAATAGAGAGAAAAAAATAATTAATTATCAAAAAAATATATATTTGAAATCAAATCTTTATTATTTTCTGGCAATAACATGGTGTGGGTGGATTTCTGACAGTCACAGGCTGTGTCATGCCCCTCCAGACTGTGTCTTAGAAGGAGAGGGAGATGAGGCCTCCATTCATATACATGTAATATCCCACCCCTATTGTGTTTAGTTGGTTAGTAGGCATGGAGGAGGAGGGAGGGAGTGGGCTATCATTTACCACTGTGTATACACCCACATGTGTGACTCTATAGTCACATGGGCTGCTCACTTGTGATAGGGAGGAAATGCTCAGCATAGAAACTCACTGAAAATGGAGCATGTGCAGAGTTGCCACTACAGCTGCAAAATTCCTAGCTGAATTGGGGACATGGACAGAGGGTAGCGATAGAGTGCAGTGGGATCAGCCAGGTTTTTTTGCAGAATACAGAAAATTAATATCATAGTAAGTGAGTGAACAGCATATGAACAGCATTTATTGATAGCCTACCCTAAGGAACTTTCTTTGGGTGGATGGGTGTATAGCATCACTTACTGCAATGTACACTGACTGTTAGTGTTTCATTGGATGTCTGAATGGATTAATTTGAGCACATTTTCATTACCTGTTCACTTTTTCTTCAAACTCAGCACCTTATGGGACATTAACTTGCTATATAGGAGTATGTCTATAATTAGCGCTGTCAATGCTTGCAATATTCATATTCTGAGCATATTTGTTTTTATTGGTTAGTAAGGTTATGATAGCAGCTGTTGGTGCATAAAAAATATATATATATTTTATTTCATCAAATCTTTTTCCATTTTAGAGTGCTAGGTCTAGCAGTACTTAGTACTTTTGGAATTTTTTTTTTGTTTACATGTGGGTTTAGAGACACTGTAAGGTTAAATGACCTAATGAATAATGGGAAATCTGCAGTCACAGTTTCTAAAAAAAAAGACTTCTGGGAGTGTCAATGTCCCCTGCTGTGCTCAGTGTTTTTTTCTCACTGACCCTATGTCACTACTTTTTCTTTATAGAACAGAGGAGAAATTAAAAAAATGAAAATGTAAACTTTTTCCTCTGATGAAGGGCTCTCTTAAAGGAAACCAACAAGGAAAAAAGTGTCAAAGTAGAGTTGCAAGGTCCTGAAGTCCAATGGGGGGACACATCATCATCACTATCACAAATTAGGCTTGTTTGTGATAATATTATGTTATTTTTTAACAAACCCTAAGATGTATTTGCCTGGTCTAGCCACCACCCTCAAGCACTTTGTTAAAATATTTGGCTTATTTATAAACTTTTAGAAGCCAAAATGTTTTCCTGCCTGCTGATCTGATTTGGACCCTGCAGCTCTCTCTCCTTCCCCTAACTTTGGGAAGCTAATCAACTCCCCTAGGGATCGATTTAACTCTTATTACTTTCTTTATAACTCAAGTTATACTCCACTTTTTTAATAAACTTAAAGCATTTCCTGAGACATGGAGTAATTATCCTCTATTAAGGATGGGCCATATTGCCACCATCAAAATGCCCAAATTGCTTTTGCATTTGTTTCATGTCCTGCCCATCCTAGTCCCTTTCCATGTGCTAAGGTCTCTGCAGCATCAAATGTTACTATTTGTATGACAGAAAGGTAAGACTAGTACCCAGATACAAAATCTATCAATCCAGGTTTCAGGGATTGTCCTGGAGTACCACTATTACCAAAATAGTATCAGGTGGTGCAGTTTGCTATTGACCAGGGCAGCTGGTAGAAATCTTAGGGCCCCGTACAGCCTACCTGATGGGGCCTCCTATAGCCCCATCCCTGACCTCACCCCTGGACCCTCCTTCGGCCCCACTCCTGACCCTTTCCCAGGCCCCACTTTGAAACAAAGTGCAGGTTTGTCTTCAAGTGATATTTATCTTTCTCCATCCAGTTATCATTTTGATTATCCAAAAGGAATACTACTATAGAGTGATGGATCTAAACAGACTTGTGTCCATTAACACCTGTCTACCTCAATCCCATCCACTAAACAAAATGGAAAGGGATCTGTTCCCCTCCATCTAGTGGATCGGATTGGAGGGAAGCCGGGTGTAAGCGGATAGCGGGTTTGTTTACACCAGCCGCCCTTACAGCAGAGCAGGCTGTGTACGTGTCCGCTCTGCATAAGCTGAGAGGACATGGACCTATCATCTGCCCGCTCTGCTCAGTGGGGGGTGGGGGTGAAAGAAGCCTTGATAACAATGCAGGCAGGCTACTTGCCTTCTTTTCAATACAGCACTGCGTTACTTTAACTGACAATTGCACGATCGTGTGACTCTGTACCCAAATAAAATTGATGCCCTTTTTTCCCACAAATAGAGCTTTCTTTTGGTGGCATTTGATCACCTCTGTAGTTTTTACTTTTTGTGCTTTAACCCCCCTGACGCTCGGGGTGGAATTTTTGTACCATTAGCGGTAACCCCGAGCCAGACTCGGGACTGCATCGCTGGATCCAGGAGGATGCTTACTTACCTTCTCCCTCGGATCCATCATTGTCTCCCCGCTGTGCGAGCGAGCCGTGTCTCGCTCGATCTATCACGGAGCCGATCTCCGTTCCCTGCAAGCGTTGCGACACACGGGGACGGAGATTGGCGCCAAATTCAAAAAGTGAAACACACAGTATACATACAATATAATGTAATCTTACAGATTATATTGCTGTATGTAAATATTTCACATCCTCTTTGTCCCTATTGGTCTGTCCAGTGTCCTGCATGCAGTTTTATATTATAAAAACTGTTCTTTATGCCTGGAAACTGGAGATTGTCCATAGCAACCAAAACTGTCCCTTTACATTAAAAATGATTTTAGACCAGCTAGAAAATAGCGATAATAAATTGGAATCACTCGCAGAATTGAGCGACAGCGATTTGTGGGGAGATCCGTCATCAAATATTGAAAAGTAATGACAGTGACAATTCTGCCACTGAGCAAATTTCAGTGTTTTTGATTTGATTACATTATTGAATAATTTTTATTATTGTTATATTATTATTTGGTAAAATTATTTATAGTTATTTATTATATTATAATTTATGATTTCATTTTTCAAACTTTATTATACCCGGGATGTCTACTAGACTCTGGTTCGGACAGATTTAAGAGAGTTATTCCTAATGCCACGTACACACGAGCGGACTGTATGGCGTACTTAGTTCGTCATACAATCCGACGGACAGTCTGTCGTACTTTCCACTGAACGGACTTGACCACACACGGATGCACAAACAGTCCGTCGAAAGCTTGCGCGATGACGTGTACAGCACGTACGACGGGACTAGAAATAGGAAGTCCAAGACACAGCAAAGCACCCTTCCGCCGTGTAAATCCTTTCTGGGCATGCGCCATTCTTAGTCCGTCGAACTAGCATACTGACGACCGTATTGTCCGCTGAAACCAAAGTACGACGGACAGAATTTCGAAAAAAACAAAATTCTTAGTACGCCGGACTGCACACTGAAAAAGTCCGCTGAAGCCCACACACACGAGCGGATTGTCCGCTGAAATGTGTTTCGACGGACTAAGTACGCCATACAGTCCGCTCGTGTGTACGCGGCATAAGAATTACAGGACTACAATATAAAACGCCAAATTTTCATGCAAAATAATTGTACCGCTTTTAGCACCTAAAATCCGAAATAATTGTACCACCAGGAAGGTTAAACAAAAAAAAGGAACAACAATTAAAAAAATTTAAAAAATACTATTTTTTAATTTCTACAATAAAACATGCAATAAATAAATGTACAAAATCAAATTTCTTCATCATTTTAGGCAAATATGTATTCTGCTACATATTTTTGGTAAAAAAAATCCCAAAAAGCGTATATTGATTGGTTTGCGCAAAATTGATCGCGTCTACAAACTATGGGATATATTTATGGATTTTTTATTTATTTTTACTAGTAATTGTGGTGATCAGTGACTTATAGCGGGACATTCCAATTCCATAATGTGCTGCAGACAGAGACAGCGTCATCCATACCAATGCCATAATGTGCTGCAGACAGAGACAGTGCCACCCATGCCAATGTCATAATGCATGTGCTGCAGAGACAGTGCCATCCATGCCAATGCCATAATGCATAATCCAGAAAATGGAGAACCATTTTTGTTTTTATTCTGAGCTCTGTTCAGATTGCCCGGGCCCCCCTGCTGAGCCGAGGAGGCCAGGCCCGGTACAACATGGCCAGTTTTCTACCCAAGTCTCCTCTTCTTGGTGCTGCTTTCTGCTCCCTTTCCCCCTTTTTAATAACTCCTCTCTCATTGAACGTGCAGGGAAATTGTTTTTCTATGATTTATGTGCTTACTTCTATTGATATATGGCTTCACTTCATTAAAAATATTAACAGAGAAAATGAATGAGAGAAAAAAAAAAAAAAGATAGATTACAAATATTCTAAAAATTCCATAATTAAAATATTATGGTGACTGACTGGGTGTTTGCTAATATCCGAGTGCACAGTCAAAAAACTGACAAAAAGGGACCTCCACAAGAAACATCAAATAGCAGTAAATTACACCAAAAACCTTAAACGTACTGTGGGTTTATATTTTTCAAGTGTTAAAAGAAACATAAGAACATTCAGTTGAGGGCTGTGGGTGCTTTTCATGTCATACAGGTGAAAATGGCTCAATGACAAACTTGAAATAAAAACCTGTAATAGCTCAACCAACCCTGTGGTAGCATATATCTAACTTCACTCACCATACAAATACGATTAGCAAAAAAGATTTATTGGTGTCAAATAGGGATGAGCTTCGTGTTCGAGTCGAACGCATGTTCGACTCGAACATCGGTCGTTCGTGCGTTCGCCGAATTCCGAACGTTTGGGCCGTTCGCGGCAAAATTCGTGTTGCCCACAATGCACTGCGATGGCGCAATGCATTGCTGTCTCACGATTGGCCAAGCATGCACTGTGACCCCGCATGCTTGGCCAATCGCAGCGCCAGTAGCGGGAAGAGCAATGGTTGGCCACAGGCATCCTGCCTGTGGCCAATCATAGCTCAGACTGTGTAGTGCACGCCCCACACTATATAAAGCTGCCTTTCAGGCGGCCTCGTGTAGTGTTTGTTAGCATCTGAAGCAGTGGGTGTTCTGTGTACCTTCAACACAGTTACACACCAATCGTTTTTGGCTGATTTACTATTTTGCTCTTGTGTAGTGGTTACTGTCTGTGCCCTGACCGCAGTATACACCACTATATTCACCTCACCTATATAGCTAGTGATCTAGCTTTAATAATAGAGCTTGCAGTCAGTAGTGTTAGTGCGTGCTGTCTGCGTGCTCTGTACCCAGTACATACCACTATATACACCTACATAGCTGTTCTCTATTTGAGCCCGATTGTCATTTGCTGGAGTTATTGGAAGTTGTGTGTGCCTCCAGCACAGCACAGTATACATCTGTATATACCCCTTTAACTCTGCTGTTTTCTTGTTATTGTCTGCGTGCCCTGACCGCAGTATACACCATAATATTCACCTCACCTATATAGCTAGTGGTACATCTTTAACAATAGAGCTTGCAGTCAGCAGTGTCACTCAGGAGATAGTGTGTGCTGTGTGCCTGCTCTGTACCCAGTACATACCGCTATTATCCACCTACATAGCTGTTCTCTATTTGGGCCCGATTGGCATCTGCTGGAGTTATTGGAAGTTGTGTGTGCTTCCAGCACAGCACAGTATACATCTGTATATACCCCTTTAACTCTGCTGTTTTCTGGTTATTGTCTGCGTGCCCAGACCGCAGTATACACCGTGATATTCACCTCACCTATATAGCTAGTGGTCCATCTTTAACAATAGAGCTTGCAGTCAGCAGTGTCACTCAGGAGATAGTGCGTGCTGTGTGCCTGCTCTGTACCCAGTACATACCGCTATTATCCACCTACATAGCTGTTCTCTATTTGGGCCCGATTGACATCTGCTGGAGTTATTGGAAGTTGTGTGTGCTTCCAGCACAGCACAGTATACATCTGTATATACCCCTTTAACTCTGCTGTTCTATAAAAAAGGCATCTGCAGGAGTTAGTGGGTGTTGTGTGCCTCCAGCACAATATAAACTACCCAACTACTGTTTTACCCAACTCCCTTCAGGCCATTACCATGTCTGGAAGGCCAGCAAGGAGAGGCAGACAGGCGCGAGCCGATAAAAGAGGGCAAGCAGGCTCTGTGTCTAGAGACAACAGTGCTGGTCGGGGACGCGGTGCATTGTCATCAGCACGTGGCCATGGGACATGCTTGTCCTTTTTTTCTGCAGCTGGACATGTTGAACCGCAACATGCCAACGACTTGGTAGAGTGGATGACCAAGCCCTCTTCATCCTCCTCATCCTCTCTCACCCAGTCTCAGGGTAGTAGAAAAGCAGCTGCTAACACATCGTCGTCCCTCCTCTCAATGTCATCATCAGTGACTCCTTCCCTAGACCCACCACGTCCTCCTGAGGAGTCTCCTGAACTCTTTGAGCACAGTGTTGGGTACATGCTCCAGGAGGATGCCCAGTGTTTGGTGGGCTCTGATGATGACACTCAGCTAGAGGAAGGCAGTAGCGTGAGCACAGAGAGAGGGGATGCTCAAGAAGGACAGCAATCTGGCAGTCATGTTCCACAAGCTGCAGCATACTGCCAGGTTTGCTACAGCGATGAAGAGGGAGGGGATGATGAGGGCACTGACTCCACGTGGGTGCCTGGAAGGAGGGAGGAGGAGGAGGAGGCACATGTCCAACGAGGCAGGATGCCCTCCGGGGGCCAGCTTAGGGGCAGCACACCGACTGAATCACACCGCAGAGCTCCGCCTGCGCAGAGCGCTTCCTCTGCGCGTTATTCTAAAAGTTCTTTGGTGTGGGCCTTTTTTGAGACGAGTGCATCAGATCGCACCGCTGCTATTTGCAACATATGTCTCAAGCGTATCTCACGTGGCCAAAACATCAGCCGCTTGGGCACCACATGCTTGACCAGACATATGTTGACCTGCCATGCAGCTCGTTGGCAAGCATACCTCAAAGACCCACACCAAAGAACAAAGCGGACCTCTCCTTGCTCCTCATCAGCTGGCATCTCCAACCCCACTAGACCTTCAGTCCTCTCTGAAACCTGCTCTGAGAGGAATGAAGGTGTAGAATTAGGTGTGTCACAGCCAAGTGCTTCCGGGAACTCTGCTAGTGGTACATCCACGTCCGATTATAGCAGACAAATGTCCCTGCCCCAGCTGCTGGACCGGCGGAAGAAATTTACTCCCAGCCATCCACATGCCCAGCGGTTGAATGCTAGCTTGGCTAAATTGCTAGCACTTCAACTGCTGCCTTTTCAGTTGGTAGACTCGGCCCCCTTCCGTGAGTTTGTACAATGTGCGGTTCCTCAGTGGCAGGTCCCCAAACGCCACTTTTTCTCACGGAAGGCAATTCCGGCTCTCTACCGGCATGTGGAAGGCAATGTCCTTGCCTCGCTGGACAGGGCGGTCAGCGGTAAGGTGCATATTACCGCTGACTCATGGTCCAGCAGGCATGGACAGGGACGTTACCTGTCTTTCACGGCCCATTGGGTCACTCTTCTGGCTGCTGGGAAGGATGCAGGACAAGGTGCAGTAGTATTGGAGGTTGTTCCGCCACCACGCCTCCAAAATGCTACTATTGGTTGTGACACACCTCTCTCCTCCACCCCCTCCTCTTCTTCTTCCTCCATGGCCTCTTCCAGTGCTCTGTCCTCAGAACCAGCGGTGCTCCGTAGGCGTTGCAGGGGCTACGCAAGTACGCAGGCAAAACGATGCCATGCCGTGCTTGCGCTGGTTTGTTTGGGGGACAGGAGCCACACTGGGGCGGATGTTTTGTCAGCTCTGCAGGGGCAGGCCGAGAGGTGGTTGACGCCACGCCAGCTTAAGCCAGGAATGGTGGTTTGCGACAATGGCACCAACCTCCTCTCCGCCCTCCGACAGGGACAACTGACCCATGTGCCCTGTGTAGCTCACGTCCTTAACCTGGTGGTGCAGCGGTTCTTGGGCAGGTACCCCGGCTTACAGGATGTCCTGAAACAGGCCAGGAGAGTCTGTGTGCATTTCCGCCGATCATTTAATGCCTGTGCTCGGCTGGCTGAGCTCCAAAAGGAGTTGAACCTGCCCAAGAACCGCCTTATATGTGACATGCCCACCAGATGGAACTCAACATTGGCCATGCTGCAGCGGCTGCACACGCAGCAGAGGGCCATCAATGAGTACCTGTGCGACTACGGCACCAGGACAGGGTCAGGAGAGCTTGGTTTTTTCTCACCACGCCAGTGGGGCATGATCAGGGATGCATGCACTGTCCTGTCACCGTTTGAGGAGGCCACAAGGATGGTGAGCAGTGACAGTGCATGCATCAGTGACACTATACCTCTTGTCCACCTCTTGGAGCATACGCTGCGTGGAATAATGGACAGGGCACTTGAGGCAGAACAGAGGCAGGAAGAGGAGGACTTCCTTGCCTCTCAAGGCCCCCTTTATCCAGACAGTGTTCTTGCTGTGCCACCCATCACACAGGAAGAGGGTGAGGAGGAGGAAGAGGAGGAGGAGGATGATTGTGTCAGCATGGAGGTGGAGGCTGGCACTCAGCATCAGCAGCAGCAGTCTTATAGGGATGATTTACAGTCCCAAGAAACACGTGGACTTGTACGTGGCTGGGAGGAGGTAGCTGCGGATCATGTTATCCTTAGTGACCCAGAGGACTCCGGACCGAATGCCTCAGCTAACCTACGCTGCATGGCCTCCCTGATCCTGCAAAGCCTGCGGAAGGATCCTCGTATTCTTCGGATCAAGGAGAGGGACCATTTCTGGCTGGCCACTCTCCTTGATCCACGGTACAAGGGTAAGGTTGCCGACCTTATCTTGCCATCGCAGAGGGAGCAGAGGATGAGACATCTCCGGGAGGCCTTGCAGAAAGCTCTGTGCAACGCGTTCCCAGAGACTGGGAGGTCACAAACTCCTGGTCCTGGACAACGTGTTGCTGAGGCATCAGTCAGAAGGAGCGGTGGAGAAGGTGGCCGTCTGACTGATGCTTTCAGACAATTTTTTAGTCCGCAGCCCCAAGGTATGATTAGTTCCAGCACCCATCGCCAGCGTCTAATTTACATGGTGCAGGAATACCTAGGGGCAAGGTCAGACTTGGACACCTTTCCCACTGAAAATCCTCTGGCTTACTGGGTCTTGAGGATGGATCACTGGCCAGAGCTTGCACAGTATGCAATTGAGCTACTGGCCTGTCCTGCATCCAGCGTTCTTTCGGAACGCACCTTCAGTGCTGCTGGTGGCTTCGTTACCGATCACAGGGTGCGCCTGTCCACCGAATCAGTTGATCGACTGACCTTCATCAAGATGAATCAGTCTTGGATCACCCACAGCTACCAAGCACCTGAAGCTGATGTAACCGAATAATTTTTTTTGAAATACCACATCCCTTCAAGACTGCCTATGCTGATGCTGAGTGACTGTCCTGTTATGTTGATTGTCTATCCTCTTCCTCCTCCGCTGATATGTTGGAAGAACATTTTTGGTTCTGGGTGATGCCAGCAGCCCAATTTTTCTGCCCCTGTTTAACAGGGGCGTTTAAGTACAATTTTTGATGCAATGCTTTGCAGCAGGGCTAATTCCTGCAAAAAAACTAGAGTATATGGCAGAGGTTGCAGTGTGATGGCACCAGTGCCTAAGGCCCAATTTTTCTGCCCCTGTTTAACAGGGGCGTTTAAGTAAAATTTTTGATGCAATGCTTTGCAGCAGGGCTAATTCCTGAAATAAAACTAGAGTGTATGGCAGAGGTTGCAGTGTGATGGCACCAGTGCCTAAGGCCCAATTTTTCTGCCCCTGTTTAACAGGGGCGTTTAAGTACAATTTTTGATGCAATGCTTTGCAGCAGGGCTAATTCCTGCAATAAAACTAGAGTGTATGGCAGAGGTTGCAGTGTGATGGCACCAGTGCCTAAGGCCCAATTTTTCTGCCCCTGTTTAACAGGGGCGTTTAAGTAAAATTTTTGATGCAATGCTTTGCAGCAGGGCTAATTCCTGCAAAAAAACTAGAGTGTATGGCAGAGGTTGCAGTGTGATGGCACCAGTGCCTAAGGCCCAATTTTTCTGCCCCTGTTTAACAGGGGCGTTTAAGTAAAATTTTTGATGCAATGCTTTGCAGCAGGGCTAATTCCTGCAAAAAAACTAGAGTGTATGGCAGAGGTTGCAGTGTGATGGCACCAGTGCCTAAGGCCCAATTTTTCTGCCCCTGTTTAACAGGGACATGTAATTACAATTCTTGATATAATATTTCACAGGAGGGCCCCTTCCTGTGCCCACCCAGAGTAACTGTGAGGACTTATAGTGTTGTGGCACCAGCACCACAACCACCAAAGGTCAATTTTTCTACCACTGTTCAACAATGGCATGTAATTACAATTCTTGATATAATCGTTCACAGCAGGGCGCTCCAGCGGCCACCAAGAGTCACTTTGAGGGCTTACAATGTTGTTGCAAAACCAACACCTTGTTCCGCCATTTCTGCAGAGCATATAGGGCAGGCCCCTACTTTCAAACATCCAATTTACAAACATCTCCTACTTGCAAACGGAAGGAGACAACAGCAAGTGAGATGAAAAAAGATGGACGACAAAACAAATTATACAGGGGTGATAACCCTTCCCTATGTTTTCCAAAAAGCTTAAAGATATTTTTTTTGACTGGAGCTACACTTTAAAAATGTACCGGTTGAAAATGACAAACAGATTCAACTTAACACAACAAACCTACACAGTCCCTGTCTTGTTTGCACCGCCTGTATACTGCTGTTCTGAGTATATAGGGCCTGGGGGCCACACGCATTTCCTTTTTTTTAATATGGGTACAGGGTTCCCCTTAATGTGCGTACAAGACCCAAATAGGCTGGTAATGGGCAGGGAGGGCTACCCATGCCATTTTTCTGAATGATTTTCAACCATATTGCAGGAACCAGATATAACATTAAAACCGCAAGCAGTTTTAAATGGTGTTATTTCCGTTTAATGTCATTTTGTGCAGGGACTGTTCTAAACACGGGAAACACGTGGCACTTCACAGGCATACTATATAGACACCCCCCAGGCACCATATTTAAAGGAATATTTCACTTTTTCTTTTCACTTTAATCGTCATTAAAATCAGTGCTCCCGCCAAAACGGTAGTTTTTAAAACTTTTTTTTGCAGTGACCCATGTCCCCTGAGGCAGGAGGCAGATCGCCAAACCCTTTTTAGCATACTATCTTGCATATTAGCCGTTAAAATTAGCACTTTCCAATTCGAACGTTCGAGTCCCATAGACTTCAATGGGGTTCTAACGTTCGTGCCGAACGCGGGGGTCGTTCGCAAGTTCTGGTGCGAACCGAACCGGGGGGTGTTCGGCTCATCCCTAGTGTCAAAGATAAGAAAAAGACTTTAAAAAAACATCATACATACATTAGCATTGAAGCTATAAAAACATAAGGACCATCTCTGGTCAGGTGGTGCATATCCACCCAAGTTGCAGGAGTTGTAAAAATACTGTAATACAGCTGGGATAATGTCCCCAGGTCTAAACGACCTATGAAGAGTGACCCAAGTGTTAAATCAAGGTTAAACTGATATTCAGAAAGGGAGAATGAAGTCACACCACAAAGTGGAAGCTATGAGATGATATCAATGGTTCTTCCGATCTGCATTAGAAAACTGTGGACAAGCCGATGATTGTATTAATGGTAGGAGGTAGCTGTAAAGAAATGAGGGAGCATTGCTAGGTAACAGTGGTCAAGAGAAGGTGTGCAAGTGGTGTAATAGTGAATATAAGTGTTCAATAAAATTATGTATGGCTCACTGGAACCATAAGAACATGGTCCTCCTTGACCTCCCTCTCACTGTACCAGAGTCCCTATGAAGACTCGCTCTCAAACCTCAAATGAAACAGCAAAATTAAGAGGTAATCCTTTCCAGAAAAGAATAGTCCTTTCCAAGGAAAGGTGAATATATTGATACTTATCAACTTGTGATCAAGATCACAAGTCCAGGATCCCGGGATAAGTTTCTCCCTTGTCGTTGAAAACAGCAGCCTTGCAAAGTATGTAGAACCATATATGGGTCAAAGGCGTGTAGTCTAGAGATGGGCCAGATTCACCGATCCCTGTCGGCTGCATGAGAGGCTGATTGTCAATGGCCTACCTAGCATCTCTCCAGAAAGTAAAAGGTGATCATGGTAAATGGTCTCTCTCTCAACATAAAAGTTTATGATTTTTTTTAATCCACCAAATTTTGACAGATTCACTCATCATTATTAGAAGTTATCTCTTTGAAAACAAATGTTGAAACAAATGTTTAAATTCGCTTAGACTCTTCACATGGACGGCCAGTGGGGACTAAAGTTTGATCTGCATTTTCACCATCCCCCGACCACTCGCCTACAAGCAAACATGGTGCCTCTTGGAGCAGTACACATTACTGTCACCATGATGCTTTGCATTGCAGTGTGGAAATTTTATGCTATGTGCAACGTTTGAGAGGTGGCACCACCTGTGAAACTCTCATGTATGTGAATGGGGCTGCTCTCTAATAAAACTATTACATGGGTAGTTTTTAAACACAGACTCACTAAATCAATTTCCTTATAGGATGTTATTTAGTAAATAACTATATACTAGACCCTACCATTTTATTTATCTATGGTGAGCAGTGTCCTTTAGCAAGTTTAGGCTACAGGAAAGTCATTCGTGATGAAATAGTTCTCTGCATTGCTAATTGAAAAGTCCAGTCTGAGATTTTATTCTTTACATGACTCCTAAGAAACAAGTTTTAAAATCCGGACATGAAATCTGCTGTATCAGAACTGTGAATTATTTATTATAACTTGCATAAATACTTCCAGAGGAAACATTTATCCTGCAAATGCAAAGAGTAATTACAACACTTTACAGACATTTACACATTGTGAAACACTGTTACTCGGAGACAGAATATAGCCCTACAAAAAGTCACTGTCAGAAGAAAGATGTAGACCGACTTTTGTGGTCATGTCTCCCAGGCATTAGCTTGTAAACTTGAGCGATCGATTGTTGGGAAAGGTGCAGTGTATTTTAATGTAGAAATGAAGGCCACAGCCTTTGGTATACTATAACAGCAGGTTGTCAGTTGCTATTATATTTGTTAAAGAAGACTGAAATGAAAAAAAAATGCTAATTCAGATCTGTTAATAGGTGAATTTTCTCTATATTTTATGGGATGAACAACCTGGCACAAATTGGTATTCTATATGGATTTTGACACTTTCTTCAAAGTGCTGAAATGTTCCTACCATTCCAATTTATTGGTCCATTTTGTAAGATCTGCATACCTTCCCTTTGTCGGTGGGTTTTTGCTCAATTATATAGGTTACTCATTATGAAAGTGTCAGGGCTGGCTTAGCCCTTCCTCCTCTGGGCTTGCCGCTCAGCTGTCGGCTAATTGCCAACTCTCTTCTCTTTCCACAGTTACCAGCTGTCCCCGATGATGCTCGTCTGACCTGCCTCTTTAAAGCCTTCCAGCTCATTTCTTCTTTGCCTTCACGTTAGTCACATCACTAGGAACCATCTCCTGCTGTTTGTTTCAAGACTGGCTTGCTGACATCCCTTCTGGCTTCTATCCTGCTTGCAGTTGCTCTCCTGGGATCCCTGACGTCTGGACTGGCTGATTACCCGATCTGGTTTATGAACTTTGGACTGGCTGACTACCCGATCTGACTACTGGACTCTGGCTTGCTTGACTACGCTTTTTCCTATTTACCTTTTTATTTTTATTAATAAACAAGTGTGATTTGATTGTACTTCTGTCTCTGTCCGTTTCATGGTTCCTGTCAGTACGTGAAGGCCCTGAATTCAGAAGATACAGTCAATCCACTTGTTGGTAATATTTTTTCCAGATTTGATGAGCAAGATCACCGCATGGATCAGTTTGCCTTGGCGTTACAAACGCTCCTGAATTGCATGGCTCACCTGAAATCCCCCGCGGTGGCTGCTCTCGGTACAACCTGAGTCGCAGGCCGTCCCTGCTGCTGCGCCAGTCTCTGTGCATGCACCCACCTCGAGTATTACCTCTATAAGAGGTATGTCTGGTTCTGCTCCGCTGAACTGGTGATCCAGTTCAATGCAGAAGGTTTCTCAATCAGGTTAAGATATACTTCGAAATACTGCCCCAGGCGTTTCCCACGGACAGAAGCAAAGTAGGTTTTGTGATATCTTTGCTTTCTGAGAGAGCCTTGGCCTGGGCTAACCCTCTATGGGAGACGCAAAAACCTGTTGTCTTGAGTTACCCTCAGTTTGTGGCCTCCTTAAAAGGGTTTTTGATGTTCCCGCATGCTCCGCTTCTGCTGCCAAGTGCCTCATGTCCATCAAACAGAGTACTAGAACTGTTGCCGACTATGCCATTGAATTCCGTACTCTGGCAGCAGAGGTTGCTTGGAACAATGAGGCCCTCATGGCTGCTTTTTCTCATGGTCTCTCGGATTCCATCAAGGATGAGATAGCAGCCCGAGATATACCCACTGAGTTGGAGAGCTTGATCTCATTTGCCGTCCTCATTGACTCCAGACTCAGAGAAAGACTTCCACTTAAGGAGCGCTTGCGGCAGCCTCCTGTATGTTTGCCTCCAAGCTTTGTAGTCCCACCCATGCCTCCCTCACCTCCCATGCCTCCTGGTACCGAGTTGGTCAGTGAAGATGAACCCATGCACCTGGGCTTCAAGCGTCTCTCTGCAGATGAGAGAGCCTTTAGGAGGAGGGAGAGATTGTGCCTTTATTGTGGTCAGGCAGGTCACTTTTTGAAGTCTTGTCCTGCCCGTCCAGGGAACGCCCTAACCTTGAGGTCCTGTCATGGACAGACCTTAGGTGGCGTTGTTTCGTCCCCAGTTATCCAGAAGGATAAGCCCCTGGTTTTGGTCACCCTTTCTTGGGCTGAGTCGTCCATCGAGATACAGGCACTAATCGACTCTGGGGCTGCAGGCCTGTTCATTAATGCTGCTTTTGTTTTGCAGCACTTGATTCCGCTACAGCTGTGTGACACTCCACTTGCCATTGAGGCTCTTGACGGGAGACCTTTACAGCCTGCCCATGTGACTCATGAGACGGTTCCGTTGTCCATGGCCGTAGGGGCTCTTCACCATGAGATAATCCAATTCCAAGTTATTTCCTCACCCAGATTTCTGCTGATTATTTGTTATCCTTGGTTACAGAGGCACAACCCCTCTTTTGATTGGCTCCATGCTGAGGTTCTCTCCTGGTCACCACAATGCAGGGAGACATGCTTCCTGAAGGTATCCAAGGTCCTGTGCACCGCTTCACTCCCTTCCCTGCCGGAGGAGTACCGTGATTTATGATTGCACAATTGACCTTCAACCTGGTGCCATCACTCCTCATGGCCGGGTTTACCCTTTGTCGGTCTCATTTCCACTGCTGGTTTTTCGATGGACCTAGAGAAACTGTCGGAAGTCCTACAGTGGCCTCGACCCGTGGGTTTACGTCCTCTGCAGCGTTTCCTGGGCTTTGCCAACTACTATCGGAAGTTTATTCGTAACTTCTCGTCTCTGGTCAAGCCTCTGACTGAAATGATCAGAAAGGACGGTTACCCACAGAGTTGGTCTCCGGAGTCCATTAAGGCCTTTGAGACTCTTAAGGCTGCCTTTGTTTCTGCTCCTGTGTTGGCACATCCTGATCCTACGTTGCCTTTTATCCTAGAAGTTGATGCTTCTGAGACTGGAGTTGGCGCCCTTCTGTTTCAACGTCCTAACTCTGAGATGTATCCGTGTGGTTACTTTTCCAAGAAATTGTCACCTGCTGAATGCAATTATAAGATTGGTGACAGAGAGCTGTTGGCGATCATTTTAGCCCTAAAAGAATGGAGACATCTCCTTGAAGGTACCACTGTGCCCGTTCTTATTCTTACTGACCATAAGAATCTTACATTCTTGTCTGAGGCTAAGCGACTCTCTCCCAGAAGGGCGCGATGGGCTCTTTTCTTGTCGAGCTTTAATTACATTGTCTCATTCTTACCCGGTACTAAGAATGTAAGGGCTGATGCCGTGTCACGACAATTTTCCTCCACTTCCAAGTCAGGGTCGGTTCCGGTTCCTATGATTCCTCCTGATCGTATCTTGGTTACAGTTCGCACCAGTCTTACTTCTCTTTTGGGTGACAAAATTCTTGCTGCTCAGGTCCATGCTCCTCCTGATAAACCTTGTGACTGCTGCTTTGTCCCAGAAAGTCTCCGTACTGCAGTGCTCCAGACTTACCATTCTCCCAAGGCAGCTGGACATCCTGGGAAGAATCAACTCATTTGGGCCATTTCCCAACAATTTTGGTGGCCTAGTCTACGGGCTGATGTTACTGCCTTCGTAGCTACCTGTCCCGTGTGTGCTCAGAGTAAGACTCCACGACACCTTCCTGTGGGCCTCCTACAACCCATACCCAATGGAGAGAGGCCCTGGACTCACCTGTGTATGGATTTCATTGTGGAATTGCCCAACTCCCAAGGAAACACTGTTATCCTTATGATGGTTGACCGGTTCTCAAAGATGTGTCATTGTATTCCACTTAAGAAGTTGCCCACCTCTAAGGTACTGGCTTCCATTTTTGCTCGGGAGATCTTTCGCTTACATGGGCTACCCAAGGTGATTGTCTCAGATAGGGGCAGTCAGTTTGTCTCCCGGTTCTGGCGAACCTTTTGTGCACAGTTGGGAATCCAGCTTGCGTTCTCTTCTGCGTATCACCCGCAATCTAATGGGGCCGCAGAACGAGCCAATCAGTCCTTGGAGCAATTCCTACATTGCTATATTTCTGACCATCATAACAACTGGTCTGACCTATTACCTTGGGCAGAGTTTGCTCACAACAGTGCCTTGAATTCTGCGTCCCGATTGTCTCCATTTATGGCGAATTATGGTTTCCAACCTTCCATGTTGCCTGACTCGTTTGTTCCGCAGAGTATTCCTGCGTTAGAGGAGCATCTCCATGGTCTTCGTTCCACAAGTCCAGGAGGCTTTGCGTCATGCTAATGATAGGTACAGACTCCATGCTGACCACAGACGCCTGCCTGCCAGGTTGGGGACAGGGTCTGGCTGTCATCTCGCAACCTCCAGCTTCGTGTTTCCTCGCTGAAGTTTGCACCTCGGTTTATTGGGTCTTTCCGTATCCTTCGCAGGATTAACACAGTAGCTTATGCGTTGGACCTTCCTCCTAGTATGCGCATCTCAAATGTGTTTCATGTCTCCTTATTGAAACCGTTGGTCTGTAACCGATTTACCACCTCAGTGCCATGTCCTCACCCTATTCATGTTAAGAACCATGAGGAGTATGAGGTACAATCCATTGTTGACTCGCGTAGGTTACGTGGGCGCATACAGTACCTGGTGCATTGGAAGGGGTATGGTCCGGAGGAATGCTCCTGGGTTTCATCCTCTGACGTACATGCCCCTGTCCTCCTCCGCGAGTTCCATAGACAGTTTCCCCTCAAGCCCGGTGGCCCTCCGAGGGAGGGGGGTCACTGAGGGGGGGTACTGTCAGGGCTGGCTTAGCCCTTCCTCCTCTGGGCTGGCCGCTCAGCTTTCGGCTAATTTCCAACTCTCTTCTCTTTCCATAGTTACCAGCTGTTACCGATGATGCTCGTCTGACCTGCCTATTTAAAGCCTTCCAGCTCATTTCTTCTTTGCCTTCACGTTAGTCACATCACTAGGAACCATCTCATGCTGTTTGTTTCAAGACTGGCTTGCTGAAATCCCTCCTGGCTTATATCCTGCTTGCAGTTGCTCTCCTTGGATCCTTGACGTCTGGACTGGCTGATTACCCGATCTGGTTTATGAACTTTGCACTGGCTGATCACCCGATCTGGCTACTGGACTCTGGCTTGCTTGACTATGCTTTTTCCTATTTACCTTTTTATTTTTATTAATAAACAAGTGTGATTTGATTGTACTTCTGTCTCTGTCTGTTTCATGGTTCCTGACAGAAAGGTTCAGCAAATGTCAGCCTTAGATTTTCTCCTTCTGGAAATGCTATTATTACAGATCGGATAAAAATCAAAATTTAGTAACTCGCGCATATAAGGCTCTAATGCTGGTTTTGGCTGGGGGGACATGTAGTAGACATAGAGTAGTTACTTACCCTATTCCTCAGTCATGCAGATTTTATGCCCACCCTCTACAGGAGTACATCAAAGGCCCACCTGTAATGGTCATGTGTACTGGGCTCATAAATGGCTGTGTGGGTGGCAACCATTTTGTCCACGTTCAGACATTGCATTTTATTTTGTCATTCTGTTCTCTGTTTTGAAACCAGAGATCCAGCAGCTCTATTTCACACCCCACGCCCTCCCAGAACATAGCTATAGTTCAAAGGGGCCTTGAGTACACAAGGGCTTGGGGCTTCAAATTAACTTATCTTTACTTAGGCCTTTGCAGGGCTCTAAACAGTTAATTGAGTTCTGGCAAGATGTCTGTTAATTTTTGCTGAACAGACCTATCGTAAAACTATGACCAAATCCATTAAGAATATAGAGCATGCCATAAAATGCCTTCCCAGAACTAATGGGGATCGTAAAAAGTAGTCAAGATCTATGTGACCACTCAGAGACTCTGCCAGTTGACAACTTAACAAAGTTCACCCATGACTCATAAAATCACACAGGAACATGACACATTAATATTAAGTATTTATTTGAATGGGGACTATCATACTGAACAAATTGAGGTAACACGTCAATAAGCTAGCACATACAGAATGGAAGATAGCAGTCTCCTACCTCCTGGGTGTGTCCTGCATGCTAGCAAGACCAGTGCCCCAATGTTGCAATATGCCCCTGTCATTCATGGGAGTCCGGTCTAAAGAGTGTAGACAGTTTATTTTGTATGGGTGAAGGATAACATGGTCTGATTACCAAATTGATAAAGGAGGGAGAAGGTGTGTAGCCTCTATAAAGAAACGAGTGTACCTGTTGGCAGGTGTTTTCAATTCGGGTACTCAGACCATTTCCCATACTTAGGATAAAGAGGGGCACTGGGTACCTTATAACACTATGGAGCTGGATATACTCAGGACCACATTGGGAGGTCTTGTGCTACATATCAGGGAAGGGGTTAGGAAAACCAACTTGCTCTGTCCAGCATTACTTTGCAAGGATAGGCAGGCAGGGGGTCGTATCCAGGTTGCCTATGAGTAGTAAAAGATTGGTTGATGACTCCAGGATCATCCAAAAAATCTAACTTGCACTGTTCGCATCGCTAATGGCAGGGATGGAATGTTGTGCAGATATTGTGGTCAATCTGGGTGCTATCCTATCAGACTCTACTGTGTTACACCCTGGAGTCCATCTTGTTCTGATGGTTTGAGTCTGGTGTTGTGGTGTGTTGTGGAGTCTGGTGTTGTGCTATGGGAAAAGACAACAATACTGGCACAGGAGGGGGTCATGTCCAATGGATGGCGGGGTAGTGTCCCAACTGGTCCTAAACAAAGTTAAAAATAATCGAGACAAGGATATTGGTGCTGGTATCGAATGTCCAGTGATGCCCTATATTCTGCATACGGGTTGAACTGTTCTCAGCGTGGTACACTACCTCAGGGAGTCTATTGCACATCTTCCTCTGTCCTGGTAATAGATATAGCAGGGACACAAGGGCGGACCCCTATTACCCCAGAGAAAAGGTTTTATAAAAAAAACCTGACATCCCCTATTGAAACTTCCATTGGGATTCAGGAGGAATTAAAAGTTGGGTAGTTGGGCAACAGAATTTAGATAGTGCCAACTGTCTGTGCAGGTTGTAAATAGAAGGGCTCTGCTCAAGGTGTTTATGATCTAAGGAGAGGAGGGTGGTACAAAAATAATAGCGGCTGGGAATATGGAGCTGGCTGAGGCAACATTTTAGGTGGAGGCGGGGCAGGCTTCCGTAATAAAAACTTTTTTTGAGGGATCACCTAGTGGTGGTCAGGGTAGGAGCTGGCTGGACATATGGGGATGGGGGAGTTCCAGAGGTTCTGGAGCGGTCCTGATATTGAGCATGGGAGGAGGTAACAAGAGAGCTGGAAATCAGGATGTCTTAGCCCTTGTACACACGGTCGGAGAATCTGTCGGAATGAGTCTTATCGGACCGTGTCGTCAGATAATCCGACTGTGTGTGGTATGCATCGGACTGATTCCGTCCGAATCTCCGTCCGACCCAATTTTCCAACATGTTGGAAATATTTCCCGACCAACTGGGCCGGACGGACCTAATCCGATCATGTGTAGAGCATTTTGATCGGACCAAGTGCCACGCATGCTCAGATCAACTTCCTACAAAATTCCTACCCGACTTGTACATTTTTAGTGACAGTGATCCGGTTCACCTGTTGATCACTAATATGGGAGAGGAGTTACCTATTTTTATTCTTTTGTTCCTCTTTATTTTAAATTTTTTGCTAAGTTGCTGCAGTAACAGCGGTAATGTATTATTTTTCAAGGCACTTTGTAATAATTTTTCAGGACAGTTATATATTGTTCGTTTGTTTTTATGAATGCAGATTCAATGTTCTTTGACATCTGGGTTGAAGTAGCATTAAACCTGTATGTATTCTTTTTTTTTTTTTTTGCTTATTTAAATTATTTCCTCTTCTTTCTTGTTCCTACTTTCTTTATTTCATATTCTTATCTTTAATTACTTTAAGTGATGGTACCAGTCCATTAGCTGATAATGTTCTTCTATATCTTTAAAAGTAAATGTATTAGTCTTCTGGAACTCTTGTTTGAATAGCAGAGATGAGCTGTGAATTGGAAGGCTTTACCATTTCTGCCTGACTTAATGTAATTCTACCTCCTGCTTTAACCTGAGCCCCGCAAGCAGGTGTGGGGAACCCAGGGACCTGGCAATAGCAGACAGTGTTGACTATACCTACCATCAAGGGCCATGGATGATACTGGCTGTTGCCTGTGGGGAGCCCACTTTACTCATCCACATTACACCCCTTAGCCCTTGTACACACGGTCGGAGAATCTGTCGGAATGAGCCTTATCGGACCGTGTCGTCAGATAATCCGACTGTGTGTGGTATGCATCGGACTGATTCCGTCCGAATCTCCGTCCGACCCAATTTTCCAACATGTTGGAAATATTTCCCGACCAACTGGGCCGGATGGACCTAATCCGATCATGTGTAGAGCATTTTGATCGGACCAAGTGCCACGCATGCTCAGATCAAATTCCTACATCAAAGCTATTGGCTACTAGCCTGAATGTAGTCCCATCGTAACGAAATTACGTCATCACGTTCTGAAAGATCGGATTTTTCGACAACTTGGCCCGACCGTGTGTATGCAACAGTTTCGGACACAATCGGTCGGACTAAATCTGACGGGCAAAATCCGACGGATTTGGTTGGCAAAATCTCCGACCGTGTGTACGTGGGCTAATAAGTATTAAGTCTTAATGGCCAACCCACTGCTCCTGTCTGGCATTCCTCCCTTTTTTTGTTCTTTTTTTGTATTCATGCATGACTGTCCAGAGGCCCGCCCAACCACCACCGGAAGACAACCAAGTCATCTCTTGAGACAAGAGCAACACATAAGACTCTCCTGAACTGTCCTTCACCATGCTGAAAAGTGCTGTCTCGAGGTCCTATCCAATCGGAGCAACCATTACACGGTCTTACCAAGTTACAGGACCAGTTATGCCAGGATCCCGCCATCAATGTTGGAGTTCCGCTCTTCCAAGGCAGAGGGGTGATGAAACATTGCAGTACAAACACTCATGGTTTGGATGTGCAGTCTCAAGGGCACCAAGATTTCTTTGCTGTCTCAAACCTACATGGAGGAGTTCCAGCGTGTTCAAGAAAGGAAGAAGAGGCCGTGGGGGAAGGGTTGGGACTTTTGGGCTGTTATGGGTGGGTACAAAATCACTGAAAGATGATATAAGTTCAAGAATGAACTTCAGGGGGAACTGAGCTTAAAGGAAACCATTCCGAAGACTTTCTAATTAAATTTAAATGCCCCGTCTTATGTGTGTGTGTGTATATATATATATATATATATATATATATATATATATATATATATATATATATATATATATATGAATGTATGACTTAATATTTTCATGTTTATGTGTGTATGTGGGCAGAGGTTTTTACTGGAAGATATCAGGATAAGAATACCTTTTAGAAATACAGAAATGTCTCCTATCTCGTGGGAACCATTGAATGTCCCCAGGTGTTAGGTGAATTCCCCTTTTGTGTTACCAATCATCTTTGCAGACATTGAGGCTCCATCTCCCTAGGGGACATTAACATGCTAATGTCGGAACTGTTTGGGCTGAAGGATCAAAGGGGTGATTCATTAATTAATAGACTGAGTGGCACCAGAAGTTCAGACCTGAAATATGGACATTTCAGGGAGCTCCAGAATTAGCCAGAGTGTGAGCCAACTAGAACCAATCGGCATTTAGACTTCAGAATCAGCCAGAGGTTGATGCAACCTCAGAGTCAATGGGTGCATTCCATCTTCTGATTGGCCGAGAATGCATATAAAATAGGGCGAGAGTTAGCTGATGGCCTGTTCAGTTCCAGACCATCGGGGCGACAGGATGTCCATGTAACGTATACTTGTATCTCTAACTTATTTCTATCTCTATCCTATTTCTTCCCTAGGACTTGTCTCGATATATTGATAAACCTATTGAAAGTGTATGTGTATTGTAACCATATGGCCTAAATTATCTTTGCAGCATAAGCTACACTGTACCTGTAACATCACTTGAGATATATGATAAGTTCTAATTATTCTAAAGTTTCTTTTCTGTATAAATAAATGTAATTGTTTATTTTTTCGCACTGTAATCGTTCGTTTTTATTCTTATATAGACAAAGGTTTAATCACTTATTTCTTGTATCATTAATCATTTAAGTGAGATATAAAAATAGCCATAACAATACCCTGCATTTAGTATCCCTGGGCACGAAATCAGTTTCAAGAATGCAACAAGTACATATTGGAAGATATTAATAGTAGTTCAAAACTGTGTAAGGGATGGCCATGGTACTGTCATAAACCTAGGACATCCCATAATTCCTCCTCAGACATTTAGTTGGTCAGATGTCCCCTGTCAACACCAAAAAGGGGATGCCAAGACAGTTGACAATTCTCATGCAACGTCAAACGAGAAACATCTGTCAAGTTTAAGAACCGATAATACCTGGCTCATGGACTGAACATTGATAAAACCAAGGACACTAACTATTTTTCTCTCTCAAATTGGTTTTATTCCTCTGTTGCTGTATTTTTTCTTTATTTCTTTGTAACACCCTTTTTTCTGTAAATATTTTATTTGCACCAGTTTGACCTTTTCAGTATTAAATCTTATTTTGAAAAGTGTTAACCTTGCCCCTAAGCTTTTAATGCAAACTAAACTAATCCCTGTCTCTTGAAGAGCATATACAATAAACTGCAAAACATATCTGTCTGTGGTGCTAATTTGCGCAAAATCACGCACATTTGCACCGTGGCACTATAGTAAATGACCCCCAGTGTGTGTTACAGACATTTATACTAAAATCATAATTGGTATTGCTAAGATTATGAATTTCTGCCTCTGTCAAAAGCAGGCGGTGCCAGCTAAAGGGTTAATTGTTTAATTAATCACTTCAACACCGTGCACTTTCCCCCCTTCCTGCCCAGGACAATTTTCATCTTTCAGCGTTGTCGGACTTTGAAGGATAATTGCGTGATCATGCAACACTGTATACAAATTTTATAATTTTCTTCCCACAAATAGAGCTTTCTTTATATTTAATCACCACTGGGGTTTTTATCTTTTGCTAAACAAACTAAAAAAGACCAACATTTTTGAAAAAAAAATCTGATGGTCACCGATAGGCGATACTGATGGGCATTAAAGAGAAAGTAAACCCTGATGGGTTTGACTTCCTCTTTGTTTCCCTGCAAAAGGTAAAGCATAATGGTGTCACTTACCTGAAACCAAAGCCTGCGATGTCCCCAATTTCTTAGTCTCCGGGGCCTCTATGACGTCACTCCCACTCATGCGCGTGGGAGCCACCAGTCATGGCATGATCTCATTTACAAAACGTCATGATCGCCGTTTCTAAAGGTTTCTACAGTGCGCCTGCCCTGTTGCCTATGGCGCATGTGCCAGAGACATCGGTGCCCATATCTTTTGCAAATATTTCCTAAACCGTGGAGGTTTAGACGATATTTTGAGCACCTACAGGTAAGCCTTAATCTAGGCTTACCTGTAGGTAAAAGTGGTTGTAAAGGATTCACAAACACTTTAATAGGTGGCACTGATAGGTGGCACTGGATAGGCAGCACTGATTAGGAGTTATTGACAGGCATTACTGATGGGGCACTGATTGGCACTTTTATGGGGACTGATTGACACATTTATGGGCACTAATTGGCATTTTGATGGGCACTGACAGGCGTTCTTTATGGGGCACAGTTTGGCAGCTGATGGGCACCTCTGATGGTGGCTGCACTGATAATAAATGTGCTGATAGCAGCGCAGACCCCCCACTGACAGGGAGAGCGGCCGATCGGCTCTGGGGAGCTTGGGCGGCGCAGCGGAAGAGACGCTAGCAGCGGAAAAGGAGGAGTCAGCCGGGGAGGAGAGGGGGAGGATGGAGTAGGAGGAGGAGAAGAAGAGGCAGGCCTGCATGCAATCCGTGGCGGTAAAACCAAATCTACACGGGTGCCACGGGTTACATGCTTGACGGCCGTCAGAAGGTTCACCTAGTGGGCAGTAAAAGTTATATACCTTCCCTGCCCCTGTTTGCTAGACCACGTGTCTGTGGTAAGATGTATCTTGGCACCGACACTGTGGGCCAGAGATACATTCATTTGCCGCTGAACATGGCCATATAGCTCTGGGATGCCCTTCTGTAAGAAATACTTCCTTCCCGGGACCTTCCATTGTGGTGTTCCAATGTCCACAAATTTTGGTCACGAAAGGCCTCCGAGTCCACCAGTTTATATGGCAGTAGTTGGGGGGCTATCAGTTCTGACAAGCCAGCCGTCAACCGTTGGGCAAGAGGGTTATCCGGCGTCATCATTTTTTTACGCTCGAACATTAGGCCCACGGAAGCCTGCCTTTATGCAGAGAAATGTGAGGACGGCATGATGGAAGGTGGAGTGGAGGACAATTGTGAGGAGAGAGGAGAAGGAGAAGTAGAAGACGAGGCTGGACAGTGAGAGCCTGGAGTGTGGCTTTGTGGGTTCCGTTGCTCCCGCTGGGCTCGGTGATGGCAGCTCATGTGCCTTCTTAAGGCCGTCGTCCCTAGGTGAGTGTTGGGCTTACCGTGACTTATGCGTTGACTGCAAAGATTTCAGATGACAACACTATTGTCAGCAGCGGATACGTTAAAAAAGCCCACACTGCGGAGCCATGTGCCGGGGTCCTGGGAGCGCCAGATGTGACCGTACATGGTTGATGCCTCTCTCCTGATACATTAGCAGTCTGCTTTGTCCCTCCTGTGCAATCTAAGTTCCGCCTGCTTCTCCTCCCTATCTGCTGGTCCATATCTCCCTCTGAACTCCCCTCCTCTTCCTCTCTTGTGGGCACCCACGTGACATCACTAGACACGTCATCATCAACGTCACCTTCCCCACCGCTATAATTAGAGATCTCGGAGTAGGCAGAAACAGCGGGGACCAACCTCCTTGGGCTGATCTGGGTACTGTCGTCAGACTGCTGAGTGGCGGTTGTTGCTACCTCCTCTTCCTGATCCAATGCCAAGAGTGGCTGCGCATCAGAAAGGTCTTGTGATGGATCAGAAAATAATTCCTGCGACTCAAGCGGAAAGTATATGGTGGTGGTTGTAGTGTCTTTGGGGGTGCACCCAGCAGAGAGTGAAGAAGAGGGTGCAGATCGAGAGGATGAGGAGGGTGCAGAAGACTAAGGCTGAGTGAGCCACTCAACCAAGTCTGGTGCGAACTTTGACATAATCGCACGCACCTTCTGCAATTTGCCACTTTGGCTCAAGTCTGTTGCTCCTGCCCTACCCCTACCACCCCTGCGGAAGGGCCTACCTATTCCTCTGCCTGTCATTTTTTAAATGACCCTGTGACAAAAGTCTCTAGAGAAGTACAGTATGTATGTGGAAGAAGGTATATAACACCCCGCTTCAATCTGTCGTTTTTGGGGGCCACTGGTCTATCACACCAGTTATAATACTTTTTTTTATTGCGTTTGTCACTTTTTGAAGTATCGCTGAAGAACCGCTTAGCAGTCACAATGCTGTACAGTGGAAATGCACTATACTATGCTTTCTATATGTGCAAGTATTTTATACATGTATTACACCCCTATATACTGCACACCAAATAGTACACCTATGCCAGTCCTTAAAAGGACCTTTGTGGACCTAGTAGCTAGTGATTTGCAAACTGTTCCTCAGTCCCTACACTGATAAAAGGCAGCTGCAGAATCGGTCAGCACTCAGCTCAGCAGTCAAGTATAATAGGCTTTCTATATTTGAAAGAAAGTATATTATACGTGTACAGCCCTATATACTGTACACCTATACCAGTCCTTAAAAGGACCTTTGTGGACCTAATAGTAATAGCTATTGTCCCTGCTCCACACAGCATCCTGTCTCTACACTGACAAAAGACAGCTGCAGAATCGGTTAGCAGTGCACTCAGCAATCAGCAGCACAGCAGTCAGTAGCAGTGCACCAGAAGCCTATATACTGTACACCTATACCAGTCCTTAAAAGGACCTTTGTGGACCTAATAGTAATAGCTAGTGATTAAACTGACTGTCCCTGCTCCACACAGCGTCCTGTCCCTACACTGACAAAAGACAGCTGCAGAATCGGTCAGCAGTCACTCAGCAATCAGTAGCACAGCAGTCAGCAGCAGTGCACCAGAACCCTATATACTGTACACCTATACCAGTCCTTAAAATGACTTTTGAGGACCTAATAGCTAGTGATTTGTGTCACTACAGTGTCCCTGCTCCACACAGCGTCCTGTCCCTATGCTGAAAAAAGATGGAATGTAAAATGGCCGCCAGATCAGGTCCATTTATAAGGTAGGGGGAATGTCCAATTGTCCATGTGCTGAAATGTCTCAATTGGCTGTCCTGTACCCCATGATAGATGTGTCATCATGGGTCAAAGTTCTTTCACAATGTAAACGCATATGTCCGCCGCGCGAACAGTGCCAGAAGTCCGCCGGTTTGGCAAATCGCGAACACGCAAAATTTGCCGCGAACCGACCGCCGGGCAAACCGCAAGGCCATCCCTACTCCTGAAGTTAAAAATCAAATATGTTATTATTTATGGTATTAAGGTTTGAACATGCACTACAGGTACAGATTTAGTTGTTATATAATGTCTTTAACCACTTGGGTACCGCGCTATTGCCGAATGACGGCATTAGCGCGGACCTAGATTGCCGGGACTACGTCTATTGACGTCGTCCCGGTTACGAGCGGCCTGCACGCCCCCTGAGGGGCGCGCGCGGCGCGCTCTGTGATCGGCGAGTCCGTGAGACTCGCCTGATCACCGATCCGTGTAAGGGGTCGATCCCGACCCCTTATCACGTGATCAGCTGTCAGCCAATGACAGCTGATCATGTGATAAAACGGAGCCGGTAATCGGCTAGTATTCCTCCTCGCGCTGACAGCGCGAGGAGAAAAAAAAAAGCCGATCGCCGGCGGCCGTGTTCGGGACATCAGTCCCGATCACGGCCAACAATTCAAGCGGACACCTGCCCCCTGCCAGTGCCCACCTGCCACCCGCAGTGCCATCCTGAAATAAAGTAAGTGCCCCCCTGTCAGTGCCACCCAGCAGTGCCCATAGTGCCCACAGTGCCACCCAGCAGTGCCCACAGTGCCACCCAGCAGTGCCCACAGTGCCACCCACCGTGCCACCCACAGTGCCACCCAAAATCTGCCTCAAAGGTGCTGCACCCCAGTGCCGCCCATCAGTGCCCAGCAGTGCCGCCCATCAGTGCCCAGCAGTGCCGCCCATCAGTGCCCAGCAGTGCCACCTATCAGAGCCACCTATCAGTGCCACCTATCAGTGCCCATCAGTCCCATCTATCTGTGGTACCTATCAGTGCCCATCCGTGCCACCCATCCGTGCCACTTATCCGTGCCACCCATCCGTGCCATCTTATCTGTGCCCATCTTTGCCCATCAGTGCCGCCTTATCTGTGCCCATCGGTGCCGCCTTATCTGTGCCTATTAGTGCCGCCTTAACTATGCCTATCAGTGCCCACCAGTGCAGCCTATCAGTGCCCACCAATGCAGCCCATCAGTGCCCACCAATGCAGCCCATCAATGCCCACCAATGCAGCCATCAGTGCCGCCTAATCAGCGCACTTCAATGAAGGAGAAAAATGACCCGTTTGCAAAATTTTATAACAAACTATTAAAACATGATTTATTTTTTATTTTTTTTTGCATCTTTTTTTGTTTGTTTAGCAAAAAATAAAACTCTGAGCTGTAACTAAATACCACCAAAAGAAAGCTCTATTTGTGGGAAAAAAATGATAAAAATTTCATTTGGGTACAGTGTTGTATGCCCGCGCAATTGTCATTCAAAGTGCATCAGCGCTGAAAGCTGAAAATTGGTCTGGGACTGAGGGGGGTTTAAGTGCCCAGTAAGCAAGTGGTTAAGTAAAATCAAGTTTTGTTACAAGAATATTTATATCAGGCAGAGCTCCATGGAAACCGAAAGTTCATGAGGGTAAACGATCCTGCCTTACAATTTTTTTCTGTTTTCGTTTGTTAACGAAAACTGAATTGATTTCTATATAGTTTTCTTCAGTGGACAAAAATGTGGTGTACTTTTCATTTCATTATCATCACTGTAAAAAGGCCACTAACGAAAATTTTGATAAGATTTTTTTCGAAATTAACACTGCTGGAAAATCTGTGTGCAGGGTGCAGCTGACAGTGGCATTGTTACGCAAGTGAAAGCGGAGCGAGATTGACCAGTCCTGTGTCACAAGTTGGTGAGGAAGGCAGGGATCTGATAATGGCCTAACTCTGACTTCAATATCTGTCCCTGGAGAGTGATACAGAAAATATTGAAGTTGAGAGACAGACAATCATCTAGCATTTTTAAGGTTGGGGGAGTATCAAAGAAAGCCTCCATTTTTCTTTCAGTAAATGTTCTCTTTAACTTAAAGTGGAAGTAACCCCATCGATTTAAACAGTTAATAAAAAAGGCATGCCGGGAATGCTAACTGCACATTGGATGTGCTCTCAGCCAAACTATCAAAACATCCAATGGCTGGTGTCATAACGAATCACATGTGCAGCACCATAGCAGTTGAAGATTAAACAGAGGCAAAGATGGCAGCTTCCTTGGCTGAAAACGATTAGGGGAGTTTACTTCCACTTTAAGCATGTCAAACTGTTTTGTTTTTTTTGGCCTAGCTTAGAATGTGCCTGTTACCAGGTAAATAAATTATTTATATATACATACCAGCAGTAAAGGAGCTGTAAACAAACCATCCCTAACCTCTCTAGCTAATTTTAATGTGAAGTAATTATTTCTAAAAGGACAACAAAGACTTCAACATCAGATTTCGGTCCATTTCTAACAGCTTAGAAATACCTGAAGTGTATGTACTTTAAAAGGCTGTAAGAAGTAATAGAAAAGAGCCATGATTTCAGTGCCTATGCTGAGAATTTTGAAGATTAATTTCTCCACAATGCCTGCAGAGCTGAATGAGAGCTTGTCTAAAAGTTATTGATTCTGCAGAACAAAAAGTAAATATTTTAGTGTGCAAAGCCTGGGTATATGTCCACTTTAAGCATTTAATTTAAACTAGGTCCCAGTTGTTTTAGGCTGGTTTTTAATTTTGGCTGAAGTGCACCTTTGAAATTTCATGCAGCATTTCAAAGAACATTACATTATTTATTTTAGCAAAACACAGCAATAAACAGCAAGCTATCCACTTCCTTCTACTCCTCCTCAGTCTGGCAGACTTGATTCTAATAATAATGGAAATCAACAGCCTCTGAAAACTGTATCTCTGAAATGTAAGATGTTGGAAAAAAAGGCATGTAAGTGCTATTGATGATTTGCAGAGGCAACATATGAAAAATCAGCTGAGGTCAATAGCAGAGTACACTGACACAACAATGTACTGTATGTGTCACTGGGTTACCAGGGGGTGCTGAAGGAGACCAGTTTGCAGTTTTTCACTGGGTGCCCACCCACAGACCAATTCCAGGAACAACTACATATGCTTTTTCTGTATGTTTTCTAACATTCAAGGATAATCTTTTGATGTTACAGTGTTCTCATATTTTTCTAAAGAGATTTGAAAGTGAAAGTGCTCTTTTACAAAAGCTTAGAACAAGGGTAACAAAAACTGAATAGTGTATCTTTTTTTTAATTTTTATTTTATTTTTGAGGTGATGTTACCCTTGTGCCTTTTAACCATCTTGGGGTCAGCAGTAGCAATCCCTGAAACAAAACACATACACATATCTGCTGGTCCAAAAGGTCAATTCATACTTTATCCTGGATATGAAATAATATAGTGAAATATTACAGTGCCTTACCAAAGTATTCACCCCATTGGCTTGTTACTTATTTTGTTACATTACACCGTTCATTTTTTTTAGTCTGAATTATATGTGATGGATCAGAACACAATAGTCTAAGCTGGTGAAGTAAAATTAGAAAAATATATACATAAAACTATTTTTCAGAAATAAAAAAATGATAATTGGCATGTGCGTATGTATTCACCCCTTTTGTTATGAAGCCCATAAAAAGCTCTGCTGCAACCAATTACCTTCAGAAGTCACATAATTGGTGAAATGATGTCCACCTGTGTGCAATCTAAGTGTCACATAATCTGTCATTACATATATACACCTTTTTGAAAGGCCCCAGAGGCTGCAACACCTAAGCAAGAGGCACCACTAACCAAACACTGCCATGAAGACCAAGGAACTCTCCAAACAAGTAAGGGACAATGTTGTTGAGAAGCACAAGTCAGGGTTAGGTTATAAAAAAAATATCCAAATCTTTGATGATCCCTAGGAGTACCATCAAATCTATCATAACCAAATGGAAAGAACATGGCACAACAGAAAACCTGCCAAGAGACGGCCACACACCAAAACTCACAGACCGGGCAAGGAGAGCATTAATCAGAGAGGCAGTACAGAGACTTAAGGTAACCCTGGAGGAGCTGCAGAGTTTCACAGCAGAGACTGGAGTAACTGTACATAGGACGACAATAAGCTGTATGCTCCATACAGTTGGGCTTTATGGCAGAGTGGCCAGATGAAATCCCTTACTTTCAGCAAAAAACAAAATGACACGTTTTGAGTTTGCAAAAAGGCATGTGGGAGACTCCCAAAATGTATGGAGGAAGGTGCTCTGGTCTGATGAGACTAAAATTTAACTTTTTGGCCATCAAAGAAAACGCTATGTCTGGCGCAAACCCAACACATCACATCACCCAAAGAACACCATCCCCACAGTGAAACATGGTGGTGGCAGCATCATGCTGTGGGGATGTTTTTCAGCAGTTGGAACTGGGAAACTGGTCAGAGTTGAGGGAACGATGGATGGTGCTAAATACAGGGATATTCTTGAGCAAAACCTGTACCAATCTGTGTGTGATTTGAAACTAGGACGGAGGTTCACCTTCCAGCAGGACAATGACCCCAAACACACTGCTAAAGCAACACTTGAGTGGTTTAAGGGGAAACATGTAAATGTGTTGGAATGACCTAGTCAAAGCCCAGACCTCAATCTAATAGAAAATCTGTGGTCAGAATTAAAGATTGCTGTTCACAAGCGCAAACCATCCAACATGAAGGAGCTGGAGCAGTTTTGCCAGGAGGAATGGGCAAAAATCCCAGTGGTAAGATGTGGCAAGCTCATAGAGACTTATCCAAAGAAACTTGGAGCTGTGATAGCCGCAAAATGTGGCTCTACAAAGTATTGACTTTAGGGGTGTGAATAGTTATGCACATTGACTTTTTCTGTTATTTTGTCCTATTTGTTGTTTGCTTCACAATAAAAAAAGAAAAAGAAAAAACATCTTCAAAGCTGTGGGCATGTTCTGTAAACTAAATGATGCAAATTCTCAAAACAATCCATGTTAATTCCAGGTCGTGAGGCAATAAAACACAAAAAATTCCAAGGGGCGTGAATACTTTTGCAAGGCACTGTAAATATCCATGAGAATACTGCAGCTTAATTCAGTTAATGGTATAAATAGGAAAGAAAAGGTGTAAAATATTATATTGCATAAAGAATAATTTATCACTAGTAAATCTGTAAAATAACAGTTACATAAAAAGATTAAAAAAAAAAAATAATGACAGTCAGCTTCAGACACTACATGAGAATAAAAAGTAAAAATAACTAAATTGTGTAAATAAATAAAAATGTCATAAGCGACACCTAAAAAAGGCACTAAGGGGATTTGAATGATACTTGTGAGAAGATATTTATCCGTGTGTATAGCCAGGAGTGGAATGGAGCCCAGGCACCTAGATAAGGAAATACAACCCAAACCATAATGTGGCTACTCTGCCACCTCATCAAGGCTGGATATGGCGATGATGGTATCCAAATGTCTCTCCAAAAGAAAGAGGGAACCAGATTTAGACAACTGAGTAGATTGGATTAAAGTGAAGAGTTGAAGGCATTTACCAAAACACTGGGAGCAGGCAGGCTATTATAGCACAACATCAGCCTTTTGGCTAATATCAAGTGTAGTTATTATCAGTGTCCAGTAGGGGTGATCCACCATCATTCAGCCCTGTTGGTAGAAATAGCTGGTTGTATGGTATCCCTGCTGGTATGATGGGGGCTCTGAAGACTAGTACTGGCTGGAATAGAAATCGGTATGCCCAGGGGATGTAGGACACAAGAGTACCGTAATTACCCCTGGGAAGACTGGAGGGGCCTAATGCCTGCAGATATGAATGGTTCTACTCTGCTTGACCATGCGCTGTGCCCCCTGGGAGTTGGTCAACCCAGGGGTGCATGTAGTATCACTTAGGCATGGGAAACCCACTGTGAGAATTAAGCACATGGTCATAGCACTAAAGCTTATTCTGCACTGTGTCTCTTAGCAAAAAGGCCTGGCACTAAGTCTCGGGCAATTTTCGTTACCAGGTCTCAGGGCCTAGCCTATGCACAGGCACTTTATTCATTTTTTTCTTCACGTTTTTCACTACACTTTTATCTGCATTCCGTCTTTCACTAGGATGGAGGGTGTGAGTCCTTGGGCCTACTCTGCAGTCTAGGGGAAGGATGTGTGGCCATCAGGTTCCTACCTCCCCTGAACTGGGGGGGGGGGTAGTCTCTCTTCAAAGTAGCCCCTCACCTAGTCTTCAGCCAACCAGGAGGAGAGGTGTGTGCCAAGCCTTTTAGCTAGGTGGACTAAGTTGCTTTGCACCCCAGGGGGTCAGGATAAGGTCCTACTACTTTGGAGGGTAGACATGAAACACACCCTTAAGTGCACTTTTGTGTGTGTGTGTTTTTCACATGCACATTTTTGGTTCACTTAGGTATTTTTTTTTGTGCACCACCATGGAAAAATACACCTACCTGTCTGCTTCCAGTCTTCTGCAGCATGTAAATTGAGCTGCACATGCGCAGCTCAGTTTACATTGCTGGCACGGTCCCTGTGTACCAAAAGGACTGACTCCAGTGCATGCAGAGGAGTTACGTCATTCTGTGCTAGTCAATGGAGATACCCGAAAACCAACACCCAAGATGCTGGCAACGTACCCAGACTGTTAGAGAGGAGATAAGTTTAAAGCAGAACTCCGGGAAAAAACTTTTTTCCATGTTCTCATTGCTGATCTACTTTCACCAACTACGTCACCCATGTTCTTCTGAGCTCTGTAGTTCCTCTGCAATAGCCTGCTAAACCTGCTGAAAAAACATTATTGCCTAGTGATTTCCTGTTTCCAAGATCGCTGGCTGCTATTTTCTTTGTATCCCCAGCCAGCGATCTGACACCCCCAGTTGTATTTCTCTAAAAATGAGCAGGGACTTGTACTTTCACCCTGCTCGCTGTAGTGGGGGGAGGGGGTCTCACAGCCCCTGGTCTGTGCCACCCATAGAAATGGTGTCCCCCTCCTCTGCTCCCTTCTCCTCCCTGCCAGCACCGCCCCCGCTGCCCGCCATCTTTCTAGTGCAGCGCAGGGAGAGTTACAGATCATCGGGATGACAGAGCAGATCTCGGCTGACAGGTCTGTATGATAAAACACAGCTCGCCATACAGCCCAACCTCCCTGTACATTGGAACAGTGCACTCTGCTCTGTCTATTACAGTTCCGATGCAGGGAGGCGTGGCTGTACGGCGAGCCGTGTTTTCACATACAAACCTGTCAGTCTGAGATCCGCTCTGTCTCTGGATGATCCGTAACTATCCCTGCTCTGCACTGATGAGCACTGATAAGCTGTACTGGTCACAACGCACTGATGAGCACTGGTAAGCTGCACTGGTGACACCACACTGATGAGCACTGATAAGCTGTACTGGTCACAACGCACTGATGAGCACTGGTAAGCTGCACTGGTGACACCACACTGATGGGTACTGATAAGCTGCACTGGTGACACTGCACTGGTTATAGCGTACTGATAAGCTGCACTGATGGGCATTGATAAGCTGCACTGGTGATACCACATTGATGGGCACTGATAAGCTGCACTGATGAGCGCACTGATGGGCACTGAGATGGAACTGATAAGCTGCACTGGTAGGCACTGATAAGCTGCACTGATGAAACTGCACTGATGGGAACTGATAAACTGCACTGATGGGAACTGATAAACTGCACTGAGGTGGCACTGATGAGGCTGCCCTGATGGGGCTGCACTTATAAACGGCACTAAGGCTGCACCTATGGGCACTGAAAAACTGTACTGATGAGGCTACACATATGGGCACTGATGAGGTAGCACTGATAAGCAGAGTGGACATCATCCATTGCTTTACTGACACCATCCACTGCCAAATAAACGTAGGAGAGGTTTCCACCATCCCTGCAAAGTTTGCAGTAATTTTTCTTATTTTTTTCTTATTTTCAGTGTGATGTGTATTGTATGTGACATTACATATCACAGAGACCAGTATTGTGGTGATATTGAAGTTTACTAAGATTGTCATACATTAGAGGGTTCCACCATTATTGTGTTACTGATTAGTAAGTTAGCACTGCACTTTTGTTTTTTTCTCATGCCAACATTTACTTGTGTCACTTGTGTGATGATGTAAAGCTGAATGTCCCGGATCTCTCTGTGGTGCGGCTAGGGATGTTCTCGTATACACCATACAAGTACGGATTACTATTAGAAAGATCTCAAGAGCTGCATGAGGAGGAAGAATATTTCTAATACTGAGTTACAGCAGAGTACAGTGTGTATAATATAGAATTATGGCCTGTAAGGGAAATCTGTTTATCAGTTGCTGTGGCTGGAGGAGTGAGAACAGACATGCTTTACAGTTATAAGAATTCCCCCTCACTGTCTGTGTTGTGCTCAGCAGTGTGGCTGCAGAATGAGAGGTGTAATTTATGCTGAAGTGGGCTTGTTGACATTTAGTGTACACAGGCCTAGTGTACCTCACGCATTCACTGCAATATGCAAAGCATGAAGGGAAATGTAGTTTAATGACAGTGTAAAGAGAAGGGACAGGATATGATGCAATCACTGTTCTAACAGATCCTCTCCAGCAGAAAACAGGCTGCATTTTTGAACTACAGAGCTGACTTCCTGAAAATTAAATTTGACGTTTCTCTTAATTGGTAAGGAATTTCACAATTGTAATAACAGTTTATTGTTTTGTGTGTGTGTGCATGGGGGGGGTGTACTAATATTTTTTATTTTTTTGCCAATCCTGGAGTTCTGCTTTAAAGCAGAGTTCCAGGCTTTTTTTGTTTGTTAAAAGTCAGCAGCTACAAAAAGTTTAGCTGCTGACTTTTAATAAACAGACACTTACCTGTTCTGCGGTCCAGCGATGCGGCCGCACAAAGCCCTTCTCCTCTCCCCCTCCTCTTCTTGCCATCTCCATTGATATTGTGGGCACCCGGCACAACTTGCGGCTTCACGGCTGGGCGCACACTGCACATGTGCGAGTTCCACTGCACTCTCTCAGTGGACAGGCAATCTTTTGGGACCTGTCACATGTCCCAGAAGATTGCAGAGAGGGAGGGGCCACCTAGGGAGAGAGGAGGAGTCGCCTAGGCGGCCCGTAGGGGGAACCAGGAAGTGGGACAGGAAGTCCCCTTGAAAACTAAGCACCCACTCCCCCCCCCCTCAAAAAAATGACATGCCAAATGTGGCATGTAAGGGGGCGAGGAGTGCTTAAAGCGGAAGTTGCACTTTTGGGTAGGCATCAGCATCATTATCAGAATATACTTAGGTCCACAAATGAGCAGAGAATAAAAATGAATACAAAATGTATTTTTAAATAATTGAATACAGAAAGAAATACATGAGGGTATGAAAAAGCTGCAAAAATACATCTATTGTAAGATACTGTATATCTTTCATAGTTGGTAAAGTTGAAGAAAGAATAAAATCCATCTAGTTCAATCTGTGTAGATGTACGAGGTGTGTATATTAAATAACGAGACTGTGATCCCGTCTAGTAAACAAAGTCAGAAATGGTTATAACTGCATGCGTGGTGACCTTGCACATGTTTGAACCTGCATGACAAGCAGCAACACTCTATGACGTTCAGTTGATTATGAGTCGCCATTTAGTTTGGTTGTGTTTTCTGCAGTATGCAGAAAAAATTCCAAGTTTAGTTTAAAAGTTGAACAACGTGTACATTTGAAATTGTTTGTAAAATTGCACAAAACACCAACAGAATATTTTCAAGTGCGTACTACAGCTTATGGGAAGGATGGCCTGTCTCGTGTGCGTGTTTCAGTGGCACAAAAGATTCTACGAGGGACTTGAGAATGAATTTCCAAAAGTTAAATCAGTGCTTAAAGGGACACATTTTGAGTCAGTTGATGCTGTAAAGAAGAAAACAACGGATGTGTTGATACAGCCGACAGAAATTGATTTTCTCCATGTCTTTTGACCAGTGGAAAACAAGACTGCAGCTATCTATTAGTGCAGATGGGGAATATATTGAAGGGGACAAGCATTATATTTGTAATACATATAAATAAAGGGGAGTTACTTAATCAGTCTCGTTATTTAATAGACACACCTCATATGTCTGTCAATGTTGATAATCATTTCCCATATCCTTGTATGTTGTGTTCACTAAAATGCAAGTCCAAGAGTCTTTTAAAACTATCAATTCTCCGCGCTATCAACACCAATTGTGAAAGAGAGTTCCACATCCTATTGTCCTGACAGTGAAAAATCCCCTGCGCAGCCTAAGGTTAAACCGCTTCTCCTCCAATCTCATTGCGTGGTCCCGTGTTTTCCTAAACTCCCTGAGACTGAATAGTTTCCGACCTAAGCTAGGATCACTGTTAAGATATTTGTATATTATCACTATCATATCTTCTTCCAAGTGTCATATTGACATGATATATACAAACAAATACAGTATGTAACTATGAGAAAGTAAGCTAATATTGTTCTCATACAAACATATATGAGTAAACAGATACAATATAAACTACCGTATTTACGAGGTAACAACCACCATTAAAAGCTTAACTTCAGTATCATTGGGAGAATTAAGTAACCACCACTTTGAGCTTTATACTGTGACAAATATTTGCAAACTGCATGGGAGTAAGATTCTGCATATTCCCCCCTTTCTCTTCACCCTCCTGTTCTTTTCTCTTCCTTTTCTACCTTTTCTCCAAACTACACTTCGACACCTCGGCCGCTGTTATGGCTGTATTATAATTATAGTGATCATAAGAAGCATAAAGATTATGCAATTTCTGTTATTAAGGTGTATGATTCACTTATTTGATCGATTAACCCTCTATGTTTTGGTCAGTATGGTCAATTTTCAGGGAGGCACTGTAGGCCTCCTGGTTTCTATGTATATAACTGTTACCATATAGGCAAAGTAATTCTTCATTTGTCAACAACGTTGTCTCCAAATCTGTTCATATCTCTTACCTCATGGAATATGTTGATTAATTTATACGTGTACAAGAAAATGATGTGACCTGCTGTATGTCATGGAACTTTGCCTTACATAATAAAGGAATAAAAAAAAAATGACCGTATATATACTCGAGTATAGGCCGACCCGAATATAAGCAGAGGCTCCTAATTTTACCCCAAAAAACTGGAAAAATGTATTGACTCAAGTATAAGCCTAGGGTGGGAAATGCAGTAGCTACAGGTAAATATTATGCTTCATAAAGATTATGGGAAATGAAAAGCTTTTTCTATTTTTTTTTCCATTGTACACAGTAAATGTCAAAAGAGGTATAGTAAATATAGTGAAGCCATGCTCATTTAAAATGCCCAGTTATGTGCAAGGGAAAATAAATAGAAAGATCACACTTTCATGTTATTCGCTAGGCTCCCTCTGCCTGTTTTGTGGCTCTAAATGTTCCCCGGGGCAGCATCTACACAGAATCACTTAAAGGGGTTGTAAAGGTAACCCTTTACTTGCCTGACCCCTCGAAAGTCCCGCGCTCACCCTCGATGTCCTCTTCGCCGCTCAGCCTGGCCGCTGATTGGCTAGAGTGGATGGATTGAAAGCAGCGCAGCCATTGGCTCGCGCTGCTGTCAATCACATTCAATGATGCGGCGCGCCGGGGGCGGGCCCAAGTGATACAGCGAGCAGCTATAGCCACCAGCTGTATCACGGAAGCGTGCCCACAAGTGCTTCTCACCATGCGAGGGAGCTCGTATGAAGGTGAGAAGTACTTGCAGAGGGAAGCCAAGACAGCCGCCAAGGGACCCCAGAAGACCAGGTTTGGGGCCACTCTGTGCAAAACGAGCTGCACAGGGGAGGTAAGTATAACATGTTTGTTATTTTAAAGAAATTTAAAAATCCCTTTAAATTTATCAACCCCCCTCCTTATTTGGGGCACATTTGACAAGTTACCCCAAATATCCAGTGGATGCTGCAATGGTGGACAGTTCTGTATGCATTGCATGTTTTAGGGATTGTAAAAAAGGGATCATCTGCTTTGACATCCTATATTGGCCACTTGCTGTGCCCTTTTTACAGTAGGGAAGAGATCTGCTGGCATCAGTTGGTGGTGGGGAGCATTCGGAAGCATGGTGCAAAAGATATGACACACGGCACAGTGATTCCTAGCATTGGATCACTGTGCCATCTGTCACAATAGGAGGCGGGACATCGTTATGCGGCTGGCTGTGCGGCAAACTAACACAGCATGAGAGGGAGGGGAAATTCACAGCGGCGCCAGGCCGATTCACGGGTGTCACCCAGCGGCACGGCCCCGCCCCATTTTGGACTTTTTTTTCATTCACTCGAGTATAAGCCAATGTGGGTTTTTTTCAGCCAAAAAAATTTGCTAAAAAACTTGGCTTATACTTCAATACTTATACAGTACTTGTTGCTGCACAGTCTATATTTTTTCCTTATTTATCTTTAAACAATATACAAACTAGAAATCCCTTATACAGTTACAAATTCCCATCACATATAACTGATACAACCTAAGAAATGAAAGGAAAAAAAACACAAAACAAGACAGACAAAAAAAAAAATGTGCAAGCCAACAATGAAAAAAAATGAAAAAAAGGGTAAAACTAATGAGTAGCTGCCAACATATAAGGTGTTCCCACGCTAAATAAAATGTAGAAGAAGAATAATTTGGTGCTTGCTCAGTGCTAATATATAATACTAAGTATAATAAACAAGCCTCTATGTGGATGGAGTACTGATTCCACAGCAATCGATTGATTTCCAGGAGGTATCCAAGACAAGACGACACCAGTATAAGGATCAGTTTCCAGGCTCATTAAATGCAGATTACATGCAATAAAAGAGGGGGGCTCCATGGTGTAGTAATCCAGAGCAATTTATTTAAATTTCAAGTAGTAACTTACAGATAAAAATAGCTCAGTACAACTTCACAAACGAGGAGACTTCCGATCTCGGCCATGACCGGAAGTGACGGCACCCGGCTCCTCCCTGCCGTGTTGCGTCACTGAACACATGACTTCATCAAAGGACGGGACAAAGGGTGGTCCACAGATTTTCTAACAGGATAAAATAAGGATTCCTGATTTACATAATAAGCATGGTTCAAAGTCTAAGAAATATAGAATTTAAAGTTGCTCCCCTTTCACGAGATAAGAAAATATTCCCCTCTAGTTCTTTATACTATTTTTTCATATAATGAATCCAGGGTTCCCACTTAACATGGAACTCTTCCAGTCTATTGCTATAAGTACGCGCCCACTTCTCCCAGTGTGCTGTAGTGAGCGTCTGTGACTTTAAAAAAAAAATAGGATTAGCACCTTAACTGCGTCCAACAGGTAAGGGATTACACTCTTATATGCCCCAAGGGAGCTTAAAGTGGCATAAAAAGGTACTGTACAGGGTCATCTTGAATTGAGACAGAAGGTATTTCAAATATTAACGACTTGCCAACCACCCGCCGCAGATGTATTGTAGCATGGTGGCTCGGCTGTGCAAATCACCATACCGGTATGGCGATTCGTGCACTAGCATTCCTGGGCATGCACATGCTATGATTGGCCAGTGGGGGAGCCAATCAGCAGGTCCGGCAGAATATGGCGCGGGCTGCCCATGATCGTTCCCTGCAGTGACAGAACAGGGATCTGCCGAAGTAAACAAGGCAGATCTCCGTTCTGTCAGAGGATGACACTGAGATCTGTCTTTCTGCTAAGCAGGAAGACACATCTGTGTGTTTCTCCAGTCACAAAGTCCCCCATACAGTTAGTAATCACAAACAGGGAACATATTTAACCCCTTGATCACCCCTGATGTTAACCCCTTCCAGTGTCATTAGTACAGTAACAGTGCATATTTTTAGCACTGAACACTATCTAATTTCTTGAGACACTAAGACTCCTTTCACACTGGGGCCATGGCCGCAGCAGCACTAAAGCGCCGCTCATTTTAGTGGCGCTTTGGCGGTGCTTTTTTCAGCCGATAGCAGGGAGCTTTTTACCCCAAAGAAGGGGTTAAAAACGCCCGTGATGTAGCATTTCCGAAGCACCACATCACCACTTCGGAAGCACTGGCAATAAATCTCCTAGTGGTTGGCCTGGGAGAAAGCATGCTAGGCAAGGTAATCCAGTGCCCAGGGTGAAAATGCCAAACTGTGCCCCCTTTGCACGCCCAATTGTCTTATCCACACCCAAATTGCGTTAACTAAGGATTATACCCGAGTTCAGAGGTCAGGAGTGGGTAAGGTACACAGAGGTCAGGAGTTGGTAAGGTACAGAGTGGTGAGGCAAGAGTGGGCAATGTACAAAGAGCGGGGATAAGGATCGGTAATGTACAGAGTGCAGGGGTCAGGAGTGGGCAACGTACAATAATTTTTCTAAACAGTTTCTCTCTGTATTTAACGATCATGTGCAGCTCCCCACTGCCCTCCCTCTTATCCTGGCTCTGGGAAGACATAAATATTCATAAGTTAGGTTACTGTATCTTCTTACACTATTGCCAGGGACACTCCCCAACAGAAGGCAGAAGCAAACAATAACACTTAGGCCGCGTACACACGCGGGGACTGTTCGCCCAACTTTGTCCGTCAAACAGTTTCAGCAAACAGTCCGCTCAAAATTAGCATGGACGGACATGGCCACACACGACGAACGAACAGTTTGCTGAAACCGTGCGCGATGACGTGAACGGCACGTACGACGGGACGAAAAATACGACGTCCTATACACTGCATTATAACTTTCGGCGTGTAAATCCTTTCTGAGCATGCGCGGAACTTAGTTTGACGAACAAGCCTACACACGAGGGGACTGTTCGCTGAAACAAAGTTTCAGCGGACAGTTTTTCGGAAATTCCGAAAAACCTTGTTCAGCGGACTGTTCGCTGAAACTGTCCGCTGAAAGCCCACACACGAGCGGACTGTCCGCCGAAACACTGTTCAGCGGACAAAGTTGGGCGAACAGTCCCCGCGTGTGTACGCGGCCTTAGCCGAGGAAAGCAGAACTATCAAACTATGCTCAACCTGGCTACAACCCAGCAGCACTAAATTTCAACTAGGGACATTCATTGTACATTTCAGGGTGGCGTTAAAATACGTTTGAAATGCGTTGGATGTCCCTTTCCATGTCAAACTGTTTATTAACCATATAAATCACAGTATATGGTATCAGGTATCACCACCTTGAAAAATAATGTTGTACCATAATTTTGTATGATCAATTGTTGTTTTTAACATATCGGAGCCTTGTGGAGGTTTTCCTTTTCTTCTTTTTAGATTGTCTACTAAAATAAAATGTATACTGTCATACAATCAATGTAGTAGTCTTGTTGCCATAAACAAAGTCCTAAGAAAAAGAGGAATGTTTGTTTTCTGGATTACAAAACATGATGATGGCAACCCTTGCCCAAAACTGAGTGAACATAATATTTCTTACTGATAAACCAAGATGGTGATTGATATCATCAACATTCCGATGGTACAGAATATAGAAAAATTTAACTGCAAGCCTGTTTCAGAAATATCCTAAAGATCACATACATTGTATACAGATCTAAGGCAAACAATGTATAAATGAAGGATATTCAACTGACCCTCTGTCCAGCCTGCCATTATTGACCATGATGATTGATAATTATGAAGATGGATTTTAGTGGGAGCAAAAGACAAAGCCACCACAGGTTCAGAGAGGCTGGCAAGCATAGCAAGTATGTAGGCTGACAGTTGCGCCATCACTATAAACCATTGGATTCCCGTAACATTCTATCCTACCGGACAGCCTACAGAACACATATATCTAAACCCAGTCACTAAAATCACTGACTGGGTGTTATTCCTGCAATAAGACCTTGGAGCAGTGCAAGTGTGGGCAGTAAAAGAAAAAAGAGTTGATTATTGCAGTGATAATTGCTTTCTTTTTAAAAAAATATAAAAAATATAAAACTGGAATTAAAGTGGATTTCTGACAAAAAAAAAAAAAAATTAAAAGTCAGCAGCTACAAATACTGCAGCTGCTGACTTTTAATAAACTTACCTGTCCCAGGGTCCAGAGATGCGGGGGTACGAAACCCTGCTTGTGCCCCCCTCCTCTCTGTGGCGCCAGCATTGTCACTGTGGGTGCCCGGCTGTGGCTTAATAGCCAGGCATGTACTGTGCATGCACAAGCCTCACTGCGACTGGCCAGGCAATCATCTGGGACCTGTGCGTGTCCCATATAATTGCTGAGAGGGAGGGGGGAGAGGTGAACTTGCTTCCAGCGCTGTGGTCCCCCGCAGGAGGAAGTGGGAGGGTTTCCGCTACCCCCCAAAAAAAAATGACATGCCAAATGTGGCATTGGCATGCCAGGGGGTCACCTTCCCTTAAAGCGTAAGTTCCATTTTTGGGTGGAACTCCACTTTAAGCTTTAAACTAGTTGCCTTTTTTTTGCCTGGCAAATGTTTTACTTTGGATTAGGTCTTGGATGCTGGTTTCTAGTTGCTTTCCCTTCTTCCTCTCTAGAAATGATCTTGCACACTCAGATTGCCACTACACCACTGATCATCATTGAATGTGGATGACCAACTACCAGCACACAACCACCACAACAAACCAGAAAAGTTTCACCCAAGAGAAGGGACTATTGTAATTCTACCCTATGGGCAGGAAAGTCACTACTATCCGGCTTCATCTTTGCTTCTTGTCTCTCTAAAGAGTTAAAATGCCCAAATTGTACCAGGGAGTTTGACCAAGACAGCTGCATGATACATGAGTAATGACTGAGTATCACCCTTAACTGGATCTTAGTGAAGGGAGGGTCCTGAAATAGGCTGCTAATCTGAACTAAACACATTACAGATGAGCTCATCAGCTCAAATCTAATTATTATGTGCCAGGCCGGGCTTAATTGCTTGTCCTTGACATAAATAATGTCTGCCATAAGCCTATTACCCTATGTAAGCCTATTATTGCAGTAATCGTGCCGCTGTCAAAAGCACAAAACGGAAACGGATGAAGAGAGGAAAATAATGGGATGCAATTAACAAGCAAACAGGGACAAGCAGCTTTCTAATCGTTACATGGGATTCACAGGTCTGAGTCGGTGACTGGTGAGGTGAATATGAGACTGTATAAGGAAGAGTTAACAGAAATGAAAATAAAGGCTGCTATCTTAACAAATCAGCATACAGGATTGTAAGTATATGATTGTCAAGGACCATACTTTAGAAGAGAAGACAATCCACCCAGAAATGATATTCGAGTTATAGGTGGAGTCTAGTGGGCTTAAGGACCCCAGCAGCCACATATCTCCCTAAAAGGTCTTAGATCTGTTCTTGGTCACATTGGAGTCTCACTTCTCTTACTATAACAAGGGAGTTCCCAGTTCTTCTGATGCATTTTAGCGAATGCAATATACATAAAGGCTATGGCTAGGATAGTACTGCAGATACTGCAGTAGATGTGGGTATCTTAGAGCGCAATCTATAAATGGAAGGGGTGAGAGGAATCAAAAGTACGACCTCCTCCAATCACAGAACACTTTTTAATGTGGGAACTGATAAGTTGCCTTCTTTGAATGGAGGAAGGGGGCAGAAAAGGCAGGCATAATAGGCACTTGATGAGGACCTGTCGCAGTTGCAGCTGCTTGTATTAACCCCTGCAACACCAGAAGATTACTGCTGTGAGAGGACTTCAGACTTCAACTGAACGCAGCAGCCACCAACACAAAGGACACTCCTCATTCTTAGTAAGTGGTGTACCTGGTGCTGTTCCTCAGGCTCAAAGGAAACTCATACAGAGAGAAATATGAGGGTTGCTAATGCTGACCTCTTCTTACAACAACAAAAACAAGAAGACAGAATAGGCACTTACTTGCTGCATACTTGTCTCAGGTCAATAATTTAAATCAATATTAAAGCCTTGTTTTTGTTTTATAAATAACAAACATTATACTTACCTGCTCTGTGCACTGATTTTGCACAGAGCCTCCTCTTCTTGGGTTGTACACTGGCGCTCCTGGCTCCTCCCTCCTGCCAGGTGCCTCCACAGCAAGCAGGTGCACTTGCAACCAGCAACCAGTGCCCCTGTGTGTCCATTCACACACAAAGCCGTGGCTCAGCTCTGCCCCTCCATATCCTGATTGGTTCACTGGCTGTGACTGACAATAGCGGGAGCCAATGGCTGCTGCCAAAAGCCAATCAGGAGTGCAAGTCCCCGGAGAGGCAAGGCTCTCGTGGACATCGCTGGATTGAGAGAGGGCTGCTGTACGCAGAAGCTTTTTTTTACCTTCATGCATGAAGGTAAAAAAACCTTGTGCCTTTACAGCCACTTTAAAGCAAAGCTCTACCATTCCCTTTTACTGAACCAGTATACAATCTATAGTCCTTTCCATACATCAGCAGTCAAATAATTTTTTAAGCATGTTTTTAGATTGCAGAAGAAAATACATTTACATTCAGCAAGAATGTCTAGCCTAGTGTACAATTCATACTATGGGGCCATATCTTTATTTATTCCAGGACAGGAACTCAAAAAGTACTGAAGCCATATTTTGCCCTGACAGAAGGGCAGTGATCATTAACCGATTCCCGAACAGCGCACGCAGATGTACGTCGGCAGAATGGTACGGGCAGGCAAATGGGCGTACCTGTACGTCCCTTTAAATTTGCCGCCCTGCCATCACGAGCGCGGCGCCGGCAGCATGCTTGCGTGCTGATCGGGACCCCCCTGAGTCCGGTCGCGGGTCCCGCAGACTCGATCGCCGCGGGCATACCCGCGATTGTCTCACGGAGCGGCTGAACGAAGAAATGCCTTTGTAAACAGCATCTCCCCATTCTGCCTAGCAACTAGTGACGCTGATCTCTGCTCCATGGGATTGGAGCAGAGATCAGTGTTCACTAAATTAAAGCCCAACAGTTAGTAACACACCCCTAGGAACACTTAACCCCTACACTGCCACCCACTGGTTAACCCCTACACTGCCAGTGTCATTTATATAGCAGTGATTGCTGTATAAATGACAATGGTCCCAAAAATGTGTCAAAAATGTCCGATGTGTCTGCCATAATGTCGCAGTCACAATAAAAAATGGCTAATCGCCGCCATTACTAGTAAAAAAAAAATATTAATAAAAATGCCATAAAACGATCCCCTATTTTGTAAACGCTATAACTTTTGCGCAAACCAATCAATAATCGCTTATTGTAATTTTTTTACCAAAAATATGTAAAAGAATACGTATCGGCCTAAACTGAGGGAAAAAAATGTTTTTTATATATTTTTGGGGATATTTATTATAACAAAAAGTAAAAAAAATGCGTTTTTTCAAAATTGTCGCTCTATTTTTGTTTATAGCGCAAAAAATAAAAATCGCAGGGGGAATCAAATACCAGCAAAAGAAAGCTCTATCTGTGGGAAAAAAATGACGTCAATTTTGTTTGGGAGCCACGTCGCATGGCCGCGCATTTGTCAGTTAAAGCGACGCAGTGCCGAATCGCAAAAAGTGGTCTGGTCTTTGACCAGCAAAATGGTCTGGGGCTGAAGTGGTTAACAAAATGAAAAGTGACAAACAAATATAAAGGGATTTCCAAGCTCAAACTTACCAACCAGCCAGCAACCAACTGAATTGACCTGTCTAACAATATACGTTAAGAACAGGGGTTGAGTTGCACACATTTGCAAATACATGCGTAAGCTGCAGGCCCCGCCAAGGCACCCTGTTTCCTGCAGTCCCCAACTACTGAAACTCTCCATCTTGGAAGCACATGCATTTATAATGGATAGGTAGGGGACAGGTGAGCCGGGAAGGAGCCATCCCTTCTTAAAAAGGTACAAGTTCACACTGAACAGCCAGCACAGAGCACTATGGCAGCAAGGGCATCAGTGCTTTGCCTGACCAAAATATTCAGGTGTAAAGTGGCTACTGCCCCCACCTATGACTGTTTTTTGTAGCAAGGAGCACTGGAATGGCAACATATGTCAAACAAATATAAAGGGATTTCGAAAGCTCAAACTTACCAACCAGCTAATGACCAACCAAATTGACCTGTCTAACAAAAATTAAAAGTGAGCAGTGGCAGCCTACAGTAGATATCTTTCTCATGATAGGTATCCTTTGACCTACTTGAAGAGTAGTGATTGATTCATACTCTGAATGGTCTAAGGTTATTAGTGGTGTACCCCAAGGTTCAGTGTTGGGAACCCTACTTTTTTATAAACGATATTGAGTTTTGGAGAAAATGTACCTTTTCACTGTTTTCAGAGGACAACAAGCTATGCAGTGGAATAAGATCTTTACAGAATGTCTCCAACTTACAAGCCGACCTCAATGTATTGTTTAATTGGGCAACTATGTGGCAAATGAGGTTTAATGATAAATGTAAAGAAACGCACTTGGGGGCTAAAAACATGCATGCATCATATATTCTAGGACAGTGATAGTGAACCTTGGCACCCTAGATGTTTTGATGCTACTACTACTCTGCAGTGTAGTTGAGCATCATGGGAAATGTAGTTCCAAAACATCTGGGGTGCCAAGGCTTGCCATCACTGTTCTAGGAGAACAGCTGGGGAGTCAGTGGTGGAGAAGGATCTGGGTGTTTGAATAGATCATAGACTTAATAGCATGTAATGCCAAGCTGCAGTTTTCAAAGCTAGCAAAGTCCTTTCTTCTATTAAAAGAGGTATGAACTGTAGAGAGTGAGAAACAATATTTTTCCTCATCTGGAATATGCAGTTTCATTTTTGGCACAAGTTTAGAAAAGGATATCAGAAAATTGGAGAAAGTGCAGTGAAGAGTAATCAAACTTGATGTATGGAGGAGCTCAGCTATGAGGAAAGATTAGCTGAACTAAATGTAGCGATGAGTGGAAGGGGGAGGGCAACAGCAAGCAGCAAGGAAACATAGGCATGTAACCACCTGAAAGTGTTGAATAGTGATAAGCTTTGGGTTTTGGGTCGACCATGAGTTGAACCTGAACCAAGATGTTCTCATTTCACTGAACATGCAGATTAAATGGAAGGATTAGGCCACTTTGCTCAACCAAACCTCTAGCTATTGGAAAAAGGTGTCATTCATTTAGGCCGGGTTTACACAAGCTGCGGCCAAGGCTCACAGCAGGGGTCCGGTGCATCCCCCTAATCTCCGTTTCAAGTGCAAATCAGGCAACTTTTTCCTGATTTTGAAGCTGAAACGGAACCAAAGATGCACAGGGCCCTTTTGCAGTGCAGACCGCGGCCACCCTGAAGCTATGTGAATTGGCTCTGTTGGGAGCCAGTCACCTGTCATACAAATTGGATGCAGGGGGAACCCGCATCCAATTTGCATGAGGCTGGGTTCACACAGATGCAAATTGGATGTGGCTTTCCCCACATTCAATTCGCATGACAGGTGACTGTGACCTGCTCTCAATGGAGCCGGTTCATACAGCTCCGGGGCAGTGGAAAAGGGTCCTGTGCATCTTTGGCTCAGTTTCAGGTCTGAATTCAGACAGAAATTTGGACCTGATTTACACCTGAAACAGAGGGGCGCTCTGGACCTCCTGCTGCGAGCCACGGCAACAGCTTGTGTGAACCCAGCCTAAGGCTCGGTTCACACAGGGGCGACTTGTCCAGGCGAATTCGCCGCCTGACAAGTCGCGCCCCGTTCTGTACTACGGAACCGTTCTAATAGGAGCGACTCAAGTCGCTCCGACTTAGAAAAAAGGTTCCTGTACTACTTTTGCGGTGACTTTGGGCGACTTGCATTGACTTCTATACAGAAGTCGTTTTGCAAGTCGCCGCTGAGGTCGCGGCAGGTCGCGGCACTGCAAGTCGTGCCGCCTACTGTGTGAACCGAGCCTTAATGACAATATGATTACTTCAAACTGTAAACAAGCGGATGGGCATCCCAGATGAAGTCATTGCCCAAAAATTGTCATGAATATATTTGTTCAATGATGTCAGTAAGCATCCACGCCCAGTTTGTTAACATTCAGCAGCCATCCAGGGACTGTCATCTGTGAAGGGAGTAGCAACTAGAGAGGATCGCTGTGGTGCGGGGCAATGTGTCTGTGCTGCGTGTCTGCAGATCAGCAGGTCGCTCATCATGACTGACAATGGATCCTTATTGCTGTTTTATGTGTAAATAAATAACTTTTTCTGTGGTGCGGGTGTTAATATTTCCAATTTACTTTTTTTTCTTTTTAAAGCGGAGGTCCACCCTAAAATGGACCTCCGCTCATCGGAATCCCCCCCCCCCTCCGGCGCCACAATCGGCACCTTTCAGGGGGGAGGGGGGTGCAGTTACCTGGATAATCCAGGTAACTGCACCCACTTCCGGGCTAGCTCTCTGCGGAACGAGCGTAGGTTACGCCCCCGTTCCGCAAGCGCCCGCCCCCTTCAGCAAGTGCCCCGCTGCCTGCTGGGAAACACACAGCTCCCAGAGGCAGTGGGGACCGTCCGGATTGCGCCGCGCGGCTCGCGCATGCGCAGTAGGGAACCGGGAAATGAAGCCGAAAGGCTCCATTTCCTGATTCCCATACCCAAGATGGCGGCGGGACCCAGCAGCCGAGCGAGCGATCGGCTTCGGGTGCCGACATCGCGGGCGCGCTGGACAGGTAAGTGTCACTATTTAAAAGTCAGCAGCTGCAGTATTTGTAGCTGCTGGCTTTTAAAAAAAAAAAAAAAACGCGGAGTCCCGGTGGACTCCCGCTTTAAGTAAATGAGCAACAAGAGGTACTGGGGGGGGGGGGATTTACTAAAACTGCGCACACAGAATAGTGCAGCTGTGTATAGTAACCAATCAGCTTCTAACTTCAGCTTGTTTAGTTAACCACCTCAACACAGTGCATTTCCACCCCCTTCTTGCCCAGACCAATTTTCAGCTTTCAGCACTCTCACACTTTGAATGCCAATTACTCAGTCATGCAACACTGTACCCAAACAAAATTTTTATCATTTTTTTCATACAAATAGAGCTTTCTTTTGGTGGTATTTAATCACCACTGGGTTTTTTATTTTTTGCGACACAAGTGAAAAAAGAGCGAAAATTTTGAAAATAAAACACTTTTTTTTTAGTTTCTATGATAACATTTTGCAAATAAGTCATGTTTGTTCATAAATTTGGGCCAACATTTATACTGCTACATCTCTTTGGTAAAAATAACCCAAATTAGTGAATATTATTTAGTCTCTTTGAAAGTTATAGAGTCTACAAGCTATGGTGCAAATCATTGAAAATTGATCACATCTGATCACACCTGATGCACTGACAGCCTATCTCATTTCTTGAGGCTCTGAAATGTTAGGAAAGTACAAATAACCCCAAAATGCCCCCTTTTTGAAAAGTAGATAGTCCAAGGTATTTAGTAAGAGGCATGGTGAGTTTTTTGAAGTTGTAATTTTTTCCCACAATTCTTGGGAAAAAGAAGAATGTTTTTTTTTTACTAAATTGTCATAACACGTTATTTCTCATACACAGCATATGCATTAGAGGTCGACCGATATATCGGCCAATATTTGCCGTTTTTTAAATAATCGGCATCGGCCGATTGTGATAATAAAAAGCCGATTTAGAACTACAGCGGGACTTTGAAATGACTTCTGTAATAGAAGTTCAGTGTAAGTTGCCATAGAAACTCTTTCCTCCTCTCTGGGCAGGCTGCCAAGAAAAGAACAGAAAGATACAATGTTTACACTTGAATGAATGAAATCATCTCTGTGTGTAGAAGTTCTCAGTTTAACCATTTAAAGACTAAATCTTTTCTGACACTTGTTGCTTACAAGTAAAAATCCTGTATTTTCTGCCAGAAAATCACTTAGACCCCCCAAAAATTATATATATATTTTTAGCAGAGATCCTAGGGAATAAAATAGCGGTTGTTGCAATATTTTATGTCACACGGCATTTCCACAGAGGTCTTTCAAATGCATTTTTTTGGGGAAAAAAATACACTATTTAAAAAATAAAAATAAAATAAAAACAGTAAAGTTAGCCCATTTTTTTTTTTCGTCCAAAAGTTTTGACTTCCTGTTTTTATTTAATATATATATATATATTTTTTTTTTTATCTAAATCATACATACAAGTAAACTGATTTGGAGGTTTGTTTTGATTAATAAATGTTTAAATGTAAGAAATTTTCTGTATCACTTATGAAGACTGCTTTCACACTGGAGTGGGCAGGCGTTGATGGTAAAACGCAAGTTTTAGCGGCTCTTTACCATCATTTTAGCAGTACTATTTGGCTGCTAGTGGGGCACATATAACCCAGCTAGTGGCCAAGGAAGAGGTTAAATGCGCCCATGAAGCACTGCTGCCAAATCGCATTGCATGCGCTTCGGCAGTGGTGCCCATTCATATCAATGGGCAGGAGTGGTGGAGGAGCGGTATACACCACTCCAAACGTGCTGCTTGCAGGACTTTTTTTTTAAGATCCTGCCAGCACATTGCCTCAGTGTGAAAGCACTCTGTCTTTCACACAGACTGCAGGGGAGCCATTTTGCAGGCACTTTACAGGCGCTATTTTTAGCCCAAAAGCGCCTGAAAAACGCCCCAGTGGGAAAGGTGTGTTAGATCAAGGGGGATCAAAAAAAATAAATAATAATAAATAAAAAAGGAAAAAAAATGAATAAATAAAATAAAATCGGCCTAACATATCGGCCCAAAAAAATCGGCATCATATATCGGCTATCGGCCGCCATGATTTCTAAATATCGGCATCGGCATCGGCCAGAGAAAAACCCATATCGGTCGACCTCTAATATGCATACTTCCAATTACACCCCAAAATACATTCTGAAACTCTTCCCGAGTATGGCGATACCACATGTGTGGGACTTTTACACAGGCTGGCCATACAGAGAGGTCCAACATGCAGGGAGAACCATCAGGGGTTATAGAAGCATAACTGACACCTCTAATTTCCTAACGACCTATTACATTTGTGAAGGCCCCGGAGCACTAGGACAGTAGATTACCCACTAGTAGTAGACATTACCCAATTTTGGAAAGAAAACACCCCAACGTATATTCTATGAGGCATAATGAGTCTTTTGAACAGTTCATTTTTTTCCACAAGTCTTCGGAAAACGTGGAAAGAAAATGAAAACATTATTTTTTTTTTTTTTTTACACAAAGTGGTCAGTTTATAAGATATTTCTAACTCAAAGCATGTACATAGCAAAAATTACACCCCAAAATACATTCTGCTACTCATCCTGAGCATGGCAATACCACATGTGTGTGACTTTTACACAGCCTGGCCACATACAAAGACCCAACATGCAGGGAGCGGGAGCGCCGTCAGGTGTTCTAGGAGCATAAATGACACCTCTAATTTCCTAACGACCTATTACATTTGTGAAGGCCCTAGAGCACCAGGAAAATGGAATTACCCACCAAATGACCCCATTTTGGAAAACTAACACCCCAAAGTATATTCTATAAAGCATTATGAGTCTTTTGAACGGTTAATTTTTTACACAAGTCTTCAGAAAATGTGGAAAGAAAATGAAAATCTTTTTTTACACAAAGTTGTCCATTTATAAGATATTTCTAACACATGGCATATATATAGCAAAAATTACTCCCCAAAACACATTCTGCTACTCCTCCTGAGTATTGTGATACCACATGTGGGAGACTTTTACACAGCCTGGCCATATACAGAGGTCCAACATGGAAGTAGTACCTTCAGGCATTCTAGGAGCATAAATTACACATCTCATTTTGTTCCTACCTATCACACTCGTGAAGGTCCTGGAGCACCATGACAATGGAATTACTCCCAAAATGACTCAATTTTGGAAAGAAAACACCTCAAAGTGTATTCCATGAGGCATGGTCTGCAAATAGGTACTTGGGTACTCTGACGGGCTGGTGACAGGTACTCCGTTACTCCAATGGTCTGGTGACAGGTACTCCGTTACTCCGACGGGCTGGTGACAGGTACTTGGGTACTCCGACGGGCTGGTGACAGGTACTCGGGTACTCCGACGGGCTGGTGACAGGTATTCGGGTACTCAGATGAACTGTGACAGGTACTCAGGTACTCAGATGAACTGTGACAGGTACTCAGATGGGCTGACAGGTGCTCATGTACTCAGATGGGCTGACAGGTGCTCAGGTACTCGGATACTCAGATGGGCTGACAGGTGCTCAGGTACTCGGATACTCAGATGGGCTGACAGGTACTCGGGTACTCAGATGGGCTGTGACAGGTACTCAGGTCCTCGGGTACTCAGATGGCCTGGGACAGGTACTCAGGTACTCGGGTACTCAGATGGGCTTGGACAGGCACATTCTGCTACTCCTCCTGAGTATGGCGATACCACATGTGTGAAGCTTTTACACAGCCTGGCCACATACAGAGACCCAACATTGAAGTATCATCTTCAGGCATTCTACAAGCATAAATGACACATCTCATTTCTTAAACACCTATTAAAATTTTAAAGGCCCTGGAGCACCAGGACAATGGAATTGCCCACAAAATTACCCCATTTTGGAAAGCAAACACCCCAACGTATAATCTGAGGCATAATGAGTTTTTTGAACGGTTCATTTTTTTCCATAAGTTTGTGGAAAATGTGGGAAAAAAAATGAAAATGCATTTTTTTTTTTTTTTACACAAAGCTGTCCATTTATAAGATACTTCCAACACATAGAAAATACATAGCAAAAATGACACCCTAAAATACATTCTCTACTCCTCCTCAGTGTAGAGATACCACATGTGTGAGCCTTTTACACAGCCTGGCCACATACAGAGACCCAACATCCAAGTAGCACCATCAGGCGTTCTAGGAGCATAAATGACATATAATTTCCTGGCAAACTTTCATTTTTGAAGGTCCTTCATATTTCTAACACATAGAATGTACATACCAAGAATTACAATCCAAAATAAATTCTATTACGGAAAGGCTATAAAAAAAAAAAAAGCATTACCTGTGCTTTTAGTAGAATCCACAGAGTAGATCACTGGTCCAGGCAGCAGGCAGGGATGTGCTTAGCGACAGCGATAGTAATTATCCAGGCAGCAGGCAGGCAGGCATATTATCTATAGTCAGCACAAGGATATTGTCAGCACAGCACAATCCATACAAACTTGTCCAGGCAGAGACAGCCAGCACAGCCATAATAGTACACTGTCACCTGCAGATACTCATTATTGTACAGCTCTCCAGCCCTTCATAAACATACTGCCTCTTGCTACAGCAAATTATTTGCATAGTCCAGGTAGCGGTGTGGTCATGCGGCAGGCAGAGGCATGATGGCAGTAAGTCAGCAGCAGGCTGAGGGCCCCAATCAGGTAAGACCTTTTCACAGGGGCACAGGGGTAGAGGCTTCGATACACCGAAATCTCTATGAAGCCTCCGGGACTCCAGACCCTAAATTCGGAAATTCTGAAACCCGGAGAAAACAAAACAAAATTGTTTCGCCATCTGGAAAAACAATTCTGGAGCCTGTCACAGATTATGCACGCCCGCGGCGACTAGCTAACTGCAATGTGCGTTACGTGACCGGGGTATATGAGGAACTAAGGGAATAAGGGGGAACTTATACTGAGCATGTAAGACTGGCTGTGGTACTTTTACAGCCCACACTACCTTTGGCCACCACTATAGGGAGACTCCACTGCAATCCAGTTAGCTGACCACACACAGGCAGATACGAATCTTACATACAATCTGGTGTACTCTAAGCCCTTGTACACACGGTCGGACATTCCGACGGAAAATGTCAGATCGGACTGGGTTGTCGGATAATCCGACCGTGTGTGGGCTCCATCAGACTGTTTCCGTCGGAATATCCGACCGACAAAGTTTTAGAGCTGGGCTATAAAATTTTCTGACAATATGATCCGATCGGACAAAGTAGAGAATTCCGATTGGACAAAGTGCCACGCATGCTCAGATCAAATTACGAGACCAAAGCTATTGGCTACTAGCCTGAACGTAGTCCCGTCGTAATGAAATAACGTCATCATGTTGCGAACGATCGGATTTTCCAAAAACTTTGTCCGACCATGTGTATGCAACACCAGTGTCAGACAAAATCCAACGGATTTTGTTGTCAGAATGTCCGACCGTGTGTACAAGGGTTAAGGGTTGGGTAGCAGTCTAGCAATTACTAAACATGTCTAGGGTTCCTCCAGCTATCCTGCAAGCTTGAACCCCAGTGTTAATCGCTCTTCCCACTGTCCCCACACCCACACACCAGACACACAATAAACGATAGCCTGCCACCACCCAACAGTTTGTCCGCAGACTGGTCTGCTGAGCCACCACACACACAGAACTCCATCTGGCAGATCTGTTAGCATACAATCTGCATACAATCTGCCAACACGCAATGCAATTGCATATCGATTGGCACATAACTTAGACTGAGTACTTAGGCACTAAAATACAACAACCTCCAGAGATGAGTCCTAGCTAAGTACACAGAAGTCACTTGTTAATTTTATCATTTAATACCCTGAAAGTTGGCAATTTGCTATGAAAATAAAAGGGGATAAAACAGAAATAAACTTTACCGAAGTCTATCCATTAGTAGAAGCATACTGGAATATGTGGGAACTCCCCAGTTTCAAACTGGCTTCATGGAAGAATGATGTCCATATCTCAGGCTACCCAATTTATTGAAATATGGATGTGGGCTGGACTTTAGCCCTTGGACAATCAACCCTGGGGGGTGTTCCTGTCTCAGCCTACAGGATGTTTTGTGTTCTGAAAGAGTTGAATTGGCGCTGATTGCTGGGTCATGGATAGGATTCCCGATACAAGTGCATCAGTCCGATTGCAACAGTACCAATCACTACCTGCCTGCCGCAGTCAGGCGCCATATAACGGTTTTGTGTGGTTCTCTAGGATTCCACACATGCTAAAAATACAGAGTTACATGTACACATATCCCATCACGTGTACGATCAAAAGGAATTATTTTCATCTCTCTGCTGCTAATATTTTGGCTTTTATGAGAGATAAAATAGGTTCCTTAGATCTGTTGATATTACTCAAAGTTTGCAGACCGGCCGTGACCTTGCGAATGCCCCCTGTGAATCCATGTAGCCAAAATGACTAGCAGTTTTCTTTGACACCTCCGGAAGGTGGCAATCTATGTTTACTCTAATGGGAACTTTTATTGGCATCTAGGTGATCCTAGAAAACTGTCTCTGTCCTTTTCAAATGCTAATGAAAGAACTTATGTGCATGACTGTAGCTGACATAGAATAATATATTTTTAATAATTCAGAATTAAACTACATCTACAATTACACTACTTCTACAGATCACATCACATCTCGCTAAGGCAAAACTATCCTACGCTTACATTTTCATTACAGAGCCCCTCACATATGTGAGACCCCTGTGTACTACCGTAGCAGGGCAACAGATCAGTCCAAGCAGTAGGCAAAAGCATAGTCCATAAAACAGGCCAGGGTCAGTTCACGTGCAAGCAGTCCTAGCGGTAGGCAGTAGCTTAGTTGATAAAACAGGCCAGGGTCAGTTCATGTGGAAGCAGTACAAACGGTAGGCAGAGGCATAGTCAAAAAACAGGCCAGGGTCAGTTCACATGGAAGGCAGTGGCATGGTTATTTGGGGAAGCATGGAAAATGGTCAGCGCAGATGATGAAAATGGGGAAATGGTTAAAAATATGGGCTAATATTTTAGGGATGTATAATAAAGTTGGAAGCATTCACCAATGCAAAGGCCAGGTTGGAAGGGACACTGGGGACAATGGTAGCTGGTATCTTTTTGAAAATCCTCTTTTGCTGCACACATTTTTTTATCGTCTTCAGCCTGCTTCAGATGGTGAAATGTTGAAGGGGAAGTGCCGCTCATGAAGTCGGCTAACAGCATCAGAACGAAGGTCTCGTGGAGGAGGAATAGTTGATAGATGAAGGACGTGACAACTTCTTTTATGAATTTTAGGAAGGGGGCGGGGCCAAATGGATACGATAAATTGATACCTTCTTTTACCAGAATTGGGATCTCCTTATTGACCAATAGGGCTGAATCAATTGATCACTGAAATAAATCTACAAATCTACACCCCCCCCCCCCATTAAGAGATTATAATCTTGGACACATGTTGGCTTTTCAATGGGACCTTGTCTTCTTTGAACCTCAATTGTAGTGTCGCCATGGATGGTGGACATAATGTGCACATCCCTTTTATCCTTCCACCTCAAGGCCAGCACTTTGTTGCATCTCAGTGTTACTCTTTCCCCCCTTGGCAGCTTTTTGCTTGCTAGAGATTGTGGGAAGCCCTTCCTATTCTTTCTGGAGGTTCCGCAGGCCAGGGTTTTTGAGATGTAGAAGTGTTTGAAAAGGGGCAGGCTGGTGTAGAAGTTGTCAAGGTATATGTGATATCCTTTGTTCAGAAGTGGGTATGCCAGGTCCCATACAATCTTTCCAGTTGTGCCCATGCACTCAGGGGGCTGGAGCTGGGAATCTCTTCCTTCATATATGCGGAACGCATACAGATATCCCGTGGCTCTCTCGCAGAGCTTGTAAAATTTTACTCCATATCTGGTCCTTGTCAGGAACCATGAAACAGACAGAGACAGAAGTACAATAAAATCACACTTGTTTATTAATAAAAATAAAAAGGTAAATAGAAAAAAGCGTAGTCAAGCATAGCCAGAGTCCAGTAGCCAGATCGGGTAGTCAGCCAGTCCAAAGTTCATAAACCAGATCGGGTAATCAGCCAGTCCAGACGTCAGGGATCCAAGGAGAGCAACTGCAAGCAGGATAGAAGCCAGGAGGGATGTCAGCAAGCCAGTCTTGAAATAAACAGCAGGAGATGGTTCCTAGTGATGTGACCAACGCAAAGGCAAATGAAAGAGTGAGCAGGAAGACTTTAAATAGGCAGGTCAGACGAGCATCATCTGGAACAGCTGGTAACTGTGGAAAGAGAAGAGAGCTGGCAATTAGCCGACAGCTGAGTGGCCAGCCCAGAGGAGGAAGGGCTAAGCCAGCCCTGACAGTCCTTTTTCTAGGAATATATGCTGTATTCCTAGCTGGCCTGAAAAGGGTACCAGGGACTCATCGACACATATTCTAATCGGGGACTTAGAGTTCTGTAAATTGTTGCAAAAAGAAATGTATCAATGGGCGAATTTTATATAACTTGTCGTAATTTGGATGATTGCGGGGAGGGCACTGGGTGTTGTCACTAAAATGAAGAAAGCGCATTATCATCTCGTATCGGGACCTGGACATTACACCAGCATAAATGGGCATGTGGTGGATGGAGTTGGAGGACCAATAGGCATGTCCTTCATTTTTTTTGGTAATCCTCATGTTTATGGTGAGGCCCATAAACAATTTGAACTCCTCCAAATTCAGATCTCTCTACTCAAATGGATGGGCATATCATGATTGGGGGTTGTTGGCAATATACTGCTGGGCATATAAATTTGTCTGGTCCACAATGAATTGAAGCAAAATGTTGGGCAAAAACAGATAAAAACAATCAATCGGCGTGAAATTATGTGTTAAAATTAGGTGTTGGCCTACACACCTGGCTGTGCTGTGAAAGGGGGAATGATTGGTGATCCCGAGTCGGAAAGCAGCCATGTTGGGTTGGCAAGACCATCTGGCATGTATGTAGAGGCCCCGGCTCTTGGGGGACGCGACACTCCAGTAGTTGGGGGATTTGAATTTCCTGTGCTGGTACTCAGGCGTGATGTGGCAGCATTGGTACTGGGCCGGGGCATTTGTTCCTGGGGCCTATCACCGGCGGCAGCGCTGGTACTGGGCATTTGTTCCTGGGGCCTATCGCTGGTGGCAAGGCTGGTACTGGGCCTGGGAATTTGTTCTTGGGGCTTATTGCTGGCGGCAGTGCTGGTGCTGGGCCTGAGAATATAATCCTGGATGCTGACAGCTGCCTGGTTTCCAGAGTGCCATGCCCTTTTAGGAGGGACCCATTCTTCCTCTGAATTTGCCGATTTACTATTCTCAATCGGTTCAAATGCCAAATTTGATTCGGAATCAGAATTGGAATCTGATGCGAACTCCCCGCTGCTCTTATCAGTCATGGAGAGGATCTGGAATGCCTCCTCACTAGTATAACATTTTTGGACATGACGCTGATGGCTGTGTGACAGATGGCAAGTGACATTCACTGATAGGTGATGACAGTGTGACAGGCGGTGGTTACTGATGGGTAGCAGGCCATGGACAGTGATGAGTGATGGTCACTGACGAGTGACAGGCCCTGGTCACTGATGCGTAATGGGTGCACCGTTGACGGTCACTGATGGGTGACGGGTGACAGGCTACGGCCACTGATGGATGCACCGCTGATGGGTGCAGTCTCTTATGTGATAGGTGCACTTTATGGGGCGACTGGTGGGTGACAGATGACAATGGAGGGAGCGACGGGACAAGTGTTGTGCTTGGTGCATACAATACACACATAGATCGGTAACTCACTGCTCCTGGCTCTTCTCTCCTCACATTGGAAACGGTGTGTGAGGAGAGAAGAGCTGGTAACAGCTAGTTACCACTCTGTGTTTACATTTAATGATCAGCTGTGAAAGGATCACAGCCGATCATGTGGTAAGCAGCCGCTGGCCATTGGCTGTTTACCAGCATCGGTGACAAGCAGTGTTCCCGGAAATATGTCGCCACGACATGCGTGTTCACGATCTCGCACATGCGGCGTGCACAGTGGGGCCGTGACTTCATCGTGACCGATCACGTGGTAAACAGCCATATCCAATGGCTGTTCACCCCCCTCGGTGGTGATCAGTGTCTCCGTGACACACCGCCACCGAAGGTACAGGGATGCACGTACACGATCGCATGCATTCCCTGTGCAAATGGGCGGGCATCATATGACGCCTGCCCAGTATGAGAGCTGCATTGCTTATCTGTCATATGATGGCCGGCAGGCGGCAAGCAGTTAAACTGTTCAGCGAATGTCCAGTAAGCTGAACCTAGTTTACTCATTACTAGTGTTGATATCTGTAACTCTGCAAGACAGCAAAGTTTTTATTTGATCGAGGCACAAATGGTAAATATTATAACTATTTTGGAGTCATTAGAATAAATTTAAAATTAAGAAAACCAGTGATTAATTAGTGAGATTTAAGGGACTCGTATGAAGTTTCCAATTACTGTTATTAAATTTGCCTTTGTGTACATCAGTGGACCCAAACAAGTGGCCTTTGAGCTGTATGTGGCTCCAGGCACCCTCTAAAGCTGCTCACAGCAACCTCTCAGCAGGTGCTCGCTATTTGTCTGTATACCTGCTGAATTGCACATTTCCCAGGAGCATGCTTCCAAGCAGAGCTTGTCCTAATTATAGTTTTATTAGAAAAGAACTGTTTATCTTGACTGGTAAACATATCTGTGTAATTATAGAAAAACAACAACATCAATTAAATCCTACATTTTAGAGTCACCATGAGAGCAAGAGGCAAAGAGACATTTTCCAGTGAGGATATATGTTCTGGTGACACTTTAGATGGGAATTTCCCTCACTTTGGGGAGATTTCATCTCAGTTCCTGTTGCATCTCCAAGACAAGAAATGAAGGTAAATCTCCCTAGCATAACACAGACAGCAAACATAACCTGATAGGGGTTCTAATCCTTCCCCACTCTGCCTAAAGCTAAAGAAATTGAAAACAGCAACAGACAGGCTTCAATATGGTAGGTAGTAACTGCTGTAACCAGCAGGGTAAGCACAATAGTGGCACTATGCAAACCCAAAGATAATTTTACAATATATTGCTACACAGACACCCTCCATCGCTAATCCTGTTGTGAGTTTTCGATTTTTCTTTAATGTTATTAAAAACAATTCTCATGACTAGCACTTCCTTTTTCAGACGGTTGATGCACTACCTTACGCTTACTTGGTGGCTTGTAGGGATGAGCTCAGGAGTGTTTGCATTGACCACGTGCAGAGCCCGCCAGGAAGTCGGCACAGCGCTGCGCTAATCACAGTTACAATTCCATAACTCTGGTTCAATCCTGGTTGCTACAGGAGACCAACTGCTGGGGAGGGAGCTAGAACACTGGCCCCCTCACTACCTGAGAACCCATTACCTGCTCCAGGTACCACACCTTCCAACTGGTTATGCTGTACCTTGCACTAGTTTTTGGTTACCCATAGCAAATGCATTACTCTTCCTGCTTGACTTTCCAAGTAGACCTATTGTAGTGTTTTGCTTTATACCCGCGTGTGTTTTACTGATAAAAATTCTTTTGATACACCAGAGCCAACATGCACCCTTTTGACCGCTTCCTGCCACCACCTCTCAGTCCTTTAAGAGGTTCTAAATGCTGGGAGGCGGAGGAGGGCATTCTGATTATGTGACTGCTGTGATTAGCAGTCACAGTGGTCACATGATTGGAAAGCTCCCAATTGCAAGCATGCATCTAGAGCTTTCTGGTACCCTTGGTAACTGTGCCAGGTGTGCACAGGGAGTGCAGACTCAGCACAGTAACTTGTTTACATAGCGCATTTATGTGGCCTCTCTGAGGTAAAGCCCATCTGGAGAAAGACCACATACACTATATGGCCAAAAGTATTGGCGTGCCTTCCTTTACACGCACATAAACTTTAATGGCATCCCAGTCTTAGTCCGTAGGGTTCAATTTTGAGTTGGCCCACCCTTTGCAGCTATAACAGCTTGAACTCCTCTGGGAAGGCTGTACACAAGGCTTAAGTCTTTGGGAATGTTTGACCATTCTTCCAGAAGCACATTTGTGAAGTCAGACACTGATGCTGGACGGGAAGGCATGGCTCGCAGTCTCCACTCTAATTCATCCCAAAGGTGTTCTATTGGGTTGAGAGATCAGAACTCTGTGCAGGCCAGTCAAGTTCTTCCACCCCAAACTTGCTCATCTATATCTTTATGGACCTTTCTTTGTGCACTGGTACGCAGTCATGTCGGAACAGGAAGTTCCTTCACTGGAACTAAGGGGCCAAGCCCAACCCCTGAAAAACAACCCCACACCATAATCCCCCCTCCACCAAATGATTTGAAGAGGTGGCTCAATACTATTATATTACTAGTACTAATATAGTGTAGATGAGCAAGATTTGGAGCCCACCATTGCAGCCTCAGTTCACTGTGCCCACCATAGCAGTCTCAGCTCACTGTGCCCACCATTGCACCCTCAGCTCACTGTGCCCACCATTGCACCCTCAGCTCACTGTGCCCACCATTGCACCCTCAGCTCACTGTGCCCACCACTGCAGCCTCAGCTCACTGTGCCCACCATTGCACCCTCAGCTCACTGTGCCCACCATTGCACCCTCAGCTCACTGTGCCCACCACTGCAGTCTCAGCTCACTGTGCCCATCATTGCAGTCTAAGCTCACTGTGACGACCATTGCAGCCTCAGCTCACTGTGCCCACCATTGCAGCCTTGCCTCACCTATGCCCACCATTGCACCCTCAGCTCACTGTGCCCACCACTGCAGTCTCAGCTCACTGTGCCACCATTGCAGCGTCAGCTCACTGTGCCCACCATTGCAGTCTCAGCTCACCGTGCCCACCATTGCAGCCTCATCTCACTGTGCCCACCATTGCAGCCTTGCCTCGTCTCACCTGTGCCCACCATTTCAGCCTCAACTCATCTGTGCCCACTATTGCAGCTTCAGCTCACTGTGCCCACTATTGCAGCTTCAGCTCACTGTGCCCACCATTGCAGCCTCAGCACAATGTGCCCACCATTACAGCCTCAACTCATCTGTGCCACCATTGTAGCCTCAGCTCATCTGTGCAGAGGATCATCACGGGGAAGAGGAAAGCCACTGGATCACAGAGCGATAGCCTGCTGTTACAGTTTACATTGCAATTGCCTTCGCTTGTGATTACACATAGCCCCGTCCTCCTGACCCCGTGCCTGTTATAGACACTGTGATAGACAGAACAGGTCCCAGAACAGTACTGGTGTTCTGTCTATCACAGGTGTGGGGTCAGGAGGGTGCGGCTGTGTGTAATTACGAGCAGAGGCAATTGCAATGTAAACTGTAACAGCAGGCTATTGCTCTGTGATCCGTGCTCTCTTCCCCCAGGACGATCGATGGTAGAACGGCTCCTGTTCAACTCTGCATGCTGGCATTACTTGCCCCCCACTCCCTGGCAGCCCAGTTCCTCGCTAGAAACACTTTTTCCCATCGCAAAATGCGAGTAGGTGAGTGGAAAATTTGAGGGCTGCTAAAACTATTGCATTTCTAAGCTCTGAGTACCGTGGGAGACCAGATATAGTGAATGAATGGTCCTGGGTTTCTTAACACTTTAATACTACACAAGCAACATAGGGCAAATGTTTGGCTGGGATGCCTTTATTGCTTCTGGTGGATTTCCTGATTGAAGCCCTTGTGACCTGGTTTCTTCTTTTACAGCATTTGGATTGTCTGCATTAAAGAGGAAGTAAACCCTGATGAGTTTACTTCCTCTTTTTTTCCCTGCAAAGGTAAAGCATAATGGACTACTATGCATCGCATAGTAGCCCATTATGTGTCACTTACCTGACACAGGAGCCAGCGAAGTCGCCGCTGTCCCCTGTAGTCCGCCGCATCCATCTTGCTTGTGGCGTCTCGCAGCTCCGCCGAATGACAGCGGCGAAGCCGCGATGACGTCACTCCCGCGCATGCGCACAGGAGTGGCGTCTCGCAGCTCCGCCGCTGTCATTCGGCAAAGCCGCGATGACGTCACTCCCGCGCATGCGCACGGGAGTCGACAAATGCGGCAGCTCCATTCTTGGAACTGCCGCGTTTAGTGCGCCTGCGCGGCGCTGTCTACGGCGCATGCGCCGTAGACAGCGGTGCCCGTTTTTGGGCAAATATCTCCCAAACCATATAGGTTTAGGAGATATTTCTTGGACGAGACTAAACAAGGAAGTTCAATAGCCAGTAGCCAATAGCTGCCCTTGTGCCATATTTGGTCCGTCGGACTAGCACACAGATGAACGGTTTTCCCAATTTTTAGTCCATCGGATAGATTTGATTTGGTTTTATTTCTAGGTCCATTGGACTTTTGGGAGAAAAAAGTCCCCTGGAGCCCACACACGATCAAATTGTAACGACGGATTCCGGTCCGCCTGGAAAGTCCGATCGTGTGTACGCGGCATAACAGATATACAGTAGGGGTCAATTCACTAAGAGTTAAATAACGGCTAATAAAATGCGGTAAAATATCGCACGTAGTAACAATTGTGCAAGTGTTCAATTCACTAAGAATTTTGAGTTAAATACCGAATGCAGCATTTGTTAGATTTAGTGGAAATTACCACATTACTTAATGTGGTAATTTACCACATTGAGCTGCTTGCTAAGGAGCAGGTCGGTAAGCCGTCCGTCGCGTCCTTAACAACCGATGATTCAGCTGAATGTAAAAGAAAAAAGCAGACAATTAAAGTGGAGGTCCACCCTAAAGTGGACCTTCCGCTCATTGGAATCCTCCCCCCCTCCGGCGCCACAATTGGCACCTTTCAGGGGGGAGGGGGTGCAGTTACCTGTACAGTACAGGTATCTGCACCCACTTCCGGCGTAGATTCTGCAGAAGGTACGCCCCTTTCCGCAGAATCGATGCCCCTTTCCGAAAGTCCCCCGCTGCCTGCTGGGAAACACACGGATCCCAGAGACAGCAGGGACCATCTTTATTGCGCAGCGTGACTCGTGCATGCGCAGTAGGAAATCGGGAAATGAAGCCGAAAGGCTCCACTTCCTGATTCCCATACCCAAGATGGCGGTGGCAGCACCCGAGAGACGATCGAGAGATCGGCTTCGGGTGCCGACATCGCGGGCGCGCTGGACGGGTAAGTGTCATTATTTTAAAAGTCCAGCAGCTGCAGTATTTGTAGCTGCTGGCTTTTAAAAAAAAAAAAACTCCCGGCGGACTCCCGCTTTAAAAATGTATACACTACAGAAGGAGGTCCCGTGACTGCCTGGCAAATGCCATAGCGACCCTGCATTCAGCTCCAGGGGGCCCGCAGCTCATCTTACATGCTGAATTTTATGACAAAATCCTGGACCGATCTGCTCGCTGTCTCCCAGGGTCCCATCTGAGCTCTGCAATCCAGGCTGGAGCTTCTAGTTGGCTCTCTCCCTCTTTGCCTCTTGCTCTCATGGTGACTCTAGTCCTGTTTACATCATCACATTTAAAATGAATGGACTTTCGAAACGGACTTCAGTGTCTCCTCCAGCACATCTCTTGCTTGCAGACTGTTACTCTCTCTCCAGCACATCTCTTACTTCTCAGGCACAGCTAGCACATGGTTAGGCCTGACACTGACTCAGCCATGCCTAAGCAACTTGCCCTTTGCAGGCAGAGACTGCAGACCCCTTTAATGTATCAAAAATAGAAATAGGAGGTCTTTAGTGCTAGCTCTCCTTCTGGTGGACTACTGCTCACAGTAAGTCCTCTTCAGGCCTTGCCAGTCCTCCTGGCTGCAGCTGTCTGACTTTACTGCCCGTGACATTGCAATCCTCACTGTCTCCACACCCAGCTCTGACTGTTTCCTCTCAGTCCTCTCTGGCATGCTTCTCCAGTCCTCCCAACTGCCCATGACACTCACCAGCCCTCCTGGCTGTAACCGGTGGTTCCCTTCCGAAGATTTGCCTGGCAGTACTAGCTCCTGTTGTCCTCTATCTCCTCTCTGTGCCTCCTGTTTGGATCCTTCAAGAGTTATTGAAAGACTTCATCCTGCACCCAAGTCCCAGGCCCAAGGTCATCCCCCCCCCCCCAAAACTTCCAGCTATGCCTACTTAAATTTTCCTGCTCTCACAAAAATTCTAACTCTAGCACCTACCTAAGTAGAGGGTTCTACATCAGAATAACTCTACTAAGACAGGGAAATCAGCAGGCCCTGATGGCATTAGCCCCAGGGTGTTCAGGGCATGTGTAGACCAGCTGGGGGGGTATCCTTCAATGGGTCTTTAACCTGAGCCTGAGTATATGAAAGGTTCCTGTGGTGTGGAGGACTTCCTGGCTTGTCCCTGTACTGAAGATACCACGTCCTTGTGGCTCCAAGGATTACAGACTAGTGGCTTTGTCCTCCCACATTATGAGGACTATAGATAGACTTTTTTTACATCAGTTATGACCCATGGTTAGTAAATATTTATACCCTCTGCAGTTTTCCCACCAGCTGAGACTGGGAGTTGAGGATGCTATAATATTCATGCTAAATTGCATGTATGTACACCTGGTTAACCCAGCAAGCACTGTGAGGGTCATGTTTTTTTACTTCTCCAGTGCTTTAAATACTAACAGGCAGGATCTCTTTGGCGAGAAGCTAGCAGCGATACAGGTTTCCCTTGTTTTATGGATTGTGGACTGACAGGAAGACCGCAGTATGTGCGTTTGCAAGACTGTGTGTCAGATAGGGTGATCAGAAATATTGGTGCTCCACATGGGACAGTTCTCTCTCCCTTTATTTTTACTGTCTTGCCATTTTCGGAAGTTTTCTGATGACTCTGCAATAGTGGAATGTAGAATGGATGGGAAAGAGACTGAGTTCTAGACTGTGGTGGAGAACTTTGTCACACGGTGTGAGGTTAATCATCTGTATCTAAATGTGGCAAAGACAAAGTTGCTAGTTGCAGATTTGAGATGGAAGAAGGCACTGGTGACCCCTGTCTCCATCTGAGGTGTGGATATGGATGTAGTAGAGCGTATCAGGGAGTGCACATAGATGATAAGCGGACTGGAGCAAAACTACTGAGCCACCTTTATTTTTTGAGGAGGCTGAAGTCTTTTAACAGCTGCTGAACAAACATCTGCTGAAGATGTTTTATGAGTCTGTGATGGCCAGAGCTCTTCTGTATGTGGTGGCGGACACCAACAGACTCAACAAACTGATTTGCAAGGCCAGTGATGTGGGGTTGGAGTTGGAGCCTTTAACAATAGTGTTGAAGAGGAGAATGTTGTTCCAGGTATGTTCAATCCTGGTCAACTTCTCCCACCCACGCAACAATACGCTGATCAGTCTGAACAGACAGTGCACAGTCCACATGGGCTTTTCTGCTTAACTGCAGACTGGAACTTTATTTAGGTAAAAGACAGAGCAAACCATAGATGCAGCTACAAACTTATAAACACTGCCTTCTACTGGTTGAAGAATATATCTCTACTGAATACTAATATTGATGTAGTTGTTGCATAAAGTACCAATGAACATTGTATTCCAACAGAAACTGACAGATTGCTTCTTCTGTACAGATCTCCATGTTGTTTACCAACTCAGCTCTGGGCTGTGATTGCACATAGCTAATCAGCAGGTCCTGGCCATGAATTTTAGGCCATGAGTTGCTGATAGGCTTCTGCTGTGTGCATTTGCAAACCCTATGGTAGGCTTGTACTGCAGATGGGCTGTTGTTAAGTGGTTAATAATGAGGCCTGGGATGCAAGAAGGGGCAAGCCAGTCCTTGAATTTCCTTATTTAAAGTTGGCATTTGCATATTAGAGCACCCTTCATTCACACTATGGAGTTCCGGATCGCAGGCTTAATCCACAAGATTTTGCCCATAATTGCAAATCCCTGTAAATCGTGGGACGCCTTTGCAATCTCCATTACTTTGAATGGCACCCAAATCGTGCCCAAATTTTGCCTCGCTGGTCAGCCGATGACCTCAGTAAAATCATGCAAACAGAATCACGGAATGCCTGTGGCCCAGGAGAAGTTCCATAACTTTTTTTGGGCTACAGGTGTCTCACGATTCTGTTTGCGCGATTTTATAGTGATTCGTTGGACAATAATTTCTGCAAAATCACGCTGCATTTTGAGTGCCATTCAAAGTAATGGGGATCGGAAGGGCGTTAAGCAATTTGTGGTGATTTGGAATGCCATAGTGTGGACAGTATTAGGGCTTTAAGGAAGAGATTGTAGCGTAAGTGAAGTACACACACTGCAGGATGCCTGCATTACATTAAAGCCAAACTCTTGCCAAAAGGTTTTATTTTGTTTATAATAAAGTAGGGAAAGATTAGACCCTCTGGTACGCTTTTGTTGCTGTCTGTGTCCCTATTACTATCTGCCAGGACTGGTAGTGATGCATAATATGTGGAGCACAGACTAAAAAGAAAAACATTTTTAGTACTGGAGAAGGTATATAACTCCTAAAATAGTTTTGATTACTGTCTGTGCACTCCTTTCATCTCTAGATGGGAGTCACAAGACCAGGAAATAAGGGGAAATCTCCCAAGTGGGGTCACAGACAGAAGTAACAACCTGACAGAAAATATAAGTCTTCCCCACTCTATCCAAAACAAAAAAACAAAACAATAGACTAAAGTTAAACTTTAAAGCAAATCTTAACGCTCAACAGGGGGTTGCCTCCTCTCCACTATGCAAATCGGGCAAAGGGTGTTGGCCCTGCCCCCTGTGCACATAATTCGCCAGGGGGCATCTTGCCCTCTATGCTTCCTGGGATATGTACACCTCAAATCCTTGGAGGCATAGTCCTTCATTGAAAAAGGAGGAGGGGGCGGGGGGGCAGAAGAGAAGCGGATCTCAGCAGGACAACGCTGGATCCGCTGTGCGGGTGAGTACCTTTAAATGTGCAGGACCTGCAACCAGGTAGGGGTTAAAAAAAAGGGGGGGGAGTGAGGTGGAGAACAGCTTTAAGTTGATTATTTTACATGGTTTTAGACTAGACTGGTTTACCCTAATAACTATTATGATCAGCTTAGAGACCTTAGATTTATAAACAATAAAATCAGACCTGTACAAAACTTTTTAAATGTATAAAAAAAAAAGTCTTAAACGACCTAAACAAAAAAAGATAGACATGCTCAATAATCTAAATTTACAATGTACTTGTAAATAAGAAGGCATTTCATTACACAATAGATCGCTTGTAGCTCAGACTGTCCTAATAACTACATTGAATAATAGCTTTGTTATATCCCATCAGATGCCAGACAGAAATCCTGAATCAAAATTTGCAAGTGTGAGCAACAGCTCCACCTTATGGGAACGTAAGGAAAAGCAGTTAATGTGCATGCACAAATGCCATTTCAGTATTTGCTGGTTATGGGTCCATTTGTTATTTTATAAAATTTGTAAATTTAAAATGATTTTTAAGAAATATTACGTTCAAGGCTCAGGCAGTTAAAAAAAATAAGTTCCCTTAATTGAAGAGCATCCAGATGTACATTTAAATAATGCGATGGTTTAGTGAAGTTTGTCTAATAAGAAATATGTGCTTTTTTGCACATTGGAAATCGGGATCGGATCATTTTGAATTTTGGGCAGCATAATAAAATGTAGTAAACTGTAAATGTCCTATTATTTAGCAATAGCAGATGGGCATCTGTTTAGTTCTTTGTATTGAAAGCATTTATTTATGCAAATGTGTGCAGACTGAATGAAAACAATTGCTGGATAATTGAGCAAGTGAGACAGATGAACCTTTAATGATGACTCTGCTAAGCTGTGTCAGGAAACCCAGAAAACCATGGGACAAGGATGCTTATGTAGCGTTCCTGTTTCTGTGTAGCAGATATGACCCCCTGCAGTTTAGCTGTGCATTTTCTGTCAGTAAATTAGATATTTACTTTGCTTCAGTATATCTAAACCTTTTTTAGGATTGTGGGGAATGGATAAACCCCCTGATATGTTTTTATTGTTGTTTTTGCTTTTCCCATAGAGGATACATCACCAAAAATGATAAATCCTGTCTTTGATCATTTGCACCAGAACAAGTGCCGCCCCCCCCCCCCCCCCATTGAAATATGTCCCCTCTATTCCGGTTCTGGTGATAATGTAAACTCTTATGCAGGCCATACATGGTCGAATTTCGAACAAATTTTCTTTTCAAAATCAGAAAATTCTTTTTTTTTGTGATCCGATGATGCCACCATTGATTTTCGAAATTCGGCCAACCAAGCCTTCAATTTCACCTCATGTTGTTACAGAAAATAATTTTCTTGGCCGGGAATCTTCTTTTCTCTCCGTAAATTTTCTTTTCTTATTACATTTCTCGCACGATTCTCCCATCATTGATTAGAAAATCGTTTGTTTTTCAAAAAATTTCCAACATGTCCGATTCTTAAAATTTTATTTCCGCACGAAAATCGGCTGTTGCTGCAGCCCACTAATGGTGCGAAATTCATACGAAAATTCTTAGATACGATTTTCGAAAGAAAATTCTTTCAAAAATCGAACCGTGTATGGCTAGCATAAGTTCCCCAGTCTCTGTGACTGTGGCGAGTGCAGAGAGTCACCTGCAATAGGTCAATCGTCTGCTGACAAGGCCTTCCCCACCCTGCAGCACTATATATATCTATACACACACAGCTCTTGTATACGTTCACCTGTGGGGTGGGGAATGCCTTGGCCGTAGATAATTGGCTTAATACAGCCCTAGCAGGCTTGGCCATGTGAATTCAGAAGAGCATCCAAAGATCTCATCCCTAATAGAGAGTATTTTCCCTAGTGGAGACAAAAAAAAACGCAGTCTATCATAAGCTTGTATCACACAGGCTTCAGTTTGCATAAGAGCAATGTGAACAGCAAGCTTTGATAAACCATTTGCAGAGCTTTCAGCAAGCTTTGTTGAAGCATTTAAAGTACCATTCAGCTCCGGTTTGTATATGTGTTGAACACAGATCCTAATGGGAGTGCTGATTGCCACTTTATGCAAGCTGCTGTCAGGCTTCAGCAGGCTTTCAACAGCTTAGAGTAGTGCCGAACAATGCTAGCTACGTGCTTAACCATTTTCTGACAGCTCACATCGATATAGGCTGGCAAAGTGGCACGTTCCTGCAAATCGCTGTATGCGTACATCTTCCCCTTTAAGAGCCATAGCAGGCGCACGCACCCGCTGCATGGGCAGGAGAGCCACAATGGGGATTTGTGTGTGTAAACACACAAATCCCTGTTCTAACCGGGGGGAGACACATCTGCTGTTTGTAGTAATTACAAATAGTGGTATGTCTCCTCCTCCCAGTCAGTCCCATCCCCCCACAGTAAGAAACACAAGGGAACACGTTTAACCCTTTGATCACCCCATAGTGGCATTTACACAGTAATCAGTGCATTTTTATAGCTCTGTTCGCTGTATAAATGTCAATGGTCCCAAAAACGTGTCAAAAGTCTGTCCTCAGCAATACCATACTGCTAAAAATCGCAAATCACCGCCATTACTAGTAAAAATAATAATAATAATAAAAATGCCATAAATCTTTCCCATAGATTATAGACTATAACTTTTGTGCAAACCAATCAATATGCGCCTATTGTTTTTTTTTTTTAACCAAAAATATTTAGAAGAATACATATTGGTCTAAACTGATGAAGAAATTCGTTTTTTTAAAACCTTTTTGAGGATATTTATTATAGCAAAAAGTAAAAAAATCTATATTTCAAAATGTTTTGTTTATAGCGCAAAAAATAAAAACTGCAGAGGTGATCAAATACCACCAAAAGAAAGCTCTATTTGTGGGAAAAAAAAACATCTATTTTGTTAGGGTACAATGACCACGCAATTGTCAGTTAAAGTGACACAGTTCCATATCGCAAAAAATGGCCTGGTCATTAAGGTGGTAAATCCTTCCAGTCTTTAAGTGGTTAAAATGGCAATCAACACCTTCATTAGGATCTGTGCTCAACATTTAGGAAATGTAGCTGAATTGTGCTTTAAATCTTAAACAAAGCTTGCTGAAAGCTGCTTTCTCAAAGCTTTCTGTCCACACTGCTCTTATACAAGCTGAAGCCTACGCATAACAGGTCTAAAACTGCAAACACAATTAAAAGAAAAAAAATAAGATGCACATGTCTAATGCAGGCACCAAGGCTACAATAATGTCATTTTGCCTAACGTCTAATGAAGTCATCAGGCTTGTAACAAAAACATTTATGGTGATAAAAATCTAAATTCTTTCATTTTTGTTATAAATATTTGCATGTCCATTTCATGTAGTTTCAGAAACGAGGCAATTGTGATGTATAATTTGTATGACTGTAACTGCAAACCAACACATAACCCTAAGTATACACACTACACACGGTCGGACATTCCGACAACAAACTAAAAAAGTCGGATTTTGTCCGAAACTGGTGTTGCATACACACGGTCGGATAAAGTTGTCAGAAAATCTGATTGTTCGTAACGTGATGACGTTATTTCGTTATGACGGGACTACGTTCAGGCTAGTAGCCAATAGCTTTGGTCTAGATATTTGATCTGAGCATGCGTGGCACTTTGATCGGAATTCTCTACAAACAATCGGATAAAGTCCGATCGGATCATGTTGTCGGAAAATTTTAAAGCCCAGCTCTAAAACTTTGTTGGTCGGATATTCCGACGGAAATAGTTCAATGTAGCCCACACACGGTCGGATTATCCAACAACACGGTCCGATCGGACATTTTCCATCAGAATGTCTGACCGTGTGTACAAGGGCTAAGACATAATAAGGATCATATGATGGCAAATGAATGTCTGTAATTTAACTACAGAACTGCATTCCTTCTAAGAAAAATATCAGAGAGGAACCTTAAAAGTGCAAATTCTTATGCCGCATACACACGGTTGGAATTTCGGCCAGCAAAAGACCGATGAGAGCTTTTCGTCAGAAAATGCGACCATGTGTATGCTCCAATGGAATTTTGCTGGTCAAATTTCCACCAGAAAAAGATTGAGAGCAGGTTCCCAATGTTTCCGATGTAAAAAGTTTCGGAAATCCCGATCGTGTGTATGCAATTCCGGTGGGCAAAAAACTCACGCATGCTCAGATTCAACTATGAGACGGAAGCTATTGAACTTCATTTTTCTAGTCCCGTCTTACGTGTTGTACGTCACTGCGTTCTTGTCGGTCGGAATTTGGTGTGACCGTGTGTATGCAAGACAGCTTGAGCAGAATTCTTTTGGGAAAACCATCAGAGCTTTTTTAGGGAGACCAGACACGTAGCTACACAAGGGAACTGAGACCAAACAAAGGCATATATATATATATATATATATATATATATATATTTTTTTTTTTTTTTTTTTTAAAGTGATATTTATTTATAGTGAAACACAGCAAACCATTAACACAGCAAACAGTAAATGTGAACATAAACCAACCCCAAAAGACAAATAACAAAGGAACCTAACTACTAACTATATACAAAACCCTCTAAAGGGCAAGGATAAGGGAATGCAAGGAAGGGGGATCTCAACAGGGTACTCGAATAGGAACAAGGCAGAGCGGTACAGACTGGCTCAAGCTAGGCACAGCAGGCAAGGAAGGGACCAGAATCGTGACGCACCGGGGGAAGGGAGGAAAAGCCTTAAGTAGCCCCCAGGCAGCTGAACATTAATTAGCCTGATTGCACCAGTCTGCTGGCACCTGGGTGACACCTGCTGGTGGACACTAGAACTGCAGCAAACAGCCCAGAGTAGGATAGTGCCACCAGTAGGCAAACTTAATCCTAACAGATTCCCCCCCTTAAGGAGCGGTCTCTGGACGCTCCATAGGGCCCCCACCACCAGGGTCTGCAAGCTGACTGAGCACTCCACTGTCCATGTCTGAAGGCCTGGTTAGAACCCCGCCGCCGGGGTCTCAATACTGGCTGGGTTTCCTGCTGGTCAGATTCCCAAGGAGGCGCAACACCAATGGCTTATTCTCAAAAGCAGCCTGTGTCCCAATTCTGGGACACCTGGCCGCCCAATGTCAGAGTCCCTGGTCCGTGCAGGTACCCTGATACCAGGGCATTCCTTCACGACTGGACCTTCTCTCCCTTTGTTGCTAGTGGCCGCTCAGCAAAGTATCTGTCCCTCGGGTTTGCCCAGTGCATAGATTACCCCACTTGGGTCCCCAAATGCACCAGGGATCGCAGAGATGACTCCTGGGTCAGGACAAAGCTCAAATGGAACACTGTCCTTTCCCATGGGACCTCTACTACCGGGGCTGTAACAGCAGATGTGGCTCTATAGTTCAAGGTGGAGATCTGGACCTCCTGGCCTTGGCACTACAGGCTTCTCTGGCTGCAAAAAGAACTCAGGATGAGCAAATGTAGGGATCTTGACCCTCCCAGACAACCCCTTTAGGCCACATAACACTGGATTTTTAGAAGCCTCAGACACATCAGTAAGTGGGAGTTTAACCCAGTCAGAGGCCAGCTTAACAGCAAGTAGGGATTTGGCATAGTCCAGAGGGACGGCAGCCCCAGAATCAGCATAGTCCAGAGGGGCAACAGGCACCAGATCAACAGGCTGGGCAGCGGGCATATCAGACTGTGTAGCAGCCCGGGAACCAGCATAATCAAGCGGGGCAGCGGCAGCCTGGGAACCCACTGTGGCAAGCTTGGCAACAGACGGCAGCATGGAAGAGGCATGGACCAAATTGGCAGGCAACATCAGCATGGAGGAGGCATGGACCCCATCGGCAGGCAACATCAGCATGGAGGAGGACTGGAAATCAGCAGCAGGCGGCAACATGGAGGAGGACGAGACATCAGCAGCAGGCGGCAACATGGAGGAGGACTGGATCGCATCAGCAGTCGTCTGCAACATGGAGGAGGACTGGATCGCATCAGCAGTCATCTGCATGGAGGAGGACTGGACATCAGCAGCAGGTTGCAACATGGAGGAGGACTGGATCGCATCAGCAGTCGTCTGCATGGAAGAGGACTGGATCGCATCAGCAGTCGTCTGCATGGAGGACGAGTTTTGTTTATTTTTCTTAGGCTTAGATATTGGAGTCCTGCACGTGGTTGCCTTATGCAGACCAGACTGTACTGCCAATGGGAAGGTAGTAATAGGAAGAATAGAGGGAAGAGCATTAGAAATGCAGGAAGGGGCCTGAGATGTTGCTATGGGTAACGGCACTGCAGGGGGAGCTTTCGATGGATTGCATGCAGGGGAAGTGTGCTTACTGGTGGCAGGGTACTTATGTGACTCATCTTGCACTGGGTATATGATCTCTGACCAAGCTTGTAGTAGAGGTTGAACTAAAGTTAGGCTGGCCATACATTATACAATTTTCTGCTATAGATTTCCTTTAGATTTACCAAAACCATATAATATGAGGTCAAATCTAAACACTTTCAATTTGCGTGCAATCAGGCAGGCCCTTCTACTACACAGTTGAAGGTAAATCTAAAGGAAATTGAATAAGAAAATTGTATGGTGTATGGCCAGCTTTAGTTTGTCTCTCCCTTGCTCATTTAAACAGTGCACTGAAGCAATACATTCCAACACCACCTGTTGTGGATAGGCTAAATACTGCTGGAGAAACACACCTGCACAATGTTTTAGCAACCATCCCAAAAATCCACCCTGGTACAAAGTGAATGGAGGAGTGAAAATATCATGGCCCTGAGAGGTAACCTGAAATAGTAGCTCAGAACAGACCTGAATGAAAAGTTGTACTTCACCAAGTGAAAATCTACCCTCAATGGCTAAGGCATGTGCAGTCAAAATCCCTTCAAGCAGCTCTTCCTCAGTAAAATCCTGCCAAAGTGAATGACACAAATCCTTATCCTCTACTAAAAGTTGCACACGGCAAATAACTTGCACTCTCAGCATTGTGAAAGGTAAAGCAAAAATCCAAAGCAACTGGCTCCCAGTTCCCAAGTGTAGCTGATCTGGTTGTTGGTGGGCGTCACGATTATGTCAGGATCAGCGGCTAGGGAGACCAGACACGTAGCTACACAAGGGAACTGAGACCAAACAAAGGCATATATATATATATATATATATTAAAGTGATATTTATTTATAGTGAAACACAGCAAACCATTAACACAGCAAACAGTAAATGTGAACGTAAACAAACCCCAAAAGACAAATAACAAAGGAACCTAACTACTAACTATATACAAAACCCTCTAAAGGACAAGGATAAGGGAATGCAAGGAAGGGGGATCTCAACAGGGTACTCGAATAGGAACAAGGCAGAGCGGTACAGACTGGATCAAGCTAGGCACAGCGGGCAAGGAAGGGACCAGAATCGTGACGCACCGGGGGAAGGGAGGAAAAGCCTTAGAGCCGGTTCACACAGGGGTGACACGACTTTCAACACGACTTTTGGAGGCAACTTGGACACGACTTGAACATGACTTGGGGCTACTTACAACACGACTTTAAGTCGCCCCAGGACAGGCGACTTTTGCCATGGCCAATCAGAGAATGAGCTCTGAAGGGGGAATTCCACGCCAAATTTATTTAAAAAATTGGGCGTGGGTTCCCCCCCTGAAAGCATACCAGGCCCTTAGGTCTGGTATGGATTCTAAGGGGAACCCCCTACGCCGAAAAAACGGCGTGGGGGTCCCCCCCAGATCCATACCAGACCCTTATCCGAGAATGCTAACCGGCTGGCCAGGAAAGGGGGGTGGTCCCTGCCCCCCACCCTATGTGAATGAGTATGGGGTACAATGTACCCCTACCCATTCACCTGTGAAAAAAATGTACAAAAAAACACAACACACAAGGGTTAAAATAGTTTATTGCACAGCTCCGGGGGTCTTCCGTCTTCGGGGGGTCTTCTCGCTGGACTCCTCTGCTATCTTCTGCTCTTTTGCAAGCTCTTTCACTAGCGGAGGAGCCCGGCTTTCTTCTTCGCCGCCGCCCTCTTCTTCCGACTTCGTGTCCCCCTCTTCGGTTCATCTTGCCGGGCCACCGCGCCTTCTTCTAGCTCTTTTACAAGCGGTGGCCCGGTCTTCTGTCGCCGTCTTCTGTTCTTCTCTTCAGGAGATGTTGCCTTGTCGCTGTCTCCGCTCACTATGACAGAACACGCGGCGTGCGGCGACTTATATAGGGACATCACCGGATGATGTCCCCGCCCATTATGATGTCATAGTCCCAGCATCCTCTGGGACTGTGACATCATAATGGGCGGGGACATCATCCGGGATGTCCCTATATAATTCGCTGCGTCCCTGTCATTGTGAGCAGAGACAGCAATGAGGCAACAGCTCCTGAAGAGAAGAACAGAAGGCGGTGACAGAAGAGTGGGCCACCGCTTGTAAAAGAGCTAGAAGAAGGCGCAGTGGCCCGGCAAGAAGAACCAAAGAGGGGGACAAGACCCCCGACATCGGAAGAAGAGGGCGGCGGCGGCGAAGAAGAAAGCCGGGCTCCTCCGCTAGTGAAAGAGCTAGCAAAAGAGCAGAAGACAGCGAAGGAGTCCGGAGAGAAGACCCCCGGATCTGTGCAATAAACTATTTTAACCCTTGTGTGTTGTGTTTTTTTTGTACATTTTTTTTCACAGGTGAATGGGTAGGGGTACATTGTACCCCATACTCATTCACATAGGGTGGGGGGCTGGGATCTGGGGGCCCCCTTATTAAAGGGGGCTCCTGGATTCCAATAAGCCCCCCGCAGACCCCGACAACCAACGGCCAGGGTTGTCGGGAAGAGGCCCTTGTCCTCATCAACATTGGGGAAGGCCCCCCTTCCCCAAGGCACCCCCTATGTTGAGGGCACGTGGCCTGGTACGGCTCAGGAGGGGGGGGGGGGCGCTCGCTCGTCCTCACCCCCTTTCCTGGCTGGCCGGGTAGCGTGCTTGGATAAGGGTCTGGTATGGATCTCGTTTTTTCGGCGTAGGGGGTTCCCCTTAGAATCCATACCAGACCTAAGGGCCTGGTATGCTTTTGGAAAGGAAACCCACGCCAATTTTTTTAAATTAATTTGCCGTGGAGTTCCCTCTTGAGAGCTGATGATTCCGTGTCCTCCGTATAGACAGAGATCCGACTTGTAGGCGACCTCCATTGAAATCAACGGGTACCAGTCGGATTGAAGTAGTACAGGAACCTTTTCTGAAGTTGGAGTGACTTCAGTAGTGTGCATTAAGATGGCTCTCATTCACTTACATTGATTTTTACATGTTGTCCGACCTGAGGCGACTAGGGGCGACCTGAAGTCGGATCTGAGTCGCCCCTGTATGAACCGGCTCTTAAGTAGCCCCCAGGCAGCTGAACATTAATTAGCCTGATTACACCAGTCTGCTGGCTCCTGGGTGACACATGCTGGTGGACACTAGAACTGCAGCAAACAGCCCAGAGTAGGATAGTGCCACCAGCAGACGAACTTAATCCTAACAGATTCCCCCCCCCTTAAGGAGCGGCCTCTGGATGCCCCATAGGGCCCCACCTGGAGCACCCCCTGCAACAAAAATGTCATCTTTAGAGAGATATTTTTAATAGAAATCCGTCTAAAGGGATGCAGGCCCAGCAGATTTCCTCATTAGTGCCCTGTCGCGCCACACCTGACTGATAATTATGAAACCACTCCCATTAAACCCACTGGGCACAGAGGAACAGACAAACACACAGGGATTTCTTCAGAATAACAAAAGGTAGGAATCTGCAACAATGTTTGTTACAATCCTTGCAATGTACACAGATCAACCAGAGCGGAATATTTATTTTCTCAACAAAAGTGAAGTTATGCTTTAAGGACAAATCCTTCTTTTACTCTAAAAAGTACAAGAGCTGTCCACCACCTAGTGCTGAATTATAATGCATGCAGCTTTTCAGATTGGGAACTATCAAGACAATGCAGAAGTAAAAAAAATCAGAGAAAGAGATTTCTCCTACACAATGGGTTACTATGCCCAGCTGCACCAGATTCTGTGTGGACCAGTTTTAGTAAATCCCCTCCACAGTTTTCATCTGGAGTCAGATAGGGGTTGATTTACCAAAATTGGAGAGTGCAAAATCTGGTGCAGCTGTTCATGGTAGCCAATCGGCGTCTAACTTCAGCTTGTTCAATTTGGCTTTGAGGAAAAAAAATCTGGAAGCTTTTTGGTTTCTGTGTAGAGCTGCACCAGATTTTGCACTCCGGTTTTAGTAAACTCCGTAATGTTTTGTTCATTGACCAAGACCATCTTGTCAATACCAGATGACTAATATAGAGGACAGTATGTTGACAGTTCCAATGTTTCTTGTACATATTCCTGAGCTTTTTTTTTCTTTTTGGCAAACAAACTGAAGTATGTTGTAAATATACTCAGGGTGAAACAGTCTTTGAGTGTTTCTTGGCATACAAATGCATACATTTTAATTAAGAAAGCCTGTCCTCTACAGCAGGGCTATGCAGCAAACTCATAATGAAATAGTAGTGTTGTTTCTTTAATAACAGCAAATGAACTCATCAGCTGCAGCTACTGATAGTAGGTATCCAAAACCCTTAGAGCCGTTTCACACAGGGGCGACTCAGATCCGACTTCAAGTCGCCCCAAGTCACCTCAGGTCACACAACATGTAGAAATCAATGTAAGTGAATGACAGCTGTCTTAATGCACACTACTGAAGTCACTCCGACTTCAGATAAGGTTCCTGCACTACTTCAATCCGACTTGTAGGCGACTGGTACCCATTGATTTCAATGGAGGTCGCCTCCAAGTCGGATCTCCGTCTATACGGAGGCGACTCTCAGAGAATTATCAGCTCTCAAAAGGAGTTACCCTGAGAGCTCATTCTCTGATTGGCCATGGCAAGTCGCCTGGCCTGGGGCGACTTAAAGTAGTGTTGTAAGTCGCGTCCAAGTCGCGTCCAAGTCACGTCCAAGTCATGTCATAATTTATAGGTCCTGTCTATAAGTCCTTCATTTTATAATTCATACCAAATCTATTTTTTAACATGTGATGCATACCCATTTTTATTACTTGACCCAGTGGTATAATTTTTATTTCCTCATTAGCTTATGTTATTGTGTTTTATCTTATTTATATATTTGATGGTATGTATTTGGGGCAGATTGTTGTGTAACACTAACATCTTTTGGTGTATTAAATAAATGTTAATGTTCATTACTCTAAACACGATGCTGGACCACTCTATAAGGCTCAGTTCACACTAGTGCGGGCCATGCGTCCTGCTTTTGCTCGGGCATGGCAGCTCATTCATTTGAATGGAAACATGCAACTTTTGCAAAATGTGGCCGCAGGAAAACCGCATGGTCATTTTGACCATGCGGTTCCCATATCTGCAATCACACTGCAGGCTAAAATGCATGGGGTTGCTATTCAGAATGAATGGTAGCCCCGCGTGTCTGGCAAGAGCAGTGCGATTCATCCACGCAAACAGAATGCTCGACCTGCATTAGTGTGAACTGGGCCTAAATAATACTACCACGGGCACCTCTGCCACATTAGTGTTTGATGTTTTTTTTGTTGTGTAGCACCCTCCCAGTTAGACTTCTAGACAATTTTATTTTTTGGCTCCATTGTAATCAATGGAGTGGTGGTCGATTGCTTTGATCTGCTCAAGATTCCTAGGATGAGAGTTTTCTCCCTGCCTCTGAAGGAAACTTCCAGAGCATAGGGAGGGAGATCAAATGATGAGCTGAATATTTATCATTCCCTGGCCAATCCCTTAAAGGGATATCCAGGCGTTGGCTGAGGAGGTGATAAATGTGCAGGAGCCCCGAGCAGAACGTTATATACTTATCAGGGAGGGTTCCAACACTCCTGGGGCTGTTGCCCCTAGGAAAAGGATCATTAAGACAAGAAGTCACCATTTGGGTCTGATCTTTTGCTGCGCTAAGGTCCTGGGGAGGATGGCTAAAAAGGAGATGCCTACTGAAGGTATCTGGAGGAGGACTTTATAATTTCCCTCTTTAAGTGTCTATCTGTGGAGACTGGGTGTCAGACAGCTCCAAAAGACTCTGTGAGTAAAGATCCTGTGGAGGACAGACAGTGGGGTAGAGGCGGAGGGGAACTAGTTGCTAACATTTTCCCGATTGTCTACAGCTGTGGGACCTCAGATGTATTGACAGTCCCAGCTACCTCCCAGAGAAGCTTCTATTGAGAGGCTACAGGGAAGCTAGTTATTTTGCTGTTGTTGGCGATTATTTTGGAGTACCTTGTGACCCTAATGCCCGCATACTCAGGACCGGACTTTTGGGCAGAAAGGGTCCGACGGTCTTCCCAACTGAACAGACTTGCCCATACACAAACAGACCAAAGTCTGTTCGTTTTGAACGTGATGACGTACGATGGGACTAGAAAAGGAAGTTCAATAGCCAGTAGACAATAGTTACCCTTTCATTGTATTTGGTCCGTTGGACCAGCATACAGACAAATGATTTTCCAGATAGAAATTGATTCCGTCAGATAGATTTGAAACCTGTTCTATTTCATGGTCCGTCTGAATTTTTGAAGAAAAAAGTCAGATGAAGCCCACACACGATCGTAATATGCATTGCAATGATTCTGTCTGACATTTTCTGCTGGAAAGTTTGGTCGTGTGTACGTGGCATTAAACCTTCTCCTGTTAAAGCCCAAGCTTTAATTATCAGTGTGTTTGGTTAACTGGTAGCCTCTGTACTGATAGGGAGAACCTGTCTGTGTCCAGCGACCCTTCTGGAGTGAGCGTTACAATTTGAGACCCCTTTCACACTGAAGGCGTTTTTCAGGCGCTAAAGGGCCCAAAATAGAGCCTGTAAAGCGCTTGAAAAAACGCCTCCCCTGCAGACCCAGCGTGAAAGCCAGAGTGCTTTCACACTGGAGTGGTGCACTTTCAGGATGTTAAAAAAGTCCTGCAAGCAGCATCTTTGGAGTGGTTTAGGAGCGGTGTATACACTGTATGAAATGAATGGGCATCGCTGCCGAAGCGCTTTGCACTTTTCAGGTGCATTTAACCATTTCTTTGCCCGCTAGCGGGGGGTTAAAAGCGCCCACTAGCAGCCGAAGAGCTGTTTTACTGCTAACGCGGCCCGCTGGCAGTGTGAAAGGGCTCTTAACTGTTTCATGGCATAAAATACATTGTATATCCAAATGATCCTAGATCAGTTTTATGCCACAGATTACATTATGAATGACATCAATTTCATGATTAGTAGCCTGAGAGGGGCCCTGTTACTAAGTGCTATCGTATGTCCACTTGGATGGTGGGGCTTGAACCTGGACTCAGTGTGCAGGCGCCGTTCATCTTCGGAGACTTTCAGAGTCTCCCTGTCCTCCATGCTGCGCAAGTGCTGCGCCTGCACAGTATGGACGGACACTATCCGATGGGGGGACAGTTTTTGGCAGAACACCGGCAACCTCAGCAGGAGAGATCGTGAGGGGGGGTGAATCGAGATCATGATTTTTTAACGATTAATTGTGCAGCTCTATCTACCTGTATAAAGGACCAACTGAACCAGGCATTACAAAGGCTTTTTGATTACCGCTTTCTGGTGAGTGTAAACTTTGGGACGGGGTGGTGAATCACGAGCATTTGAATCGCTCAACACAAATTTATAATTGACATGTGGGATTCATAACCTATGCAGAACCATCACTGGGACTTTTTGTATTGAATCACTTTGTATGCACAATACTTTGAGAATTAATGAATATAGTGAGCACATTGATGTGAGCGCTATATCTGTTGAAAAAGTCACTTTTTAGATTGATTGCACATTGATGATTATATTGAATATCTATTTTGCACTTTAATGTGAATAATAATTTTAACATATTAGGGTTGGTGCAGCTGCCTATTTGTATATATTTTCACCCATACACCACAATTAGTGGAAAAACTGTAACAGCAGCAAACCTTATATGTTGAATACATTTTGGCCATTTATTATTACCATTGTTTTTGCACTGGTGACACATATCACACATATATATGTAGCACTGACCCCCGAAGGAGCTGCTGGTTTTTATTGGGCTTACCGTTCCCTCACCTGTTCGCTTCTCTGTCTCAGGGGTCCCGTTGGAAAGTGAATCAAAGAATGTTAGCTCCGACACTTAGTCCATTTTTCAAGATTTATTTGAGATAGACAAAAAGTTTTGCAATAGAGGGTTAAGGGGAGTTCAGGTAACTGGTAATTGCGGGATAGAGGTATTTTCTTGATCCAGAGGACAAACAGCTTCCACAGACTGGATCTAGCAATCCCCAGATAGGCCTCTCTCACTGACCTAGCAGAGGGTGAGATGCTCAAACAAATTCTCTGCCACAGACTTCTTGAGAAATATTGAAGAGTTGTCACACAGTACCAGTTTCCTTTAGCCGACCCGGCAATACTGTGTGGTTAGTGACCCGGGTTGCGTCCTCCAACTGAGTCTCCAGGCTCTTCCAGAGATACCAGCCTTGTGCTCGGTCCTCTCCTGAAAAAGTCCTCCCCTGGATCCTCCAGTCGCTTGGCTTATCCCCACAGGCAAGACAGCACAGGACCACCCCTGGATCAGTAGGCCCCAAGACTTTTTGGGTTTACCCTCTCAGTTGCAAAGCCTCGGACCAGCCGGCCTCAAAGGAACAGGAACTGGCAGCACACACCCCAGGCCAGGAGGGCCATGAGGTCGGGATAGCGAACCCCAGAAAAGAGACCCCTCAAAATGGCGTCAGTACCTGAAATACCCCCACCCAGAATGCACATCGGGTGAACCACTCCCGCTGGACTATTTCCGTGTAAAAGGGGTATTCAATGCATCCAGCCTGTTTCATTTTCAACACTTACCTGTGGTGATAGCAACACCCATGGCCAAGTGGAAACTAGCACAACCCAGCTGAACTGGTACAGAAACCAGAAATTTTAAATAATTAGACTGAGCCAAACTGCAGCTTCAGACAACTTAAATTTGAAAAAACAATAACGTCTGCTCATTAGGAGCAAGGCGCTACATATCTAACCACACATATTGACTCTTAAGGTTCTATGGCACGGATGTAGACTTCCTGAGTAACTTCTTGACTGACATTTGGCTCTTGTGACGTTTAGCTGTTGAGACCAGTGGGCTGTCACGGGCGGGTTTCATGGGTTGGTTTACTCTTCCTGTGCTGTGATGAGGTGCCCAATTTGCCCATTGTGGTTTTAAGGTGCAGCACCACACACACACACACACACACGTTCAGTTTATGCCCATGGTCCCTGGTTGGGTGGTTGAAAGGGCCCATTTTTGTAGGGGGATTTTCTTGGGGAGGGTAGGACCAGCTTCCTTGTGGGGCTGCATCTCCTACCCCTTCCCTTTTTGATTTTGGTGTGGGGTGGTCCTAGTTGGGGTTAGTACCCGGGGAGGGTGGTATAGGGGAGATTTATATGCAGGGTGGGGAGGTGAAGTGTTTGTTTTTCTACCCTTGGAAGGGCTTTCTTGGTGTTTTTATGCTGACTTATTTTTGCTATTGATGCTAATAAATTGCGTGTAGCTAAGCTTTGATTGGGTGTGTTGAGTCTTCTCCTTTTTATGTTTTTGTGTTTTTTTGTTGCTTTAGGGTTCTATTGTACCCTAGGTGTTGTCCAGAATTTGCTAGGGGTTCCTTGAGCTGTGGCCGATTGGCCTCCCATCTGATGGTGTGGGCATAGTTCTGGGTCCGATCCCACTTTGAAGAGCCAGTAACATGGCATTAATGATCTTTTTAGCTGGAGGAGTAAGGGGGGAATTATTCTCACCGACAACCAATGTAGGATCATTTCCTATTGATTACCAGCTGACTCATCTTTCAGGGCCTCCCTGAGACCTGAAAAATATTATAAGGGATCCCCTGGGGTAAAAAGGTTGAGAAAAGTGTTTTTTGTGAGATAATCGTGATAAAAATCTTTTTGTTTTCAGCGGAGTGCAGGAACGGTTAGAAAGTAAAGGCAATGGAAGGCTTTTTACTGAGACATTGGCAGTTGAAAACAATGAACACACCTGGCAGTTGCTATTTTGTGTATAATTACATTGTACAGCAAAATATTAAAAAAAGCTATTTTTGAACAGCATGGTTGTTGGAGCATACTGAGCCCAAGCAGAGACATTTCTTTAAATGTATTTTCTTTGCACTAGTCACTGTTTGGTTGTACTGATCCTATTACTAGAAAACCATAACGACCTTTGTGCCTATCTGTCCAAGACACTAGCCGGCTCGGCACACTCTGTGGAAGTCACTGACAAATTACCAACAAGTGGCAGATACTGTATATTGGAGCTTTGCGGATGTATATTACTGTCCATGCTGTCTTGTGATTAACACAGCTTTGTTACACAGTACAGCCCTGCTTGCTAGGGACAGAGACCTGATTTTTCTCTACTGCAATTCAGCAAATGTATCGTTTTTTTTTCTTCCTCCCTCCCCACCCATTGACTAGACGGTGAAAGATGAAGCAGCACCCTGATTGGCTAATCTCTCTGTCATTCAGCTCTACCCTCCTCTCCCTGCATTGCAGCAAAACTCTGACTCCCTATGCTACTTCTCCGTCACCCAGTCTGAGCTCTGCTGTGCAGTAGACAGGGCTGAATCTAAGTCAGATTCAGATACTTACACTCCTTGTAATACAGAATACATTCCATGGTGTGTTAATGATTACAGAGCTGCATTAATACCAGTATTTTAACTTCAACATTAAAGTGAAAAAGTAACAATATTGTATAAGATCTACAGCAGGGGTCGGCAACCTATGGCCCGTGGGCCACACCCGGCCCGTAGCCATTAAATGTCTGGCCTGTCAGTGCACATGATGAATTCACCTACACCCGGCCTGCAGACATTTTAACCCCTTCACACCAACTGTATGCAAATATGTGGCCTTGGCTTGAAGAGGTTGTACCGGGGTAATGGCTGCCGCTGCAGTCATCAACCTGGTACCATTTTTTAGAGACAGCGGTTGGCTTCCTTGGGATAATAACCGATGCGGCTAAGAAGCTGTTTAGCTGTTTTCCCAAGCAGCAGGAGGGGATGTCCTCCCCCCTCCCGCCACCTTCCACGGCTCGCCCGGGCTCTCCTGTCCCACCGGGAGGCCCGATCAACCAGCAAGCACTTCCACCGGCTGGCCGGACACCCGAACAAAACTGGAATCGGCTGTGATCGGGTCTCTGATTTAGTAACCCGGACGTTTTATGTTTACAGAAGACTTAAAGCCACTAAATTTTAACAAAAAATTACAGTATTCAAAACTGCCAAACCTGGAGTTTTGATTGCTTTTAAGTGCAAAGGAGGCATTTGGGGTCTTCTAGACCCCAGAGCCCTCTATAAAGAGTTACCTGTCATTGCCTATTACTGTCACAGGAGATGTTAACATTCCTTCTGACAGCAATAAAAGTGATCAGATTTTTTTGCACCCGATTCCTCTGTGCTTACATAGCTGGGGGAGGAGTTGTGTAATATCTGTTGCACATACAATGAATGTATAAATTCCACGGTGCGATAGGGGCGCGTGAAATTGGGGTGTTTAATAGATGGTAGCTTCAAGAAACATGGGACATACATTACTCTTGGGAACAGGTTGCAACTGCACAAAACAATCATAAAATACAGCAACCATACATAAAACTGTGCACATATAGTTTAAAATGCTTCTGGGTAACATTTCAGTAATGGATTGCAAAAATCACATGTCCTGCACCCTAGGAACATATTATCTGCAATTGTTCAATAAAAATCATAGGTTATTCTAATATTACACTGTGGCAGCATTTACTTGTCCCAGGAACATACACTTGATGATTTCAGTGCTAGTTCTGGCCCTGGATTTGATGTTTCTTACCTGCAAGACAAATGGGACATACATTACTCCGGGGGGACAGGATGCAACTGAAGGAGGTTCCCACCAGGAACAAGTTACTGTATTTTCCCCTCCACTTGCTGTGCAGGCAGTGTTGTAGGAAATGTTTCCCCTTTTCAGAGCAGTATTTTGGTGTCAGGATGCCACTGCTGAATATATCATATAAACTTTATTTTTGAGGGGTGTCTATTTTTATACATCCTTTACATATGCAGGGGGGCTGTGTAATATGCAGGGGGGCTGTGTAATGTAAAGGGGTCCAGAGGTGCTGGGGCTGTGTAATGTAAAGGGGTCCAGAGGTGCAGGGGCTGTGTAATGTAAAATGGGCCAGAGGTGCGGGGGCTGTATAATGTAAAATGGGCCAGAGGTGCGGGGGTTGTGTATTGTAAAGGGGTCCAGAAGTGCAGGGGGCTGTGCAATATAAAGGGGTCTACAGGTGCAGGGCTGTGTAATGTAAAGGGGCCCAGAGGTGTGGGGCTGTGTAATGTAAAGAGTGCCAGAGGTGCAAGGTGCTGTGTAATGTAAAGGGGTCTAGAAGTGCAGGGGGCTGTGTAATGTAAAGGGGTCTAGAAGTGCAGGGGGGTGTGTAATGTAAAGGGGTCTAGAGGTGCAGGGGGCTGTGTAATGTAAAGTGGGCCAGAGGTGTGGGGGCTGTGTAATGTAAAGGGGGCCAGATGGGCTGTGTAATGTTATCTTAATTCATTAACAGGTGCATGCGGCCCTACACGCATTTACGTGAATTAAATCCGGCCCTTAAGTGGAAAAGGGTTGCTGACCCCTGCTCTACGGTATAAGCCTGCTGCTGCCATAGTCATGAATTTGTTATCATGTAAAGCCAGCACTGCGCAGATTAAGTGAGCGTCATCTCATATCTATGGCCAGTGTTAACAAAAAAAGGACACCCATAATCTCCTTCTAATGTTCTTACTACTCTGGACTGATGAAGGATGAAATGAGATGGGTCACGATGTTTTGTTGCACTTTTCACATCTTTATTGCTCTTTGGCCTGACATATACACTATGTTGTAAAAAAAAAATGCCATTTACCTTAAAGTAGAACTCCAGTAGAATATCAATATAATCTGTAGAACTGACCCCCGAAGGAGCAGCTGGTTTTGTTGGGCTTACCATTACCTTCTTGACCTCATATGTGACTAGGGGTTTCCCGAGGTAGATGACCCAAAGAACTGCAGAGACTGACACTGGATCCGCTTATGGGATTTTTATTTGCAAAAAAGGGGTAGACAAAACATAGTCTCTTAATGAAGGATAGAGGGTTTAGGTAGAAAGTTCAGGTACTCTTGAAACTGCTATAGATAGGAAGTCTCTTACTATAGAAATCCAGAGAATGGCCACTCACAACTGGATTCTCACAGCTACCGGATAGACCTCCTCTCACTAGGCCTAGCAGCCGATAGAGTGTTCGAATAAAGCAAAGCCTCTGCCACAGATTTGCATGTAGAACGCTTGAACAAAGTCTCTGCCACAGACTTGTTGTAGAACACTTGTGAATAAAGTCTCTGCCACAGACTTGTTGTAGAACACTTGTGGTAACTGAAGGATGTAGACAAATTTAGAGAGCCCTCATACGGTACCAGTATCTCACAGCCGGTCCAGCGATACTGTACGAGTGTAGATTCACTTGGTGTCTTTCAACTAAGCCTCCAGGTTCTTTCTGAGAAGCCAGCCTTTAGCGTGGCCTTCTCCCAAAGAGTCCTCCCCTGGTTGCTTCTCCAGTTGCTGGGCCTCTCCACAGATGAGACGGCACTGGACCACCCTTGAATCCTCCTCCCAGTTACTTTGCCTCGGGCTAGCCAGCCCCGAGACTCGGAATAGGATGGATCCACACCCCAGGCCATGAGGGCCATGGGGGCTGGTCAGGAGGACCAGGACCAAACAGAAAGATCTTCTGGACCGGAACCCAGAAGCACGTGATGTCAGTACCTTAAGTACCCTCTCCCAGAATACACAGCAAGATGACACTCCCACTGGGCTGGTTCCGAGAAAGAATGGCATTCAATATGCCTAGATAAACTGCGTTCTCACACTTGCCAGTGGTGACAGCGACACCTGTGGCCAAGCAGAACCCAGTGCAATCCAGCTAGACTGGCACTGAAACCATAATTTGGTTATTAACCATAATTAACTCCAAAACCAAACTGCGGTTTTAGGAATATTAAACAGAAAAAATCACATAGTGCGTGCTCTTCAGGAGTCGGCTCTACAAATCATTTACCCCAATCCACTCTCCTACCCCTGGACAATACACACTCCTTAATTATTTTAAAGTTATAACTAAATACCCTTTTTTTTAACTAGTAAACTGCAAAAAAAAAGGCCCTCCTGCAGTATGCACCACATACTAGTGCACTATGGCAGACTTACTTTTCAAATGGAGCCCTCGTGTGCTTTGGGACAATCGCAGCAATTGGGGCAAACTCAGTGTGCCCTCAATGTAGAGTGCACTGCGCATGTGCAGTAATGTGATTAGCTGGTGCATATGTGAATATTTTGTCGCATGTTTAGAAGATATTCACTGTACCTACAGGTAAGCCTTATTATAAGCTTATCTGTAAATATAAGTGAAAATTCAGAGTTTAATAGCACTTTAAGGATGGAATGCAGTGATCATGTGACTGCCCCCAGTCCTTTTCTTCTCCTTCCTGTGGTATAGAGGTGGGTAGGGAGCAGCGGCATTACAGGAATGACCCTGTCTGTGCAGTTCAAGCAGCTGTGGGTGTGGCTGCTGTGCTCGTTGGGCCAATAGCAAAGACAATAGTAAATACAAATGGCGGCAGCAGCATCATCATTAGATTCGTAGTACTGAGAACTACAAGTGGACTGCTGAGGCTTAATGTCTTGCAGTCTAAGGTCCCACAAATCTATTGCCGGAGGAGAGTACACAAAGGATACAGAACAAGGAGCTCAGAAAAAAAGGAAAAAAAATTGGAAAGAAAACAAAAAATTCCAAACTGATTCTGCTTTAAAACCATTATCACAGCTGTGACTCTGCAGGCTACATTTATTTAGAGCTGTATATACCTTTGAGTCTACTGCCATCTACTGGTAGGTTTACTAAGCTGCGCTTTGCAGCAATAACTAAAACATAAAAAGAACATACTGGCAGGTTAACTGGCTTCCTCCCAAATTGGGCCTAATGTATGTGTGTGACTGATAGTGACATTAGACTGGAAAGTCCCTCAAGGGTATGAACTTATATAAATAAAAGTATCATTGAAAATTTGTCAACGCAACTAAATAGGTTAGTAAAAGTGTAAAAATCAAAGTTACAAAACACATTTGCTATCAGTGGAAGGTTCCTATAGTTACTGAGAAATGTAAAAAAAACAGCTAGTTTGATTCCCTTGTAATTTATTGACATTTGAGCCCTTATTTCAGGAATGTTCACTGTAAGAAATACTATTCATGATCATTGTTAGCTATCATACCTGCTAGATGCCAGCATAATAAAATATATTTTGTTAGTTAATTATAAAAAACATGTCATTTTCACTGTAGCATATTGACATTCTCTAATAAAGACTTTTTCTTTTGCTGTTCACACAGTGCTTGCAGTCACCATAGTCTCATTTAAAGTAAGTCTCAACAATATCCTTAGTTTCCAGAAATAATCTATACACATCCACTACTTAATGACCCTGTAATGTATTTTTAATGAAATTTGTTTTTTACGGTGTTTATCCACCTCTTTATAATGTCCTCCATGAGCCCTGAACTTCTCCCTTTCTCACTTCTGTTTGGAACGAGCAGTGCACATTAGTTGTAGTCATGTGCCCTGCTTTATGAACACTACAAATCCCATAGTCCATGGACCCTCGTAATCTCAGGAGCCAGCGAGAGTGGGTGGCTACATTCCTACAGTGGGACCACGGAGAACGATCGTAGCCACCCTCTAACGGGCAGTCATCTTACAGCAGCAAAGTTAAAAGAATTTGGAGATTTGGAGGAAGCTGAGAACAATGCAAGTTGCATTTTTAGGTTAAGAACACATATTTAAATATAAATTTTCCTTGGTTGAGTATCACTTTTATATCTCTAAAGCCCACCCATACCACAGGGTATAAGCTGACATCACTAAAAAAAAAGTGCAAATTTTAGTTGACACACTTATGTGTTTGTGTTGCAGCTTGTTTTTGGGGCTTATTTTTGATGTATTGACATATGTTGTCATTCCTAGTTGGCCCTAAAACATTATCGATGGATGAAATAACAGAAATTAAATTTTTTGTCCAATGCATGTCCTCCTGTGCCAAAGTACAGCACCAGGCCAATCGCAGGAAGCAGATGCCGGCACCAACATGGGACCTTGTGGGTGTTGGACCGTGGAAATTGGGGTAGGTATGTGTGCCTTGAGTTCCACTTTACCAAATAGCTGAACAAAAATGTAATCTATTGCAGATAATCAGTCCTTAGATTTGGTGGCTGGCTGTATTTATTTTCTCTTTTGCAAGCTCTTTTCTTAATTTACCCCAAGTCATCCTATCAAGAACACACAGGGGTAACATTGGTCTGGGCCGGGGGGGTTCTGCTGGGACAGGGCTGGATTTCTGGCAAGCTCAGCAGTTATACTGAACAGATACAAACACCTTCAGTGATACACTTAGCAGATTAAAAGGGAGCATATAAAAGAACTCCATTGTTAGCGTGGTGCCTCCCCACATATGGACGGCACAGTGGTGTAGTAGTTAGCACTCTCACCTAGCAGTAAAAAGGGTCGCTGGTTCAAATCCCAACCATGACACTACCTGCCTGGAGTTTGCATGTTCTCCCTGTGCCTGCGTGGGTTTCCTCTGGGTACTCCGCTTTCCTCCCACACTCCAAAGACATGCAGGTAGGTTAATTGGCTTCTGTCCAAAATTGGCCCTAGTATATGAATGGGGACCTTGGATTGTGGGCTCCTTGAGGGTAGGGACTGATGTGAATGTGCAATGTACAGAGATAGGGACAATTGTAGACACTCACTCAGGTTGAACTGGATGGACTGGTGTCTTTATTCAACCTTAGTAACTATGTAACTATGCGGGGCATAGGCAGCAATAGCAGGTGGGACTTGCAAGCCAGTTTTTGATTGTGAACATTCCCTACCTATAGAGCATTCAGCAAGTGATAGTGGGCAGAACTTCTGGGGCGGGGTGGATTTACATATGATTGAGCTGTGTGTGAGGTACTTATGAATGAATCAATGGGACTTGGGCACAACAGGACATGGGCTAAGCAGAGGTGTGAAAGTGTCAGCGGGCCTCACACTGAGCAGTACATGGTTTGGCACACAGCCTTAAAGGTATAGCTGACTAAAAACTGGGACTGTCCCAGAAAAACCGGGACCGTTGGCAAGTATAGGTTAGCATACCATAACACTTTAATTTTTCATTTTACATTTTCACTGGTGTGAGCCCTTAGGGCAGCACAGTGGTGTAGTGGTTAGCACTCTCACCTAGCAGTAAAAAGGGTCGCTGGTTTGAATCCCAACCATGACACTACCTGCCTGGATTTTGCATGCTCTCCCTGTGCCTGCGTGGGCTTCCTCTGGGCACACCGGCTTTCTCCCACACTCCAAAGACATGCAGGTAGGCCAATTGGCCTCTGTCCCAAATTGGCCCTAGTATATCAATGAGTACCTTGGATTGTGGGCTCCTTGAGGGTAGGGATCGATGTGAGCGTGCAAGGGATAGGGACAATTGTAGACACACACTCAGGTTGAACTGGATGGACTAGTGTCTTTATTCAACCTTACTAACTATGCAACTATTTAACTATGGTGTGTACCTTACTTTTGATTTCAGATTTTAAAGTGCAACTAGGGCCCTGCTTTCAAAAACTGTAAGCAGACTGGCTCCTTATTATAAAACAAATCTACTTGCCTGCTCACAGTCTGTTTTGGAATATACACTGAGCTGCGCAGGACTGATGCTATTGTGCACTGACCTAGCGCCCAGAAGAAGCCAGGTAGAAGATGCGATGAGGGATGGCAGACCATTGAAGGAAAGGTGAGTGTCATGGAGTTTAGCGCTACTTTAATATAGTCAGTTAGGCAGACAGTTCTGGCAAATATACAGACCAGTTGCTTAACAAATAAAATCCAGCAATAAGAACGCTCAGAAGATCAACATTCGCTGGCAGATATTTGTAGTAGATTTACAGCCCGATGAATTTCTGAATTTTATGCTACTGACTACAATGATAGCTTAGTATGAAAAGTTCCTAATAGATTCTCCCTTCTCAGAAATCTGCATCAGCTCCCCAAGCTGATACCTTTTTATACTGGTCTTATTTTTCACATGCATTGAAGTAATAGATGATAAAAAAAGAAGCAGTGAGTGACAATTCTTCTGCATATAATACATTCCGCTTTTGAGCTGTATTCAGTTCTGGGAATAGCTGTGGACCAATGCTCTGCAGTATATATTGCACTATATATGCTGTATATGGGAGAAATACATCAGAAGTCTTCATAGTAAAGTGAAACATTTATCTACAGCAGGGTTTCTTAAAGTGTAACAAAATGGGAAACTTTTCTTTTTCAGTTTGATAGAGTGGAGAGGGATTAGAACACCTGCCACTTTCTTAGTGCTGTCTCTGCCCTCGTTAGGGAGATTTGTCTCTATTTTTCCTGTTTACTGTTATCATGGAATGTAAAAGTACAAGAAAATCCCAAAGTCTGGTGGGAAGTGTTACAATGTGGACACACTGCCTCAGTTTTGAGGGATTTCCTCTCACTTCCTGTTGTGACTATAGGACAGAAAGTCAAGGGAAATCTCCCCAATGGGACACAGATGGCAAAATAAAGTGACAGGGGTTATACCTCCCTTTCTAGATCCAAAATAAAAAGAAGCTTTGCCTTTAGTTACATTTTAACCTGATTTCATGGAACTATGAAAACTGAAACTAGGGTCCCATATCCCCCCTCCCCTTTTTTTGGGTCAGTTCATACTAGAATAGCACAGGTACGTGTTTGCGTCCCTGTGTGGATCCTGTGTGTTCCACTCCAATGTGTTTTTAATGAGCTGCAAATCTCCCCGGAACACACAAAAAGTAGTGCATGCACTGCTTTTGAAAAATATGCCGCACCAAATCACATGGTACTGCAGCCTGCAAATACATTACATTTGCAATTGTACCTTTCCTGCACCATATTCTGGTGTACACCGCCCTTCACATCAGAGTCCATACCTCCCAACTTATTGAGACTTTCAGTAAAAGTATGCAGGCATAGGACACACACTTTGCCACACTCCCTTAAAGTAGAATTGTACAAAAAAACAAGATTGGTTAACCACTTCAGCCCCAGAAGAATTTGCCCCCTTCCTAACCAGAGCAGTTTTCACAATTTGGCACTGCGTTGCTTTAACTGACAATTGCGCGGTCGTGCGAAGTGGCTCCCAAACAAAATTGACGTCCCTTTCTTCCCATAAATAGAGCTTTCTTTTGGTGGTATTTGATCACCGCTGCGGTTTTTATTTTTTGCGCTATAAAAAAAATTTACAATTTAAAAAAAAACGCATTATTTTTTACTTTTTGGTATAATATCCCCCAAAAATATATAAAAACACATTTTTTCCTCAGTTTAGGTCGATGCGTATTCTTCTACATATTGTTGGTAAAAAAAATGACACTGGCAGTGAAGGGGTTAATCACTAGATGGCAGTGTAGGGGTTAAGTGTGTCCTAGGGGCATGATTCTAACTGTGGGGGGCATGGCTGTGTTTTATAGATCTCTGATCTCTGCTCCAATCACAGGGAGCAGAGATCAGTGTAACTGTTGCTAGGTAGAACAGGGAGATGCTTGTTTACTTTAGCATCTCCCCGTTCTTCCTCTCCCTGAGGCGATCGCGGGTATTCCCACGGCGATGGAGTAATTTAGAAATTAGATGAAAAGTTTATTGCTGGGAAACACTTTTTGATGTATAAAAAGTGCATTTTATATACATCTCTAACCGAAATGAGGGACAAATGAGGATGAATGAGGGACAGATGGATTTTGCTCCAAATCAGGGACAGTCCCTCGAAATCAGGGACAGTTGGGAGCTATGAGAGTCCACACTTTCCCTATAGCACAGCACCCCTGACAAGCACCCTGATTGGGAACCCCTGATACAACAATACCTTACTAATTATGGCCCCCCTTCCCCAAAGCACCCCCCCATGTTGAGGGCACGCGGCCTGGTATGGCTCAGGAGGGGGGAGGCACTCGCTCGTTCCCACCCCCTTTTCTGACCAGCTGGGCTGCGTGCTCGGCTAAGGGTCTGATATGGACCTTGGGGGGGACCTCCACGCCATTTTTTTTGGCGTAGGGCTTCCCCTTTAAGTCCATACTAGGTGACGGGGCCAGTGAGGTGTCAAGGCGAAGCCGAAGGCGGCGACATTGACTTCCTTCGCTAGTCCTGTCTACCTGGAGCTGCGTTCAAAATGAACAGACTTTCCTCTGAGTGCGGTCAAGTCCATTCATTTCAAAAGTCCGACGGACCAGCACACAGACAGCCGGATTGACCAAGTCCGCCAGATAGTCCGATCATGTGTACGTGGCATAAGGCCCCTTGAACAAAGGGCCATCTAGATACACAGCATTCCTGCCAGCTTTTTGGTGCACCCATGAAGGACAGATCTAGAACTCATACGAGAAAGGACTGGATGGGGACTTTAGGATTTTAAAGGCACCAGTAATAAATTTGAAAGGAGTTTCTTTCTAAACAATCAATATTGGTTTTATATAAATTTATTCAAAAAATAGAAAATCATACAGATAGAAAGATTAAAAAGACTGTTAGACATAGGAAAAGGATCTATACACATAGGACAACTGCATCAGTATACATATCAAGGTGCAAATATTACAAAGATTCCATATCTATACAGGGGAACTAATCACCCACAGTAGAACCAAGATAGGTCAGTAGATATTATGATGAAAAACTGATGCAGGATCCAAGGGAAATGCCCGACATGTTTCGCGTTCTTACGGACAACGCTTCTTCTGGGGCGTGATTAAAATTATTTATATACTTCAAAAGACAAAGAGAAAAAAAAAACATATATGAATACATAGGTATATATGACATCCAATGTTATAAGCAAAACCCCGAAAGGTATACTATATACAGCATTTTCACATTATATAGAGAGAAACTAATATATATATAGAATTGTCTAAAAACACACTTGTCAAGGAAGGGAGCCATGCGGAATTTAGGGGCTATAGGTGCCGGAACATATTTACTTTGAACTATCTACATATTTCTTTGATATATTATTTTTAATATAACAATAAAACAATATAATAATAAAATGAAACACTAAAAAACTTTCCCTTTTATATCGCCTCTTTTACTTGATGTATACGTATAGATTTATACGTGCATGCTCCCACAGTGTCCCTTATATGTTCCGGCACCTATAGCCCCTAAATTCCGCATGGCTCCCTTCCTTGACAAGTGTGTTTTTAGACAATTCTATATATATATATATATTAGTTTCTCTCTATATAATGTGAAAATGCTGTATATAGTATACCTTTCGGGGTTTTGCTTATAACATTGGATGTCATATATACCTATGTATTCATATATGTTTTTTTTTTTCTCTTTGTCTTTTGAAGTATATAAATAATTTTAATCACGCCCCAGAAGAAGCGTTGTCCGTAAGAACGCGAAACATGTCGGGCATTTCCCTTGGATCCTGCATCAGTTTTTCATCATAATATCTACTGACCTATCTTGGTTCTACTGTGGGTGATTAGTTCCCCTGTATAGATATGGAATCTTTGTAATATTTGCACCTTGATATGTATACTGATGCAGTTGTCCTATGTGTATAGATCCTTTTCCTATGTCTAACAGTCTTTTTAATCTTTCTATCTGTATGATTTTCTATTTTTTGAATAAATTTATATAAAACCAATATTGATTGTTTAGAAAGAAACTCCTTTCAAATTTATTACTGGTGCCTTTAAAATCCTAAAGTCCCCATCCAGTCCTTTCTCGTAATAGCTACTCACTAAGGATGATGGCACCATTTTGACCTGGTTATATCTGAGATATCTTCTAATTAGCCACTTTAGTGTTTGTGATATCTCGCATTCCTTTTTTCTTTGTTTTCAGATCTAGAACTCAGTCCTGCTGCCTGCAACTTGTCAGTCCTATGGCAGGCTGCAGCTGGACAGGGCTGAATGCTGTACTGAGTGGTACTTGCGTTAAAGGCCCTATGTGTTCAGGGAAGAGCAGGGCTCTAAACTCAGATACCAAATGATACAGAATTCAGTCCCATCGAGCCACAGCCTTTCATAGACTTTGATAGTCTGCCGACAGCATGGTTGGATGCTGCACCTGTTCCTCACGGGTGCACCAAAATGCCGGGAGGGACGCACTGCACCTAGATGACCCCATGTGCGAGGGCCTAATGAGTTCCTTTGTGTAGCACTCCATTTGCCCTACAGCTTTTTCATTGATGTAAGGTTCTCCCAAAATATTATTTGCTAAACTAAAGCATATGACATAAAGTAAGAATCATAGCTTAGAGGCAAACCTATTGATCCTGGTGGCTTATTTATGACAGCTACGCTCAGCAAAAATGGAAGATGTTAATTTTACTCTATTATAGTTCCCATCACATACAAGGAAGGAGAATTCAATTAAAAAAAATACTTTTTAAATTTATAAGAGATGATTTGAAGGTGCACAATACTACAGAGATTAAACATGGGAGCTGTACAGTCTGGATAAATACAGTGTTGTTGTCATAACTGCTTCCTGTCAAAACAGAATTTATCTCTCCGAGAGTAATGATGAACAGCAATACACTGACGATCACAAAGATTTCTGCCTGTCATTCAAATCAATCTATTATATGAATGACAAATATTTATGGGGAAAAGGCTTTCGGAATTATAACTATATTATTTGTGCTTAAAGCTGAACACCAGGCAAATAAAAAAAATAAATGAATGCTGTTGTATATTGCCTTAAAAGTAAAGTAGTAATAAATGGTTTTTACCGCAAAGACCGGTAGCAAAAAAAATAGGCAAAGGGCTTCATGATGGGGTAGACAGTAATAACTGACAAAGGGTTAATTGCAGGGAGTGAGAAGGGGAAGGTTATCAGGATTGGCTGGTTGTTTTTCAGGAAGGTGGGGGCTGCTGGGAGGGGAGATGTGCAGAGCACACAGCAACAGACTCGTGGATTTTTAGTCATCACTTGTAGGCGGGCTACAGCTGGCATTATTTCCCATGGCACCTTTTTTACGCTAACTGCATAGGGAGGACTTACTGTAAAAGGTTTGGCATCCCTTCCTGGATGCCTTTAATGGTCATTCCCTATGGCAACGGAGCCCGGTTAGTAATTATGATATGGACCTCTACGTGGATGCGGCAGGCTCTGTGGGCTATGGTGCATTCCATTGGGGGGTGGTGGTGGAGCATGGAACATTGGCTGGAGACAAGGCGGGAGGCCGGGTTTTGCAGAACCTGATCCTGTTGGAACTTTTTCCAGTTATTTTTGCCATAGAAATTTGGGGGGTGGGGGGGAGGGGTTGTTTCCGGGACAAAAAAAATTGTTTGCACTGCGACAATATGGCAGTGGTACAAGTTTTGAATCAGCTGTCAGCTGCTTCAATCCCGGTTGTCCGTTTATTACGGCATCTGGTGTTGCGTTGCCTACTGTCGATTGTGTTCTTATTTGCTGTGCTCCTTCCTGGGGCAACTAAAACATTGGCTGATTCTTTGTCTCGTTTACAGCTGGACAGGTTCCTAGAGTTGGCAGCAACACGAAGTGACATGTCCGTGGGAGCTGTGGAGCATTGCACTGGGGTTGCAGCCAAATTGCTAGGTAACTCCTTGAGTGCGGCTACATGGTTGGCATATTCCAGGGTGCGGATGGCGTGGCAGGATCTTTTGGCTTGGGTGGGCGTTGAGATAGTCAGTATGGAATATCCAGCACTGTTGTAGTATTTCATCTGTTTTTAATTTTTAACAGGGAATGTCAGTCTCAGCCATCACCCGTAAATTGGCAGGTCTGGCGTTTCTGTTCAAAATATGGTGTGTACAGGATTTTATGAAGACTTTTCTTGTTCCGCAGGCCCTGAATGGCTATAGGAGGGTTTCCGCAGCTGGGACAGTCGTCGTTCGGTTATTTTTTCTATGTTGCAGGACTTATGGGCTCAGACATTCTCCGTGAGTGTTTCTGAGTACAAGTCGCTTTTGTTCCAGATGGCTTTTGTTCTGACCTTTTTTAAGACTCTTCAGGTTAGTGAGTTGGTCAGTCCGTCCCAAACGGCGCAAGGTGGGCTGTTGGCGAATAAGGTAAAATGCTCTGATTCTTTCATAGTTTAATTTATTTGGCGCTTCAAGACCGACCAGTTGGGTACATGAGTTCAGGGTTCGCATATTTGTCCAGTATCGGTTGTGGAGGCATTTATGCTTGTCTGCCCACAACGTAATGGTTCTTTTCTTATGCACCTCCACAGATCAGCCCTGTAGAAATTTCATTTTGAATCTGTATTTTGGCATTGCCTGATCGCATTGGGTTTGGATGCTCAGAGTTACTCCTCCCACTCCTTCGGCACCAGGGCAGCTACTGAAGCTGCTGAGTGGGGTTTGGACGAGTCCATTTTGAACCGTATCGGCAGATGGCAATCCGATTGCTTTAAGATTTATGTGCGTCCTGACTTGGTTTAACATGTCCTGTGTTTCTTGTCTTGGTGTGGTGGTAGATTGATTTCTGCCATGTTTTCTTGTCATCTTTCTTTACAGGATCGGATCTGTGCCTTGTGTAGATACTGGGGCACGCTTTTGTTTACTGGGGGGGCAAAGCGCGCTGTGGTTTGACCTAATTTCACCAGTTGGGTTTCCCGAGGGAGGTGGCCACTGTTAGGTGGATTGGTATCCCAGGCATGTTATGGTGTAGGGATCTTCTGAAAGTTCCCCATTTTGCCCGTTGGACAGGGTTCCCGACATACTAGTGCTGCACCAACCTGGGTCTATGGAGAAGTTAAACAAGGCAAGTATAAAAGTTAACAAAGAGGTGAGTCATTTTATTTCACATAATGGGGGTTTCGTGGTGCGACACTGTAAACTGGAGGTGGATACTTGGCGCTACCTGTGCAGGGATGGGGTTCACTTGAATGCTATTGGTACCAATTTGTGGGCCTTGAGTATTCAGGAAGGGGTGCAGAGAGCGTTGAGTGTGTGGAGCGGCACACAGTTGTAAGGCTTTAGTGTCGGTTGGGGACGGTGGATGAATTAACAATTTGGAGCTATAATGTTTGTCCCCGAGCCAGTGTTTAGCAGCTGGGGATAATTGAGTATAACAGTGATACCCAAGCTGAATGGGGTTATGGGATGCCTTCCTGCAACCTAGTTCTAGTGATACATTTTAATATTTATTTGTTAATAAAATGGCCAAATGGCCACTTTTCTCAAGCTCAGTGTTAAGTGCAATTATATATAAATATATATATATATATAGCCTGAATGGATATCGAGGCCTGGTGGTTCAAGAGTGGTCCGGTGTCGTCTCATCTAAGGAGAGGCCCAACAACTGGAGAAGCATCCAGGGGAGGACTCTTCAGGAGAAGGCTACGCACAAGGCTTCTCTGAAGGAGCCTGGAGGCTCAGTTGAAGGACACTTCATGGATTCACACTCATACGGTATCGCCAGACAGGCTGAGAGATACTGGTACCGTATAATGGTTCTATAAATTTGTCTACATCCCTAAGTTACACTCAAGTCTGTGGCAGAGACTTTTTCTTAAATATTCTACGCTCAAGTCTGTGGCAGAGACTTTACTTTACTTAACACTCTACCGGCTGCTAAGCCTAGTGAGTGGAGGTCTATTCAGGGATTGTGAAAAATCCATCTGTGAAATGGTTATTCTCTGCATTTTTCCTATAAAGACCTTTCATTTTTGACAGTCCAAAGTACCCGAACTTCCTCCTAACCCTCTACCCTAAACTGAGAGACCCTGTTTCTATTCAAATAAATAACCCAAAAGAAGAACCAGTGTCAGTTTCTGCATTTCTTTGGGCCATCTACCACGGGAAACCCTAGACGGAGAGGAGGTGAAGAAGGTAACAGTAAGCCCAATAAAACCAGCAGCTCCTTCGGGGGTCAGTGCTACACAAACAGGCCCGGACTGACCATAGAGTCCATAGAGGACTGTGCTGGGGGAACTGATAGCCCCAGCACCACCAGATAGAGCCACGCTGTACACGCACCACCAGAGAGAGAGAGTGAGCCACGCTGTACCCGCACCACCAGAGAGAGGGCCACGCTGTACCCGCACCACCAGAGAGAGAGGGCCACGCTGTACCTGCACCATGAGAGAGCCACACTGTACCCACACCACCAGAGAGAGAGCGCCACGCTGTACCCGCACCACCAGAGCGCCACGCTGTACCCACACCACCAGAGAGGGCCACGCTGTACCCGCACCACCAGAGCATCACACCCTACCCGCACCATCAGAGAGCCATGCTGTACTCGCACCACCAGAGAGAGAGGGCCACACCACCAGAGAGAGGGAGCCATGCTGTACCCGAACCACCAGAGAGCCACGCTGTACCCGCACCACCAGAGTCACGATGTACCCACACTACCAGAGAAATCTAGTCACACTGTACCACACCATCAGAGAGAGAGAGAGCCATACTGCACCACTCCACCAGAGAGAGCCACGCTGTTCCCGCAACCACCAGAGAGAGAGAGCCATGCTGTACCGCACCACCAGAGAGAACCATACGGTACCCACACCACCAGAGAGCTACGCTGTACCGCACCACCAGAAAGAGAGCGCCATGCTGTCCAGGACCACCAGAGAGAGCAGGTCAGTGTCACTGGGCAGTGTGGCACAATAGGAGACAGTACTAGCATTGTATGGCCACAATAGGACTGGGACGCTGTAATATAAAGGGGACTGCACTGTAAAGGGGCACTGTAATCATTACAGTGCCCCTTTACAGTGCAGTCCCTTTTATATCATAGTGTCCTTGCACATTACAGTGTGGAGGACCAACACCAGCCACCCCCATGAATGTCTACCGACATCTCTCCCCACGGTCCCTGGAAAAGTTGACTGCTCAGTCTAAAATCCCCGGGTCTATTTGTTTGTCCCAGTCCGGGCCTGTACACAAAGTTTGGGAATGTTTAGGATGGGTATGGGGATGGTTATATATCTGGGGTACCCTAGCCAAGACAAGCCCGTAGCAAAAAATTGAAAAATAAAACAATAGGCGAAGGGCTTCATAATAGGGTAGACAGTGATAACTGACAAGAAGGGGTTATTTACAAGTAGTGAAGAGGGGAAGATTATCAGGATTGGCTGTTTTTCAGAGGAGACGTGCAGTGCACACAGCAGAATACTCCTGGTGGATCCAATGAAGAAGGAATATGTAAAAAGGAAATATAACACAATAAGGGAGCCCCCAAAGCTGCATAACCCATAAGTATACAAAAAAAAACACAGGAAATTACCCCAGGGGTTTTTTAGCAGCAGAAAGTTGGTATGAAAATAGTTGGTATAAAAAAAATCATCATTTATTTAACAGACAGTAGTAATTCCAAATGAACAATAATACATCATCCATATAGGTAGTGCGACAAAAACAAACATGGAACATCACTCATAGCAAAAAAACTCTGTACAGGCATGGTTTGTCAATTGTATTCGCAACCACATGAAAAACCCCGATGCATTTCGACCCTTGCGATTTCCGGTCTCTTCAGGGGGATTTATATTCTAGGGAAATGTCAAAATATCTAATTAAAGACTTTGGACAATGTAAAATTATATATAGGTATAGTTTTTCAAATTAAGCAAAATTAGGTCTCCATGCATATAGAGATATAGTTACCAATGGGTGAGTGAGGACATGAGGGTGTGTCGCACAAGCCGGCATTGCAGGATTATAACCATCCAGTGATCCCGCCGCTGCCACATGTTCCCCCCGCGCCCTCTGGGTGGGTGTATAGTCCACTGAGCTTACAGAGGGCCACGTTTTGGGACCCAGAGAGGAGGATGGGGGTAAAACACCTGCAGGTGGACATGCAAAAAAACGTTGTAAGTCGTCATTATATAATATAATATTAGATTAGAGGGAGTATATAGAAGTGCTTGGCAGCTGCAGGCTTATTATTACTTGGCCATTAATGAATTCATATTATAAAAGAATTAAGCTAGTTGTACCTAGCATGGCATAGTTTATTCGATAGTTATATTGATTATAAGAAGGATTAACTGACAGTGAAGAGAAGGTGGGTGAGGGATGGGATGTGGTGATGTGATGGGTGAAGTGAAAATGCATGATGTGAGGTAAACTGATGATGGGGCAAGAGAAGTGTAAAAGTGAAAACAAAACAAAACCAAACTGCTAAAAAAGAAAACTGAAACAACAAAATATTGGAAATGTGAAGTGACAAGTGTGGGCAACTAAATGATTGTGGGGGGGATGATGCATGCGTGTATGTGTGTGAGGAAAAAAAGGGAAAAAGAGGGGGATAATTAAAAAAGAAGGTGAAAGTGAGATGAATCAAAGTTGCAAACACAAGTGATATGACACTGAATGCTGTATGCATAAAGTGAGGGAGTGATATTATGGTTATACAGTATTGCAAAAGAATAATATTGTGTGGGTTAAATAGCAATGTTAGTAAATGAGTGGATGTCACATAAGTAAAAGGATTACCCAGTCAGAATCATTCCAAAAGCTGCACTTACCAAGTACTCCATTAGTGTATGACAGCAATGAAGAAGGAAGGCCTGCCCTACCACTCTTCAATTGTTGATTGTTTTTTCATTTTATTTGCCTAGACGTGTGGTGATTGGGGTCTGTGGAGGCATTAACAATTTGGAACTGTAATGTTTGTCCCCGAGCCGATGTTGCGCAGATGAGGATAGTGAAGTGAAATGGGTTTGCCCCCCATGCCATTGCATGGCTGGGGATAATTGAGTATAACGCTGATACCCAAGCTGAATGGGGTTATGGGATGCCTTCTAAGACCTGCATCCTAGCTTAGTGATACATTACAGGTACTGGTTTTTGATTATTGATGTTAGAGATTTTAATATTTATCTGCTAATAAAATGGCCAAACGTCTACTTTTCTCCAGCTCAGTGTCAAGTCTAATATATATATATACACAAAGTTTGGGAATGTTTAGGATGGGGATGGTTATATATTATATATCTAGGGTATCCTAGCCATGTATCCTCTGCATTAAATGTTTTAAAAAAACGCCCCAATAAGTGTCCTACCACTACTACCACTAATACCTGTGAGGAAGCAGCAGGGACGTGGCCTTCTTGTGCTCTGCATCTATGAACACACACAGATCAGCATGAGACCCAATGTTAGTAAGCATGCATCAGTGCCTCCTTAGTACCTGGGTTGCTAAAGGGGGGGGGGGGGGGGCTACAGCAGTAGGGACTGCAAGCAGAGGATGAAAGTGATGTTTTTCTGTAATACTGTATCATTGCACAGAGCAGATAAGAGCTAAAATAGGATTTTTATAACAGCTTACCTGTAAAATCCTTTTCTTTGAGTACATCATGGGACACAGAGCCACAGTATTTACTGAATGGGTTATATAGGCACCTTTATGTGATGGACACTGGCACACCCTAGACAGGAAGTATAGCTCCCTATATAACCCCTCCCCTTACTGGGAGTACCTCAATGTATGGACTGAAGACCAAGTTGTGGCCTTGCAGATTTAAGCCATGGAGGCCTGGGGATGCACTGCCCATGAAGCACTAACAGCCTTGGTGGAGTGTGCTTTGCTTTGAAAGGGTGGAACTTTCCTCTTCAAACCATAAGCTTGAATAATTACTTGCCAAATCCACTTAGCAATAGTAGATTTCGATGCTGCCTTTCCTTTTTAGGACCTTCAAGCACCACAAACAAAATATCCGTTTTCCGAAACTGAGCAGTCACCACCAAATAGATTTTGACCGCTCTCACTATATCCAGAGAATGTATTGACTTTTCTTCCGTAGAACAAGGTTCCGGAAAAAATTAAGGCACTTTTTGCCACAAAAGTCGCTCTAAAGCTTGAAGGAGAGACTTCTTTTTCTTTGGGTCTTTGGGAACATTTGATCTGAGGAAATGGGAAGACGGGAATTCTCGGAACTCTAGTTTGTAACCTAGAGTTATTGTGGAGACCACCCATCTGTCCTGAAAATCCTTCTGCCAGACCTTTGAGAACTGTAGCATTCTTCCCCCCCACTCAAACAAGTGGGGGTGCCCCTTCATAAAGAGGCTTTAGCATTCTGTATTGTAGGTTTCCTCACCTAGGACTTCTTTTGTCTCTGGGGTTGACTCTGAGTTTTACCTCTTGAACCTGACAGTGGGAGCCGTCATGACAGCCTGGAAGCTGATGCCCCTAGCACTGGAGAAGGAGCCTGTTTGAATGAGGGACATTTACTCCTTTTCTTAACTGGCAAAAGGGTACTTTTCCCACTTGAAATCTTTTTGGATATAATTGTCCAAATCATCCCCAAACAGCCTTACACAGTGAAAGGGAAAACCAGCCAAGAGCTTTGTGCATGGTGCTTCTTCTGACCAATTTTTCAACCATAAAATTCTACGCATATGCACCAACCCAAGCATAAGGTGAGAGGTATGAAGGATAGAATCTCTGATTGCGTCAACTGAAAAACACAAAGCCGCTGGCAGCTCGGCTAACTCCTGGGCCTGCTGTTCAGGGAAATCCTTGAGCATCTGTTTCAAGTGGTCACTCAAGGATTGACATACCCCAAAATGTTTTTAACAGGAATTCCAACTTTTTATCAGTTGGGTCCCTAAGCATTTGAGCGTTGTCAACAGGCAGTGATGAAAATAATTCTATATCCTTTAGTGCAAACAACAAGCTCAGCATCAAGTAATTTCTCTAATTGTTTTATATACAGCTCCAAAGATCGATTGTTTTTTCATGATCTATGGTAAAGCCCAACTCTGAGAAAAAATGAAATTTAAAGGCATTTGTGCATTTTGCATCAAAATTACTATTTGAGCAAAACCAAAATCCTACTCTGGGGACCAGACACTTTTCCCTGTTCGTTATCTTCTTGGGCACTGGTCTCCTCTTCACCGCCCCCCCCCCCCCCCCCCCATGCATTCTCCAGTCTCAGGAGCCTATGAGAGAGGACCTGAACACAGGAAGGGTCAGCTCTACCAATAGATGTCCATATCACACAGGCAATCATGTGGACACCAGAAAAAACTCCCCAAGAAGTAAAAAAAATAAATAAAAAGAAGACAGAAAGATCAAGTAAATAACATGTGTATTCAGATAGGATTTTATTTTCATACCAGCAGTTTTTTAGATGAGGGTGGTGGGGAGTTACTAATATACTGGAGTTGGGACTTAAATGATACATAATATTGCTCACTTAAAGAGTTTCTACTCCCACTGGAGCATTTTTTTCAGTTGTTCTTTCTTTGAAATAGGTGTATGCAAACAAAATGGATGGGGGGACTCAGATAACTGAACTCACTGGGTAAGGAAATCTTTAACAGATGGCGCAATGGGTTAGAGGGAGAGTTGGGTGTATAGATTTTGCCTGGAGTTTGGCTTTAACTTCATAAGCCAACATTTATTACTATTAGGAAAAACAGAAAAACCTGTCTGCCCATCACAGAGAAATGTATTCCAGCTATGCATAACATCTGATACTTTAGCAAAGCTTTTTAGTTGACAGGCTTTCCATGTGGCTTAATTTAGTCTGTAGCTTTTATGAACTGTCTGTAAATTTCTAAACTTCACTGCTTATCCTATTAAGCACCAAAAGCTTCTCATTCTGAGCAGGCCAGGCATAAAACATATCTATTTATTTCTTGTGTTTGTTCTAAAACAGATTTAAATGCGATTTATAGAAATAAAATACCTTGTCCAGTGTTTTAGACCAGTGGTAATCAATTTACAATGCACAAAAGGCTTCAAGTGTGGTCCCTGACATTTCCAAGGGATTGCATATAGTATATAATATACTGTATGTATTGATGCAGAAGATAGTCAGTGTCTACAGACATAATACAGGAGATGGTCAGAGCCAGAGGTGTTGTTGGAGATGACAGACATTTTGTAGGACATAGAGACTGTGGACATGTTTGGTGAGACTGTTAGGATCCATTCTGACTATGGCTTTGTTGTAAAGTGTGTTAAAACTCCTCACATCCACCAAGTAACTAATATGCTTATGGTATAAGTATACAGAGTATAGTCAAAAGTTTGTGGACAGCTGACCATCACAGCTGCATGAGCTTCTTGAACAATATATTCCACAATCATGGGCGTCAATATAGAGTTGCCTCATCCCTTGTTGTGACGATAACAGCCTAAATTCCAATGGTAAGACTTTAAATATGAATTTGGGGTGTGTATGTGGGCATTTTTGCCAATTTATCCAAAATAACATTTGTGGGGTCAGGTACCAAGAAGATCTGGCTTGCAATTGACATTCTGACTCACCCACACATTTTTCAGTGAGATTAAGGTCAGGGCTTATTGGAGGCCACTGGGCTTTTTCCTCACCAAGCTGATCAATCTACAGTATGTCCCCATGGACCTTTGCTTTATTCTCAGTGCAGTTGTTCAGGAACTACAATTCCCATCATGCCTAGTCATGTCTGTGAATGTTAGAGTTTTAAAATGCCTCATGGGATGTGTAGTTCCGCAATAGCTGGAGGGATCCCTGCTTTAGGCCATATATAGCATAGATAGTAAGAAAAGTTGTAACAAATTCCTATAAAACCATATAAAAAAAATCGCAATGGCCTACAGTAGGGATGAGCCGAACACCCCCGGTTCGGTTCACACCAGAACCTGCGAATGGCCCGAAAATTCACGCAAACTTTAGAACCCCCATTAAAGTCTATGGGTCTGGAACATTCGAAATCAAAAATGCAAATTTTAAAGGGTAATATGCAAGTTATTGTCCTAAAAAGGGTTTGGGGACCTGGCTCCTGCCCCAGGGGACATGTATCAATGCAAAAAAAAGTTTCAAAAACTGCAGTTTTTTCGGGAGCACTGATTTTAATGATGCTTAAAGTGAAAAAAAAGTGAAATATTCCTTTCAATATCATGCCTGGGGGGTGTCTATAGTATGCCTATGAATTGGCACGTGTTTCCCTTGTTTAGAACAGTCCCTGCACAAAATGACATTTCTAACGGAAAAAAAAGTCATTTAAAACTGCTTGTGGTTTTAATGTAATGTCTGGTCCCGTCAAAATGGATGAAAATCATTGAGAAAATTGCATGGGTATCCCCCCGTGGCCATTACCAGCCCCTTTGGGTCTTGTACAGATATTAAGGAAAACCTCTTCTCTCAAATTAAAAAAAGGAAAGGTGTGGGGCCCCCAGGCCCTATATACTCAGAACAGCAGTATACAGGTGGTGCAAGCAAGACAGGTACTGTGTAGGTTTGTTGTGTTAAGTAGAATCTGTTTGTAATTTTGAACTAGTACATTTTTAAAGTGTAGCTCCAGTCAAAAAATAAATTTTTAAGCTTTTTGGAAAACATAGGGAAGGGTTATCACTCCTGTATAATTTGTTTTGTCTCCTTCCGTTTGCAAGTAGGAGACATTTGAAAGTTGGATGTTTGAAAGTAGGGGCCTGCCCTATATGCTCTGCAGAAATTTGTGCCTAAGGTGTTGGTGTTGCCACAACACTATAAGTCCACACAGTTACTCTTGGTGGGCGCTGGAACGGGCCCTGCTGTGAAATATTATATCAAGAATTGTAATTACATGCACCTGTTGAACAGGGGCAGAAAAATGTGGGCCTTAGGCACTGGTGCCACAACACTGCAACACCTCACAGAAACTCTAGTTGGAGAGCAGGAATGAGCCCAGCTGCAAAGTACTGCATCAAAAATTGTAATTACATGCCCCTGTCAAACAGGGGCTGAAAAATTGGGCCGTAGGCACTCCCGAAGATGTCTGATCCTCTGCTCCCTCTGGGACGGCAAGATAAGGTCCGCAACCTTACCCTTGTACCGTGGATCAAGGAGAGTTACCAGCCAGTAATGATCCCTCTCCTTGATCCGCTGAATACGAGGATCCTTCCGCAGGCTTTGCAGGATCAGGGAGGCCATGCAGCTTGGGTTATCTGAGGCATTTGGTCCAGAGTCCTCTGGGTCACTAAGGACGACATGATCCGCAGCCACCTCCTACAAGTCCACGGGTTTCTTGGGAATGTAAATCATCCCTGCTGCTGATGCTGAGTGCCAGGCTCCAACTCCATGCTGACACAATCCTCCTCCTCCTCTTCCTATGTGATCGGCAGCCAGCAGGAACACTGTCTGGATAAAGGGGACCTTGAGAGGCAAGGAAGTCCTCCTCTTCCTGCCTCTGTTCTGCCTCAAGGGCCCTGTCCATTATTCCACGCAGCGTGTGCTCCAACAGGTGGACAAGAGGTACAGTGTCACTGATGCATGCACTGCTCACCATCCTCGTGGCCTCCTCAAATGGTGACAGTACAATGCATGCATCCCTGATCATGGCCCACTTGCGTGGGGAAAAAAACAAGCTCCCCTGACCCTGTCCTGGTGCTGTAGTCGCACAGGTACTCATTGATGGCCCTCTGCTGTGTGTGCAGCCACTGCAGCATGGCCAAAATTGAGTTCCACCTGGTGGGCATGTCACAGATTAGGCGGTTCTTGGGAAGGTTAAATTCCTTTTGGAGGTCAGCCAGCCGAGCATAGGCATTATATGACTGGCAGAAATGTACACAGACTTTCCTGGCCTGCCTCAGGGCATCCTGTAAGCCCGGGTACCTGCCCAAGAGCCACTGCACCACCAAGTTAAGGACGTGAGCCACACAGGACACATGGGTCAGTTGTCCCTGTCGGAGGGTGGAGAGGAGGGTGGTGCCATTGTCGTAAACCACCATTCCTGGCTTAAGCTGGCATGGCGTCAACCACCTCTCAGCCTGCCCCTGTAAAGCTGACAGAATATCTACCCCAGTGTGGCTCCTGTCCCCCAAGCACACCAGTCAAACACGGCATGGCATCTTTTTGCCTGCGTACTTGCGTAGCCCCTTGAACGCCTACAGAGCACCGCTGGTTCCGAGGAGAAATCCCAGGAAGGGGCCATGGAGGAAGAAGAAGAGGGGTGGAGGAGAGAGGTGTGTCACAACCACCAGTAGTAGCATTTTGGAAGCATGGTGGAGGAACAACCTCCAACACTACTGCACCTTTTCCTACATCCTTCCCAGCTGCCAGAAGATAGGTAACGTCCCTGTCTATGTCTGCTGGACCACGAGTCATCTGTAATATGCACCTTACCTCTGACTGCTCTGTCCAGCAAGGCATGGACATTGCTTTCCACATGCCGTTAGAGAGCTGGAATCGCCTTCTGTGAGAAAAAGTTGCGTTTGGGAACCTGCCACTGAGGAACCGCACACTGCACAAACTCACGGAAGGGAGCCGAGTCTACCACCTGAAAAGGCAGCAGTTAAAGTGCTAGCAATTTAGCCAAGCAAGCATTCAACTGCTTGGCATGTGAATGGCTGGGAGTGAACTTCTTTTGACGGTCCAGCAGCTGGGGCAGGGAAATTTGCCTGGTACAATCGGACGTCGGTGTACCGCTAGCAGATTGCCCGCAAGTACTTGGCTGTGACACACCTAATTCTACACCTTCATTCCTCTCAGTGCAGGTTTCAGAGAGGCTCAGGTTTCATAGAGAACCATGCGGGGCTTCTTCCCTAGCCCCACCATGGGGCTAGGGAAGGAGTGACTGATGCCATTGAGATGAGGGAAGAGGCCACGTTAGCAGCTGCTTTGCCAGTACCCTGAGCCTGGGTGAGAGAGGATGAGGAGGATGAGGAGGGCTTGGGCATCCACTCTACCAAGTCTTCTGCATGTTGCGGCTCAACCCGTCCAGCTGCCGAAAATAAGGACAAGCGTGTCCCATGGCCATGTGCTGATGAGGATGCACTGTGTCCACAACCAGCACTGTTGCCTCTAGACACAGAGCCTGCTTGCCCTCTTTTATTAGTTTGTGACTGTTTGTGACTGTCTGCCTCTCCTTGTTGGTCTTCCAGACATACTAATGGCCTGCAGGGAGATGAAGCTGCACAAAGCTGGGACGTATATATACTGATTATACTGCAGCTAGCAGAATCAACTGCCTGCCTGTAGTATTATTACTATGAGAACACCAGCAATTGGGGTAGCTTTAGGTGCATACTGAGCAGATGACACAGTACACCAACTGTAATTACTGCAGCTGCCTGTGGTATAGGATCAGCAGAAGACCAGCAATTGGGGTAATTGTACTAAACCCCCTGAGCCCTAATTGGACACAGGCATCCTGCCTGTGGCCAATTATTGCTCTCTTCGCTGACGGCGCTGTGATTGGCCAAGAATGCGGGTCATAGTGCATGCTTGGCCAATCATCAGCCAGCAATGCACTGCGATGCTGTCGTGAATTATGAGCCACGAGCGCCACTCGAATTTGCCCATAAAGTTCTGATTTCGCCGAACGGGCAAACAGCTGGTGTTCACGTCGAACATGTGTTAGATTCGAACACTAAGCTCATCCCTAGCCTACAGAACAAAATCCAATATTGTAAAACAAGATTTGAACCGATCTGTAAAATGACATGAACCAGCCACCCCAAGTGTTTGAGGAAAAAGTTCACAAATCAATTATCCAGTGAAACTCTCTCAGAAGAGTTGCTGTGATAAATTCGACATCGTATGATGTTGACCACCTAATTCAATAATTTGGTCAATAAAAAAGTGAAAAAATAAATTTTGCTCTTCTACACCACTCTCCAATTACCGTAATGCTGCGTACACACGATCAGAATTCTCGTCAGAAAAAGCTCTGATGTTTTTCTGACGGAATTCCGACACATTCGGCTCAAACTGTCTTGCCTACACACGGTCACACCAAATTATAACGCGGTGACGTACAACACGTACGACGCGACTAGAAAAAGGAAGTTCAATAGCCAGTAACCAATAGCTTCTGTCTCGTAGTTGAATCTGAGCATTGCGTGATTTTTGGCGTGTCGGAATTGCATACACACGATCGGAATTACTGATAGAAAGTTTTTCCATCTGGAAAATTGAGAACATGCTATCAAATTTTGGCTGGCGGGAATTCGGACAGCTAAATTCCGATGGAGCATACACACGGTCGCATTGAAAAGCTCTCATCTGTCTTTTTCTGGCATAAGTGTTTCTTATACAGAGCTCAAAAGATGCCATAAAGGGGACATGGTAACAAATAATAATTGCACAGTTATTTATTTGAATAAAATAATCCTAAATGTTAAAAATACACTCACGTGTTGATGTGCTATAGCTTGCACTAAGCATAAAGCATATAATATATCATCCGAGGTCCACACTTGAATGATATCATGAAAAGAGTCAGCCTCTCCTGCATGGTGGCATCAGGGAATCAAGCCCCTCCAAACATTATTTATCAGAATTACTTTGTCAAGAGTGTGTTCATGTAAAAAATAATTTCCCATATCCCTGTATATTTTGTTCGCTAAAATGGCCATACAAAAGTTTTTTTTAAACTATCAATACTTCCTGCTGACACCACCAATTGTGGAAGTGAGTTCCATATCCTTACTGCCCTAACAGTGGAAAAAAAACCTATGTAGTTTAAGGTTAAACTGCTTCTCCTCCAATTTCATTGAGTGGCCCTGTGTCTTCTTATAAGCCCTCAGAATGAATAGTTTATTCCCTATGCTAGAATTATCATTAAGATATATGTATATTGCTATCATATCTCCTCTCAAGCCTCAAGTGTCCTTCAGTCCCCTTATAAAATAGGAGCTCCAGTCTTGAAAAAAATAAATAAAAGTCAGTAGCTATAAATATTGTAGCTGCTGACTTTTAATGTAAGGACACTTACCTGTCCAGGGATCCCACGATGTCGGCAACTCGAGTGGATTCATTAATTGGCTTAGGGTGCAGGCACTGGCTTTGTAAGTAAGGGAAGCCGACGAGTCGTGCTGCGCTTTCTAAATGGTCCCACCATCTTCTGGGACCTGTGTGTCCCCCAGAAAGCAGGAGGGGGGTGGAGGAGGGGCCAGAAATACCCAATCAGTATATGGCCAGTTTTTGCACATAGCGCTTGGGCTTTCTATTTGGCTGATCCTGTGTAAAGAAATGCAGCGATAGCCTTGTTTATCATGAGAGTATGCTTTCTATCTACAATGCCTTTGTCACTATTAGAAAAGCTGTTGGAGAAAAACATTCCAAATATTGGTGCTGGAAAACCTGCTATTAAAAATTATGCTCATAAATAGCAGTCTTCCATTAGATCACATTTACTTGTTACATTCTGTGAAACATCTGTTTTCTAATGGAGCAAACAATAAACACTTATCAGAACACTTCAAAATATGCAAATACATCTAAAACTGCATCTTGCCATCACAGGCAGTATTGCTAAAAGCTATATGAAATTATTTTTTATCTCTATATATATAACTATATGTTACAATGTATTACTTTTATGATGCATTTTATCTTTATTCAAGATGATAAAAACAAAAACAATATACCGTAGCCAAGTTAGATCATAGCATTTGGTTCATCCTAAACTGAATCTAAAGCCCAAACTTTTCTTTTCTTTTTGTCTTAGCCCTTGTACACACGGTCTGACATTCCGATAACAAAATCCGTAGGATTTTGTCCGACAGATTTTGTCCAAAACTTGTGTTGCATACACACGGTTCGGACAAAGTTGTCGAAAAATTTGATCGTACGTAATGTGATGACGTTATTTTGTTAAGACGGGACTACGTTCAGGCTAGTAGCCAATAGCTTTGGTCTAGGAATTTGATCTAAGCCTGCGTGGCACTTTGTCCGATCGGAATCCTCTACACACATTCGGACAGAGTCCGATCGGATCATGTTGTCGGAAAGTTTTATAGCCCAGCTTTAAAACTTTGTCCGTCGGATATTCTGACGGAAACAGTCCGATGGAGCCCACACACAGACGGATTACCCGACAACAGGGTCCGATCGGACATTTTCCGTCAGAATGTCCGACCGGGTGTACAAGGCCTAAGACAGTGGTCTGAAACCCAGTTTGAGACCCCTGGTCTAAGGGCTCATGCACACTGCAGCTCAAAAAAAGCTGCTTTTACAGGCATTTGAGCTTTTCTCTGCCTAAAAGCTTGAAGAAGCCTGTGCTTGTTTGTGCTCTTTTGCATGTTTGTATTGTACTTATTTGAGCTTGTTCAAGCTTTATGGAGCAAAAGCGTTTTTTTTTTTACAAACCCATGCTTTTTTTCCAGTTTTCGGCACTTAGGCATCTTTTCTGCTTGAAATATCCGCTCAAAAACACGAGGGCTGAACACCCCTGGTTCAGTTTGTGGCAGAATTCTGGTATATCGCAAAAGTTCAGACCCGAACCACAAACCTTATTAAAGTCTATGGGACCCAAAATCGAAAAATCAAAAGTGCCAATTTTGAAGGGCTTATATGGAAGTTTTTGGCTATAAAAAGTGTTTGGGGGCCAGGTAGTGTCCTGGGGGACATGTATTAATACCATTTTTTTTTTAAAAGATCGTTTTTACAGGAGAAGTGATTTTAATGATGCCTAAAGTGAAACAAAAACTAAATAAAAAATTCCTTTAAATATAGTGGGGGGGGGGGGTCCCGTAGTCTGTCTGTAAAGTGGTGCATATGTGCCGTGTATAGAACCTGCTGCAGCAAAACTGACATTTTTTAAGGAAAAAAAATTAATAAATACATTTAAATTGCCAGCAATACAAACATATTAAAAAAACAAAACAATGTAAGGGCCCTTTGGGTCTCATATGAATTTTAGGAGGAACCCCACGCCAAAATGTTAAAAAAAAACTGCGTGGGATTTCCCCCAAAATCCTCACAAACCGTCCAAAAATAATGCTCCACCCGTGACAAAGGCTAACTGCCGAATGCCTGCTCTGCTATCTAACAGTTTGTAAATAGGTAAGGGGCAGGGCCACTTGGTGACATCACCTGGTGGCACTGCCCTCTTGTGATCACACAAGGAGGCAGTGCCACCAGGTGACATCACCAGATTGCCCCGCCCCTTACCTTTACCTATTTAAGAACTGTCAAATGGTGGAGCAGGCATTTGGCAGTTAGCCTTCGTCGTGGGTGAAGCATTTTTTTCTTTTTCTGGGTCCAGCATTGCGGCGGGCGTCATAATTGACGATGGCTCTACATTGGGGGAACATTTTTTTTTTTTTAATAAAGGAATTGTCAAAAACTGCCTCCTGTATTTATTTATTTTTGACACTTCTTTTGATGAATGAATACCTCCAAAGCACCCCCCCATCTATAATGTTTTCCTCTCTCTAATTTTACATTGCACAGTTAGCTAAAATCCATTATTTTCAGTTTTGGTTCCAGTTTAATTTATATGGGATGTGCTATATAGAATACAGTATATTTAATGGTGGCGCAATAGTTGCCAGTTTATCCATATTGTCAGTTTTTACTTATAATGAATTTGTGTGGTATATTATCCATCCATGCTATCAGAGATACAGTGCCTTGCAAAAGTATTACAGCCTTTAGTTCAATGTTTTTTCAATCTGAATTATATGTGATGGATGAGAACACAATAGTCTAAGTTGGTGAAGTAAAATTAGAAAAATATATGCATACATTTTTTTTTCCAAAATAAAGAACTGATATTTGGCATGTGCATATGTATTCCCTCCCTTTTGTTATGAAGCCCATAAAAAGCTCTGGTGCAACCAATTACCTTAAAAAAAAAAGAATTTGTGAAATGATGTCCACCTGTGTGCAATCTAAGTGTCACATGTTCTGTCATTACATATACACACCTTGTTGAAAGGCCCCAGAGGCTGCAACACCTAAGCAAGAGGCACCAATAACCAAACACTGCCATGAAGACCAAGGAACTCTCCAAACAAGTAAGGGACAATGTTGTTGAGAAGTACAAGTCAGGGTTAGGTTATAAAAAATATCCAAATCTTTGATGATCCCTAGGAGCACCATCAAATCTATCATAACCAAATGGAAATAACATGGCACAACAGCAAACCTGACAAGAGACAGCCACACACCAAAACTCACACACTGGGCAAGGAGGGCATTATTCAGAGAGGCAGTACAGAGACCTAAGGTAACCCTGGAGAAGCTTCCACAGCAGAGACTGGAGTATCTGTACATAGGACGACAATAAGCCGTACGATCCATAGAGTTGGGCTTTATGGTAGCGTGGCCAGAAGAATGCAATTGCTTTCAGCAAAAAACAAAATGGCACATTTTGAGTTTGTGAAAATGCATGTGGGAGACTCCCAAAATGTATGGAGGAAAGTGCTCTGGTCTAATGACACTAAAATTGAATTTTTTGGCCATCAAAAAAAAACACTATGTCTGGCGCAAACCCAACACATCACATCACCCAAAGAACACCATCCCCACAGTGAAACATGGTGGTGGCAGCATCATGCGGTGGGGATGTTTTTCAGCAGTCAGGACTGGGAAACTGGTCAGAGTTGAGGGAAAGATGGATGGTGCTAAATACAGGGATATTCTTGAGCAAAACCTGTACCACTCTGTGTATGATTTGAGGCTAGGACGGAGGTTCACCTTCCAGCAGAACAATGACCCCAAACATACTGCTAAAGCAACACTTGAGGGGTTTAAAAATAAACAAGTAAATGTGTTGGAATAGTCTAGTCAAAGCCCAGACCTCAATTCAATAGAAAACCTGTGGTCAGACTTAAAGATTGCTACAAGCGCAAACCATTCCAACTTGAAGGAGCTGGAGCAGTTTTGCAAGGAGGAATGGGCAAAAATCCCAGTGGTAAGATGTGGCAAGCTCATAGAGACTTATCCAAATCGACTTAGAGCTGCGATAGCCACAAAAAGTAGCTCTACAAAGTATTGACTTTAGGGGGGTGAATAGTTATGTGTATTAACTTTTTCTGTTATTTCGTCCTATTTATATGATTGCTTCACATAAAAAAAAAATATCTTCAAAGTTGTGGGCATGTTCTGTAAATTAAATGACGCAAAACCTCAAACAATCCATATTAATTCTAGGTTGTGAGGCAACAAAACAAGAACAATGCCGGGGGGGTGAATACTTTTGCAAGGCACTGTATCTTTTCATTAAATTCTACATGTCACTGTGCCATAAACATTTGACATTTGTACCATTCACACAGTCTATTCATTATTTGTGTTCATCACTCGGTTGGAGCATTTCATTTTCCTCTCATAGTCTATGACCCTAGAATGTTGATCCTTGTAACAAAATGACATGGCACTGAGGTCCAGCAAATCCAGACAGGATCTGACTGACCATCAGGAGCCCTGTCTCTAGTTCCATCTAGTTAGGCAATGCTCCTGTCAACAAGGAACACCATGTAATATAAGAAAGGCCATTAAAGTGTTTTTTTTTATTTATTGTTGTTGTCTATGAAACATGGACTATTTAGCTTTTTACACTCACAATGCTCAGTGAGTACAAACTTTGTACCAGCAGTATGTTTCCTATAGCCCAGTTACCCCCCCCCCCCCCCATTGGGCACCACCAGATATCTTGCTTTTAACCAAACATCTGACTGGAATCAGGTAGGGTGCTGTGGCAACTATCAGTAAGCATTGCATCGACACAGGTAGAAATATGTTGCTAGCACATCTTGAATCTGTGAATAAAGTCCAACATTTTATTCAGATATTAAAGAGGAAGTAAAGTGTAGCTTTTTTTTTCTCTTACCTGCAAAGTAAAGGCATAATGCATACTAGCACATTATGTGAAACTTACCTGCAAACAAAGCCATCTTTGTCACTGTTGGAGGCCGCATCCATCTTCACCTGTCTTCCTGCTGGGTTCACGGCTTCGGCTCTGTGACTGGCCAGACATCACTCCCACGCATGAGGGGGTGACATAAATTGAACCCTACTCCAGAGAGAAGGTTGGTGGATTTACACCCTTAACCCCCCTGGTGGTATTGCCGAGTCTGGCTCGGGGTGGAAGTTTTATACCAAATGTGGTAACCCCGAGCCAGACCGCATCGCTGAATCCAGGAGGAGGTTTACTTCTCCCTTCGATCCAGTGATGTCCCCCCGCTGTATGAGCGGCTCGTCCTCCGCTCGATTCATCACGGAGCCGATCTCCATTCCCTGCGAGCGTTGCGACGCACGGGGACGGAGAACGGCGCCAAATTAAAAAAGTGAAACACACCGTATACATACAGTATAATGTAATCTTACAGATTACATTGCTGTATGTAATTATTTCACATCCCCTTTGTCCCTAGTGGTCTGCCCAGTGCCCTGCATGCAGTTTTATATCATAAAAACTGTTCTTTATGCCTGGAAACTGGAGATTGTCCATAGCAACCAAAACTGTCCCTTTACATCAAAAATGATTTTAGACCAGCTAGAAAACAGCGATAATAAATTGTAATCACTCGCAGAATTGAGGGATAACGATTTGTGGGGAGATCCGTCATCAAATACTGAAAAGTAATGACAGTGACGATTCTGCAACTGAGCAAATTTCAGTGTTTTTGATTTGATTACATTATTGAATAATTTTTATTATTGTTATATTATTATTTGGTATAATTATTTATAGTTATTTATTATATTATAATTTATTATTTCATTTTTTAAACTTTATCATACCCGGGATGTCTGCTAGACTCTGGTTTGGACAGATTTAAGTTAAGAGTTAAGAATTACAGGACTACAATATAAAATGCCAAATTTTCATGCAAAATAATTGTACCGCTTTCAGCACCTAAAATTCGAAATAATCGTACCGCCAGGGAGGTTAATACCAGAATTCCAACAGGAATTAATAATAGGATGGATATAAATTAGTTTTTTGAAATAAATGCATTACCCTTTGGGATTTATATGGTTAATTTTTCTGTTTTGTGCTCCTTTTTCTTTTCAGAATGCTTTTCTCCCTTTCCCTCCCACTGGCTATGTTATCTCACTTGGTCTGTTCACATGTTTTGACTAATTAATTCCATGATTGTCAATTAAGTATTGTACTGCCCCATTTCCCTTTGTTCAAAGGGGCTGTTTTGTTATAAAAAACGTGATGTTAATTTTGTTAACTTATGAGGAAGGCTTTGGCCGAAACGCATTAGCATTATGTGGATTGTACACTGCTATTGTGCCAAATAAAATTCTTATAAGAAGAAGCTTTGGGTTGCCAGTGATTTCTTCTATTGGACTCACAGTGAACTACACAGCCAGTACACCAACTCCGCTCATTAATTAGAGCTTTTTCTTAAACGGCACAGATGGCTGCATATGCAGTAAATATCTCCTAAACGATGCATGTTTAGAGGATACTTACAGTTACAGTACCTATAGATAAACCTTATTATAGGCTTACTTATAAGTACAAATAATCCATGGAAGTTTACTTACTCTGTAAAGTGATCACATCACAGACATTTCCACTGATTTATCATTTTCCTAATTCTTAGTCAGAGCTTAATAGAAATTGGCAAGGGGCAGGACCGTTTTTTTATCAGGGAGAACAAGGACACCCATAGCTAACTACAAATCAATTTCTATCTGCCAGTCAAGGTGAGCTTAATTGATGGAAAAGCATGTGTCACCGCTAAAGCTACCCAAAAAAAAGTCGTCTTTTTTTTTTCAAACAAATGAAATGAGTCAGATTGCAGTGCTGCTGCTGTATGTAAAAAGGAAAAAGAATCCACAGCCAAATGTTTGCTGTAAGTATATGTTTTTTGTTAAAATTGTGGTGTTTCATAATACCATGTACAGCTTTAAAGGGATTGTAAAGTAAAATTATTTTTTTATATAAATAACAAACATGTTATACTTACCTCCACTGTGCAGCTCGTTTTGCACAGAGTGGCCCTAAACCCACTCTTCTGGGGTCCCTCAGCGGCTGTCTCTGCTTCCTCTCGCAGGTACTTCTCACGTTAATGTGAGCTCCCTCGCATGGTGAGAAGCATCAGCGGGCGCGTTCCCATGATACAGCCGGCGCTCCACGTCAGTGGATGTGATTGACAGCAGCGCGAGCCAATGGCTGTGCTGCTTTCCATCCATCCACTCCAGCCAATCAGCGGCCAGGCTGAGTGATGAAGAACGGCGGGGGCGAGTGCGGGACTTTCGAGGGGTGAGGTAAGTAAAATGGGGGGGCTGGGGGCGCAGGCACTGTCAGATGTTTTTTCACCTTAATGCATAGAATGCATTAAGGTGAAAAAACATTTACCTTTACAACCCCTTTAAGGTATCCCACGCGTTTGTAATTTAAAGGATTCCTGTATTTTTAATATTGCTCTGAAGGCAACATTAAAAAAGCCTCTCCAATATGTATAGTATTTTTTTTCCTTGTTTGGTGTCTGGCTTCCTATACCTTTTTTTTTTTTTGTCTCATAAACGAAGACAGAATTTACCAGCAAAATTTGCCCCCATAGATTTATCTAACAAAATTTGCCACATTTGCCTGGGCAGACTTTCCAGACACTAAAGGCCCGTACACATGATCAGAAAATTGGAAGAAAAATACTGCTTTCAAAACGATCATATGATAATCTGAGTGTTAATACACAGCTTTCGAGAGCCAATCACGACAGTTTATCCAATATTTATCCAATATTATTCAATGGGACAAGCACGAATATTTTTCTTATACGATATCAGATCATATGATTTTCGTTTTAAAGCGGTCGTATACCCATTCTCATGACTTTCTATTGAATTATTAATTGCAGTGTTTAAAATAATTTGCCATCAATCATTTTTTCTTTACCTGCTTGCCTTGCAAGTTTTCGCTATATTAGTTTGTGATAATGTTGCCCGCGAATGCGCTATTTTTTCTATCTTTCTGGCAAGCCAAGCTCTGTCTATGTCTGCTGTGTCATTTCCCATTGTCGACATCAGCCCAGACATCCAGCGATGCTTCCTCCTAATTCTTTGCTGATTGGCTTGCTTAGTTTGCATAGTAACTGGAAACAAATATGAGGCTTGAATATTGTGATTACTGCGCATTTGCAGGATTATGGAGTCGAAAATGTACTGCGGAAATAAATTACTATTTAGACACACTCACACCACAGTTGAGATGGTGACGGGTATTGTGAAGAAGCAGCGTTTCGGATAGAAAGAATATTTGCAGTAAGAACTATTTTTATGCTTACTCATAGTGCCCATTTGAATCTAAATGAACAGTTATTTTATTCTATAATATTGTTAAAATCATTTTTCTTTAGAAGGGTTTACTACCGCTTTAATCAGTACAGTTTTCATAAAAATACAATACAATATATTACTTCCAGATTTTTGCAGCCACAGCCTCAGGATAACCACTGAAACCCGAGGAATTTTCATAACTCTAGTAACCTCTTAATTTTTAATAAGAGATCAGCATGTAAAAAAAAAGGACGATTAATCGTCCGATAATCTCATTGTGTGTATGAGGCATTACTGTAGCATTTTTAGAGCTCTTCACTGAACTGAAACACCTGAACTCATTAATTTGGAGGGGATTCCACCTTCTTTTTGGTCTTACACTATAAGAGCCGCTTCACACAGGGGCGACTCAGATCCAACTTCAGGTCGCCCCTAGTCGCCTTAAGTCGTGCTACATGTAAAAATCAATGTAAGTGAAAGAGATCCATCTTAATGCACACTACTGAAGTCGCTCCGACAGAAAAGGTTCCTGTACTACTTCTATCCGACTTGTAAGCGACTGGTACCCATTGATTTCAATGGAGGTCGCCTCCAAGTCGGATCTCCGTCTATACTCTCAAAAGGGAACTCCACGGCAAATTTATTAAAAAAAGTTGGCGTGGGTTACCCCTCCAAGAGCATAACAGGCCCTTAGGTCTGGTATGGATTTTAAGGGGAATCCCCTATGCCAAAAAAACGGCGTGGGGTCCCCCTCAGATCTACACCAGACCCTTATCCGAGCACGCTACCCAGCCGGCCAGGAAAGGGGGTGGGGACGAGCGAGCGCCCCCTCCTGAGCCGTACCAGGCAGCATGCCCTCAACATGGGAGGGTGCCTTGGGGAAGGGGGGGCCGTGCCCTCCCACCCCAAAGCATCTTGTCCCCATGTTGATGAGGACAAGGGCCTCTTCCTGACAACCCTGGCCATTGGTTGTTGGGGTCACAGATGTCACAGTCCTAGAGGATGCTGGGACTGTGACATCATAATGGGCGGGGATATCATCCGGCGATGTCCCTATATAAGTCGCCGCACGTCGCGTGTCCTGTCATTGTGACCGGAGACAGCGACGAGGCAACATCTCCAGAAGAGAAGAACAGAAGGCAGCGGCGACAGAAGACCGGACCACCGCTTGTAAAAGAGCTAGAAGAAGGCGCGGTGGCCCGGCAAGAAGAACTGAAGAGGGGGACAAGACCCCCGAAGAGGGGGACAAGACCTCCGAAGTAGGAAGAAGAGGGCGGCGTCGAAGAAGAAAGCTGGGCTCCTCCGCTAGTAAAAGAGCTAGCAAAAGATAGCGGAGGAGTCTGGCGAGAAGACCCCCAAAGATGGAAGAAGACCCCCGGAGCTGTGCAATAATCTATTTTAACCCTTGTGTGTTGTGTTTTTTTTTTACATTTTTTTCACAGGTGAATGGATAGGGGTACATTGTACCCCATACTCATTCACATAGGGTGGGGGGCCGGTATCCGGGGGCCCCCTTATTAAAGGGGGCTCACGGATTCCGATAAGCCCTCCGCCCGCAGACCCTGACAACCAACGGCCAGGGTTGTCGGGAAGAGGCCCTTGTCCTCATCAACATGGGGACAAAGTGCTTTGGGGTGGGAGGGCTGCGCTCGCTCGTCCCCACCCCCTTTTCTGGCAGGCCGGGTAGCGTGCTCGGATAAGGGTTTGGTATGGATCTGGGGGGACCCCCACGCCGTTTGTTCGGCGTGGGGGTTCCCCTTAAAATCCATACCAGACCTAAGGGCCTGGTATGCTCCTGGAGGGGGAACCCACGCCTTTTTTTTTTTTTTTATTTGGCGTGGAGTTCCCCCTTGAGAGCACATTCTCTGATTGGCCACGGCAAAAGTCGCCTGGCCTGGGGTGACTTAAAGTCGTGTTGTAAGTCGCCCCAAATCGTGTTGAAAAGCCGTGTCCAAGTTGCCTCCAAAAGTCGTGTTGAAAGTCGTGTTGCCCCTGTGTGAACCGGCTCTAAAGGCTGCTGCACCATATTTTCATCTAAAAATACAAATAAAAGCATAGCAGACACGGAGATAGTTTCAGAACTAGAACTAAAAGAGAGAACTGGATTATTTCTGAACATGGCCATTGGGCCAAAATATAAATAAATTGAGCTGTGTTTATATCACAATTTGTATTTATTTTATTAATTTACACTTTGTCTTTATAGTTCTGTTGTTTTTTTTGTATCACTTTTATTGCTATCACAAGGTATAAAAAAATTCCCTTGTGATAGCATGGGCCATGATAGTTCCTCTTTATGGAAAGATCTGAGGTCTATTAAGCCCTAGATCTCTCTTATGCCCTTAAAAGCATTTGATCAAGCCAAGATCAGTTTTGTAATGGTTTGTTTTTATCTGAACAAAACCAGAAGTGACAAAACCCTTGTTGCTTCTGGTTTCTTAGACCATAGAGATGATCAGGGAAGTTCCGCTCTTCGTTCATCTCTATGGTAAGCCATTGAACCACTGGCTTCAGTCCCGGACTCCCCAGGTGGGCGGCACCTTCCGCCACAATTAAAAGCGATCCGGCAGCTATTTAGCCACTAGGATCACCTTTACATTAAAGAGCATCAAAAAAGATACCGGGGTCATTACTGAAGCTGCAGTCACAGCACCGGTATTACCACTGAAACCCGAGGATGTACAGGAATGTCCTTTGGATGGAAAGTCGATAAATAATCAACTACTGTATGTCTATATTACCACAATAAGGATATGACTTTAAATAGGATGTATATATAGCCACAAAACAATGTGTATATTACTACAAATGAATAACAAAACATCAAAAAAACCTCAATTAAAAAGTGTCCATCTGTTATAATAGTCTATCTATCCAAGTGCAATGCTTCCAATATATGGAAGGAAAAGTGCATTCCCCAAAAAAGGAACCTCGAATGAAATCCAAAAGATGTCCGCTCACCTTAACAATTGCGTATAACACTTTTAGGACCCAAATGGCAAAACAATTCCTCCAGGGATTATACATCTTCAGCCCACACATCTGAAATCCATTTTTTTTCACAGGTAGGGTGCTGTGGCAACTATCAGAAACATTGAATGGACACAAGAATACAAATAAAAGAATAGTGGACACAGATCGGGTTTCTGCGCAAAGAACGGAATGATATCTGTAAATGACTATTGGGCCAAAACTAAATTAAAACATTACATGTCCATAATCTACCATGATTCTGTCCCCCATTTACACTTTTACCCCCTTTCTGCCCAGGCCAATTTTCAGTTTTCAGAGCTGTCATGCTTTGAATGAAAATCGCACAGTCATGCAACACCGTACCCAGGCAGCACTGACAGGCTGCACTAGTGAGCACTGATGAGGTGGCACTAATGAGGCTGCACTGATAGGCAACACTAATAGGTGGCACTGATGAGGCGGCACTGATAGGCAGCACTAATAGGTGGCACTGATGGTCATTGATTGGCAGCATGGAAGGGCACCAATAGGTGGAACTGGTGAGCACTGATAGGCGGCACTGGTGGACACTGTTGGGACTGCATTGATAATCAGGACACTGATAATCAGTGTGCATGTCCCTTTAACACAAGTCAGTTATCAGCTCTCCTCTCCTCACTTCAGACTGTCAGCGTGAGGAAAGGAATGCCGATAACTGGCTTCTGTTTATATCGTTATTAGCTGTGATTGGCTCCTTACCCTGTTCTGTGATGAGCAGTGGGCATGCGGAAAGAGCAATCATAGTAGGACCATCCTGGCAATGTGCACTGCACTGTAGCCATCATTCGGCTATAGCGCAGTCAGGAACTGGTTCAAGTGGACAAAGATCTGGGCTGGTTATGTATACATTTGAGGAGAAGTTAGGGATTCATTAGAAAAAAAAATTATACTCACCTAGGTGGATGCTGCATCTGTCCCCTGCCGCCTCGTACACACATCGGATTTTCTGCTGGTTTTTGTCTTCAGATTTACCAAACCCATGTAGTACAAGGGCCTGCCTGATTGCATACAAATTGAAACTCCTAAGGGTTGTCCTCATATTATATGGTTTTGGTAAATCTGAAGGAAAAAATCAGCAGAAAAAATGATAGTGTGTATGGGGCTTAAGACTGAAAACTTAAAGAGAGCTCACTACTCAGCACTCGATCTTCAGGCTGCAGAATTCTGGTGACTGCCAGCTCACTGAGAGGCTCAGCCAGCTGCTGGTCCAGGTAGCTGGCTCGTGCATGATTTTTACCTAAAGGTAGAAATCGTGCATGGGAGTTTATTTCCACTCTAGGAGTATGGCTACAGTACTGAAATTAATTCTGTACTCATTCAATTAGCAGAGATACTTTAGATTTGAATAATTAATGCCCCTGGTGTGTATTCTTTCACTACTGACTACTTTAAGTGTAAGGCCTTGTACACACGGTCGGAGATTCTGACGGAATGTGTCCTGTCGGACCGTTTTGTTGGATAATCTGATTGTGTGTGGTCTCCATCGGACTGTTTCCATCGGAGTATCTAACGGACCAAGTTTTCCAACTTGTCCGTAAAATTTTCTGACAAAATTCTCCGATCAGACATACTCCGATCATGTGTAGCCTACTTCGACGGACAAAGTGCCACGCATGCTCAGATCAAATTCCTAGACCAAAGCTATTGGCTACTAGCCTGAACGTAGTCCCATCGTAACGAAATAATGTCATCACGTTATGTACAATTGGATTTTCCGACAACTTTGTCCGACCGTGTGTATACAACAGTTTCAGACAAAATCCTTCAGACAAAATCCAACGGATTTGGTTGTCAGAATGTCCGACCGTGTGTACAAGGGCTAAGACCTATTTGTCATTGGCCATTCTTGAGGGCCGCAGGATTCTCCACTCTTATATCCCTTGTTGTTGTCCTTGGTAATATATTTATATAGGTCCATCTTACTAATAAATTAGTGTAAATGATTTGGTACAATACAGTTTCCACAGTACCTGATAATGCACCTAGGGAAAATGAATCCCATGAGAGAGTACAACATTGGGGGTACAGTGTTGGGCAGCATTACAGTGAATATAAAAATATATCACACTGACACCCAAAACAAACAGCAGCCAGCTCAGCATTTGACAAATGCAAACAAATGATTATAAAATATGATCGGCGCTAAATAAAAAACTCTGTAAGGCTACAGAATCTAATTTGTAAAACCAATGACTGGTAATACCATTAATATGGAAAGACATGAATGATTGTTATACAATGATTAAATCCATAAAGTGCCATAGTTATGTCCATACAAAATGAGTCCATAGAATAAACTTGTACTTCTGACTAAGATAGGAAGTGATCCCTCCATCCTACAGCTGGCTTAAACAGGCACTTGCTCCAATGCAACCAATATGTAACTTTTTTTGTATAAAAACATTTTCATTTCCATACATTCTTTGTTCATTTTTGTAGCATTGCATCAAAAAAATACATTTTATAAATAACCTTTATTTTAATTGTAAATACCTTTGGGAGCAGAACTTAAATATTGTTATAAAGTGGACAAATTGCAGCGTAATCTTTGCACTATTACAAGGGGAGATAAAAAAACAAACTTACATCTAAGACCCCTTTCACACTGTCAGGTCCGCCTGTCAGTTTTGACGGCGGACCTGAACGGGCGCTCCATGCTGGTCTATGGAGCGACGAATGTCAGCGGAGACATGTCCGGTGACATCCAACCCCGTCCGATCTGCCAAAAGCAGACGGATAGCCCTATGTCCAGATTCGTCACTGGTGGATCGGATCGGGGGAGATCTGATGAAAACGGACACGTTTTCATCCGATCTCTCCATAGAGACCAGCGGAGCTGGACAAGCCCTTCCCTGCTCAGTGAGCAGGGAGGGACCTGTCATCCGCCGTCTCAGCAAAGATCAACGGAGAGATCTCCCACTGAGCCAGTGGACAGAGGTGGACTCCGCGGAAGCGGAGTCCGCCTCATGTGAAAGGAGCCTTCGACAAAAAAAATTATTTTGTTCAAATTTCAATGCCAATGAAAACCAGAATCTGTTTTTACATGCTCACATGAAGTGAACTTGGTGTTGAGTTATTCTTTTTAAGGTCGTCACAGAAGACACGGGAACACTCTTTACATCTAGAAGAAAAGAGATTTCATCTCCAAATACGGAAAGGTTTCTTCACAGTAAGAGCTGTGAAAATGTGGAGTAGACTCCCGCCAGAGGTGGTTCTGGCCAGCTCAGTGGATTGGTTTAAGAAAGGCCTGGATTCTTTCCTAAATGTACATAATATAATTGAGTACTAACATTTATAGGTAAAGTTGATCCAGGGAAAATCCAATTGCCTCTCGGAAGATCAGGAAGGAATTTTTTCCCCTGCTGTAGCAAATTGGAGCATGCTTTGCTGGGGTTTTTTGCCTTCCTCTGGATCAACTGTTGATATAGGATTGTGTATATGGGATTGTATTTTTTTTCTTTTTTTTTGGGTTGAACTAGATGGACTTGTGTCTTTTTTTAAATCTGACTATGTAACTATGTAACATGCTTATAGCCTAATCTCTGTGCCAGAGAAGCCATGCTGTCTCCAGGCTATCTCTGCCACAGAAAAGGGCCCAAAAAACCCTCAAAAGTTGACCAATCAAAATAGAATGGTTTTAGGAAATTACTCCTTGGTCCTGCAGTGAGCTTGAGGTCTTTCAAGGCTCCTGTCCAGCTTGCACAGGTTGTATGTCCATATCTGATTAGAACATGTTCAGTAATTGGTAAGCCTGTAAAATCTTGCCATTCTTAGATTTTAAAAGCTGAATGTTTAGATATGATTGTAGATGTTTCTAGTAGTTTTATGTTAATTATTTTGTTTTACCTTTATTGATAATTACTGTAAAATGTTAAAACACATTTAGAGTAGAAGTATTTGCTATGTATTAACATACAGCAAGTGTACAAAAGTGTACAATGAATAAAAGCTGTCAGCTACCCTGGAAAACAAACATAACTGTATTGTGCCTTCAAAGAGATGGAGTTACTTAGTGACATATTAGCATTGATCTCTGGACTGAAATATGCTTCCATTTGAAAATTGAACGTATTGAAATGTACCCATCAAACTACCGCATATGTTATGTATTATAAATGACAAAGTACTTAGAAATCAGATGTTCATACACGGGAGCCCAAATGGAATTAGAATCGATAAAAGAGAGAACTGGATTATTTCAGTTAATCTTTTACTAGAAAATGCTTGACGTTCAAAGTATTGCCAACACCGAAAACGTACACCGATCTTTCATCAGCTCTGACAAATATTCTAGAACTGCTTGTTCTCACTGCAGTCACCGAGGCTGTCATTTGAATCTCCCATTCTCCAAACTTTCCTTTCCTGATTACTAACGAGCAAATAATGGAAAATCTATTCTAGCAACAATTTGCTAAATCTGCTGTCAAAATCCAATTCTTTAGATCTAGACTACTGATCTGCTGGCAGTCGGTACTGCAAGGTTTTTTTTTATATATTTTTTTTTTTTACGTCTATGCATAGTTAATGCATATCTTGAATTGACATTGCAGTGTTTATCCTAAAATGTATTTCCACATTTGTAGTCAAATTTGAGAAAACCCCATTATACATTTGTTATGTGTTCCCATTCACACAGCATACTTAAAAAATAAAAATAAAGTAAATACAAATTTGTTACCTTTTTGATGTTTCTCAGAAGATGGTGTCATGGCTGACTGCAAGTTTTTTTTTTAACAATGTTAGAATCAGGCCGCGTACACACGCGGGGACTGTTCGCCCAACTTTGTCCGCTGAACAGTGTTTCGGCGGACAGTCCGCTCGTGTGTGGGCTTTCAGAGGACAGTTTCAGCGAACAGTCCGCTGAACAAGGTTTTTCGGAATTTCCGAAAAACTGTCCGCTGAAACTTTGTTTCAGCGAACAGTCCCCTCGTGTGTAGGCTTGTTCGTCAAACTAAGTTTCGCGCATGCTCAGAAAGGATTTACACGCCGAAAGTTATAATGCAGTGTATAGGACGTCGTATTTTTCGTCCCGTCGTACGTGCCGTTCACGTCATCGCGCACGGTTTCAGCAAACTGTTCGTTCGTCGTGTGTGGCCATGTCCGTCCATACTAATTTTGAGCGGACTGTTTGCTGAAACTGTTTGACGGACAAAGCTGGGCGAACAGTCCCCGCGTGTGTACGCGGCCTCAGAGTACACAGGATCCAAATATTGGCCAGTTCAGCAGGAATTGGCCAACATTTGGATAGTGCATACAGGTGCCTGCACTACAGCAGCCGGACTCCTGATCAGCTTCTGTCAAGTGGTCTTGCTGGAAAACCAGCATCCGACCAGCAGCCTGCAGTTAGGGTGCAGCGTGATGTGCCAACAGCAAGAATACACTCCGAGGCTGATGAAAACAGTATATTGTGAGAGTTCCAACAACATACAAACAGGCCTGGCGGGAAGGCACAGCTGTCCAGGAGCCTCTTACAAACATTAGCAGAGGTTCTGCAGTTCTGCACTTTCCCTGCTCCTCGGGACCCTTTACCTACCGGATGGGGAACCTATCCCTACACTAGCCATTCACATAAAGTGCACCCAACCCAGAAGCTGGGTTGGGAAATAGACTCTGCCTGACCCAAGATGGCCACCAAATTAATGTGGGGCACAAGTGTCAAATTGCACAGCTGTCTCCCTGTGACCATAGGAAGTTATAGAGGAACCAAGCCCCTCATGAATTCCTTCCTCTTCTGCACTGCCGCTTCAATTCAAGCCTACAGTGGGGAATACAGACTTCACCTGCCTACATGCCAATGAACGCTCACAGCCATTGATCGGTGTGTTGTGGCGTGGAGGCAGTCCCCCTGTCGCAACACAAAGATACAGTGGGAGAGATCGCCACAATAACATTGCTTAGTCAGTATGGCGACTGAGTAGAACGAAAAAAAACATTGTACCTATCCTAGTCCTAAACCTATATAGGCGGAGCAATTTTCTTTCCTGCAACCATGGGTTTTAGGAAAGAAAACTGCTTGATTCCCCCATAAACACTGACTGTGGAGACAATGTGTTCTCCATTGGGGGGGGGGGGGGGGGAGAGACACTCCTGCTGGGAGAACCCAGTGATTTTTGCTAGAGGCTATAACAGCTGCTAGCAATAATCACATGTAAAATATGGCAGACTGGTTGTACCCAAGTTGATTGATCAATCAATTTGGGTACATCCAGCCTGCCTATACATAGTTTGAATCTTGTCCGGTTCTCGCTGGGTTGAACGAGTGACTGTGATGGGCACAGTGGCTGTATTTGATGGGCACAGTGGCTGCATATGATGGGCACAGTGGCTGCATTTGATCGTCACAGTGGCTGCATATGATGGGCACAGTGGCTGCATATGATGGGCACAGTGGCTGCATATGATGGGCACAGTGGCTGCATATGATGGGCACAGTGGCTGCATATGATGGGAACAGTGGCTGCATATGATGGGAACAGTGGCTGCATATGATGGGCACAGTGGCTGCATATGATGGGCACAGTGGCTGTATTTGATAGGCACAGTGGTTGCATATGATGGCCCAGTGGCTGCATTTCCTGAGCACAGTGACTGCAATTGATGGGCAAAGGGGCTGAATTTGATAGGCACAGTGGGGCTGCAGTTGATTTTTATTTTTTTTTAAGCATTTTTCAGAATTTTTCAGTTTGTTTACGTCCCCCTAAAAATTTTGAGCACCAAACGCCATTGGGTTGAAGGTAGGAGTGGTAGCCGGCTCAGAAGAGCAGAAGTAACTCTATGATAACACGAGAAGAAGGGAGAAAGAGCAGTGCCACTCTAAGCGTAATAAATACGTTAAAAAAATGTTTTTTCTCTCAGCTGTGCTGGATGCTCCTTCGGTTTCCTGGCTAGGCAGCAGTGAAGATGAAACAGTCCCCGGCCGCTGCAGTGGCGTCTGTAGCTCCGAGGTGATTGTTCACACACAGGCACGTTAGCGGGAGTTCGTCAGATGCTGGAAGAAACAGTGGGCGTGGCTTGAGTGCTCACGTTCGGAGCATACATGCAGATGAAGGAGGGGGTGCACAGATCTTACAGCACCCTTCCAAGGATCACAGTCATCAGCATAGAAGGTTTGCACATTTGTGGCCATCAAGACATGGAGACACAAGACATGGTGTGCCATTTTGGTATTTTTGAGAAGGAACTGTATGTCAGGGTTTCCTACATTTTACAAGTGCTATTCAGAAAAATTACAGAAATGTCTGATGGTTAAATTACAAGTAATGGATCCAAATATATCCATAAGACATATGCAAGTTGTTCTGATCCAGATCAAATTTATCACATAAACATGTGGCACATGGGGAGGACAAGTGATGGGGATTTCTTTGTTTTGTGCCTTGCTGCCAAAAATGTCAGTGCAAAGATATCATGGAAACTCCACCGGCAGACATCTACAGGTATATAGATTTTTTTTTATATTTTACCACAGCAGTAGCATTTGGCATTTAAAGAGGAAGTAAACTCTCCTACTCTATAATAAGTTATTATCAAACTGTAGCCACTGTAATCCAGCCCAAATCGCATATTACTTACTGTTTAAAGAAACTTTAAAAAACTTGTTTCCAGGGGTAAGGCAGCGCCATCTTAAGTCCACAGTAGAGTGTATTTCCACCCTTACATTGAGCACTTCCTGTACTGTTAACCAAGCCTCCTTCTCAATCCAACGTTTCTATGGCAACCCTGCTTCCCTGTTCATAGCCGACTTGTTTTATTTCATAGTATTTACTTGTGCCGATTATCTAGTGTTTGCCTATGTCAGTCTTATCAGCTTCAACTGATAAGACTGCAGTAATGGCCAGGTTTACACTGCATGTGATGTCACATGGTCACATGGTGTGTAGGAGGAAGCTCTGAATAATTCTGCAGCCTCCTGGGATATCAGTGCTGTGACAATCTACCAGTGCACAATCAGTGAAAGAAAAGTCTGTTCCAGTCTGTCCCCAGAGATTCAGGTCTTGCCCTGGTGATTTTTTGCACGCACTGAAACAATACACTCCTGCGCACAAGCAAACCACCAGACCAGCAGTACACAAGCACAGGCCTTGCTGCCCTCAAGAGTGGGGGAACCCTAAGAGTCAAAAATGAAAGAAAAACAAAGAGGGCGCACCAGCCATGTGCATTATCCTTGGATGATATTTATTGGAAAGATAAGGAGAAAACTACTCACAAACAATAATGAAAGTGCTTGCCATATGAGTGGTCAACAAGTAGCAGCATCCAGTCACAGATGAACGAGACCTCTCAGAAGGTGTCACAGAAAACCCACAAAGGTCACTGCCAGCCGACGCATTTCTAGGGACAACCCCCTCTTCCTGAGAGCACAGCAGTGACCCTGGTGATCACTGCCATCCTTCCTCCTGTATAGCATAGAGAAAGTAAAGCCTGACTATAAAGCACAGTCCACACAGACGTGGACGTACACCTCCGCCATTCCTTTGACAGTCATGTGTTTTTGTAATCGTCAGGGTAGAGTGCTTAGAGACGAGAATTAGGCTTTTGCTACTGACTTTTAACAAAAAAAAAACTACTTTCCAAGTTCATATAAGCCCATGGTGAATACCTTTTTATAAAGACTATCTTTTAAACAGAGTATCATGTGTCTTGTCAAGAAACTGTTTTTGAAGTTCATATAACGAAAAAAGGTCTGACATTGTTCACATTTTGTCACAGCTTTTACACGTTTTTTTCTTAGGTGTCTTTAGGCCCTGTTTGAAATAGATGTTTTATAAAGGTATTCACTGCTGGTATATGTGGATTTCTGGTAATTGGCGAGTGTCCAGCCAGCCAAGGGGATCTAAAATCTGAGCACAGACTTTTACACTGAGAGCAATATAACCTTTATTGCATTATTTAAATCTATACTCCAGGCAAAAAGCTAAACGCAGAGGTGAAATGCATGCAAGGAATTTGTTTGCCCGGATAAAGGATTTGTAATTATGTTCAACCAGTCCTGAAATTTACACACCTCTACCACACTGCACAGCCCTGTCTGACAGGCTGGGAGAATTTTCTTTGCTGCAGTTGAAAGTGGACCTAAATTTCACATCAACATGCATCTCTTCTCTACAATCTACATGCTTATGTGAAATGCTTAACACATAAAAATATATATATATATATATATATATATATATATATATATATATATATATATATATATAGTTGGAGCCCCATTCAGCCCTGGAAGGATTTACCCCCTTCCTGACCAGAGAACTTTTTGAGATACAACACTGCGTCGCTTCAACTGACAATTGCGCGGTCGTGCGACATTGCACCAAAACAAAACTGACATCCTTTTTTTCTCACAAACAGAGATTTCTTTTGGTGGTATTTGATCACCCCTGCAGTTTTTTTTTTTTGTGCTATAAACAAAAAATGAGCCACAATTTTGAAAAATAAGCAATATTTTTTTCTTTTTGCTATAATAAATATCCCCCAAAAAATATAAAAAAAATTCTTTCTTTCTCAGTTTAAGCCGATATGTATTCATATTTTTGGTAAGAAAAATCACAATAAGCGTATATTGATTGGTTTGCGCAAAAGTTATAACATCTACAAAATAGGGAATAGATTTATGGCATTTTTATTAAAAAAATTTTTATTAGTAATGGCGGCGATCTGAGATTTTCATCATGACATTGCGGCAGAGACATTGGACACTTTTGACACTATTTTGGGACCAGTGACATTTATACAGCGATCAGTGCCATAAAAATGCACCGATTATTGTGTAAATGACACTGGCAGGGAAGGGGTTAAACACTAGGGGGCGATCAAGGGGTTAACTGTGTTCCCTCCGATGCGATCTAACTGTGGGGGGGTGGGCTCACTAGAACATGACAGAGATCACTGCTCCCAATCACTGGGAGCAGTAGATTTCTGTCATGTTGCTAGGCAGAACAGGGAAATGCCTTGTTTACATAGGCATCTCCCTGTTCTGCCTCTCCGTGTCATGATCGCGGCCCACCAGTGGACATCCAGTCCGTGGAACCCACGAGCATGCTCACATCGTGCGCCCACTAGCCCACGATTCAAAGGAGGCATACAGGTACGCCCATTTGCGTAGCCATGCCATTGTACCGACGTACATCGTCGTGCGCTGGTCAGCAAGCGGTTAAACAAGCTTTGATGTAAGTCACAGCATATCCCTTTGCTTTCCATGTGCTTTTTACTTATTTCCTCTGTTGTATGGGTGTTTGCCAATTCCAATATGGTGACAGCAGTGCAAGTATAGTCTGAGCATGAGAGGCAGGAAAGGATGCGGCCTCTGTGACCAGTTTCCTGGCTAGAGCTTTCCAGGATGGCGATCTGAGCATCCTCAGGCACTGATATCATCACTAATGGCAAAATGTGACTGTTTTCAATGGTTTTATGGCATTTTTGGGCAACAAATGGTGGAGTACTCTACTCATGCATGCTGGATGCTTATGTGGTCACTTGGGCTTTTCCTATTGCTTTCTCAATGCATGCTCTGGGATCACTGTGTTGGCTTTGGTTTCCACTGGTGCGACTTGTAATGTGACTTGGGACTGTAAAGTCGCATGACAAGTAGTACCCCTATGATTTCCAATGAGTATAGTTCATATCTGTGCGACTTCAAGGTAGTCCTTGTACTGCTTTGGTCCCACTTTAATGAGACTTGAGGTCCACAGACCTCAAGAGAACACATGCATTGCTTCAAGTTGCATCAAATTTGCAGCGAAAATCACCTGACTTTCAGATCGCAATAGTGGAGACTTAGCCTTATGCTGTTTTTCATTTCAGTTTGCTGCTTTGCTCTGTTTCTATGGGGGACGTTGCCCAGCCAGACCACCCATTGCTTTAAACATATAGGGGTTAGGTAAGTAGTGAAGATTGAGAAAAAGAGAGCCAATATCTATAGTCCTGTAAGGACCACAAGATGGAGGGAGCCTTCTGAAAGTCAAGACAAGTCACCATCTAAGAACAGACGTCCATGCAATGTTGATTAAGGTCATCATCTCACCCCTCATTATCATTGTCCCCCGTTTACAAACATCACAGGTTACCAGCCCTAATAGTCGCTGCATTTATGGTGGAAAGTCATTGCCTGCCAAGCTAGTATGTCAAATCTGCCTGGGACAAGCAGTATACAGCCCTGCAAGGACCTCAAGATGGAGGGAGCCTTCTAAAAGCCAGAACAGTCACCATTCAGGCACAGACATAGTTATATATAGTTACATAGTAGGTGAGGTTGAAAAAAGACACACGTCTATCGAGTCCAACCTATGTGTGTGATTATATGTCAGTATTACATTGTATATCCCTGTATGTTGCAGTCATTCAGGTGCTTATCTAATAGTTTCTTGAAACTATCGATGCTCCCCGCTGAGACCACCGCCTGTGGAAGGGAATCCAGGCAACATTGACCAATGTCATCATCTCACCATTATTGCTCCCCATTTACAAACACCACAAGTTACCAGCCCTAATGGTTGCTGCATTTGTGGTGGAAAGTCATTGCTTGACAAGCTAGCATGTAAAGTCGGCTTGGAGCAAAGTAGGATGTCTGGAAAGTTGCTGCCTTGATTAAAGAATTGGCCACAGTGTTGATACATGAAGCCTGTGCTCCCCAGTCGGTGGCTGAATTGCCTAGCACTTACAACCAGAGCCAGTAGGCGTGTCCAAATTGGAAAGCTTGCTACGGGAAGAAAGCGTTAAAGGGGCCACAAGCTTTGAAGATTGCCCAATAGAGCCTTTTTGCAAGGGCAGTTAAGGACGCAATTGCCTGGGGTGAAGTGTAGGAAACTCTTCACAAGGTTAGAAAGTACTCATTCCCATCACTGAACTGGAGAAGTTAATCCAGTAGGAATGGAAGGGGTCAGAGAAAAATGCCTGTATAAACAGGCTGTCAAAACTGTATACCCTGAAAAAGCTAAAGGTCAAACTGCTGCAGTCTCCTCCAATGGTGGATGCATCATTAATGTAGCTGGCAACACATGTCACCTTGCTGTCACATTCAAGGAGGCTCTAGTCCGAAATTTAGATCTAGATTTGAAATGCTCCTACATACTGTAGCATCTGCAGGTGTCCGCAGACCAGCAATAACCAGCCCATGTGCTGAGTGAGGGAGTACAGGCCCCCAAGATGGGCAGAAGAAAACGAAAGAGGGGAAAGAGAGGAGGCCTCAAGAAAAAGAAGGCAAGAATATTAGGAGAAGGTATTTATAACCTCAGTGGGGCAACCTTCAGCGAGGAAGAACTAAAAATACTGGATTTAGGTTTAAAGTTTGCTCCAGACAAAGATCTGGACAAATTTGAAACCTTTATTGACTTACAAAAATTTGTCAGGAAACTAAACATCAAAAAATTTTATGCCAACACAAAAGGCACAGACAAGGAGAAAGAAGAGCCCAGTTTTAAACATTCCCAATTGAGAAACAATTCTATTTTTAATCCAAACCAGCAGCAGAATGAGGGAATTAAAGTCTTTAAAAAAATGGTAGAAAGAGACATCAGGGACCTGGTAATAAAACCATCTAAGAAGAAGGGCATCTGGAAGACTATTAAACAATTAGAGAAGAAAAAAGACATAGTCATCAGACCAGCAGATAAGGGCGGCGGCCTGGTTATACTTAATAAGACAGACTATGAACAGGAGATGACCAATCTCCTCAACATCCCAGATACCTATAAACAATTAAAGAAAAATCCAAAAGAAGAATACAACAAAAAACTTAACAATTATGTCAAGAAGGGCCTATTGAAAGGGATACTTAATAAAAAGGAAGCGAGGTATTTAACACCCAACGCACCAAAAACCCCAGTGATTTATTATGTTCCAAAAATTCACAAAAGCCAAACACAACCTCCAGGAAGACCCATAGTAAGTGGAATAGACTCCCTGTTTTCAAGATTAGGTGCCTACGTCGATGGTTTCCTGCAACCATTAGTAACTGAAGGGAAATCCTACTTAAAAGACAGTAGACAACTACTGAAGGAATTGGAAAATATCAAGGTGGAGGATAAAGACTTACTAGTTACGATTGATGTTAATTCCTTATACACAAATATTAGACAGAAGGATGGTCTCAATGCAGTCGAGTGGGCCCTCCATAGAAAATCAGAATTGAAACAAGAACAAATAGATTATATATTGGAAGGACTGGATCTTGCAATGAGCCATAACCACTTCTGGTATAAAGGGAAACATTACGTCCAAACAAAGGGAGTAGCTATGGGGGCAAAATACGCACCCAGTGTGGCAAACCTCTTCTTGGACCATTGGGAGGAGGAACAGATTTATGGAACACCCAGAAGGAACCTGAAAATGTATAGAAGATATATAGATGACATTTTAATCATCTGGGGAGGATCCCAAGCAGAACTACAGTCTTTTTTAGATGAAATAAATCATAAAATTTATGGCATCACCTTCACAGGCAAATGGGATGACCATAGTATAGATTATTTAGATTTACAGATATTTAAAACTGAGGGATCCCTGGGTACAAGAACTTTCTTTAAAGCCACTGATTGAAACGGCTATATACTCACCTCAAGTTGCCACCATCCAAGATGGATTGGAAACATACCCAAAGGGCAACTTCTGAGAGTATATAGGAATTGCACCAAGAAAGAGGACTTCGACACACAAGCAGAAGTCATTATCAGAAGGTTCATACATAAAGGGTACAAAGAATCCTACCTACGGGCCCTTAAAGAAGCCGTAATGAAAACGGAGAGGAAACAACTAATAGAAAATAAAACAGCACCTAGGAGTAAGAAAAACATAGAGACTGCCTTCTTCACCGGTTTCAATAGACAACATAAAGAAATAGAAAAGATCGTAAAGAAATATTGGCCCATTCTAAAAACAGATGAAGTGCTAAAACAAATATTGCCCAATAATCCCGCTTTTATTTACAAAAAAGCTCCTAATCTGAGAAACAAATTAGTTAAGAATTCAATCGACCCCCCCACGAGACATCAAGATCAACAAACATTTAAAAGGCTTCTTTAAATGTGGACAATGTCTCCCTTGCCGTAGGAGTAAAAAAACCCACAGGAAAACCACTAAATTCTCTTCAACCACCAACGGAAGAGAATTCCCCATAAAGGAGTTGATCTCCTGCAAAAGTACACATGTGACATATGTCATAGAGTGTTCCTGCCACAAACAATATGTGGGAAGAACCACACAGGAACTACATGAAAGAATCAGGGAACACATTAAAAACATCAGAAAAGGATATGACAAACATAGTGTCTCACGGCACTTCAGAGACTTTCATAACCAAGATCCTAAACAAATGATCTTTTACGCCATCGATAAAATTAAAGGACATTGGAGGGGAGAAGACATGACTATTAAAATTTCACAGAACGAAACAAAGTGGATTTTTAACCTGGAAACTTTACATCCCGCAGGAATGAATATAGACCTGGATCTCAACTGTTTTTTAACCAATTTTTAATCTGCTATTAACATATTTGAAACTTTTTATTTAAGAATATATCCAGGTCGAATGTAACAAATTCAACAAATCAAAAACTTCACACCTGCAAAGAAAAGGGCAATAGACATTTCCTTATCCACCATAAGACGGGAAATATTACTTTTATAGTCCTTCCCATTTCAATTCTCCCCCTTCCCTTACATGTATCCTTAGGCACATGTCTTTAGGGAATTGTGTAAGGAATGGCCTTAAACCCATCCCTTGCATATCCATATATATGATTCCCTATACAAGTTTCTATATTCATTACATGTAGTCTCAGGGGTCAAACATAATTGTAGATCTGACACATCAATTAGGGGCAAATACCCCCTATCCATGAATAAGACACACATGGTAGTCAAACATGGTGTAAAATCACATAATTAACTTAAGGTGGAAATAATTGTTGGACTCCACCCCTACCAATAAATCAAAGAATAGCACATGAATTTGGGTTGAATGTTATCTATTTGAAAATAAAAATAAAAATAAAAATTAGAATATTTCCGGTAAAACATATGGTAATAAGCAAGGCACTCTCAATTTGTTCCTCTCCTAATGCATTCTTGTTTCCCACATAAACTTTCACCTCCTATTTTTATAGATTTTATAGTTTTATTTATTTTTTACATTTTATATTTTCTATATATCTTCTACATTTTTTACATCTTTTTTATACCGAATACACACTGTTTCTTTTAAGTATATATCTTTTATAGGTTAAATTCCTTACATAATATCAAGATTGAGTATTCTTATATATATAACTTTTTATATTTTTATTTTTTATTTTTATACGAATATATTTTTTCCCTTAATAAATATTTTTTCCCTTAATAAATATTTTTTCCTTTTTCTAAGCATCAAATAGGCCCCTTCTTGTTAAATTAATGATATAGCGTAGTTGCAGTAATGAGAATTCATTTTAACTCATTACATATATAAGTTTTCTATAATCGAATGACCCGGTAACATTAAAGATAATTGGGTATTCCAATTCATTGTTTTAAATCCAGTCTCTACTAAGTATCCATTCAGTTTCCCGTTTAAATAAAATCATATCCTTCTAATCATAACCATCCTCTCTACTAGATCCTTCACCACAGCAGTCCCCACATTCGTTTTCTGTTTTATTGTTTATTGTTTATGTACAATAGAATTCAACTCTGATAAAGTCTTTCTGGCTAAGCCTGGAGTGGGTTAAGTTGCAGCTTCAATTATAGTGGTGTAATGTCCATCGCGCAGCAGCAAATTAAGAGGGCATTCCCTGACTAGAAAGGGCGGCGACTGATCGCACGTGCGCAATAGGAACATTACATCGCGCAGTACTAAAGTATGAGGGCATTCCCTCACTGAAAATGGCGGCGACTGACCGCGCATGCGCGATAGGAACAATACACCCTATATAAAGCTAAAGGTGTATGAAGATGGCCGCTCCAGATGACGTCTGAATGACGAAACGCGTAGGACGTGGCCAAGCAACGTACACCTCTAGCATACACCAGGAAGCTGAGCGGGACTTTTAAAACCGTTTTAAAGCTGTAACACAACCGCAATTGAAAACTCTGCTTTAATCTATTTCGAATAAAAAGGAGTTTTTAAACGTTATTACACTATGGATATGCCTCTCTTTTAACATACACAACGTGGCACACTACACTCACAGAAAAACGAGGGATCCCCAGCATTGCATCTGAAGCAAGCCAGAGAGCGACACAATAGCTGATATTGTGAAGGTTGATCCACCCCGGATGGGGTCCTTTTTCCGGTGAGAGCATAATATAGAAGTGACCACTGAACACGGGGAATAATTTTGGAAATCATCACCCCCCCCCCCCTCCTTCACGCACGGAAGATTCCGTCACTCACTAGAGACTATTTACAATTTAAATGCATATGGTCCATTGTTTATTTTAAATCTTGTTTTTTAAATTCTCACTGCACACGTTTCCACTTTTATATATTTTTTGCAGTGTGCTAGTCACCACGATATTAATCTTGATTATACTTTGCACGATATTTTTTGTAAAACACCCAATAGACTAAGTACAGTCACTATATCCACCGGCAGTTCAAAGATATCACATTTTGGTTTGTTTTACTTTATTTCTATATTTTTTATTTTAATAGTCCTTTTCAAGTTTATGTATGACAGCATACAGTTATTGGCACATGTAAATTCACTGGCACTTGCACTTTATTATCATCAATAGTAGTATATTCCACAAACTATACACACCTCAAATACCGCCACCTACGTGTGTCAACACTGCGCCAGCACCCAACCTCCCCCAGCTGCCACTTATATATATATCACTCAATCAATCAGAAGGTAAATATAACCTCACACCTTCACTGTGTCAAATCACTATCACCTTGTGGCGCTAAATAGGTAAGATCAGTCCCCCTGTAAACACTTCCAAAAGTATATGATGACAGTGTACAGAAGGGACTCTCCAACCCTTGTTCGATTCACCTCAAACAGAATATATGTATATATGCAAAAAAATCAAGCATATAAATAGAATATCAAATGACCTTAATTCACTCAATAAGTATATGTGCAAAGGTAAAAAAATATTTTCATAGCAAATTAAAATGTGTGCATATCCCTTAAGGAACACAGTATATTCAAAAAAATATGCAAAAGTGTATACCACAACTTCATATGTGTTTTTAACATAAAAGAAAAAAGCAATTTTTTATATAAGAAAAAAGCTATTTTTTATAAAAAAGCAAAGAAGCAAGTCCTTAATAGAAGTGTCCCAAAAGAGAACGACAAGTGGTGAAAAAATAGAAAATCAGCACACCCTTCTCCTGTGTGCTTTCTTATCAGTGTCCCCAAACGATGAAAATCCTTCACCACACCAACAGTGACCCCCTATAGATGGAGCACTCACCAGATGGATTGCCTAGCACTCTCGCACCAGGCTCAACAAGCGTTTTAAATTACTTAATTGAGGATCACAGATGTCCGGCACACAGTATTCAGAGAGTATTAATTCCTCTTTGCAGATTCCAATAAGATTATCTCCCCAAGTTCCTCAAAGAGAAAAACAGAGGCTTCCCATGGTGTAATACTATAAAATAACTTTAATAGCACACTTAAAAGCCACTCGGTAATGCACTCACATGTAAAAAACTTGTAACAAGCACTTCAAAGTCACTGCAATACTTCACATCAGCAAAACTTCACTCTAAGGCATTGGTGGTTACAATGGATACTGGTCACAGTTAGCAGTGTCAGTGATATCTCTCACCCCTCCTTCTGCTGTATGGTACCCTACAGCCAGACTCTCAGTGACACTCTCTCTCCAGTCCTGTTCCTCGTGTTAGAGGCACACACACTTCCGCCTTGTTTGCAGAGTTGATTCAATCAATAGTTGCCAGATAGCCACGCCCCCGACATGTTTCGTCATAGGACTTATTCATGGGGAACCCTATGGTATATGGATGAGCATTTTCTATTTCATGGTTTTTATTTCATGATTTTTATTTAATTGCCAGCACGCTAAAAATTATATGTAACAGAGTTCTCACGTACAGATTTCTAGTAGTAAATGGTATAGCGCCAGGTCTATTTCTTCTTCCCCCCCTTTTTAGCATGTGCTGAGTGAGTCTAATGGGAGTGGATTCATAATTATCAACCAGCTGCTGCACCTGCAGGACTCTGAGGAAAGTGGCATGGTCTGCATCCCTTTAGACGTGATTGCCTATTAAGAGTATCTTACCAAAAATGACATTTTTGTTGCAGTGGATGCCAAAAATCTGACTTTTATCTTGGTGCAGACTTCTGGGAAAATTAGTGAGCCAGTCACACAAGCAGGAAATTATGTTTCAGGGGGCTGTTCTATACACATTCTGTGTATAGAACATCTCCAGATAGTAATATTGCATTGCATTTTACAGAAAATTACAGCCCTGCAGATTGAAAAGAAAAGTGGAGTAACCCTTTAAAGAAGCCCTTTTGAAAGAAGTGAAGAGACAAGGTGGTAACTCTGTGGTGGATGTGTCAGTAGACGTCAATTGATGTTTTTTTTCAGAACGGTGTTCCCCGCAGTCACGGCAAGAGGGGCATTATGGCTCAAAATTCAGAAAGACCCAGCATACAGGCAGCAACTCCCAAGTAGATACAAGGAGGCAAAATCCTACGGACCGGGGAAAAGATTAGTAAAGGAACTGGGGAAGTACTCAATCTTCATTATTTAAGCCTTAAAAATCTATGGCACTTGTCTTGGGAGAACAGTGGGAGTCCTTTTAAAGGGGTTGTAAGGGTAAATGTTTTTTCACCTTAATGCATTCTATGCATTAAGGTGAAAAAACATCTGACAGTCCCGGCGCCCCCAGCCCCCCCGTTTTACTTACCTCACCCCTCGAAAATCCCTCGCTCCTCCCCCGACGTCCTTTCCACCGTTCAGCCTGGCCGCTGATTGGCTGGAGTGGATGGATGGAAAGCAGCGCAGCCATTGGCTCGCGCTGCTGTCAATCACATCCACTGACGCGGAGCGCCGGGGGCGGGGCCGCGTGATACAGCCGGGCGGCTATAGCCGCCGGCTGTATCACGGGAGCGCGCCCGCAGATGCTTCTCACCATGCGAGGGAGCTCACATGAACGTGAGAAGCATCTGCGGGAGGAAGCAGAGACAGCCACCGAGGGACCCCAGAAGAGCAGGTTCAGGGACACTCTGTGCAAAACGAGCTGCACAGTGGAGGTAAGTATAACATGTTTGTTATTTTAAATAAATAAAAAAATTCCCTTTACAATCCCTTTAAGGGTGCACTCATCCAAGGGGTGCCTGTGTGAAGCTTTGAGCAGACACCTGAATGGAAAATATTCAGGATCAGTGGGCCATATCAGCTGTATTGGCATGACATTGGTGGAAGTGTAAGGGATGTCCACCTTTCCAATAATGTTTATTGAAAAAGTATAACATCATGATTCACCCACGCAGGGGCGTAATTCAATGAGCATAACAATCATATAACCTTGATAGGTGGGATGTCCACCTTTCAATATCTTCCAGTCAGGCAGGCTACCAGACTTTATGGAAAAGTAAAAAATTCTGGTCCAGGCTGTAGCCGGATTAAATAAAAAAAGAGCAATCTTGAAGGTTTCAGTTGCCCAGAGGAGATGAGGATTCGGTTCACCTCTGTTCCTAGCAAAATAAATAAATAAATAAATAAATAAATTCTGGTAATCTGTGCCCAGTGCTAAAGTTGAAGAACAAAAAATAAATTCAACAAGCATAGGAAGTTGGAGTTGTGCAAGATAGAAAACCTCCAATCAATTATATTATTGATAAATCTGGGAGACTGGATGCTCTGTAGGTTTATCAGACACCTACTTGTCCCTCATCACCAGTTTCGGTGCCTCCCCTTCAGTCTGTACATCTCTCCCAGGGCTTTAACAAAGAACTTAGCCCTTGTACACACGGTCGGAGATTCCGACGGAATGTGTCCTATCGGACCGTTTTGTCGGATATTCTGACTGTGTGTGGTCTCCATCGGACTGTTTCCATCGGAGTATCCGATGGACCAAGTTTTCCAACTTGTCCGTAAAATTTTCTGACAACATGCTCCGATCGGACATATTACGATCATGTGTAGCCTACTCCGACGCACAAAGTGCCACGCATGCTCAGATCAAATTCCTAGACCAAAGCTATTGGCTACTAGCCTGAACGTAGTCCCGTCGTAACGAAATAACGTCATCACGTTATGTACAATCAGATTTTCCGACAACTTTGTCCGACCGCGTGTATGCAACAAAATCCGTCGGACAAAATCCGTCAGACAAAGTCCAACGGATTTGGTTGTCAGAATGTCCGACCGTGTGTACAAGGGCTTACTGTCTGCCATAGCGATGGGAAAAATTCAGTAGAGCTTCCACAAGGGAATATCCATCCTCTGGTAAAGCCAAAGACGCTTTGGGAGCAAAGTCTCTTCCAGCAGAACAGTGCTGGAGTATCCTTGGTTCGTAGTAACTGACCAATTGTTTTCGAATGGAACATCATCACATCAGACCCCAGCTAGAAAGGTTGGGGGACATATTTCAAAGAGCAGTCTGCTCAAGGTCATGGGATGTTCAGCTTATGAGGCATAGTATTTAATTATCTTGAACTGAGAGTAGTGTTCAAAGCCCTTCTGTCATGCTCCTTTTAGAAGAGAAGCAAGATTTTTACTGCACCTGGACAACAGTGGAAGACTGACGGAAAAAATTTGAGAGCAGGATCTCAAATTTTCCGACAAAAAAAATCAGATCTGACTTTTTCCCATCTTTTGTAGAGAATTCCGATCAGACAAATTGCCACGCATGCGCAGATCAAATTACGAGACCAAAGCTATTGGCTACTAGCCTCAACGTAGTCCCGTTCTGTCCAATGGATTTAGTTATCGGAATGTCCAACCGTGTATACAAGGCATAAGACTTACCAAAGAATGTGGGAAAATGATGCAGATCTCACACAGCAAAAGCCTGGATTCCTTTATCATCTAAACCAGCCAAGGTTCTACAGCTCTTACAACTGGGGCTGAACAGGGGCCTAGGTTCAAATATGTTTAAAGTTCAACCTTGTCTGCACTTCCCGGACAGAATAGTTCTAAAACTTCAGACTGCTTTTATCCATGGGGTGTCTTTCTCCTTCCACTTTAAACCAGAAAGTCAAGTTACCGTCTTTCTTGGTTGAGTGAGAGAACCACATCCTCTGGATGCTTATCTAACTCTAGTGACCTGCTTTGTATTGAAGAAAAAGAAAATTGGTCGCACACCATGGAAGGAAGAACTTCTGTAGAATTGTTACTTTTATTGCCAAGGTGCCAAAGGACGTAGACAAGACCATTGGTAGACCGGTTTCACACAGATAACTCTTGCTTGTTCACAACCTGCTTGGCAGCTATCTTTTCATTCAGGAAAGCTGAAATCTGTATTTGGTTCTAGCGTGGCTTAAGACAGGGTCAATCATCATCAGTATGATCCTTGCACTACAGTACAATTGACTGGCTCTTGTGCTGCTTCATCCCTGCCAGTCTGAGCTCTGCTGTACAGGTGATTGAAAGAGACTGATACCAAGACAAATTCAGGTGCTTACACTGCTTGTATTTAAACAAATACATTTAAGGATGTATTAATGAATTCAGCACTGCAATAGTTTGCATCTTTCATATCTGTTTGGAGTTGAACATTTCCTCACATATTGCAATTGTTTTTCTATCTGATGTTTCATGCATGTTTTTTTCTTGAATTGGTAGACATTAATGTGTAAATCTTAAAATCTATATTAAAATCAATTCAAGTTAATGTGTTAGTGTTGATCTAACAATGCATGTTCAGTTTAAGCTGCACAACAGGTCAGATGTCACAGCATGTTCCCTGCTAGTTGCTGTGGATTCTCCTACCGACCTTTTTAAGTGATGGTAAGGGTTCATTTTTTGTTTGTTTTGTTTTTTAAGTAAGAAATATATCATACTTACCTCCACTCTGTAGCTCGTTTTGCACAGAGTGGCCCCAAACCTCATCTTATGGGGTTCCCCGGCGGCTCTTGCGGTTCCTCTCCACATCAGATAACTCCCTAGGAGAATCGCTTTCCAGCGGGGGTTACCTTGCGGATGCGCTCACAAGTCCATAATACGGTGTCCATAGCCGCCAAATGTATGACTCAACCCCGGCATCATTGGATTTGATTGACAGCAGCAGGAGCCAATGGCTGCGGTGCTATCAATTTATCGTATCAGGAGCTGATAACCCCAGGCAGAGGGACAGCGCGTCCCTGCCGGGTGAAGTTCCAGGACTTGGATATGTAAAACGGGGGGGCTGGTGGGCCGGTCACTGACAGGTGTTTTTTTCACCTTAATGCATAGGATGCATTAAGGTGAAAAAACACGAGGATTTGCAACCCCTTTAATGCGCCCTTTACAACTGTTTTGTAATGAAAAGACTTCCCAGAAATGTGGAGGCTATTATAGGTGCATAAGAGGATTGAGGAGAGGTGCACCATATTGGTTTGGGACAGAATGTCCTACAGACTCCTATAGGTATGATGGTCAGGTGTCACAAATATTTGCAAAAAAATATAAAAATATGAGGGTGCACCAGCCTTGTGCATTATCCCAAGATAATTTATTAATAAAAACAATTTAAAAAAAACCTCACAAAAACGTGGAAAACGATTGCTTGTAAAAGCCACTTGTTTGTGGCAATCAGTCCTGGAACCGACAGTCTCCAGATAGCAAGGAGGAAGACATCAGGACCACTGCTGGCTGACGCGTTTTTGTATTTTTAATTACTTTTAATAAAAAATTATCTTGGGATAATGCACAAGGCTGGTGCGCTCTCTTCTTTTTATCTTTTTTTGTGACTATTAGGATATCCCCTATCCTGGAGGGCAGCAAGGTCCGAGACACTATCCCTTCATAGATCACCCGGTCATCACACTAATGCGCAAGAGTGTTTATTTGCTGTCACAAACATTTGCCCATATATAAGCTTTACAAAGTTAATGTTTTTTTATAAGTGATTTTTCAATACATTCCTAAATTTACAGCTTTCATTAGAATAATATCTGGTGATCCTTACAATAAAGGTCCTTGTTGAGGCATTTTCTGTTATAGAAAATATGGGTAGAGGTCAGCTCCAAATAAATCCAACAAAGAAAAATGGTACCAACATCCCTTGAAAGACAGAGACTGGCCTGTGAGATGGCTTGAAGACTGTCAGTCTTTTCTGCTAATGCCAGGATGGGCACCCCTGCTACTGGGATTAGAGAGGTACACTGCCACACAAAGAGGAAGAAAATATACTTTTTGAACTATGGATTACCCCAATAAAATTGAGTTGTATCGAACCTGTGTCTGCTTGAAGTGACTAAAGTGGATTACTATTACCATTGGTGATGTAAAGTGAGATAGCACCCCTGTTAGGCTGAATGCTAGACTACTGAATTTGATGAAGAAACACACAGTGGGATATAGGAACCCAGTGGAACAGATCTAATGCACAGCTGGTTGAGTTGGGTCAGGTGGTGGACAGGGTAAGAGGTCCGTCCTCTTGCTGGTGAGGAGCTGACTTTCTCCAAGCAGCACACAGCAAATGACCTGAGCCCCCATGTCCCAGGGGTCTCAGGTTATAGGCAAACTGTAAGATTGGGGCTGCCTTGTCCTGCAACCATGGATAAGACACAGGGGCCTGTACAAGGACTGTCAGCCAGAGGAGAGTCATTGCTCCTAAGGGTTACAAGGAGTATGGTTAATTATGTGTCAAGGGCACGCCATGTGTAGCATACACTATACAGGCACGTGTGTGGCAGAAACGGAGTGCTGTGTGGGCTTGTGCTCTAAGCCTGAGTCAGCCCTGTTTTAGGTGGGTCCTGATGGAGAGTGAGCGGGTGCTTTAGGCATGGTTGGGCCACCTACATGTTAGCTTAGAAGAGGGAGGAGCAGGAGAGTGCTTTGCCATCCTAGGGTACCTGGTTGTGTGTTTCTATTGATGCACACATTGTCGGAAAACACAACTCTAGTACCTGGTTTTAGGGTGACTCCATAGGACACTGTAAGAGCATACCTCCCAACTGTCTCAGATTCCGCAGGACTGTCCTAAGAATTCAAGTAAGTCCCTCGGTCCTGTGGATCTGGGCTGGAGTCCAACAGCCCAGTGACGGACAAGTTGTAACACTGGGCTCCACTCGGTAATGGTATTCCCAATAGGTGCAATATGTGCTCTCTCATACAGCACCAAGTGAGGATTTCTGGCAGAAGACCTTGCTGGCAATCTCTGCCACCCTCATCAATGCAGTCATGGCTTGCTAGGACCGCCGGCAGAGCCCCCCCACCTCAAAGCACCCCCCATGTTGAGGGAATGTGGCCTGGTATGGTTCATGAAGGGGGCTTGCTTACCCCCCCCCCTTTTCTGACCTGCCAGGCTGCTTGCTCAAATAAGGGTCTGATATGGATTTTTGGGGGACCCCTCATTTTGACATGAGGTTCCCCTTAAAATCCATAGCAGACCCTAAAAGGGTCTTTCTTTAGAAATTAAATTTTTGCAGCAGCATGTTCTATGCATGCTACAGATGTTCCACTTTACTGGCAGACTGAGGGGACCCCCCAGGCACTATATTTTTTTGTTTTTATTGTTGCAATTCAAGTATCATTAAAATCACTACTCCTAACAAAATGATAGTTTTAAAAAAATGGCATTGATGCATATCCCCCAGGACTGTACCCAGACCCCCATACCCCTTTTATGGACAATTACTTGCATATAAGCCAACAAAATGGGAACTTTTAATTTTTCCTGTTTGGCTCCCATAGACTTCAATGGGGTTCACTACTTTTAGAAGTTCTGCAAAATCGTTCAGCCCATCTCTACTCCTCAACCCTGCACATGGTACATAGCGCACTCTCCAACCCTGAAGTTCAAAATCTGGGAGGTACATAAGAGACAAAAGAGCCACCGTGAAACCAGAAACCTAGAGCAGTGGTCATGGCACCAGCCTAAACAGGAGATTCAAAGATAAAGAAGCTGCATGCTCAGTAAGTGATTGAATCAATGCTAAAATGCTTAAAGTGATACTAAAGGAAAATAAATAAAAATAAAAAAACAAACATGTTATACTCACCCGCTCTGTGCAATGGTTTTGTACAGAGCAGCCCCAATCTTATGCCCTGTACACACGGTCGGAATTTCTGACGGAAAATTGTGCGATCGGATTGTGTCCGATCATATGTGGGCTCCATCAGACTTTTTCCGTCGGAATTTCCGACACACAAACTTTGAGAGCAGGATCCAAAATTTTCCGACAACAAAATCCGATCGTTCAAATTTCAATCGTGTGTAGACAATTCCGACGGACAAAGTGCCACGCATGCTCAGAATAAATTAAGAGACCACAGCTATTGGCTACTGGCCCGTTTATAGTCCCAACGTACGTGTTGTACGTCACCTTGTTAAGAACGATCAGATATTCCAATAACTTTGTCCAACCGTGTGTAGGCAAGACAAGTTTGGCACAAAATTCGTCTGAAAAAATCCGATGGATTTTGTTGTCAGAATGTCTGACCTTATGTACAGGGCATAACTCTTTTCAGGTCCCCCCGCTGGCACCCTGGGCTCCTCCCTCCTTCTGAGCCACTCTTGAACCACGCTTTGTATGTTCATTACTGGCTGTGAGTGACCCTTGGCTCCTGCTTCTGTGTCTGAACCAATGAGGAGGAAGGGAGCCAGGAGACCAGCTGCTCTCCTGCACATGGCTGGGTTCAGCTCAGGTAAGTATAAGGGGGGGCTGGGGGGGCTGCACATTGTTTTTTTTACCTCCATGCGTAAAAAATATATACGTAAAAAAAAACCTTCATCCTTTAGAATCCCTTTGAAAATAGAGGGTTTTATTATCACTTTAAAAACAAAATGGAGATACAGAGTGGAATCAGAACACTGACCTGTTCACTGGAATAAGTGATGCTCACCCGCTGCCCACCTTTACCACCTCTGTATGAACGACTGATGTGTACATGGCAGGAGAAAGGACTTATTATTGAACAGAACAGTTATTATTCTCAGACGGGTTTTAAGAAGCAGCACGTTTGTTTGGGAGAGACTGGCTAGATTCCAATTTTAGGCTAAAGGTGAGATGTTCTGCTAAACATATGATTATCTATCTGCCAAGAAATTGTCAAACCATACAAATATTGTGCGGTGCGAATGAATAATCCATCAGTTATTAACACAAAAATAAACGCGGTGATGAAGCTTTGGATGTTTCATATTTATAAGTCAACGGAATCGACGCAACATCTTTCTGGCTCAGAACAGATAACAAAGTTTGTATGCCAGCACATGTATAGTAGTTGCATCAGAAAAAAGACACTGAAACCTTTTTGTAATGAACATAATAAAAATGTCAGCCACAAGTAAAAGGAATTTGTGTCGCGTTGTCATAGCAACACTGAAAACATGAACTTCGGCAGCAGAACATACAGCAGAAGCGGCTTGCGTCTATTCTGGGATTCATAAAATGTTTTCGCTATATGGTTATACAAAACGAAATCTCTGCAGCCAAGTATAATTGCTTTTTGGCAGGGAAAGTGATTACTGACTGTGAAAAGTGTCAACGCTGGTTCCATTTGGTGAAAACAAAATGTTTATTTTTTATTTTTTTAGCATTTGAATTATGACTTAATCAATGATTCTGTGAAAACTATTTTAAATACGAATAATAACTTTTTTAGGGAGCTAGTCTGACAAGCCTGAGCAGAAGAATTGACATTCTCCATGCAAGTTTGCTAGGAACAGTTTAGAAGCTCAGAGAGATTCAAATCATTGTGTATAATGTGGGTGATTAGCAGTGTTTTAAGGAAAATTAACACAAAATTTAGCTAAAAAAAATCCCGGTAGGTTTAGTCACATCAACTTCCTTTAATAAAAGTGATTGTAAAGGCTAACATAACAAGCATGTTGTGTATATGTTTTTTATATATATATATATATATATATATATATGTACTGCCCCACCCCAAATCACCTTGTGCTCATGTTGATAGGAACCCACCATGCATCGGTCGGTGACATCACAGGGGGCGGTGCCACCAGGTGATGTCGCCTTAGCTATTTCAGAACTGTCACACGGCGGAGCAAGCAGACGGCGAGAGCCTTCGGCACTAGTGGAGCCTTTTTTTTTTTTTCTCTGTTTTTGGGTCGGCAGTGGGCGTCATGATTGATGATGGATCTACACCAGGGGACATTGCTTCCAGTTATATTTTAAAGTGTATGTTTACTCAAAAGCTGCTTTTTTTATTGCATAGAGTGTGATTGGCAATCCAAAAATTAGAGGTTGTCTCATAAAGTTGTGAATACCTGTTCTCTCGACAATTGTCAAAGAGGGGAATTTGCTGTACTTTGTTTCCTCTTCCTGCTGCATAATCTTTTCTTCCCCATTAATGTGAAGAGATTCAGTTTTAATTAATTTCAAACAATATACAGTGGGGGAAATAATTATTTAACCCCCTGCATATTTTGTGAGTTTGCCCACTTACAAAGAAATAAAGGGTCTATCATTTTTATCATAGGTGTATTTTAACCACTTGCCGACGTTTTTCCAACGGAGACTCTTTACCACGTGATCAGCCGTGTCCAATCATGGTTGATCACAGTGTAAATAGGAAGAGCCGGTGATTGGCTTTTCTTCACTCGCGTCTGTCAGACACGAGTAGAGGAGAGCCGATCGGCTGCTCCTCTGACAGGGAGGGTCTGTGCTGATCGATTATCAGCACAGCCCCCCCCCCAAGGATGCCCACACTGGACCACCAGGGATGCCAGGGATGCCACCAGACCACCAGGGATGCCCAGCACCAGGTATGCCACCCTAGACCACCAGGGTTGCCAGTCAGTGCCACAATGGATGCCAATCAGTGCCCACAATGGATGCCAATCAGTGCCCACAATGGGCATCACTGATTGGCATGCATTATTGTTTGGTACTGATTGGCATCCATCAGCACAAAACCATACAATACAATGTCGCCTATCAGTGCCCATCCATGCCACCTATCAGTGCCCATCCATGCCCATCTGTGCCGCCTATCCATGCCCATCTGTGCCACCTATACATGCCCATTCATGCCGCCTATCCATGCCAATCCGTGCCAGCTATCAGGGTCAATTTGTGCCACCTATCAGTGTCCATCCGTGTCGCCCATAAGTGCCACCTATCAGTGCCCATCAGTGCCACATATCAGTGTCCATCAATGCCACCTCATCAGTGCCACTTCATTGGTGCCAGCTCATCAGTGCCCATCAGTGCCACCTTATCAGTGCCCGTCAGTGCAGCCCCATCAGTGCCAATCAGTGAAAGAGAAAATGTACTTATTTACAAAGTTTTGAAACTGAAACAAAAAAAACATTTTTTTTTTTAATTTTCTGACTTTTTTTATTTGTTTAGCAAAAAATAAAAACCGTAGAGGTGATCAAATACCACCAAAAGAAAGCTCTATTTGTGGGAAAAAAATTATAACATTTTCATTTGGGTACAGTGTAGCATGACCGCGCAATTGTCATTCAAAGTGCGACAGCACTGAAAGCTCAAAATTGGTCTGGGCAGGAAGGTGTTTAAGTGCCCGGTATTGAAGTGGTTAAATGATAGAGACAAAATATCTACCAGAAATCCAGAAAAAAAACACGATACAAATGTTATAAATTGAGTTGCAGTTCAGGGAGAAAAATACGTATTTGATACCGTACCAACCAACAATAATTCTGCCTCCCAAAGACTGGTTACAGTATGTGCTCATGTGGTACACAGAGTAGTCCTGTCAATTTAAGAAGGTGCTCCTATTAACAACTCGTTATGTGTATAAAAGACACCTGTCCACAGAATCTCTTTCTTCCATTCAAACCCACCATCATGGGCAAAACCAAAGAGCTGTCAAAGGATGTCAGGGACAAGATAGTACTTACACAACTTACATAGACTTGCACAAGGCTGGAATGGACTACAAGACCATCAGTAAGAAGCTTGATGAGGAGGCAACTGTTGGAGCAATTATTTCCAAATGGAAGAAATACAAAATAACCATCAATCGCCCTTGGTCTGGAGCGCCATGCAAGATTTTGCCTCATGGGGTAAGGATGATCATGAGAAAACTGAGGGATCAGCACTACATGGGAGGAGCTTGTGAATCTCAAGGCAGTTACATAGTTAGTAAGGTTGAATAAAGACACCAGTCCATCCAGTTCTACAAGAGTGTCTACAATTGTCCCTAACCCTGTACATTGGACACTCACATTGGTCCCTACCCTCAAGGAGCCCACAATCCAAGGTCCCCATTCATATACTAGGGCCAATTTTGGATAGAAGCCAAATAACCTACCTGCATGTCTTTGGAGTGTGGGAGGAAACCCACGCAGGCACAGGGAGAACATGCAAACTCCAAACAGGTAGTGGTTGGGATACGAACCAGCGACCCTTTTTACTGCTAGGCAAGAGTGCTAACCACTACACCACTGTGCCACCCAGTTGAGACCATAGTCACCAAGCAAACCATTGGTAACAATACAATGGGATCAAAATTGAGCTCTCTGGCATTAACTTGACCCGTCGTGGTTGAAGAAAAATGCTGACTATGACCCTAAGAACACCAACCCTACAGTCAAGCATGGAGGTGGAAACATTATGCTTTGGGGCTGTTTCTCTACTAAAGGTACAGGGTGACTTTGTTGCATTGAGGGGCCAACGAACCTCTCAGCCAGAACACTGAAGATGGATCAAGTATGGGTCTTCCAGCAATGACCCAAAACATACCTCCAAGGCAACAAAGGAGTGGCTCAAGAAGAAGCACATTAAGGTAATGGAGTGGCCTAGCCAGTCTCCAGACCTTAAACCTATTCACAATTTATGGAGGGAGCTAAAACTTTGAGTTGCCAAGTGAGAGCCAAGAAACCTTAAAGTTACCCAAACCTGTAAATCACTGGCAGCCCATCTATTATAGCTAGGCATACCACACTGTATAAGAGCAATCCAGCCGCACTACATCTCTGTTCCAGAGCTACTGCAGGAGGAGCTGAGATCTCCCTCTGACATCAGCCGGGAAGGTCATGTAGCTGCTCAGCCCCTATGACGCAGGTGTGGAACGGCCGTGAGTCATATGACCAGCCTGAACATAGCCCTAAAAAGTTATTTACATGCCTCATTTTAATAAAACATTTATACAGTGTGGTATGGTTAGCTATAATAGAGGGGATGGCAGTGACCATTCCTAACATTTTATTTCTATTAATAATGGCGGGGGCGGCGGAGACAGAGACACAGCTGACAGGCAGGGAGGGAGTGGGTGAGGAGGACAGAGGAGGGCTGAGGATGACGGAGGGACGTAAGCTGACCGCGGTGGTCAGGGCTCAGCAGCCCTGATTATCATGGTCAGCTGACAGAGGGGGACAAAGGAAGTGGCAGGATCAGCCATGCACTTTTCTGTTTAATGTGCTTTATAGGGAACCAAACACTTTAAGGATTTAGAGAAGATCTGTAAAGAAGAGTGAACCAAAATTCCTCCTGTGCAAACCCAGTAACCAACTACAAGAAACATCTTACCTCTGTGTTTGCCAACAAGGGTTTCTCCAAGTAGTAAGTCATGTTTTGCTTGGGGATCAAATCCTTATTTTACTCACTGAACTGCAACATTTGTAATGTATTTTTTCTGGATTTGATATTCTGTCTCTTTCATTTAAAATAAACTTTTTTTAAATAAATTATAGACCCTTCATTTCATTGTAAGTAGGCAAACTTACAAAATCTGCAGGGGATCAAATAATAATTTTCCCAACTGTATATGTTCTTGTGAACAGGTAGGTACGTTTTTTTATTGCAGAGGAAATTCACTAAAGCTGCTGCGCCACTTTTCTGGCATTAATCCTTGTTAATGTATGTGCCAAATTCATGAACCATCTGCAACACTTTTTGTCATGTTTTGACAGCGCCAATGTCACGGAAGGGATGCCTAACACAGGCATCCAGCGCAGAATAAACAGATCAATGGGCTGCACTGAGGAATGAGGCTCGAAAGGTAAGTGAAAATATAAATATTTATTAAGGAAAAAGGCACACCTGCAAACCAACCAAACACAGCAAACCATAAACAAGCAAGAACACAAATAATACACAGCAAACCATAAACAAGCAAGAACACAAATAATACACAGCAAACCCCAAAACCCTAAACTAACTAACTAACTATATACATGGAAAGGGAACACATATATAACAAGGCAGGGATGAGAGACAAGGGGAACAGGAGGCCAGGTGAAGAAAGCGGAGCCAAGGCAGGGATCAGGGGACAAGTCACAGGTATAGGGAACAGAGTCCAGGACAGGAAGCAAATCAGGAACAGGTCTCAGGCAACAGGTCAGGCAGGGACAAGGCTAGCAGGAAGGATTCTGAAGCAATGAGCCTCAGTGAAGGGCGGGCTTATATACTTCCAAGCCATACCACTTCAGGTGCAGCTGGATTATTAGAATGTCTGTTTGCTGGGAGACACCCGCTGGTGACCACCAGAACTGCAACCTTTGATGGCAAAATAAACAGTGACACCAGCAGGCGATCCCAGCAACAACACCGTTCCTGACAGCCAAATACAAATAGTCCTAAAATGTTCCACTGACAGTTCACATCTTAAGAAAGTGGAGCTAATAAAGACCTCTAACTCTCTTTGGGTGTAGAGAGAGGGACTGGAGTCAGGTTTTGTAAAAGTGTCTTGCAAGCATTCTAAAAGTGGAACATTGTCCGTCAAATTGAAATGAAAGCTCAAGACGGATCCATGAATTTGGTGCACACTGCACTGCGTTTAGGGTGCACATAAGACACTCTTACAATATCTGTGTGCCTCAATCTTTATTAATTCCAGGGATTGTCTCTTGTGCAATAAATGGGGAATAGAAAGCATTGAGGCCTTATGACACCAAAGGAGAGTAACACATAGGATAAAATAAAATTATATTTTTATTTAAAAATGTCTAAAATATCCCCTGTAGACATCATAGTATCAGGAAATCCTTGTAAACAAGGTGAACAATGAAAAACACAATAAGAAAAAAATAAATTATACCATATAGCAATGTTTCTGATTGTACAATTCCAAAAGGCCCCAACGCGTTTCGACCTTAACTACTTCCCGCCCAAGGTACGTCATATGACGTCCTTGACTTTGAGCGAGGATATATGAATGATGCCTGCAGCTACCGGCATCATTCAGATATCGTCTTTTTCAGCCGGTGATTCCCTACACTATATGAATGATCATAGCACCTGTTCCACCGCTTGATCGTTCTTACAAGCGGTGAGAGGGGACTCCCCCCAGTGCTTCTACCGATTCACCCCTTCCATTGGTGAGTCAGAGACAGTATCCGCCGGCCCCAGATGGTGACGGTAGAGATTTCCGGTAGACCAGATGGTCGCTGGAGTTTCTGTGATCTTTCAGAGGCCGGGCGCAATGTTATGACATCATGCCTGGCCTCTGCATTCAAAAAAATTATTTTTTTTATTTTTTTTTATTTCAGGCTTTCCATCCTAGAGGTGAGATGCGGGGTCTTATTGACCCCATATCTCACTGTAAAGAGGACCGATCATGTCATATTCCTATTACATATTCCTGTTTACATTACTTGTAATAGGAATAAAAGTGATCATTTTTTTTTTTTTTAAAGTGTCAAACTAAAAAAAGAAAAGTAAAATTAACAAAAAAAATAAATAATGACCACCATTGTATTCTCTAGGGTCTTTGCTATAAAAAAAAACATTTATATATAATGTTTTGGGGGTTCTATGTAATTTTCTAGCAAAAAAATTATGAATTTTACATTTAGGAGAGATATTTTCGAATTGGTCTGGATGGGGAGTGGTTAATGGTCTTTATCAGGTTATTTTGCTCTTGGAGAACGGATCAGGAAAACGCTCAAACAGAGATATAGTAAGTATACAAATATAAAAAAACAATTGTACATTGCTGCCCATAAGAAAGTTCTCAAGGTCATAATATAATGTAATTGCATAGCTTATGGAGTCTAACAAATACAGCAGGTTATATGATGTCAAAGGTCCCCAGGGAGAAAAAGGACTGTATGCTGAGTTCAAAAGGCCCCCAAAAAAATCTAAAAAAAACTTTTTATCTATTGTGTGTTTACATTGTTCAGTTTATTTACAAGTATTTCCTGATACTATGATGTCTACGGGGGAAATTTTCAACATTTTCAAATAAAAATATAATTTTATTTTATCCTATGTGTTACTCTCCTTTGGTGTCATAAGGCCCAGGTGCCTTCTATTCCCTATTTTCCTTGCAGATTTTTCTTATATTACATTATTGGTTTCGGGTTTAATATGTCTTAAATAAGCCGTAACAGTCAAGTCCATCTCAATGTGCTAGTCTAATACTCCCCTCTCTCCAGACTGACAAAGCTGCTGTCCAAAGGTGGCTCTATTACTCCTCCATAGAGTGAAGACACGCTAGCACAGGATCAAAATAAAGTGAAAATATAGGAGAAAAGCCTAAAAAAAAGAATGCAGCCATAACATCTAAGAATTGGTTGATTTTATGATGGTACAATAAGCAAAGTACAGCATGCATTTTGTATTTTTCTGTATTATACATTACACTAGCTCCGCACAGGTTAAGATTCCTTTGCAAACATTATTCTAAATATTTAGCTCCTGCAAAGCAATATAATAGAATGTGATTCCATCTCTATGCCCTGCTGGCCAAACACTACTCCTTCCCTGGCTCATTGTGTGTGAACCTGGTCTGACTGTGCTGCGTCACAACTTGCTGAAAGGTTGTCAGGTACACAAACCACAGGCTCCCAGACACACAATGGCTCAATCAGTTCTGGTAAAACCGGCTTTCACATTCCAAACATAGAAGACAAGAGAAGTCCAGGGGACCATGGCAACACAAAACAGGGATGGGGCGTTCTCTAAAAGTGGACTTCAGAAGATGGATGCCCCAGCAGTGTCCTGTATCTGTGAGCTGTGCGACTGTGGGTGAGATAAGACATAAGACATACATTTTTTTTTGTTATATCTTGTTTTGTATGCTTTACAATTTACACCATAATGGTGGAGAGTTCAAGTTCAAGTTTATTGAATGAAATAAGATCCTGAACACAGCATTGTTTAGTGTTCTTTCTTATATGAATTTGATTACTTGTGTGTTAGGTGAAGTAGAGTTGTATTTTCATTCACTTAGATAATAACAAAGTAATAGATATAAAATACCTATTTAACACCACCGCGGGAGTTGGCCATACACTGGCAGATCTTTTTATTTAGAATGACAATACAGTAATGTTCTTTTTGCCTTTTCTAAAATTTCTGTATTAAACTCCTCCCGATTTAACATCTTTTATGATAGATTTTACAAATCTTTTTGTTGTTGTTATACAATGTCTCCACAGTAAAATAATTTTAAAAAGGGCTACACTGGACATACATTATATTGCTTAACTCACCTGTACAATTTTCCTATAGATTTTTTCAAAATAATATAATATGAGATCAAACTTAAACACTTTCAATTTGCAATCAGACAGGCCCTTGGAGATGGAGGTGGAGTTGGAGTTGGAGATGAAGGTGAATCTAATGCCGCGTACACACGATCAAACAATCGGGTGGAAAAGTCCGGCAAACTCAAGTCCGCCGGATAATCCCCCCGTGTGTAACCTTTACTATACAATGCCCTTACTATAGGTGTAGTATTTACATACTTCATGAAGCCTGATTGGAAAACTCCTAGTATGTTGCGAAGGGTGTTCCTAAAAGACTTTTAACTGTTAATGTTCACCTTCACCCAGGGGCGGACTGACCATTTGGCCACTCCGGCACTGCCCGAGGGCCCCGGGCCACTAGGGGGACCCATCAGGGTTGCCAGCCTCAGTAAAACCAGGGACAGTATGTAAAAATCCGTTTTTTTTTACATCCGTTTCTGAAATGTCCCTTACCGACATCCTTTTGGTCTAAAAATCCTGAGATTATAGCTGCCTCACCTCTCCAGTACCTTCTCAGCCAATAGAAACTTGTCTGTGTATACTGTGTGGCCCCATAATCTCTGATTGCCTGGGGGCCCCATAATCTCCTATTGTCCAGGGGCCCCATGAGTTGTCAGTCTGCCCCTGCCTTTATCATCACAGGAGCGAGTGCCCAAATGCTGAGCTTAGAGCTACTGCATCAGGTTAGAAATGGCACATGTGAGGGGGTTTGAATCAGAGAGCTTGATCCTGTGATGTGAAGGTGACTTGTAATAGCTAGGCTTCCCTTACCAACATCCTAGGAGTTTTCAAGTCAAGCTTCATGAGGTATGTAAAGGGCCTACACTGATAGGAAAGACATTATTCCACTTTGGTCAAAGCTGCACAATTTATTTTTATCTACAGACGTCCCTCATCAGCATAGGCAGTTTTTTTGGTAAAGGTGAACTATGCTTTAAACCCAGTTGAAGCCATGTTTTTTTTTTTATTCTTGTTAAAAAGTAAGGCTGCAAAAAAGTAAAAAATTTGTATTTTTTTAATGTGTTAAACGTGCTCTGTGCAGATAGTGTGCTGGAGATCCTGATCATACATATCACAGCGGTCCATATCTCCAGTAAGGTCATTCGTTCACTAACACTGCCCTGGGAGTGTGAGCATTGCTGATTAGAGCATTGTGCAGGGGGGGTGTTGACTTGGACCACTGATCTTAAGCAAGCTATCAGCACAGAGCAACTTGAAGTTCTAAAGTACTTTTAACACATTAAAAACACATTGTTTACTTTTTATGCAACCTGAGGCGCTTTAATTGAGCTTTGAAGATGAATTCCAGGTATGGTTATAGTATACCGATTGGACTAATGTAACTATGTACATACTATACCTGGCTGATGCCCTTGGTAGCTGAAAATCACTGAAGTAAACACCACTACTCCAGTGATATCTTCACTTGTGTTCTCTAACACATCACCACCTCCAATCTCCACCTAGTACAATCAGAGAACACTTTGCATCGATTCAGTAAATGCAAGGCATTCTTTGAATAGAGCATGTGCTGAAGAAGCTGACCTCCTGTGTTCACAATGCAGCCGTGGCAGGTGCACAGCATGGGACCCGGAACCTAGTGGAGATCACTGGAGTAGTGGTGTTTACTTCAATGATTAACAGATTTCAGGGCGATCCACCAGGTATAGTATATACATATCTAAAGGGATATGTGCAACGATTAAGTGAAAATATCTGTATATCTACAGGATATTCAGGTGTGTACATCAACCAGTGAAGATCAGTGTATCTTGAATGGTCATAAATCTACAGAATACCATAAAAACATGTAAACATGAGCATAAACATATAAATCTAAAACTGATATATAAATAAACAGTGATCTAAATTCAAATCATTTGACAAAACGTGGAATAACCATACAGGGAGAAAACATGAAGAAAAAGCGAGTCCACATAGGTGAAAAAACAAGTGTTCGAATGGAATCCAAAAAGGAGGGTAAGTCCTTATGGCATTAGCAAGGATCGCATAGGGATCACGTGTGTAGAGGAGATAACCACCACCGGACTTTGAGAAGGCTCACCGGAACGTGTGGACTCAGTAAGGTGTATGCCCAATGAGTCGACAAGGCTTGAGGTGTATATACACCAATGAAATGGAGCTTCCACGCCTCTTAATCCTGGCCACAATAGGAGAACATTCCTCCATCCCTAATATGGCTCAATGCTGTAATAACTGGTAGCATTTCCATGAATAAAAAGCGCTTAGAGGAGTATTCAATGACAGTCAAAGTAATGCAATGGCATCAGCAGAGCTCGTCCCAATGCCATTCGTGTAACAGACATCATCTGGGGGTCTACCCCAGATGATGCCTGTTTAGATGAAACGCATTGGGATGAGTCCTGCTGATGCCATTGCGTTACTTGAATACTCCTGTTAGTGCTTTTTATTCATGGAAATGCTGCCAGTCCTGACAAGTTATTACAACATTGGGCCCTAATAGGTACAGAGCGATCATCTCCTATTGCGGCCAGAATTAAGAGGCGTGGAAGCTCCATTTGATTGGTGTATATACACCTCAAGCCTTGTCGACTTATTGTGCATACTCCTTACTAAGTCCACACGTTCTGGTGAGCCTTCTCAGAGTTGGTGGTGTTATCTCTTCTACATATGTGATCCTTAATACCATAAGGACTTACCCTACATTTTGGATTCCATTCGAACACTTGTTTTTTCACCTGTGTGGAATAATTTAGATTTTTTTTCCTCACGTTTTCTCCCTTTGTGATTATTCCACTTTTTTGTCACATGATTTGAATTTAGATCACTGTTTATATATCAGTTTGAGATTTATATGTTTATGCTCATGGCTACATATTTTGACAGTGTTCTGTAGATGTATGACCTTTCAAGGTACACTGATCTTCACTGGTTGATGCACACACCTGAATATCCTGTAGATATAGATATTTTCACTTTAGAGCTGCACATATCCCTTTAAATTTTGCAATTCAACTTTGTCCCTTGCTGTCTTGGCTGCTTTTAAATACATTTGGGGTCACAACGCTGTATTTATTTTTCTTTGGTATATACATATGTAGAACTACCCCTGGAGGAGCCGCTTGAGTATATTTAGTTTTGTACTCTGCCTCTCAACCCCAAGAACAGTCTCAGCCCCTCTGGCATACCTGGCTATAAGGTTATTGCAAACGCCAAAGTAAAAGGACACAGATGGTAGTAAACAAAGAAATTGTCTTTACTGTGAAATTTCTTAGGAATAGAACAAACATTAACAGTATAACTGAATAGTAGACAAATATAACTCAAGTGAACCAACTGTGTGATAATGAGTGATAAGAGCAATAGACTTAAAGATGTTATCTGGCTGCCTCTAGGGATCTCTTCAAAGTAAATAACCCCAGAAGCAAAGGAAACTACGCACAAACAATGACAGATCACAAAATAGCAAACACTTTAACAAATTGACCACCACTCTACTTATCTAAGTGATAAGTAACAAACATGTCATACCTCCACTGTACAGCTCGTTTTGCACAGAGTGGCCCCGAACATCCATTTCTGGGGTCCTTTGGCACCTCTTGCAGCTCCCAAGGGGGTTACCTTGCGAGCACGCTCCTGAGTCCGGCATTCAGCGTCCATAGAGGCCAAATGCAGGACTCTGCCCCGCCCCCGAGTCATTTGATTTAATTGAAATCAGCGGGAGCCAATGGCTAATGGTGTGCAGGATCATTATATAGTCAGGTCTGAGAATTGCTCAAAGCTCTCATTTGTGGAGACCGCTTCCAGTGTGGAGACGGAAGTCTCACCCGGGGTCAGGGGGCCCCAGCCAGAAGCCACAGGACAGAGGTCTCATCAAGGGGTCAGAGGACCCAGCCACAAGCCAGCAGGTCTCAGTTTCCAGGATTTAAGTTAGCTCCTATCAGGGGTGTCAGGGGAACCCCAAACCCTAGGTCGGAGTTGAGCCTTGCAGCAGAGCACTCTAACCGAAGGATAGAGAGCCAAGTGTGTGAAAGAGCTGAATGACACAGTCAAAGGACTGGTAAGAGGAGCAGCAGTGCTGCCAACACGTATGCCAGGTAGCTTGGTATTTTTGTTCATGTTTTGTGGAAGAAACCCCTGCGTGAGCAACTGGCGTATAAGAGAACTTTTCCTTTACGCAATAAAAGTGGGCTGCCAAGCCCTAAAACTACAGTTTGGACTGGCACAGCTCATTGCAAATGCACCTGCTACTTGAGTTTAATCACCCCAATCTCACACTACTTAAATCTGAAGTTTAATGCTCATATTTACTCCCATTATATCATGACATAACCCTCTAACAACATCATTACCCCCTCCCCTCTTTGGCCATTATCGGTTATGCTAAACGTGACACTTTTTTCACTTTTATGAATACCTAATATAATGAATGTGATTTTAGTACTTATGTATGCCCCCACTCACACTGCTATAGCGCACCTCACATTTTTGCATGTCTTTTGTGTCTTGTAACCCATTCATTTGAACCGCAGGTCTTGCTTGCCACATTTGGAGTTCCATTATATGCACCTTTATATACACTTTTGTGCATTTTGTGAATGCATGCAAAATCACGTAATTTTCTGTACATTCAGGCATTACACAGTTGTGAATGCAGGCTTATAGATATGCCTAATTTACATGTTTCTTCTTCCAAAATAGCAGTTTTTTGTTGTACAAATATTTTCTAGAGTGCATGTACATTGTAGTGTTCACTCTCAACATCTTATAAATTAAGCCAGGTGCCAGGATAGTGTCTCTTCCATACACATATGGGCAAGGGTTACACCATCAATGGGCAAAGAAATAAGGCATAATTTGTAGAAGAAAATCCTGAAAAGATGGCAGAAGGAAACTAGAGGAGGTGGAGACCTGTCAGCAGCAGTTTGAATGGAGCACAAGCCCAGTCCAGTGTAAAATGCACAGACAGGAGTATACTTTGAAGAACTCAAGCCAGTATGAGGCAGAGAACAGCAGTACATTGATCTTCCCAGAGAATGGCTGTGAGGGGGGGGGGGGTGAGCACAAGTCTGAGCTGTGAATTACATGTAGACTGTACTGGCAATAAGAAAACTGACCACACTGGGATGGATGTGCTTCCATGCCCTGGCAAATTGGAAAGCAGGAGGACTGGCAGGATCACCGGGTATTTCACACAAAGGAAGCAATACAAAGAGAACAGGATTTTTTTTTTTAACACAAATACATGGTTTCACAGACACATACCAGGAATATGAAATGTTGGGGTAACACTTTAATTCCAAATGGGATATGGTGTATATTTCTGCTCGTTAGTTGCAAATTTAATTTATAATTTTTATTATTTTTAAAAGTCACTGTAGAAAATATTGGTCTATTTACAGGCGACATAAACATCATAAAGGCTGCAAGAAACCACAAAGAGTTCAGCGAAGACAGACGAACAAAGATTGTTATATCACCCACTATAAGGCCACCTTTAATGCACCAGGGCGTGAGTGATTACTTTCTATAAAGTACTTGATGTCAAATATGTAATCTGAGCATTTATATCTATATTGTTTGTGTAGTTGATCATGTTAAGTGGGTGGGTTAATGTCTGACAGTCAAATATCTTTCAGTTGCACCTTATAATTATTATCTGCATTGTAAATGTTGTGAAGACTTTGACATTAAAGCTTAACTCCAGGGAAAAAATTTAGTCGAGCTGAGCACTACTCCTGTAAGTCCTGTAATGTTATGAATGAACAAAAGGCTTCCTCTGATTGACTGAAGTAGAGATCATGACATCATCCACCCGCCGCTTTACCCTAGCCAATCAGAGGAAGCTCTGTATTCATTTATAAAATACAAAGCTTCCTGTAAATGGCTAAGCAATGCACAGCTCAGTTCAAATTTGTTTCAGAAATGGGACAGGAAATCCCCATACTGTTGCCGGAACACAGCGCTAAATACTATTTGTATTTCATGCTACACTAAGTTTATACTGCACTCCTAGCAGGTTCTTCTGTTTGAAGCACATTGTTTGTTTGGACCAGCTTGGTCCAAACTAACTTATTAAAGATACAAAAACCTGGATTTAGGCTTTAAGTTGAGCAGCACATACTATACTTTTCTAACTGAAGAAATAGCTGTTTTCCAAGACAGATCAGTCTTAGCCCTTGTACACACGGTCGGACATTCCGACGGAAAATGTCCGATCGGACCGTGTTGTCAGATAATCCGACTGTGTATGGGCTCCATCGGACTGTTTCCGTCGGAATATCCGACGGACAAAGTTTTACAGCTGGGCTATAAAACTTTCCGACAACATGATCCGATCGGACTTTGTCCGATTGTGTGTAGAGAATTCCGATCGGACAAAGTGCCACGCATGCTCCGATCAAATTCCTAGACCAAAGCTATTGGCTACTAGCCTGAACGTAGTCCCGCCGTAACGAAATTATGTCATCACGTTCTGAACGATCAGATTTTCCAACAACTTTGTCCGACCGTGTGTATGCAACACCAGTTTCGGACAAGATCCGTCGGACAAAATCTGACGGATTTTGTTGTCGGAATGTCTGACCGTGTGTACAAGGGCTTAGAATAGAGCGTGTAATCAATAGTTAATACTGCACACCACCAGCTGAGACCGCTAATTCTTTTGAGAAGTCTCTCCATCTACACAACACCTACGGGCATATTTATAAAGCAGTCAATCTGCATTTATCAAATAGTCTCTGCACATGAATTTTCCTGGTGCACAAGTTTTAAATGGCAGTGACTTATTCACCACCGGTGAATGTTTGGTGGAAAAAAAAGAATTGGTTTATAAATGTCCTATAGGTTCAGTGGAGCCTTCTACCTATCACGTGGCTTCTACATTGTGGAACTCCTTAATTTTCCAAGTTGTTATCCTGTTATAGAGACTCGTATAAATAATGTCATGGGGGACACTTATAATAAGAGGCACAGAAAATAAAATAATCTTTCAGAATCTATATATTTAGAATTTAAAAAAAAGATATGTTCTTTGTTCTTATTTCCATTATCTTAAGTGTATCTGTTTATTAACAATATTTTTCAGTTACAAGTCATAAGAAATTAAATAAATTCAAATTCAATTTACAAATAAGAAAATGTAAAAAAAAAGCAAGGGAGGAAGCATTTAAAAAAAAATCAGCCCAACATACTGTAATAATCCAAATTATTTTCCTATTGAATGCACACATACTTCTACTCATAATTTAAACTACATACTTATATTCATTGATCCATATTTATTATTGCATTGGGTCCTATAGGTACTAGATCTCTTTTCCTTTCTCCATTTCCCTTCCTCTCCCTTTTAAGGTCCTCCATATGGAACAACTAGCTACCATCTGTAACTACAGATTATACACATACTTATGCCTATATTGTCTTTTAACCCTTCCCTGTTTATCATTCCTTAACAACTCAATAACTGGCAAAAGATCTATCCACCCTTAAAGTTCCATCAAGTGCTAGGGTAAAGGGGACCAGGCCAGGTGTCACTAGCCATGGTTAGTAAACCCTTGTTCCACTACACTTGTCATTCTTCAGGGACATTTCCATGGGACAGGAAGTAAAAATAAATCATTTGGTAATAAGAAATACACCAAGATAGTTAAAAATATTCTAATATTTTTAGGTTTTGTGTATACTTGTGGAATGCCCTACCTGGCAGTTTGAGGGCCCCTCAATCTACTGACTGTTTTAAAAAAGGTCTTAAGACATTTCTTTTTAGCAGTTTTTTTTTTTTGTTTTTAGATGTTTGCTTCGTTGTATGAACTGTTTTTTAACCTGTAGAACTTTGAGATCTTTTGATGAAAAGGGCTTTATAAATAAAATGTATTATTATTAATATTATTACTTATTATCTGTTATTCCCAACACAGATGTGGCCCCTAGGAGCAGTAAGAGACCCCCTCATACCCCTGTACCCCGTAACCTGCCTCCTATGAACTTGGCCACTACTCAGAGAGCAGAATTTGTACCAAGACCACTTGAAGGAAGACCAAAATTATGTATTCCTCCTGTAAGTATGTCAATCAATCCATTTCATTATTAATTAAAGAATTGTTATTGACTAGAGATTCAGTAATTAGGAAAATAAACACCTAAACAGTGGGTGGTTGATATGTTTTATTTCTCCTGTGTTCTAGGTATTAGGTGCCTATTGTAATATTTTTTGATGGGTTGCTTGGTGGGGCTGGTGAAGAATCTGTGGTGTTAGTACCTATCAATACCAGTAGCAAAGTTTTGGAAATAGGATAGTTTCCTTAAATCTGATGTCTTATTGCATAGTTACATTGATCCAGCTTGGACTAATGTAAGTATGTGCATCTCAAACCTGAGGGACCGTTGTAGAAGGTGAAAATCACTGTAGTAGTCACCTCTAAAACAGTGATTTCTGTTATCTTCCAGATCCTGTGCTGAACGGTTTCCTTTCTGGATAGTGACTACAGCAATTTGCTCAGTGGGGATACTGTAGTTTTTATTTGTGGTGTAGTTTGTAGTTTTCAATGGTAAGTAGGTTCACCTACATAAAAGAACAAAGACTATCTGTGATACAATGTTGAACTTTTCTATAAACCTGCCCGGCATCACGTTACTAAATAAGCAAGAGAAGATGATGGAGTGAGTCAGACATAACATGAAAAAAGGCATATTACAAAACGTAAACTTGACATGGCATAAAGCATTATATAATACTATACTATACAGTATATGTAGAACGTTAGTTCTTAGAAATAGAAAGGGCAGGAAAAGCAAAAAAATCTGATTTTAGACTGCACTATTAATCTGTCAATCTAAAATTATTAGCAGCTTTTTGTGTTAGCCCCATTGACTCGCCTCTACAAATCCAACACAATGAAACTGCCAACTTTTGGAGGAGACATTTTTATATAGCTTTCACTATACAGATATACTGAGTTTACAGGTAAATAGAGAAGACCATTTGTTTTCCAAGGGTAGGTAATTTCAATGATCTGTTCAGAAAAATATAAAAAGTGGCACTGGTAAAAGGTAATTTAATATGGACATGCATATATTCTATGAAGTTTACAGTTCTTTCAATACTACATCAACAGGAGGGGTATTACCAGAGCCCAGAGGAATCCCTGTTAAAACAGACTGTTTATGGACTACACTATCCTCCAAAGGACGCAGAAAGAACTATGCCTACACGTCCACCAGACAACCTGCACCCTCCACCTCCTGCAAGTTCACACCATACCACCACAAACAGGGATCAATTTAAACAATGGAAGACAGAGAGACAACCACATTATGGAGAACTACCAACTCTAGCAGGTACCACATAAGATAAACCTCTATACAAAAATCTAAAGCTGAACACCAGGCACACAGCCAGGGGAGGACTGGGGTGGGGTGTTGGGGCCAGTTGCCTCCTAGACCAGTACTGTTAAGATATGTTGGTCTGGTGGCTCTGAGATACTCCATCATTTAGACAGCAATCAGAGTAGGACCCACATACAGTGATTCTTTGATTGCTATCTGCTTCCTATTCAGACCTGCAATCACAGTACCTGATAAAAGAAATCTTACAACACAGATTTTATTTGTTGCTCTGAAATTTTATGTGACCATACTGAGAACCTTAAATAAACTAATGCTGGAGCATACGTACGTTTTCTAGAGCTCACAGAAATCTATCATGAACGGACCCCTTGGCTGTGTTTGCCAACCAGACCAAAGGATCCAAGTCCTCCCCTGTACACAGCTAAATGCACAGTTGAAATATATATATATGAGATGTTTTACCTGCCAAATGATTTGTATATTTGTCTATTAATTGCTGAGATTTGCACAGCCCTACTAGGCAACAGAACCATATTGTAGGGATGCACTGATAACAAGCATTTCACGAGTACACTTACTCGTGACAATGCTCCCGATATCGAAAACAATATTTTGCGGTGCAATTTGTGTCAATACAATATAAATGGGCGCAAATTACACTGCAAAGAATCGCATACAATTTGAACAGGAATGTGGTGTAATTGCTGTCCGAAATCACATGCGATTTCACTCACCGCTCCTGTGTGTGTGTGTGTGTGTGTGTGTGTGTGTGTGTGTGTGTATATATATATATATAAGGAAAAAGCACCATCTAGTGGGCGGTTTATTCAAAATGTTAGAACTCCGCAGTGTTGGAGGAGATGTATTGGTGGTCCACCCCCAAGCTGACATCTCCTCCAGCCCTTTGAGCACCTCCAGCAGCCGTGATTTTCTATCAGCGGTGGAACTGGGACACCGATGCAAATTTTGCATTTGACCAGATATGTATTAGTGTGAGTTCTAACATTTTTAATAACTGCCCACTAGATGGCACTTTCTAGCACTCACAAAGGACCGGTGGGGGAAATAGCATGCGGTATAGACCGGAATTGCACCGCATTCTTGTTCAAATTGCATGCGATTCTTTGCAGAGCAATTTGTGACTCGTTTGCGGTTTGTTCTAACTTGCTGTCCATGATGAAATAGCAGATGTGATATCGCACGTGTTCAGAATAGCACCAGTTACACAGCTTCTGATGTACACAGGACGATGTTTTTTGGCACACTGACTTATGAAGGTCAGTGGCCCCTGTGACTGTGCATGCAGCCTTGTGCTGCCATCTGTTGGCATGTTACAGAACTAGTCTTGAAACTTTTTGATACCATATTGTAAATAATTATAAAAAATCCATAATATTTGAAGCAAATAACAAACATCAAAGCTCAGTCAAGACTCAAGCAGAACGTAGCAGTCCATTAAAGTCCTGAATCACACTAGCCACCCACAATAGTGGGTGACAATACCCCCAGCAAAGGATAGACACAACTAAGGGCAGGGTGGGTGGAACAGCTGGTCTTGATTGAAGATCTGATTGCTGAAAATCAACTCAGGAGGCAGACATTAAAAAGGTAAGTTTCCCTTCAGAGAACATTGACCTATCCTAGAGTGGTGGGCAACAAGCAGATTTGGTTAGACAGCTGCTAGCTTAGAATCTGCCTGGATAAATGGAAACAGAACCTGAAACAGATAAAGGAGAGCCATAAACTGCCCCGTAACAAAAAACCTTAACAGAGAAACAATTATTTAACTTTAACAAGGGGTGCCAGGTAGGGTTGCCACCTCATCCTTTAAACCCAAATACATATAAATTACACAAGTTCTGAGGCTTATTTAATGCAGATAAGGCACCAAGTGAGTTTAGTTACCACCTTAATCAGCCAAAGAACTTATGTAATCAAAAAGGGTTTGGTTTTAAAGGGATGAGGTGTCAACCCGGGTGCCAGGGCTCACAATTCCATGAGGCCACTTTATTATGTTTACGGCCCTGCCATACCTACATTAATTGATATTTGTAATCAACCATTGCAATATACTGTACATTAAATGTTGGAAACTATAAAATTATGAATTAATAGCAATTGTTTGTATTCTATATGACATATTATTTCCAGAATAATGTAATGAATAGATATACATTTTAGTTGGCATTCTCTGCGCTGTATGTGAAACAATCGTAAAGGTTTTCAGGTAGATTGGAACATCTTCAGGGAAGCACTTTGATTTGATTAACTTTGAATAACTAGAAATGTACACCTAAAAATCCAAATTTGAAGTCTTCAAGTTTCAATGTCACATCACAAGAATAAAATGAAGCATGAATTTGTCACCATTTCTGTCACTTCAGGAAGGACGGAGTGAGAAATACTGGTGATATCACAGGGACCAGGTAGAAACTTGATAATTACGTTGTCTTCACCCTTCAATATTATAAAAATCATTCTGTAGAGAGGATTGCAGTTTTATATGCCACACTTACAATTCACCAAGCCATCCCATCACGTATTTAATAAAACTTTAATTGCGCAGACCCCTGTACAGTATCTGCCGGTGTAAAACCCCCGATTGTTCTGCTGTGGAAGCAGGCTGCATTGTATATTATGTACAGGAACATGTATATTATTACTGCAGAATTATTCTACGGAACACTACACAAACAAGCAATCGATGAACAGGAGAATCCAGGGAGACTAAAGCTACATGCCAATTATCCTGCAGCAATCACAAAGGGCTCGTCAAGATTTCTTGACAATGCACTAAATATTTAATTATACCTTATTTTGCCAAAGCTAAGCAATATGGTCCAAGAAGAAACTTAAAAAATGTTATTTCTGAGATTTATATACCACTGTGCATCTTCACTTACCCATGTTTGACAGGAGCTGTTCTCTTCCCTGGTGACGTGTGTGACATGAAAACTACAACCCAAGAGCATTTTGTAGAAAAAAAGATGAAGAGAGTAGAGCCAGTGAAAGCTTCACATGATCACCTGACCATGGAAGGTAAAGGACACAACCAAGAGTTTCAAGTACGACCTTAAAATTATATTTAACCCTTCCTTTTAAGATTTTTTTGCAGCCGATTTAATTATTTACTGAATATGCAGCTTCTTTATCTTTTATTCTTTATCAGTTTAAGCTAATACCATGGTCACTGCCCCAGGTTTCCTCTTTCAGGGTGACTCCTTTCTTTTACAATGTCTAATGTAGCCACCCCTGCATGCCGGAACTACAACTGTCTTCCCACACTGTGCGCATCTATAGAAACACACAGACCTATAGTCTAGGATGGCCTGATACTCACCTGCTCCTCCCTCTTTCCTCCTTCCCTTCTCTAAGCGCACAGACTGACTCAAGGCTGCACTGTCCACTGCTGATTCTTTCCTGTGAAGACCAGGCGTTCAGGGAAGCATCACTGAGCGAACAGGAGCCAGCAGCACTGAAAGTTGTAAACTGCCAGGATAAGAATTTCTCCTCTCTCAACATTGCAAATTTGTTTTCTTTCTGGGAGCAGGTCTCGTGCATGCACAGTGGGGAGCCAGCTGTGAAACAGCAAGAAGTCACAGCTAGCTTCCTACAAGCAAGATGGCGGTGCTGGGGTTCCACAAAGACCGGTGAAGAACCGGCCTGGGTGATGACAGTGCTGGACTCCTGGACTGATAAGTGTCTGTTAAAGTAAGCAGCTACAGTATATGCAGCTGCTGACTTTAATTTTTTGTGTAAGTGATTGTAAATGCTGATGGGTTAATACTACTTTAAGAACCGCATTAAAGTAGACATACAGATACACAATCATTAAGTGCGATCCCATGCAATGCGATTTGGCAGCCCATTCATTTGAATTTTCTGAAGAAGGAGGCCACGCCTCCGAAACATGTTGTCTTGGGAACAGTTATAGCCAGCGTCAGAGTCAGTACACACGTTGAGAGATCCGCCCCCCGTTGCGAGTGACGTCATCCAGAGCCGGCAGGTCCGTGCGTGTGAGGCGTGGAGAGAGAGTGTACCTGCAGCCAGCAAGCGAACCGAGTACTTAACCATCCGTACTGCTAGCTACTGCAGGGAGCCTAAAATCGGGGAAGGAGGCAACAGTGGAGGCTGTAAATACCAATGCTACTACTCAACGGATGTTTGTGAGTGACATACCTGGCTTTTTTAACCTTTTACTGAGTTAAATAAACTTTAATGCACTAGGGCTGGTGTGCGCTCTGTTTCTCTGTGCATTCATTTGAATGAGCTGCAACTTGCACTAGACTGTACACACCAAATTGCATGGTAGTTTTTGGCTAGAGTAGAGAGGGATTAGAACACCTGTCAGTTTTGTATTGCTGTCTGTGTCTCCGTTAAATTAAAAGAATCTACCATCTCTACTTTTCCAGTTGACCATTTTAATCCAAAGTTTTTTTGCCCATTTGGTTAAAATAGTTACATTGATACAACCATTTAAAAATGTGTCCAGCCTTTGTGGCTACCATTCTACTTTTGCATGTCAGTGCCGATTGCTTCTAGTCATATAAAATCTACGAAAACCTGGATTCTCTTTCATCCTCCCAATGTGAATCAGTTGTGCTTGTCCCCATTAGTCACTAGATTTAGCAGGCATATGATCTGTAGGACCAGGAACTTATGTAATAGGGATGTTGAAAATGTCATTATACATAACTACCTTCATTTCTCTGCTGACAATACCAAAGTATTAGTATTGTGATTTTTGGGGTTTTGTAAGGATAACTCGTGTACATGCTGTATTTATGATCCATGAAGATCTCAGCAGGAATAACATTTTTACTACAGTTGAGTATATTTGCACTTAATTGCAATACATGCTCATTCAAATGTTTATCACTCTAAATAATTTTTTAACAACTTAAGGACCGAGCCTTTTTTTGAGATCTGTTGTTTACAAGTTTAAATTAAAAAAAAATTTTGATAGAAAATTACATAGAACCCTCAAACATTATATATATTTTTTCAGACACCCTAGAGAATAAAACGGCTGTCGCTGCAATACTTTGTGTCACACTGTATTTGCGCAACAGTCTTACAAGCGCAATTTTTTGGGAGAAAAAAAAAACATTTTTTGAATTAAAAAATAAAACAGCAGTAAAGTTAGCCCAATTTTTTATTTTTTTAAAAAAAATAATGTTATGCTGAGTAAATTGATACCCAACATGTCATGCTTCAAAATTGCGCCCATGCGTGGAATGGAGACAAACTTTGACCCTTAAGAATTTCCATAAGCAAAGTAAAAAAATGTCTACAGGTTACCGGTTTTGAGTTACAGAGGAGATTGTTTGCTATAATTATTGCTGTCACTCTAACGATAATGGCGATGGCTCACATGTATGGTTTAAACACCATTTTGATATGCAGGAGCAACTTATGTATGCGTTCGCTTCAGTGCACGAGCTTGGCGTTACAGGGCGATCGAAAAAATTTTTTTTTATATATTTAACTTTTTTATTTTTACACTGTCCATTTAAAAAAAAAAAGTTTGGGTCACTTTTATTCCTATTACAAGGAATGTAAATCTGAAAACACTTTTATATGAAAGCAGACCGCCTGCTGTTAAAAAAGATACAGGGTCTATGGCAGCTATCTCCTGCCATAACCCTGGTATTTGACATCAAACAGCGGCTGTATAATGATACATTATACGGCGGGTGGTCCGCAAGTGGTTAAATGAGCTCTCCACTTGTTCACATGCCCTCCTGAATAAAACATGCTTTTTAATGCAAAATCTTACTACAAAGTACTATATTTATAGAGAATTAACAATTTCCTGAAGAAGGTTATTGGTTGAACTAGATGGACTTTTTTCAACCAGACGAACTATGTAAGAAGGACATTCCTTGTAATAGAAAAAAATCATGACAGGTCCTTTTTTAACATGAGATTTTGAGGTCAAAAAGACCTCAGAGCTCAGTTACAATTTTTTTCCCCTTTAAGATCATTGGGCGGAAGTGACATTTGACGTCACTTTCATCATCCAATGGTATAGAGCCAAGTGAGGGTCATCTTTCCCTCACTTGACTCCATGTCTCTCAGAAGAAAAAACCCAATTGTCTCCGCCGCTACCGACAGCTCCCGTAAGCAGCAGAGACCTGTGGAATCTGCTGCAGAGACCACTTTTATCTGAAAGCGGACCGCCTGCTGTTTAAAAAGATACTGGGTTTATGGCAGCTGTCTGCTGCCATAACCCTGGTATTTGATATCAAACAGCGGCCGTATAATGATACATGAATGGCCCGCAAGTGGTTAAACGAGCTCTCCACTTGTTCACATGCGCTCCTGAATAAAATATGCTTTTTAAAGCAAAATCTTACTGCAAAGTACTATATTTATAGAGAATTAACAATTTCCTGAAGAAGGTTATTGGTTGAACTCGTGTCATTTTTCAATCAGACTAACTATGTAAGAAGGACAGCTATTTTAAGTGCATTGCCAATAAAAGAAAAGTCTCTCAATAGCAGCTGCTCTGTCTTTTAGGATTTAATAAGAGAGTTTATAGAGCCATGTAGAAATTTGACCAGCATTGATGAAGACCCTGCCGTGTTCCACAAATATAGCTTAATGATCAGCCAGTGGCAGGAGTAACATTCTAATGCTACATCTTGGTATTTATCTAAATTCCTCTTCATATCTTTAATTGCAAAAAAAATTGTAAATCCCCTGGGCCTCCCTTTGAGGTAACATGGAAGGTTCTTCCTCAACCTACAGCCATCTAGTAAACAGCAGGACATATTCAGTTAGCTTGCTGGTAAAATCTGCTTTTGCAAGTCTGTGTCACAAAAAAACAAAAAACAAAGGTGACCACTCTTCATTACTACAGCGTTTATTACTGAATGGGCAGGGTACTTTCAGCTTTTAGTATTGTTTTATTAGTTCCAGTAATTGTTTTTACTTCCAGGAGAGCATTACATGAAGACAACACATCAATCTACTTACCATCCTCTGCCATTGGAAAAGATTAAAGAACCCAAGGAACCGTTGCCAAAACGTATCATCAAGCGACCACCATTAGAGGCTGTGACTAAGTACCAGAGTGACTTCTCCAACTATTATCCCATGGAACCAAGCAAGCTGGCACACCCACCCACCAATAACCTGACAGTAAACCCATTTTATAGGTTAGAAACTGGATGTGTGAAGATATACAGTATGTATAGATGCATATATGCACTTTAGGTCCAAGCTATGTTCAATGCTTGGGCACCAGGCCAGTTTAATAGGACCATGAATATGTGTCAGTCTACACAGGCATTTGGGTTATGCTGCTGCTTGTAAAGAATTTTAGCAATAATCGGAAAGCAGCTTTTTAACTGGATCTTTTGCAGTGATATACTCTCTGCAGATAATATAGAAATTATGTTTCCAGGTACACAGAGTGTGCATAATTATTGAATAAAGCACCTTGATTATCTTAAAGTTCCATTAAGCCATAAAATATTAGTACCATGCGACCTACCAGCACCCACCCCTTTTCCTCCTCCATATAGCAATTCTTAAATGCGTATTTAATACAGGAGAGGTTTACTTACTTATCAGCAGCCAGTGCTCTCCTCTGCTCCCAAAATATGAAATGCCTTCGGTGTCTTCACATACAGTGCAGGAATGAAGGCCCTTCCCCTAGATTAAGGAAGCATTTCAACATTGCTCTTCAAGGGGGTACATACTATTTGTTTTTAACCCTGACCGGAGTTCAGCTTTAAAATAAACATTTACCAAAAAGAGCCAAACGACTGACTTACTATTCTCTGCATTGAAGTGAGAGATACATACAGTAAATATACCATTTGAGGGGGAAAAAGGGAGGATAACATGAGCATGCACAACAATTATCTGTAAACTATCTTCTTCTTTGTCCATGATCATTAGCACTGACTTTAAGACGGTTCAAAAGGAAGCTTTTCCTGGCTGGAACCCTGTTCTGCACCCTAGGCCTGAGCCAGCGCAGCTGAAAGAGGAATTGACAGCCATGGATAAGGAGAGAGGAGGACAAGTAGAGGGGAATACAGTCACAAAGGTAAAAAAAAAAATCTCTCCAACATGGGTTTTGGAGTTTGTGTTTCACACTTATCCACACATTTATCTTTATCTTCAATATCTAGTAGATTATTTTATTTTAGCCTTAGCCAATTCATGTCGAGGTTCTCTTCTGCAAATTCGTACCATGCTAGTCTTGTAATGGACCAATTTAAGAAAGGTATAATTTCTAGCCAATCACTTGTGAGTATAATGAAACAATGTGATTACCAAATTAAGATCTTTCTTGGTAACCGTCACAAGTCTGGTGGCCGAATAAAATTTGATGCTGTAGCTTTACCACCAGTAGCGCCACCAATATAGTTATAATAAACTTTTATAAGAAAAGTATTTCAAAGAAAACACCAAATTATTGTACGCATATATCAAGGAGGCCAAAATGCAAGTCATTCCACATCATTCATTCACAGTCCTCTGTGAATGGGAAACTCCTGATAGTCTTTGCAGCTATTGAAGTAGTTTATTGTTTACAAAGGTTTTTATTGGAAGATTCATTGACATACGTGTAGTGGTAAGCAAATAAAACATATACAGACTTCACAGGTAAATGCAAATGTAGTTTTAATGCAGAAATATTGTCTTTAACACCAAACTCAGAAGTGGGATCAGAATGGAACGTCCCAGCGCTCCCATTTCCCAAAGTTTAATTGTCTCCATCCGGGCCAAAACCTTTGACCAGGTGGAAATGCCAATTCAAAGCAGTCACCCAATGAATGGCTACAAAAAGTGTGTATCAGTGTCTGACATGGAACGGGAACGTCTGGGATGGTGGTACAAAAAAAAATGCATATCTGTACTGTAAATGTAAGCAGGTTACCAGCTATCCTGGATGCCCTTGCGGCTGTCTGTTGTCAAATTGGTTTACGGTGTTTGCAGCTCCAAAAAATGTGGAGGAAAGAACCTGATTCAGGGCAGCCGTGAAAGCAAAGGGGAGATATAGCTGGGAACAGGGTGTGAAGCTTAGTAGGTGTCAAATACCATCTGGTATGTAATTTAATTGCAGTTTCACGAGTAGATATAGATCTCGTGTTTTTATACATGTCTTCCAACATCTCTTCCCACTCTGGGGGTGAGAATGTGAGATTAGTCTCCATCTCCCAGCTGGTCATTGGGCTAGTTTTTTGGTCCAGAGATGCTTCATTAAGAATCTTGTATATGCGTGAGATTACTCCTCTATCTCTGGAAGAGTGTTTGCAGATAAGTTCAAATTGAGTGTTCTGAGTGCGGGACGATAGTGTAACTTTACTAAGATAAAAGTGCCGTATTTGGAGATATTGATAGTGTTCAGAGGAAGGTATTTGGTGTTCGGTTTGGAGTTGGGCGAACGATTTAAAGTGCGTGCCAACTTTGAAAGCTGCAAAGGTGGTTAGGCCTTTAGAGCTCTATCTGACCACACTGTCCCTATGTTGAAAAACTGGGGGAAAGTCGGGATCGTCTATGAAGGAGTAAAGGGGAGCAAGTGGGGAGGCTAATTGCCGTGGTAGAGGGACCACAGATGAAGAGATTGGCCCATGATATTGTTAAGGGGAACTATATTACACACTCTTATGGATCTAGATCACAACAAACCAGGAAGGTGATAGGGGAACACCGAGTGCAGGGGCGTACTAAGTGGGGGGGCGGGGGGCGTGCCGCCCCGGGTGCCACACACTGGGGGGGTGTCAGGCCAGCGCCCCCCCCTCCCCTCTCCGCAACTGAAGTGTCAGACAGCGCCGTGAGGAGCCCGAGGCACTGGCAGTGGGCGGCATTGCAGGGGGGGGGGTGCGAGCAGCACCCGAGTGGAGTGACATCTGCCGGCTCAGTGATCCGGGACCCGGCTCCCCTTCTCTCTGTGGTCGCGTCGCGCGGCAGTTCTGATCAGTCTCGGGCAGCGGCTGTCGCTCACAGCCGAGCAGAGTGAAGCCGCCTCCCCCTCCTCTATGCACAGCACTGTGTAGACGAGGAGGGGGAGGCGGCTTCACTCTGCTCGGCTGTGAGTGACAGCCGCTGCCCGAGACTGATCAGAACGGCGCGATGTGAGTCACGTGACTACAGAGAGAAGGGGATTATTGCGCCGGGTTCCGGATCACTGAGCCGACAGGTGACACTTCACTCGGGTGCTGCTCGCACCTCCCCCCTGCAATGCCGCTGCCTTGGGCTCCAGGTACACTAGGGGTTCTTTACTGTGGTGGGTCCTGCACTGTAGGGGGGTCCTGCACTGTAGGGGGTCCTGCACTGTAGGGGGGTCCTGCACTGTAGGGGGTCTGCAGGGGGGGTCCTGCACTGTAGGGGGGTCCTGCACTGTAGGGGGGTTCTTTACTGTGGTGGGTCCTGCACTGTAGGGGGGGTCCTGCACTGTAGGGGGTCCTGCACTGTAGGGGGTCCTGCACTGTAGAAGGGGTCCTGCACTGTAGGGGAGGTCCTGCACTGTAGGGGGGTCCTGCACTGTAGAAGGGGTCCTGCACTGTAGAAGGGGTCATGCACTATAGGGGTCGTGCACTGTAGAAGGGGTCCTGCACTGTATAAGGGGTCCTGCACTGTAGGGGGGTCCTGCACTGTAGGGGGTCTGCACTGTAGAAGGGGTCCTGCACTGTAGGGGGGTCCTGCACTGTAGAAGGGGTCCTGCACTGTAGGGGAGGTCCTGCACTGTAGAAGGGGTCCTGCACTGTAGAAGGGGTCCTGCACTGTAGGGGGGTCTGCACTGTAGGGGGGTCTGCACTGTAGGGGGGTCTGCACTGTAGAAGGGGTCCTGCACTGTAGAAGGGTTCCTGCACTGTAGGGGGTCCTGCACTGTAGAAGGGGTCCTGCACTGTAGAAGGGGTCCTGCACTGTAGGGGGGGTCTGTACTGTAGGGGAAGATTCTGCACTGTAGGGGGGTCTGTACTGTAGGTGAGGATTCTGTACTGTAGGGGAGTCTGTACTGTAGGGGGGTCTGCGCTGTAGGGGGGTGGGTCTGTACTGTAGGAGGGTCTGCACTGTAGGGGGGGGGGGTCTGCGCTATAGGGTGGAGGGGTCTGTACTGTAGGAGGGTCTGCACTGTAGGGGAGGATTCTGTACTGTAGGGGGGTCTACACTGTAGATGGGGGTCTGTATGGTAGGGAGGGGGGTCTGCACTGTAGGGGATCTGTGTAACATGCAGAGGGTCCAGAGCTGTGAGGGGCTGTGTAATGTAAAGGGGTGCAGAGGTGCAGGGTGCTGTGTAATGTAAAGGGGTCCAGAGGTACAAGGGCTGTGTAATGTAAAGGGGTCCAGAGGTTCAGGGTGCTGTGTAATGTAAAGGGATCCATGGGTACAAGGGCTGTGTAATGTAAAGGGGTCATGAGGTTCAGGGTGCTATGTTATGTAAAGGGGTCCAGTGGTACAAGAGCTGTGTAATGTAAAGGGGTCCAGAGGTGCAGGCTGCTGTGTAATGTAAAGGGGTCCAGAGGTGCAGGGTGCTGTGTAATGTAAAGGGGTCCAGAGGTGCAGGGTGCTGTGTAATTTAAAGGGGTCCAGAGGTGCAGTTGTGGAGAGGGGGGGTACACAGTAGTGACAAAAAGATATTGAAGGATGCAGAGGTATGCAGGGGACACGGTGGGTGTTTTTACATTTTATGGTGGGGGGGGGGGTGCCAGATATAGGATCCGCCCCGGGTGCCAAATGCTCTAGGTACGCCCCTGACCGAGTGCGTTTCAAAACGTAACCATGAAATATAAGCTACTAGGCCATGCCATTGGGCGGTTTGGGTGAGTCTGGCTGCTAAATAATAACGCCATAAATCTGGGAGGCCCAAACCTCCGAGAGGTTGGGGTCTGTACAGCAAAGATTTATTAAATCTCAGGTGTTTGGCATGCCATACAAATTTATTAATGTCCCTTTGAATGGAATCTATATAGGACTTATATACATCTATATAGGAGATGTAGATTGGAAAGAAAAATAGTATTTTGGATAAAATCATCATTTTGATGGCTGTTATTCTACCCAAAAAGGAGATTCGGTATGTAGACCAGGTTTTTAAAATGGTTTTTATATGGGCAACTATTGGGCTATAATTGTTGCAGAAAAAATCTTGGAAAGTGGGTGTGAGTGCACCAGGAGAAATCAAAGTGTTGTTGCAGGGAATTTGCTAAATTGTTAGATATGTTGATTGGCATAGCGGTGCACTTATATTCACCCCAGACCCGAAAATGATTGGAAAGAGTCTAGAAGAGACATTCAATTTGGCAGTGCAATTAGGGGGTTTGTCAGGAACAGGAGAACATCATCTGCATAAAGGCTAAGTTTGAATTCTTTGGGTCCCTTAATATAACCCCAGACAGCCCTGTCTCATGCCTCTATAAAGTGAAAGGAATTGGGAATAATTGCCCGGTAACCTGATACTTATTTGGGGGTCTTGATATAGGGTGTGAAAACCTTCTATGAAAGCTCCTGTAATACCAAATCTATGTAGTAGGTGATCAAGGTATGACCAGCTTACATTATCAAATGCTTTTTGTATGTCAAGGCTGAGGAGTAGTACCTGCGCAGAGTTTATGGTGGCTTGGATAATTTTCATAACCAACCTAATACTATTGGTAATTTGTTTCCCCAGTATGAAGCCAGTTTGGTTTGGGGAAATAAGTGTGGTTATCACCGAGGCCAGTCTGTCTGCCAGCAACCTGCCAAATATTTTTAAGTCATTATTGATGACTGAGATGGGTCGAAAGTTTTGGGGGGTGGAATGATCCTTGTGAGGTTTCAGGGTAAGGGACATATTGGCCAAAAGCATCTCTGATGGAAAGTGTTGGCCTTCCAAAATGTGGTTATAGAGAGTGACTAGTTTTGGGGTCAGTGTGGAGGAGAATTTTTTATAGTAAGTGGTGGTATTGCCATCTGGGCCAGGGGCTGTGGATGATTTAACGGACTTAACCCTTTGAGGACCATAAGATTACCGACAATTTTTTTAAATATTTTTTTTTAAGTTCGTACACTTCAGTTGCTGTAACTAAGCCATTTCATGAAATAACTGGCAAAAAGTTAGATCCATTTGTTAAGAACTAATATTTTGACTCAAACCAAAAAAAAGTATTTTAAGTTCTTAATCAGATGATACAGGCAATTAAAAACATGGGACAAATACGTCCCAAAGGGTTAATGTCTGCAATTTTTTGACTAGTGCACAGAACGTTCAAGGTTTCCAGTTGCTGGGCAGACAGAGTGGGTAATGTTAATTTGGAAAACCTAGCTTGAGAGGCCGGGTCGGCAGCCATCACTGGTTTTGAAAATAGTTTTTGGTAGTAGTTGATAAAAATACCAAGAATGTCATTGGGGTGAGATACCAAAGAGCCAGAAGAGTTACGCAGTTTATATACATGAGGTGGTTTAACCATATGGTTACTAAACAGCAAGAATTTAGCCTTGGACCATCTCAAAGCCCTTTCCGTATCTTCTGAAAGTAATGCGTCTAATGCGCATTTTTTAGAATTGATTTGTTTGAAGAGGTTGGGGTGGGTGATTGGTTATAGCGGTAGTACAAACAATCCAGTGTCTTTGTAAGGGAACGTAGATCTGCCAGTTTAGTTCTATTCTTTTTAGATGCTAGGTAAATAAGGTGACCCTGCATGACCGCCTTATGGGCTGTCCACAATGTGGTAGAGGATGTGCTTCATGGGCATTGTAAGGCTGACAGTTACAAGCATGACTCCTTCAGGCAGAGGCATAATGGGACTTGTAGTTTCGCAACAGCTGGAGGGCCACCAGTTAGAGCCCCCCTGATCTAGGGTGTCAAAGAAGCGTCAGAAAAGATGACGCCTGGGCCTCATTTGGTGCATGAACAGAGGCTATAGTGGTAGCACGGCCCTGTATCGTGCTTTGGATGATTATAAATATGAGTATAAATATGGCAACTCCACAGGACTTAGCTGTATGAGTGGTGCAATAAAATTGTTTGAAGGCTTTGTCAAAATATTGGGGATGATTACAGACTGAGAACTGGGTCTCTAACAGTAGCAGGATATCAGCTCCCAGACTTTTATAATGGCAAAAAGCCTTTTTGCACTTCTGAGGAAGGTTAAAACCTCGAACATTATGGGATATTATTTTAAGTGCCATAGTAAGCCATCAAAGGAGGGGGGTAGGTGGAAGTGGGTGCGAGAACTCTCATACACAAGGTGTGAAGTCTCAGTGAAGCAGCTAGATTCCAGCATTTATACCCGTCAAGCAGTGTCAAAAATTTTTTATGTTCACCAACAGTATGAAGGAGCATATAGTACATTTGAATTGTGAAATTAAATTTTCTGTAATCATAAGATGTAAACCAATAAAACCAAAAAAATAGAAACCAACATTGAACCAACCAACATTGGTAATTTGAAGGGAGAACCTTCAAACTGACCAAAACATAACATACTTCGGACCAAGGTGTCCGATACCTACCACCAGAACCGAGGTGATCTGTGATGGCGAACCGCTCAGCCATATATCACATGCTGCATTGAACACCATCACGGGTCCGATCAAGGAGTAAGTAGGGGGAACAACTATGTTGGCGAGGAGACTTCTTGTCAGACAGTGAGTGTCTATATGAGGCATTGTATCTTGAAGAAGATGTCAACCGAAAGGTAAATTATAGGGCTGTGGAAATCAAAGATTAGATCCTTAATTCATTTTTTTTTTTAATCAATAGTTTTTATTAAAGTTTAAATTTTTATCAAGACAAATGACAGAAATTATGACTAAATAACATATCAGTTACAGTATTTAGATACATAGATAATAGTATCCAAAAATAATAAAAAATATAATATAAAGAAAACCATATTAATTATCTCAATTATAATAGGGATAATAAAGGTAACGATCGGGAGGTTATTAATACATCCATTGTGGAGACAATACACAAAAGTAATATAAATATTATCTTCATATATTTATATACTGCCAATTCAAGTAATTCAAAGATGATGAACCTAAATATATTCCCGAACACCCCTATGGGTGCTAAACTGTGTTCGGGACAGTACTAGTAACCTGTCATTTAATAGATACAAAACAAAGATTAAAATATTAGAGCGGGGTAAGTAACTCAATTCATTTTTTGATCGATCAAAATTCACCTCTCTGCCGGCTTCCGGGGTCTTCAGGGAGTTTCATCGGAGATCCGGTGATGTCACAGACATCAATGTCACTGGTCTTCTCCCCCCTTCCCCAAGTGCCTCCGTCTGCTAATAAGGGAAGGGGAGGAGTCCGGTGACATCGAAGTTCTGATTGAACGTAACACAAACGGGGGAGGAGCATGACGTCACCCGCTGCTGCCCTACGGAATTAACACGATTGTCGGCTTTACATGCTGTGTTTTTATCATCTTTATGTAAGTAGTTTGTGTTTGAACACAAAAATGTAATCTTATACTTAAGCGGTTTCTTTCTAACCATAACCTGGCATCCTTGCTGAGATCTAAGGAGACGTGAGAGAAGTTTATGGTCCATGTTAACCCTTTTGATACCCGCTTGCATGACCACCTGTTTGCACAGGGGTCCATACCATAAGATGAGAGTGATTAGTTAGACCGGAGGTGGAGGGATTGTCACACTACTGTGGAAAAAAAATTACTTACGTCAGTGCTACAGTTTGAATTTAAAACGTATTTGTGTGAACTATGAAGTCATGGATTGTGGAAACGAACTAGTGTCGAGTGATTGTATATAGTGTATACCACATTTACCACTGACTAATGCAGAGTTGCAATGCAAGGAGATCAGCTAAAAGTAGTTGGATCTGTATGTGCGTTATAATTAAACAAAATTTGTCAATTAATCGTTTTAAAAAAATCGTTTAATCAAACACAAAACTTTTAATCAGTAACAGCCCTAGTAAATTAATCTAGTTATACAATAAAGGTTCTTTTTAGGGCCGTTACCAGACTGGCTATCCACGTGAGGGACAATAATATGGTGTAGTCAGTAAAGGGAAGAATTCCCCCGAGAGGCCCAGTGGGAAGCCACGTCTCGCTGTGTGACCAAAATCTGGCAAAGCCGGCTAAATCGTTATGGAGGAACTTGAAAGGTTGGCGCCACCTTCTCTGATCTTGGCGGGAGGAAGGTGTTGCCCAGAGAGGGTTAGGCTGAGGAGTAGAGGGGTTGCGGGGTACAGCATCTGACTCCGGCAGTCCAAGTTTGTTCAGGAGATATTTGCCTTCCCTGAGGTTATAGACTGTGTATGTGGTGCTATTATGAGGCACTGTGAGTTTGAATGAGAATCCCCAGCTGTATCTTATATGGGCTGCTTGCAACACCATTGTTGCTTCTTTCATTTTGAGTCAATGGTCAAGAGTGGACTGGGATAGATCCGGGCAGATCTGGATTTTGACCCCATCCAACTCAATTTGGTTGGTATTCCAGGATTTCTTCTTTTGTGAGGAAATCCTTAATGCAGAGTATCACATCGTGGGGGGGGTTTCTGTTGGAAGTTTCGGGCGGAACACTCTGTGCAGCCTGTGGCATGTAAGTGCTTTAGAGGGGGTATCAGGGAGAAGGGAACGAAAAAAGTAGTGAGTGTACAGATTTTATAACAGTGTAAATTTGCTGTCCCCTCACAATAACGCAACACACGGCCATTAACGTCTAAACCGCTGGCAACAAAAGGGAGTACACCCCTAAGTGAAAATGTGCAGATTAGGCCCTAAGTATCAATATTTTGTGTGGCCACCATTATTTTCCAGCACTGCCTTAACCCTCTGGGCATGGAGTTCACCAGAGCTTCACAGGTTGCCACTGGAGTCCTCTTCGACCCCTCTATGACAACATCACAGAGCTGGCGGATGTTAGAGACCTTGCGCTCCCCCACCTTTTGTTTGAGGATGCCCCACAGATGTTCAATAGGGTTTAGGTCTGGAGACATGCTGGGCCAGTCCATCACCTTTGCCCTCAGCTTCTTTAGCTGGTTATATGTATGTATGTATCTATGTATGTGTGTGTGTACATATTTATATGATTGGTTATATTTTTTAAGGCTGAATTCACACTGCAGCGTAAACCTGATGGATCCATCAACTGCTCCGGAAGGTCTCCATTGCCAGATGTGGCAGGGGGCAGTGTGGTGCATGATTCGGCACATCACACATATCCCTTTTTTTGTTTTGTATGATCTTAATTTGAAGCATACAAAACGTATCCTTCAATCACAGTATTGTACAGCAGTAGGATGCGCTGAGTTGCTGTACACTGGCGTGCATTCAGCACGGTGCTCTGTGATAAAATGCAGAATGTCTGGATTTTACTGCAGCACACTGCAGTGCAGTGCTAGGATGCATTGAAGTGTGAATGGGACACAGAAAACAATTGCAGTGACAGATGTGTTACCATTTGGTAAAACGTCTGTCTCAACATACAGTGTGAATTCACCCTTAAGCTGAACTCTTGGCATAAACTAATTACATTGTGGGAATACACATATACCAGACAGCATAACTAGGTCTAGGACCTTCACTACAGCATCAGCATAGCTTAGTAAAGAACGTGTCACCTGCCTGATGATTGCACATGAAGGAGCAAAAGCACAAGTCATCATTACTCTATATACACAGCACATGTGTAAGGTTGAAGGTTGATTGACTCTTGGTCATGGATGGTCTTCCCTCTACCTGAGTTTTGCTGTGCAGAGGATTACAGGCTTCCTATATAAAGACAAATTCAGATACTTAGGCTACAATCACATGGGTATTTTGGCACAGTGTGAATGGCAGCGACAGGAATCTGCAGATTCCTGCTCCGGTTTGTGACACCTGTGAGCGGCTGCTGAGCCTGTACACTTCAATGACAGGTTGTGGTGTATTTTCATACAGCAAGGGATTTCCTCTGGGGATCACTGCTGGATGAAGGTTTGTTAATCGAGCCAAATGATATGTAAACAAATGGAGAGGAAAAAATTAACACTAAAATAAAAGGTTAATTTAATGTAAGAACCATGCTTTGGTCCCCACATAATAATAAAAAAAAGGAGATGACTACCTCAAGTCTTGCCTGCATCTATTCCACTTAGATTTTTTTTTTATCATTTTCAAAGCTCGCTTTCCTGCCTCCAGAGCCGCAATCCAGGGAGCCGGTGAGACGTCCACGGTCAGTACTTCGGCCTCTTAACGGAAAATTTGATGGCACTACTCACAGCAGAAGTGTGTTCAAAGATTGGGGTGTTCAGCCACGACAACGATATGGAGATCCCATGGATGGTGTTTCACTAAGACCTCTGGTATAGTAAAAACTGTTACATGTAAAAATAAGAATACAGCCAATCAATTAATAAGATGTAAACCTTAGATTTCCTGATTTAGCTTTTATCTATGGCTGAGTGTATTTTTACTTTTATTTTAATATATATATTTTATCATCAGAAACATATAAAGGGGAACACCTGTTGTAACTGTCTAAGAAAGGATTTTCCTTGCTTTGAAATTATTTTCTCCAAATTTCTTGTTGCTTCTAAAAAAATATATATACTTTAAAATAAATGTATTATAAGGGAATGCCTAAGCCCAGATCCAGGATATTAGCATTGGTCCCACATTTAATAATAATACAATTATTTAATTTTTTTTTTTTAAATGATCATAACATTCAAAAAAATGTAATAAAACTTGAAAGCACAACACTCTCCCATACACGCACACACATACATCTATACATACATAAATGCATGTATTGGGTGCAGCTACGAAAAACAACTGCACACTTGTATATCGCCACACATGCATGAAACGGGAAATAATTATTGAACTATTATTCACCCTTAATTCAAAGTTCAAAACTAAGTTCAAAATTAAAGTTCAAAACTTTATTACTGGGGGGGGTTGATCTGCATTTTTATCACCCCCAACCACTCCCTCTTAATGTACAAAAGCAGTGGTGTACATAGTACATATGCTGCAGCCCCAATGCTTTGCCATGCGGAGGGGAAAGAATTATCCCCTTCCCCATCATGTTTGGTGGGAGGTTTTTAGGCGTTAAAACAAATAAATAAATAAATAACAGGGAAGTCCGGAATATTTGGAGAATTTTTTTGGTATAGAAAGTTTATTTTCCCCTTGTATGCAAACGGAGAAATTGTAACTTGTTGGTGATACTAAGACTCTGACTGAAAATTACTGACATGGAATTTTCAGATCTTCCTAGTCTATTACCCTTCTCTATGATGCTCCCAAGTGGTCCTGCATGCCTCTCCACAATAGAAATGGGCGCCGTCAATAAATCCGTTTCGATTCGTATTAAAATTAATTTGTACTTCGTATTTCGTGTCCGAAATTCCGTTTCGTTTCGTACGAAATACGAATTGTCGTTAGGTTCGTTAACGTGTACGAACGTTCTTTACGATGAATTTAAAGGCAAAAATATACCTCAATATGACAGTCGATGCTGATGGAAGTTTGGTTTTTATCGAAATACGAATTTCCGTTGAAGAATTTCCTATCCGAAATACGAAGTTTCATTAGATGAGAAAGAGTGAAGCGGATTGGTTGTCTGCCATTGTAGTGTCATATTTTGCTCCCCATCATAGAATGCTCCGGAAGTGACGTTGCGGCCAGAAATTTTGCATTGCGCATGCGCGATGCATTCCAAATGCTTGCACCATGTGTTCCAGAGGATTTCCGACTATGTAGTTCAGTGAAACCGTCAGATAATGTCACGGGAGTGAGGGGAGGTAATCGTGACATTAACTTTAGACAGAGCAGAGAGCGGCGGAGAGAGAGCGGGTAACTGTGGCTCAGGGAGGGGATTACCTCCCCTCACTTCTCTGACATTATCTGACGGTTTCACTGGTCTGCATTGTCGCAAATCATTTGGAACGCATGGCGCAAGTGTTTGGAGCGCATCGCGAATGCGCAGTGCTAAATTTCTGGCCGCAACGTCACTTCCGGAGCATTCTATGATGGGGAGAAAAATATGACACTACACCATGCACCGCTGGTCCAGTTTGCGTCTGCTCCTCCTGGGGCTGCTTATTATGAGGGGCTCCCACCATCCCTGTGCTGACATAAGCATAATGACGACAACTGATCCGAAATTCGTAAACAAAAGTTCGTATTGCGTACAGAATTCGGACGCACAGCAATTCGTATTTCGGATCCTCCCAAACGTACGAATTTTGGGAAATTCGTACGAATTTGGGAAATTCATACGAATTTGAGATTCGTACGAAATGAATCGTACATGTCTACTCCACAATGGTTGATGATTGTAACTTTGAATCTTTAAAATGAACAGTCTATACATACAGAGTTTATTGTAACAGAATCCCCTGAAGAAGCCGCAAACGGCGAAACATGTAGAGTTACAATTTTACTTCTGTTGATATTTGTTACTGATTTAGTGTGGATTTTTATCACTTATGAAATGTTTCTAAATATTTTTGTCCATGTTTGAAAAGTCCCAATTATCCCTTCCTATGTTATCTCTCTAAAAAATGATCCACTATTGATTGCTTTTCAGAGTGCAAGTGCCCTAAGTCAACAATTTTGTAACCACTTGGTGTCCGCACTATAGCCAAATGGCAGCTACAGCGTGGACCAAAATTTCCGGGAGGCTGTCATATGTCACAGCCTCCCCTTTGCATGCTCCCCGCTCACCCCCTGCAGGGCACGCGTGGTGCTCTCTGTGATCACGGAGTCACAGAGACTCGGTTGATGACAGATCTGAGTAAGGGGGCGGTCCCAGCCCCTTACCACGTGATCAGCTGTCAGCCAATGACAGTTGATCACATGTGTAAACAAAAGCTTGGTAATCGTATTTTTTTTCTCCTCACACTGACAGCGTGAGGAGAAGAAAAATCCGATCACCGGCTTATGTGCAAGGGACATCAGTCCCAAAGAGGAATGAGGCACAGCTGCCTCATCTGTGCCAATCAGTTCCCCCTGCCAGTGCCACCTATCAATGCCCATGAGTGCCACCTATCAATGCCCACCAATGATGCCAATCAGTGCCACTTAGCAGTGCTGCCCATCAGTGTAACCTACCAGTGCTGATCAGTGCCCATTATTGCCACCCATCAGTGCCCATCACTGCCACCTATTAGTGCCACTTCTCAGTGCCACCTATCAATGCCCTTAAGTAACCTCTCAGTGTCACCTCTCAGTGCACACTAGTGCCGCCTTATTGGTGCCCATTCATGACAGATGTACTTTTAAAATGAAATTCCCATGTAAGACAACATACTAATCTGCTAAAATTCACAGGTAAAGCTTGACAGTGAAACTACAACTGGCGCTACATTCATACCTAAAAAGGGTGAGCTGGTGAAGAATTGCAAACCTGCAAAGGATAACCTGGAGCTGACTGGAGACAGGGACTTCTGCACTGTGCACAAGGAGACCTACAGGTATTATAACAGAATTCATTAGTTTCATAGGTATTGCCTTCTATTATTTCCAGGCCAGACATTATCAGTACCAAAATGGACTGTTCTATTCTAAGCAGGATACACCAACATAGCACTAATCACTTGTGCTCCACCATGACAAACTGCCTGAAATGCCCAGTGTTCAGCTAGGCTAGAGCTACACAGGAGATCGTTAGTTGTGCCAAAATAGCTATCAATCACCTAGATGGGCAAGGCGGCAAGTGACAGTGAGTATGGGCTGGTGGTGACACTGCAGACATGTTGGAAATTTTAAATGTTTTTGGCACAGTGTTATTTTCTGGTACTAAATGAAGATCTCTCTATGTAAAAAAGAGAAGATCCTGGACTGTACTCCCTACAATATAAATGCAATCTCTATGAATCAGTGGCAAGATCCTTTAAGAACCAGGAGCTCTCAGTCCCCTTTAGTGAAATAGAACAAAGTTGCAAACTGTATGCAGAAGTGTCTTGTTTCCTCTGTAGAACTTCATTGAGTTCTGACGCTTGCAGATACTACCAGCCCACCCGGCTGCCTTGACCACCGGCCCGCCTGGCTGCTTGACCATCACCCCACCAAGCAACTCCCAAGAACTCCCCAGGATAAGGAATCAGGACTCAGCACAACACTGTCTTTGGAAAGTTTGCTAAGTCTGGCAGTCTTTCCCCTTGTATGCCCCTGGGTGTGCTGAGGTACTCACACTGTCCTTTGCTCCCCACTGCTCTGGGCAAGACTCCTGTTCAGGCCTCCAACTGATTAGATCTTCTCATGGCAGCCTGGATGTCCAAAGGTACTGGAGATTCCTCTCTTAGGAGTTCTCTCCTTCCTTTCCTCAGCTCCTGCATGATGACAGAGTCCCCAGACCCAGGGTTCCCTCCCAGGCCACATGACAGCAACCTCAGCACTCAATCTTCCACCTGATTCTCCTGCTGTTTAGGCTCCACCATATTTATGGGCTGGTTCAGCCACCCTGCCAAGCCTGGGGATTGGTCCAAATTCCCATCCACATTGAGACCCAGCCTCTTGACCTCCACCCACTAGCTTCTAGAAGTTTCCAGCAACCTCCAGAACCAGGGGGAGGCAATAGAGGACTGGTCTGCAGAGCCTTCCAGCCTGACCTGAATCTGAACCCTGACCCAATTAACAGACTCATACAACTACCATGAGTCACATTTACCTACACTAGGTGCATACTAGAGGGTGCTACCCCAGCATGCTGCAGTGTGCGACTCTTATTCACACGGGGAAGCAGGGAACTCTTTAAAGAAGTCTGACCCACTCCCTGCTGAGTCAGAGCCAGTGCTCTCCAATCAGAGGGAGCATCAGTTTTTCTGATTGCTGAGTTAGGCCCCTTTCACACGGGCTTGACCGTGTATGGACTCTGCTTTGCTTAGCTGAGCAGGCAGATGACAGGTCCGTCTTTGCTCACCTGTCCATTTTCATCCGATCCAATTCTCCAGATGGATGGAAAATAGGGTTTCCATCCATCTGGATTTCACGGACAGGATTGGATAGCAGCGGGTGCCAGGGGCATGGAGCATCCGATCAGGTCCTTCCTGAAAAACTGACAGGAGGACCTGATCGGAAAGCCCATGTGAAAGGGGCCTTAAGGAGGACTCTTTGGTTCCTTTTGGCCATCTTCACTATATGCTGACTGTCTATCGTAATTGAATCTTAGCAAGTCAGTCTGGATGGAAAAAGATCGTCCAGTTCATCCAATAGAAGAGAACATTTTTTTAATATATATATATATATATATATATATATAATCCTGTATACAAAATCCTATACCCACAACTTACAATGATATTGTGATTTGGTAATCCTGACACTGTTACCTGATTCCAGTGAAGTTTGAATTTTCATAGGTCCACTTTAACACAGGGACCATTTCCACCCTTATTTTTATGCATTTATATATTTTTTTTCTTAAAGAGTATGTAAATCCAACATTTCATATTCCTTATATGTGCCCGTTGTACTATGTACTTCTATGAAAAAGTTTTCTGTTCTCTTTGTATTGCTTCATTTGTGTGAAATTTGATCACTTACAAAAAGAGGGCTAGAAAGGTATTTATATATATTTTTTATATATCTATGCACAAATGTTTTGCCTTTCATTTCTATTTTAAACGGAATGGGTTTTCTTACAGGGTGAGGGATTACAATCACTTTAAACCATTATAGTTTAACCTCTTCAGGCTCCTATAGACACAGCAAAGTAAAAACGCAAAGCGGGGAGAAGGAATTACCAAGAGATGGTAACCACTTCCCAGCCAGTGTCAATAGTACAGTGACAGTATAGTATTATCACTGATCACTATCACTATCACTAGTGTCGCTGGTGATGTTAGTTAGTCAGTTTCCACTCGCAGTCCCACTATTAAGCCTGGTACACACTAATGCCCTGTACACACGGACGGACATTCCTACGACAAAATCCGTCTGAATTTTTCCAATGGATTTTGGCCCAAACTTGTCTTGCATACACACGGTCGCACAAAGTTGTCGGAAAAAATTATCGTTCAGAACAGGGTGACGTAAACCACATATGATGGGACTATAAAGTGGCAAGTAGCCAATAGCTTTTGTCTTGTAATTTATTCTGAGCATGCATGGTACTTTGTGCGTCGGAATTTTTTTCACACGATCAGAATTTAAATGATCAGATTTTGTTGTCGGAAAATTTTAGATCCAAATCTCAAACTTTGTGTGTTGGAAATTCAGATGGAAAAAGTAAGATGGAGCCCACACACAATCAGAATTTCTGACAACACAGTCCGATTGCACATTTTCCATCGGAAAGTCCGACCGTGTGTACAGGGAATTATAGTTTTTTTTTTATCAACCCAGCGGGTTGAACTAAAAAAACCTGACAGCTCCAGTTGGACTGATGATCCAACATTAGTACAGTGATCTTCCCTGCTGAGCTGTTGTGTTCTGACAGGGGGGGCGCCCGTGGTCGGCACTGTCAACCATGGCTGGAGTCAGCCAGGTGCTGGCCGGATTCTGTCGGGCCAGCTTACATACATATGAGCTGAATGTTGGTCGGTTTTTATTGAACCGGCCGATGTCCCCTGACATTCAGGCCATGTGTACTAGGCATAAGTTTTTGATCACTGTAATAAATAGTATAAAAATAAATAAATACAAATTCCAATATATACAGTTAGGTCCATATATATTTGGACACAGGCACAATTTTAGATTTTTTTCAGGTATGTACCAAAACATATTCAAGCTATAGTTATATAATGGATATGGGCTGAAAGTGCCTACTCTCAGGTTTAATTTGAGGGTATGTACATCCAAATCGGAGGAAGCGTTTAGGAATTACAGCTCTTAAGATCTGTTTAATGGCCAGGTCTGGGCTACGTCTTCATTATTTATTCATCAATTAAGCAGGTAAAAGGTCTGGAGTTGATTCTAAAGGCCCGTACACACGGTCAGACTTTTTGACAACAAACATGCAAATTAGCTGTTTTGGAGCAACATCCGACTGTGTGTACGCTCCATCGGACAAACTTTTTCTGTTTTCATCTGACTTTTGTTGGCTGTGCGAACGGACAAACTTTCTGGCAACAAAAGTCCGATGGAGCAAAGTCCGACCGTGTGTACGCAAAAGCATCGGACTTTTGTACAAGGTACAAACACGCATGCTCAGAACCAATGCAAAAGATCAGACTACAATACAGAAGTTGACCAAAGGTGGCGCTGGAGTCATTGAACTCTTTTGAAGTGTCGTCAGTACGTTGTGACGTCACTACGTTCGTGTTTGTTGTCAAAAAGTCCGATCGTGTGTATGCAATACAAACTTGTGGACTACGCCCTTTGTACAAAAGTCCACGGGAAAGTTTGTACAAAGTCCGATCGTGTGTATGAGGCTTTAGACTTCAAAAATCAAATCCATCAGAGAGAGAGTAGCAACATTAACCACTTCAATACCGGGCACTTAAACACCTTCCTGCCCAGATCAATTATGAGCTTTCAGCGCTGTCGCACTTTGAATGACAATTGCGCGGTCATGCTACACTGTACCCAAATGAAATTTTTATCATTTTTTTCCCACAAATAGAGCTTTTTTTTTGTGGTATTTGATCACCTCTACGGTTTTTATTTTTTGCACTACAAATAAAAAAATACCGAAAATTTTGAAAAAAAATATGTTTTTTTTTGTTTCAGTTTCAAAACTTTGTAAATAAGTATGTTTTCTCCTTCACTGATGGGCTCTGATGGGGCGGCACTGATGGGGCTACACTGATGGGCACTGATAAGGCAGCACTGATGGGCACCAATGATGTGGCACCAATGAGGTGGCATTGATGGACACTGATATGTGGCACTGATAGGTGGCACTGATGGGCACTGATAGGCGGCACTGATGGGTGGCACTGATGGGCGACACGGATGGGCACTGATAGGTGGCACAAATTGGCACTGATAGCTGGCACGGATTGGCATGGATGGGCGGCACAGATGGGCATGGATAGGCGGCACAGATGGGCATGGATGGGCACTGATAGGCGGCACAGGTGGGCACTGATAGGCGGCACAGGTGGGCACTCATAGGCGGCATTGTATTATGTTATACTGTACTAATGGATGCCAATCAGTGCCAAACAATAATGCATGCCAATCAGTGATGTACATTGTGGGCACTGATTGGCATCCATTGTGGCACTGACTGGCATCCCTGGTGGTCTAGGGAGGATTACCTTTTGCTGGGCATCCCTGGTGGTCTGGTGGTGTCCCTGGCGGTCCAGTGTGGGCATCCTCGGGGGGGCTGTGCTGATAATCGATCAGCACAGACCCCCCTGTCAGAGGAGCAGCCGATCGGCTCTCTCCTACTCGTGTCTGACAGACGCGAGTGAGGAAAAGCCGATCACCGGCTCTTCCTATTTACACTGTGATCAGCCATGATTGGACACGACTGATCACGTGGTAAAGAGTCTCTGTCGGAGACTCTTTACTGAGATCATAGTTGCAGGGTGTCAGACGGACACCCCGCAACAACTATCGCCGCGATGTGCGCCCCCGGGGGCACGCAGCGGCTTGAAATCCCGATCACGTCATATGACGTCCGATCAGGATTATGCAACCACTTTGCCACCGTTAATTGCCTATAGGGCGGGCGGCAAGTGGTTAAGAGTGGCCAAATCAACAGTTTGGTACATTCTGAGAAAAGAACGCACTGATGAGCTCAGCAACATAAAAAGGCCTGGACGTCCATGGAAGACAACAGTGGTGGATGATTGCAAGAGCCTCTCAATGGTAAAGAAAAACCCATTCATAGCATCCAGACAAGTGAAGGACACTCTCCAGGAAGTGGGGGTATCATTGTCAAAGTCTACAATCAAGAGAAGACTTCACAAGAGCAAATAAAGAGGGTTCACCACAAGGTGCAAACCATTCATAAGCCTGAAGAATAAAAAAGCCAGATTAGACTTTGCCAAAAATCATAAAAAAGCCAGACCAGTTCTGGAAAAGCATTCTTTGGATGGATGAAACTAAGATTATTCTGTACCAGAATGACGGGAAGAAAAAAGTGTGAAGAAGGCTTGGAACAGCTCATGATTCAAAGCATACAACGTCATCTGTAAAACATGGTGGAGGCAGTATGATGGCATGGGCATGCATGGCTTCTAGTGGCACTGGGTCATTGGGGTTTATTGATGATGTGACAGAAGACAGAAGCAGCGGGATGAATTCTGCAGTGTTTAGCGATATACTGTCAGCCCAGATTCAGCCAAATGTAACAAAGTTGGCACTTCACAGATGGACAATGATTGAAAACACACTGCAAAAGCAATCCAGGATCTTTTGAAGGAAAAGAAGTGGAATCTGCAATGACCGAGTCAATCACCTGATCTCAACCCAATTGAGCATGTATTTCACTTGATGAATGCGAAACTACAGGCAAAAAGACCCAGAAACAAAGAACAACTGAAGACAACTGCAGTTAGGGCCTGGCAAAGCATCAGAAAGGAGGAAACAGAGTCTTTGGTAATGTCCATGGGTTCCAGACTTCAGGCAGTTAAAAATAAACATTGTATTTATGATTATATTAATTTGTCCAATTACATTTGAGCCTCTGAAAATAGGGGGGGGGGGGGGGCGCTGTGTATAAAAATAGTTGCATTTTCTAAAATTTTGTTCTTGATATTTATGTTCAATTAAAGCTGAAGGTCTGCACTTATATTCATTTGGATTGTTTCCTTTTAATTTTATTCTGATGGCATACAGAGCCAAAAATAACCCATACACATCCACTGCTCCTTTGTGAGCTCTCAATCCTTTCCTTTTCTCTCTCACTTACGTTAATTTGGAAGGAGCAGTGCACGTTATTTGTAGTCATGTACATTGCTCTATGCACATTACAGTAGCCACCCTCTATTGGGAAGTTAGATAATAACAGCAAGAAAAGGGAATTTAGAGATTTGGAGGCAGCTGAGAGCAATAGAAGGAATTTTTTTTTAGTTAACAATACATACTTAAATGGAAGTTTTCAAACCAGAGTTTAGTGTCACTTTCATTATATAAATTGACACCGTGTTGTGCTGTAAAAAAAAACAAAAAAAAAAAAACAAGTCATAGCAACTTGTAAAGAAAATCTGAGAATGTATGTAACTTCTATCCTTCTCTTCTTATTTAGGTCTCCAGCTTTGCCTCAGTGTCGGATGCAGATTTACCTGGAACAACAGCTGAGACAGAATTCTCAGCAAAAGGAAAATCACTAATGGAAGAAGATTGTCATCTGATGGCTCAGTGGTTCTCTGCTCTTCTACATAACATTTCCACTTTTGTTTTCAGTCATTTTCAACATCAACTGCATCTGATACAGTGTTTGTGTGTGTGTGTGTGTGTGTATATATATATATGTGTATATATATATATATATATATATATATATATATATATATATATATATATATACATACATACATACATACACAGTGCATTTATTCTGTAGAAATACAATCTGTACACCACTATTCTATCTTTTAAAGTCTAAATTTAATGATAGTAGGGTTTAAAGAGGAAGTAAACCCTGATGAGTTTACTTCCTCTTTCATTCCCTGCAAAGGCAAAGCATAATGGACTACTATGCATCACATAGTAGTCCATTATGTGTCACTTACCCGACACAGGAGCCAGCGAAGTCACCGCTGTCCCCTGTAGTCCAGCGCATCCATCTTCTCAGTGGGGTCTTGCTGCTCTGCCGATGTCATTCGGCGAAGCCGTCGCTCCCGCGCATGCACACGGGAGCCAACACGCGCGGCATCTTCACCGTTGACGGTGCCGCGCTCAGTGCGCCTGCGCGCCATTGTCTACGGTGCATGCGCCGTAGACAGCGGTGCCTGTCTTTCGGAAAATATCTCCAAAACCGTGTAGGTTTAGGAGATATTTCTTGGACATACAGGTAAGCCTTAACCACTTAATAACCGCCCTATAGCCGAATGACGGCTTCAGGGCGGTTTCTTAACTGTGGGAGGCCGTCATATGACGTCCTCCCAGAATTCCGCTCTTGCGCGCCCCCTGGGGCGCGCACTCGAGAGCATCCGTGACCGCCAGGTCCACAGGACCCGGCGCATCACGGATCACGGTAAACGGCCGCTCGTCGCGGCCGTTTACCACGTGATCGCTTCGTCAAATGACGGAGTGATCACTTGTAAACAAACCGGCGTCATGTTATGACGCCGGTTCCTCCCTCCCCCTCTCTGTACCGATCGGAACAGCGGAGGGGGAAGAGATCGGTGTCAGCAGCGATGTGGGCTGCATCTGCAGTGCCCACATCGCTGCTCACCGAAAATTAACCCCTCAATTCCCTGCAAATACTCTGCAATACCTTGCCATTACTCTGCATTACTCTGCAATACCCTGCAATACCCTGCAATACCCTGCAATACCCTGCAATACTCTGCATTACTCTGCAATACCCTGCAATACTCTGCAATAGTCTGCATTATACTGCAATACTCTGCATTACCCTGCCATTACTCTGCAATACCCTGCCATTACTCTGCATTACTCTGCATTACCCTGCATTACTCTGCAATACCCTGCAATACCCTGCAATACCCTGCAATACCCTGCAATACTCTGCAATACCCTGCAATACTCTGCAATACCCTGCAATACCCTGCAATACCCTGAAATACTCTGCAATACCCTGCAACACTCTGCAATGCTCTGCAACACCCACCAATATCCTGCAACACTCTGCAATGCTCTGCAACACCCGCCAATACCGTGCAACACTCTGCAATGCTCTGCAACACCCTCCAATATCCTGCAATGCTCTGCAACGCAATACTCTGCAACGCCATACTCTGAGATACCCAGCCATACTCTGATATACCCAGCCATAGTCGGTGATACCCTGCAATACCCAGCCATAGACAACCCCCCCCCCCTCCCGCCGCCCTCCAGTGCTTCTACCGACTCGCCAATACTATCAAATCCAGAATCTTTTTTTTTTTTTTTTCAGGCTTCCCAGCTTAGAGGTGAGATGCGGGGTCTTATTGACCCCACATCTCACTGTAAAGAGGACCTGTCATGCCATATTCCTATTACAAGGGATGTTTACATTCCTTGTAATAGGAATAAAAGTGATAAAAAAAATTATTTTTGGGGAAAAAAATGTCAAACTAAAATAAATAAAGTAAAATGAACAATAATTATTTTTTTTTTTTTTTAAAGTGCCCCTGTCCCCATGTGCTCGCATGCAGAAGCGAACGCATACGTAAGTCCCGCCCACATATGAAAACGGTGTTCAAACCACACATGTGAGTTATCGCTGCGTACGTTGGAGCGAGAGCAATGATTCTAGCCCTAGACCTCCTCTGTAACTCAAAACATATAACCAGTAAAAAAAAAATTAAATCGTTGCCTATGGGGATTTTTAAGTAGCGACGTTTGGCGCCATTCCACGAGCCTGTGCAATTTTGAAGAGTGACATGTTAGGTATCGATTTACTCGGTGTAACTTCATCTTTCACATTATGTAAAAATTGGGCTAACTTTACTGTGTTTTTTTTTTTTTTTAAGCACAAAACAGTTTTTTTTCCAAAAAAAAGCATTCGAAAAATTGCTGCGCAAATACCGTGCGAGATAAAAAGTTGCAACGACCACCATTGTATTCTCCAGGGTGTTTGCTAAAAAAACATATATAATGTTTTGGGATTCGATGTAATTTTCTAGCAAATAAATGATGATTTTTACATGTAGGAGAGAAACGTCAGAATTGTCCTGGGTGCTCCAGAACGCCTGATGGCGCTCCCTGCATGTTGGGCCTCTGTATGTGGCCGCACTGTGTAAAAGTCTCACACATGTGGTATCGCCGTACACGGGAGTAATAGCAGAATGTGTTTTGGGGTGTAATTTGTGGTATGCATATGCTGTGTGAGAAATAAACTGATAATATGACAATTTTGTGAAAAAAAAAAAGTGAAAAAAATCTTGATTTTGCAAAGAATTGTGGGAAAAAATGACAACTTCAAAAAACTCATCATGCCTCTTACTAAATACCTTGGAATGTCTTCTTTCCAAAAAGGGGTCATTTGGGGGGTATTTGTACTTTTCTGGCATGTTAGGGTCTCAAGAATTGAAATAGGCCGTCAGTACTTCAGGTGTGATCAATTTTCAGATATTGGCACCACAGCTTGTGGACTCTATAACTTTCACAAAGACCAAATAATATCCACCAATTTGTACTTATTTTTACCAAAGATATGTAGTGGTATAAATTTTGGCCAAAATTTATGAAGAAAAAATTACTAATCTGCTAAATTTTATAACAGAAATGAAGAAAAATTCATTTTTTTACAGAATTTTCTGTATTTTTTCTTTTATAGCACAAAAAATAAAAACCCAGCGGTGATTAAATACCACCAAAAGAAAGCTCCATTTGTGTGAAAAAAAGGACAAAAATTTCATATAGGTCCAGTGTTGCATGACTGAGTAATTGTCATTCAAAATGTGAGAGCACCGAAAGCTGAAAATTGGTCTGGTTATTAAGGGTGTTTAAGTGCCCAGTGGTCAAGTGGTTAATCTAGGCTTACCTGTAGGTCAAAGTGTGTTGTAAGGGTTTACAACCACTTTAGGACCATGGAGACATAAATGTTTGTGCCAATTAGATTTTTGGATCCATTTCCCAGAATAAAATGATTCATAAATATATTGTTTTTCTTATAATTAACTATTTTATATTTGAATCTTTAAAACCACTATCTATAGAGCGATCTAGAACTATTCTGACTCCGACTGTTTATTAGTGACTTATCCCTTGCTGAGACCTATATCTATATGCCTAACCTGTATAAGCATATACAATCACCGCAGACAGTCTTTATCAGATGGATGAACTGACAAAATACCTCTTCTCATCCACAAAGATCTTTTTGGAACGTAGCAGATTACAGCAGACAACAGGATGTGGCAGATGATTCAAAATATAGTATTTGCAGGTTAAAACATGGTTACGTGTTCCCCCATGCGAGCAGATTAGCATGTGGTCACGAGACAAGCTGACATTTTTATGCCATAAAGACAATGTGAAGAAAGGGGAAATAGATAATAAAATAGGAGGGAACACAGAAAAAGATGGTGCAATAACCAAAATGACCACAAGATGGCAGTATTTAAACCAACTATATTGAGTCCAATAAAGAATGACTTAAAGCAGAGCTTCAGTCATTTTTTTCATCTTTCCATCTATTAAATCATCTGCCCTTGTTGTTTTAACTTTGGATAGTAAAACACTTTTATGTCCGTAAATACCTTATACAGCCCTGTTTCTTGTCTGGTAAAAAGGCTAGGCTTATGACATCATGCACAGCTCTCTCTCTCTCTTGTGAGAGTTTTCCAGGAAGGGGGGGGGTGAGTCATAAGAGGGTCAATGAGAGCTGCAGAGCTGGAAGTGTGCCTCTGTGTGTCTGTGTAAATCCAGGAAGTGAACAGGCAGCAGCCTCAAGTGCCCACAGTTAAAATGGTTGCAAACAGACTCAGTGGAGGGAGATTTCTGCAGCATATTTGGCAAATACACAATCACGGTATATATAGAATAATATGCAAAGCGGTTGGAGGGAAGTTTCAGAATGGCAAAGAGAGGCCCGTGAATTTTGCAGTGAAACTGATCAACTTTCCACCATATCGGTGGTATCAAACTCAAAATCAGCATGGTTGCCATCAAAGGGCTGGTTGTATCTGTAAGACAGACATTTACTTCATATGGGGAGAGTCTGACTAATTAAAGATTTCTAAAAGTCACATGTATGTGTTTTATCATAGTAATTTTGATTTGAGCACATGATTTATTTGTATGGGTAGCGCTACACTATTTCATTCATTACATTATTTCCTAGGTGGTGTGAAATCACTTTTTCTGCATTGCTTGCAACCCACATTAAATAGGCAATTGACTGTGTTTTTTTGTTTAACCACTTCAATACCGGGCACTTTCACCCCCTTCCTGCCCAAGCCAATTCTCAGCTTTTATGCCACGTACACACGATTGGAATTCTCATTTGAAAAAGCTCTGATGGTTTTCCCGTCAGAATTCCGACGGAAATTCCGCTCAAACTGTCTTGCCTACACACGGTTACACCAAATTCCGACTACCAAGAACGCGGTGAAGTACAACGGGACTAGAAAAAGGAAGTTCAATACCCAGTAGCCAATAGCTTCCATCTCATAGTTGAATATGAGCATGCGTGAGTTTTTGCACGTCGGAATTGCAAACACACGATCGGAATTTCTGATAGAAAGTTTTTCCATCGGGAAAATGGAGAACATGCTATCAAATTTTTGCTGGTGGGAGTTGCATTTTCCGATGAAAAGCTCTCATCGGTCTATTGCTGGCCAAAATTCCGATAGTGTGTACGCCTCATTAGAGCTGTCGCAATTTGAACGATAATTGCAGCAGCCATGCATTGCTGTACCCATTAAAAAAAAAAATTGAGACATATAGAGCTCTCTTTTGATGCTACTTATTCATCGCTGTTTTTTAAATTTTTTGCTTAACAAACAAAAAAGACAGAAAATGTATCTTCTTCACTGATAGGTACTGGTGGGACTGCACTGATATTGAGGTCACGGATACCGGTTATCGGCTCTCCTTTCCTCAAACAGTGACGTGAGAAAAGGAATGGCGATAACCAGCAAGTTTGTTTATATGTCGTCAGCTGTGATTGGACACTGATCACATGGTAAAGGGCTGATGTGATTGGCCCTTTTCCTCAGCTGTGCCTGAAGGACACAGTGATCATAAAGCATGCTCCAGGGGACACGTGGGAGAGGTCCATGGGTGACTGTTTTTTGACTATGGTGCGGTACTACAGATGGTTAATTATACAAATTTATCCTTTTATTCTCAAAGACTATGTGCAGGAACTCAACCACACACACCCCCACCACCACCACAACCACCAAACCGCACTGAACAGTGGGTGTAGCCAAATTGCACTAACAATCTTAAAGGGGCAATAAATACCAGAAGTGTGTTATGTGCAGAGTTCAGGGGATGTAATGCCTCCTCACCACCTGTTTTAACCCCATTTTTGCAGACAACCATGCCGAAACCGAATTCATTGCATGCTTCCCCAGCATTCCCCCATTAATCAGGGTTTCCAAAGCATCCCTTACATTTGATCCCTCCATCCCTTGGTGTATTCATATGCTTGGTGGCAGGAGAAATGGGGGGGGGGGGGCTTCAGTCACAGATGGTGGATGGAAAGCTCACTCACCCAAGGATGGAATCTCAGGCATTGGCACCTTTTATCCATGATGTATCTGCGCAGTATGCAGTCAGCATTTGTTACGCTATGGGGGTGCAGCAGCTGTACAAACATGGCTAATAAGTCATAATTTGACAGGCGTGTGGGCACAGGTGTATGTCCCTGTACACAGTCCATATGTATTCTGGGCCACTCACCCCTGCACAACTCAAATTAGGATCTGTGTTCTTACAGACGCTATGACCCCTTAGACCAACAGGCAGCTCACGCCACATGAACAATCCATTAATTTACACAGCCTGAGTAACTGTGTGAATGAGTTCTTAGGGCTTATGCTAGTATGAGGTTGGGGGCAGCAAAACTACATGGTTTAGTTGCGCTTTTATCACCCACAAACTGCTATCCCGCTTTGGCAACAGAAGCATTGGCATTCCATGGCTGCGATGCTATGCTTCACAGCCATAGCAGAAAATATGTCCCCCATTAGGGATGAGCCGAACACCCCCCTGTTCGGTTCGCACCAGAACCTGCGAACAGACCTAAACTTTGTGTGAACTTTAGAACCCTATTAAAGTCTATGGGACTCGAACGTTCACAATCTAAAGTGCTCATTTTAAAGGGTAATATGCAAGTTACTGTCCTAAAAAGTGTTTGGGGACCCGGGTCCTACCCCAGGGGACATGGATCAATGCAAAAAAAAGTTTTAAAAATGGCTGTTTTTTCAGGAGCAGTGATTTTAATAATGATTAAAGTGAAACAATAAAAGTGTAATATTCCTTTAAATTTCGTAGCTGGGGGGTATCTATAGTATGCCTGTGAAGGGGTGCATGTTTCTGGTGCTTAGAACTGTCCCTGCACAAAGTGTCATTTGTGCAGGAAAAAAAGTCTTTTAAAATCACTTCGGCTAAATTGTCGGCTCCCCGTAATACAGAGAACACTCAATGAGTGTTCTCTGTATTAGCCGACAATTCATTCATTCATTGATAAAAAATAAATAAAAAAAAGGGTGGGGGTTCCCCTAAATTCAATTACCAGGCCCTTCAGGTCTGACATGGATATTAAGGGGAACCCCGTGTCAAATTAAAAAAAAAATTGACGTGGGGGTCCCCCTAAAAATCCATACCAGACCCTTTATCCGAGCATGCAACCTGGCAGGCCGCAGGAAAAGAGGGGGGGACGAGAGAGTGGCCCCCCTCCCTCCTGAACCGTACCAGGCCACATACCCTCAACATTGGGAGGATGCTTTGGGGGTCTGTGACCCCTCAAAGCACCTTGTCCCCATGTTGATGAGGACAAGGGCCCCATCCTCACAACCCTGGCCGGTGGTTGTGAGGGTCTGCGGGCGGGGGGCTTATCAGAATCTGGAAGCCCCCTTTAACAAGGGGACCGCCAGATCCCGGCCCCCCCTGTTTGAAATGGTAAGGGGGTACAAAAGTACCCCTACCATTTCACAAAGAAAGTGTAAAAATGGTTAAATAAGACAAACACACTTTTGAAAAATTCCTTTATTAAAAAAAAAAAAAAAAAAAAAAAGATTCCAGCGGTGCTAATCCACTCTTGCTATGCAGCGACGGATCTCCGGGGTCCAGCGATGGATGATCATATCCAGCGACGGGGGATCTCTCAGTCCAGCGCTGTCCATACATCCGTCTTCTGTCTCCAGTGCGGAGACACTGCGGAGATCCCAGCGCTGACGTTTCTTATATTAGGAGGGCGGGGCCACCCGTCACCTGACTCCACCCCTCTGACGCTGGAGAGGGAAGCCAGGGGTTCCCCAGTGACGTGTGGGTGACCACGCCCCCTCTGATGTAACGCAGGTTTCCGTTACATCAGAGGGGGCGGGTCACCCATACATCACTGGGGAACCCCTGGCTCCCTTCACCAGCGTCAGAGGGGGCGGGGTCAGGTGACGGGTGGCCCCGCCCTCCTAATATAAGAAACGTCAGCGCTGGGATCTCCGCAGTGTCTCCGCACTGGAGATAGAAGACGGATGTATGGACAGCGCTGGACTGAGAGATCCCCCGTTCCTGGATATGATCATCCATCGCTGAACCCCGGAGATTCGTCGCTGGATAGCAAGAGTGGATTAGCACCGCTGGAATCTTTTTTTTTATTTTTTTTATTTTTAATAAAGGAATTTTTCAAAAGTGTGTTTGTCTTATTTAACCATTTTTACACTTTCTTTGTGAAATGGTAGGGGTACTTTTGTACCCCCTTACCATTTCAAACAGGGGGGGCCGGGATCTGGCGGTCCCCTTGTTAAAGGGGGCTTCCAGATTCTGATAAGCCCCCCGCCCGCAGACCCTCACAACCACCGGCCAGGGTTGTGAGGATGAGGCCCTTGTCCTCATCAACATGGGGACAAGGTGCTTTGAGGGGTCACAGACCCCCAAAGCATCCTCCCAATGTTGAGGGTATGTGGCCTGGTACGGTTCAGGAGGGAGGGGGGCCACTCTCTCGTCCCCCCCCTCTTTTCCTGCGGCCTGCCAGGTTGCATGCTCGGATAAAGGGTCTGGTATGGATTTTTAGGGGGACCCCACGTCAATTTTTTTTTTAATTTGATGCGGGGTTCCTCTTAATATCCATATCAGACCTGAAGGGTCTGGTATGGATATTTAGGGGGACCCCCATGTCAATTTTTTTTTTTAATTTGACACGGGGTTCCCCTTGATATCCATGTCAGACCTGAAGGGCCTGGTACTTGAATTTAGGGGAACCCCCACGCTTTTTTTTTTTTTTTTTTTTTATCAATGAAGGAATGAATTGTCGGCTAATACAGAGAACACTCATTGAGTGTTCTCTGTATTACGGGGAGCCGACAATTTAGCCAAAGTGATTTTAAAAGACTTTTTTTCCTGCACAAATGACACTTTGTGCAGGGACAGTTCTAAGCACCAGAAACATGCGCCCCTTCACAGGCATACTATAGATACCCCCCAGCTACGAAATTTAAAGGAATATTACACTTTTATTGTTTCACTTTAATCATTATTAAAATCACTGCTCCTGAAAAAACAGCCATTTTTAAAACTTTTTTTTGCATTGATCCATGTCCCCTGGGGCAGGACCCAGGTCCCCAAACACTTTTTAGGACAGTAACTTGCATATTACCCTTTAAAATGAGCACTTTAGATTGTGAACGTTCGAGTCCCATAGACTTTAATAGGGTTCTAAAGTTCACACGAAGTTTAGGTCTGTTCGCAGGTTATGGTGCGAACCGAACAGGGGGGTGTTCGGCTCATCCCTAGTCAAATACTCTCTGGAAAGTGATACAAATACTGACTGCTCTTCAGAGAGCAAAGCACATGTGAATTGTTTTTTATTTTTACAATTTTTTTAAACTGTTTGGGGGCTCTTGTGAAATATCGGGGGTTTAAACAAACTCCTAATGTCTCACTTTTGAAACAGAGAAAGGAACTGAGGTAGTCCTGCCATTATAAATAGCGGGGGCTTACTGTGCAAGAGCAGGGCTGCCCTGCGGTCATTTTGGCCCTTGATTTCCGTAGATTTCGCATTTTAGCCGACTACATTATGTACTTGTACTGAGAAAGCTGCAGAGTGCATGAGAACAAGTGAGCATTAGGGACAGGATACCGGCTACACATTGTGTGAGTGAACACAGGGACCCCTCCATCTTAACCCTTCCTTGCCTCCTGTGTCACAATGTGTGCAATATACAGAAGTGCCCCTGACTATCCAGGGTGGAGCATAGGAAAAGTGTCATGGATGAGGAAGAGGGGAGACTATCAATTAAGCTGAAGAGGTTACATAGTTAGTTAGGTTGAATAAAGACACCAGTCCATCCAGTTCAACCTCAGTGAGTGTCTACAATTGTCCCTATCCCTGTAAATTGCACACTCACATCGGTCCCTACCCTCAAGGAGCCCACAATGCAGTTGCACTGATGTCTCCTGGAAAATGATGCCACTAAATGTTTGCTCAGTTGGCACCCTGCTTTTTTCCCTCATCGGACACTCCTCATGCATCCTCAGTAAGGAGGATTTTGTGGCTTTTATATCTGCCCTGATGGGACAGATTTTGGATTCTATTCAGTCCCCTGGCCTTCAGGGTTGTGAGCAACCTCTTTGGTGCTCAAACTGTAGAGCACTCTAATGCCGCATACACACGACCAGACTTTTCGAGGGACTAAGTCTGACAGACTTTCGACGGAGTTCTGACGGAGTTCTGACAGAGTTCTGACGGACTTTCCGAATGAACGGACTTGGCCACACACAATCACACCAAAGTCTGACGGATTCTAACGTGATGACATACGACTGGACTAGAATAAGGAAGTTCATAGCCAGTAGCCAATAGCTGCCCTAGCGTCGGTTTTAGTCCATCAGACTAGCACACACACGAGCGGATTTCTCAGTAGGAACTGGGTCCGGCAGAGTTCTGTCGGAAAAATTTGAAACATGTTCCATTTCTAAAGTCTGTCAGACTTTTGCAAATCAAAAGTCCGCTGCAGCCCACACACGTTTGAATAGTCTGCCGGAATCATTCCGTCAGACTTTTGATGTTGAAAAGTCTGGTCGTGTGTACGGGGCATAAGGCTAAACGAAAGTGCTGTAGAACTACGTGCCAAGATGGGTGCCTAATGGAAGATCCCATGTCCAAAGCAATTTTACAGACCAGCTGTGCATCTTTTCTACCAAAGTCCAAGTACAGTCCCCAAAGCAAAAGAGAAGGTGCTTCTACAGTAAGTGTAGTAATAAAAACCTTTTAATGACAAGAGCGGTTATAAACACTTACAAGCAGGGCCGTTTTTAAGGCAGGGAAAAAGGGGCAGCTGCCCTGGGCCCTGTCATTGTTGTGGGGCCCAAAGCAGCTGCTTCATACTTGCCAACTATGCTGGTTTAAATTCCCTTGCCCCTTGAGGTTTTAGTCCTGTGCTGTGCCCAGATGACTCACCTGGAGACCCTGTGTTTACATGTAAATTACTGGCATTCATATGTAAATAGAGGTGGCCGGCAGCATTGATATGTATATCATGCCCCCCTGAGATCATATCCACAGTAGTCTCTAGCAACCAATCAACAAGCAGAAATCATGTGCTGTAACCTCTAGCAACTAACCAGTGAGCTGTAATGTGTTCTGTAACCTCTAGCAACCAGTCAGTGAGCGGTAATGATACACTGAAACCTCTGGCAACCAATCGCAATAGCTGCCTGATCTGATTCAGTAAACTGATTTTGAGTCTAGCTGCTATTTATTGTATGTCTTAGAGCAGGTGGAGAGCGAAACTGCATGGGGAGGGGGCCCCCAAGAAAAGTTTTGCCCAGGGTCCAATCAATATTAAAGACGGCCCTGCTTACAAGATGTGTGTAATAAAAACAAAACTCATTATAGGTCTGTAGCGTCCAGCGGGATACCTTCTGGGTGTTGTAACAGCTGCAGATGGGAAGACCAGCTGACCAGTAGTGATGGACGAACTTCCGACGGGACGTTTCGCGAACGCGAAACGCGAACGGACACAAACGTTCGCGAAAACGACCGTTCGCCGCGGGCTCCATTGACTTCAATGGGAGGCGAATTTCGCAAACCTTTAGGTCGAATTTGCGGCCACGGGGTAATTATTAGGGGGTAGCACGTAGTCCCACCACCTGGACAATAGCATAATACATGTATGAGGTGAATTTGGGATCGATAACTACAAGCATTTTTTTTTTATTTGGGAAATTGTTCTGACAATTCAGGACTATGGAGCTAATGAAGGCAATGGAGGAGAGGGAAGGTCAGGGACCAGGGTAGGCAAACAAGAGGGTGCAGGAGATACAGAGCACTGACAGCAGCACCGTAATACAGAGCACTGACATCAGCACCGTGACATACAGCGCTGACAGCAGCTCCGTGACATACAGCGCTGACAGCAGCTCCGTGACATACAGCGCTGACAGCAGCTCCGTGACATACAGCGCTGACAGCAGCTCCGTGACATACAGCGCTGACAGCAGCTCCGTGACATACAGCGCTGACAGCAGCTCCGTGACATACAGCGCTGACAGCAGCTCCGTGACATACAGCGCTGACAGCAGCACCGTGACATACAGCGCTGACAGCAGCTCCGTGACATACAGCGCTGACAGCAGCTCCGTGACATACAGCGCTGACAGCAGCTCCGTGACATACAGCGCTGACAGCAGCTCCGTGACATACAGCGCTGACAGCAGCTCCGTGACATACAGCGCTGACAGCAGCTCCGTGACATACAGCGCTGACAGCAGCTCCGTGACATACAGCGCTGACAGCAGCTCCGTGACATACAGCGCTGACAGCAGCTCTGTGACATACAGCGCTGACAGCAGCTCCGTGACATACAGCGCTGACAGCAGCTCCGTGACATACAGCGCTGACAGCAGCTCCGTGACATACAGCGCTGACAGCAGCTCCGTGACATACAGCGCTGACAGCAGCACCGTAAGCAGCCCCAGGAGGAAGTCAGCACAGCACAGGGATGGTGTGATCCCCTCATAATAAGAACCCCCAGGAGGAAGTCAGCACAGCACAGGGATGGTGGGAGCCCCTCATAATAAGAACACCCAGGAGGAAGTCAGCACAGCACAGGGATGGTGGGAACCCCTCATAATAAGCAGCCCCAGTAGAAATATGACACCGCTCAACCTCTTCAAAGAGGAGGGTAGGGGCATATAGTACGGTGTGCTTTTTTGGGTCAGGGAAGTGAGCCAAATGAATTAAGAAGGTCTGTGTGCTTGATTCCAAAAATTGTTTATAGACATATACATGGTCTACTGATCACATGTGTTGAATTCCTCCGAGATCCATGCCTCATTCATTTTTAGAAATGTGAGGTAGTTAACACTGTCGTGAGCTAGGCGAGTACGCTTATCGGTCACAATCCCCCCTGCTGCGCTGAACGTCCTTTCGGACAGGACACTGGATGAGGGGCAAGCCAACAGTTCGATTGCAAATTGGGCAAGCTCTGGCCAGAGGTCAAGCCTGCCCACCCAGTAGTCTAGGGGTTCATCACTCCTCAGAGCGTCCACATCGGCCGTTAACCCAATGTAGTCGGACACCTGACGGTCTAGGCGTTCCCTGATGCTGGATCCGGATGACACCTGTCGATGGGTCGGCTGAAAGAATGACCTCATATCCGAAGTCACCAACACATCTTCAAACCGGCCTCTTCTTGCAGGCGCTGTTGGATTGGTACCCGCAAATCCTTCTCTGGGAGTGGGAATTGCTCCTCTGCCAGCGCACGCAAAAGCAGAATGCAGCATTTCTCGAAGCAAGGCCTGGAAGTGCTGCATTCTGACAGCCCTCTGCGACGGCGGTAACATTTCCGCCATTTTGTGTTTGTACCGGGGATCTAAGTACGTTGCCACCCAGTACTGGTCCTTGACCCTCATGCTTTTTATACGGGGGTCCCTATTAAAACACTGGAGCATGAAGGCCCCCATTTGCACTCAAGCGGAAGGTATGTGGTGGTGGTGGTGTTGTTGGTGGTAGTGTCTTTGGGGGTGCACATAGCAGAGAGTGAAGAAGAGGGTGCAGATCGAGAGGATGAGGAGGGTGCAGAAGAATAAGGCTGAGTGAGCCACTCAACCAAGTCTGGTGCGTCCTTTAAAGTAATTGAACGCACCTTCTGCAACTTCCCACTTTGGCTCAAGGCTGTTGCTCCTGCCCTACCCCTACCACCCCTGCGGAAGGGCCTGCCTCTTCCTCTGCCTGTCATTTTTTAAATCACCCTGTGACAAAACTCTTAGTCCCTATACCGCTGAAGGACTGCTGCAGTATAGGGCAGCGGTCAGCAGTAGTGCACGGCAACCCTATGTATTGTGGACCGATAGCGGTCCTTACAGAACAGCAGACTGTAACGCACTCAGGCCTATGTACCGTAGCACCCTATACCAAGTTACCAGTCCTTATAAGAACTTTTGTGGACCAAGCAGGTTGTGTATTAGTGATTAGCAGACTGTACGTCAGTCCCTATACCAATGAAGGACTGCTGCAGTATAGGGCAGCGGTCAGCAGTAGTGCACGGCAACCCTATGTATTGTGGACCGATAGCGGTCCTTACAGAACAGCAGACTGTACTGCACTCAGGCCTATGTACCGTAGCACCCTAGACAGACCAAGTTACCAGTCCTTATAAAAACTTTTGTGGACCAAGCAGGTTGTGTGTTAGTGTTTAGCAGACTGTGCGTCAGTCCCTATACCGCTGAAGGACTGCTGCAGTATAGGGCAGCGGTCAGCAGTAGTGCACGGCAACCCTATGTATTGTGGACCGATAGCGGTCCTTACAGAACAGCAGACTGTAACGCACTCAGGCCTATGTACCGTAGCACCCTATACCAAGTTACCAGTCCTTATAAGAACTTTTGTGGACCAAGCAGGTTGTGTATTAGTGATTAGCAGACTGTACGTCAGTCCCTATACCAATGAAGGACTGCTGCAGTATAGGGCAGCGGTCAGCAGTAGTGCACGGCAACCCTATGTATTGTGGACCGATAGCGGTCCTTACAGAACAGCAGACTGTAACGCACTCAGGCCTATGTACCGTAGCACCCTATACCAAGTTACCAGTCCTTATAAGAACTTTTGTGGACCAAGCAGGTTGTGTATTAGTGATTAGCAGACTGTACGTCAGTCCCTATACCAATGAAGGACTGCTGCAGTATAGGGCAGCGGTCAGCAGTAGTGCACGGCAACCCTATGTATTGTGGACCGATAGCGGTCCTTACAGAACAGCAGACTGTAACGCACTCAGGCCTATGTACCGTAGCACCCTATACCAAGTTACCAGTCCTTATAAGAACTTTTGTGGACCAAGCAGGTTGTGTATTAGTGATTAGCAGACTGTACGTCAGTCCCTATACCAATGAAGGACTGCTGCAGTATAGGGCAGCGGTCAGCAGTAGTGCACGGCAACCCTATGTATTGTGGACCGATAGCGGTCCTTACAGAACAGCAGACTGTACTGCACTCAGGCCTATGTACCGTAGCACCCTATACCAAGTTACCAGTCCTTATAAAAACTTTTGTGGACCAAGCAGGTTGTGTGTTAGTGTTTAGCAGACTGTGCGTCAGTCCCTATACCGCTGAAGGACTGCTGCAGTATAGGGCAGCGGTCAGCAGTAGTGCACGGCAACCCTATGTATTGTGGACCGATAGCGGTCCTTACAGAACAGCAGACTGTAACGCACTCAGGCCTATGTACCGTAGCACCCTATACCAAGTTACCAGTCCTTATAAGAACTTTTGTGGACCAAGCAGGTTGTGTGTTAGTGATTAGCAGACTGTACGTCAGTCCCTATACCAATGAAGGACTGCTGCAGTATAGGGCAGCGGTCAGCAGTAGTGCACGGCAACCCTATGTATTGTGGACCGATAGCGGTCCTTACAGAACAGCAGACTGTAACGCACTCAGGCCTATGTACCGTAGCACCCTATACCAAGTTACCAGTCCTTATAAGAACTTTTGTGGACCAAGCAGGTTGTGTATTAGTGATTAGCAGACTGTACGTCAGTCCCTATACCAATGAAGGACTGCTGCAGTATAGGGCAGCGGTCAGCAGTAGTGCACGGCAACCCTATGTATTGTGGACCGATAGCGGTCCTTACAGAACAGCAGACTGTAACGCACTCAGGCCTATGTACCGTAGCACCCTATACCAAGTTACCAGTCCTTATAAGAACTTTTGTGGACCAAGCAGGTTGTGTATTAGTGATTAGCAGACTGTACGTCAGTCCCTATACCAATGAAGGACTGCTGCAGTATAGGGCAGCGGTCAGCAGTAGTGCACGGCAACCCTATGTATTGTGGACCGATAGCGGTCCTTACAGAACAGCAGACTGTACTGCACTCAGGCCTATGTACCGTAGCACCCTATACCAAGTTACCAGTCCTTATAAAAACTTTTGTGGACCAAGCAGGTTGTGTGTTAGTGTTTAGCAGACTGTGCGTCAGTCCCTATACCGCTGAAGGACTGCTGCAGTATAGGGCAGCGGTCAGCAGTAGTGCACGGCAACCCTATGTATTGTGGACCGATAGCGGTCCTTACAGAACAGCAGACTGTAACGCACTCAGGCCTATGTACCGTAGCACCCTATACCAAGTTACCAGTCCTTATAAGAACTTTTGTGGACCAAGCAGGTTGTGTGTTAGTGATTAGCAGACTGTACGTCAGTCCCTATACCAATGAAGGACTGCTGCAGTATAGGGCAGCGGTCAGCAGTAGTGCACGGCAACCCTATGTATTGTGGACCGATAGCGGTCCTTACAGAACAGCAGACTGTAACGCACTCAGGCCTATGTACCGTAGCACCCTATACCAAGTTACCAGTCCTTATAAGAACTTTTGTGGACCAAGCAGGTTGTGTATTAGTGATTAGCAGACTGTACGTCAGTCCCTATACCAATGAAGGACTGCTGCAGTATAGGGCAGCGGTCAGCAGTAGTGCACGGCAACCCTATGTATTGTGGACCGATAGCGGTCCTTACAGAACAGCAGACTGTAACGCACTCAGGCCTATGTACCGTAGCACCCTATACCAAGTTACCAGTCCTTATAAGAACTTTTGTGGACCAAGCAGGTTGTGTATTAGTGTTTAGCAGACTGTGCGTCAGTCCCTATACCGCTGAAGGACTGCTGCAGTATAGGGCAGCGGTCAGCAGTAGTGCACGGCAACCCTATCTATTGTGGACCGATAGCGGTCCTTACAGAACAGCAGACTGTACCGCACCCAAGCCTATGTACCGTAGCACCCTAGACAGACCAAGTTACCAGTCCTGATAAAGAGCTTTGTGGAACAAGTGAGTTGTGAATGATTAGCAGACTGCAGCAGAAGGGCAGCAGTCAAGTATAATATTCTTTCTATATTTGGAAGAAAGAATATTATACGTGTACAAGCCTATTACCGTACCACTGATACCAGTCCTGAAAAGAACCTTTGTGGAACTAATAGTAACAGCAAGTCTTTAAAATTATCCTCACTGCCTGACACACTGCTTCCTGCCTGTCCCTATACAAATTGGCAAAAAAGAGTAGGCTGGAACGATTAGCTGGAACAGCTCTTTTGTGGACCTGATAGTAACAGCTAATGATGATGATGATGATGATGATGAAGAAAGACTAATCTGGCTGAGCTGTCCCTAAAATAGCAGCATACAGCGCTCTGTCCCTTTATCTAAACTGACAAAAGAAACTCAGGCTGCTGACCTAACACCTATACCAGTCCTGAAAAGAACTTTTGTGTACCAAATAGCTAGCGTTTTCTCTGTCCCTACTCCACACAGGATCCTTTCCCTACAGTGACAGAAGAAAGAATGTAAAATGGCCACCGGATCGGGTGTATTTATAGGTTAGGGGGAATGTCCAAGTGTCCATGAGCTGTCATGTCTCAATTGGTTGTCCTGTAACACATGATAAACGTGTCACGAAAGGTTAAAGTTCTTGTATACATTAAACACGTAAGTCCGCCGGGGCGAACGACGGAAAAAGGCGTTCGAACCCGCGGACGGCGAAAGTCGGAAATTCGCCGCGAAACGACCGCCGGGCGAACCGTTCGGCCATCACTACTGACCAGTGGTGGGAAGCAGTGTGTGTCTGATCCAGGAAGGAAAGCCGCGCTGTCAGGGCCAGCCTAGACCTCAGGGACCTGAAAATTACGTCAAAGTGGGTGGTGACGCGTTTTGGAGAATTCCCAGTCGCTTCTTCTTCATAACCAAAAGTGTGATGCAGAGGGGAGGGAGTTTTTATGTGAGGTGGGGTGGAGAAATGAGCAGGGGCTGAGCGGTACTGATAACAACTGTCAGATCATTCAGTAGCAGTACAATGCTCGCTGCAGTGGAGCCATAGCCAGAATAAAAGGAATATTCATCCACAAAACACTTACACAGAAAGGGACTGAAAGACAGCAGATGATGGCCAGTTCAGTAGATGGCCAGTTCAGTAGATTGCTTTAAGAAAGGCTTGGATACTTTCCTGATGGTACATAATATAACTAGGTACTAACATAGGTAAAGTTGATCCAGGGAAAATCCGATCGCCTATTGGGGGATCAGGAAGGAATTTTTTTTCCCCTGCTGTAGTAAATTGGAGCATGCTCTGCTGGGTTTTTTTTCGCCTTCCTCTGGATCAATTGTGGGCATAAAATTGGGTATCTGGATTGTACGATTATTTTTTATTTTATTTATTTGTTTTTAAGGTTGAACTGGATGGACTTGTGTCTTTTTTCAACCTGGCTAACTATGTAACTATGTAACTATGTAACTATGAACACGTATAACAGATGGCAATAAAACAGGATAACTGGGTTAAACAATGATAAGGGATGCTGAATGTATAAAAGAGAACAAGTCCCAGCAATACCGCAAATTAGAAGGATATGATACATATGGTCATAATTGTAAATGTGGAAAAACGCATGAATATTTTGCATGGAAAACAAATGATTATAAGATGGTTGAAATAACAATGATTAACAGTATATCCAGAGAACATAGAATAAGGGAGGGGGGGTAACATACCCTGGGACTTTAACGGTGTTATGAGTAGAAGGAATATGAAAGGACAATTGCACAATCAATAAAATTAATTATTTTATTACAAAGATAAAAAACAAACATGAGGAAATTATACCATCCATATCACAAATTGTATGTTCCATTAAAAAGCACATATAAAAACACTACCACTCAACATGTTTCGCTTTTTTAAGCTTCTTCAGGAGATTCAGGTAGAATGTATAATATGTTATGGATGACAAAAGAGACAGGAATGAGACTTCATGTTGGTTGTTTTGATCAAAAGAAGAAAACAAACAAGTCAATACTGTAATGTTGGCATAACATGGGTATGCAAGTAATCAAAGAGTACAATGGTGGTCATAAAGGACAAATGTACAAAAAAAGTATGTTAATGTGGGAAGAGATGAATCTTATCCGGGCTGCATAGAACTATATACAAAACTAGATTTAAGATGGAGTATTGTACGTCCTATATATGTTCAGAGTGCTCCACCCAGAAGTTTGCTTTTGTGTGGTCGCAGGAGGAAATTCATTTAGAAACAAATGTTCCTGAAGAGGGGAACAAAGAGGTGGGTAGAAAAGAAAATAGGTATTGATTAATGATACTCCAAAAATATCAAAAATAAACATAAATAAATTGAAATAAACTAAAATGACATAGGAGTTACCTCAAGTGCATACTGATAAGGTTGAATCAATATTAAAGTCCTGCTGGTCACTGGTCAAGTCCAGCATGGGATATATATCTAGGAAATCTAAAGAGTCATAAAAGCAAAAACCAAACACTAAGTATCAAGATAAGTACATAACTGAATCTGGTATCTTGTGGAATAGATTCAGAGTAATTGCTTACCTGCGTTGAAAAGATTCAAATGTATAGAGAGAGGTGGGAGAGATGTTCACTCTCCCACTCACAGGGCACCTCTGACAGATCATTGTAGCTAGGTAGCCGCATTCATAGGTTCCTCCCGTCCCGGCGGAGTCTGACGTCACCGCCGGAACGTGGACGTAAAAGGAAGATGCCCACATGCGTGTGTCAGGACTCAAAAAACGGCGCGCAAAATGTGAACCTGGCAACGCCACAAAGTAAAAGATGCCCACGCGCGTACGTCAGGTCTCACAAAATGGTGCACGAAATGTGAAGCTGGCAATGCCACAAAGTAAAAGATGCCCACACGCGTACATCAGGTCTCAAAAACGGCACGCGAAATGTGAAGCTGGCAACGCCTCAGTCTCTCCACTCTCTTCTGCTCACCCAACAAATGAAAATCAAAATACTAACAACGTACAAAGTCATCCACAACTTAGCCCCCAGCTACACCACTAGCCTAGTCTCAAAAAACCAACCTAATCGTTCTCTTCGTTCCTTTCAAGAACTCCTGCTCTTTAGCTTCCTCGTCACCTCCGCCCATGCTCGCCTCCAGGACTTTTCCAGAGCTTCTCCAATCCTATGGAACTCCTTACCCCAATCTATCCCATTCTCTGTTACTCTATTAGTTTTTAGATAATCCCTGAAAACACACCTCTTCAGAGAAGCCTATCCTGCCCCCACCTAACTGTAATTTAATTTTGTCCATCAGTTCATCCCCCACAGTTATTACCTTTTGTTTCACTTGACCCTCCTTTCTAGATTGGAAGCTCTGACAAGCAGGGCCCTCTGATTCTTCGTGTATTGAATTGTATTTTAACTGCACTCTAGAAAACCACAAAATAATACTGCGCTAAAAAGTATTACATAAATCTAAATAAAAATCAATGTGCACAGCAGCAGCTAAAAATTGTGAGATATGCACAATTCAAACAAACAGAAACAGAGGAAAAAGCTGCGCTTAAAACATATAAAAAAATTTGTCCGTGATAAAACCCATATAATTAGAATAATAATGATTGTCCAGTGAATTAACAACAATAGTGAATACAAATTTGTCCATAAACAGTGATCCAATGTGAAATCAATAAGTGACGAAATCCCTTAATCACACTGAAGCACCCTGTGAAGTGATCCACCACCGCATAAATTAAACGCTTATCAGAGGGCAAGCTACAATGAGCTTGTATGGTATTAAGATCAGCAATGCAGCTACAACTCAGCTCCACAATAATGCACCAGAAGCAGGCAGGATAGCTCAGTCGATAAGGCAAACGAGGCAGTCAGCAGGCAAAAAAGCAGGCAGGATAGCTCAGTCGATAAGGCAAACGAGGCAGTCAGCAGGCAAAATAAAAGTACAGCTGCAGAATAATTGTTTAATTCAGGGCTCATTTCTGTCGCACAGGGTTTTATCACGGACTCATTGTAACTGTACTGTCTGCCTTCATGTTTTAAAGTGCTGCGCAAACTAGATAAATCCTATATAATAGTAAGGATACACATAAATTAATACACATCTGGATATGTTGTATAGACATGTGCATGGTGGAACTGACTACTGTCAACTTACTGTAATAGAGTAGTATAAGGATAGAGGTGTAGGGGTACAGCTGTTGTTGGTATACTTCAAAAAAGGAAGGAGAAGAGTTGTTATGGCTGTGGACGGTAAACAGACAGATAACAGTATGTGTTAACTTAACAGCTATAACAGAGTATGCATTTCCAACTCTTCGTTCCAGCCATCGGGGGACAGAATATCCAAGGCATATATCCAGTAGGCCTCCCTCTGGCACAGTTTGTGGACTCGTTCAGCCACAAGGAGATTCTGAGGAACGGCCTTGAGAACCCAGACTTTTAAATCTTTAGTGGATATATGGTGGTGTTCTAAGAAATGTCTGGGGACATTGTGATGGCCCTTGCCTTCTGAAATGAAGCCATGGTGTTCACCAAAGTTCTTCCGCAATGTTATACCCACACAAAGAAGTCCACATGGTCAAGATGAATAAACCACACACTCTGAGGAACAGGTGTGGAATTCTTTAATGTGATAGGTTTTACCCTGGACATGGAACTCTTTCTGTCCATGTTGGACAAAGCCGCAAGTCTTATGACATTGATACTGCTCTTGTCATTAAAATGTTTTTATTCCGGGACTTAGAAGTGCGTTCTCTTATACTTTTTTTCTTTAGAGTGAGCTTCCCTCTCTGAAGTGCTGCTGAGGTGCATTATCTTCCATCACATCAGGGCCATTTATGTACTGTTTGGAAAAGTCTCCCTGTCATCCAGAGCACCCTATATTCCACATTCAAGTTCAGTCCCCGGAATTCTTGCCGTGGAGCACCAATCTGGAAGCTGTGGAATGTCCTATACACACAATCAGCTTTTCTGCTGATTTTTTCCTTCAGGTTTACCAAAACCATGTAGTGCAAGGCATACAATTTGAAACTTGCATACAAATTGAAACTCCTAAGGTTTGACCTCATATTATATGGTTTTGGTAAATCTGAAGGAAAAACTCAGCAGAAAAACTGATAGTGTGTATGGGGCTTAAGATGTTGCTATGGACTCAGCAAGGAAAATTTGATGGAACAATTTGGCCAAAACAGGAAAAAAAAAAACAACAACCTGAAGACACTATAGCAAAGAACTGAGGCTTGCTAGGAGCAGGAGGGGCTATGTGTGGATCATCACAGGTATTTTTTGCCAGTGTCCAATCGCCTTGAGGTACCTGCCTTTAACTAATTTGTCTCTGAATCTGCTTGTGTCCTGTACCATATGAGCAGGAAATATCTGAGCTGACAGCAGAGTCTAGGAGTTGAATGTCAGGGAGATGTGTTATAGCAATAATCAGTAAAAAGACCCAAGGTAGTCCCGGATAACCTTACCACATAGCAAGGAGGAGATTCCTGGTTACCATGAGAGAAAAAAACAACACAGACTGACTCAAAAGAGCCCACCAGCAGAACATGAGGCATATTCTCATAGAGGTGCAACTGAAGGGTGCTAAAGAGTATGGTCTTGACCATGGGACCAGACTCATACAAAAAAGTTGTGGGGATGGGAGAATGTGAATAAGAACAAGAAATGTCAGGATTTTGACCTAGGTACCCCAGATGGTACAAGATCAAGGGTAGAACCTTACAATGATGTACTGGATCAACTGAAAGGGAGAAGGAACATCAGAAGGCAAATTGTTCAAAGAGTGAGAGACAAGAGCCTTGTAGTAAAAGGTCTTCAAGGCACCCTGGGATGTGAATGTTCAGGGTGCAAATAAAAGTCTAATTAAATAAAAATAAAATAAAAAAGGGTCAGTAATGTAAGGACTACATTGATGTGTGAATAAGTAGGGAGTATAACCTGTCACAACGTATTTGCTATTAATGTTCAAACAAAACTATGGGAGACATAGAGGCAGTAGATCAGGCAGAAGCCTAGTTACTGGCTGTAATTAGGATAGATATTTTATGGGTATGGTGGGATGTGTCCCTAAACAGGCAATGGGGCCCATGCAGGATTTGGAAATTCTTGTAATTCTTTCTAAAAAGGAATGGAAGGAAGTGCATGGAAATGGTCTGCTTTTGTGAAAAGGCAAGTAGGAACGGTTAGTAGAAAACCAAGGACAGCAATCGAAACGTGGTATACCTCTCCAAAGGCAGAGTGAAAGTAAGGGCTGGGACATCTGTAATTTGAGCTGAAGCAAATCTGAATAGACGTCCCACCTCCAGGGGTGGGGGCAAACCTTCATTATGAAGACAGCTTCTGAGCAGGTCCATAAAAGGATTGTAGTAGATGGTTACATAGTAGGTGAATTTGAAAAAAGACACAAATCCATCAAATCCAACCTAGTGTATGTGTGTGATATGTCAGTATTTAATTGTATATTCCTTTATGTTGTGGTCGTTCAGGTGCTTATCAAATAGTTTTCCCCGCTGAAACCACCGCCTGTGGAAGGGAATTCCACATCCTTCCTGCTCTTCCAGTAAAGAACCCTCTATGTAGTTTAAGGTTAAACCTCTTTTCTTCCAATTTTAATGAGTGGCCACGTGTCTTGTTAAACTCCCTTCTATGAAAAGTTTTATCCCTATTTTGGGGTCACCAGTACGGTATTTATAAGTTGAAATCATATCCCCTCTCAAGCGTCTCTTTCTCCAGAGAAAATAAGTTCAGTGCTCACAACCTTTACTCATAACTAATATCCTCCAGACCCTTTATTAGCTTAGTTGCCCTTCTTTATACTCCCTCCATTTCCAATACATCCTTCCTGAGGACTGGTTCCCAGAACTGGACAGCATACTGGTGGGCATACATAGGTGGGGCCGGACAAGAGTCTTGTAGAGCAGGAGAATTATCGTTTTATCTCTGGAGTTGATCCCCTTTTTAATGCATGCCAATATTCTGTTTACTTTGTTAGCAGCAGCTTGGCATTGCATTCCATTGCTGAGCCTATTATTTACTAGGTCCCCCAGGTCCTTTTCCATCCTAGATTCCCCCAGAGGTTCTCTCCCCAGTGTATAGATTGCATTCATATTTTTCCCATCCAAATGCATTATTTTAAATTTTTCTACATTAAACCTCATTTGCCATGTAGTTGTCCACCCCATTATTTGTTCAGATCTTTTTGCAAGGTTTCCACATCCTGTGAAGACGTTTTTGCCCTGCTCAGCTTAGGATCATCCACAAATACAGAGACTGAACCGTTTAACCCATCCTCCAGGTCGTTTATGAACAAAATAAATAGGATTTGTCCCAGCACAGAACCCTGGGGGACCCCACTACCCACCTCTGACCATTCCGATTACTCCCCATTTATCACCACCCTCTGAAATCGCCCTTGTAGCCAGTTTTCAATCCATGTACTCACCCTATGGTCCATGCCAACAGACCTTATTTTGTACAGTAAATGTTTATGGGGAACTGTGTCAAATGCTTTTGCAAAATCCAGATACACCATGTCTATGGGCCTTCCTTTATCTAGATTGCAAATCACCTCCTCATAGAAGGTTAATAGATTGGTTAGTCAAGAATGATTCTTCATGAATCTATGCTGATTTCTGCTAATGATACCATTCTCATTACTAAAATCTTGTATATAGTCCCTTATAGGGATGAGCTTGGTGTTCGAGTCGAATGCATGTTCAACTCGAAAACCTGCTGTTCGCCCCTTTGGCGAAGCCAGAACTCTGTGGGCTGTTTGCGCCAAATTCGCGTGGAGCTCACGGCCCACAATGCACTGCACCATCGCAGTGCATTGCTGGCTCATGATTGGCCAAGCATGCACTGTGACCCCGTATGCTTGGCCAATCACAGCGCAGGCAGCGAGGAGAGCCATAGTTGGCCACAGGCAGGATGCCTGTGGCCATATATAGCTCAGGCTGTTTAGTACACGCCCCACACCATATAAGGCCGACCAGCGCGGCCGCCTTGTGTATTGGTCCAGCATCGACAGGAGTTAGTGGGTGTTGTGTGCATTCAGCGCAGTATACGTGTAAGGGTGACCACAGGTCAGCCTGTGTTTGTGGGAGGAGTCAGGCTGCATAAAGCCTGCCCTCCTCTGCCTCCTCCTCTCATTGGACGCTGACTCTCGTGCGGGGGGGGTCTTCCGTCCCCGCCGGCTCCGCTCGTCGGCTGCCCGTTTCTTCCGGGGTTTTCCACCGGAGAGGGGGAGTTTTCGGGCGCCTGGCATCTCATCCATCCCCACGGGGGGGCGCTTCTCCCACCCGCCCGCCAGTTGTTTCCACCCGCCCGCCCATTGTTTCCACCCACCCGCTTCTCCCGGCGTTCTGCCGGGAGGGGGGGGGTTGGTCTGCCTGGCAGTTCCGTTATCCACGAGGGAGCCACTTCTCCCACCCGCCTCCTTGTCACAAGGGTTTCTGCCGGGGGTGGATTCAGCCGCCTACTTCTCCCGGTGTTTTCTCCCTGGGGGAGGAGGGGTTTGACGGCCGGGCGGCTCCTGTCCCAGAGGGAGCCGCTTCTCCTGCCCCCCCTACTTCGCCCTGCGGCTGTCTGGGGGGGGGGGGTTGGGGGGTGGTGTGGCTGCACGAGTGAGGTTGTGCAAGTTTATTCAAACAGCTATGGTGCTATAAAGCCAGAACTTTTTCATGTCAACATAACCGGTGGTCAAAGAGGAAAAAAATTAGGAAGGCATGTTTTGGGATGTGTTCGGTGCACGTGGGATGTCAGGGGTGTATTTTTGTTGGGTGGATTAGTCTGGCAGGGAGATCCATATGTTTGGGGCAAATCGGCAGGGCCTCATTAGTGGTGGGTTGCATATACCTTGTGCCGCCGGGGGTGAGGGGTTGAGTCACTGCCAGGAGGGTTTGGTTCGGTGTCTGTCCAGCATGTGTGTGCCTTATTGTGTGGGTGGTATGATCATGCTTTCCTGGGAATTTGTTGCATCGTCGGTTTCTCATGCGATTCACGTTTGCTCATGGAGTACACGGTTTTCTCGTGGAATTCATGGTTTGGCTATTTGCGGTTCACTTTCGATTTGCAGTTCTCATGCAGCTTGTGGTTTAAATGTGGGTTGCGGTTTCTCATGCAGTTTTGTTTTTATTTTTTCTCGCTTCTCACGCCAATTCATGTTTCTTACTTTTATCATGTTCTTGCGTGTTCCGTGTTTCTTGAGTGTCCCCTCACGTATCCCGTGTTTTTCACATGTCCCGTGTTTTCTCACGTGTCTCATGTTGCTTGCATTTTTTATCACGTTGCTCACGGTTCCCATGTTGCTCATGTTTCATGTCACATGCCTTTAGTTCGCTGCTTTTCTTTTTTTTTTTAACAATTCGTTTTTATTGAAAATTTTGCATGGCATATACAAGTAGAAAATGACATATCCAATAAACAGATATACAAACATCTATAATAAGAAAAGGCCATGTTGAGAATAACCCGTAAGACAGAATACATGAAAATGCCAGTTCTCCGAAATGAAAAAAGAAAAAAGAAGAAAAAAAGAAGTGTACATATAACAACCGTAAATATAAGAGCCTAGATTCATTTTCATCTAAGGGAGCTGAGATAAGATATTTAACTAACTGACATACCTTACAAATTAGTGGGAGCTATCCTCACTACGAAGATAAATACTTATGGGTATTCTGCTTAGAGTAACAAGGAAGGTGGGGGAAAAGAAAGAAACGGGGGGTAAAGGAAAAGGGAAGAAAGGGAAGGGTAGGGATAGGAATAGTAGGTCCACTGACCAAGGTCTGGCGGTCATCTCCAATCTACATTTATGTAACACTCATTAAGATCAAGTAGGCTTGTACCAATCTTTCCATATTCGCCATTTATTCAACACCTTCATTCTATTGCCTTGTCTGCTAGCAATTAATGTTTCAAATACACAGTGAATTTGGGTGATAGCTAAAACCTCAGATATTTTGGGGGCGTAGTTTGATTTCCAGTGTTTCGCTATCAACGAACGAGCCACCAATAAGATGTGTGTTACTACCACTCTAGACTCAGGAGGAAAGATGTCTATTCCTATGTTCAATATAGCAAGAGCGGGGTTAGGTCTAGTTAGGATCCCCGACACACCGGACACTATACGGAACAGGGAGTTCCAGAAGCTAGTCAGGCTCCTGCAACTCCAGAACACGTGGTACAGATTTCCAATGTCTCCGCACATTCTCCAGCAAAGCGGGGACCCCCCACAGTCAAATTTGGATATTTTGTATGGGGTGAGGTACCATCGTAGGGCGATTTTTTGTGATAGTTCCCAATGATTGACGGATTTGGAGGAAGCATATATAGCTTGAAAAGCTGCTTTCCATTGTTGGGGTGTGAAGGAAGTATTCATATCTCTTTCCCATAATTCGTATGGGCGAGACTTAGCAAATTCCAATTTGCTTTGGTAGATGTTATAAAAGAGGGAAATCCCACCCCGCGTCAAAAATTTGGAGTTGTAGAACTTCCAAGCAGCTGTAGGCAAACGCACATGATGCGTCTTCGCTGCCCTCAAGCAATGTAATATACGGTAGTAGGTAAACCTATCCGTGGATGAAAGTCCATATCGTTCCTGAAGTATGTCGAAGGGAATGGGCCTGGCCTCAGTGTATAAGTCAGCGATAAATTTGATTCCCTTGTCATGCCATGCACCCGTAGGAAGGTCGGGGACTATATAGGAGAGAACTTTTAAGGGTACAGGGAGCTCCATGGTCTCCTGCGCCTCTGAGGCTGCATTGGTGAGAGTCCTCCAGGCCAACAAAGAGGCCTGGATGGTGGGGGGAAATATGCGCACAGAGTACGGCTTCAGAGAATCTGATAGGAGCAAGATTGTCAAGTCATCTGTCGGGCACAGGGCTCTTTCCAGCTCGACCCAAGGGGTCGCCCATGAGGGATTGAGCCAATGTTTGACTTGAGTAAGTAATGAGGCCCTGTAGTAGTCTCGAATGTCCACTAGCCCCATACCTCCCGCCCTCCTATGTTTCACCAGTAGTGATTTAGCACATCTAGGTTTCTTACCTCTCCATAGGAACTGTCTGAGTATCGCATTAAAGGGTCCAAAATGAACCTCTCCCAGAGGGATTGGGAGGGTACGGAACACGTACAGAATCTGCGGCAATATAATCATTTTAAAAGTGGCTAACCTTCCCGTCCAAGTCAATTCTGTTTTGTTCAGTTGAACAATGTCAGTTTTGAGTTTTGACAATAAGGGGGAAAAGTTGGAAGGGGCCAGTTGCTTCCAGTCTTTAGTAATTTTGATGCCCAGATAAGTAATGTGTTCTGGGCTCCAGCTATAGGGAAACTCCTTTTTCAGTACGGCCTCTAAGGGGGGGGGCACTCCCAGTCCTAAGATTAAGGATTTAGTTGAATTAACTTTATAGAAGGAGATGTTCCCAAATTCCTCCAAGGTCTGAGTGGCTCGCCTAAGAGCGATGTCCGGGGAAGTTAAAAATAGGATAATGTCATCTGCGAATAAATTCAACACATGCTCCTTTTCTCCCACCTTAAAGCCAGTGATGGAGGGGTCAGATCTCACCCTTTCCGCCAATGGCTCGATAAGAAGATTAAAAATGGAGGGGGACAAGGGGCATCCCTGTCTCGTACCGTTTGTTATTGCAAAAACAGAGGACAGCATGTTGGATGTATAAACCTGTGCGCAAGGCGAGGAGTACAAAGCCAACACGGCCGACAGAATCTGGCCCGAGAAGCCAAACTCCATCAGCACCTGTCTCATGTAGCCCCAGTGGATCCTGTCGAACGCCTTCTCCGCATCCAAAGATAGGAGCAGAGAAGGCGTCCGACAGGCCTTTGCATGTTGGACAATGTTGATGACCCTTCTCGTGGCATCCGATGCCTGTCTACCTGCAGTAAAGCCCGATTGATCGGGATTAATAATAGAAGGGAGTATCGGGAGCAGTCTTAGCGCTAATATCTTCGCGTATACCTTGACATCGGTATTAAGTAGAGATATCGGCCTAAAATTCGCCGGGGTAGTAGGGTCCTTCCCAGGCTTTGGAATCGTTACAACAAATGCCTTAAGCATCTCTTTAGGGAAAGAGGCCGAGGACACTGCAGCTGCATATACCTGTTGCAGCGTTGGGGACAACTGCTCACCAAAGGCTTTATAATAGTCATTAGATAGCCCATCTGGGCCAGGGGATTTTCCCAGCGGAAGAGTGCTTATGACCTTTTCGATCTCAGACTTAGTGACCGGGGAGTTAAGGGAATCTAGCTGGTCCTTCGTAAGTTTCGGCAGCCTAATCTTAGCTAAGAATGCTTGTATGGCGTCGTCAGTGGGCTGAACGGTGTGGGGATCTTTGCTCAGATTATAAAGTGTTGCGTAGTATTCGGCAAAAGATTCTGCTATCTCTTGCGGGTTAACAATTTTCCCCTTGCCTTGAGGCCCTAATAAATACGGTATTCTAGATTTAGTTCTCATTCCTCTAAGCCTCTGTGCCAAGAATTTGCCCGCTCTATTCCCGGAGGAGTAGAAGGACATACGCAATGAGCGCACATATTTTTCATTTTGTTCAATCAGCATAAGTCTGAGATCAGAACGAGCCCTAGATAACTGTTGAGCTAAATTTGGATCAGTCTTAGATTTATTAAGGGATTCAAGAGTTTTTATAGTGGTGAGCAGTTGGTCTACCCTATGTGTCCTCCGCCTCTTCTCTCCTGCACAAATCTTAATCATTACACCTCTAATATATGCCTTATGGGCACACCATAAAACCATCGGGTCATCCACCGAACCGGTATTACAAGCAAAATAGTCCTTCAGATGCGCTCTGATGCTGGTAGCATGTTCTGGCATTTGAAATATACGGGAATTGGCTCTCCAGATGTAAGCTGGACCAGGAGCGTGACCCTCCATCACCACCATAGATACTGGGGCGTGGTCAGACCACGTGATGTCATGGATGGAGGATTTAGAGATTAACTGCAGCAACTGTTTGTCAACAAGCATTAGGTCAATGCGGGAGTACGAGTTGTGCCTGGGTGAGAAACATGTGTAGTCCCGCTCGTCGCCATGCTGACATCTCCACACGTCATATACATCAGTTCGCTGCTTTTCCATTAGCTAGTGCTCACGTCCGGGATCTGTCACATCTACAGTTCCATAGGGCTGAAGTGTAATTTTATATTGATAGTTGGCCCTCTATCTTCTCGCCTCTGGTCCATACGTCATACATGCAATTTATGGTTTCTCGTGCAAGGTATGGTTTGTTTCTTCTGTTTTTCCATGTTTCTTACGTATTCTCATGTTCTTATGTTTTCTTACGTATTCCCATGTTCTTATGTTTTCTCACGTATTCCCATGTTTCTTACGTATTGCCATGTTTCTTGCGTATTCCCATGTTTCTTACGTAGTCCCATGTTTTCTTACGTAGTCCCATGTTTTCTTAAGTTTTCCCATGTTTTCTTACGTTTTCCCATGTCTCGCACGTTTTATGTCATATGCCTTTCATGTCCTTGCCCTTCATTCGCTGCATTTTCATTAGTTGGTGCTTACATCCAGGATCTGTCACGTCTACAGGTTCATACGGGCTGAGGTTTTCATTGGTAATTGATTGTCATCCCACAATCTTCTCGTCTGTAGTCCATACATCATACGTTCACGTTTACTGTTACACCTTTACTACTACCCACCACGGTCTGTGGGTTCCTTAGCCCTGAGTGTTCATTTTTAATTTCCTGTCTGGGCGGTTGCTCAAGCTCATTTCTGCATACACTGGGGTGGTGTTGTCATTAGGTTCGCATTCATGCGCTGTTGGTCCTGTCATGTCGGCACCCACGTTCTTATACTTGTCAGGTACCAGGGGGTTGTTATGTCACGGGCGGGTTGTCTTATGTTTTCTGGTTGTTTCACACAGCTGGGTTGTCCATGTTCTTCCACTGTGGGTTACCCATCACGCCTATGGGTTAACAGATTGAGGTGATCGTTTTTAATTGGCTTGTTCGGTGGCAAGTCTCCTCATCTCTTCTTTCACCACTCACATTTTGTTCTAATTCACGTTTCTCATGAGGTTAGTTTCTCATGCAATTTACGTTTCTCGTGCAATTTACGGTTCTCATGCAATGTTACGATTTCTCATGCAATGTTACATTCCTTGTGCAATGTTACGTTTCTCGTGCAATGCTGCATTTCTCGTGCAATGTTATGTTTCTCGTGCAATGTTTTCGTTTCTCATGCAGTGTTACGTTTCTCAAGCAGTGTTATGTTTCTCACACAGTTTTTTTGTTTCTCTCGTTGTCCAGGTTTTCTCTCGTTGTCCAGGTTTTCTCTCGGGTCCCCTGGTTTTCTCTCGGGTCCCCAGGTTTTCTCTTGTGTCTCCAGGTTTTCTCTCGTGTCCCCAGGTTTTCTCTCGTGTCCCCTGGCTTTCTCTCGGGTCCCCAGGTTTTCTCTTGTGTCTCCAGGTTTTCTCTCGTGTCCCCAGGTTTTCTCTCGTGGTTTCATCTATTCACGTTCTCGTGCAACCTGTGTTTCTTGTGCAGGTGGTGTGTTCTTGCAGCTTCGGTTTTATGCTGCTCACGTTTGTATCAGCTCGCGCTACTCATGTTTACTGTTCAGTCACGTTTCCTTCTTGCAGGGTACATTCTTGTCACAGGTTTCTTTGGTCTGCTCACTTTTTTTTTCTCGCAAATTTTGTTCATTAGGTTTTGTTTGTATACCAGGAAGGATTATGACACTGCTTGGCATGTTTTTTCAGGCTTCCGGTCTAGGTTCCAGTCCTGATGGTTAATATCCAGTTCCTATTTGTTTTTTGCCTCTTCCAGCTCGTACTTTCACTTTCAGGGCGTGCCGGTTTGGATGACCTGTCAGGTTGTTTTATTTTTTGTACTTTCGATTGAAGCCGTCCTCAGGGTTCCAGCAGAGTGGACCCCCTGCTGTGCTCAGCTGACTTCCCATTGTGAGTCTTATTTTCGTGACGTATTTGGCATGCCCGCAGGTCTCCTTTAGCGTTGCTTACCAGCTTGGGACTCAAGGCAGTCCTATAGCTGACTTTTGCGTTTCCTAAGGCCAGGGGTGTGGGCTTCTGGCCCAGGGTCTCGCTTACTTTAGCCAATCAACTGGTTGGCACCCCAGCCTTTCCTGTCACAGCTGCATGTTCGCAAAGATGCAGCATTCAGGGGCGGCACTGTTATCGGGTTCTTGGAGCCTGGCAAGGTGTGGTGCTCGGGGTTGGTTATACCGGCTTGTTAGTGTTACTTTGTCAAACCCTGGGATGGTCCTCTTCTGCCTTTTCCTAGCGCTCCCCTTTCTGCAGAGAAGTATATACTTCATTGCCGCCACCCCAGGTTAGACGTTAATTCACTGTGTAAGTTGGTTGTTAAGCTTTCATCCTACTGTGTTATTTTTGCCCCCTTTTAGGCATACTGACCACGTGACCCCGGCACACTTCAGGTCTATGTTCTTTGTTCCTTTGCATACTATCCACAGATTGACTCAGAGTACAAGTGTAAGGCTGACCGCAAGTGTTTGTGGGAGGAGTCAGGCTGCATAAAGCCTGCCCTCCTCTGTCTCCTCCTCTCATTGGATGCTGCCTCTCGTGTCCCACCCACCCATTCCCTTTTTCTTTCCATTTCTTTTATTACATCTCATACTTGGGTATGCCCCCTTTTAGGCATACTGACCACGTGACCCCAGCACACTTCAGGTCTATGTTCTTTGTTGCTCTTTGTTCCTTTCCACACTATCCACAGATTGACTCTGAGTACAAACCTGTATCTACCCTTTATTGCTGTTCTCTAATTGAGCCATCTGCAGGAGTTAGTGGGTGTTGTTTGCCTCCAGCTCAGTATACACCTGTATCTACATTTATTGCTGTTCTCTAATAGAGCCATCTGCAGGAATTAGTGAGTGTTGTGTGCCTCCAGCACAGTATACTGTACACCTGTATCTACGTTTATTGCTGTTCTCTAATAGAGAAATTAGTGGGCGTTGTGTGCCTCCAGCACAGCACAATATACACCTGTATCTGCCCTTTATTGCTGGTGTTCTCTAATACAACCATCTGCAGGAATTAGTGGGTGTTGTGTGCCTTCAGCATAGCACAATATACACCTGTATCTACCCTTTATTGCTGGTGTTCTCTAATACGGCCATGTGCAGGAGTAAGTTGGTGTTGTGTGCCTCCAGTGCAGTATACACCTGTATCTACTCTTTATTGCTGTTCTCAAATAGAGCCAGCTGCAGGAGTTAGTGGGTATTGTGTGCCCTCCAGCACAGCACAGTATACACCTGTATCTACCCTTTATTGCTGGTGTTCTATCATACAGGCATCTGCAGGAGTTAGTGGGTGTGGTGTGCCTCCAGCACAAATTACACTACCCAATTGCTGTTTTTCCCATCTCCTTGCAGGCCATTACCATGTCTGGAAGTCCAACAAGGAGAGGCAGACAGGCACAAGCCAATAAAAGAGGGCAAGCAGGCTCTGTGTCTAGAGACAACAGTGCTGGTCGTGGACACGGTGGATCGTCATCAGCACGTGGCCATGGGCCACGCTTGTCCTTATTTTCAGCAGCTGGACGTGTTGAGCTGCATCATGCCAAAGACTTGGTAGAGTGGATGACCAAGCCCTCTTCATCCTCTCTCACCCAGGCTCAGGGTACTAGCAAAGCAGCTGCCAACACATCCTCTTCCCTTGTCTCAATGTCATCATCAGTCACTCCTTCCCTAGACCCACCATGTCCTCCTGAGGAGTCCCCAGAACTGTTTGAGCACAGTGTTGGGTACATGCTCCAGGAGGATGCCCAGTGTTTTGTAGGCTTTGATGATGATACTCAGCTAGAGGAAGGCAGTAGCGTGAGCGCAGAGAGAGGGGATGCTCAAGAAGGACAGCAATCTAGCAGTCATGTTCCACAAGCTGCAGCATACTGCCAGGTTTGCCCCAGTGATGAAGAGGGAGGGGATGATGAGGTCACTGGCTCCACGTGGGTGCCTGGTAGGAGACAGAAGGAGGAGGAGGCACATCTCCAACGAGGCAGGATGCCCTCCGGGGGCCAGCTTAGGGGCAGTAACCCGACTGAATCACTCCGCAGAGCTCCGCCTGTGCAGGGTGCTGCCTCTGCGCGTTATTCTAAAAGTTCTTTGGTGTGGGCCTTTTTTGAGACGAGTGCATCAGATCGCACCGCTGCTATTTGCAACATATGTCTCAAGCGTATCTCACGTGGCCAAAACATCAGCCGCTTGGGCACCACATGCTTGACCAGACATATGTTCACCTGCCATGCAGCTCGTTGGCAAGCGTACCTCAAAGACCCACACCAAAGAACAAAGCGGACCTCTCCTTGCTCCTCATCAGCTGGGATCTCCTACCCCACTAGACCTTCAGTCCTCTCTGAAATGTGCACTGAGAGGAATGAAGGTGTAGAATTAGGTGTGTCACAGCCAAGTGCTTGCGGGCACTCTGCTAGCAGTACACCCACGTCCGACTGTAGCAGGCAAATTTCCCTGCCCCAGCTGCTGGACCGTAGAAAGAAGTTCACTCCCAGCTATCCACATGCCCAGCGATTGAATGCTAGCTTGGCTAAGTTGCACTTCAACTGCTGCCTTTTCAGTTGGTAGACTCGGCTCCCTTCTGTGAGTTTGTGCAATGTGCGGTTCCTCAGTGGCAGGTCCCCAAACACCAAACATGGAAGGCGATTCTGGCTCTATACCGGCATGTGGAAGGCAATGTCCTTGCCTTGCTGGACTGGGCAGTCAGCGTTAAGGTGCATATTACCGCTGACTCATGGTCCAGCAGCCATGGACAGGGACATTACCTGTCTTTCACGGCCCATTGGGTCACTCTTCTGGCAGCTGGGAAGGATGCAGGATAAAGTGCAGTAGTGTTGGAGGTTGTTCCGCCACCACACCTCCAAAATTCTACTACTGGTTGTGACACACCTCACTCCTTCACCCCTCCTCTTCTTCTTCCTCCATGGCCTCTTCCAGTGCTCTGTCCTTGGAACCAGCGGTGCTCCATAGGCGTTCAAGGGGCTACGCAAGTATGCACGCAAAACGATGCCATGCCGTGCTTGTGCTGGCTTGTTTGGGGGACAGGAGGCACACTGGGGCAGATATTTTGTCAGCTCTGCAGGGGCAGGCCAAGAGGTGGCTGACGCCATGCCAGCTTAAGCCAGGAATGATGGTTGGCGACAATGGCACCAACCTCCTCTCCGCCCTCCGACAGTGACAGCTGACCCATGTACCCTGTGTGGCTTACGTCTTTAACCTGGTGGTGCAGCGGTTCTTGGGCAGGTACCCGGGCTTACAGGATGTCCTGAAGCAGGCCAGGAAAGTCTGTGTGCATTTCCGCCAATCATTTAATGCCAGTGCTCGGCTGTCTGAGCTCCAAAATTAGTTGAACCTGCCCAAGAACCGTGACATGCCCACCAGGTGGAACTCAACGTTGGCCATGCTGCAGCAGGTGCACATGCAGCAGAGCGCCATCAATGAGTACTTGTGCGACTACGGCACCAGGACAGGGTCAGGGGAGCTCGGTTTTTTCTCACCACGCCAGTGGGGCATGATCAGGGATGCTTGCACTGTCCTGTCACCATTTGAGGAGGCCACAAGGATGGTAAGCAGTGACAGTGCATGCATCAGTGACACTGTACCTCTTTTCCACCTGTTGGAGCATACGCTGCGTGGAATAATGGACAGGGCACTTGAGGCAGAAGAGAGGCAGGAAGAGGAGGACTTCCTTGCCTCTCAAGGCCCCCTTTATCCAGACAGTGTTCCTGCTGTCCCACCCATCACACAGGAAGAGGACAAGGAGGAGGAGGAGGAGGATGATTGTGTCAACATGGAGGTGGAGCCTGGCACTCAGCATCAGCAGTCTTGTAGGGATGATTTATGACACCCAGCCAGGGCCTTTATCCTGGAGGATCCGGGGCAAACAGTTCAGAGGGCGCCAAAACACAGGGACACAAGACTACAGGTTTGCAGCGTATTCCTTATGCTGGTACACGCTGCAAACCTGTAGTCTCCTTTGCGAGAACATGTAACATATTGACCTTGCAGGAGCACAGTTTGGAGATGTGAACAGACCATTGCCTCACTCAAAAGAAGTGAACTTCACAAGTGACAATTCACTCATAAGAAGCGACCTTCATGACAGGATCACCAGGGTGACACTTGATGCATACCCGAGAGCCTCTGCGAACATCCTATTATCGTTCCACCGGTCCCTTTGTGTCCCTGTGTTTGCTGCCCTCTGAGCTGTTTGCCATGGATCCTCCAGGATAAAGGCCCTGGCTGGGTGTTTAGCCGCAAGCTATTGTTGCTTGCCTTCTGGTAAGCATGGATTTCTTATGGCGTTCAGAACTCATTGGTGATGGAAGATTGCACTTTTTAACACATCATCTTAGCCGTTTGCCAACTAGTTATAATTTGGACATTATTTGAATTTTAAGCCTCACACTTATTTTTCAACACTTCGTTATTACATTTTGGGACTTTTTATTCATACAATTTGTACTGTTAATTGTATTCTTTGACATTTCTGATCACTTTTGTGTATCTTTCATATTTCTGCACTGGTTCATCACTGGTGGTTTCACTGGTAGCTCAACTATTTCCTTCCCTTTTTTTCCTCACCTGTGATCTTTTTGCTTGTAATTAGTGTGTTTGTATAAAAGGTCAATGGGTTTCTGGACTCCTGACAGACCCTTGCATCTTTCATGGAGTGCTGCACTGATGTGTCTGGATTCTGAGTCATGGGGAAAGCAAAAGAGTTGTCAAAAGATCTGCAGGAAAAGGTAATTGAACTGTAAATAAAAGGAAAGGGATATAAAAAGATATCCAAAGAATTGGGAATACCAATCAGCAGTGTGCAAACTCTAATCAAGAAGTTCTGTTGATACCAAACCATGGTCAGGTAGACCAACTAAAATTTCAGCCACAACTGACAGGAAATTGTTCGGGATGCAAAGAAAAATCTACAAATAACTTCAGGTGAAATACAGGACTATCTGAAAACATGTAGCGTGGCTGTTTCAAGATGCCCAATAAGGAGGCACTTGAAGAAAGATGGGCTGCATGGTCAAGTCACCAGAAGAAAGCCATTACTATGCAAATGCCACAAGGTATTCTGCTCACAATACGCCAAACAGCACAGAGACAAGCCTCAAACCTTCTGGCACAAAGTCACTTGGAGTGATGAGACCAAAATTGAGCTTTTTGGCCACAACCATAAACATTACATTTGGAGAGGAGTCAACAAGGCCTATGATGAAAGGTACAGAGGTGGATCGCTGATGTTTTGGGGATGTATGAGCTACAAAAGGCACAGGAAATTTGGTCAAAATTTTTGGCAAGTATGTTATCAAAAATACTGGAGCAACATTTGCATTCATCAGCCAGGAAGCTGCTCATGGGACATATTTAGACATTCCAACATGACAATGATCCAAAACACAAGGCCAAGTCGACCTGCCATTGGCTACAGCAGAACAACGTGAAGGTTCTGGAGTGGCCATCTCAGTCTCCTGACCTCAAAATCTCAAAAGAGCCACTCTGGGGAGATATAAAACGAGCAGTTCATGCAATACAGCCCAAGAATTTACAGGAACTGAATGTTTTTTGCCAAGGAGGAATGGGCAGCTTTACCATCTCAGAAGAAAAAGAGCCTCATCCACAAATACCACAAAAAAGTTAAAGCTGTCTTTGATGTTAAAGGGAGCAATACACGGTATTAAGAACTGGGGTATGTAAATTTTGATAAATGGCTTCAGCCAAACACTAACCGTGAGTAAAGGAAAGTTTGTGTTATCATTCATATTCTCTGAAAATGGCCAAGAAATCAAAAATTCTGCCAGGGTATGTAAACTTATGAGCACAACTGTACTTGTTCCACCATGTGCCAATGTGAGCAAACACAGGAACCAGTGCCTGAAGCAAACATTACTTGCCGGCCATTCCAGAAACTGCTAGTGAGCACGGAGGCAACAAATAGTTGAATACTGCCAGATGTATCAGTTGAAGTAGTCAAGAAAAATAAATAAGAACGGTTCAAAAGACTGTCAACTAACAGACACTAGCAAAAAACTGGAGCCTCCCAGAGTAGGAAGTGGTTAAATGGCTACATGGAGGTGGGCCCAGAAAAGCTTTTGACAGTCTTCTATAATCTGAAGGTATAATCCCTTGATGGGAAAAGTGCATATTTCCTTATTAAAGTGGTTGTAAACCTCAATATTTTACCTATAGGTAAAGCCTATAATAAGGCTTACCTATAGGTACCGTAGTCATCTCCTAAAAAATGCACAGTTTAAGAGATATTTACTATATATGCAGCCAATGACGTCATTGGCGCATGTGCTCTGAAGGAACATGTGAGGGAGTGAGGTCATCGCTGCTCTGGCCAGTCACACAGTCTGGATCCGTTGACCTAGATGGAAGACAGGTGAAGATGAAAGAGGCCTTTGTTTTCAGGTATGTTTCACATAATGTGCTAGCACATTATGGCTTTACCTTGCAGGTCTGGGGGGGAAAATATGATTTTTGTACTCACCGTAAAATCCTTTTCTCTGTAGTTCACAGACTGACACAGGTTATACTCTACCTTTAACTGATTGGACACTGGCAACCAATAGCAAGAAGGTTCCTCCCATATAACCCCTCCCATACGGGAATTACCTCAGTTTGGTAGCAAGCAATGAAAGTCCCAGAAAAGAGGGGAGGGATCTCTGTGTCCCATGATGTACTCAAAGAAAAGGATTTTACAGGTAAGCTATATTAAAAAAATTAATGTTTCTTTATCACGGGACACAGAGAATTATTCATGACTATCTGGGATGTCCTAAAGCAATGAACATGAGGGGAGGGAGACAACCTATACAAGTCCCAACCGGCCCCTGGCCCTATAAGCCTGCCTGCAACACGCTGTGGCCAAAAACAGTCTCCTTCTGAGAGCTAACATCCACCTGGTAAACGTGTGAACCGAAGACCAAGCGGCTGCTTTGCAGACCTGAGCCATAGACACTTGTCAATGCACTGCCCATGATGCACTAACCCCTCTAGTGGAATGTGCCTTCAAATCTCTAGGTGGAATCCTGTGCTTCAACTCATACACCTGGATGATAGCTTGGCGAATCCACCTTGAGACAGTTGACGTAGCTGCCTGTCCTTTTTTAGGACCCTTCGGCAGAATAAAGAGAGAGTCAGTCTTCCTGAATGGAGCTGACATACTTAAGAAGACTTTGATAGCCCTCACTACATCAAGGCAATGAAGTAACCTTTCTTCCCTAGACTTGGGGTTTGGAAAGAAGGAGAGCAAAATGATGTCCTGTTTTAAATGAAAATTGGAAACTACTTTTGGCAAAAAATCCTGACGAGGGCGCATGACTGCCCTGTCCCGATGTAGAACCAAGTAAGGCTCTTTGCATGAAAGGGCAGCTAACCCTGACACTCTTCTGGCTGAGGTTATGGCCACCAAAAAGACTAATTTTCTAGTCAATAGGTCTAAGGGAATATGCCTAATAGGCCCAAAGGGTAGACCCCGAAGAGCCAACAGCACCAAGTTCAAGCCCCAGAAACATAAGGGCGGTTTAACCGGCGGCCTTAGGTGCGTTACTCCCTTAACAAAGGTACGCACCAAAGAATGGGATGCAATCGGTCTCTGGAAAAAAAATAAGGCTGAAATTTGACCCTTAATTGTGCCTAAGGCCAATTTTAAGTCCACTCCTGCCTGAAGAAAGGCAAGGATGTTCCCGATCGTATACTTACGAGGGTTCCATCCTCTCCCTTCGCACCAGGAAATGTATGATTTCCAGAGTCTGCAGTAAATGGCCCTAGAGACTGGCTTCCTAGCACTTATCAGAGTAGACAAGACTGAACCCCTGACCCCACAGTCTTTTAATATCCTGGCCTCAATAGCCAGGCCATCAAATTCATCAACCGTAAAGCAGGATGGAATATGGGTCCTTGAGACAACATGTCCGGATGGAACGGAAGGAGCAATGAATCCCCTACTGCCAACTTCACAATTTCTGTGTACCAAGACCTCCTGGGCCAGGCTGGGGCCACCAGGATCACAGTTTTTTCTTCTTCCTGTATCCTGCATAGCAGATGTGGCAGAATTTGAATTGGAGGGAAGGCATACAGCAGGGAATACTGGTGCCAAGGAATCACCAATGTGTCTGTCCCGACTGCAAGTGGATCGTTGGTTCTGGACACGAACCTGGACGCTAGGAGATCCACATCCGGGGTCCCCCAATGTTGACAAATTTTTGAGAAAAACCTCGGGATGAAGGGACCACTCCTCTGGCAACAACTTTTGGCGACTTAGAAAGTCTGCCTGCCAATTGTCCACCCCGGTATGAACACTGCAGGAAGAAATGGCACATGCCTTTATGCCCATGTCAATATGTGATCCACGTCTTTCTGGGCCATTGGGCTCTTGGTGCCCCCTTGGTGGTTGATATATGCGACCACCGTGGAGTTGAGCTAGCCGGGCTGCCTGGATTTCCAAAAGATTGATGGGCAAGGTCTTTTCTGTTTGAGACCACACCCCCTGGACTGATTCCTCCTCCAGGACAGCTCCCCAGCCCAGATGACTGGCGGCCGTAGTCACCACTTTCCAAGCCACTGGTGGGAAAGATTTTCAGACTTTTAAGTTGCTGGTTTTCAAACACCAAGATAGGCTCCGTTGTGTCTGTGGGGACAGAGTCATAGGATGATCTAAGTTTCGAGCAGTCTTGACCCAGGCTTTCAGAATGTTGTTCTGGAACAACCTGGAGTGGAACTGAGCATAAGGAACTGCGTTGAAAGATGACACCATCTTGCCCAGGCACCTCATACACAGCCTGACAGACGGTTTCTCTTCTCTTTTCACCCTCCGGACGAGCTCCACTATGGAGTCGATCCTTAAGGGGGGTAAAAAATAACTTTTCTCGGGCGGTATCCAAAATTAGACCCAGATACATCAATACTTGAGTTGGATGAAGGGTTGATTTGTCTATATTCAGAATCCAGCCTAGGTGCTGTAAAACCTGAACCTTTTTAAAACGTTTTAGACAAGGATGGGATAAGATTGATCCTTCAGAAGAAGATTGTTCAGATACCCTACTATGGCAATTCCCTGGGATCTTAGGGCTGCCAACACTGGTGCCAGAATCTTTGTGAAGACTCGAGGGGCCGTGGCTAAACCGAATGGCAATGCCACAAACAGAAAATGGCGCTCTTCTAACCTTTGATGTGGGATGCAGATAGGCATGTGGAGGTACGCGTCCTTGATGTCTATGGACATTAAGTAATCCCCTTTTCTTAGGGATGTTATCACTGAACGAGCCGACTCCATACGGAAGGTCCAGACATTTAGGAAACAATTGAGAGACTTGAGGTCCACAATGGGCCTTACCTCCCCATTTGGTTTCGGCACGGTGAAAAGGTTTGAGTAAAACCCCTTGAATCTTTCTTCGTGCGGGATCAGAAATTGAGTTGGAGGAAACTCCCGGAACTCTATTCTGTAACCTTGTGATATGATGGAAATGACCCACCTGTCCTGAACCAGTCTCTCCCAGGCATCCAAAAACAGCCAAAAGTCTACCCCCCACCCGTAAGAGTGGGGATGCCCCTTCACAGGGTAGACTTGGAGTTGGGCTTGGCTGATCTTTGAGTCCAGGGTTTTTTCTGACCCTGAGGTTTCTTTAAAACCGCACTGCTGAGGCTGTCGGTACCACTTGGAAGAAGAACTAGCATGGGGAATTTAAAAAGAAGGCCATTTATTCTTCCTATTAACAGGAAGTAGGGCGCTCTTTGGATATACTTATCCAGATCTTTGCCAAACAGGCATTCTCCATGAAAAGGAAAAGCTGCAAGAAGTTTCTTGCAGGGCATCTCGGTAGACCAGTTCTTTAGCCACAAGACTCTACGCATATGTACCGACAGTAGTGCACAACGAGACATCTGCTGAATCAAGTCTTTTAATGCGTCTACTGCAAAGCACAAAGCGCGAGGGAGCTCCGATAATTCCTCAGCAGTCTCCTCTTGACAAGGTAGGTTCCTAACCAACCTTTTAAAACGGTCCTTTAGGGACTGGCAGATGCCGATAGCTGCTACTGCTGAGCCGGCCACTGCAAAGGAGGCTTTTAACAAGGATTCTAGCTTTTTATCAGCCGGATTCTTAAATACTTGGGCGTTATCCATCGGGCAGGTTACATTTTTATTCACTGAAGAAATGGCGGCATCCACTAAAGGTGTATCCCACTTCTTCTTGAATTTCTCCTCCATAGGATATAAAAGGAGGTAAGTATATCCTGTCAGGATGATCCCAATCTACATAAATCCCCTGCTCCAATAATGGATGCACAGAAAACGGTTGGGAACCTTGTTGAGGTCGCAGGGATCCCAAAGTAGAACAGGAGGGTCCAGTCTCCTGAACTGGGGGTAATTTAAACACAGCTCGAATCATCTCTGTCAGAGATTGGACGAACAATTTTTGGGAATGAGAGGCTGAGAATCCCCCTGTTGAGGAGTCCTCAGCCTCTCCTTCTTCCCGATTCTTTGTGACCACTTCCTCTTCCCACTCTGGCTCTGGATCCCCTGGACCTGCCTGGCTATTAGAGTCCTGATGCTCAGGTGATTCACCACTGGGGTCAGGCTCAGGAGAGGGAGATCTATTACGTTTTCTCCCTCCTTGTGTTACTGAGGCAATCATACCTGCTATTTTACCCTCAAGGCCAGCTAAGGCAGACGCCAAATCATCCTTCGTAACATAAGCCGAGGCATAGACACTGGCAGTGGCCACAATGCCTGACAAATGCAATGGCTCAGTCAGGCCAGAAGCCGCAGGTCTCTCAGGGGAGATTGGGGCAATAACCAAAAGAGGTTGGTCTCCTGACTTTAAAGGAGGTACTCTTACCCCTGCATTTGCCTTGCTCCCTGTTCCTCTTTTCCTGGAAGACATTGCTTACAAGTATTAGGAAGACAGTACTCCCTCTGAGCCACCAGCTGCAATCCAGCATATAGCAGCTATTACAGCCTATCAAACACTCCCCGCCAACCTGTTGCAACTGTGACCAAACCTGCAGACTCACATGCCCAAAGCAACAGCTCTGTGCTTCCATGGCGCACTCCAGGGAAAGCCAGCTTATAAGGCTTCAGAAAGGTGTCTCGCGCACCAGCGTGCCCCACGCGAACTGTCACGCACGCACATGGCGCATGCGCATACCCTAGCACGCTTGCGTGCGCTCAACGGCGCCAATCCGTGGCGCCAATGCCGCTCAATGGCGCCAATATATGGCGCATGCGTGCCTGAAGACCGCCAATACCACGAGGCGCATTCCACGGCACGTACCATTATACGACAGCGGCGCAGGCGCCCGTGCCAACTGCGCACCATACCGGATAGATGTACGCGCACGGCTAAAAACAAGCAGTTGGAGACTGTAACATTCAACATTAAGGGAGGACAGTAACAGAGGGGAATACAAATCAGCCATCCCAGAGGGAGTACTCACCACTCCACCCTGCAGGACCTGGAATATCAGGCCGAATCTTCCCCCATCACAGCGGGTAGCGCCTCTGTGGACCTTCAAGGACCGGGTCCCCCATCTTGGGGTCCACACCCTTGGACCTGTAAAGCACCCTTTTGGTTATCTTGGGCAAGTTATTGACCAGAATACCACTACAAAGGGGTCCAGCGCCATAAAGAACACATTACAAGCAAAACCTCGTTTTTGCACCGAGGCTCGGGCACCAACCACTTTAGCTTTGTGCCATCCGAATGGATCTGATTACAACGTCCTCACTGGGCCATCTATTGAAGAAATTGAAGAGCTTCAATGTTCGTGATATTCCACCTTTAAGACACTGGCGAAAAAACTGAGGTAATTCCTGTATGGGAGGGGTTATATGGGAGGAACCTCCTTGCTATTGGTTGCCAGTGTCCAATCACCTAAAGGTAGTGTATAGCCCAGATAGTCATGAATAATGTTTTATGTCCCGTGATGTATGATAAAGAAAAGACAGCCAAGGCTGAAATTTGTCCTTTAATGGTGCTCAAGGCCAGTTTCTGGTATACTCCTTGTAGAAACAGCAGGATCCTGGATATAGAAAAGAAGCGCGGATGCCAACCTTTCTCCTCAAACATGGAGATGTAGGCTTTCCAGGTCCGATAATATATCTTCCGAGAAGATGATTTCCGTGCTCTCAGCATAGTTAGAATCACCGAGTGCGAAAGACCCCAGTTCCTCAACAGCTGGCTCTCAATAGCCATGCCGTTAAAACCAGCGATGGTAAAGCCGGATGGAGAATCGGACCTTGAGACAGCAGGTCCTCTCATAACGGCAGTCGCCATGGGGCATCCGCCACCAGGTCTGTGTTCCAGTATCAGTATTACTAGAATACCCTCGGCCTCCACTCTGCGGAGCAGACGTGGTAACAGTTTCAGCGGAGGAAAGGCAGAGATCAGCTGGTACTGATCCCATGGAGCCACCAGCGCGTCTGACGCGTCTGCCCAAGGATCTCTTGTCCTGGACATGAATCTCGTCACCTTCCGATTGAGACGGGAGGCCAGAAGAGCCACGTCTGATGTGCCCCATCACAGGCACAGTAGCCTGAACACCTGCGGATGCAACGCCCATTCTCCTGGGTCCAGCATCTCATGACTTAGGTAGTCTGCCTGCCAGTTCTCCACTCCCGGGATGTAAAATGGCCGATAGGGCAGGTACATGTCGTTCTGCCCACTGAAGGATGTGAGCGACCTCCCGTGTGGCAGCCGAGCTTCTTGTTCCTCCTTGGTGATTGACATATGCCACCGCTGTGGAGTTGTCTGACTGGATCCTGATCGGACGCCCTCGAAGTCTTATCGAACATGTGGAGAGGCATAGCGTGATCACTCGCAGCTCAAGCACATTGATCGGCAACTTGGATTCCTCCTCCAACCAGAGGCCCTGGGTCGACTGAACCCCCATTACTCCATCACAGCTGGTTAGGCTGTCGTCCGTTGTGATCACTGTCCAATGTAGAGGTAAGAACGACTTCCCGGACCGAAGTGCCGGGGACCTCAGCCATCAGAGCAGGGAGTCCATGACTAACTGGCTCACCTGAATCTGCCAATCCAGGGATAACAGAGATTTGTCCCATTTCATCAAGATCTCCTTCTGCAAGACTCTGGTGTGAAACTGGGCATACGGTACTGCCTCGAAGGAGGCCACCATGAGTCCCAGGACTCGCATGCAGAAGCGTAGCGATGACCACCTGCGGTTCATCAACAGTTTTACTGTGGCTCTGAGAGAGTCTGCAGCTTGTCTGAAGGGAGAAAAACTCTCACTTCAATGGAATCCAGCAGTAAGCCTAGGTACTCCAAGAGCTGAGTCGGTACAATCACCGACTTATTTAGGTTCAACAGCCACCCAAATTCTCGCAGGGTCTGCATGGTGATCGCCACATCCTCCTCTAATTCTGAGGCGGAAGATGCTCTCAGGAGGATATAGTCCAGGTAACCTACGATCGCGATCCCGCGTTGTCGCAGCAACACCAAAACAGGAGCCAATAAATTTCTGATGCCGAAGGAATGCATCCTGGATGTCCAAAGACGCCAAGGAGTCCCCATGATGGAGTGCAGCGACTACTGAGCGAACTGATTCCATTCTGAACCTCTGTACTTTTACAAAGTAATTGAGGGCTTTCAGGTCCAAGATTGGACATACCCCTTCCTTTTTGGGGACTACAAATAGATTTGAGTAGAACCCCTGGAAACGTTCTGACTCCAGAACAGGTACTATCACCCCGTGACTCAGAAGGTCCTTTACCACCCTCATTAGGGCCTCCTGGCGAGCCTGGAGTACGGGTATGCTGGAGGGGAAGAATCTGTTTGGCGACCAAGAGAGGAACTCTATCTTGTAGCCAGAGGAAATCAAATTGCAGACCCATTGGTCGGACAGCCGAGAGGCCCACCGGGCTGCAAATTCCAAAAGTCGACCCCCCCACCCGTGTTGCAGGCGGGGGCAAACCTTCATGCGGTAGCACTTTTGCTCGCAGGCTTGCGGTTCCAAGGACATCCTCCAGAGGTCATCCTGTCAGGCTGGGGACGCTTAGCCGAAGCTGACAAAAAAGCCATTTGTGAGTGGAAAAAGAGGGCCCTTGCCTACAGCGTGGCTCCTTAGCCTTCCTGGCCTGTGGGAGTAGTGTACTTTTACCACCTGTGGCATTTTTAATGATGTCATCTAATGAGGCTCCAAAGAGCCACTAGCCAAGGAAGGGTAAATCTGTCAGGGCTTTTTTAGATCCCTGGTCAGCCGACCAGCATTTTAGCCAAATCTGGCACCTCAGCACCACTGCCGATACTGAAGTCCTGGATAACAGAGGGAGAGTATCCAGGGCTGCATTACAAATGTACTTAAGGCCTTGCACTAAGTGGTCTGCTAGTTCCACGCAGACAGGAGAAGTTTTGCCCACTCAGTAAGTGTCTGTGACACAAGTGAGGATGCCAGTACTGGTCGCATTGCTGACCCCACAACCGTAAACAAGGAATGAGCCACTGCTTCGGCCTTCCTGTCTGTGGGGTCCTTAAAGGCAGGAGTCCCTTCTACTGGGATCGTGGTTACTTTGTTTAACCCGGATACTGGGGGGGGTCCACGACTGGAGGAGCCGACCACTTTGAGAAGGCTCTCCTCGAAGGGGTAGCGCACCGCCATGTATTTGGGGACCACCATGTATTTGGGGTCCGTTGTGGTCGACCCCATTCCTTGTATATGAACTTATCTAAATAAGTCAGCTATGGAACACCTTAGGTGTACGGGCTAGCTTACGGGACCCAAAGGGGACCACTACATCAGCAGATGGATCTGCCGGCTCCTGAATTTTCAGGGTATCACGCACAGCTGTGATAAGTGCTCCAACAAGCGTTTTATCGCGAACGGACCCAGACGGGGAATCGTCCTCAGTGTCCGAACGGTTCTGGTCTGCGTCGTCTCAAACGACAGAACAGGGGTCACCAGCCTCAGAAGGGCCCGAGTCTGCATCAGAGCTCTCCCCTGAGGACTGGGGGGGGGGGGGGGGAGGCAGGGGCCATTTTTTTACCACCTTTGCGCCCACGTACGGCCTCCATCTTGTCAATGAACTTATTAAGGACCACTGACAAAGCGTCCAGAAGCACTGCACTGTCTGCAGGTGAACCGGTTGCAATTGCCTGGATTTCAGGGGAAGAAACACCAGTTTCTGAAGCCATGCTGACCCTACCCTATCTGCCACCTGTTGGGGACTTAGGACAGTGATGGTCCCACCCTCCTAACTGCTGCAGGCTGAGGGGCCCCCACCTCAGGACTCACCACCCTGACCGAGTTTTGCCCCGTACAGATAGGTGTGCCCGTGTACTGTGTCAGCTCCCAGATGCATAAGAGACAAAACCGTGCTGAGCTGAGCTCCTCTGTATAACGCTGAAGCTGAAAAACTTGTTCAGGCTTCAACAAAATGGCCACCGAGCGTCCAGTATAAAGGACATAATCACAAGGAAAATGGCCACCGGACTACAGAAAAATGGAGACAGAGCATGCTGCTCCCTGGTCACACCAGAAATGGCCGCCGAACACTTTATGCAACGAAAAACCGGCAGAGAAATGGCGGTAAACAGTGCTGCAGCGATCAGCAGATACAGCCTCCAGACACCCAAGGGAGAGACCTACAGACATCCAGGCACAACTACCCAGCACAGTCCCCACCCCAGGTGAGAGCCCTCCCGGGGAGCCCCTGTCTATGGCACACACACCGCTCAGAAGCCTGTGCAGCATCCCCCACAGGGAAGGGGAGGAGGTAAGATAGAGGCAGGGAGAGAAGAGAGGGAGGTGAGGGACCCCCGAATCGACTTCCCAGGGAATGCCCAGCTGCTCAGCCCCACCAAGGGAAGGAGAGCTGTACTTACCAGTCCTGAAGAGCTGGGAGACATTCCATCACAGCCCCACTCTCCGATCAGTACGGGGTGGCTGCTGGCCTGGTACACTGTGACGCAGACATCAGTAGCCCAGTCATATGTGTGCCCCGGGGCATTATGCCCACCGGCCGCTCCTGGAGCTGGGGGCATGTCATGGCCGACCCAGGGAGGAGCTCTGGTCTGCACACGCTTGATGGCCAGGCTGGGGAGACTACAAGGATAAGGGTATCCAGTCTGTCACCCAGTCGGCTGTTGATAGCAGATCACAGGATCTTTAATCTTGCGCAAAAGCAAACTTCTGCAGAAAAATCCATGGACCGAAGGGCCTAAAAGGTTCCTAGGTCCTTTCCTTCATTAGGCAGAAAAAAACAGAGGCTGCAGTAGCAGGCTGGGGTGTGTTACCTAAGAGAACACCCCCTTGGGCAGAACTAGAAAGTTCTAGTTTTATTATAACATATTAGCAAGTTCTGCCTAGTCCTCTCCTGAAGGTGTGGTAACAACCCTATGGTATAAGAAAAGAGCTGTGTCAGTCAGTGAACGTAAGAGAAAAATAAAAAAGCACCCAGCGGTTTACAACCGCTTTAATGTTGGCTTCACAAATATCTAAGAAAGCCTGTAAAATAGGATTTTCATAACAGCTTACCTGTAAAATCCTTTTCTTAGAATAAATCACGGGACACAGAGCACCATAGTAATTACTCTGTGGGTATACAGGCACCTTCAGGTGATGGACACTGGCATACCCAATACAGAAAGTTCACTCCCTATATAACCCCTCCTCCTAACAGGAGTACCTCAGTTTTTGTAACAAAGCAATATACCTAAACCCCAGAAAGAGGGGAGGGACCTTTGTGTCCCGTGATGTACTCCAAGAAAAGGATTTTACAGGTAAGCTGTTATAAAAATCCTATTTTCTTTATCGTTCATCGTGGGACACAAAGAACCATAGTAATTACTATGTGGGACGTCCCATAGCAATGCTGATTGAGGGGAGACAACCCGTAGGGCACCCCCAGACTTGAGGACCTATACTGCTGCCTGCAGCACACTGCGCCCAAAGGCGATATCCTCATGCCTTCTTATATCCACCTACATTCACCAACTTGGTGAATGTATGTACAGAAGACCAAGTTGTGGCCTTACAGATCTGGGCCATGGAGGCCTGGTGACACACTGCCCAAGAAGCACTAACCACCCTGGTAAAGTGCACTTAGACTTGAAAAGGTGGAATCTTGACCCTTAAATCATAAGCCTGAATTATAACTTGCCGAATCCACTTGGCGACAGTGGATTTCGTTGCTGCCTGTCCTTTCTTAGAACCTTCTGGCAGTATAATTAGGACATCAGTCTTCTGTATCTGAGCAGTCGTCTTTAAATAGACCTTGACCACTCTCACCACATCAAGACAATGTAGTGACTTCTCTTCCCTGGAACATGGCTTTGGTAGAAAACCTGGATGAGGGCGCAGCACCACGCTGTCCTCGTGAATAATCAAGTATGACTCTTTACAAGAAAGAGCAGCCAATTCAGAAACCCTCCTTGCTGAGGATATAGCAACCAAGAACATTAACTTTCTTGTCAGAAGGACTAAGGAAATATGCTGTATCAGTTCAAATGGCTGTTTTTGTAACACTGACAAAACCAAGTTCAAGTCCCAAGGGTTCAAAGGTGATCTAAGCCGCGGATTAAGCTGCATCACCCCTTGCATAAAACCCTGGACTAAAGAATGAAGGGCTGGCATCTATCGTTACCCCCTTCCAAATGACTGGTCTGAACGATTTTCCTTTCAGCAGATTCTGGGTTAGCAACCACCAAGAGGCTTTGGGACACCCTTATTAGCAAGTCTAAAGCTTGAATTGTTTTGTTCCAAGCAGATAGGATACTGTTTTGCAACAGTCTTGAATGGAACTGGACATAGGGAACCGCTTCGGATGAAGCCACCATCTTTCTTAACAACCTCATGCAAAGGTGAATAGAGGGATCTCCTTTCGCCCTGACCATCTGCACAAGCTCTCTTATGGAGTTGATCTTAGGCTGAGCTGTGTCTTTGATCAGACCCAAGTACTCCAGCCTTTTTAGCAGTTTTAAGGAAGATTTCTCTAGGTTGAGAATCCAACCTAGACTTTCCAGGTAACTGGTTGTAATGTGCACACTTTGCTCCAAACGAGCCACCGACTGATCTATTAGCATTAGATCGTCTAGGTACGCCAAGACTGTTATGCCCTGTGCCCTTAACCTGGCTAGAGGTGGGGCCAGAACTTTTGTAAACACCTAAAGGGCAAGGCTACAAATTGAAAATGATGCTGTTCTATCTCGAACCGCAGAACCCTTTGGTGAGCGGGAAATATAGGGACATGCAGATATGCATCCCTGATGTCGCCAGAAGTGCTCCTCCTTGTAGGATAGAAACCACTAACCTGATCGACTCCACGCGAAAAGAGCTGATCTTCAGGAACGGATTTCCATTCTTTAGATCTAGAATGGGTCTGACATCTCCATTTGGTTTTGGTACCATAAAGAGATTTGAATAAAACCCCAAAACCTTGCTCTTCTGTGGGGATTTGTATGATCACCCCTTGATCCAGTAATCGTTCTAGTGCCCGAAACAGAGATTGCCTTTTACCTGGATCTTTGGGAACGTTTGACCTCAGAAAACTAGATGTTGGAAAGTCCCAAAATTCTAGTTTGTACCCTAGAGACACCGTGGAGATGACCCAGCTGTCCTGAATTTCCTCTTGCCAGACTTCTGAGTATTGCAGAAGTCTTCCTCCCACTCTGGCGAGAGGGGGCGTCCCTTCATAAGGATGCTTTCTGTTTTGCAGATTTCCGCCCCCAGGACTTCTTTTGTGCCTGGGCCTGACCCTGAAGCTTTCCTCTAGAGTCTGACGGCAGAGGCCGTCACCACTGCCTAGAGGCAGATGCCCCTGGCGCAGGAGAAAGAGTCCTCTTGAATGAAGGGTGTTTATTCCTTCTCTTAACTGGAAAAAGATTACTTTTCCCACTTGAAATCGTTTGGATGCATTTGTCCAAATCATCCCCAAATAGCCGATCCCCATGAAAAGGCCAGTCAGCTTTTTGCATGGTGCTTCGGCTGACCAATTTTTTAACCACAGGATTCTAGGCATGTGTACTAGCACAAGCGAAAGGCGGGGCGCCTGGTGAATAGAATCTTTAATGGTGTCTATGGCAAAACATAATGCTCTTGGTAGTTCGGCCAAATAACGGGCTTGCTGTACAGGAACCTCTTTAAGGGCCTGTCTAAATTGGTCCTTTAGGGATTGACAGATGCCTATTGCAGCGACTGCAGGTTGAGTAATGGCACCTGCTAAAGAAAAGTAGGATCTTAACAGCAATTCCAACCTTCCAACCAGGTGATCCCATTCAGCATAAATAAGCTGTTCTAGGGGCGTGGCCTGGACATGGCTGGGTGAGGATGCTTGTATTCGGAGCTCCCGGCCTTCTCCCTACTCTCGGGGCCTGTCATGATCTGACTTTCTATCTTTAGCTCGAGGCATGTCCGCTAGGAAGAGGAGAACCGGGGGGAAGACCAGCCAAGTGAGACCGGGGGACTCCGGAGGCTCTATCGAGCACTACTTGCGGCAATCCCGGCTCCCCTCCGCTGCCTCCAATATGGCGAACCCACGTGGGGAGAATGGCGCGAAACTAGGGAGCCGACCGCTGTCGCCCGCGGCCTCGGCTGACTCGGACTCTATGTCGGATATCCCCCCTGCCTTGCACTCGAGACCGGGAAGCCTGCTGATGAGCTCCGCGGGCCCCGGGGGAACAGCTGAGATCTGGGCACTTCTTAAAGCCCTCCCCACTAAAGCTGATATTGAGGTCCTCATCAGCCGTATAGACGCACAGCATCGCAAGGACATGCAGGAGGTGAGGGGGGAGCTGGGCTCAATAAGAACTAGGCTGACAGCAGAGGAGTCGTCTGTGGCAGATCTGACGAGCAGGGTCTGTGCTCTGGAGCGCCTCCAAGATGCCCATATAGATGCCGCTATACTGCTCCAAGTCCACCAGGAAGAGTTGGAGGACAGGAACAACCTCCGCCTGCGCGGCCTCCCGGAGGCGACCGGACCTGAGGACCTGGCGGCCACCGCCACTGCCATCTTCCGAGTGCTGCCGGGGGACCCGCTCCCCCCGACCCTGGAATTTGATCGAATTCATAGAGCGCTGGGACCGAAGTCGCAAGATGTCAACAGACCAAGGGATGTGGTTTGCCGTCTTCATCACTACTCCCATAAGGAAATGATTGCCCGCAGAGCGTGGGAGGCGGGTGAGACGGACTTTGATGGAGCGACGATTAAGATTTTGCCGGATGTGTCTAGAGCCACACTGCAGAGAAGAGCCATGCTCCGCCCGGTGCTGGATGCGGCCTGTCGGAGGGGTGCCACCTATAGCTGGGGATACCCGTTGTCGGTCACGTTCCGGAGGGATCAACGGTCGTTTTACCTCCGCTCACCCAGAGATCTACCCGATCTGTTCGCCTTTTTGGATATGGAGCCCCTCAGTGTACAAAACTGGCTGATGTTCCTTCCGCCGCCGGGAGGCCGCTCTGGATCGCAGTCCCTGCAGGGGAATACCCGACCAGGACTTCAGAGGCAGCGCCGACGGCCACGGGTGGCTACTCCAGAGGGGACACGTGAGTTGTGAGGGTCTTCCCCCCCTTTAGGGGGAGACTAGAACCACCATACGGGTGTTCCCCTTGCCCTGGCTGAATTCTGTCCCCCCCAGGCCCTTTATGTTCCTGTTTAGACATTTGACATTTCCTATGTGCAGACGACGTTGCCTTGATGGGGTGGGGGGTGGCTGCTGGGGGTGAGTGATGGAGGTCAACGCCCAATGACACCTGCTGCCGGTTCATGACGGCCTATTGTTGTGACTAGATGACTGCTCCCCGTCCCCCCCCTCTCCTGGTTGCCTCGCACCCCGAGACGGGGATGTCTCTCTCCCACCACGCCTGGAGCGCGGCCCCTCCCCCCTTCCTCTGGAGGTTCTCATGTTCATGGACTGTACTGTGGCTGTGGAACTTATACGGCGGTGTCCAGGATCTGGGGTCCCTATGAGGTCCGCTCTGGGGACCATGGGAGGGGGTGGGGCTTAATCTGGTATGACACCCGGAGATGACACAGCTGACACTTCCCCTGGGCTTGGGGAGAGAGGCAATGGTTCCATGGGGTGGGGCAGGCCTTTTCTCTCCACCCGCACCTATGAAGAGACCGCCCGGCATTGGACTCCTGGCTGAGGGGGGCGGGGGTGGGATACACTGGTTCCACATTTGCTCTCCTCCTGTTATATCTGTTTATGTTATATAATTTGCATGTTGTTTATATGCCTTTTGGTTATATGTTTTCTCCCTTCATATAGTGCCTGCCGTCGTGCGCTGACCCGCTGCTGAATACGGGGAGACGTAGCTCCTCGATTTTTTGCGGGGGGTCACCGCTCGGCGGCTTGCCCCCTTGGCGGCAGGTTGGTTTGGGGCAGCTTGCCCTGGGCCAGGCTGGGATGCAGAGGAGGCTTTGGGTGGCGAGGAGTTGCCTAAGTAAGTTATTTTGCATGGCGAAGACCCCCAAGCTTGTATGGGGGCCTGCAGTCATATCCAACGAATGGGACCACCTGGGTCGGTCGGCGATCTCTATGTTTTCTAGACATCCAACTTTTTCTACGCCGGCTGTAGAGGAGTCTATTGTTAGAGGGCTGTAGTGCGGCTGCTACTTAGATTTTTACTGCTGGGAGGAGACTATAGGCCCTCACAGTGCGGTACACATGATGACCCGGAGTGTTGCACTGGCGGTTTTTGCCTCCTCCTCCCCTCCCCCCCCATTTTTCATATTTTTTCTCTTCTCGTTACCTACGTGTTGGGGGCTGGGGGGGTGGACGGGGGGAGTCCATAGTCGGAGAGGCTTCAGTTTATGTTGATCCCGGAGCTCCGGTGGGCGGGGGGAGGGTCGGGAGCACTCCTCCGTAGCCCGCTCCAGCCACTACCCCACATAGGCCAGCACGCCCCTCGGCTGTTATCGGTTGAGAAGTGCAAATTCAAGCCTCTGGCTTGAGGTTAGTTGTTATCCCCTCCCTTTCCCTTAACTCACAACCCCCCCCCCCCCTTTTTTTTTTTTTTTTGTTTTGTTCTGGTTGAAGATGGACAGCCTGCAGATTTACTCTTTAAACGCGAAGGGTCTTAACTCCCCAGAGAAAAGGCGTATGCTGCTGAAGGACTTAAAACGAGCCCGGGTAGACATAGCCTTCCTCCAGGAGACTCATTTCAAAGAGGACCGTTTGCCAGTCCTCAAAAACCGATTCTTCCCCCTGGCATACCACTCTACCAATAAGACTAAATCCCGAGGAGCCTCCATTCTCCTCTCCAGCAGGATACCCTGGAATCATCGTGATTCTCTCGTGGATCCAGAGGGGCGGTATGTCTTCCTTAAAGGGCTTATTGGAGAAACGCAACTGACGCTAGCGACCATATACGCCCCCAACGAAGGACAGGATCTCTTTATGCAAAACACTCTCTCTAAACTGCTTACATTTCAGGAGGGTCAGCTGATCTTGGGAGGAGACTGGAATGTACCCTTAGCCCCTATTGTGGACACCTCCTCGGGGGCTTCCTCCATGACATTGAGAATGCGTAAACGTATCACTAAACATCTCCACGATACACACTTAATCGATGTGTGGCGCCTTCAGCACCCAAATGAACGGGATTACACGTTCTATTCCCCTCCCCACAAAGTGTATTCAAGAATAGATTACTTCCTGATCCCTCATAGTCAACTGCACGCGGTCACGGACTCTGCTATAGGTCTGAGGACGTGGTCGGATCATGCCCCGATCTCTTTGACCTACGCTCTGTCCGCAAACCCCTCCCGACGCATGAGGTTTTGGCGCCTAAATGAGAGCCTTTTGCAGAACTCGGATGTCATGGAGGAAGTGGCCAGAGAATTAACTTTCTATTTCCAAACTAACACGACAGCCGACAGCTCCCCGGGGGCGGTGTGGGAGGCACATAAAGCGGTCGTCAGGGGTATCTTTATCAAACATGGTGCACGCATAAAGAGAGAGACAGGGCAACAGCTAGACTCGCTCCTGTCCAGTCTTCGTACTCTGGAGCTACAACATAAACACTCCCTTGACCCACTGGTGGAGGCTGAAATGTCCTCCCTTCGGAGCCATATTAATGATATACTCGGTTATAAAGCTAAAGCCACACTGCAACGGTGTAGGCTTATAGCCTACGAGTCAGGAAACAAATGCGGGCGCATTCTGGCAAGGGCGGTCAAGGAGGTTAAGAAGCAAACGTACGTCCCCCATATTAAGACAGAGGCGAATGTGAAGGTTAGCTTGCCGCACCACATAGCAAACACATTTCAAGACTATTATAGAACCTTATACAACTTGCAGACACCATCGGGAATGCAATCACGGATAGAAACTTACCTGACGGCTAGTCGGATGCCTACATTGTCCCCTGACATGGTAGCAGACTTGGAGGCCCCTATAACCCCTGAAGAACTGGAAACGGCACTCAACTTGACTAAACCGGGGAAAGCTCCTGGGCCTGATGGCTTTACCCTCCAATATTATAGAACACTCTTCCCTTCCCTCTGCCCCCAGATGGTATCCTTTTTCAATGCTATAGGGAACACAACGACCTTTTCTAACGATACGATGAGGGCACATATAACGGTCATCCCCAAAGAGGGCAAAGACCCTTTAGCTTGCAGCAGCTACAGACCGATATCGCTTCTAAACACGGATCTTAAGTTGTTCACCAAAATTTTAGCGACCCAATTAGCCCGTAACTTACAGTCTCTAGTCCACTTGGATCAGGTGGGCTTCATCCCTACCAGAGAAGCTAGGGATAGCACGATTAAGGTGCTAAACTTAATACATGTAGCTACAAAAACTAGTACACCCTCAATTTTTCTAAACACTGATGCTGAAAAAGCCTTCGACAGGGTTAATTGGGAATATATGTTCACGGTTTTACGCCATATAGGATTAGGTGACACAATGCTCAGATGGATCGCTCAGATTTATACTACTCCTACAGCTCAGGTCAAAGTAAATGGGATTCTCTCTGACCCCCTCCCTATCAGGAATGGGACTAGGCAGGGCTGCCCGCTTTCCCCCTTGCTCTTTGCTCTTTCCTTGGAGCCTTTTCTGTGTAAAGTTCGGAACAATCCAGACATCCAAGGCTTGGTGGTAGGAGATACCCAGTATAAAGTCTCTGCCTATGCAGATGACATGTTGTTTTCCCTTTCAAATCCGGTAATCTCCCTCCCAAACCTTTTACGGGAGTTTGAGGAATATGGGCAGGTATCTAATCTCAAAATTAACTATAATAAGTCAGAGGCCATGAGTGTGGAGATTCCGCAAACAGTGCTGCGGGCTCTACGCTCTAGTTTCCACTTTAAATGGACGTCCGTAGCTTTGACATATCTGGGTACCTCTGTCCCAGCAAATTTACACCACACTTTTAAAATGAACTTCCCGCCATTATTGGCCCGAACCCGAGCCTTACTTGACTCCTGGACTAAAGGCCTACATTCATGGTTTGGCAGGTGCAATCTTATTAAGATGTGCATTCTGCCCAAATTCCTTTACTTACTGCAGGCCCTACCGATTGCAATCCCCACATCCTTTTTCAGACAGGTGCACAGTCAATTCACTAACTTTATATGGGCGAAACGAAGACCGAGATTATCCCAAACCCTGCTTTCCCTACCTAAGATTTATGGGGGACTGGCTATCCCGGATGTGCAGAAATACTACCAGGCTGTACATCTTGATAGGATTATAGATTGGGGCAGGCATCGGGAGCTGAAGCTGTGGACACAGCTAGAGCAAGCCCAAATACAAGTTCCTCTGCAAGGGGCTGTCTGGTGCTATTCCCATCTTGCAAAGGGAGCGAGGACGCACCCTCTGATAGGAACAACACTTAGAGTGGGATCACAATCCTGTACTACATACTCACTGTCCCAGCCCAATTCACCGCTGTACTCTATTATAGGAAACCCACTATTCCCTCCGGGACTAGACCCCCACATTAGGAACTCTATGACGGCTATAAATTGCACACAGGCACGACACTTCCGGACTGGAGACTCATGGCCTTCCATAGAGATATTGAGTAATACCACGGGCCCTTTCAAATTACCTTTCTGGACCGCCATCCAACTAAGACATTTCCTTGCCTCTTTACCCTCCCCACAAGGGTTTGCCGAACCCCTGACTTCCTTTGAGGGCTACTGCTCCGAACAGGACACACTCCCGCGAACGTTGTCCATAATGTATAACCTTCTTGTCGCCCCCCGAGACGACGCACACCTGGCTTTTTTGAAAAAATGGGAAAGGGAACTGAACTGTTCGTTTACTTCGAACCAGACTCAACGTATTGTGACACTTGCCCTGAAATCCTCTATTTGTACGAAAGTACAGGAAACTAACTACAAGCTCTTGACACGGTGGTACCTCACCCCCCCAAACTCTACATACCTACTACCCGCACACCTCGGCGCTTTGCTGGAGATGTCGGAAGGAAAGGGGCACTTTGTTGCATGTATTTTGGTCATGTTCGAAGTTATCCTATTTCTGGTCTACAGTCAGGACCATTATTCAGAAGTTCACGGAATACGTTATTCCGGACGACCCGGCCTTTTTCCTCCTACACGTTAACACAATGTCCATTAAACGATATAAAAAATCGGTCGTATGCCACCTGGTAAACGCCGCTAAATCCTGTATCCCCCTTCAGTGGAAAAGCCAAACCCCACCGTCGGTGGCATCCTGGATTAAGAAAGTAGAAGAAGTCAGTAAATTGGAAGACCTGGTGCTCACTGCGAGACAACAACACGAACAATTCACAAAGACCTGGGCGCTGTGGCACCAGTTCATCTTCTCGACGGAGGGTACATCTCTTAGAACCCTTCGCTGAGGCCATTAGTTCGGCAAGCTCCACAACCAGGGCTGTCCAGACTCAACCAGACCTAACCCCCCCCCCCCCTTTATATATATATATATATATTTTTTTTTTTTTTCTTCAGTAATACATTGACATATCTGATACGTGTATGTTATATCTGTAATATGCATATGTTTATGCCTCCCCATTTTTATGTGTTACTGTCTCCTCCCTCCCCTCTTTTGTGTACATGTTTTGTTAACGCCCATGTGGGGCATCTCTAAAAAAAATGAATAAAGTTATATTTGCAAAAAAAAAAAAAATAAGCTGTTCTAGTAATGCATGGACAGGAAACGCATGCAAAGGCTGTGAAGGTTTTAAGGAACCCAAGGAAGAAACTGAACTTTCAGCTGACTCCGTTAGGGGTAGCTTGAAAGTGGAACGAACCACATTTCCGTAAGGGACTGTACCAGCAAGGTCTCAGATTGCGAGGCTGAAAAAGGTTCATCCACCATTGTTTCCTCTGCAGCGGAGTAATCGCTTGGTCTTTCCTCCTGATCGCCTGAGGGTAACACCTCATCCTCTACCCACTGTCCCCTTGGCAATGGGTCTAAAGTGGGGGAGGGGGATCTAACATGCTTCCTATCCTTTTAGATGGAGGATGAGATTAAAGCCACTAATCTTCCCTCTAGGCCCAGCAGTGCGGAGGAAAAGGCATCTTCAGTCACGTATACAGGGGCTGAGATGTGAGAAGCAGCTGCACCACCAACTTGTTCCAATGACTCACTCTGGCTTGCTATATATGGTATTTCAGTCGAGGATGACAGTGTGGGGGCACAACTGGAGTTCCTAGCGCCTGGGGGTGAAATCTTTGGTACTTTTTTGGTCTTTATGGTGTCTTTTTTGACAGGTATAGTCCTAAGCACAAAAAGCAGAGGCATTATTTAAATGCACTAATTGCTGAACATAGTCTGACAGTGTAATGCCACTATACAAGTTTAGCCCAGCGCGGGAAAAAATGTCCTTTTCATATTAGGAATGCCCTTTGCAGCCCTTACGTGCCCCACTGCTCCTGTGTCCCAAGTGTAGCCAGGCTTGCTTCTCCTCACTATACAGTCGAGGAGAGACTGCTGCAGTTAATCTCTGCGCTTGTGCCACGTGTCCTCTTGGATGCTACGTCCTACAAACGGCCTATCATGGGGGGGGGGTTGTGGTGTTGGAGATGCCAAGCAGGAAGAAAAAATAAATAAACGTGGAGCCGAAAACTGGGACTTCAACACCTCTGCGAGGGGGGGGGGAGCAACATTGTCCCTAACCCTCTTGGTCCCTCCAGGGGGGAGAATGCAGGATGGCAGATCTCTTACCTCAAGAGGAATCCCCACTGTGCCAGCTGCTGCTGCCACACACGGACTGACACTGAGCTGAAGTGAAGACAACAGATTAAGGTATGTGCATATACTCCCTCTAGTGGAGAATTAAGGCAGGATAACATTTTTCCCTAAAGAAGAAAATCATAGTTTGACTTTTATAGTTCCTAGGCTTCTTCCTTACCTTATCCCAGGGGTCGGGAACCTATAGCTCGCGAGCCAGATGTGGCTCTTTTGATGGCTACATCTGTCTCTTGCCTCTCAAACCGCGGATCATGTGGTGTGCCGACCTGCGGATTGAGCCCATAGGAAAGGCCGCGGCTTCGGCCTAGCTCCGGAGCCATGGCCATCTTGGTACACCCGGCGGCGGCCTAGGTGAGCGGCGCGCTGATATCATCACCGCCTGCCTCATCTGCTCCTGGATTTGCAATGCATATTACAGTGGGGGAGATGTGGGGACATGTGCATATTACAGTGGGGGGACGTGGATATTACAGTGGGGGAGATGACGATGACGTGGATATTACAGTGGGGGAGATGAAGTGGACATTACAGTGAGGGAGATGTGGACATTACAGTGAGGGAGACGACAACATTACAGTTATAATTAATCAAAATTAGTCGATTAAATCGATAAAAAACAAACAAAAAAAAAACAAACAAAAAAACATTAAGACCAACCTACGATCACATTTAACGGATGGAAGTCTCAACGCCTGCATGAAGCTTAACAGCACCACGCATCAACCAGACTACAAAGCCATCAGCAAAACCATGCAGCATCAGAAGTCGCATTAACGGTAAGAAGTACTTTATTCATCATTGGTTAGCAACAGCATTAACGTTATTAAAAGAATTCTGAGGTCATGTCATGTTTGGCAACTTAACTAACTAAACTAACCTAACTAAAGAACACCGGATTGTTTAATTCAGAGACTTATTGTACCTTAAAAGTGTTGGTCTTACATAAAACGCACACATTTACTTGTATTTAGTTTTAAACATATTGTATGGCTCTCATGAAATTACATTTTAAAATATGTAGCGTTCATGGCTCGCTCAGCCAAAAAGGTTCCCTGCCCCTGCCTTATCCTTATCGCAGGATTCTGCTGAATTAACAGACAGATCCAACCTTCACCCATCACGACAGGCTGCGTTAGCAAACCTTCAAGAACCCTATATAGTACAGTTGTAACTTGAGACATTCAGTCTTGTATCAGAGCTTGCAGTCACGCATGCATCTGTGATCACCTGTGCCACGCTACGCAAACAGGCAGGACTTCAAGGTGGAAACAGCATCTTTAGTTAAAGCGTTTTGAACTTTAATGCAGAGAATGTTTAAAAGTGGTAGTAAACGGCAGCTCCCACACGCATGCTTGGGAGTGATGTCATCACAATCCCAGTCACTCACGTAGATGGAGGACGCAAACTTAGAAAGTAGACTGGGGGAAGAGGTCAGTGTGGTGCTGGAGGGCTTTGTTCTAAGGTGAGTCTCTCACAGTGTGCTATTCAATGTATACTAGCACATTATAACATTGCCTTGCAGGGGATTTTTTATTTTATTTCAATCAACTGTGGTTTACTACTGCTTGAAGTATTCTTGTTCAATTTTCTAAAACTATTACTTTTATTAGAGGTTATACTTTTAAGTAGCTGTGACTGCTATACAATAATAATTTATAGATACACATGTTATGCAGTAAAGTGCAATAACATATAAAGTGCCAAATAGTGAAATCATTTAAAAGTGCAAATGTGGGCGTGGCCAGCCGCGGATGGAGGAAGCAGCTTGAGAATGGCGCTCCTCCCCACCGGGACATCTAGCGGCACAAAACGGCTTCCCTGGAGGCATCCACTCACCTGGATCTGGTGACAACTGCTGCGACTGGACGACCATGTCGCAGAAGCGCATAGATAACCGAAAGCCACAAAAATGTATGGCGTTCTACTCGTAACTGCAGCAGGGAGGTAGGCAAGATGGCGCTAGCGCCTTATCAACCCCGACACAGTGCGGGCCCCCCACCTTGTACAGCGCAAAGAGTGGCTCCCCGGCGAGCCTCCACTCCAGTCTTGGCGCACCACAATCAGCTAGCCCAGCTAAGGCCAGGTTTAGGATGGATGGCCCTGGATGCAGTTCGGTGATAGGGCGGGGGATGACACAAGGGAACTCCCACACAGGATAGAGCAATTCCCTACTGCTAATCAACCCGTCATGGATACTGTTTAAAGGACATGTTGCTCTCCCTGCGCAGCACTATACAGGCTGATATAATGTCCTGTATGGGAAGGTTTCATACTGATATACAGGAGGTGGAATCCAGGGTAGAGCACGTTGAAAGTAAAATGGGAAAATTCGCTACAACAATAAACAACCTGGTGGACGCCCAGGAGGAACATGAGGAGGAGATGGAGAGTATTAATGCAAAGATTGCAGACATGGAGGACAGAAGCAGGAGAAAATCTGAAAATCAGAGGTATACCAGAGACCGTCCAGCAGGCAGATTTAAGGGCCTACGCTCCCACCGTATTCTCAGACCTTCTCCCTGACCTCTCTGCGTTGGATATCACTATTGATAGTATTCACCGCCTTCCCAAACCATCTTATCTTCCAGAGAAAATACCAAGGAACGTAATATTGAGACTACATTTCTATCATGTTAAAACGCAGCTCATGCGCTCTAAAGAACATGTCCCAACCCAACATCATCTACAATTCTATGCAGATTTGTGGCAGTATACGCTGAAAAAGCGGAGAAGCTTAGTCACAATTACTAAGGCACACAGGAGCCACCAGATATCCTACAGATGGGGATACCAGACCAACATCAATTACCAAAGATGGGAACACCCATCTTGTGTCATCGCTAGAAAAGGGTCTGTCACTACTTAAAGAGTGGCATATTGTCCTGGATCTGGACAACGACCCTACTTCACCCAAAAAAGAACAGACTGTGGAGTCAGATTAGAGAGTGGTTACTGCAAAAAAAACTCTAAGAAGCATACCTGACCTAATTTGCTATGGCCAGGGAACAAAAGTCCCATGAGAAGGGGGAGCCCCATTTAAGCCACGAAATTGACCCCTTAATTTTACATGAGCAGCAAGCAGCTGCAATCGACTGAACTAAAAAAAAAAAAAAAAAAAAACCCAAGTAGTCAGCCCTCGGGTTCATATGCCTTATTTCTTTCAGAAACCTGACTTACAGTTCTGTTGGACATGTTTTTATTGTTGCTGTGAGATATTTGACTTTTCTATTCATAGCACTCAGTACAAGCTAACGAACGGCCATCTCCTAAGCAGCGTATTCGAAGATCTCTCGCCACAGCACAGTCAACCCACCTCTTCAATACATCGTGACGTCTCTTCAACCTGTCAGTACCTTACTCAAAATCTCCTCATATGCTACCCACCACAGGTGCCACACACTTTGTTTATTGGGGGGACCACCGGACACAAGTCCTAGCTATCTTTAAAAAAAAAAAAAAAAAGAACATAGCATTTTCAAACAAGCTTCATGGGGGTGACCGAATCTGTTAACTCAAAGGGCCTCAACCACCCAGTTAAGCGCAAATCACTGTGGTCCGAAGCATTGCAGTACAAGAGAGTGATGTCCTGTGTGCGCAGGAAATGCACTTCTGCGCTACCGCACAGCCTAAAATGCTCACATAAGAGCTACCCTTATATCTTTACCGCGATCGATAAGTCAAAGATAAGAGGAGTCCTCATAGCGATTAGGGACACGGTCTCCTTTCAGCTTCATGAATAAATCAAAGACCCTAATGGCAGGTACCTCATTTTGATTTGTGACATCAACTCTACCACATATACAATTGCAAGTGTTTATACCCCCCAACACTCACCAAATTAAGTTCCTCAAATTGTTGAAAAAGATTGCTCAGCTCAAGAGAGGAAGCCTAGTGGTCTGTGGAGATTTTAATCTTGCTCCTGATAAAGCTATTGATACAACCTCTACAACTACTCGCAAGGGCCCATCTCTTCAGAATGTATTGCATCAGCACAGTTTGTACGATGTGTGGAGATGTTATCATGCGGGTGAGAGGGACTTCATCCTTTTTTTCCAACGCCCCACCGTTCATATTCCCAAATCGACTTCTTCCTGGTGGACCAGGATCTCCTAACTCGTACCATTGCTTCAACGATTAATATCACCACCTGGTCGGACCACGCATCAGTGACCCTAACTATAGCGGACTCCCTCTCGGCAACCCGATGTGGAGAGCAAACCCATCTATCCTGCAAAGGGAAGATACTAGGAACGCTCTGGAGACTCACTTGATAGAATACTTTGCTAATAATCTGGACTCTGTAGCTGACTATTCTACTGTATGGAATGCCCATAAGGCATTCATGAGAAGCATTTTTATCAAACTTGGAGCAGAGGAAACAACGCATTAAGGAAATTACTGACAACATCCATGATCTAGACACTCAAAACAAACGGAATCCCTCACCTTCCCTATCCCATAAATTATCACAGCTTAGACACGATCTCAGGCTTTGCCTTCTGGAAGATTTTGAGAAGTCGTCCAGAAGATTAAAAATGGCCTACTATGCCAATGGTAAAGCAGGGAAGACTTTGGCCCATCATCTGCGTGGTTGCAGGTATAAAACTCAGATACCATATGTAGCTCACCCTACCACTGGGGTTAAACATTACCATCCTAATGATATTGCAGATGCTTCTAGCAATTATTATGGTTCTCTTTATAATCTGGAGAAGGATCCCCTTACTCACCAACCCAAACCAGAGCAAATAGCCAGCTTTTTGGCCAAATTGTCCCTCCCTCAGTTAACAGCAGACCATCTTCAGCTGCTAAATCTACCCTTTAGCCTGCTTGAAGTTGAAGCAGCTATAGCCTCCCTACCACTGAAGTCCCCAGGACTGGATGGTTTCATTGGGGAATATTACAGGACATTTAAACAGATTCTATCACCCCATCTTCTCAGTTTGTTCAATGATGCTGTTGAATCTTCATCTTTCCCCGGAAATGTTAAAGGCATTAATAATAACTATACCGAAGCCGGGGAAGGACCCATCCACTCCGCAGAACTATCGGTCGATATCACTCCTTAATAATGATGATTTAAAATGATACGCCAAACTCATAGCACAATGTTTATCAGATATACACCCGGACCAATCGGGGTTCACTAACGGGTGCCAGACATCAGATGCCACTAATCAATATCATCCACAACGCAAACGTGACAGGAACGCCTTCTCTGCTCCTGGCTTTGGATGGAGAGATGGCCTTTGATCGCATACATTAGGGATATCTGGCCAAGGTACTAACCGCTTTTGGATTCAAAGGCCCCATCTCCTCTGCAATCATGGTCCTCTAGAACAAACCTATGGCCTAGGTATTTACATCCAGGGTTCTCTCAACTCCTTTTACCATTGCGAACAGGATGTGCCAGGGCTGTCCTCTATCGCCACTAATATTCAACTTTCTGATGGAACCCCTGGCGTGTCATATTCATAACCATCCACATATTTCGGGGTTCAAAATGCATAACTCCTCGCACTCTATCAGCCTATTTGCCGATGATGTTATTTTAATGATCACGGATGTGGAGAACTCCCTGGTTTCGGTGCACCATACTTTAATGTTTAACTGCATGTCTTATAAAGGTGAATGAATCCAAATCTTACATACTGGGTCTGAACATCCCCCCAATAATACAGCACAAATAAGCACAAGAATATCCTTACGCGTGGGAAAGTAAAGGGATAAAATATCTTGGTACCACTCTAACACCCAAAGTAGATGACCTATATAAAGCTAATTATGTCCCATTTATAGACAAACTAAAATTGAAACTTCATGATTTAGCTAAAACAGAACTCTCCTGGACAGGCTTGGCGGCCTTTAAAAGGACGATCTTACCCCATCTAATTTATCTATTTAGAACCTGTTACCCGTACCAAACTCCTTTTTTACCACAGCCCAATCAATAATTAGCCACTACATTTGGCAAGGGAAAAAAGCGAGATTCACCTTCCCGCGGCTGGTTACGTTCAGGAAAGTAGGAGGAGCAGGCATGGTAAACTTTAAGGACTACTATATAGCCACCTTATTAACTCAGCTCAAGGCATTGTTCCCAGGAACCGGTAAATACAGATGGACAGAAAGAGCTCCCAAAACCATGACCATAATCTGCGCCATTTACTTCTGGCAATCCGTTATTATACCCCGCAGCCCAAAACCTTATCTCCCACGGTTCTAGCATCCCTACAAACCTGGGAAATACTTGTCACCTCCCCCCATCAGTATACCAAAAAGGATTTAAGTGTGACATACGCGGCTACTAGAAGTGCCAACCTATGGGAATTAGCCCAAAAAATATCACTCAAGTGGTACTTGACCCCATATAGGATTGCAAAATTCACTCCACATTCCACTGTTCTATGCTGTAGTAGAGTGGGAACTCTATATCATATTCTATGGTCCTGCCCAGTGATAACTATGTTTTGGAGAGCAGTTTATCAACTGCTTGACCAAATTCTGAAAATCCACATACCCATGTCCCCAGACCTGGCCCCTACTATCTTTAACCAGTGAAACACTCCCGGCAGAATCCAGGACGGTGGTTATCCATGTTCTACTAAGTGCAAGACTGGTTCTAGCCCGCCACTGGAAAGACCATGCCACCCCGTCCATAAAAGTAATCATGACTACCCACACCCATACCACATATGAACTGCTGTTTGCCTCATCGCAGAACCAATTTGGGGCTTCTGCACTGCAGTGGAAGCCATGGTTGGATTGGTATAAGGGTTATGCTGGTTAATGACAAAAATCTGTTATTTACAGAGGAAATGCTTTTTTGTTTAGTGCGGAGTGTGATGAATAGCTGGTTTAGTTCATTCAGGTTGCTTAGTTAAATGAATTCATATCTGTTAGTGTAAGGCTTCAAATAGTACACAATAGGAAGTTGTAGTCGATTCTTTTGGTGAGTCCCTAACACGTGCACTTTTACCCTTGCACGAGTGGGGAATCACTGGAGCTATATGTTGATACAATGCTAACAACACTAGTATAATGAAAGATACGAGATTGGAAGTTGATATGTAACGGCACTATAGTATATTGTATGATGTGCACTGTCATCGCTATTGTATCAATGTTATGTTATGTTACGAAAATATATGTTTAAAATCAAAAATTATTGAAATTAAATGTGCAATTGTGAAAAGTTCATAGATGGCTGGAGTTCAATGAAAAAGATTCCATGTGAGATATGGAGCATGGATCAAATACTTGACCGCGTGATATCAAGTAAAAAAAAAAAAAAATCATCTTCATAATGCCTAAACCGACAAGAAGATCCATTTTAATAAAAGCTGAAGGCCCCTCACATCTTATTAGAAAGTCGTGCTCATTCTGACATTTAAACCAATCAAGGATTATTTTTTTCTCCCCATGTTTTCAAGGTATGCTTGGTATGAAAAGGAGATTTCCTTTTATGGGCAGGAACAATCATTTAAGTAAACAATCTATAGTTTCAGTGGCAGATGCCTCCGTTTCTGAAGATGAGAGCTACATAAGTGCAAATTAGCCAATATCCTAAACCAGACAACCACACAGTGGGTTGCTCATGCCCTCTCACCTGTACGATTACGGAGAGCCAGGGAATAGTATGCTAGAGGGGTAAGCACACAGAGCTCTTATTTTCTAAGTCTTATGTTTTGTGCTATGACCAGCTTGGTCTTCAAATAGTAAAACAGATAAATATTTGAAGTTTGGAATAATTATTCTGGGAATTTTTTTAAGGCATGCTGCTAACACATTAGGATGGGTTCTAACTCACTCTACCACAAAATGTAAGCCTATTTTGGAAAGATCCCCATCACTTCATATAAATGTGATAGAGTGTCCCCACTTTTCCTTTCTCTCCAAGACTAAAAAAGTTTTTGGCTGGAGTTGGGCTTAAAGGAATGTGATGTCCCTTTTTTGCAATGTTACAGCTAAAAGAATAGTTGAAGAGTTGGGAAAACACATAATAGAAAATGTTCAACACCCATGGCTGTTTTAAAGAAACCACAACTCCATTTTAAATACAAAGGACACATTTAATATATTACAGACCTGAATCCAGTAAAATACAACACAAAGTTTTTTTTTTTTTTTTTTTTAAAGGGTCCTAAATTATATAAAAAATATTTTCTTTACCCTTTAAACCTCTTGAAATCCTCCTGAAGTATAGAGGAACCCATGTAGCAACATGTACCCATGGGGTAGATAGATAAAATTATATTCCTGCATTAATCAATGAGTGAGACAGACTGTCATGAAATCCGTGGCTTTTAAAGGAATATTGTTTACCTGAATACCTGTTATCGAAGTAACACAGGGCTACCACTGTCGATCTCCTTCTGAAAATGTTTGTTGTCTGGTTGTAGCACTCTAAAGTCATAGACTCAGAATAATTCCCTTCCTCTATGCTTGTTCTCAGTCAGTGGCTCAAAGTACTGAAGTCAAAGAATCGGCATGACAGGCAGGCAAGTAGCATTTTAAGAAGGTCAATATATATATACCCCTATACAGTACATACAAGCATAACCTGTTGCATAAACACATAATAAGCGAGCCTAGTGTTGAAAATACAGTTGACGTATAACTAAAGACTTTTTTTTAGCTTAGGAAAGAGTGGAGAGGGATCAGAACACCCTGCATGTTTTTATTGCTGTCTGTGCCCCCCGTTGGGGACATTCTCCCCATTTGTCAGGTTTACAATCACCAAAAAGTAAAAGAAAATTACACATTTTGGGTTACGCTAGACAGAAACAGAGGGGGCAATCTTCCAATTGGGGACACTAGTTCTGGTGACAACCATGGAATCCCTCATTTTGAAGGGATTTCCACTAATTTCCCGTTTTGGCTGTGGGACAGGTAGTGACGGGAAATTTCTCCAATGGAAAACATGGCAGTGATTATTACCCTCTCCTTTATCTAAAATGAAAACATTAGTTTTGCCTTTAGTTCTACTTTAGTATCCACAGGTCAACTGCATTATGGGATTCACTAAACAGAAAACAGCATAGAAAATGTTAGACAGTTTGCTTGTATGTTCACAGCTATTCGAAATGGTCTGTTCAAAGTTCCAGGCAAAGGTGACGTGTTCACATATCTTCCACACTCCACTTGTATGCAGATTCTTGGACAGCCTTCTTTTCTGAAATTCTAGCAAAATACTTGTTTTCAAATCCATTAGACCTACAGGACAAACAAAATGTGTGAAGGAGGAATCTGCTTAACATTTATCATTTATGTATTGTAAAATAATTCTACAGAGGAGAATTTACATTTAAAAAGTGTCAGGTAGTTGTTGGGGTATCGCTGTCCACCAGGCAGATCTTTGTAATAGCAGGTTGGGTTTGCTCAACTGTGGGTGAGTTAAGGTGCATTTTACAGAATGAGATGCCCTTAGTGGAAATGTTTTATTTTTTTTATTAAAGGGGTACCCCTGTAGAGGGTTAGTTACTCTGTGTAAATCTAGGTTTTACATGCATGTTAGTTCCCTAGACTGCAAAATTTAGTCTGGATGAGGTTTTGGGGATTTAAGGACCCCTGGAGAACCTATATTGGTTCCCTAAACTGGCAAGTCCAGTTTGGAAGAGGTTCTTGATCTTGGGTTGCCTAAATTTTACATGCATGCTGGTTTCCTGGATTGGCAATCAACCTGGAGGAGTTATCAGACCCCTGGAAAGCCTAAGTTAAATATATTTTTTAAGGATGAGTACTAATATAGTTATTATTAGAATTGTTTATTGTATGTGAAAAGATAACAGAACATAAAAGTTGTGGTGTAAAACAATACTCTCAAGTTTAGAAATTTCAGGAAAGGCAAGCCCTGACAGGTAAATAAGAAAGGTTTTGGACCTCCATTTGTTAACAAAGTTAAAAGGTATGTATCATCTTTGTAATATAGGTGTATATGTGTTTATCTGTTATGGTATGTGTTGTCTGTGTACTGACTGAGTTAAGATCAGGTTGAGACATTCCTGAATGCCATGGCAAGGAGGGTTTGGCGGTTTTCCGTGTCTTGAGACAAGCATTTTTGTAAGGCGATAGATAGAGAGATAGAGAGATAGAGAGATAGAGAGATAGAGATAGATAGATAGATAGAGAGATAGATAGAGATATATTCAGGAATTTGTGTTCATATGTATTCATATGCATGAATATTTTGCTAGGTGGAATGTGTATTGCTATATAGAAAACAGAAGATAATGACATTGTGTTAATGAATGTTCACAAATGCAAGTTAATTTCTCTGTAATCTTTGTAGACTGTTAGGGAATAATGTATGTGTGATTAATGGAGGGAGACTGATCATCTCCCAAATGGAGGTTAGAATAAGTCTGCAGTGGTTGTAAAGACGTTGGGGTGGAAGGACCCTATGTGTTGTTAGTTCTTTGAGTGAATTGTAAGAAGAATGCAACCGATGCCAAATTCTGCACAGTATATGATGAATATGGAAATGGTATGCATCTGCCATACAACTACAATTAGAACTCTCTGTTTCATATCTTTGATTTTGTGACACTTGTTAGTATTTCATAGGAGGATTTATATTTATATCAGTTAGTTAAATGTATTATATGTGTCTGTATTTTTTGTGTGTAAAAATAGGATTTTTATAACAGCTTACCAGTAAAATCCTTTTCTTTTAAAAGTACATCATGGGACACAGATCCATAGTAATTACTATGTGGGTTATAGTCCACCTTCAGGTGCTTGACACTGGCACACCCTAAACAGGAAGTTGCCTCTCTATATTACACCTCTCATAACGGGAGCATCTCAGTTTTGCAGCAAACCAATACATGTGTATACTAGAAAGAGGGGCGGGACCTCTGTGTCCCATGATGTACTTCAAAAGAAAAGGATTTTACAGGTAAGCTGTTATAAGAATACTATTTTCTTTAATCGTACATCACGGGAGACAGAGCCGCAGTAATTTCTATGTGGGATGTCCCAGAGTACTGCCAACTGAGGGGAGGGAGACAACAAAAGTAGGGCACCACGAGAGGACTTGTACTGCTGCCTGCTGTACACTGCGCCCAAAGGCTACATCCTTGTGTCTTTTTACATCCACCTGATAGAATCTGGTAAATGTATGGATTGAAGACCCAGTTGCGGCCTTGCAGATTTGAGCCATGGAGGCTTGGCGATGCACTGCCTATAAAGCCCTAACATCCCTAGAGGAGTGCGTTTTGATTTGAGAGGGTAGAAACTACCTCTTTAAACCATTAGCTAGAGTGATTACTTGTCAAATCCATTTAGAATAGTAGATTTCCATGCTACCTGTCCTCTTTTAGGACCTTCAGGCAATACGAACAAAACATACATTTTCTGAATCTGAGCAGTCGTCTTTAAGTAGACTGCTCACCACATCAAGAGAATGATGTGATGTTTCTTCCATAGAACAGGGTTCTGGAAAAAAATTAAGATAGAACAATATCCAGGTTTAGATAAAAACCTGATACTACCTTTGGTAAAACGTTAAGATGAGGACGGAATACTACCTTATCCTTTAATAATAATATGGCTCTTTACAAGAAAGAGCAGCCAACTCAGATACCCTTCTTGCAGCAGATATGGTTACCAAAAAAAAAAAAAAAAGTTTCCTTGTCAAAAAAGGACTATGGAAAGGGAATATGTCGTATCAGTCCAAAAAAGGCCGTTTTGTAATGCCGCCAAAACTAAAGTTCTAGTCCCAAGGGTTCAGGGGTTACCTAACCCTAAGCCGTGTTACCCCCTGAATAAAGTTTTGAACCAAAGAAAGCGAAGCAAGTGGTCTTTGAAATACTACTGATAAGGCCGAGACCTGTCCTTAGAAGGGACTCAAGGCCAGCTTTATTTCTCACCCCATCTGCAGAAAGTCAAGGATTCTACCTTTGACCTATTTCTGGGGTGCAGCCCTTGGTTTCACACCAGGGGACATATGCTTCCCAGACATCATAATATATAATTATGGAGGCCGGCTCCCTTGAATTAACCAAGATAGAAACCCCTGAACCTGACAGCACACGTTTCTTCAGAGTGTGGGTCTCAATAGCCAAACCGTTAAATATAGTGTTTGTAAAGTAGGATGGAATACCAAAAGAAGGTCTGGCCGTGGCGGTAGGGTCCATGGGTCCCCTACTGTTATATTTACAATCTCTGCATACCGAGATTTCCTGGGCCCTGCTGGGGGCCACAAGAATCACTGACTTCCCTTCCTGCTTGATCCAGCAAAGTCATGGATGCAGGCAGAATAGGAGGGAATGCATAAATCAGTGAGAACCGATTCCACGGGAATAGCAAGGCATCAGTTCCGCAAGCTAGTGGATCCTTTGTTCTTGACACAAAGTTGTTGATTTCTTTGTGGAACCTGGACATAAACAGATCCATGTCTGGGATCTCCAATCTTTGACATTTTGACAGGAAGATATCGGAGTGATGGAACCATTCTCCCAGGAACAACTGCTGGCGACTCATAAGCTTCATCTCGCAATAGAGAATGCAATGATGGACCCACGAATTGAGCGTGCTATGGGTTTGTGCAAAAAGCTTGTCAGGTGTTTCAGCTACAGTTGGAGAAGGATGAGGGAGCTTTCTGAAGCACAAAAACAACTCTGTTTACCAGACCACAAGCTTAAGACAGAGTGCCCAACAATGTGGGGATCTAGACAGGCTATGGTGAGGAGGATACTTGAGCAGCAAGCTGCCATTACCCATGTCCTTTCTTCTGACCGCAAGGCTAGGCACCTCTTGCCAACATGGCAAGATCTGGGAGGTCCTGGAGGCTGTTGACAAGACTCTCACCCTACTGGCAGACTTCACAGATGCGCTTTCAGGAGAGCAATATGTCAGTGTCTCGTCTGTTAAACCTGCTCTCCACCTATTTCAGTCTTCAATCTGAAAGCCTGTCCTTGGAGCTACACTTTTCTCTGTTCTTAGGCAACACCGACAGTGAAGATGATCCATTAGTCTAGCGGAATGCCCACAAGGAGCTGTATCTGTGATTCTCTGCACTAGCCAGAAAATACCTTTGCATTCCTGCAACCAATTCCCCTCCTGAAAGGGTTTTTAGCACAGGGGGCAACATTGTCACTTGTCGCCGTTCTGCACTGAAGCCACAAAATGTGGAAAGGCTTGTGTTTCTAGCTAAGAATCTTTAACTCTGCTCATCTGTCTGACATGATACTTGAAATGTTTTTTTGAATGTAATTGTAATGTCTATTTCACATTACATTGTTTTTCATTACATTTCTTTAAATATGTTTGAAGCAAGAGTAATATGGCTATTTATTATTAATATTATTTCAATGTTCAGAAGTTGTAAATCTTTAAAATATTTTTTTGTTTTGAGAATCGTGATCTTTATTCTAAGCAAAAGAATTGCGATTCTCATTTTTCCCAGAATCGTGCACCTCTACTACTTAGTAGTAATTAACAAATATAGCAATGGGGTTTATTTATTTGGTAAAAGGGAACGCAAAATTTATATTTGTTTCCTATTCTCTAAAAAGAATAGCTATATGTAGCACATACAGAGGGTGAGTTAGAGAATAAGTCTTCATTTCTATTAGTTTCTAAGCTTTGGTGAGCAAGGTCCCTTCTTGGTATTAGCTATAACTTATTTTGTCCTACCTGATTACAATATTTAGTAATCATCAAGCTGATTATTAGGTTGACTAAAGTAATCATTTATTCCTTTATTCTAGATGCAGTCAGCACATTTTCATGTATAAAGTTATACTGTGGAAAATGTCACTCCTTTTGATTTTATTATTCAAGTTCCTAGTAAAGCTACTACAGGTGGCAAATTTCGTTTTTGTATTAGGGTCACTCTGCATTATTATGATCTAATTAACAATAAAATGTGTATATATTATTAAGGAAATTCTAGTTAATAACATTTTGAAAGACCCGGAAGCTATGTTCTTGGGTGCAATATACATGAGACATATTTTAGGAGGGGCTCTCCTGAATAACATATTAAAATTGGGATTTTGGGGGATCATACAAAGTAATAGCATGCAATGTAAATCTGCAACCAACCAATTAAGTATAATACTGCACTGTACAAGGAGTATGTGTATATACAGTATATGTAGTGTGGGATCTATAGTTTTGTTACTTTATTAAACACTGGGTTAGCCTTATCACAGATATGTGGTTTGTTTTTGGTCACCAATTATACAGTGCCTTGCGAAAGTATTCGGCCCCCTTGAACTTTTCAACCTTTTGCCACATTTCAGGCTTCAAACATAAAGATAACATTTTTATTTTTTGTGAAGAATCACCAACAAGTGGGACACAATTATGAAGTGGAACGAAATCTATTGGATTTTTGAAACTTTTTTAACTAATAAAAAAAAAGAAAAGTGGGGCGTGCAAAATTATTCGGCCCCTTTGCGTTAATACTTTGTAGAGCCACCTTTTGCTGCGATTACAGCTGCAAGTCGCTTGGGGTATGTCTCTATCAGTTTTGCACATCGAGAGACTAAAATTCTTGCCCATTCTTCCTTGCAAAACAGCTCGAGCTCAGTGAGGTTGGATGGAGAGCGTTTGTGAACAGCAGTTTTCAGCTCTTTCCACAGATTCTCGATTGGATTCAGTTCTGGACTTTGACTTGGCCATTCTAACACCTGGATACGTTTATTTGTGAACCATTCCTTTGCAGATTTTGCTGTATGTTTGGTATCATTGTCTTGTTGGAAGATAAATCTCCGTCCCAGTTTCAGGTCTTTTGCAGACTCCAACAGGTTTTCATCCAGAATGGTCCTGTATTTGGCTGCAACCATCTTCCCCTCAATTTTAACCATCTTCCCTGTCCCTGCTGAAGAAAAGCAGGCCCAAACCATGATGCTGCCACCACCATGTTTGACAGTGGGGATGGTGTGTTGAGGGTGATGAGCTGTGTTGCTTTTACGCCAAACATATCGTTTTGCATTGTGGGCAAAAAGTTCGATTTTGGTTTCATCTGACCAGAGCACCTTCTTCCACATGTTTGGTGTGTCTCCCAGGTGGCTTGTGGCAAACTTTAGACGAGACTTTTTATGGATATCTTTGAGAAATGGCTTTCTTCTTGCCACTCTTCCATAAAGGCCAGATTTGTGCAGTGTACGACTGCTTGTTGTCCTATGGACAGACTCTCCCACCTCAGCTGTAGTTCTCTGCAGTTCATCCAGAGTGATCATGGGCCTCTTGGCTGCATCTCTGATCAGTCTTCTCCTTGTCTGAGCTGAAAGTTTAGAGGGACGGCCAGGTCTTGGTAGATTTGCAGTGGTCTGATACTCCTTCCATTTTAAAATGATCGCTTGCACAGTGCTCCTTGGGATGTTTAAAGCTTGGGAAATCTTTTTGTATCCAAATCCGGCTTTAAACTTCTCCACAACAGTATTACGGACCTGCCTGGTGTGTTCCTTGGTCTTCATGATTCTCTCTGCGCTTTCAACAGAACCCTGAGTCTATCACAGAGCAGGTGCATTTATACAGAGACTTGATTACACACAGGTGGATTCTATTTATCACCATCAGTCATTTAGGACAACATTGGATCATTCAAAGATCCTCGCTGAACTTCTGGAGTGAGTTTGCTGCACTGAAAGTAAAGGGGCCGAATAATTTTGCACGCACCACTTTTCAGTTTTTTATTTGCTAAAAAAGTTTAAATTATCCAATAGATTTCATTCCACTTCACAATTGTGTCCCACTTGTTGGTGATTCTTCACAAAAAATTAAAATTTTATATCTTTATGTTTGAAGCCTGAAATGTGGCAAAAGGTTGAAAAGTCCAAGGGGGCTGAATACTTTCGCAAGGCACTGTAAGTGTTACATTTATTGATGTGGGAAAAAATGTTTTTTGGAGACAAGAGCGCAATGTGCTAATGTGTCATATGTAATTCAATAAATTGTAATGGCATTATATTTACTGTATGGCTCCTGTAATATTAAATTTAAAAAGTTTTACTGACAACAGAAACTGTCATAAAAATGTGAAGCTTTCTTTCGCTCAATAGGCATTGTTTCATCATTGATAATAACACTGATTAATGTTTTCAGGTTTTATTGTCTTCTTTCAGATAAGTAGGGACATAGTAATGCACATTTTCTTAACCTCTTTGGATTTAACAGACTGTGCAAGTGACCGTGTAATTTTATTTGATTTGTTTTAATTCTTAACATTATCACAATGTAATTTCATAAAATGTAGTTCTACAAAGTCTATTTTGTGTGCCTGTATATAGACTATATTGCAATGAAAGAACAAACTGTAGATATAGATATACTTTAATAAATGTCTGCTCCTTTTAAAAGTAAATCAAAGTTTTTCATATGGTCCTGCAAATGTATGAGACAACAGCTAAGTGTCTGACGTGGGAAGTGTTTCCCAGGATCGGGGTGTACACAGCACTGATAGATGATGGTACTCATTTTTATGAAAAATTAGTTCCATTCTGTTCTATACTTGGCATAGACGATAGAACCTTGTGTCCACACTCATATTCATTGCTGGACAGGATGTATGTATGGGCTGTTGTAGACTAAATTAGATATAATTTACTGGGCCATATGAAACTTTGGATAGATTTTGTCACTCATTTTAGGAGGTCAAGAGGCAAATGATAGTTGCTTAGATAATGCTGGAAAGTGGGAGATAAAAAGTTCATGTGTTTAAAAAAATTAACTAAATTGGTGTAGTTTTGTTTCTAAACAGATCCGTGTTTTAGATGTGAGCTCTTGTTCCAATCAAAGCCTCTAAAGGAATGTATGTCAATAACTCTTGAAGACTGAAAGTACATTAAAGATCATAAGTGGGAGAATTCACAATTCAAGTGTCCATTTAAATTCACTTTTGTGACAGTGACATTTTCAGTTACTATTGTAGTCACAGTCTGAATGAGATGAGCAGGGGTGTTATTCACATAAGTGCAAGTGGAATGCATACAAGAGACTTTTGCAGAAAAAGACATTAAACGATTTCAGTAATGGACAATTCTAAACAATTGTATGCGATATTCTGTATGTAGAGACTTACCTTTGTTTTGATTGTTATATATACCATAAGTATTACTATTGTGAACACCTTAAAGTGGAACTTTGGTCAGAAATGTAATTCCTGCTGGATCACTTGAGGCTGACCCCGTTTGCAGGTATAGCTATGAAACACAGTAGAAATAAATGCCAATACTGTTTAAAATCCACGGTCTCACCCTGCTCTGCACATGCTCAGGTGTGCTCTATTTTTTTTTTGCATTGATTAGAATCTAGAGACCAGTCTGTTGACAGCCTGATATTCTAATACTGCTCAGAAGTTCTGGGCTTCAGTAAAATGGTTGCATAATAATTAATGCGAAATGTATTTTTCTTGCTAATGAATATTATTTTTATCACATTTTTATGAGTAGAGTTCCACTTTGAGAAAATGTTCAATCATTATAAACCTGAATGTATTATACACCTGTGTGTGTACACATACAGTGGTGTGAAAAAGTGTTTGCCCCTTCCTCATTTCCTGTTCCTTTGCATGTTTGTCACACTTAAGTGTTTCGGAACATCCAACCAATTTAAACAATAGTCAAGGACAACACAAGTAAACACAAAATGCAATTTGTAAATGAAGGTGTTTATTATTAAAGGTGAAAAAAAATCCAAACCATCATGGCCCTGTGTGAAAAAGTGATTGCCCCCCCCTTGTTAAAACATACTATAACTGTGGTTGTCCACACCTGAGTTCAATTTCTCTAGCCACACCCAGGCCTGATTATTGCCACACCTGTTCACAATCAAGGCATCAATTAAATAGGAGCTGCTTGACACAGTAAGGTCCACCAGAAGATCCTTAAAAGCTACACATCATGCCGAGACCCAAAGAAATTCAGGAACAATTGAGAAAGAAAGTAATTGAGATCTATCAGTCTGGAAAGGGTTATAAAGCCATTTCCAAAGCTTTGGGAATCCAGCAAACCACAGTGAGAGCCATTATCCACAAATGGCGAAGACATGGAACAGTGGTGAACCTTCCCAGGAGTGGCCGGCCGCCCAAAATTACCCCAAGAGCGCAGCGACGACTCATACAAGAGGTCACAAAAGACCCCACAACAACGTCCAAGGAACTGCAGGCCTCACTTGCCTCAGTTAAGGTCAGCGTTCATGCCTCCACCATCAGGAAAAGACTGGGCAAAAATGGCCTGTATGGCAGAGTTCCAAGGAGAAAACCACTGCTGAGCAAAAAGAACATCAAAGCTCGTCTCAATTTCTCCACAACACATCTTGATGATCCCCAAGACTTTTGGGACAACATTCTGTGGACCGATGAGACAAAAGTGGAACTCTTTGGAAGGTGTGTGTCCAAGTATATCTGGCGTAGAAGGAACACTGCATTTCATAAAAAGAACATTATACCAACAGTAAAATATGGTGGTGGTAGTGTGATGGTCTGGGGCTGTTTTGCTGCTTCAGGACCTGGAAGAATTGCCGTGATAAAAGGAACTATGAATTCTGCTGTCTACCAAGAGATCCTGAAGGAGAATGTCCGACCATCTGTTCGTGTACTCAAGCTGAAACGAACTTGGGTTCTGCAGCAGGACAATGATCCTAAACACACCAGCAAGTCCACCACCGAATGGCTGAAGAAAAACAAAATGAAGACTTTGGAGTGGCCTAGCCAAAGTCCTGACCTGAATCCTATTGAGATGTTGTGGTATGACCTTAAAAAGGCCGTTCATGCTCGAAAACCCTCTAATGTAACTGAATTAGGACAATTCTACAAAGATTAGTGGACCAAAATTCCTCCAGGGCGCTGTAAAAGCCTCATTGCACGTTATCGCAAACGCTTGGTTGCAGTTGTTGCTGCTAAGGGTGGCCCAACCAGTTATTAGGTTTAGGGGGCAATCACTTTTTCACACAGGGCCATGATGGTTTGGATTTTTTTGCACCTTTAATAATAAACACCTTTGTTTACAAATTGCATTTTGTGTTTACTTGTGTTGTCCTTGACTATTGTTTAAATTGGTTTGATGTTCCGATACACTTAAGTGTGACAAACATGCAAAGGAACAGGAAATGAGGAAGGGGGCAAGCACTTTTTCACACCACTGTATGTATAAAGTGTCACGCTATTAATCGCAAACTCCTTGAGATCTCCAAATTGCGATGAGCTTTATAAAATATATGTGCAAAAATCGATAAACATTCAAACGTATACACCTCCTAAACAATGCTCATGCACACACGTGTGTGTGTGTGTGTGTGTGTGTGTGTGTGTGTGTGTATATATACATAGATAGATAGATAGATAGATATAGAGTGTTGCGCTATTAATTGCAAACAACTTTTGATCTCTTAATGGCGATACACTTCAAAAAATGACAGTATATGATATATATGTTCAAAATCTTTATACGTACAAACATATGCAACTCCTAAAAAGTGCTTGTGCATCCGTGAATTTCAAACAAAGTTATAATATGTGCATATAACTATTAAGTCCATATATTCAACAAAAAAGTCAGTTTATCTGTTTAAAGTGACAGGTGCCTTCATGCATCACTGCTCTCCTCCCCCATCAGATGTACTGTCACCTTACATGTACATGTAGCGGTGAGGGGATAGGAAAAACCTATACCCCAGATCTGCAGCCTTGGTGTATGCAGTGTGCGGACACTTCTATTACTCCTCTCCTCACTACCAAACTCCTTGTTAGACAGTCAGATTCCGGCAATCTGACGAGGCGTTTGGTAGTGAGGAGAGGAGGAATAGGAGAGTGCGCACACCGCATACACTGGGGCTGCAGATCTGGGGTATAGGCTCACCGCTACATGTACTACATGAGTGTTTTTATTTGTGGAAATATGAGTTGAATGTATAACATGTTTTAAAGGATTAAAGTTTTAAAGCAGTATTTCGCTATGGTATGCCTCATTGCTTTTTATATGTGAATCTGAGGAGGCTTGGTGGATATAATTAAGAGACAGCTGTGGAGCCTAATGTGGAAAGAGAGTCACAGTGAGAAGGATCCATGTGCAGCAGCTGGGGATAAGGAGAGATCCAGATCAGCCACTGTTAACATTTCAGGCTTAAATCCGAAGCCCTTAAGGTGAGGGTACATCTGATGGGGGAGGAGAACACTGATGCATGAAGGCACCTGTCACTTTATCTGTTTAAACTGACTTTTTTGTTGAATATATGGACTTGTTATATATATATATATATATATATATATATATATATATATATATATATATATAGATGTGCATATATATATATATATATATATATATATATATATATATATATATGCACATTTTATAACTTTGTTCAAAATTCACGGATGCACAAGCACTTTTTAGGAGTTGTATATGTTTGTATGTACACAGATTTTGCACATATATATCATATACTGTAATTTTTAAAGTGTATCACCATTAGGAGATTGCAAGTTGTTTGCGATTAATAGCGCGACACTCTACATATGTGTGTACACACATAGGTGTGTGCATGAGCATTTTTTAGGAGGTGTATATGTTTGCGATTAATAGCGTGACACTTTATACATGTGTGTACACACACAGGTGTATAATGCATTCAGCTTTCAGTCATTAACACTGTAGGGAGGTGTGGGAAGTGTCAGCAGCTGAGATACATTTTAGCTTATAGTTTCAACACTAGCAGCGCACAAGGTCCCACCCATTTTGCTCAATCGTTACAAACACATTTTTTTCTTCCCTCAAAAAAAATGATAAAACTAAGCTGAGAGGTGTAATTTAATGAGTATGATATTTCGCTAAGAATGTATGTTATTGATGCTTTATAAGATACATTATGCTATTTATATCTTGATATTTGCATGATGTGGGCCAAAAACTAATTTATATGTTGGGGGATACTTATAAAAAAAAAAAAAAAAAACAAGATGTATATGTGTGTACAGCTTTAATATGATGTTTTATAATTCATGTTTTAAGACATAGGAGAGGTCAAAAATAAAGCAGAGTAATTAAGATGAGGCTACCAACTTAGACAGTATAGCAGTGACTGACAGAAGAGACCCATGCTGACTTGTTATTGTATAATCTGTGCAGGGATGGACAAAAAGTGAAATGGTTTTGGGTTTAGCAAACTTTGTGGGAAGACTACAGAATTAAGACTATGGTAATTAAATATCTGGACTGACTATATTGACCTATGACATGACCAGGGTAATAGTGACTGGTAGCCAAGGTTAAGAAATTATATGAATTTTACATTTATTGTATGAGAAATTTTATGCTTGCCATTTTGAACTGGCAGCACCAGTGTTTGGTTCCGAATGCACACATATTAATGGGCAACAGGGTCAGTAATGTTGACCAAACATTACATAATATAGTTTGTATATGAACTCACATACCTGTCAACACCGTCCCAGCGGTACCCTGGCCAGATATTAAATCTGTTTAAGGGAGGATTTGAACCCTTATATCTTGGGCGCTCTGGAGAGAAGAATAATAAAAAAAAAAAAGCATTTAATCTCCAATTTGCCACACACAAAAAAAAAAAAGTTTTCAAAGTCCTAGCACTAATTTAAACAATGAAGAGAATCACTGAGGTACTCCGACATCTTAGAAGGCAATGCTATGTGTCCATTTTGTTTCTACAGTTGGAAGGAATGCAGGAAATACAGCAGCCCATTTCTGTGAAGAACAATAGCATAGGGATTCCTAACTTCTCCATCAAATCTTTAAATGCCTAATCTTGCTGAATATGGCTTGATCAAGCCACGGCCATCTCATGCCTATGGTGAAAGCTGGCCATACACAGATTTTTTTCATTCAACCCGCTGGATGAATGGAAAGAAAAAAAAAAAAAAAGTAAATTATGCCATCCATGCTAAGCTGACAGCCATTGCCGATGGCAGCCAAAATAACTGAACAGTGCCTGTATCATTTTGGATGGAGGAGCAGCTCGCCTGACAATTTTGAAATTTTAAGACCAGCTCCAATGATTTTGCAAACAAAAGATGTTGGGAGGAATGGTGCTGGCTCATCAGGAACTGGGAAAATTTGCGTTCATGGACAGCTTGATTTTATGTACAGCAAAAAGAGCAGCTGTAGAAGGGATCTACCAATTTTCAAGTGAATTTGCTATAATAACACATTAAAGCTACATTTTCTATACCAAACAGGGATTTTATTAACCCCTTCCCACCGAGCGTACGCAGATGTGCGTACTCAGCTTCCGGGGGTTATACCGGGATGCTGCCCGCACCTGCAGGCATCATCCCGGTACCGTTTTTTTTACAGCGGGCGATCGGCTATCCAGCCATAACAACCGAAGCGGCTAAAAGCCGCTTGGCTGTTATGCCGGAGAATCAGGAGGGGACGTCCCTCCCTCCCGCCACTGTTACCGGTGCTCCCACTCGATCGGGAGCACCGATTCACGATCGGATGACTCCAGGTGCTGGGGAGGGACTGGAATAATGCCGTAATCGGCATCATTCCAGTCTCCTAATAGTAAACACGGAAGCGACGTCACGACGTCACTTCCCATTTACTCGGCTGCCAATGGCGCCGGTTTTAAAAAAATATACAGTATTCAGAATTGCTTTTTGGCGATCTGAATACATTGAAGTGTAAAGGAGGGATCAGGGGTCTTTTAGACCCCCGATTCCTCCATAAAGAGTACCTGTCACCACCTATTACTGTCACGAGGGATGTTTACATTCCTTCTGACCGCAATAAAAGTGATCAAATTTTTTTATTTTTTTTAAACAAAAAAAAATAAAACATTTTTTTAAAGCGCCTGCCGTCCCCGCTAGCTCGCGAAGCAAAGAAAACGCATACGGAAGTCGCATCTGCATATGTAAACTGTGTTCAAATCACACGTGAGGTTTCGCCGCAATCGTCAGAGCGTGAGCAATAATTCTAGCACTAGACCTCCTCTGTAACGCTAACCTGGTAACCGTAAAAAAAAATTAAAACATCGCCTATTGAGATTTTTAGGTACCGTATTTTGTCGTCATTCCACGAGTGCGTGCGATTATAAAGTGTGACATGTTTGGTATCTATTTACTCGGCGTAACATTATCTTTCACATTATGCAAAAAAATTGGGCTAATTTTACGGTTTCGTTTTTTTTAAATTCATGAAAGTGTCCCTTTTCCCAAAAAGTTGCGTTTAAAACACCGCTGCGCAAATACCGTGTGACATAAAATATTGCAACAATCGCCGTTTTATTCTCTAGAGTCTCTGCTAAAATATAGAGATTATATATATATATATATATATATATATATATATATATATATATATATATATATATATAGAGAGAGAGATATATATATATATATATATATATATATATAATGTTTGGGGGTTCCAAGTAATTTTGTAGCAAAATATATGGATTTTAACTTGTAAACACCAAATTCCAAAAATAGGCTTAGTCATGAAAGGGTTAAAAGGGAGTCCATTATGTGTATACACTGCTGCACTGTCTCTACAATTGCACTATACACAATTCTTTCAATTCCATGACTACAAGGGAGTACTGCTAAATGTATCAATAAGATTTGTGATGGTAATTAACAGGCAAGAGTTGCACCCAGATTCTGTAAAACTAATTAAAAAAAGTCTGTTACAGAATTTACCCAGTTACTTTTTACCACATTGTACCTTCATGGTTCTGAAGATTGCTACAGTTCAATTTTTTGGGGACATTTACCTTTTTTGCTTTGTTCTTCATTCTTCTTTTTCAGGAACTTAGCCATTGGATCGCCATCCCTTTCCTGTTCACGTAACAGGCGATCTAGGTCAGTGTCATCAATGTATCGAGCCAGAGGCTTTGACATCTCCCGAGCTGCATCTTCCACTTTTTGACGCTGCTGTTTCTGCTGTACCAGACTGAAAGAAATTGCACATTGTCACCTCAAAATTTTGCTGTCTATTGCCTGCATTAAAGCTGCTTGCAGTAATAAAAAGTATTAGGTCTCATACCCTTTGCCCCACTGGGCATACTGCTCATCACGTTTCTCTTGTGTGGCTTGTTTCTGAAGCTGCTGTTCACGCTCTGCTTTTAAGTCTCTCCGTTTTCCGCTTTTGTCTCTAAAAATGGTTTCTGAATTTCTTGAATCCTCTGCACAGAAAACGCAATACAAAATTTGGAGAAAAAAAGCGGTTTCAAACATTAAAGAAACAGGGAAAAATGTAACTGGTCATTAACCTCAGACATTGTGTAGTTTTCCAATTGTGAATTCATCTTTTTTCTACTTGGAGGATTTTTTAGTCAATGTCACTGCCACAGGGGCGAGAAGTAAACTTTGTCCAGTGCTGTAAACAAAAGGCCTCGCAATTGGTACTAATGGAACTGGGAAAAGTGTTAACCGGAATCAGAAAATCAGAAAAATACCCTAAGGCAAGATATAGGTGATTTGCATTTCTTTTCAGCCAGTGATCTGCTGAACAGAAAAAGGGATCACTCACAGAGTTTAATTGTGTATATTAGATGTGCTATATAAATAAATCTGTTTAATGTATTTATTTATAAATGGTTTATTCAGGCATTCATTTAGACCACTGTATGCAACACTTAACATGATGGATGTAATGGAACACTCCTTCTTAGTCATTGCAAACAAGGAATCAAACTCTGACCATTCTGATAGAGCTGGAGAACAAGTCTGTAAATAACATCCACAAACCCTTACTTGTCTTATACTCACTGACAGAATCAGATATCTCTAACCGATATCTCTGACCGTTACTGAGGACGTCTGACGAAACGCGTACAACGGAGCCGGTCTCCCGAGTTCGTGGAGCGCAGCTGGAACGCACGCCGCTCTTCCATGATCTCCTTGACATAGCACTACGGCAGAAAGCTTTCGTCTTTTCATTTGATTTTTTTTTTTTTTAAAGAAAAGGATTATTGTTTATTAACGTTTTGGGCACAAATATGGCATTAACCATTCAGCTCCCATAAAAGAGCATAGCCATAACTTTAGTCCTACATATTGGTCCCATTTTTGCTTACTTAGCATGCTGGTTACTGTATGCCATTTTGCATGATATATACATCTTTTGGAAAAAAACTATCTATAAATTTTAATTTTCACTTTTTTTAGTTTTTCTATTTTTTGTTATTTTGGCATTTTTATATTACATTTTTGAGAAAAAAAATTAAATAATATATATATAATTTTATAAAAATATATATATATATATTTTGTGATTTGAATTTGGGACTGACTGTCAAAGATTTTTTTCAATAAACGTATTCCGTGGTGACAAACATACTACACTATGGGAATTGGTCTTTTTCTCCTCTGAGGAACCATCTGCCCGTTGACTACCATCCGAAAAGGAGCGTCATTTGGGTACCAAATATACAGCTAGAAGGTGGAGGTATCAGGCACAGGGCGTCCACAGGTGGAGATACTACATCCCCGTAACCCCTTAGGGGGACAGGAATCTGGTGAGTGGGGATCCAAAGGGGTCGAGCACAGAAGTCACTGGATATATGTGAACACGAAAGTCACCTTCTTTTTGATTCGTCTGGAACTTTATGAGATATTAATTGAACACTACATAAATATATAGCAATTTAATAGACATTGAGCACTTTTATATTTGAAACATTATTTTCTGTAATTTTTATAATTTTTTATAATTTGATGGTTGTGTATTTATGCCCATATAGGCAACTTCTTGCGTCTATTTGGACAGTTTAAATCTTTTGCATTTTTAGCATTGTTTTGCACTGAACCCTTTATTTGTACTGTTTTTTGGACGTCTTTTTTGCACAGTTTTTTTTCACTTTTCAGCACTTTTTGCACTTTCAGTGCACTTTATGAGTTTACAGTTTTTTCCAATTTTTGGACTTTTTAGCACTGTTTGCACATACCTTTGAGATCAGGATCTGGATCTTCTACTATATGTAATAGAATAGACTTGTCACTTTGATTATGCTCTGAATGGTGGAATTTTACTGCCAAGTTTAACACTATAGAAGTGAATACATTTCAAACAATTCCCAGATAGAATTATTGTAGAATACTAATTTGAAAACCTGTAAATAGTGAGCCTACAGTATTAGTACAAGGTAACCCTAGCTTACCTGTCTGTATAACTGGTCCCAAATCAAGATTCAGGCTTCATCCTTTATGAAGGGCATGCCCCCAGAGGGGGTCTTCAGGGTCTGGGCTCCATAGGGATGGACCATGGCCTTGGACCTGTATAGCACCCTGCGGCTGCAACTACATGCATTGTATGAAGTGCCAAGGAGATTGCCGAAGCAGGATCCCTTGCCCAAAGCAACAATACAGGCGATCCCCAAACAGCGGGGTCCGTGTACGGCTCCTAAGGTTATACCAAGGCTACACTGATCTAGATGCACTGCTTCTCTTTTTTAGTTGAAAAATAGTGATAAGTTGATTAAGAATATGAAGAAAAAATAATAGTCCTGTATTGTACTGATCAAGATGATTATTTTCCTGATATAATAAAAAAATATAAAAATCTGGCACTGAAATAGCTAGGCTTAAAATTGCAGGCATCTTATATTAAATTATTCTAAGTTTTCCACACCTCTCACCTAGACTCTCTGTATGATGTACACCCAGGGGGCATATCCAGCACAGTTTTGCCAGTGTCCAATAACCTGAAGGTTCCAGCCTATAACACGTGGTCTATTAATATTCAGCTTGTATCCTGTACCATTAGGATATTTTTTTTCTTTTCTTTTTGCCAAGGCACACACTTTAACCACAGAAGAAAAGACAAAAGGGTTTGTGTTTTCAAAAAGCAGCATTGGGAACAGGACCTTCACCCTCCATATAAGATCTATGCATCGTCTTATTAAATGTACAATTTAGGAAAAAAACTGAGCAGCAAAGCTTAGGAAAACTTTTCTCAACACCCCCAATAAGTTTGCCATTCCTGTGCAAGAAAAACTTCAACAATTCATATTCATATCAATTTGCAGTGTTCCACTCACGTTCTAGATTTTTATTGTCTTTCTGAGTCCTCCTCTCCTCTTCCTTCTCTTCTCTCAAAACCTCAGCAGAGACAAGGCCAACTCTTCCACCAGAAAGCATCTGAAACATTTACAGGATGTTTAACCCTTTTGCTGTCAGAGCTGTTTTTTTGCACACATTTAAAAAATTATTGTAGGTCTGAAGATTAGTTAAACCACTCTCTTCTGACCATTAAACATTTACTGCACTCTGGAGAATAAAATTATATAAATAGTTCTATTTTGTATGACACACATTTGCATAAGTTTATCAAGCACAAATTTCCTGCAAAAAATACACTAAAGTTAATTTTAGGGCAAACGAACGCAATATATTTTTGTGGGTAGGTCATCCACCAAAGATTATAAAAGGAATACTCACTATGCCCAAGTGCACATGGGGCATGGGATTTCCGGATCCAGTATGATACTATCAAGCTTCACATTTACAATGGATACTGGACTGGTGCAATCATAGTCGGATAAAGAGCTGGGTATCTCCGGAGCAACATATATTCTCTATTCCACTAAAGGCCCTCCCATGGATTAATTGTGTCTGGCTCAGGTAAGTGAGCATCCTATCACTTTTGGTGCCAGTAATATGAAACCCAGACTTTCTGTCAGGGATGACTGATCCAAAATTTCATCAGTTCTTAGAGGTAGGCAAGTTCCGACTGTTGGATTTTTTCGAGATGCAAATGTCTGAAAATCCATGAGGAATATAGAATCCATGCTTTCACCATCTTTACCAACAAGGCAGGCAATACAGCTACGGCACCATCTTATTTGACTACCAAAGAGTACAGAATTTTTAGATTTGCACACTAGTTTTGAGAGATTGCGTGTAGAGGGCCGGGCCAGTACGGCGGGAACTATCCAAGATGCATGCTGTATTAATAGCACCATCCGATTCACGCTTCCTTTTTTATATTGGCATGGGGAAAAAAATGAACAGAACATTTTCAGCTGATCAAAGGGATCTATTATTTCATACAAAAATCTTCTGTCACTTCAAAACTGCAGGAAGCAGGGTACAAGCTTTTGACTAGATGGTATAGATCTCTAGAGAAACTGCACTGAATGTTCTGTAATGTTGACCCGATGTGTTGGCGATGCAGAGAAGGATGGGGAACACTATTCCATATTTTCTGGACATGTCCCAGAATTTGCTCTTATTGGCAAGAGGTGTGCGCTCTGATTAAAGATATCTCTGGTTTCTCTATTGATCAAGACGCAGCAGCATGTTCAGCCCTCAAGGGGTAGATAATCTCGCCAATCAGTGGTAAGACACCTCCTTAACGTGGCGAGGGCCTGTATACCGGCACATTGGAAGTCGTCCTCTCCACCAACAGTGAGAGACACTAAATTAAAACGGTGAATGGGATATTGCATACGGAGGAGCTTACGACATTGGTGAAAGGCAGGAATCCTGTTTCCGTAAAACCTGGAGTGGATGGATTTATTTCACCTCAACAGTGAAATACAGTACAAGGCATTCTTTCTCAAAATATCATCATTTAATATGGTAAGTCAATAACACTATGGAAGGATAACTTTTTTATTTATTTAGTTATTTTTCTGGAGGGTAGGGGAAAGGAGGTAAAAAATTGTTTTTTTATATTATATATATATATATTATATTATATTATATTTATATATATATTATATTATATTATATTTATATATATATTATATTATATTTATTTAATATATATATATATATATATATATATATATATATATATATATATATATATATATATCTATCTCTGTGTATCATCCTCACAAATGACATGGACATATACATAAGTAGAAATGTAGTCGTCATTTTGCTTTCTTAGGAGCCATGAGCCAAGCAGGCGTGCCAGGTACATATGGGTGTATTGTAAAATGTGTATGCCGTACTCAATTATGGCTTATAAATATGTGGAATTTTTATTAATTTGTTATAAAAAGAGTGATACAAAAAGAAAAAAAGAAAGCAAACATTTGGCTTGTGGAGTGTGGATTGTTCCAGCCAACTTTACCGTGCTGCTATGCCCAATGCCGCACAGATTTTTCCACAGAAATCATCATCTTTTGCATGAGCACTGCGTGTTCCCATTTAAATCTATGCTAACCTGTACCCATGGCAGCCAGCGGCGGGGTCCTGTGGAGTATGCCTCTATAATAAATGGGGCCCCAGGGCAACAAGATAAATACTCTCTAGCAAGTCTGTGCAGCTCCAGGAGGAGCAGCACAGTGAATATCACTGGAACATGGGCCAAGGTAATTGGTAAAACTGGGTCAGCAGCAATTGTAATTGTATTTAAGTATTTAAAAGGATATCTGTACCAAAGAACAGTTGTCCCTTAATTGTTGCATTTGTTTATCCTATTATGCAGGTAATGCTCAATTCTTTGGAAAATGCAAGGGCAGAATGCCATATAGAAAAAAAATAGGCTTGAAAGGAATATACACTCACTGGCCACTTCATTAGGTACACCTGTTCAATTGTATGGTAACACAAATTGATAATCAGCCAATCACATGGCAGCAACTCAATGCGTTTAGGCATCTCGACGTGGTGAAGACAACTTTCTAAAGTTCAAACCAAGCATAGCATGGGCAGACTGGTTCGAGATGACAGAAATGCAACAGTAATTCACATAACCACTCGTTACAACCAAGGTATATAGAATACCATCTCTGAACGCACAACACATCGAACCTTGAAGCAGATTGGCTACAGTAGCAGAAAACCATACCAGGTGCCATTCCCGTCAGCTAAGAATAGGAAACTGAGGCTACAATTCATACAGGCTCACCAAAATTGGACAATAGTAGATTGGAAAAAAATTGACTGGTCTGATGAGTCTCAATTTCAGCTGCGACATTCAGATGGTAGGATCAGAATTCAGCATGAACATCAAAGCATGGATCTATCCTGCCTGGTGGTAGATGTGTATTGGTGTGGGGGATATTTTCTTGACACTCTTTGGGCCCCTTTACACCAATTGAGCATCGGTTAAACACCACGGTCTACCTGAGTATTGTTGCAGACCATATCCATCCCTTTATGAATACAGTGTACCCGTCTTCTGTCAGCAAGATATTGCACCATGTCACAAAGCTCAAATCATCTCAAAACTGGTTTCTTGAACATGACAACGAGTTCACCAGTCCCCCGATCTACATGAAGAGTGTCGGACGCATGGATTCCAATTGGGGGGGGGGGGGGGGCACGGGGGGTTTGAAGCACGTGATTAGAGCTTCAAAAAAGGGTAGGCTCGGGGTGCAGAGCACTGCACCGAGCTCGCCTAGTTGTGTGACAATAGCTAAAGAATAGGTCAGGTCCAATAGCGAATGAATGGTCAGGTCTATCTGCCACCCCCCACCGACCAATGGAGGACCAGCCGCCACTGGAGTTCACTGTATTCCAGTGGCCTCCACCAGATCTCAATCCAACAGAGCACTTTAGGGATGTGGTGGAACAGGAGAATCGCATCATGGATATGCAGCTGACAAATCTGCAGCAACTGTGTGATGCCACGTCAATATGGGCCAAAATGTCAGAAGAAGAGTTTCCAAACACATTGTTGAATTTATGCCACAAAGAATTAAAGCATTTGTTAACCCCAAAAAAATGTAATGCAGATTTGGGTCCCTTAAAGCAGATTACACAGCACAGTGCTTGTGCTATGTAACCTGCCCCCCTCTAAACTTAAAAAAAAAAAAAAAAAAAAAAAAACCCTAAAACTACAACTTCCTGTATGCCCTCTCTAATCAGACAATAACCAGGGCAGCCCTGCTCTGATCACCGTGGCCAAAGTGCCTCCCGCTGTGATAGGCTGTCCTGCTCCGCTCTACTCTCTCACCCCTCCTTCCTGCCTGTCATTCGCCTCGGTGTCTGTCTCCGGCCCCGTCGCTATTCTTGTCAAATAAATTTGCTAAATTTTTACTGCCAGCTTCTTTATCAGAGGATGGCATAGTACACTGTCTTTGTTTAAAAAAAAAAAAAAACAATATCAGCTGTCTTCAGGCCGGTCATGTGACTCGCGGCTGCTTTACAGCTACGATACATTGCTTCTGCGGAGGAGCAGAGCGGCCATGTGATCTCCCTAGCTGACCTGTATCATACATACACATATCTCTCTCTCTCACATACACATACACATACACACACACATACACATACACACACACATACACACACACACACACACACATACATATATATATATACATATATATACATACACACACACACATATACACACACTGCACGATAATATAAAAAAAAAAGTGCAGAGCCGAACAGAGCTGTCAAAAAAAAAAAAAAAGGGAGCTAGACAAATGCTGTGGTTAGTAGCTGCCCCCTCCTCTGACAAAAACAAAGGCTAATCACATAACCATGGCAACTTTCTAACAAGCAAAAAAAAACAAAAAAACACCCAGGCACTGGCCTAATGTTGGAGAAATAGGCAGCATTCATTGTAGGAAATCAAATTACTGGCCTACCACCACCCAAAAACTGGTAGACCCAGGTGGGAATATTATGAACATCTCAAGTCTATGGGTAGCCAAAACCACTTACCTTGGAACCTCCACTTCTCTGCGAGTACGAAGAACCTCTTTCTGACTCAGCTCTGCTAGGTGGAGGTAAACTGTCTGGGTCTCTGCAATCTGCTCGTCGAGGAGGTGACAGGTCAGAATCCGAACCCCTCTGCTGGACATGCCTTGGGGGAGACAAGTCTGAGTCCGAGTCTCTCTGTCCAACTGTAGAAAAATTAGTAAGGTGCAACAAAAAAAAAAAAATATATAAATCTGAGAACGGAGGCCATGGAGTTCCCACTAAATACTACACACCGCACAAATAAAAATCCCCAAAATATTACAATTTTTTTTAAAATCAGAGACCCTGCTCTATATTTTTTAAATTGAGCTAATGTATACTCTATATTTTCAGTAAAACATTCAAATTAAATGCGTTTGTGTGTACTAAAATGAACACCCACATTTTTAGTATAAAAATAAATGATGAGGTAGAATCAGGGAAAGAGATAATAAATACGCGACGTTCAAAACTGCCATGAAGTCCACCAAACAAGAATTTATGATACCAATGAATGCGAAGCAAGTGGTCATTGAAATAATACAGATAAGGCCGAGACCTGTTCTTAGAAAGCACTCAAGGCCAGCTTTATTCCTCACCCCATCTGCAGAAAAAAAAAAAATCAAGGACTCTACTTAGACTTATTTCCTGGGGTGCAGCCTCTGGTTTCACAACAGGAGACATATGATTCCCAGACTCCATAATATATAACCATGGATGCTGGCTCTGCATAAACCAAGGTAGAAAACTAGCAAACCTGACAGCCCACGCTTCCACAGAGCGTGGGCCTCAACAGCCAAACCGTTAACTTTATTGTTTGTAAAGTAGGCTGGAGCTTTGGACCTTGCGAGAGAAGGTCTGGCCGTGCAGGTAAGGTCCATGGGTTCCCTACTGCCATGTCTACAATTTCTGCATACAAAGATTTCATGGACCCCGCTGGAGGTCACAAGAATCAACGACTTCCCTTCCTGCTTGATCCTGTGAAGAAGTTATGGATGCAAGCAGAATAGGAGGGAATGCATAAATCAGTGAGAACCGATTCCACAGGAATAGCAAGGCATCCATTCTGCATGCTAGAAGATCCTGTGTTCTTGATACAAAGTTGTCAATCTTTTTTGTTGATCCTGGATGCAAACAGATCTATCTCTGGGATCCCCCATCCTTGATATTTTGACAGGAAGATATTGGGGTGAAGGAACCATTCCCCCAGGAGAAACTGTTGGCGACTCAAGTCCAATTTTCTATTCCTAGAATGAAAAAACGGCCGATAGGCAAAGTACGGTGCATTGTTTTCTTCCCAAGATAGGAGAATTCACCTTTCTGTGGGCCGCACAACTTTTTGTGCCCCCTTGGTGATTAAATACAGGCCATTGCTGTGGCATAAACGGATTTACTCCTAGCAGGACATTACCTTAAACTGAACGTTCAGGCCCTCAGAACCAAATGTTCTGCCTGAATTTTTTAAATGTTAATGAGCAAGGCCATTTCTGATCTAGGCCACTTCTAGGACTGTCCTACAAACTAAACAAAAAACAGATTGATATATGTTGATACTATTTTTCCCAGGTAACTGAAAGAAGGATTTTCCCCTTCGCATATTTTTGGATGTTAACCATAACTGAGGCTCCGGCGCACCAAGCCTACAGCGCCTGGTATTTCCAGGTGGTCTTTCATCCGGGTACTAACCAGGCCCAACCCTGCTTAGCCTCCAGGATCGGACGAGATCGAGCGATATCAGGGTGATATGGCCGTAGGCTTTGGAGGCAGACATATTGGGAATGTAGAGCTTGAATTCTCTGTTTCAAGCCAATAGGATACTGCTTTGCAGCAGTCTAGAATGAGACTGAGCGTAAAGAATGGCCTAGAATGAAGCCACGATCTTTCCCGACAACCTCACGCAAAGTTGAATAGGAAAAAAACATCTTTACCTAGATCAGTCCTTTATGGCTCTGATCTTAGCCTGGCGTACGAATACCCTTTTCTGGGTGTACCCATGATCAGACCCAAGTATTTTCTTCATGTTTTAAAGAAGATTCCTCCTAGGTTGAGAATCCAACCTAGATATTCCAGGTAGTCGAATGTGGTGACCATATTTTTGGTCTAAGCAGGCTACAGACTGGTCCAACAAGAACAGAACGACTAAGTAAACCATAATCGTTATACTTTGGGCCCTCAATCTGGCCAGAAAAGGAGCCAGAACCTTGTACTCGAGGAGTAGTAGCCAGATCGGAAAGCAGAGCTACACACTGAAAAAGAAGATTTTCCACTTTGAAAGTATTACTACAGTAGTGAGCGAGGAAATAGGCATATGGAGATAAGCATCTTCATGCAAAAAAGGGAGAGATTATATTCAGCAATTGAATTTTAGATTTTTGAGATCTAGAATGTCCATTTGGATTTAACCAAATCCCAATCTCTGCTGTCACCTGGGGGCCACCATGAACACTTTTTGCCAAAAGATGGTCCAATGCTAGAGAGAAATATTTATTTTTCTCTGAATTCTTAGGAATGTTTGATCTGAGAAAACGAGGAGACGGAAACTCTTGGAACAGTTTGTATGTTGGAGCTATTGAAGTCCCCCATTCGTCTTATAACACTCCTTCTGCCAGATCCCTGAGAAACTGCAGAAGAATTCTCCCTATTGAGCAAGAGGGGGCACCTCCTCATAAGGAGACTACAGTATCTTGTAGGCTTCCACCCTCAAGACCTCTTTTGTCCCTGGAGTTAACTCTGAGGATTACCCTTTGAACCTGATGGCGAAGGCCGTTGTGACTGCCTGGAGGCTGATGCCCCTGGCACAGAAGAAGGAGCTTTGAAATAAAAAACACATTTATTCCTTCACTTAAAAGGCAAAAGGGGCATCTTTCTTTTGCTAAAAATTCTTTGGATATATCCAAAAATATCCCCAGATAGCGGTCTTACTGCAAAAGGGGAGACTAGCCAGGAGCTTCTTGCATGACGCTTAGCGAAGGCGCAATCTGTCATAGCAACGATTGCAAACATAAAGCTGCCTCCTGGACCTGCTGAGCAGGACAACCATAAAAACATTTGAAAACTGGTTTCTGAATGATTAACCAAGTACTGTCATCACAGGCTGAGACACTCAACCTGCCAGGTAAATTTTTTTTTTTTTATATTTTTAATAGGAATTCCAACCTTTTATCCATTGGATCCTAAGTATTTGAGTCAAACTTACTCACAAAAGATATAGTAGTGTTAATTGCTGGTATACCCTGCTTAGTAAACTTTCTCTACCATAGGATAAAGTGTGAAAACTTTGTAGAATGGAAAATAATGCTTATCTGGGGGATCCTCCAGATACAAAAGATTTTCCCAACATAGAATGGACAGGAAAAAGCATGCGCAGCTTGAGGAGGCTTTAGCGAACCCACTCAGTTAAGGGTACATAAATGTGGAGCAGATCATTCAGCAAGAAATTGTACCATCAATCTTACAGATTGTGAAAGCTGACTCTCCCGCAATTGAAACCTCAGTCATCAGCCTCACTACGGTCCACTGAGGGAATCGTCTTCTCCTGCCCCTAGTTCCTCATTCTGAGGGTCTTGGGAAAATGGAGGAGAACCTGTCGCATCTTGAGCACATTGGGATGCGATTAACCACGCTGGGATGCGATTAACATCGCTAAACTTTTTTTTTTTTTTTTTTTTAAACCTACCATGGCTGAGGAAAAAAAGAGTAAAATGAACAGGGGCTGCAGTGTTGAAAACAGTTGCAAAAATTTCATGGCCCTGATGCTCACTTTGACCAGCCACCCCCTCTCAGGGGAGGATGCCATTTGAAGAGTAGGCTTTCCAGAGCTTGACGGAGACCCTTTTAGCTCCCTTCTTAATATAGTCCAATGCACAAAGCAGAGGTACTAACAGAAGAAAATCGCATCCATTGCTTGAGCAATAGTCAGGCACTGCCGCTGCTATTAATGTTCAGCCTAATGTAATAGTAAATGTATCAAAAAGAATGCTTGTGTCAACAACCTCTTTCATGCCCCTCTACGCTTGTGTCTCTCCGCAGCTTGAAGCAATAACACTAGTGCTTTTAAAAACACTCTTTCCCACATGCTGGGCGTTGAAGGACGCCAACGTCACACTAAGCCCCGCCCCCTTCCGCTGCCTACAGCCCCCTCCTCCTCTCTTTAAAAAAGGGTTTTCCTGCATGAACGTGGGCCTCTGATCCTATGGGATCTTACATAGAGGGGAGCAAATGGCGAGGAGAGCCTGGAAGCCACTGAGTAGTGTGGTGTGCCATTTTTTGTTTTATGCTGCTTCTTCGAGAAGAGGGGTAGCAAATAGAACAGGTGGGGGGCGTCTGGTGGGAAGGAACCCCCCCACCCAGACTTACCCGAGAGGACAGGAGTTGAGAATCACTGTACTAACAGAAGAGTGTTCAGTGAGCATAGAGGAAGGGTTATAAATGTCACATGAGCACTGATCACTCCCCCTTCAGATGGAAGCCAACACCTTAGTTATATAATTCTTGAACAGCCCTTTACAGACTATCAGAGCGGCACCCTCAGTTATGAGAGCTCCTCACTGGTTGTCATCTACTATCACTGTCTTGCAGAGAAAGTCTGATCTGCTCTATATGTGATCTGTCAGATTTGCAGATCCAAGGTCCCCCCGTGGATAGGCGCATGAAAGAAACCAAGTAAATACCATGCAACAAAAATTATGTTGCATAGTATTTTTCAGAACAGTTCGGCAGCTTTGTTTTACATAGCAGTTTTTATAATGCAGAGCAATGAGAAAGTCATCACAAGATCAGAAGTTACAGCAGTGGCAGGGAAAGAGGAAAACACACAACAAACCCAAGATACTTCTTTGAAGTGTTTTAGAGAATGGTCTGCATGCATTAAATTGGTATTAAACCCAAAAGCAAATAATAATTAGAGGTGGTGGCTGCATTTGTTTTCTTTTTTAGTCTTTATTTTCACCTGGTGATTTGGCTAGCTTGTCCATTTTTCAACAGAACAAGCTGTCCTGCAGATGTAGTAGCTAGAGGGTTGAGACAAACCATTTACCATTGTTGAATACTTACAATGATCAATTTGGTGCATTAATTGCAGTGTGAGCTAGAGTTTGGCATACATTTTATAGGTTAATCTAAATCTGCTAGTACATTTAACACTCACCTACCTCCAGACTGACAATGCTGCTGTCCAAAGGTGCCCCTGTGCTCCTTCAACCAGAGTGGAGGCATGCTAATACAGATCACCAGAAAACCGTTGTGTTAGGCTTGGTTTAGACACGTGCGGTGCAGGAAATGCAGCAAGTCCTGTGGGTTTCACAGCATTCACATGAACCTCGGGGGTGTCAAAGTTACGTCTACCTGCATACCAAACTTAGCTCTGAAACGCATCAGCTTTCTTTGGACTTTCACCCCACCCAAGTTTACTGCCCAGCAGATCTTGCTAGATTATGCACATGATGGACTTTTTATTATCTCCTTGATTTTAGAACTCGTTTGCGATTATGCAATTTTACCTACAAAAAAAATGTCAGTTAAAAAGGTAATGCGCAAAGCTGGTGCGCCTTCTGTTCTTGTTTTCTTGTATAGTTGCTTCTGGGTTCCCCGGGACCTGTTGAGAGTGGCGCGATTTGTAGAGCTCTCCTTCCCTATTTACCCCACAGCAATCTTGAGCGCAGGAGCATTTGTTTCTTTTTGTATCAATTACTGGTCAAGATCATCAGGTGAAAACAAAAGGGGGGAAAAAAAAAAAAACACCCAAAAACCAATTCAGCCACCACATATAAATGATTGATAAGCTGCAATACATTACATAAAATTGTAAAAAAAAAAAAAAAAAATTCCTCAATTGTGGGAGAAAAAGCAGTGCTCAGATGTGTAACTCTGCAAATAACACACAGTATTAAGTGCAAAATTTCTATATACCATTGCCCATAAAATAGTGCACTGTGAAAAGCAAAGGACTAAAATGTAACAAAGCAAGTCATTAGGCATTCAGTATAGTGAATTGTAAAAACTCATATACAAAGTAACAACCCTATATAAATAATGACCAAAAAACTACATAATTAAATAATCCAAATATATAATGCAGCGTCCATCCCCTATCAAAGTCCATCAGAGTGAAACTTTTTCAATAAAGTCTATAAGTGATGATCCAAAAAGGAAGAAACCACAGTGATGCCAATCACATGAATAAGTCAATCTATGACGAAACATGTTGGGGCATGGCTACTTGGCGAAGTTTGAAGCAGGCACAGGACGCTGAACACTCTTTATTGATTGGTGGATAGTGGGTTCGGAGACAAGGAGGAATACAGGAAGGTGGACACTCCATATCGCTTAGTGCACAGTGAGAGTGGAGATAAGGAGGGGTGAGAAATAGTCTAACCATCTCGTATATCCTGGGTCTGCCGTGACCATCCATGTTCCAGTATACAGATTTTAAAGTTTGATGTGAAGTTTACCTTTTGGCGTGTTACTATGGTTTTACATGTGAGTGCATTGAAGTGAGATTTTCTGTGTGTGATTAAAAAGTTTTAAACTTTATTACGCTATTGGAGGCAATCTCTTTATTATTGCATGGATGCGTTTATGTGAACTGCCAAGGAAATCACATCGATTATCTGAACGGCAAGCTTGGGGATCTCCCATTTAACCCCTGTAAAGAGGTTACAAGTGATTTTAGCCAAACACAGAAGTGTGAGGCTTTTCAGCTGGTGAGTTTAATCACATACACCAGACACCATACACAGACACCAAGGTGTGGTGGAGAAATGCGTTTGCAAGATTTTTCCAACTAAGAGGCACTGCTCATCACTTTTTATTTGTGGTTTCTTCCTTTTTGGATCATCACTTATAGACTTTATTTAAAAAGTTTCATTCTGGTGGACTTTGATTGATGGGGGATGGACACTGCACTATATATTTGGATTATTTAATTATGTTGTTTTTTGGTCATTATTTATATAGGGTTGTTACTTTGTATATGAGTTTTTACAATTCACTATACTGAATGCCTAATGACTCACTTTGTTACATTTTAGTCATTTGCTTTTCACAGTGCACTAGTTTATGGGCAATGGTATTTATACATTTTGCACTTAATACTGTGTGTTATTTGCAGAGTTACACATCTGAGCGCTGCCTTTTTTCCCCACAATTGAGGAAATTTTTTTTTTTGCCACTATATTGTTTATAGTAGCGGCTGGGTTAAGGGATTTATTTTCACAATATTTAGTGCACTGGTGATACACGTTTGTGAGGGAAAGTGTTTGTGTATTATTGATTTACATATTACATTATTGGTTCTTGGTTTAATACCGCTTGAAGTCCTCAACTGGTAAAAGTGATATTAAGCCTTTTTTTTTTTATATCAATCACTTGAGAGGTCCACGCTATAGCCGAATGCCGGCCACAGTGATGCCTTTCAGTTTAACCTATCAGTGCCACCTATTAGTGCCACTTCTCAGTGCCCACCAATACCACCTATCAATGACCTTCAATGCCACCCCATCGCTGCCCACCAGTGCCAGCCCATCGCTGCCCACCAAGCCCCCCCCCCCCCCCGCTGTCTTCTGGGACCTGTGTGTCCCAGAAGACAGCTGGCCATTCACAAAGTGACTCGCGCATACGCAGTAGGAAACGGGTAGTGGAGCCGCAAAGTTCCACTGCCAGATTCCCTTAGAATGGTGGCACCTGCACCCGATCCGATGGACAGATCGGCCTCGAGGGGGCCAACATCGCAGGCTCCCTGGACAGGTAAGTGTCCTTATTATAAGTCAGCAGCTACAGTGTTTGTAGCTGCTGACTTTAAAAAAAATAAGAATTTGTGGGTGGAACACCACTTTAACATAATTTTTTTTTTAACTTTAGAACCACTTGAAATACACTTCAACAAGATCATGAAACCAGTTGTCAGGGGATGGACTATCTGCCTGTCCAGAGAAACTTTTCCAGAAGCTGCTTTCTAAGGCATAAGTATTAGTGTTACACTACATGCAAGGAATACTATCAAAACCACTGACATTTCGAAACTGAAATGAAAGATAAAAGCACCTTTTCTCTGTCTGTCTTGTGTGGGTCTTTTCTCCATTCTTCTGGGAGGGGAAAGGTCAGAATCAGAATCATGCCGCATGGAGGAATGAGGGGATGAACGACCAGATGGGAGGCTTCTATTAGCTCCTTTCTTTAGAGAAGAATCAGAGAAATGCATTCTGTTTTTCTGAAGCCAGGAGTCTTGTCTATTTTTGGTAGAGGATGGACTTGGAGAATGTTTTTTCTTACTAGGAGGATATGAAGCAGAGCCTGAATCAGCATTTACTTCATTTTTTCCCCAATGCTTAGGGGAAGAATCTGGGGAGCAATATCGATCGCGCCTTAGCGAGGAATTCTTCTCATAATCCTTTCTCGACACCCTAGAAGGGGAACATCTTATGTCATCTTGGTGTTTTTTGGGTGGAGAAGTTTTTGGTGGATCACGCCTTCCTTTACGCGGTGGGGACAGGTCTGGAGAGCCACGCCTTCCTTTACGCGGTGGGGACAGGTCTGGAGAGCCACGCCTTCCTTTACGCGGTGGGGACAGGTCTGGAGAGCCACGCCTTCCTTTACGCGGTGGGGACAGGTCTGGAGAGCCACGCCTTCCTTTACGCGGTGGGGACAGGTCTGGAGAGCCACGCCTTCCTTTACGCGGTGGGGAGACATTAGAGCTAATCCTTCCTTTACGTGGTGGAGAGAGGTCTGGAGAGCCACGTCTTCCCTTTCGTGGCGGGGACAGGTCTGGAGAGCCGCTCCTTCCTTTCCGCGGCAGGGACAGGTCTGGAGAGCCCCGCCTGCCCTTCCGCGGTGGGGACAGGTCTGGAGAGCCCCGCCTGCCCTTCCGCGGTGGGGACAGGTCTGGAGAGCCCCGCCTGCCCTTCCGCGGTGGGGACAGGTCTGGAGAGCCCCGCCTGCCCTTCCGCGGTGGGGACAGGTCTGGAGAGCCCCGCCTGCCCTTCCGCGGTGGGGACAGGTCTGGAGAGCCCCGCCTGCCCTTCCGCGGTGGGGACAGGTCTGGAGAGCCCCGCCTGCCCTTCCGCGGTGGGGACAGGTCTGGAGAGCCCCGCCTGCCCTTCCGCGGTGGGGACAGGTCTGGAGAGCCCCGCCTGCCCTTCCGCTGTGGGGACAGGTCTGGAGAGCCCCGCCTGCCCTTCCGCTGTGGGGACAGGTCTGGAGAGCCTCGCCTGCCCTTCCGCGGTGAGGACAGGTCTGGAGAGCCCCGCCTGCCCTTCCGCGGTGGGGACAGGTCTGGAGAGCCTCGCCTGCCCTTCCGTGGTGGGGACAGGTCTGGAGAGCCACGCCTGCCCTTCCGTGGTGGGGACAGGTCTGGAGAGCCACGCCTGCCCTTCCGCGGTGGGGACAGGTCTGGAGAGCCACGCCTGCCCTTCCTCGGTGGGGACAGGTCTGGAGAGCCACGCCTGCCCTTCCTCGGTGGGGACAGGTCTGGAGAGCCACGCCTGCCCTTCCTCGGTGGGGACAGGTCTGGAGAGCCACGCCTGCCCTTCCGCGGTGGGGACAGGTCTGGAGAGCCACGCTTTCCTTTCCGCGGTGGGGACAGGTCTGGAGAACCACGCCTTCCTTTCCGTGGTGGGGAGAGGTCTGGAGAGCCATGTCTTCCTTTCCGTGGTGCAGAGGAGTCTGGAGAGGCATGCATCCCTTTCCGTGGTGCGGAGGAGTCTGGAGAGGCATGCATCCCTTTCCTTGGTAGAAAAGAATCCGGAGAGTCCTGCCTCTCTTTCTGTGGTGGAGAGAAGTCCGGCGAGTCATGCCTCTCTTTCTGTGGTGAGGAGGAGTCAGGAGAATCATGCCTCCCTTTCCGTGGTGAGGAGGAGTCAGGAGAGTCATGCCTCCTTTTCTGCGACGGGAAGAAATCTGGAGAGTCATGTCTGCTTCTCTGAGGCGAGGAAGGGTCTGGTGAATCATGTCGGACTTTGAGAGCTGCTGAGGCATCTGGTGGGAGTGAATTATAATCAGTCCTTTCGAGTGATTCTTTCATGGATTCATCTAGATTTGTCCTTTATGCAGCAGAGAGAGAAAAAAATAATCAGTTTAATAACAAAATGTCAGCATCAACAAGAGTCATACTTACAGCACTTTCCCATTAGTATAATACAATTTGTTCTCTTTTCATGACTTGGTATTTTTATTCATACAACTAAAGTATAAATTGCACGTTGCCATCTTCTACCATCTAAAAACTTCTCTTCTGCAGCACTAAACCAGTGTACCGTCGGACTCTCTGCTTTAGGGACTCCTTCAAGATACCCCTCTTCACTTGCTCATTGTGCACTATCCAGTACATCACCTTCCACTATCACTGTGCGCTTGATTTACCCATTCCTAAGGATTCTTAAAGCGGTTCTTCACCCTAAAGGGGAAGTTCCGCTAATCTGATCCACAATCGGCACCTTTCAGGGGGGAGGGGGGTGCAGTTACCTGGATAATCCAGGTATCTGCACCCACTTCTGGGACAGGCCGCCGCAGACCCCCGCCCCCCCCCCCCCCCCCCGTTGTGTTCTGTGAAACACACAGTTCCCAGGACACAGCGGGGACCAGAAGAGACGCGCATGCGCGGTAGGGAACCGGCCAGTGAAGCCGCAAAGCTTCACTTCCCGATTCCCTGACAGAGGATGGTGGCGGGGGCAGCAGCGAGACAAGCGATCGCTCGTCATCTGCCGCCGACATCGCTGGACCCTGGGACAGGTAAGTGTGATTTTATTAAAAGTCAGCAGCTGCAATATTAGTAGCTGCTGGCTTTTAATATTTTTTTTTATAGGTGCAGAACCACTTTAAGCTTTATATGTGCCTATTAAAAATGAAAAAGTATCCAAAGCCCAGTTTCTTTTAAGTATCGGATAGAGTGTTTTAGGGCTGCAACTAACGATTATTTTCATAATCGATTAGTTGGCCGATTATTGTTTCGATTAATCGGTTATTAATCTTAAGAAAAAGTGTGGTGTATAATTTAGCCAATATGTAAAGTAAAAAAAAAAAAAAGGCAATTTATTCTTAAATATCTCTGTATGCAGTGGTAAAAAAATAACCAAGTATACTGTATATACTATTAGAGGAGATATACTGTATATACCACTATTAGAGGAGATATACTGTATATACTATTAACCACTTCCCACCCGGCCAATGTATATATACGGCGGGTGGGAGCCGCCTGCTCCTGATAGGACGTTCAGGAACGTCATTCAGGAGCAGCGGGATCGCGCGCGCGCGCGCCCGCGCAGCGGCGCGATCCCGATGTGCTCGTGTCACCCGGACACGGCACATCTCAGATCGGCAGGAGGGCTCTGTGATTGGCCCTCCTGATCACATGACGGCCGTGTCCAATCACGGCCGTCATGTGATGTAAACAAACAGCCGGTTGCTAGGCAATCGGCTCTCCTCTCCTCACACGGAAGTCACCGCTGAGAAGAGGAGAGCAGAACGCTGCAGCCGGCTGATGATCAGTGAGTATGGGCTGCTTTTCACAGCTTTTTACTCACTGATCATCAGTGTAGTGTAAACACACAACACACCACACAGTACAAACACAGTCCCCACATATGTCCCCAAAACACACATGTCCCCAAAACATACATGTCCCCAAATAATAAAAACACATGTCCCTAATAATAAAAACATGTCCCCCACATATGTCCCACTAAAATCACATGTCCCAATGATTATCTGCACACATATGTACGTGATCACCTGCACACATATGTACATGATCATTTGCGTACATATGTCCGTGATCACACAAACCAATTATTATACACTTAACGGAATTTTTTTTACCAAAAACATGTAGCAGAATACATTTTGGCTTAAATTTATGACAAAATTTGATTTTATTGGATTTCTTTTCAAATAGAAAAAAGAAAATATTGTTTTTTTCCCAAATTTCCGCTTTTTTTGCGCTTATATCGCAAAAAAAAAAAAACGGAGTCGTGAATAAATAACACCAAAATAAAGCTCTATTTGTGCGAACAAAATGATAACAATTTCATTTGGGTACAGTGTAGCATGACCGCGCAATTGTCACTGAAAGCGCTAGAGCGATGAAAGCTGAAAATTGGGCTGGGAAGGAAGGGGGTGAAAGTGCTCTGTATTGAAGTGGTTAAAGAGTGAATCTGGTAAATATCAGACTCAGAGATCAAATCTTTTCTAAATACGCAGCGGCTGAAAAAAGTACAGATATGAACGTGTCCCATAGGAAACCATGTAAATGAACTGTAGTGCATTTCTGCAAAAAGCACCAAAAAACACATAGATGTGAACCAGGCCTAAGACGTTTAGTAACATAATGGGGTTTATAGTACAAAAAAAAAAAAAAAAAGCAGATAATCACTACTGTAAAGTGGTTTATTATTTTACTGTAGAACTGTGAAAGTAATATTTACAGTAGCGATTATTTGCTCTTTTTTGTGCTATAAAGGGCTCATTTTAGTTTGTTTTTAACCCATTATGTAATGTTACTGGCCGATCGATGAAAATAGTACCGTATTTTCCGGCATATAAGACGACCTTTTACACTTAAAAAAACTGGGCAAAAAGGAGGGGTCGTCTTATACGCCGGGTCAGCTGCTGGGATGCCTTCTGGATGTTCGGTAATACTGTATGTAGCTTCGGCTACATACAGTATATACCACTGAGCCAATCCCAGTGAGCGATGTATTCAAATGAATACAGAGCCTGCTCGGATTGGAGTAACAATCTCTGCCAATCCGAGCAGGCTACACACAGTAGCCTGCTCCGATTGGCTTTGAGAGTGAGAGAGGCGCGGGCTGATGATGTTACAGCCTCCGCCAATCCCAGCAGGCTTTGTATTCATTAATAGAATACATTGCTCGCCGTGATTGTCTCCAGCACCAGGAAGAAGGAAATGGCTCTAGCAAGAACGAAGAAGAGGGATATGAAGCGTCGGAAGCCTCGGAATGGGGGTCATCTTAAACGGTGAGTACAGGCAAAACATTTTAAAAACCTGTACAGTTAGGGGGTCGTCTTATATGCCGGGTCGTCTTATACACCGGCAAATACGGTAATCGATTAATTTAATAAATCGATTAGTTGTCGATCAATTAGTTGTTTCAGCCCTAGAGTGTTTAGGGATTAGAAACCAGGTAAGGTATTTATGCATGAAGGGTCTTGTGCTAGATGGATTTGTCTACGGGTATTTATTGCTATGAGAGTCCCTATTAGGGTTATGTTCTGGTGACAATTTCTACTACTCAGATATTTCTAAATTGTAGGCCTGAGATGAAGTGCCATAATGTGTTTACTCTATCTGGTTTCCATCAGCTTCATTCCAATATATACAAATGACCAAAAAGGGGCAAAAAAAGGGGGGGGGGGGCTTTATATATTCCTTTGAGAACCACTTCCAAACTATTTAGTATATAAAATTATCAAAATTGTATTATGTAGTACAATAAAGTACAATACAATGTAGTAAAGTAGTACAATAAAACAACAGTTAAAATCTTACAGTGGGGTATAGACCTATGTGATCCCTAGACATAGATAGCTTTGATGTCCATACCATTTACACCATATTGGATCCCCTTTGTCTCATTTGATGCTGCATGTTCACGGGCCGGTAGGCGCAACTTTTGGAGAAAATTTTTTCCTTTTTGCTTTTATGGTCATATTTATACTCCTATATCCTTGAGATTGAGAGTCATAGCTGTGTGTACACAGAATAACTTACAATATACATGTGGTCCTGAGGAAGCAGGGGTTCCCACGAAACATGTAGACCAACGATGTGCTAATCTACAGACTAACTGTATACAGAACTATACCTTACAAAATATATAAGCTCTGCATTCATGAGGGTTTTTTTTGTCTAGCCCCCCAGTAAGATTTTAATTGTTTTTATTGTGCTACAACAATAAGACCCCTTTAACATCTGCCGCGCCCATAGCATCGGCGGTAAAACGCCGATATTTTTGCGGCATTATAGGGTCGGATTTGCAGTGCATTTGACTCTAGCAGGGCGCTTTTACCCCCGCTAGCAGCTGAGAAAGGGTTAAAACCGCCCGCAATAGCTGCGTTTTGCCGGCGGTATTACAGCGCTGCCCCATTGATTTTAATGAGGAGCAGCGGTGGAGGAGCGTTAAACACACCGCTCCAAAGAAGCTGCTGGCAGGACTTTTCCTGACAGCACACCGCTCCGGTGTGAAAGCCCTTGGGTTTTCACATTGGAGACAATGGTGCAGCAGTTTGAGGGCGGATTGCAGGCGCTATTTCTAATGCTATAGCGCTTGCAAAACGCCCTCGGTGTGAAAGGGGTGTTAAATGTGACATTTTTATACTAAATAATTTGGATGCGATTCTCAAAAGGCATATATAAAGTCCATCCCTCCTTTTCTGTTTGTTTGTATTTAGACATTTCCTCTTACTTCCTTCTGTTTCTATAGAAGAATAAAAAAAATGAATATTTCCCAATGGAAAACAGATGGCAAAAGAGAAAAGACTGACGTTTTAACCCTTCATTACTCTATCCACAATAAGAAAAAAAGTTTGGGCTTTCACTCTGCACTTGGGCTGTATGGAAGATCTATTCTCAGCTACTAAGCACATATACATCTATTTTAGCTTTAATATGGCTGGTAAAATCTATGCTTTTTGTACCATGATTAAATGATAAGCTCACAGCGTGGTCAACAGATAATTTGTTATATTCATTAAAGCTATGCATGTTTTACAGTATGCAACGTTAGAATGTGAAAGTATTTCAGTTATGTATACATATACGGCAACTGAAATGTCTACTTTCTTTTCTAATATGTTTCTTTCAACAATTCCTTTTGTATCTATTTTTGAAAATTTCAATAAAAAAATATAAAAAAAAAAAAAAAAAAGAATGTGAAAGTACTATATAAACATCAGAGTCAGATTTATCATTAATCACTTCACTACCATCCTGGGCAGGCATAATAGGATGTCCTCGGCTTCCCGGCGGTATAGGGGGCTCATCACGAGGAGCAGATTTGTGTGCCTGGCACCCTCAATGCCCATTGGGCACCTGCGATCGCTCATGACAGAGCAAAAAGTGGATCTGTGTGTGTGTAAACACACAGATCCATGTCCCGTCAGGGGAGAGGAGACTGATCGTGTTATACTAGAAAGAGGGGCAGGACCTCTGTGTCCTGTAATGTACTTCAAAAGAAAAGGATTTTACAGGTAAGCTGTTATAAAAATCCTATTCCCCCCACAAATAGAGCTTTCTTTTAGTGGTATTTGCGCACCTCTGCGTTTTAATTTTTTTGCGCTATAAAACAAAAAAAGAGAACGTAAATTTTGAAAAAAAAACACAATTTTTTTTACTGTAAGCCGTTATAAAGATCGTATTTTCTTTAATCGTACATCACGGGACACAGAGCCATAGTAATTACTATGTGGTATGTCACAGAGGAATGCCAACTGAGGGGAGGGAGACACAACCAAAGTAGGGCACCATGAGATCAGAGGATTTATACTGCTGCCTGCAGTACACTGCACCCAAAGGCGACATCCTTATGTCTTTTTACATCCACCAGATAGAATATGGTAAATGTATGTATTGAAGACAAAGTTGCGTCCTTGCAAAATTGAGCCATGGAGGCTTGGTGATGCGCTGCCTACGAAGAACTAACAGCCCTAGAGGAGTGTACGTTGATTTGAGAGGGTAGAACTACCTCTTTAAACCATAGGCTTGAACGATTACTTGTCAAATCCATTTAGAAATAGTAGATTTCCGTGCTGCCTATCTTTTTTTTTTTTTTTTTAGGACCTACAGGCAACATGAACAAAAACATCAGTTTTCTGAATCTGAACAGTGTCCTTAAATAGACTTTGACTGCTCTCAGCACATCAAGAGAACGTAGTGATTTTTTTCTTCCCTAGAACAGGGTTCTAGAAAAATGAAGGCATAACAATATCCTGGTTTAGATAAAAACCTGATATTACCTTTGATAAAAAGTTAGGATGAGGATGCAATACCACCTTATCCTTGAATTACAAAAATATGATGCTTTACAAGAAAGAGCAGCCAGTTCTGATACCCTTCTTGCAGCAGATATGGTTACCAAAAAAATAAATAAATAAATAAAAAAATAAAAAAACAGGACCAAGGGAATATATCGTATCAGCACAAAAAAAAAAAAAAAAAAGGGCGTTTTATAATTCCGCCAAAACTAAAATTCGAGTCCCAAGGGTTCAGGGGTTACCTAATCGGAGATTAAGCCACGTTACCCCCTGAATAAAGTTAAGACCCAAGGAATGCAAAGCAAGTGGTCGTTGAAATAATACCTCTCACCCCATCTGCGGAAAGTCAAGGATTCTACCTTTGACCTATTTCCTGGGGTGCAACGCCTGGTTTTACACCAGGAGACATATGTTTCCCAGACTCCATAATATATAATTATCCCTTGATCCCTTGCATTAACCAAGGTAGAAACTACTAAACCTGACAGCCCAGGCTTCTTCAGAGTGTGGGTCTCAATAGCCAGACCGTTACATTTAGCATTTGTAAAGCAGGCTGGAACACCGGATCTTGCGAGAGAAGGCCTGGTCGTGATGGTAGGGTCCATCGGTCCCCTACTGCCATCTTTACGATCTCTGCATACCAAGATTTCCTGGGCCCCAAGAATCAACAACTTCCCTTCCTGCTTAATCCTGCAAAAAGGACGTGGACGCAGGCAGAATAGGAGGAAATGCATAAATCAGCGAGGACCAATTCCACAGGAATAGCAAGGCATAATTTCCGCATGCTAGTGGATCCTTTGTTCTTGACACAAAGTTCTCGATTTCTTTGTTGAACCTGGACGCAAACAGATCTATGTCTGGTATCCCCCATTTTTGAAATATTGACAAGAAGATATTGGGGTGAAGGAACCATTCTACCAGGAAAAACTGCTGGTGACTCAAGTAGTCCGCCTGCCAATTTTCTATTCCTAGAATGAAAACTGCCGAAAGGCAAAGTACATTGTTTTCTGCCCAAGATAGGATATGATTCACCTTTCTCTGGGCCGCACAACTTCTTGTGCCCCTTTGGTGATTAATATAGGCCTATGCTGTGGCATAAATGGATTGACTTCTAGCAGGACATTACCTTAAACTGAACGTTCAGGCCCTCAGAAGCAAGTGTTCTGCCTGAATTTTTAAAATATTAATGGGAAAAGCCATTTCTGATCTAGGCCACTTCCCCTGGACAGCTGCGTCTTTCAGGACTGTCCGCCAACCAAAACAAAATAAGGTTGGCATATGTTGATACCATTTTCCAGGTAACTGCAAGAAGCATTTTCCCCTTGACAGATTTCTGGATGTTAACCATAACTGAGGCTCCGCCGCACCCAGCTTACAGAACCTGGTATTTCCAGGTGGTCTTTCATCCAGGTACTAACCAGGCCCAACCCTGCTTAGCCTTCAAGATCGGACGAGATCGAGCGATATCAGGGTGATATGGCCGTAGGCTTTGGAGTCAGACACATTGGGAATGTAGAGCTTGAATTCTCTGTTTCAAGCCGATAGGATACTGCTTTGCAGCAGTCTAGAATGAGACTGAGCATAAAGAAAGGCCTACAATGAAGCCACCATCTTTCCCGACAACCTCACGCAAAGTTGAATAGGAGAAAAACATCTTTCTTTGACTACCTAGATCAGTCTTTTATGGAGATGATCTTAGCCTGGTGTACGAATACCCTTTTCTGGCCTACAGCACCTGGTATTTCCAGGTGATCTTTCATCCGGATACTAACCAGGCCTGACCCTGCTTAGCCTCCAAGATCAGACGAAATTGGGCGCTATCAGAGTGATGTGGCTGTAGGCTTTGGAGTCAGACACATTGGGAATGTAGAGCTTGAACCCTTTGTTCCAAGCCGATACGATATTTGGATAGGATACTGTTTTGCAGCAGTCTCAAATGAAACTGGGCATAAGGCTTTGAACGAAGCCACTATCTTTCCCAATAACCTCATGCAAAGTTGAACAGAAGAAATTCATCTTGCTTCGACCACCTAAAATCAGTTCCTTTATGGCGCTGATCTTTGCTTGGGGTAAGAATATCCTTTTCTGGGTATACCTATGATCGGACCCAAGAATTTTAGCCTTCTTCGTGGTTATAAAGAAGATTTCTCCTAGGTTGAGAATCTGACCTAGATATTCCAGGTAGTTGAATCAATCTATCAAAAACAGATTGACTAGGTAAACCATAAATCGTTATACCTTGGGCTCTTAATCTGGCTAGAAGAGGGGCCAGAACCTTTGTAAAACAGTCAAGGTGCAGTAACTGGACCGGAAAGCAGAGCCACACACTGAAAATGTCTGTGAGCATCCGGGCACTTGGCTGGACGCCCCCTCGCAAGGGACGCCCGGGCTCAAGGCTTCCAAACCTTCCAAGCCCCCTCCGCCCCCCTGGGTAAAGGGTGGCAGGGCCTGTGCTGTACCCAGCTCGGCCCGCCAAGTGGGCGGGAGATTTTCCACCTTGAAAAAGTAGATATTACTAGTGAGCGAGGAAATAGGCATATGGAAGTATGCTTCTTTGATGTCGATTGACGCCTGAAGTTCTCCTCAATGTCCTCATTGATATGAAAAGCCGAAACCACCTTACCACGGACGCAACACCACCTTATCCCTGTGGGTGACCAGATAAGGCGACTTGCAGGACAAGGCTGCCATTTCGAAACCCTCCTGGCCGTTGTGATGGCCACTAGAAAGACCACTTTCTGTGAAAGAGTCAACAGGGGAATCTCCCTGATATTTTCAAATGGCGGCTTTTGAAGTGCCAACACCACCAGTTTCAAATCCCAAGGGGGCAACGGTGGACGCACCGGAGGGACTACATGTCGTACCCCTTGAACGAAGGTACTCACTAATGAGTGAGACACCAGGGGTCGCTGAAAAAGGACAGCCGAGGCTGAAATTTGCCCCTTAATGGTGCTTAACGCCAATTTCTGGTCTACTCCTTGCTGAAGAAACAGCAGGATCCTGGATATAGAAAAGGAGCGTGGATGCCATCCTTTCTCCTCACACATGGAGATGTAGGCCTTCCAGGTACGATGGTATATCTTCCATGAAGAAGACTTCCGCGCCCTCAACATAGTTGGAATCCATGAGTCCGACAGACCCCGGTTCCTCAACACCTGGCTCTCAATAGCCATGCTGTTAAAGCCAGCGATGGTAAAGCAGGGTGAAAGATTGGACCTTGAGATAGGAGGTCCTCTCGCAACGGCAGTCGCCAGGGAGCGTCTGCCACCAGATGCACCAGGTCTGCATACCAGGGCCGCTGAGGCCAATCTGGGGCAACCAGGATTACTGGAACCCCCTTGGCTTCCACTCTGCAAAGCAGATGTGGCAACAGTTTCAGTGGGGGAAAGGCGTAGATCAGCTGGTACTGATCCCATGGAGCCACCAGCGCATCTGGCGCGTCTGCCCACGGATCTCTTGTCCTGGACACGAATCTTGGCACTTTCCGATTGAGATGGGAGGCCAATAGATCCACTTCTGGTGTGCTCCACTTCAGGCACAGCAGCCTGAATATCTCCAGATGCAATGCCCATTCTCCTGGGTCCAGCATCTGTCCACTCAAATAGTCCGCCTGCCAATTTTCCACCCCCCGGGATGTAAATGGCCGACAGGGCCGGTACATGTTGCTCTGCCCACCTAAGTATGTGAGCGACCTCCCGAGCAGCGGCTGAGCTTCTTGTTCCCCCTTGGTGATTTATGTACGCCACAGCCGTGGCATTGTCCGACTGTATCCTGATCGGATGCCCTTGAAGACACCTCCACCATGTGTGGAGGCACAGCCTGATCGCTCTCAATTCGAGCAGATTGATCGGCAACTCGGATTCTTCCGTCGACCAGAGGCCCTGAGCCGACTGAATCCCCATCACTCCACCCCGGCCGGATAGACTGGTGCCCGTAGTGATCACCGTCCATTTCAGAGGAAGGAACGATTTTCCAGACTGAATCACCGGGGACCTCAACCACCAGATGTGAGAGACCCTGACTGGCTGGCTAACCTGGATCTGTTGATCCAGGGAAAACTGAGATTTGTCCCGTTTCAACAAGATCTCTCTCTGCAGTACTCTGGTGTGGAACTGGGCATAAGGTACTGCCTCGAAGGAGGCTACCATGAGTCTCAGTACTCGCATGCAAAAGTGGAGCGACGACCACTTGCGGTTCATCAGTAGTTTGACCACAGATCTGAGAGTCTGCAATTTGTCTGAAGGGAGAAAAACTCTCGCTTCCCTGGAGTCCAATAGCAAACCTAGGTACTCCAGACGCTGGGTCGGCACAATCACCGACTTCTTTAGGTTCAACAGCCACCCAAATTCTTGCAGGGTCTGCATGGTGATCGCCACATCCTCCTCTAATTCTGAGGCGGAAGATGCCCTCGGGAGGAGATCTTCCAGGTAGCCCACAATCACGATACCGCGTTGTCGCAGCAACACCAATACTGGAGCCAGTACTTTGGTAAAGAGGGGGGCTAATGCCAGGCCAAAAGGGAAGAGCCACAAACTGGTAGTGGGCTTCCCTCACTGCCAAACGCAGAAATTTCTGATGCCAAAGGCATATGGGTATGTGTAGGTACGCATCCTGGATGTCTAATGACGCCAGGGAGTCCCCTTGATGGAGTGCAGCGACTACCGAGTGAACTGATTCCATTCTGAACCTCTGAACTTTTACAAAGTGATTGAGGGCTTTTAAGTCCAAGATTGGACGTACACCTTCCTTCTTCGGAACCACAAACTGATTTTTGTAGAATCCCTGGAAGCGTTCCGATTCCGGAACTGGTACAATCACCCCCTGATTCAGCAAGTCCCTCACCGCCCCCAACAGGACCTCCCAGCGAACCGGGGATACGGGTATGCTGGGGGGGGGGGGGAATCTGTTTGGCAGCCAAGAGAGAAACTCTATCTTGTAGCCTGTGAAAATCAGGTCGCAGACCCATTGGTCGGATAACCGGGAGGACCACCGGGCTGCAAACTCCCGAAGACGACCCCCCACCCAAGACATGGGAGGGGGCAAACCTCCATGCGGTAGCACTTTTGTTCACAGGCTTTTTAGGCTTGCTGTTCAAGTGACGTTTTTGACCGTCCGTGGGCGTCCTGTCGGGCTGGGGACGTTTTGTCTAAGCACCGGGCGGATGAAAAAGCCGATTGTGAGGTGAAAACAAGGGCCCTTGCCTGCGGCGTGGCTCCTTAGCCTTCCTGGCCTGTGGGAGTAGAGTGCTCTTACCACCGGTGGCATTTTGAATAATGTCATCTAACGAGGCTCCAAAGAGCTGGTTGCCAATGAAGGGAAGATCCGTCAGGGCTTTCTTGGATACCTGGTCAGCAGACCAGCATTTTAGCCAAATCATGCGCCTCAGTACCACAGCTGACACTGAAGCCCTGGATAACAGAGGGAGAGTATCCAGGGCCGTGTCACAGACGTACTTAAGGCCTTGCACTAGTTGGACTGCTCACCCATGGTGCAAAACTTTTTCCCACTCAGTCAGTGTCTGTGACACCAGTGCGGATGCCAGTACAGGTCGCAAGGCTGACCCCACAACCGTAAACAAGGATCCGCTGGCTCCTGAATTTTCAGGGTATCACGCACAGCTGTGATAAGTTCTCCAACAAGCGCTTTGTCGCGCACGGACCCGGATGGGGACTCATCCTCACTGTCCGAACGGTGCTGGTCAGCATCATCTGACAAGACAGCGCAGGGGTCACCGGCCTCAGCAGGACCAGAGTCTGCGGCAGAGCTCTCCCCAGACGACAGGGAGGGGGGCCAGGGGCCACTTTTTAGCACCTTTCTTCCCACGTACCGCCTCTATCTTGGCAACAAACGAATTAAGGACTGCCGTAAGGGTGTCCATAGGGATCGCGCAGTCCGCAGGTGACCCGGTTGCAATTGCCTGGATTTCGGGGGAAGAAACACCAGTTTCTGAAGCCATGCTGACCCTACCCTGTCTGCCACCCGAAGGGAACTTAGGACAGTGACAGTCCCACCCTCCTGCTGCCGCTGGCAGAGGGGCTCTAACCCGCTGGACTCACCACCCTGGGCCGTTCTGCGCTGTATTACCGGAATGCCTGGTGTTCCCCAGCGCTCCCAGATGCAGAGATAGCAGAAAACTGTCGGTGGCCGGCCGGCTGGTCGCACGATCGGTGAATGATCGATGGACGATCAAACCCACATGTCCAGAACACAGGATAACCTTCCCAGCGCCCTGTGAGATGACCAAACAGGAAATAGAGAGTCCAGGGGCAGCTACTAGAGCACAAAAACGTGGTCTGGCTACAAGAAAATGGCCGCCGGTGTTCTCAATAGGGAATCACCAGGAAAATGGCCAACTGAAGCCAGTCTAACCCTTGCCCATACTTAAAATGGCTGCCGAACAGCGCTCTGAGGGACTAGAGAGAACATGTGGCAGGCACAGCACTGCAACAAAAAAAGGGGCATAACTACACAGGCATCCAGCGGGACTAAGCTTCGGGACCCAGGCACCCAGCACAGCTAAAACTCCCAGAACTGTACTTACCAGTCCTGAAGCTGGGAGGCAATTCAATGGTAGTCAGCTCCTGATCAGTACAGGGAAGACTACTGGCCTCGACATACTGTGACGCAGACATCAGTAGCCTGGTTATATGTACGCCCCGGAGCATAAGCTCACTGACCACCTCTGGAGCCGAGGTAGGTCATGGCCTGCCAAGCCTTAGCTGCGACCTGCACATGCTCGCTGGCCGGACTGGGGAGACTACAAGGATAAGTGAACCAGCCTGTCACCCAGCCGACTGTTGATAGAAGATCACAGGATCATTCATCTTGCGCAAAAAGCCAAGCTTCTGCATCAAAAAAACATGGACCTATGGGCCCGCAGGGTTCCTAGGTCTATCTCCTTTGCTAGGCAAGAAAAAACTGAGTTCTGCCTGAGTAGGCTTCGGGGTTGTGCCCTGGGGACAACTTGCCTAGTATCTCCAGTGATAGGGCTAACAACCCATTTAGTTACAGAGAGGAGCTGTGAATATAAGAGAAAACTACACTTACCTTTCCCACTGCAGGGTTTTCTGTGGTAAATCTTCACCCTTCACGGTGGGTTCCGTTAAACCTTCAGGAACTTGGGACCCCCGAGGAACCCACACTCCTGGACCTGTAAAAAGCACCCCGCCAGTAAAACTTTATGGCCTTAATACCAAAAGTACTGGATCCCAGGGTCCAGCTCTCTAAAAAGAGAAGCGTTACAGGCAAAACCTTGTTTCTTCGTATACGATGCCCGGGTACCATTCAATTCAGCCTAAAAGACATGAATGGATCCTACTGCAAAGCTAGCCTCGGCAAGAATTTCTCCAGTGGAGCTCAGCACAGCACATCTTCACTCGTGACCAAGACCTTAGACACTGGCGAAAAAAACGGAGATACTCCCAGTATTGGGAGGGCTTATATGGGGAGGCGACTTCTTGTTTAGGGTGTGGCAGTGTCCATCACTGAAAGTGGACTATAACCCACATGGTAATTACTATGGCTCTGTGTCCCGTGATGTATAATTAAAGAAATTATACATTTAAATTTGGGTACAGTGTTGCATGACTGCGCAATTGTCATTCAAAATGTTACAGCGCTGAAAGCTGAAAATTGGCCTGGGCAGGAAGGTGGTGAAAATGCCCAGTATTAAAATGGTTAAAGAACATGCAAACCCAGCATTTCATATTCCTGATCTGTGCCTGCTGAACCATGTACTTCTATGAAAAAACATTCTGTTCTCTTTGTTTTGCTCCTTTGTGTGAAATCCCTGGTGTCCCTGAGAGGCAAAACAACACTCCTCTACCCGGACAACCTCCTATACAATAAATGTTTTGTTGTTTTACCTGCCCTAATTTGATATAGATCATATAGAATTGCACGGTCGTGCGATGATGTAGCCAAATAAAATTGATGTCTTTTTTTTCCCCCCACAAATAGAGCTTTTGGTGGTATTTGATCACCTCCGGGTTTTTTTTTTTTTTTTTTGAGCTAGAAACAAAAAAAAAAAAAAAGGGCGACAAAAGTAAAAAATGTCTTCATCAAATTAGGCCAATATGTATTCTGCTACATATTTTTTGGTAAAAAAAATCCCAATAAGCATAGATTGATTGGCTTGCGCAAAAGTTTTTAGCGGGACTTCGACATTGCAGCGGACAAATCGCACACCTGACATTTGACATTTTTTGGGAACCAGGGACATTATTACAGTGATTAGTGCTTAAAATATGCACTGTTACTATACTGACACTGGCAGAAGAGGTTAACACCAGGAGCGATCAAAGGGTTAAATGTGTCCCTAGGGTAGGTTTTCTGTGTGGGGGATGGACTGACTGGGAGAACAGAGATCCATGTTCCTGCTTAGCAGGAAAACAAAATCACTGTGTTCTTCCCTGTTAAAACGGCGATCTGCCTTGTTTACATAGGCAGAAAAAAAGTATGCCTCTCTGGGGACCCGCTGATTGGCACCCCCACTGGCCAATGAGCGCCCCCCCCGCTGTCTATTACACGAAACAACGTACAGGTACTTCGTTTTGTGCAATATTTTTTATTTTTTGAGCTAGATGGACTTGTGTCTTTTTTCAACCTAACTATATAAATTTTACCTTGTGTTGGGAAAACCTCTGACTGGCTCATGCTGATAACTGGGGAACAAAGCACCAGAGAGAAAAGGGACACTTGAAGCTTTGGAGAAAGATAAGTAAACACTGCAGATATGTGCTTAGTTCAGATGTAATGACCAGAGTTTACGACCACTTTAAGTACCTTTTCTTGGAGCTTTCTCTGCATTAACCCAGAAGTTACATGCACTGATGTGCTGTGATGCCATTCATTGTAAATGGCACACCTCAACATCACATGTGCATAGCTGCTACTTTTTCAAAATTGTTTTAACATATTAGGACACTGATTAAATACAGTACCGCAACACACAATTTACCTTGATTCTGAAGCAGGTGATCCATCAGCTTCAGGAGACTCGTCATCTGTAATAAGATAGACATTATTACGCCACTATTAAAAGTTACCAGCAACATAACATTTAGATGTGCAAGGATTAAGCAGAAGCAACTTATGTACAGTATATAGTTAAATCACTGAGGTAAATAATAAAAACGTAATACAACATAAGCTAAGCTCTAGGCACACAACAAAGCCCAATTCACACTTGTGTGACTTGTAATGCGACTTTGGACCCCATAAGTTGCACCTCACGTTTCCCAATAAGTAGCATTCACAGCTGTGCGACTTTAAAGTAGTTCCTGCACTACTTTGGTTCCATTTTCATACGACATGAAGGACACTGCCTCACCTTGGACCTTAAAATTATAAAGTGTCAATTCAAAAGGTTCCCCCTTAAATCAACTGGGACAAGCTATTGTTCCTGCCAAGTTCAGCTACCTCACTCTTGTATAAAACAAGAATTCCGATCTGGTACCTATGAGATGCTCAAAAAATAAATAAATAAAAAGGATAGGCATAGTGCGCTCTATATGTTAAATCAATATTTCTTTATTAAAATAACACTCACATAATATTAAAATCTGTTTGGCTTATATAGTGTATTCAGGCTCAAAAGGAGCAACTCCTGAATGTCGTGGCCACAATGAAATCTCTCTCATCTCCTGGATATGGTCAGCCTTACGCTCGGCCTCACTGACTGATCTTCATGTTCTGCCAAGCGTTTTATCAAAAATGTCATCAGGGGTATTGGTTTTCAATGCTTTAAGAAATTTGTTTAATTCTATATACAGTACTTTTCATTCGGAATTCTGGGAAAATCAGGGAGCAAATTACTCAAAGCAGGGAATGACATTTATGGAGGTGATGTACAAAAAACACCTCCAGATTGCCACATGCTACATTGAATTTCACAGAAAATTACATAGCTGCAGATTTAAAAAAATTACCTTTTCATTTCATTTACAATAAGGCTTGTGTAGCAATTATATATGCCACTTTCATTTTCTATATTCTTTTCTCATGAAAGTGGAATTACCCCTTAAGAAAGTGGCACCAAGACTTCTGAGTTAAGACGGCCCTGGACCACAATATTCCTCCTTGAAGGACATGTCGACAGAGGGTTCCCGATTGTCCAGTTTCTTCAGGTTGGGGGGGGGGGGGTAGAAAAGCATCTATATGTTCCAAACTAGTTAGAACTCCTGACAGCTGATCCCACAAACCAAAAATGGATGTGGAAAATTAACCTTGACACAAAGGAACAGGAGGAGATTGCACCAGAGACAGTTGAAAAACTAGACAACGGCAGGGGGTCCAGAGCTAATTTTACCCTTTGCAGGGCAAACTGTGTAGGGGTTCCCCTCCCTACCTAATAGGGGGATTAGGGAGCATTACCCTTTGATACTCTATATAGGGAGCAGTCACTAAGCTGAGGGGAGTGTCGGCACAAGCCAAAATACCCAAGTGGCAGTCAGGCCAGGTAAACAAGTGTCCAAAAGTACTTGCTGTGCTTTGGTGCTGAGGCTGCTGCACTGTGCAAGGGCTGTGGCAGAGAAGCTGAAGTCCCCCTGTTCAGTAGCAGCCTGCAATGCAAGTGTTAAAGTGCTCAGGAAACCAGAAAAAATAGGATTTTTATAACAGCTTACCTGTAAAATCCTTTTCTTGGAGTACATCACAGGACACAGAGCCATAGTAGTTACTATGTGGATTATAGGCCACCTTCAGATGATGGACACTGGCACCCCCTAAGACAAGAAGTCCACTCCCTATATAACCCCTCCCACTACTGGGAGTACCTCAGTGTTGTAGCAAAGCAATACACGTGTATACCAGAAAGAAGGGAGAGACCTCTGTGTCCCGTAAAAATCCTATTTTCTTTATCGTACATCACGGGACACAGAACCATAGTAGTTACTATGTGGGATGTCCCAGAGCAATGCCAACTGCGAGGAGGGAGACAACCAAAGTAGGGCACCATGAGACTAGAGGGCGCCTTCTTACATCCACCTGATAGAATCTGGTAAATGTATAGACTGAAGACCAAGTTGCAGCCTTGCAGATTTGAGCCATGGAAGCTTGGTGATGCACTGCCCACAAAGTACTAACAGCCCTAGTGGAGCGCACATTGATTTGAGAGGGTGGAATATTCTTCAAACCATAAGCTTGAACAACAAGTTGAACCTGGATGCAATCAGATCCACGTCTGGGATCCCCCATCTTTGGCATATTGTCAGGAAGATATCGGGGTGAAGGGACCATTGCCAATTTTCTATTCCTGGAAAGAAGACTGCCGATAGGCAAGGTACATTGTTTTCTGCCCAAGCTAGTATGTGATTCACCTCTCTCTGGGCCGCCGACTTCTCTAGAATGTTGGTGGGTAAGGTCATTTCTGATCTGGATCATTTCCCTTGGACAGTCGCCTCTTCCGGGACTGCTCCCCAACTTGAAAGGCTGGCATCTGTTGTTACCACCTTCCAGTAACTGATAGGAAGGATTTTCCCTTCTGCAGATTATTGGTTATCAACCACCAACTGAGGCTCTGCCTCACCCTTGGAGACAGACACATTGGGAAATCTAGAGCCTGGACCTTCTTGTTCCATGCCGATAGGATACTGTTTTGCAGCAGCCTCAAATGAAACTGAGCATAAGGAATGGCCTCGAATGAAGCCACCATCTTTCCCAACAACCTCATGCAAAGCCAAATACAAGGATTCTTCTTTGCCTTGACCACCTGAATCAGTTCATTCATGGCACTGATTTTTGCCTGGGGCAAGAAAGCCCTTTTCGGGGCTGTATCTATGATCAGACCCAAGTATTCTAAGCTCCCTGATGGTTTTAACGAGGATTTCTCTAGGTTGGGAAACCAACCTAGGTATTCCAGGTAGTTGACTGTGGTGATCATACTTTGGTCTAAGCAGGCTACCGACTGGTCTATCAAGAGCAGATTGTCTAAATAAGCTATAGTCCTTAAACCTTGGACCCTTAATCTGGCTAGAGGAGGGGCCAGGACCTTTCTAAACACTCGAGGTGCAGCAGCTAGACCGAAAGGCAGAGCTACAAACTGAAAATGAAGATTTTCTACCTCGAAACGTAGCTATTTCTGGTGAGCGGGGAAAATAAGCACATGGGAGGTATGCATATTTGATCTCAATTGACACTAGAAGTTCTCCCCCTTGTAGGATGGAGACTACTGATCGGATATACTCCATGCGAAAAAGAGCGGACATTCAAAAACCGGTTTAGATCTTTGAAATCTAGAACGGGTCTGACATCCCCATTTGGTTTTGGCACCGTGAAAAGGTTTGAATAAAACCCCAAGCCCTGCTCTTCCATGGGGACCACTGAGATCACTTTTTTTAGACAAAAGATGTTCCAATGCTTGAAAGAGAGACTTTTTTTCTCTGGATCCCTGGGAACATTTGATCTGAGAAAACGAGGAGACGGAATTTTCAGAACTCTAGTTTGTACCTTAGAGTTATTGAGGAAGTCACCCATCTGTCTCGACACTCTTCCTGCCAGACCCTTGAGAACTGCAGAAGTCTTCCCCCCCCACTCGAGCGAGGGCGCCCCTTAATAGGGAGGCTTTAGTATTTTGTCTTGTAGGTTTCCTCCCCCAGGACTTCTTTTGTCCCTGGGGTTGAACCTGAGGTTTACCTCTTGAACTTGACGGTGGAGACCGTCGTGACTGCATGGAGGCAGACGCCCCTGGCACTGGAGAAGGAGCTTGTTTAAATGAAATACGTTTACTCTTCTCAACTGGCAAAAGGGTACTTTTTCCACTAGAAATTTTTTGGATGTATTTATCCAAATCAGCCCCCGAACAGCCATTCATCGTAAAAAGGAAAACTAGCCAGGAGCTTTTTGCATGGTGCTTCGGCTTACCAATTTTTCAGCCATAAGATTCTACGTATATGCACCAGCCCCGGTGTAAGGCCTTGAGAATAGAATCTCTCATAGCGTCTATTACAAAACATAACGCCCCTGGTAGTTCAGCTAAATCCTGGGCCTGCTGATAAGGAATAACCTTGTGCACCTGTTTAAACTGGTCTCTCAAGGATTGACATACACCAAATCCTGCCAGCGCAGGCTGAGTCACTTAACCTGCCAGAGAAAAAATAGGATTTTTTGTACTCACCGTAAAATTCTTTTCTCTAATTTACCGACCGACAGCTCCTCTCTGTAACTAAATGGGTTGTATAGCCTGCCATTAGGAGAACTAGGCAAAATTGTTACACAATACACAGAACTTTAATCCCGCCCCTGGGGGGCAGACCCCATGTTACCATCCCTCCTCACTGCTCCCAGCAGATTCAGTACATCAACATGCAGTATAACGTAGAAAAAAGGAGGGGTGGGTGCTGTGTCGGTCTGTGAATTACAGAGAAAAGGATTTTACGGTGAGTACAAAAAATCCTATTTTCTCTTATATTCACAGACCGACACAGCTCCTCTCTGTAACTAAATGGGACGTCCCCAAGCAGTGCCAAACGAGGGGTGGGAAAAAAACAGCATAAAAACTTCATCCACCATGGCAAGTGGGAACTAGTGAAACTAAACCCACACAAAAACAGCAGTGTGTGGAAAAACTCCACCATATAACCGGGTATCCTCAACAGGAGTGATGCCCAAGACTGCAACATTGCGGAGGTAATGCAACGGAGCATTAACAAAACAGTACTGCGTTTTTATTGAAAAAAAACTCAATTGCAACTACACGGCTGCCTGCAAAACTTTGCGGCCAAAACTAGTATCAGCCGATGCACTGACGTCTACCTTGTAGAACTTGGTAAATGTATGGACAGACGACCAGGTCGCCGCCTTACACACCTAAGCGACAGGCGCTTGGTGTCGGAAGGCCCAAGACGTTCCGATTGCTCTTGTAGAGTGGGAAGTGATCAGAAAGGGGGGCACCTGCCCCTTCAAGGCGTAGGCTTGGACTACAATCTGTCCGATCCATCTGGAAATGGTGGCCGACAAGACCGCCATGCCTTTCTTGGGACCAGCCACCGAAACAAACAGTGAGTCTGACTTCCGAAAGGGAGCTGTAGCAGACAAGTACACCTTCAGAGCCCTAACCACATCGAGAGCGTGAAGGGCCACCTCCTTGGGGTGCTTCGGCTTAGGACACAACGATGGCAATACAATGTCATTGATATGAAAAGCCGAAACCACCTTCCATTGGACCTTGAGATAGGAGGTCCTCCCACAACGGCAGTCACCAGGGAGTGTCTGCCACCAGATGCACCAGGTCTGCGTACCAGGCCCGCTGAGGCCAATCTGGGGGAACAAGGATCACTGGGATCCCCTCGGCTTCCACCCTGCGCAGCAGGCGTGGCAACAGTTTTAGTGGAGGAAAGGCGTAGATCAGCTGGTACTGATCCCACAGAGCCACCAGCGCATCGGAACACGTCTGCCCACGGATCTCTGGTCCTGGACACGAATCTCGGTACCTTCCGATTGAGACGGGAGGCCAATAGATCCACATCTGGTGTGCTCCACCTCAGGCACAGCAGCCTGAACAGATCCGGATGCAATGCCCATTCTCCTGGGTCCAGCATCTGTCGACTCAGATAATTTGCCTGCCAATTTTCCACCCCTGGGATGTAAATGGCCGACAGCTCTGCCCACCGAAGTATGTGAGCGACCTCCCGAGCAGCGGCTGAGCTTCTTGTTCCTCCTTGGCGATTTATGTATGCCACAGCCGTGGCGTTGTCTGACTGTATTCTGATCGGACACCCTTGAAGACTCATTGACCATGTGTGGCGGCACAGCCTGATCGCTCTCAATTCAAGCAGATTGATCGGCAACTTGGATTCCTTCGACGACCAGAGGCCCTGAGCCGACTGAATCCCCATCACTCCACCCCAGCCAGACAGACTGGCGTCCGTAGTGATCACAGTCCAGTTCAGAGGAAGGAACGATTTCCCGGACTGAATCGCCAGGGACCTCAACCACCAGATCAGCGCGTCCCTGACTGGGTGACTCACCTGGATCGGTCGATCCAGGGACAACGGAGATTTGTCCCACTTCGTCAAAATCTCCTTCTGCAGGATTTTTGTGTGGAACTGGGCATAAGGTACCGCCTCGAAGGAGGCCACCAGTACTCGCATGCAAAAGTGGAGTGACGACCACTTGTGGCTCATCAGTAGATTGACCGCTGATCTAAGAGTCCTCAATTTGTCTGAGGGGAGAAAAACCCTCACGTCCCTGGAGTCCAACAGTAACCCCAGGTACTCCAGACGCTGAGTAGGTACCGACTTCTTTAGGTTCAACAGCCAACCAAATCCTTGCAGAGTCTGCTAGGCGATCGCCACATCCTCCTCTAATTCTGGAGGCGGAAGAAGCTCTCAGGAGGAGATCGTCTAGGTAACCCACGATTGTGATCCCGTGTTGTCTCAGCAACGCCAATACCGGAGCCAGTACTTTGCTAAAGACAGGGGGGCTGATGCCAGGCCAAAAGGAAGAGCCACAAACTGGTAGTGGGCTTCCATGACTGCCAAACGCAGAAATTTTTGATGCCAAAGGCATATGGGTATCTGCAGGCACGCATCTTGAATGTCGAAGGATGCCAGGAAGTCCCCTTGATGGAGTGCAGCGACTACTGAGCAAACGGATTCCATTCTGAACCTCTGCACTTTTACAAAGTGATTGAGGGCCTTCAAGTCCAAGATTGGACGTACCCCTTCCTTCTTGGGAACCACAGATTGGAGTAGAACCCCTGGAAGCGTTCCGATTCCGGAACCGGTACAATCACCCCCTGATTCAGCAAGTCCCTCACCGCCCCTAACAGGGCCTCCTGGTGAACCGGGACACGGGTATGCCGGAGGGGAAGAATCTGTTCAGTGGCCAAGAGAGAAACTATCTTGTAGCCTGTGGAAATCAGATCGCAGACCCATTGGTCGGATAACCGGGAGGTCCACGTGCTGCAAACTCCCGAAGATGACCCCCCCACCCGAAAAGTGGGTGGGAGCAAACCTTCATGCGGTAGCACTTTTCTTCGCAGGCTTATTAGGCTTACGGTTCCAGGGACGCTTTTGACAGTCCGTGGGCGTCTTGTCGGGCTGGGGGCGTTTTGCCGAAGCACAGGGCAGACGAAAAAGCAGATTATGAGCGGAAAAAGAGGGCCCTTGCCTGCGGCGTAGCTCCTTAGCCTTCCTGGCCTGTGGGAGTTGTGTACTCTTACCATCCGTGGCATTCTTAATGTCATGCAACGAGGCTCCATAGAGCCGGTCGCCAAGGAAGGGAAGGTCCGTCAGGGCTTTCTTGGATGCCTGGTCAGCAGACCAGCATTTTAGCCAAATGAGGCACCTCAGCACCACAGCTGACACTGAAGCCTTGGATAACAGGGGGAGAGTATCCAGGGCCACGTCACAAACGTACTTAAGGCCATGTACTAGTTGGTCTGCGACGCAGACAGGGGAGGCATTCTGCTCTCCCAATTCGCGGTGCAAACGTTTTGACCACTCAGTCAGTGTCTGCGACACCAGTGTGGATGCCAGTACAGGTGGCATGGCTGACCCCACAACCGTAAACAAGGAACGAGCCACTGCCTCGGCCTTCCTGTCCATGGGATCCTTAAATGCAGGAGTCCCCTCAACCGGGATCGTGGTTACTTTATTTAACCTAGATACTGGGGGGTCCACAACCGGAGGAGCCGACCACTTTTTGAGAAGGCTTTCCTCAAAGGGGTAACGCACCGTCAAATTTTTGAGGACCGAAAAGGTCCATTGCGGGCGACCCCATTCCCTGTAGATGAATTTGTCAAAATAAGTCAAATACGGGAACGAGCTGGCTTGCGGGACCCAAAAGGGACCGGTACATCCGCTGGCTCCTGAATCTTCAGGGTATCACGCACAGCTGTGATAAGTGCTCCAACAAGCGCCTTGTCACGCCCGGACCCGGACGGGGAATCATCCTCACTGTCCGAACAGTCCTGGTCAGCCACGTCTAAAAAGGTCAGAGTAGGGGACTCCAGCCGCAGCAGGGCACGGGGGGGGGGGAGGGCAGGGGCCTCTTACGTGCACCTTTCCTGCCACGTGCCGCCTCTAGCTTAGCAACATAGGAGTCAAAGACCCCCGTCAGGGTGTCCATGCGCACCGTGCTAACCGCAGGTGACCCAGTCGCTATAGCCTGGATTTCGGGGGAAGAAACACCAGTTTCTGAAGCCATGCTGACCCTAGCCTGTCTGCCACTTGCAAGGGGACAGTGAAGGTCCCACCCTCCTGCGGCCGCCTCATGGGGGGTGGGGGGGTAATAAGCGCTAGACTCAACACCCTGGGGCATTCTGTGAAAGCCACAAGCAGTGCCTGTAGTCCGTAGGAGGTTCCCAGCTGCAGAGGAGAAAACAGTGTCAGCAGCAGCAGCTATAAACAGCGGTGAAACGTTCTGCAGAGCTAGCTTCAGCGTTCAGCAAAGAGCCACCCAGCGTCCTGTACACACAGTGGACACAGGAACCAGCAAGTGAGAGCACATGTAATGCTGCCACAAGAAAACAGCGGCAAAAAAAGCGCTCAGGCTTCAAGCAAATGGCTGCCAATGCAACTAATAGGAAATCCTAAAGAAAATGGCTGCTGAAGCTCAATAGGGGAATATCAGCTTTCCCACATCCAAGATGGCCGCCGGACGGCACCATGCGGTGACAGAACAAAAAATAAAAACATGCTGCCTGCTTACAGCCAGAACAACCTCCACAAACACCTTTAGGGACCCCCGGACCTGGACCAACGCCAGCCGCACAGAGCCCCCACAGGTGAGAAAACAGCAAACCCACACACACACCGCCCACAGCGCATGCAGCCACCCCCCTCAGAGGGGGGAACGAGGGGTGATAGGGACTTGGGAGAGAAGATATGGAGGCGAGGTGGCCCCCGAATTGACCCCCCAGGGAATGCCCAGCTGCTGACCCCACCGAGGCAGGGAGAGCCGTACTTACCAGTTCTGAAGAGCTGGGAGACATTCCATCACAGACCTACTCCTGCGCAGTTACAGGGTAGCTGTTGGCCCGGTATACTGTGATCCAGACAGCAGTAGCCCGGTCATATGTATACCCCCGGAGCATTGAAGCTCATCAACCACCTCTGGAGCTGAGGCATGTCGTGGCCTGCCGAGCCTTAGCTGCGGCCTGCTCATGCTCGATGGCCGGACTGGGGAGACTACAAGGATGTCATTAACCAGCCTGTCACCCAGCCGGCAGTTGATAGAAGATCTCAGGATCTTTCATCTTGCGCAAAAAGCAACAAACCTGCAGCAAAAACATGGACCGAGAGGGCACGCAGGGTTCCTAGGTCATTCTCCTTACTAGGCAAAATAAAAACTGAAGCTGCTGGGAGCAGTGAGGAGGGTTGATAGCACAGGGTACGCCCCCCAGGAGCGGGATTAAAGTTCTGTATATTGTGTAATTTTGCCTAGTTCTCCTAATGGCAGGCTATACAACCCATTTAGTTACAGAGAGGAGCTGTGTCGGTCGGTGAATATAAGAGAAAAAGTGTTTTTTAATAGGAATTCCAACTTCTTAGCCGTTGGATCCCTAAGCATTTGAGCACTGTCTACCGGACAAAGTAAAACTTTTATTCACAGAGGATATAGCAGCATCAATTGCTGGTATCCCCCACTTCTTAGTGAATTTTTCTTCCATAGGATAAAGTGTTGAAAACTTTTTAGGAGAAAAAGATGTGTATCTGGGTGATCCCACTCAGAATACATAAGCTTTTCCAGCAATGAATGGACAGGAAAGGTATGCACAGCTTGAGGAGGCTTATCAACCAACTCAGTTAAGGGTAGCATAAATGTGGAACGGACCATCTCTGTAATAGATTGCACCATCAATCTTTCAGATTGTGAAGTTGATCCTTCTGCATTTGACCCCTCAGAAGAGGAGTCATCAGCATCTTCATGGTCCCCTGAGAGAAATCGGTCTTCTCCCGACCCTAGTTCCTCAGTTTGAGTGTCCAGGGTAATGGACGGGGACCTGTCGCGTTTTGCCCCACACTGGGATGCGATTAAAGCTAGCTTTTCTTCCAAACCTATCATGGCTGAGGAAAAAAACGTCTTAAGTAATATAGACAGGGGCTGCAATGTTGGAAACCGTTGCAACATTTGCCAGCCCTGACGGCTCACTCTTTGACAAAGCGAAGGCGTGTGAAACATGTTAGTCACGGTCACCACGACAACATAACGGAGCTTGCGATCCGTCCAGCATTGGTCTCTCCTCACTATCGGCTCTGATCTTGTTTTTCTGGTCTTCGGATTTACCATGTACCAGCCAGTGCACCTTTCAGGAATCCAGGTCCCAGCTTGGCTGGTTAGCCAGTGGGACCAGTGGAATCATTTGACGCGATCTACAGAACACCGTCTGGTCGCAAAGAGTCTGGCATTCCTTGTTCTACCATCTGTTGCACTTTAGTGAGTGGTGTTCCTCCCATCCCATTTTTTGTGAACACTGGAGCTAAAGAGTCTGCTACTGAGGCTTGATACACAAAGCACACTTGCTGACCGTTTGTTATTTGGAGTCACGGCGGCATGGCTGACACTATCATTCGGAGTACTTCAATCCTGACAGTGAATTGTTTTTAATCAGCTTGATTTTACGGTTTGATTTCATGTTTTTTTTTATTGCCAGTCTTTTAACTTTAATGTGCATCCAATAAATTAACTTGATTGTTTACATTATTTATAACAATCTCTTATTGCTGGCACCCATTGAGCGCTGCATTTTTGTCTATTTTGTTGTTCACGTCCCTCCAGGAGTTAGCAGCTGCACTGGGATCTAGGTTTTTAATGTTTGTCAGTTTTAGCACTTAAGGACATATACTGTTTTTTTCTGATGGCTCACTCTGACCAGCCACCTCAGATGTCTCCGGGGGGATGCCATTGCAGAGAGGAGTTTAAGCTTTTTAGAGTTTGGGGGAGTCCCTTTTGAGACCTTTTTTGGGGTGATTCTACCTCTCCTTCTGTCCATAGCATGATGCACAAAATGCAGAGGTACTACCAAAAGAAATTGCACCCACTGCTTGAGAAAATAGTCCAGCAACTGCCACTGTTATTAATGCTCAGCGTGGTACCAAGGGAATGCCTGCGTTACCACTTACATGCCCTTTTTTGCTCGTGTCCATCCAACAGCTAGCTTGCAGTCAGAAAAATTTAGTTTTTTTTCAGTGTACTCCCGCTCTGGACGTTGCTGTACGGCAACGCAGCGCTAAGCCACGCCCCCTCTGTATTCCACCGTGCCCCCTTCTTTTCAAAGTGTTTTTCCACGTGAACACAGGCCTTCGATCCAATAGGATCGGTGTGTGTGTGTGTGTGTGTGGCGAGCGCTGACACCTTGCAGAGGCGGTGGGGAACGGAGCGGCATCCGCCGATTGTTCTGGCTCCCCCCTAAATCCAGGGGGGGGGGGGGGGGGAAGAGAGCTTCTGTCCAGGTGGGACATCAACATCTTACCTGAGGTCTGGGACTGCTAGATGAAGGGAGATCTGCCGTTTCTGCTGAGACAGAATGATCTGAGAGTAATTTCCCACCGCAGGGATTCTGTGGTAAAACCAATCAGACCCAATCTTCACCCCTCACGATGGGCTCCATTAAAAAACCTTCAGGAACTGGGGCCCCTTTTTATCGGGGGATCCACACACCTGGACCTGTAAAGCACCCCATCATGAAAACTTTATGGCTTGAAAAACCAAAGTACTGGATCCTGGGGTCCAGCTCTCTAAAAAGAGAAGGGTTATGGGCTAAACCTAATTTTTCCATCACGAAGCCTGGGTACCATTCAATTGAGCCTAAAAAGAGACTTTGAATGGATCCGGTTGCATAGCTTGCCCCGGCAAGGAATATTCCAGTGGAGCTCAGCATAGCACATCTTTATTCGTGAACAACACCTAAGACACTGGTGAAAAAACCGAGATACTCCCAGTAGTGGGAGGGGTTATATAGGGAGTGGACTTCTTGTCTTAGGGTGTGTCAGTGTTCATCACCTGAAGGTGGCCTATAACCCACATAGTAACTACTATGGCTCTGTGTCCCGCGATGTACTCCAAGAAAGGGTTTTACAGATAAGCAGTTACAAAAATCCTATTTTTCTGGTTTCCTGAGCACTTTAACACTTGTATTGCAGGCTGCTACTGAACAGGGGACCTTCAACTTCTCTGCCACAGCCCTTGCACAGTGCAGAAGCCTCAGAACCAAGGCACAGCAAAGTACTTGGGGACACTTGTTTACCTGGCCTGACTACCACTTGGGTATTTTGTCTTGTGCCGACACTCCCCTCAGCTTAGTGACCACTCCCTATATAGAGTATGAGAGGACAAAGCTCCCTAATCCCCCTATCAGGTAGGGAGCAACCCCTACACAGTTTGCCCTGTAAAGGGTAAAATTAGCTTTGGACCCCCTGCCCTTGTCTAGTTTTTAAATTGTCTCTGGAGCAATCTCCTCCTGTTCCTTTTTGTCAAGATTCATTTTCCACATCCATTTTTGGTTTGTGGGATCAGCTGTCAAGATTTCTAGCACATGCAATGTGCATGCAATGGATTGTGCACATGGGCAACCCGGCCCTAGCACAGCAATGGGCATAATGCAATAATTGGTATATATTTAGTAAAATTGCAAAGATATGATACAGAATAATGCAAATAGGGATGGAGACCTGTGTGCTGAATGGTCATGGTCGCATATAAAGTCCCACCTGTCTTTTTTTTATTCAATTGAATAGGGATGGAAACACACACTCATCTTCTGTTTTACTTCATGGTTAACTGTTGACCTGCATCAAGTGCCAATACAATATATTTGCAATATGGGGATGTTTTGGTGACAATATTATTGTGTGGTCAGCGCTGGGGGGGGGGGGGGGGGGGGTTTATCTCATCTATTTCTGGGAGCTGCGACGCGCACTGCGTCAGTCTCCCTCGATCTTGGGATTGCGGGGCTGGGGGCGTGTACTCACTGCACCGTCGGCGCCACGCCCCACACGGGTCATTCTGATGCCGTGCGCTGGCATATTTGTTACCAGCCACGTGCAATACTGACGGAGGTCTTGGCACCTACATATGGGTGGTTCTTTGTCCATGTGTGGTCGCATCCTCTCTTGGTGCACTGTTTAGCGTGACGTTGGTGGGACACTGTCTGGACTTTATGCCTACAGGGATACCACATTTGGATTCACCTTGATTTCTCTACTGCACTCCACTTCACATTGGCTAACTCAAGCCATAGGTAAATTCACTATAGGGTTTGCTAATTGCTGCTTGGTAGATTAATATTTATCATCCCCCTGTTTTGTGTTCATCTCCCTTCAGGGTGTCCTTAATCTGTCTCTTTCATTTTCTTCTACACTTAATTTTTAGCAACAAATTTTCTTTGTTAGGGTGTGTGTGTATATACACACACACATACACACACACACACACACTTACACACACACTTACTCTGCTCACCATACACAATTTTATTTTTTAGTTACACCCCTTGGCTTCATACTGATCATCCCAGTTATGCAAGGGGGATCCTCCTCACGCACTTCACTTCATCGTTCCCTGGCTGATTCCGCCGGGCTGCCACCTTATCACTGCCTCAGCTCCAAGTATATTTATAAGTTACATGGTTTATAGATAATCCTATTTATACCCAGAGGTAAGAGGGGTAGGACCATAGTTTTGTTGATCCCTCTCTTCCTGTATTAATTTACTATTATTATTTATTTTTCATTTTAGATATTCCCAGATAGCTGCTCCTGATGAGTAGATACTATTCCACGAAACGCGTAGAGCTTAAATATTTGATGCTTTGTCACAGTTACCATGCCTTTTACCATGGGTTTTATTTGGCTGAGCCATTGAATTAAAATATATTTATTATGTCTGTTACTGTGGGTGTATTTTGATAATCATTATAATCATGTTGTACATAGCTTACTATATTATGAATTCTATTATAATATTCATATTAATCATGTTTGCATATCTTGCCGTTATTAATTATATTACAATATGACCCATTAATCATGTTTACTTATGTTGAATCATGTTTATTTATTCTGTATCGTATCTTTGTAATTTTACTAAATATATACCAATTATTGCGTTATGCCCATTGCTGTTATTATAAAATATTTCTCTTTATTACATTCAATGTCTCATCCTACCTGAACAAGTGTGTTTCATATAAAGTCCCAATGCCCCCTTGTCCTTAATTTTCCCCCTTTCTATACCGAATGCAAATAGGGATGGAGACCTGTGTGCTGGATGGCCATGGTCTCATATAAAGTCCCACCTGTCTTGTTTTAATTCACGCTGCTATTGATGTCACCTGGTATACAGTAACATTACAGGCTTCTGGCCATAGCGACTATTCCAGGTTAAACCCTTCTCTAACCCTGCAGCGGTATTAGGAAGAGACCAAAAAATAGCGACTAAAGCACACAAAAGGAGATCTTAAAAGAGACATAGGTAGGCACATCCATCACCTAAGGACACTAGCTAAAAATGGAAGCCAAGCTGGGAGAAGTTGAATCCTGGGCGAGGATTCCTGCCTTTTTTTGGACAGTGTGCATTCACCTGAAGGTGCCCTATGATGAACTATTAAGAAAGACAGTTTGAGGTCAGTGTGATGTCTGATGTTGTACTTACCTTGGATCCGCCTCCACTTGTTGCTGTTCCTGAATTCTTCCATTCGTTTCACTTCCTCCGGCCGCTCGTCTACAAAATCCGCCACCTAAAAAAAAAAAAAAAAAAAAAAAAACATAAGACAGTTATTTACAACATAACATACTAAAGACTAGCTCCAGATTCATAAGGGCAAGGCAATAAACCAGAGCACAGATAATGAATATTTACCTTGATAAAACACTTGTCTTTTAACATAAGAAAAACTTTATCAAAGAAAATCATGTGCCCAAAAATGCAGAATTTTATTTACTCAATGCAATCAGACAGGAATCAAACCATTTAAATCTCAGCTCCAAGAAACTTGAAAATTCTCCCTTGTTGCAGTGTTAACTGCTAGTTCAGTCTAGGGGAGAGTACAAGCTATTTTACTTACTTGATCCATTGCTTCCGTAGGCCGTAGCCACTCTGCCATGGCCTGGCGCTGGACTATCCCTCTGCCTCCTTACATTCAGTGCATGGCTATGGAACGGTCAATGGTCTTAACAATGTCAGGACCTTAGACTGTATAAGTATGGAGGGGAAGATGCTGCAGAAACCAATCTAGCAGCACAGAGGATCAAGCAAGTAAATATAACTTTTCTATGCCCCCTAGGCAAAAATAAGCAGCTAACACCCTTGCAGTGCGAGTGCAGCCCCAAGTTTCCTGGAGTGGTACTTTAACCATGCTTATTGGAAGTCGAAGCCTACCTATTGAGAGGCTCAACTTTCATCCTTTGCAATTGACTGCCCTGTAGTAATCTCTACATGTTCAAAGATTGGCTACATTGGTTTTTTAAAACCAGCACTCTAATCAAACTAATCGCTGTAAAAATAGGATTTTTGTACTCACCGTAAAATCCTTTTCTCTGTAATTCCCTGACCGACACAGCTCCTCTCTGTAACAAAATGGGTTGTTAGCCCTATCACTGGAGATTACTAGGCAAAGTTGTAATACAACACTTCACAACTTTTAGTTCTGCCCAGGGGGCGGTCCCTAGGCTACAATCCCCACAGTCTGCCCAAGCAGCCTCGGTATGTCAACAAGCAGTATAATGTAAAGAGAAAAAAAAAAAAGGGAGGAGGGGATGAAGTTTTAATGCTGTTTTTACAGCCCCTCGTTTGGCACTGCTTGGGGATGTCCCATTTTGTTACAGAGAGGAGCTGTGTCAGTCGGTGAATATAAGAGAAAATAGGATTTTTGTACTCGCCGTGTTGCTCAGTAAATTACAGAGAAAAGGATTTTACGGCGAGTACAAAAATCCTATTTTCTCTTATATTCACCGACTGACACAGCTCCTCTCTGTAACAAAATGGGACATCCCCAAGCAGTGCCAAACGAGGGGTTGTAAAAACAGCATTAAAACTTCATCCACCATGGCAGGTGGTAAATAGTGAAAACTAAACCCACACAAAAGACAGCAGTGCATGGAAAAAAATCACCACAAAACCACAGGGTATCCTCAACAGGAGTGAACCCCAAGACCACAGCCAACTGCGGAAGTAATGCAACAGTGCATTAACATAGCAGTACTGCGTTTTTTTGAAAAAAAAAAAAAACAGGAAAAAAATATTGGTTGCATATTCAATTGCAACTACACGGCAAAACTTTGTGGCCAAAACAGGCATCAGCCGATGCAGACGTCTACCTTGTAAAACTTGGTAAACGTATGGAGACGATCAGGTTGCCGCCTTACACACCTGAGCGACCGACGTTTGGTGTCGGAAGGCCCAAGACGTTCCGATTGCCCTTGAGGAGTGGGCTGTGACTGGAAAGGGGAGCACCTGCCCCTTCAAGGCGTAGGCTTGGACTACAATCTGTCCGATCCACCTGGAAATGGTGGCCGACAAGACCGCCATGCCTTTCTTGGGACCAGCTACCAAAACAAACAGTGAGTCTGACTTCCGAAAGGGAGCCGTGGCAGACAAATACACCCTCAGAGCCCTAACCACGTCCAAGGTGTGAAGGGTGCTTCAGCTTAGGACACAGCGATGGTAATACAATGTCCTCATTGATATGAAAAGCCTAGACCACCTTCGGTAGAAAGGACGGTTGTGGATGCAACACCTTATCCCTGTGGATAACCAGATAGGACAACTTGCAGGACAAGGCCGCCAATTCCGAAACCCTCCTGGCCGAGGTGATAGCCACTAGAAAAAACACTTTTTGGGAAAGAGTCAAAAGGGGATCTCCTTGATATTCTCAAACGGCGGTTTTTGAAGCGCCGACAACACCAGGTTCAGATCCCATGGGGGGTAACGGATGCACCAGAGGGACTACGTGTCGTACCCCCTGAACGAAGGTACTCACTAAAGAGTGCAATGCCAGGGGTCATTGGAAAAAGACAGCTAAGGCTGAGATTTGCCCTTTGATGGTGTTAACGCCAATCTCTGGTCCACTCCCTGCTGGAGAAACAGCAGGATCCTGGATATGGAAAAAGGATCTCGGATGCCATCCTTTCTCCTCCCACATGGAGATGTAGGCCTTCCAGGTACGATGGTATATCTTCCGAGAAGAAGATTTCCGTGCCCTCAACATAGTTGGAATCACCGAGTCCGACAGACCCCAGTTCCTCAACACCTGGCTCTCAATAGCCATGCCGTTAAAGCCACTGATGGTAAAGCAGAATGGAAAATTGGACCTTGAGATAGGAGGTCCTCTCGCAACGGCAGACGCCAGGGAGCGTCTGCCACCAGACAAACTAGATCTGCATACCAAGGACGCTGAGGCCAATCTGGGACAACCAGTATTACTGGGATCCCCTCGGCTTCCACTCTGCGAAGCAGACGTGGCAACAGTTTCAGTGGAGGGAAGGCGTAAATCAGCTGGTACTGATCCCACGGAGCCACCCGTCTGACGCGTCCGCCCCCGGATCTCTTGTCCTGGACACGAATCTTGGCACCTTCCAACTGAGACGGGAGGCCAGTAGAGCCACATCTGGTGTTCCCCACTTCAGGCACAGCAGCTTGAATGTCTCCGGATGCAATGCCCATTCTCCTGGGTCCAACATCTGTCGACTCATAGTCCGCCTGCCAGTTCTCCACCCCTGGGATGTAAATGGCCGACAGGGCCGGTACGTTTCGCTCTGCCCACCGAAGTATATGAGCGACCTCCCGAGCGGCGGATGAGCTTGTTCCCCCTTGGCGATTTATGTACACCACAGCCGTGGCATTGTCCAACTGTATCCTGATCGGACGCCCTTGAAGACTCACCGACCATGTGTGGAGACAAAGCCTGATCGCTCTCAATTCGAGCAGATTGGTCGACGAAAGAATCTGAGTTGCCGATCAAAGGCCCTGAGCCGACTGAATCTCCATCACTCCACCCCAGCCGGATAGACTGGTGTCCGTAGTGATCACCGTCCATTTCAGAGGAAGGAACGATTTTCCGGACTGAATCACTGGGCACCTCAACCACCAGATCAGAGAGTCCCTGACTGGCTGGCTCATCTGGATCTGTCGATCTAGGGACAACTAAGATTTGTCCCATTTTAACAAAATCTCCTTCTGCAGCACTCTGGTGTGGAACTGGGCGTAGGGTACCGCCTTGAAGGAGGCTACCATAAGTCCCAGTACTCGCATGCAAAACCCGAGCGATGACCACTTGCGGTTCATCAGTAGTTTGACCGCGGATCTGAGAGTCTGCAATTTGTCTGAAGGGAGAAAAACTCTCGCTTCCCTGGAGGCCAATAGCAAACCTAGGTACTCCAGACACTGGGTCGGTACAAACACCGACTTCTTTAGGTTCAACATCCATCCAAATTCTTGCAGGGTCTGCATGGTGATCGCCACATCCTCCTCTAATTCTGAGGTGGAAGAAGCTCTCGGGAGGAGATCGTCTAGGTAGCCCACGATCGCGATCCCACGTTGTCTCAGCAACGCCAATACTGGAGCCAGAACTTTGGTAAAGACTCGGGGGGCTGATGCCAGACCAAAAGGAAGAGCCACAAATCGGTAATTGGCTTCCCCGACTGCAAAACGCAGAAATTTTTGATGCCGAAGGCATATGGGCATGTGCCGGTACGCATCCTGGATGTCTAAGGACGCCAGGGAGTCCCTTTGATGGAGCGCAGCGACTACTGAGCAAACTGATTCCATTCTGAACCTCTGCACTTTTACAAAGTGATTGAGGGCTTTCAAGTCCAAGATCGGACGTACCCCTTTCTTCTTGGGAACCACAAACAGATTTTTGTAGAATCCGTGGAAGCGTTCTGATTACGGAACTGGTACAATCCCCCCGCGATTCAGCAAATCCCTTACCGCCCCCAACAGGGCCTCCCAGCGAACTGGGTATGCTGGAGGGGAAGAATCTGTTTGTCAGCCAATCGAGAAATCTTGTAGCCTGTGGAAATCAGTCAGATAGCCGGGAGGACCACCGGGCTGCAAACTCCCGAAGGCGGCCCCCACCCAAGACATGGGTGGGGGCAAACCTTCATGCGGTAGCACTTTTAATCGCAGACTTGTTAGGCATGCAGTTCCAGGGACATTTTTGACCGTCCGTGGGCATTCTGCACTGTTTTACAGCAGTGCCTGTAGATCCCTAGCGCTCCCAGATGCAGAGGGGCCAAAGCTGTGTCGGTGGCAGCCCGTCAACATGATCGGTGAACAATCGCTGAGCGATCTGAAACACGTGTCCAGATTACACAGAAAGCCTCCCAGCGCTCTGTGATGACAAAACAGGAAGCTGAGGGCACAGGAGCTGTTGCTAGAGCACAACAAAATGTGGTGCGGCTTCGAAAAAATGTCCGCCAGTGTTCCGAATAGGGAATCATTGGGAAAATGGCCGCCTGAAGCCCAGAAGCATGCTGTCCCTTGCCCACACTGAAAATGGCCGCCAGCCAGTGCCATGAGAGGCAGAAAGAAAGCATGTGGCAGACACAGTACTGCACCAACACAGGGGCAAACATCACAGGCATCCTCTGGGATGAAAGCACACAGGACCCAGGCACCCCAGTACAGCCAGAACCCAGGGCACACAGACACCGCTCAGTACATCTACAGCCCCCCCTCCGTGAGGGGGGGGGGGAGGGGAGTTAGGGACAGGGGAGAGAAGAGAGGGGGGGTGAGGGGGCCCCCCGAATCTACCTCCCAGGGAACGCCCAGCTGTTCACCCCTGCCGAGACAGGGAGAGCTGTACTTACCAGTTCTGAAGAGCTGGGAGACATTCCATTGTAGCCAACTCCTGATCAGTACTGGCAAGTCTACTGGCCCAGCATACTGTGACGCAGACATCAGTAGCCCGGTCATATGTATGCCCCGGAGCATAAAAGCTCACGACCACCTCTGGAGCTGAGGTATGTCGTGACCTGCCGAGCCGTAGCTGCGACCTGCACACGCTCGATGGCCGGACACGGGAGACTACAAGGATAAGTGAACCAGCCTGTCACCCAGCTGGCTGTTGATAGAAGATCACAGGATCATTCATCTTGCGCAAAAAGCCAAGCTTCTGCATTAAAAAAAAAAAAAAAAAACACGGACCTATGGGCCCACAGGGTTCCTAGGTGCATCTCCTTCACTAGGCAAAATAAAACTGAGGCTGCTAGGGCAGACTGCGGGGATTGTAGCCTAGGGGGCGGAACTAAAAGTTCTGAAGTGTTGTATTACAACTTTGCCTAGTAATCTCCAGTGATAGGGCTAACAACCCATTTTGTTACAGAGAGGAGCTGTGTCAGTCAGTGAATATAAGAGAAAGATCTGTAATTTTACTTTGCTTTACTCCAATTCTTCTTGGTTAAGCTTTCCTGCTTCCTTGATTCCCTTCATGCTAATAGGTGAAAATTCAGATCCATTGACCCAGTGGAGAGGTAACATAGGAAGCTGCATTGCTGATCCAGGATATAAGTGAGCAAAGAAGGAGGGGACTGAGAGGTAACAAACCTCGGGACTTTAACAGTATCAAATATATAGGTCAAAATACCAATAATAGAAATAGGTAAAAAACTAATTTTTATTATATTACAAAAAAATAAAAAAACAAAAGAAAGACAATAGCACATCCAAACAAAAGGATATTGGGATTATCCATACAAAGTCATATTAAACATTACCACTCTGGACATGTTTCACTCATTCGAGTTTCTTCAGGAGATTGGCGGTAAAGTTCTTTTGTATACTGTAATAATAAAACAAATGAAAAACTTCCTTTTGAAGTACATAGTAACCTGCATATAGCACATGTAGGTATAATTGGCATTTTGACCTATATATTTGATACTGTTAAACTCCCGCGGTTTGTTATCTCTCAGTCCCCCAATTCTTTGCTCTACTTCATAAAATTTGGGATGTGGTATAATTAGTTTGATTTCTTCATCTCATCCATTTGATCCAGGATATAAGTTCACCTTAGGCCTACGTGAATTTGCGGCCAGGCTATGGACATATCATATTTAACAAATCCTAACAAGTAGTAAATGAGCTTTAAATAATGCCCTCAATGACTTATATAGCTACAGGTTCTGTGGAAAAATTAAACCTCAAACATCACCGTTCAACCACTTAAGTCGTTTAACTTGTTTTCTCAGCAGCTCAGCTCACTCTCTCCTTCCAGCAGTGATTTAGCAGGAATTCACGCTTCCAATATCTAATACAAGCACATAAATGGTGGTCTGTGAGGGAGAGGCAGTGTAAGTTAAGATCCTCAGAGAAGGACTTCAGTACTTCTGCTTAGACTTTTGAAGATGAATTGCGTCCACGGTGCAGTCAGCTACAGAGGTCAGTAAGTGCTTATTTTAATGCTCATGTACTGCTTGTTAAAGTGGTTGTATACTCGATTTTTTAACGTTTACCTACAGGAAAGCCTATAATAAGGCTTACCTGTAGGTAAAAAAAATATCTCCTAAACCTGTACGGTTTAGGAGATACTCCCCTCGGTATGCGCCGCTGACTGCAGCGGCGCATGCGCACAAGGGGATTCTCGGCCTGAAAATCCGGCAGTGGCCGGCCGGCCGGAATGAAATCTCCCGCGCGCATGCGCGGGAGTGACGATATTGCGGCTCCGGCCACTCACAGCGCCGGAGCCGCGATACCCGGAAGAAACGCAGAGGGAGCATGTCAGCTCCCTCGGCGTGGATCAGGCCAGATGTCAGGGCCTCGTTCTAAGGTAAGTATTTCATAATGAGCTGGTATGCGGTGCATACTAGCTCATTATGCCTTTTGCTTTGCAGGTTTAACAAAAAAAAAATGTGCGGGTTTACTACCGCTTTAAGAATATTAAAAATACTTGAATGTCCATAGCATGACCAGAGGTTCTCTTTAAGAAAAAAAAGAGGTCTACCACTGGTTGGTCCTCCTCCTCTTCGACAACCTCCTCTTTGGTCTTGGTTTCTTTCTTCCAGTCTTCAGCATCATCGTCTACTATCCGCATACTGCAAGAAAACCATAAAGAATAATGACTGAGACTAGGACACTACAGGAATTATAACTTATGTTTTAGTCGTGGTACTATTTACAAATAAGGAAAGCAAGCATATCCCTGAAGACGCACTTATACTTTAGTAGAACTAAAGGGAAAACCTTTTTTGGATTAGTGTAAAGGAGGGTTATAACCCCTGTCACTTGTTTTTTGCAATCTGTGTCTCTTTTTATTTTCAATCTCAGTGATAACAGGAAACAGGCAAACAGAGAAATAGAGAGGGTGAATCTATCCAAAGGGGGCATACACAGCAAAACAAACCTGACAGGCATTCTAACCCTCACCCAAAACTAAAAATGAAGCTTTTGCCTATAGTTAAAATAAAGCGAAAAATTACAGCGTACACTAAATACATTTTGGAAACAAAACCCTCAACATTAAACCAAGTGCTCGCCCCCAGCAGTGGCTCATGTAACCAATTTCTTGACAGTGGTCACATGGCTACTGCCAAAAGGGGAGGATCACTGTTCAGTATTTTAGGCAAGCCAGACATGAGCAGAGCTTTAGTAATAATCACATGACCCTGTGCTCGAGGAAGTCTGGTTTCTAGAGGAGCAGATAAAATTTTCTACACTGCCACCCACATTGCTATGCATTTTAATTTTAGGGTCAATAAAGTGGTTTCAGCATACTAAAGTGGCTGCAGGAAAACATGGAAAAAAGGTAATGGTTGCACTAATCTACTAAATACCACATTTTTATATTTAGGCCTCATGCACGCAGATGTTTTTTACAGCCGCTTTTTTGCAGCTTAAAAACGCCTGTCCATGTTAGTCGATGGCTTAATGCCCACCTAGGCATTTTTGAGCTGCAAATGGCATAGGCGTTTTTAAGCTGTAAAAAAAAACCAGGACCAGTGCATTCTGAGGCTCCAGCATTAAGAGCTGTAAAAACGTCAGACATCTACATGCGGAACTTGACTTCTACAGATCCCTCTACGGCTATAAAATAAATGTGACTAAATCGGAAGCTCTCCCTATCAATATCCCGGCAACAGAAGTACGGCATCTGCAGCAGAGCTTCGTACACATGGCTCAATTGTAGGCAGGGGATTGTCTGTTGACAGAATGTTGTCTTAAAATCTGTTAGTACGCACTTTTGACAACTGTACAATTTTTCGCCAACAAAATGTTAAAGGACAGGCTAGTAAATTTTCGCTGGACAGCAGTTAGATGTCAGATTTTCCTATGGTCAGTACACAAATCCATCACATAAAAGTCAAAAGTACAAACACGCATGCTCGGAAGCAATGTTCACCAAACACGAAATTAGCAAAGGGTGGTGCTCACGAGCTGAAATTCTCGTGTATGTCACTACATTTGTGTTTGTGGCTCGTTAGTATGCAAGACAAGATCCTAACACATGCCCTTTTGACAAAAATCAGACGCTCGGTTGGCCAACAATTGTACCGTGTGTACGAGGCTTTACACAGGCAGGAATAAAAAAAAACAGGGAAGCTAAAACCCATATCAGATTGTTATTTCTGTCTGTGTTGGAGAATCACTCTCATCTCCTGCATGGTAAAACTTATCAGCAGGACAGGAAGTGGGAGTGAAACTTTCTAACAGAGCTCTGGATAGCAGTATAAAACCTGACAGGAACTCTCATCCTGCCGCACTCTAATCAGAACTGCAAAAACATTTTCTGGACATAAGCTTTAAAACGAACACATAAAGCAGCGACTCATTTCAAGAAGCAATGGAATACCCTCAAAACGGCTGCCAGGTGTAGCACCCAAGCAGCACTGGCTACCTGGATCTTGCAATTTGTGACACAAGAACACTTATAGCTCCAAACACAAAGTACACAAATGGATTCTGTATTGACTGCTAGAGTTCACATGCCTACTAAAAGGCACGATTCGATAAAACCTACACGCTAAGCCCATATCCAGGGGGAGGGGGGAAGAGCTGTGTGCCCTACTTCTAACACAGGACAGCTACAGAACAACACAGATTAGCAGGAGGAAGAACTGAGTGTCCTTTCTACCTTGGAGGCAGATTGTTTTTTTTATACACCTGAAAGAAAACTCCTCTCAGTAAAGGAGCCCAGCAACGGGGGGCCCCCACATTCCTCCCAGTAAAGAGGGAGCCCAGCAACGGGGGACCCCACATTCCTCCCAGTAAACAGGGAGCCCAGCAACGGGGGGCCCCACATTCCTCCCAGTAAAGAGGGAGCCCAGCAACGGGGGGCCCCACACTCCTCTGAGTAAAGAGGGAGCCCAGCAACGGGGGGCCGCCACATTCCTCCCAGTAAACAGGGAGCCCAGCAACGGGGGCCACCACATTCCTCCCAGTAAACAGGGAGCCCAGCAACGGGGGCCACCACATTCCTCCCAGTAAACAGGGAGCCCAGCAACGGGGGCCCCACATTCCTCCCAGTAAACAGGGAGCCCAGCAACGGGGGGCCCCCACATTCCTCCCAGTAAACAGGGAGCCCAGCGACGGGGACCCCACACATTCCTCCCAGTAAAGAGGGAGCCCAGCGACGGGGGGCCCCACATTCCTCCCAGTAAAGAAGCTCAGCAATGGGGCCCCACATTCCTCCCAGTATAGACGTGCTGTAACTCTCTATTACACTCGTACCCCCGGCCATGGGGCGGTAATATAAGGAGGTGTCGCTGTACACTGTGAGGAGCGGAGGGGATGAGCCTGCTCCGTCCTCTCCATGTCATTTGCCGGCTCTCACCCTTTCCCCTCCAGCCTCTGCTTCCTTCTTTTTTTCTTCTTGGTCGCCCCATCTTTCCCTCTTGAGCCCCCACCGTCTAGGTATCGCTTCAGATACTCCGCCTTGGAAACCCCTGAAGCCTTTCCTCCGAGCGCCGCCATCATGCTGGAGCCGGAAGGTCTCAGGACAAACACTTCCGGGTGAGCGGCCACTTCCGGTGCTGAGATTAGGAGGGGAGAGAATGGTGGCGTTCAGTGTGTGGGAGAAGTCTTTATTTGGGTGTCTTAGGGACGATTTGATTCAGAAATACCGCTGTCTGTCACCACATAGGAGGTATACTCACAAACATGGAAAGGGGAGATGTCTCCCTCATCTTCTACTGAGAGGCACCTTCCTACTGTGTCACTAGAGTGGGATCAGCATGCAGCCAGTGAAGTCTGTACAGCAGGCTTGTTATGGGTCAGGATCAGAGATCTGTCAGCTCCTTCTTTCTTTTCTTGTCTGTGGGCAAATTTTCAGTTTGTGCACACTCTAATTCTGAAAGCAGAGGTTCTGGAGAATAAAATGGTGATAGTTTCAGTTTTTACTTTTCACAATATTTGCACAGTTATTTATCAAATGCATATTATCAGGAAAAATACACTAACATTAATTTTACTGCAAACACAACAATTTAACAATTTGTTTGGTAAAATATGGGGTTGCGGTCGAGTAAAGAGATGCTAAAAATGTCAAGTCTTAAAGTGGATGTAAACCTGATGTCATAATGTAGAGTATAAGATTTCCAAACATTTGAGCTCAGTCTTGCCACAAAGAGTTAATCCAGCTCTGAGAAATCATGTTTTATTGTTCAGTGAGATAAATCTTGACAGAGAAAAACTTTGTCAAATCCTCCCCCTTGCTGTGAGTGACAGGTGATTTACATATCTGGTGCACTAGCCTAAGAGACATACATCGTTTTGTAATTGCCTCCCACTCCTTTCTTCTGCTGCTCTGCAAGGATTGGCTGTTCCACCCCTCAGCATAATTGGGTGTGCTGAAGTCATGTGGGGATTTTCTGTCTTTTCACTGGATGTTCGAGATCATAGTAGAAGTTCAGTGTAATGCCGCGTACACACGATCGGAATTCTTGTCGGAAAAAGCTCTGATGGTTTTTCCAATGGGATTCCGCTTAAGCTGTCTTGCATACACACGGTCACACCAAATTCCGACCGTCAAGAACACGGTGACATACAACACGTACAAGGGGACTAGAAAAAGGCAGTTTGATTGCCAATAGCTTCCGTCTCATAGTTGAATCTTAACATGCATGAGTTTTTGCGTGTCGGAATTGCATACACACGATCAGAATTTCCGATTGAAAGTTTTTCCATTGGGAAAATTGAGAACATGCTATCAATTTTTTGCTGGTGGAAATTCGGACAGCTAAATTCCGATGGAGCATACACACGGTCACATTTTCCGATGAAAAGCTCTCATCAGTCTTTTGCTGGCCGAAATTCTGATCGTGTGTACACGGCATTAGAAATACACAGGAAAAAAATTCATATTGACAAGGGGAGTGTAGAGGTGGGCGGGGAGTCTACTGACATCACGACTCCACCCACCGAGTTCCAGACAACAGACTCACCCAAAGAATCTGCAGTTTTTCAGATCTCATAGCAGACAGAGGGGAGACATTTGACAGGTTAAGATACACGCAGGGGGCATGTATATCCTTCTAGATAACCCCTATGGCAGTAGTTTAGAAAGGATGACATTGGGTTTACATCCACTTTAAAGCAGTTGTAAACCATAGCAGTAAAAGTAAAAAACATTTTCCCTGTAAAGCAATTGTATAATGTGCTAGTATGCATCATATACTAGCACATTATGAAATACCTTTGAATGAAGCCCTCCAGTATCACCGCTGACAGGGGTTCCATCTTCCCCCGGTCTTCCTTCCGGGTTCACAGAGTCCAGCTATATGAGTAGCCAGAACCACAAAGACATCACTCCAGAGCATGTGGATAGTTTGCTGGCTGCATCCAGTCTAAATATCTCCTAAACGGTGGAGGTTTAGGAGATATTCATTTTACCTATAGGTAAGCCTTACTATAGGCATACCTGTAGGTAAAAATCACAAAGTGGACTTCACTACCGCTTTAAAGGAATATCGAAGGTCATTTTTTTTTGTCAACCACATATAGCAGAATGACGACAGCAAAGTGGTTGTGATATCCTGACCGGATGTCATATGACGTGTTAGTCTGACACACCGCAACTCTGATCGTGGTATGGAGCCTCTGACAGAGGCTTCTTACCACATGATCAGCTATGACCAATCACTGCTGATCATCACATGAACCAGGAAGTGCCGGTAAACATCTTTCCTCGGTTCACGCTGACAAGGAGAGCCGATCGGCAGCTCTCCCTGTCAGAGGAGGAGCCTGTGCTGATAATCAGCACTTTGATTATAAGCACAGCCCCCATCAAAAGGTGCCCATCAGCTGCCATTCAGTGCCCAACACCTGCCAGCCTGTCCCCATAATAAATGCCTGTCAGTGCCCAAAACAGTGCCAATCAGTGCCCCATCAGTAATGTTTGAAAGTGCCACTCAGTAATGCCTGACAGTAGCTCCTCATCTGTGCTGCAGCTGTTTTGGATCCAAACTGGGAAAGCTCGGGATTGTTTCTGAACCCCTGGCCAAATTAATCCTTAATATAAGTGTGCACACTTGAAGTCAAACACTGACACACACGCAGTTCAGTATTCAGATACTTCTGCTTTTTTTATTTCCTGAGCTCCTACTAATTATGTTTATAGCCGGATATTATACTATCAAATCAAAAACTAGATAAAAGACAGCGTGTACAAACCACAAATTATGCATATTCATTATTGTGACGAAGTATAAGCTTTTTAGCTGGGTTATGTCCATAATAGGGGAAGAGCAAGCTTCGGTAGCTGAATTAGTCTTGTTCCCAGCCCCCCGCTTCTCCTTGGGTGTACTGTCACGGTGGCCAAGAACAGGCGCGATTCTTCTCTTTGACGTTGCTCTCTTTCTTTTAACTCTTGCAGTTTTCACATATAGGGAGAAGCTGGCAGACATCCTAATTGTGATTATATGTGTATGATTAAGGTTGATAACTAAGCCATGAAAGATAAGCACTTATACCTATAAGAGTACCAGAAATAGGCATTTCACGTATAACACTCATGATCACATCCATTACAGTTCCCCCCTTGAAATGCTTATTTCACTAAACTGTCCCTCATACTAAAAAGACCACCTGAAACCACCGGCTTATCATTCCCCTCTGCAACTCTTTCAGGCTGTACATAGGGAAAGGGCAGTGACTAGCTCAACACCCCCCACTCCCCCCCAAAACAGCTGGTGAAATGTAGCCAGGTGCTGTCTATCCCTATGCCGCCTATCAATCAGTGGCGCCTATCAGTGCCCATCAGTTTTATTTATTTTTAATTGTTGGTATTTTTTCGTTTATAGCACAAAAATTAAAAACCGCAGAGGTGATCAAATACCACCAAAAGAAAGCTCTATTTGTGGGAAGAAAATTATAAAAATGTAGTTTGGGTACAGTATTGCATGACTGCGCACTAGTCATTCAAAGTGCGACAGCGGCAAAAGCTAAAAATTGTCTGGTATGGAAGTGGTTATACTTACCCCCTCTTTGTAATGGTTTTGCACAGAGCAGCCTTTATCTTCCTCTTCTCGGGTCCCCCACCGGAACTCCTGGCTCCTCTTCTCCTTAAAGTGCCCCCATAGCAAGCCACTTGCTCGCTTCCAAGCTCCGCTGACAGAACGGTTTTGGCCCCACCCTCTGCTCCCTCCTTACTGGCTGTGATTGACAGGAGCGCTGGCCAATAGAAGGCAGAGACCCAGGAGAGCAGCCATTCTCATGCACATCGCTGGACCTCAATCGGCCTCAGGTAAGTATTGGGGGACTGTGGGGGGAGCTGCATACAGAATGTTTCATGCCTTCTATGCATGAAGGTAAAAAAGTGCAATATCTTCAGCCTTTAAAACCATTGTGTACACCCTTGGAATAAAAAAAAAACTTGGCACCCAAAATTCTTCAAAGGCATTACTTTAAAAACCTTTACAGGTCATCACTTTAGAATGAATAGAAATGTAGAACTCGCAGCTCCAGGTGAATATACTATGCCTGACAGGAACTCCAATCAAGTGCTAGCCCCAGCCCGCCTCCGTGGATACATGAAGTAAAGAAGAAATGGCTGCACATCAATGAAAGTCCAATTGCTGTTTATTAATCACTGAGATGACATCAAAAGACACCAATACATAGCCTTGTAGATGTGTTTTACACAGTACAATTGTGCTTAACCACTTCAATACAGGGCACTTTCACCCCCTTCCTTCCCAGCCCAATTTTCAGCTTTCATCGCTCTAGCGCTTTCAGTGACAATTGCGCGGTCATGTTACACTGTACCCAAATGAAATTGTTATCATTTTGTTCGCACAAATAGAGCTTTATTTTGGTGTTATTTATTCACGACTCCGTTTTTTTTTTTTTGCGATATAAGCGCAAAAAAAGCGGAAATTTGGAAAAAAAACAATATTTTCTTTTTTCTATTTGAAAAGAAATCCAATAAAATCAAATTTTGTCATAAATTTAAGCCAAAATGTATTCTGCTACATGTTTTTGGTAAAAAAAATTCCGTTAAGTGTATAATAATTGGTTTGTGTGATCACGGACATATGTACGCAAATGATCATGTACATATGTGTGCAGGTGATCACGTACATATGTGTGCAGATAATCATTGGGACATGTGATTTTAGTGGGACATATGTGGGGGACATGTTTTTATTATTAGGGACATGTGTTTTTATTATTTGGGGACATGTATGTTTTGGGGACATGTGTGTTTTGGGGACATATGTGGGGACTGTGTTTGTACTGTGTGGTGTGTTGTGTGTTTACACTACACTGATGATCAGTGAGTAAAAAGCTGTAAAAAGCAGCCCATACTCACTGATCATCAGCCGGCTGCAGCGTTCTGCTCTCCTCTCCTCAGCGGTGACTTCCGTGTGAGGAGAGGAGAGCCGATTGCCTAGCAACCGGCTGTTTGTTTACATCACATGACGGCCGTGATTGGACACGGCCGTCATGTGATCAGGAGGGCCAATCACAGAGCCCTCCTGCCGATCTGAGATGTGCCGTGTCCGGGTGACACGAGCACATCGGGATCGCGCCGCTGCGCGGGCGCGATCCCGCTACTCCTGAAGGACGTTCCTGAACGTCCTATCAGGAGTAGACGGCTCCCACCCGGCCGTATATATGCATTGGCCAGGTGGGAAGTGGTTAATAATGATTAAGCACAATTGTACTGTGTGAAACGCGTCTACAAGACTGTGGGGGTAATTTATGAAATGAAAATCCACTTTGCATTATACAAGTGCACTTGGAAGTGAAGTCGCTGTAAATCCAAGGGGGAAATTCAGGGAAAATAAAAAAACAGCATTTTAGTTTGCACATGATTGGATGATAAAATCAGCAGAGCTTCCACTTATTTCAGATCTACCCCTCAGATTTACAGTGACTGCACTTCGCAGTGCACGTGTAGTGCAAAGTGGATTTGCCTTTTGTAAATAAGCCCCTGTGTATTGGTGTCTTTTGATGTCATCTCAGTGATTAACTACTTTCCGCCCAGCCTATAGCAGAATGATGGCCGGGAAGTGGTTCAGTTATCCTGACTGGGCATCATATGACATCCAGTAGGATAAGCCGCAATCGCAAGCTGGTGGGGGTGTGCAGCGCGGCAATCGGTGGTGTGGTATGTCAGTCTGACACACCGCATCACCAATCTCAGTAAAGAGCCTCTGACGGAGGCTCTTTACCACATGATCAGCTGCGTCCGATCACGATGTAAACAGGAAGAGCCGTTTATCGCCTTTTCCTCACTCGCGTCTAACAGACGTGAGTAGAGGAGAGACGATTGGCAGCTCTCCTGGCGGGGGGGGGGGGGGGGGTTGTGTTGATTGTTTATCAGCGCTGGTGGTGTCACTAGGGGTGGTGTCACCCGGTGCAAAAAAAATGATGTCACCCCCACCAACTATCGTCTCCCCTCAATACAGACCCCCCTCCACTAACTACAGACACTCCTCCTGCAGTATAGATCCCCTCCCTCAATACAGTCCACCCTCCCTCAATACAGACCCCCCCTCCCTCAGTATAAACCTCCCCCCTCAGTACAGACATTCCTTCAGTGCACACCCCTCCATCAGTACAGACACCCCCACCTCAGTAAAGACACCCCCACCTCTGTGCATAACCCCCCCAGCATTACAGACACCCCCTCAGTACAGACACCCCCCTCAGTGCAGGCCCCCCTCAGTACAGACACCTCCCTCAGTGCAGGCCCCCCTCAGTACAGACACCCCCTCAGTGTAGACCCCCCAACAGTACAGACATCCCCCTCAGTGCAGACCCCCCCCTCAGTGCAAACCCCCAGCAGTACAGACCCCCTTATTACAGACACCCCCCTCTGTGCAGACCCCCCCACTGCAGATCCCCCAGCAGTACAGACACCCCCCAGTGCAGAAACCCCCCTCCGTGCAGACACCCCAGTACAGACCCCCCAGTACAGACACCCCCCCTCTGTGCAGACCCCCCCGTACAGACACCCCCCCTTACATACCTCAGAACAGCAATCATACACACATACACAGCGGTGTGTGTCCCTCAAGCTCAGCTCCTCCTCTGTGGATGTAAATAGAGAGGAGGGGGAGGCGGCTTTGTTGCGCTCCGCGCTGAGGGACACAGCCGCCGGGGAGTACAGTGGGCATTGTTAGTGGTGGTTTTAACCATGGGTGTCACCCCTCTGGCGGGTGTCACCCGGGTGCGGCCCGCACCCGCCTAGCAATGCCACTGATCAGCCCACCCCAGGACCACCAGGGATGGCCACAAAGGAACCCCAACAGGTATGCCACCCTAGACCACCAGGGATATGTCAATCAGTGCCCATTATTTTTGCCTGCCAGTGCCATCAGAAATGCCTATCAGTGAAATCAGTGCCACCCATAAGTACGCATCAGTGCAGCCTTTTAGTTCCCATCAGCTGCTTGCTGTAGGGGCACCTGGCAGGGAGGAAGGGCCAGGAGTGCCGGAGTGGGACCCGACATAGAGAAGGTAAGTATGACATGTTTATTATTTAAAAAAAAAAAACAAGACTTTCATACTACTTTAATGCATGCTCTGCATTCCACATCTCCATCCATCACTTTACTTTTACAAAGGCATTACCATTCTTTTGCGTGGGCTTTGGCGGTATGTATGTGGCAGTATCTACCTCTGCCAGTTAGTTTTGAACGGGGGTACCAAAGCGGGCATTATTTGCACTATACTTCTACTTTACACCTGTGCACTTCCAGTCATTCTCTTCTCCTTATACAATCACTTAGAACATTTATATTTTGTGAACTGCTTAGGCTGCAGGTAATCGCTGGCTGTACAAAGCCACAGCTCCTCACACAGACTTGTCATTCCAGCTGAAGTACTCTGCAGATTCTTGCTGGAATTCGCCGTGTGTACCTACTAATTACCCATGTGAATGTGCCCTAACCTGCTGGCAGCTTCCTGGGATAATTTATGTTAATATCCTAGGGGGCTGTGGGCAGCTGATGGTACCTTCCCAGGAGAAATCAGGAGGTAAGAGGTTGGAGGTGCTAAACTGAACTGATCACAATACATGAAAGTATTTGGCAATTATGTAATAGGGAGGGAATGACAAAGGCAGTGAATGGTGAAAGGTCTTTACCACAAACTTAAAGTGGTACTAAATGCTGGGCAAGAAATGATGAAATAATTACATAGTTGGTAAGGTTAAAAAAAGACACCAGTCCATCCAGTTCAACCAGTGGTGTGTGTGTGTGTGTGTGTGTGTGTGTGTATGTATGTATGTGTTTATATAATATAACAGATATAATATATACCATAATATAAAGAATAAGTTACACAGGGGGTTATTTATGAAAGGCAAATCTACTTTGCACTACAAGTGCAAAGTGCACTTGAAATTGCACTGAAAGTGCACTTGGAAATAAAGTCGCTGTAGATCCGAGGGGGACATGCAAGCAGAGCTTCCCCACATTTCAGCTCTACCCCTCAGATTTACAGCGACTGTACTTCCAACTGCACTTTCAGTGCAATTTCAAGTGCACTTTGCACTTGTAGTGCAAAGTGGATTTGCCTTTCGTAAATAAGTCTCATAGTGTTCTATCAAAAAATACAATTCTTTCCAACAGACATGTAATTGAATTGCACCTTATTTATTATATAAAAAGGTAAAATTACCATGGTACAATAAAACCAGGCTCACCATATTTCACAAGAGCCTGTCGCATGCTGTAACACATAACATATGAATATTGACTGCAGTTCCAAAAGTACTATCATCCAGATTAGGGATCCAAAGCAGGGGCCTCAGCACCATCCACATATGCATCAATTAGTATTGAAGCATCCAGTGGCCTTATGTCCGCTGGAGAGATGCAAAACATGGGATGCTAACACAGCCCCATCCAGAGAGACCATATACTTTAAGCATTGAAAAATAGTCAAAGGGTATCTTCTGCGCAATCCACTATAAACACTAAACTACCACTGGTAATATAAAATAACATAAAAGGTTGCTGCTTACGCTGCCATGACTAAAGTCCCATAAGTGTAATGAAATGCATCAGGTCAGGGCCTAGTTATGTCAGCATGACCTCCATAAAGTGAGGCTGAATCCATGCTGATTTATGTTAGAGTTTTACAATGCTTCCTGATGACTTTGTAAAACGAAACGTACATCGAGGCGCTTACCGGTCAAGTCACTTCCGAGTCCCCGACTTCCGGTTTTGTGTTTACACTGCAGTGGAACGCACGCTGACCCTTGAGCATGAGGCAGGGGCAGTTCCCTCCAGTGTTCATGCGGGCTTCAGTGCCAGGACAAGGCACCCACACATGTAAGCGGGCATTTGTATTGCTCTTTAAGTATTTTTATGTAGCACTTACCCCCAAAGGAGCGGCTGAATTTTTCTGGGCTTACCGATTACCTCCACCAGCTCGTACTCGTTGTCTGTGTCTAGGGGTTCCCAGGGTTGATAACCCAGTAATTGTAGAGACCGACACTTGAATTCCTTGTTAGGATTTTTATTTTGCATAAAACAGTTGAACAAACTCAGTTTCTAAATTGGGAATAGAGGGTATCAGGATAAAGTTTAGCCCAGGTGCTTGGAACTGCTGACTTTAATAAAAGTCTCTCTCTGTACATAATCCAGGGAATGGCCACTCGGAACTGGATAAATCCTTGAGTTTGGGTTTAGCAGCCAACAGGTAATTCTAGCTTTGTAAAGTCTCTCACACAGACTTGGTTGAAAAACGTAGTTGTAACCGGAAGGATAGAAGTAGGAACTTTTCTTACTGTACCAGAATCTTTCAGCCGGTCCTCCTTACAGTTACTGTGCCTTGGACTAGCCAGTTCCAAGGGTCGGAAACGGATGGATCCGCACCCCAGGCCATGAGGGCCCCTGGGGGCTGGTCAGGAGGACCAGGACCACAGAGTCGGCAACAACTTCTGGACCTGAACCCTGAACCACGTGACTTCAGTACTTTAAGTACTCTCTCCCAGAATACACAGCGAGACAAACTCCCACTGATAGGCTCAGAGAGAGAGATTGGTACCTAATGCGTCCAACCAGACTGCGTTCTAAGGCCTCTCACTGGTGCAAACCCCACCTATGATCAGGCAGAACCTTAATACAGCCCAGCCAAACTGATGCCAAAGCACAATTTAGCACAATTCACCCCAAAACGTAATTATAGTTTTGGGCAAAAACTAAATTTACAACCATAGCGTGTACTCATTAGGAGTACCGGCGCTACATTTAAATAAACAGTATTACACTATTGGTCCCCCCACCTCTCTTAATTTTAATGGGCTACCATGGTGGAGAGGAGGATAGAAAGAAAAATCTCCTGACCTATTCCTAAGAACAACAAAGCAAGCTCCAAGACCTAACCACTTAAGCACATCTTGACCTTCTTTTTAGTTGAAGTGGTCATGGTCCTCTGGTGAGTAGGACATCCTACTGAGCACATCGGGTGTGTGTTTGGATACATTACAAGTTTGTGATGGTTTTCAACAATATGTCACACTGAAGACACATTATGGAAGATTCTATGAACTGTTCAAAGGAGGTTTATTTTATTAAGTTGGCTCACAAGTTGTATTTTCATTTAGCACTTTGCACTTTAATGTTTTTTATTTTTGAGGTTGTAACAGTTTTTATCGTGCATGTTATTGCTGACATTCTATTTTGGTTGGTAACACAACAGATATAGGTGCCATTAGCACCACCACATGTTTTCTTTTACTCAAGGCAGGGTTTTTTTTTCGGCTGGAACTTGTTGGAACTCAGTTCCGCCACCTCTGGCTCAGGTCCTCTGCTTCCTGTTCACCACTATTACTTGAAAACACAAAAGTACAGCTTCTATGCTTACAAGTGACAGCTTGTTCCCCAACAGCTCCAACAGATCAGATCTCCTGAGTGGCTCCCACTGAGTGAAGGATGTAGACAGGGGAGATGCAGGTACCCAAGGTGCAGTGCAAATGCCAACATCACCACCGGATGATCTCCCGTAAGTGAGAGAGGTGGAGCCAACTACAGTAAGTGGAGCGGTACTATAGCCGGCTGGGTGCTTCAGCTTAATACAGCAACAAAAATAAGACATGTGGAAGATGGTGGAGATTTTAAGGAGATGGGGAGACAATGGGGGCAGTGGAGGGGGGTTGCATGCAGAGGGCAGAGCTGAATAGGGGTAAAAGTGAAATATGGATGCTGGTGCAGAGATAAGCAGCTGTGGAAGAATGCTGAATTCTGCACTCTGTGTGTAGCACAACCCTAAACTCTGCACTATTTATGTAGCACACCCTAAACTCTGCAGTCTGTGTGTAACCCCCTCCCTGAACTCTGTACATAATGCACTCCTGGTATTTAATGACCCTATTAAGACCCTCCCACTGTTAGTGAAATGTGACCACACCCACTATTCGATGCAGTTTGGAGGGTGTGTGTTGAGTTCCTATACCTTTTTTTAGAGAAAAAAAGCCCTGACTCAAAGTATAGGTATTCTACACTTTCAGGGGAGCAGCTTTTTCAGTTTAACACATTTAAAAGAAGAAATTAATAATTTGTTTCCACTTTTTGGCACGAGGTGCCTTTTTAGTTATGGGAGTTGGGTGTCTCAGCCTTAAGGGGACACAACACTGATATCTGCGAAATGTTTTTGAAGGCGGTGCACTACTTTCTGAGTGTGATATATTTTTTAGCTTTTAATAAAGTTTATAGTGTTTTTATGGTATTACACTATCCAAGATCCAAGACTTTGTTTTGTTTTTTGAACAGAGGAGTCCTAAAGGTTGGTGTGGAGTTGGACAGTTATTATCAAAGAAACATTGATGACTGTGGGAGAGCAGTGGTGCCTTTGAATTAACGTTTTAAAGGGGAATGTGCATCTATTTTCAACCAAATACAGGTCCAAAGAGTAAGGTGAGAGCGGAGGGTGAATGGTGGTAGAACCCTCTCCACTTTATTCAGTATAAAGGATGTTTGAAAACTCCACAAAGCACAGCATCTAGTTGTTCACGCATTTTAAGGGACTGCATCATTGGACATTTTTTCTTTTATTTAATAGTATCTTATATATCATTTCACTCATCTTATGATTATGATGTTTATGTACTGTATGTGTGACAGTTCATTTATATGCTGATCATACAGTATCTCACAAAAGTGAGTACACCCCTCACATTTTTGTAAATATTTTATTATATCTTTTCATGCTACAACACTGAAGTAATGACACTTTGCTACAATGTAAAGTAGTGAGTATACAGCTTGTATAACAGTGTAAATTTGCTGTCCCCTCAAAATAAATCAACACACAGCCATTAATGTCTAAATCGCTGGCAAGAAAAGTGCAGACACCCAAACTGGTCCCAATTATCCATTTTCTCTTCCCAGTGCCATGTGACTCGTTAGTGTTACAAGGTCTTAGGTGTGAATGGGGAGCAGGTGTGTTAAATTTGGTGTTATTACTCTCACTCTCCCACTGGAAGTTCAACATGGCACCTCATGGCAAAGAACTCTCTGAGGATCTGAAAAAAAAAAAATAGTTGCTCTACATAAAGATTGCCTAGGCTATAAGAGGATTGCCAAGACCCTGAAACTGAGCTGCAGCCTGGTGGCCAAGACCATACAGCGGTTTAACAGGACAGGTTCCACTCAACAGTAGAACAGGTCTCGTCATGGTCGACCAAAGAAGTTGAGTGCACATACTCAGCGTCATATCCAGGGGTTATCTTTGGGAAATAGATGTATGAGTACTGCCAGCATTGCTGCAGAGATTGAAGGGGTGGGGGGTCAGCCTGTCAGTGCTCAGATCATACGCCGCACGCTGCATCAAATTGGTCTGCATGGCTGTCGTCCCAGAAGGAAGCCTCTTCTAAAAGATGACGCACAAGAAAGCTCGCAAACAGTTTGCTGAAAACAAGCAGACTATAGACACAGATTACTGAAACCATGTCCTGTGGTCTGATGAGGCCAAGATAAACGTATTTGGTTCAGATGGTGTCAAGTGCGTGTGTGGCGGCAACTAGGTGAAGAGTACAAAGACAAGTGTGTCCTGCCTACAGTCAAGCATGGTGGTGGGAGTGTCATGGTCGGGGGCTGTATGAGTGCTGCTGGCACTGGGGAGCTACAGCTCATTGAGGGAACCATGAATGCCAACATGTACTGTGACATACTGAAGCAGAGCATGATCCCCTCCCTTCGGGGGACTGGGCCACAGGGCAGTATTCCAACATGATAATGACCCCAAACACACCTCCAAGATGACCACTGGCTTGCTAAAGAAGCAGAGGGTAAAGGTGATGGACTGAACAAGCATGTCTCCAGACCTAAACCCTATTGAGCATCTGTGGGGCATCCTCAAACAGAATGTGGAGGAGCGCTAGGTCTCCAACATCTACCAGCTTCGTGATGTCGTCATGGAGGAGTGGGGTTAAGGCGATGCTGGAAAATAATGGTGGCCACACAAAATATTGACACTTTGGGCCCAATTTGGACATTTTTAACTTAGGGGTTTACTCACTTTTGTTGCCATTAGACATTATTGGCCGTGTGTTGAGTTATTTTGAGGGGACAGCAAATTTACACTGTAATACAAGCTGTACACTCACTACTTATTACTCACTACTTAAAATATTTACAAGAATGTGAGGGGGTGTGCTCACTTTTGTGAAATACTGTGTGTGTGTGTGTGTATATATATATATATATATATATATATATATATATATATATATATATATATATATAAACATTATATATTATCATTACATCAGGGCCTGCCTCTTACATTGGGGTCACCAGAGAGCTGTCACGTCACTTGCCACAAGATGCAGATTGTCAGACTGGGTATATACAGAGAGGCTGGGTTTATACAAAGAGGCTGGGTATTTACAGAAGATATGCTAGGGTAGTACAGAGTTTCCTAGCCTCAATAGCCATCCCCTAGGGAAGTCACTGGGCAAGTGGTTAACATCTAAAAACAAAACAAAAAAAAACGTTAGCTCTGCTGCTTAACCGCAGCAGAGCTAGCATTTATTTTCCTTTTTCTTCACATGCCAGCACCTCCGTGTATTCTCCGCGTGTTGTGCATCTGTATAGGTACATATCAGGGCTACATAATAGAAGGGGTTTTGTGTTTTACAATAAAGCTTTGTTAGTTTAAAAAAAACTTGCTCCTAACTTTTTTTTTTGCTGGCTCCTAGATTCACAATATGTCAAGCCCTGGTGTGGACGCATAAGTGTCTCCTGAGCTGGATAGCGCAAACACACCCACAAACAGGAAGGGGGAGCTTACGGCTTTGGGACTGGTCACAGGAGAACAAAGAAGACAATTTTAAAAAGAAAGGCTCCTCCTATAAAGTAAGTTTGGGCCTCTTAAAAAAAATTATAATAATAAAGTTATGGGTTTATTCACTTTATCTGCTACCGGACCGCCCACCGCATATATACTGCGGTCGATGTAATTGGACACAGCAGGAGCCAATCAGCAGGTCCGGCGGTCGTGATGGCCACCGACCACCTGCGATCGTTCAGAGGAACGACGGAATGGCATTACTAGTTAAAAATAAAAAAAAGTCCCTAAATCTATCCAATAGTTTGTAGACACGATAACTTTTGTGGAAACCAAAATATGTAGCAGAATATAAATTGATGAAGAAATTTGATTTTTTTTATATTTTTTTTGGATATGTTTTATAGCAGAAAGTAAAAAATATTGTTTTTTTTATTTTATTTTTTTTCAAAATTGTTGCTCTTTTTCTGTTTATAGCGCAAAATATAAAAACTACAATGGGGATCAAATACCACCAAAATAAATCTCTATTTGTGGGAAAAAAATTGCATCAATTTTGTTTGGGTCAATGTCAATTGTCAGTACTGTATCGCAAAAATGGCCTGGTCATTAAGGGGGTAAATCCATCGGGGCTGAAGTGGTTGAAGAACAAGTCCACTTTTTCTTTCCCTGTTTCTTGACCTCCCTAATGTAAGGTGACTAGATTCTTAAAATGAAATCCAGGGACATATTTTTTTTATTACCAAATGGTAAACTATTTTATAAGAATATTTTCCTCAAATTATATATGTAGAGTATGTGGTATGTGTTTATGGAATGATTGTATGATATTTACATTTTTTTCTCCCATTTCATCCATGAGATAAAAAAAATACTTCTAGAATTTTTTGGGGATATGGTAACCAAATGTTAATAAGATAAGATAGAGAAAAAACTTTTCAATGCATATTTTGTATTTTATTCTTACCAAAGAAGCGCAGAGGTGCACTATATACAGAGTGCAGAGTTCAGGGGTGCGCTATATACAGAACCACATATTAGGTTAGGGTGACCAGGCGCCCTCCGGACTGAGAACACTGTTCCCGGACCAAGTCTGTCCCCGGCAAGGGTGGCACCAGGTGGGTACTTGAGTGTGCTTAAGCACCCCTAAAAAAAAATTAAATGCCCTCATAGCACCCCCCAAATTTCAAATGCCAATACTTGCATCTGTCACAATTTTTTTTTTTTTTTAATACCTGCACATCCCCTATCAATATCAGAAGGCTGGAGGCTCTTTATTTTCCTGTGGAGGGATACAGCTGCTTTAGCTGCATAAACTGATAATCTTTAGTTAGACCAGGCAGCCTGATTTCAGGGGTGGATTGATATACAGCCTCTCTGCTGCTTCCTTTAGCCAATGAGAAAGCATTGTACCCACCCCCTTCCTCAGCCCGCCTGATTTGACTTCTATGCCAAGCTGTATCAGGAGGAGGTGCCGGCAGATCGATAGGAGTGGAGAGAACTGAGCCTGCTTTGGTGGATGAATTAAAAGAGGCAGACGTATCATTTCTTAGCCTCTGCAGTGAGCCTGCGAGTCTAAAGAAACAGCTTCTGCCAGCAATGAGAGAGCAGGGGCTGTTTTCACAGTGTGTGATACAGAAAGTTAGAAGAGCAGCACCAGGACAGGATAATTATCTATCTACCTCCCTCCACCCCCCCCCCCTCACTCTATGCAATCATACCTCTCTCCCTCTGTCCAACCATATATCCATCCCTCCCTCATCCAACCATCTCTCCCTCCCTCTGTCCATCCAACCAACCATCTCTTGTACCATCCACCTAACCATCTCTCCCTCCCTCCATTCAGCCCTCCCTCCAACCATCCCTTGCACCATCTATTCCTCTCTCCCTCCATCCAGGCCAGTGCTCTTGTACACAGGTGGCTGAGCCCATTCAGTGTATTTGCAGCCCAGGTGCAATGTACAGCCCTTCACTGACAAATAGTTGTGTGCTGCTGTATTACTCTATACAGTGATCATAAACATCAGTACAGCAGTGTACAACTATTCATGTCAGTGACGGGGTGTACATTGCACCTGGGCTGCAATTACACTGAATGGGCTCAGCCACCTGTGTGCAAAAGCCCTGGATTTCAATAAAAGTAATGTGAACTTTCTCTCTGTATTATGTCTCTTTTTTCATGTTAGTGTAAACGATATCTCATATTGAGTTTGGTGGTCAGTACCATCACCAAATGCAATCTTTTCAAGAGAGTCTGCTAATTCACAAATCCACACTCTATGTAGTGCATGCCTGAATGCTACACTCTGTACATAGCGTGCTCCTTAACGCTGCACTGTGTACGTAGCGCGCTCCTGATCTCTGCACTGTGTACGTAGCGCACTCCTGATCTCTGCACTGTGTACGTAGCGCACTCCTGATCTCTGCACTGTGTACGTAGCGCACTCCTGATCTCTGCACTGTGTACGTAGCGCACTCCTGATCTCTGCACTGTGTACGTAGCGCACTCCTGATCTCTGCACTGTGTACGTAGCGCACTCCTGATCTCTGCACTGTGTACGTAGCGCACTCCTGATCTCTGCACTGTGTACGTAGCGCACTCCTGATCTCTGCACTGTGTACGTAGCGCACTCCTGATCTCTGCACTGTGTACGTAGCGCACTCCTGATCTCTGCACTGTGTACGTAGCGCACTCCTGATCTCTGCACTGTGTACGTAGCGCACGCCTGATCTCTGCACTGTGTACGTAGCGCACGCCTGATCTCTGCACTGTGTACGTAGCGCACTCCTGATCTCTGCACTGTGTACGTAGCGCACTCCTGATCTCTGCACTGTGTACGTAGCGCACTCCTGATCTCTGCACTGTGTACGTAGCGCACTCCTGATCTCTGCACTGTGTACGTAGCGCACTCCTGATCTCTGCACTGTGTACGTAGCGCACGCCTGATCTCTGCACTGTGTACGTAGCGCACGCCTGATCTCTGCACTGTGTACGTAGCGCACGCCCGATCTCTGCACTGTGTACGTAGCGCACGCCCGATCTCTGCACTGTGTACGTAGCGCACGCCCGATCTCTGCACTGTGTACGTAGCGCACGCCCGATCTCTGCACTGTGTACGTAGCGCACGCCCGATCTCTGCACTGTGTACGTAGCGCACGCCCGATCTCTGCACTGTGTACGTAGCGCACGCCCGATCTCTGCACTGTGTACGTAGCGCACGCCCGATCTCTGCACTGTGTACGTAGCGCACGCCCGATCTCTGCACTGTGTACGTAGCGCACGCCCGATCTCTGCACTGTGTACGTAGCGCACGCCCGATCTCTGCACTGTGTACGTAGCGCACGCCCGATCTCTGCACTGTGTACGTAGCGCACGCCCGATCTCTGCACTGTGTACGTAGCGCACGCCCGATCTCTGCACTGTGTACGTAGCGCACGCCCGATCTCTGCACTGTGTACGTAGCGCACGCCCGATCTCTGCACTGTGTACGTAGCGCACGCCCGATCTCTGCACTGTGTACGTAGCGCACGCCCGATCTCTGCACTGTGTACGTAGCGCACGCCCGATCTCTGCACTGTGTACGTAGCGCACGCCCGATCTCTGCACTGTGTACGTAGCGCACGCCCGATCTCTGCACTGTGTACGTAGCGCACGCCTGATCTCTGCACTGTGTACTTAGCGCACTCCTGATCTCTACACTGTGTACGTAATGCACTCCTGATCTCTGCACTGTATATGTAGCGCACTATTGAACTGTTTATAGCGCCCCCTTGAACTCTGTATATAGTACACCCTTGAACTCTGCACTCTTAATGTTGCGTGCGCCTTAACGCTGTACATCGCGCACCCCTGAACTCTGCACTCTGGATATAGTGCATCTCTGTGCTTCTTTGGTGAAAATAAAATACAAAATATCCATTGAAAAGTTTTTTCTCTATCTTACCTTCTTAACATTTGGTAGTCATATGCCAAAAAATTCTAAGAAGTATCGTTTTTTTGTTTAATCACATGGATGAATAGTGAGAAATAATGTATATACCATACAATTATTCCATAAACACATACCACATAAACTGCATATATAAACTTGAGGAAAATATACTTAAAAATAGTTTACCATTTGCCAATGAAAAAAACATTGTCCTCAGATTTCATTTTAAAAATCTGGTCATCTTAACCCAGTGTTTCTCAAATCCAGTCCTCAGGCCCCCCCCAACAGGTCATGTTTTCAGGTTTTCCATTATTTTTCACAGGTAATTTAATCAGTTTCACTGCCTTAGCAATTACCACAGCCGTTTCATCTGAGGGAAATCCTGAAAACATGACCTGTTGGGGGGGCCTGAGGACTGGATTTGAGAAACACTGCCTTAACCTAATACAAATGTACCAATGATCCCCCAAAGGGTTGGGACTTTAGAGGCAGAACTGTATCACCATTTTTGCAAAAAAATTACATAATCTTTATTATATCAATAATAGTAAAACAATGAATTAAAACAAAATCTGTCCGGCTGTTTTCCTCCTATACAAATAAACTGCACTGTCGTACTATATTCTTTGTAAGACTTGTTACATAGACTTGATATTCAGAGTTGTCATAGAGATACCTGACACATTTTAGAGTAAAAAGTTCTCCTTCTTCAGGGATAACTACAAAAAGTGCAGCACAATCGTAACTCACAAACCCAAAAAGGAAATAGGGGTGATGTCAGGGCTGGGCTTAGCCCTTCCTTCTTAGAGCTGGTCACTCAGCTGTCCGCTAATTGCCAGCTCCTATTTCTCCGCAGTTACTCAGCTGTTGATGATATCCTGCTTGTCAGTCCTGCCTACTTAAGCAGTTCAGCCCAAGGGATCTGTGCCTTCGCCTTGGTCAACATCACAAGACACAAACTCCTGCTTTCCTTTTAAAGACTTGCTTTGCTGACATCCCTTCTAGCTCCAGATCCTGCTTGCTGTTTCACTCATTGATCCCTGACTTCTGACTTGACTGACTATCCATTTCAGTTACTGAACTTTGGCTGTTTTGACTACATTTGTTCTTTTTATATTTATTATTAAAAAAAGTGTGATTTTTAACTGTACTTCTGTCTCGGTCTGATTTCATGGTTTCTGACAAGTGATCCCAGTCAGGTGTGATGCGCCCAGAAAGCACTGAGGTCACCCAGAGAGATGTTTTTATTTAGTGAGCCTCTTCATAGGAAATATGAGGCATGCAAAAAGGAAATATAGGAAACATGCAGGGAAGGTCTTCTCTCAGAGCCATCTATTTGCCATAAGCCGTCTTAAAGGGGACCATCCCAGACATAAGGAAGTGAAAGAAGGCGGATGAACTGAGTGACAAGAAGTTGGAGACTGAGTGATTTTATTCACATAACCCCTTAAAGGGATAAAGCTCGGGTGAGTGGGGACCCGAGGGGGCAAGCATGGAGGAAGTCACTGGATTTTTCCTGATTGCGCACTCAAGTCACTTAACCTGATTCTCATATATATATATATATATATATATATATATATATATATATATATATATATATATATATATATATATATATAAAATTTTACTCTGGAGACTTGTTACACATTAACTGAACACCTCATCATTTTTCTTCTTTTTTTCATTTTTTTATTTTTATTCTTATCTCCATTTTTATTTAAATTTTTTCAGTTTTATTATTATTTTTTTATTATATAACAATTTTTTGGTTTATATATGTTTTATATTTCTTCACAAGATTTTTCAAAGCAGTTGGTTTGAGATATAAAAATTGTTGGTGCTGCACTGGTTTGCACATGATTTTGCACTTTTGTGCACAATGTACTTTATGTAATCTGGAGAACTCTGCTTTTTTGCACATTTTTTTCTTTTGCTCATTATTTGGACTCTATCAACACATGGATGGACTAATGACATTTTTCTTATTTTTTGCACCTAGAGATATATAGAGTAATTTATTGAACTTCATAGAAGCACTGGATTTAAGGGTTTCACATCTATATTTATAGTTGTAATTATACATATTTTTCCGTGTTTGATATTGATATTCCTTTACATTTGTGTATCACAGTTCATTGGTTTAACTCATCCCTATACTCTGTATTGCTTTATGCAAACAGGCTGTACGTAAACAACGGGGTGTTTTTAACCTGCTCACTTTAAGGGTTAATTGCACACGCACTTAATATAGGGGAACACTGCATATAATTTCCATAGTCTCATTGGATGATTCAATTTGAAAAAAAATAGAGGTAGTGTGATTTCACTACTAGAGAAGATATTCTGGACCTCCCATTGTGTAGGAGGGCCTTCGACCTTGACTAGCTAAGAGGACTTAAAGGCCCCCCAGAATATCGTTTTAGCCCATATAATATATATATTTGAGGTAGCGCTTGGGGCCCTATTATTCTTTAAAAAAAAATATGCAAAAGAGGAAATGTGGCTAATCGCCCAAAGAGGAATAAAAAAAAAAAAAAATGTATATTTCTTTCTTTGCTCCCTACTCTATATCCAATGGACAATTGTAGCATAAAAGAAATAAGTATTCGGTCCTGGATGTCTAACAGAAAATATATTCCTATGGAGGAGGCAAATAACTGCATCCGTTTCAAGAAGAGATACTGCCAGTAAAGGCAAGGATATGGTCCGGTAGGAGTCTAGGCTGAGGCCACTTTCGATCTGCACTTAGTATATGGGCTGTTGGGTGTGTGACATCTTTGCAGCTTATGTTACACAATGGGCTTAGATGAACACTACAGACACTGGCACCCAGATTCGGTGGATCACTGAAGCTGAACCTTCAGCGCTTAGAGTGGTGCTCTAAGTAATCTAAAAGGGTCACATTTGTCCTACATGAACAGGAGATTGAGCTGCAGAGTTCTGGAGTGAAAATGGACTAAGTCAAAGGCATCTACCATCTTCACCAGCACCTTTTATGCATGCTCTAATTGAGGGATTTTCCAACAAATGCAAAAACTTCTAAACTGAGGAAGCAGTACCTATACCTGTGCTGTGTACAGAACTAAGTCTAAGTACTCCTGTCAGAACCAAGGCCAACTTCTGAACTTCTGAATTTTTAGCACTCTTCCAAACCTATCCAGGACTTGCACTATCTGCAGGACATTTGATGTCAGTTTCTGAGCCGATTTCTCCCTTAGAAGCATGTCATCCAGGTACCTCACAATGGGGATACCCCAAGTCCTCAACAACTCTTAATGGTTCTTCAACTTCAATCACAGAAACCATTGGTGAGGCTAGAAAATCTGCATGCGGAGGTAGAAATACTCAATATTCACTGACCCCAGGAAGTGAGGCAATCTCCGACCAAGCTTACTCCCGTCTTTATTTTATTTTTACCATCAGGAACTTGTTAAGACACTTGAGGTCCAGAATGGGCCGATCGCCTCCATATGGCTTGGGAACTGTGAACAGGTTTGAAAGGAAAAAGACAGAAAAATTCTCTTTTTTGTGGATTCGAAGATACCCTTGAGTGCATAAAACATGGAGGGGGAAAGCAGCAAAACTCCAACTTGTAGCCTCTGGTCACTTCTTGAGTCCATGCGTCTGCAAAGGTCAGTAAACGTCCCCTCAAAACCATGCATGTGGGGGGTGATCCTTCACTGTGAAGGATTTGCCTCCAGGAACAGAGGACTTGGGGGTCCAATTTTTCCTCACAGAACTGGGATGCAGCCTGTTACTTGGAGCAAAAGGCTTGTTGCTTACAAAAGGAACTCTTCTTGAATTCTGAAGGCATCACAAGTTTTTGACCTGACATTTTTCTTCTTCTTAACCGCTTCAGCCCCGAAGATTTTACCCCCTTCCTGACCAGAGCATTTTTTGCGATTCGGCACTGCGTCGCTTTGACAATTGCATGGTCGTGCGACGTGGCTCCCAAACAAACATCCTTTTTTTTCCCCACAAATAGAGCTTTCTTTTGGTGGTATTTGATCACCCCTGCGGTTTTTATTTTTTGTGCTATAAACAAAAAAAGAGTGACAATTAAAAAAAAAAAAAAAACTAATTTTTTTACATTTTGCTATAATAAATATCCCCCAAAAATATATATATATATAAAAAAAAAATTCCTTCAGTTTAGGCCAATACGTATTCTTCTACATATTTTTGGTAAAAAAAAAAAAAAAAAAAATCGCAATAAGTGTTTATTGATTGGTTTACGCAAAAGTTATAGCGTTTACAAAATAGGGGATAGTTTTATGGCATTTTTATAAATTTTTTTTTTTTGCTAGTAATGGCGGTGATCTGCGATTTTTTTTTTTTGATTGTGACTACGACATTATGGCAAATACATCGGACATTTTTGACCCATTTTTGGGACCATTGTCATTTATACAGCCATCAGTGCTATACAAATGCACTGATTCCTGTGTAAATGACACTGGCAGTGAAGGGGGTCAGAGTAAACGTGTCCTGGGGCATGTTTCTAACTGTGGGGGGGAGACATGGCTACGTGTGACACGTCACTGATCTCTGCTCCCGATCACAGGGAGCAGATATCATTGACACTGTCACTAGGCAGAACGGGGATGCTTGTTTACATTAGCATCTCCCCGTTCTTCCTCCCTGTGAGACGATCGTGGGTATCCACGTGGCGATATAGTCTGCGGGACCCGCGACCCGACTCACGGAGGTCCCGGCTGGTGCGCACGGCAGCAAATTTAAAGGGACATACCTGTGCGCCTGTCGGTAACTGGTTAAAGTGTAAGTAAACCCCCCTATCGTTTTCAGCCAAGGAAGCTGACATCTTTGCCTCTGTTTAACCTACAACTGCCATGATGCTGCACATGTGATCAGTTTAGACACCAGCCATTGGATGGTTTGACAGTTTGGTTGAGAGCACAACCAAAGGGAGTGTTAACTTTATGGCACGTGCTGGAAATTAATTGTTTTATGGATGGGTTTACTTCTGCTTTAAGGGGTAAGAGCCATGTTTATCTCCACAATCACCTTCTGAACAAAGGCATCCAAGTATTGTCCAAACAAGCATTTACCCCAAAGGGCAGCTTTTCCATTTGGTTTGTACAATGCAGTTCCACTGACCAATAATTGAGCCATAGGATCTTTTTTATGTGGGCAGATATGGCGTCACTGCGTCACTGCGTCACTGCGTCACTCAATCATAGGTGTAAATGGAAAAAGGTAGGTATAGCGTTGTTCTGGGGTGCAATATTGCATACCACTGTGTAACAATCTGTGCGTCTCCAAATAGTCAAAAAATGTATAAAAATAAAGCGACAGGTGCTCTTCAAATCCGTGATCCTTATAGACCCCTATAGGTATTGCACTCACCCCATACAGGGGTATCTGGCTTTCACAGTATCTGCCAATGTGCAGCAATCTCCAAATCTGTGTCTGCGGTATCAGCTATGCCTTTCCTAACTTGCGGTGTCAGGTGTACCTTTCTCCTTTAAATCTCATGCTGCATCCCCCGCCTATAGGAACGACACATCTCCATAGTGTGATTCAGTTTTAAATTAAAATTACCACAAATGGATTGAAAACTTACTCACATTGCTTCAAATGCATATACAGCCTTTATAAACAGGAAGCCGGGATGATTCAGATATATAAATCCAGCCTAAAGGTTTGTATTTTAAGAACAGAGCATTATGCCTCACTCAGACTTTAAAGTGTTTCTTAAAATGATTCTAAAGGTCATCATTTAAAAAAAAAAAATACAAACATTATACTTGCCTGCTCTGTGCAATGGTTTTGCACAGAGCAGCCCCGATCCTCTTCTTTTTGGCTCTACCACTTCAATGAGTGCCCCCATAAACAACCGCTTTCTACGGGGGCACCTGTGCGGGCTTGCTCCCAAGATACCCTGTCTGCGTTTGTCCAGTGCAGAGGGAGAGATCGGTTGCTCTTGTGCTCATTGTTGGATCGAGATCTGGCTCAGATTGGTATGGGGCAGGCTGGAGGGATCCTCTAGCAGAGGTTTTTTTGCCTTAATGCAAAGAATGTATTGCTTTCTGCACTGATGTGCAGACATGTTGAAACAGGAAGGGCCATCCCCAAACTGTTCCCACAAAGTTGGGAGCATGAAATTGTCCAAAATGTCTTGCTATGCTGACACCTTAAGAGTGCCCTTCACTGAAACTAAGGGGCCAAGCCCAACCCCTCAAAAACAACCCCACACCATAATCCCCCCTAAACCAAATGATTTGGACCAGTGCACAAAGCAAGGTCCATAAAGACATGGATGAGCGAGTTTGGCATGGAGGAACTTGACTGGCCTGCACAAAGTCCTGACATCAACCTAATAGAACACCTTTGGGATGAATTAGAGCAGAGACTGCGAGCCAGGCTCTCGGCCACATAAGTGCCTGACCTCACAAATGCGCTTCTGGAAGAATGGTCAAACATTCCCATAGACACACTCCTAAACCTTGTGGACAGCCTTTACAGAAGAGTTAAAGCTGTTTATAGCTGCAAAGGGGTGAGCCAACTCAATATTGAACCATGCAGACTTAAGCCTCGTACACACGATTGGACTTTCCAACAGGAAATGTTCGATGACAGGCTGTTGGCGGAAAATTTGACAGTGTGTATGCTCCATCAGACAATTGTTGTAGGATTTTCCGCCAACAAATGTTGGCTAGCAGGTTTTCAAATTTACCGGACAAATGTGTGTTGCTGCATTTTCTGAGCGTGTGGACAAAAGTCCAAAGTACAAACGCGCATGCTCGGAAGCAAGGACGAGCCACAAGCGGTTGGTCTTGTAAACTAGTGTGCGTAATGGAAAATTAATATTCGTGACGTGGCAAATTATGAAATCTCAAAACGCAGCGCACATTCTCTTCTTCTTTAATGGGATAATAATGAAGCTGCTTTTGCTGGCGATACTGATGGAGCTATTGCAAATGAATTTTCAAAGGCTTTTTTTTTCTAGTGATATCAAGAATATTATTAGTATTTTTTTAGGCAAGTTACAACACCATTATCCTATAGTTTTTACGATCAAAGATACAACTATGTCCCTGGCCAATTTTACATTGTATATTTTTTTAAATGAAACTGCCTACTCCCAAACTGTCATTTGAAGTAAAACATAGCCAACTATCATTCTCCACAATTTTGTTTATTGTGCATTAAAAAAATACAATTAGACATGCTATCTGCTAATAGAACTTAACCAAAAGGTGCATTCAAAAATATACCAAATCAAATCATTATTCAACCAAAAAAAACAATGTCAAAGCACTAACTCCAAGGCCAATAACAAGTTATCTCTTCCAATTCCACAACATGGCTGGTTGACAAACGACCATTCAGAAAAACATTAAGTGAAAAGTGTGAATCAACACTCACCAAACCTCTACTAACATGAAATTAGCAGAAGGAGCCCAAAGGGTGGTGCTAAAGAGCTGAAAAACCAACATAGTATGTCACTACGTTCGTGATTGTTGGCCAACAATTGTGTGACCGTGTGTATGCAAGACAAGTCTGGGCCAATGCCCTTTAACCACTGGGCACTTAAACACCCTTAATAACTAGACCAATTTTCAGCTTTCGGTGCTCTCACATTTTGAATGACAATTACTCAGTCATGCAACACTGGACCTATATGAAATTTTTGTCCTTTTTTTCACACAAATGGAGCTTTCTTTTGGTGGTATTTAATCACCGCTCGTTTTTTTTATTTTTTGTGCTATAAAAGAAAAAATACAGAAAATTCTGTAAAAAAATGAATTTTTCTTTGTTTCTGTTATAAAATTTAGCAGATTAGTCATTTTTTCTTCATAAATTTTGGCCAAAATTTATACTACTACATATCTTTGGTAAAAATAAGTACAAATTGGTGGATATTATTTGGTCTTTGTGAAAGTTATAGAGTCCACAAGCTATGGTGCCAATATCTGAAAATTGATCACACCTGAAGACGGCCTATTTCAATTCTTGAGACCCTAACATGCCAGAAAAGTACAAATACCCCCCAAATGACCCCTTTTTGGAAAGAAGACATTCCAAGGTATTTAGTAAGAGGCATGATGAGTTTTTTGAAGTTGTCATTTTTTCCCACAATTCTTTGCAAAATCAAGATTTTTTTTACTTATTTTTTTCTTCACAAAATTGTCATATTATCAGTTTATTTCTCACAGACAGCATATGCATACCACAAATTACACCCCAAAACACATTCTGCTATTACTCCCGAGTACGGCGATACCACATGTGTGAGACTTTTACACAGTGTGGCCACATACAGAGGCCCAACATGCAGGGAGCGCCATCAGGCATTCTGGAGAACCCAGGACAATTCTGACATTTCTCTCCTACATGTAAAAATCATCATTTATTTGCTAGAAAATTACATAAAATCCCAAAACATTATATATGTTTTTTTAGCAAACACCCTGGAGAATACAATGGTGGTCGTTGCAACTTTTTATCTCGCACGGTATTTGCGCAGCAATTTTTCGAATGCTTTTTTGGGAAAAAAAAAAAACAGTTTTGTGCTTAAAAAAAAAAAAACTGTAAAGTTAGCCCAATTTTTGCATAATGTGAAAGATGAAGTTACGTTGAGTAAATAGATACCTAACATGTCACTCTTCAAAATTGCACACGCTCGTGGAATGGCACCAAACGTTGCTACTTAAAAATCCCCATAGGCAACGATTTTTTTTTTTTTTTACTGGTTATATGTTTTGAGTTATAGAGGAGGTCTAGGGCTAGAATTATTGCTCTCGCTCTAAGGTTCGCAGCGATACCTCACATGTGTGGTTTGAACACTGTTTTCATATGTGGGCGGGACTTGTATGCGTTCGCTTCTGCATGCGAGCACATGGGGAGAGGGGCGCTTTAAAAAAAAAAAAAATGTATTGTTCATTTTACTTTATTTATGTTAGTTTGACATTTTTTTCCCCAAAAATAAATTTTTTGATCACTTTTATTCCTATTACAAGGAATGTAAACATCCCTTGTAATAGGAATATGGCATGACAGGTCCTCTTTACAGTGAGATATGGGGTCAATAAGACCCCGCATCTCACCTCTAAGCTGGGAAGCCTGAAAAAAAAAAAAAAAAAAAAAGATTCTGGATTTGATAGTATTGGCGAGTCGGTAGAAGCACCAGAGGGCGGCAGGAGGGGGGGATGTCTATGGCTGGGTATCTCAGAGTATGGCGTTGCAGAGCATTGCAGGATATTGGCGGGTGTTGCAGAGCATTGCAGGGTATTGGTGGGTGTTGCAGAGCATTGCAGAGTGTTGCAGGGTATTGGTGGGTGTTGCAGAGCATTGCAGTGTTGCAGGGTATTGGCAGGTGTTGCAGAGCATTGCAGGGTATTGGCGGGTGTTGCAGAGCATTGCAGAGTGTTGCAGGGTATTGGCGGGTGTTGCAGAGTGTTGCAGGGTATTGGCGGGTGTTGCAGATCGTTGCAGGGTATTGGCGGGTGTTGCAGATCGTTGCAGGGTATTGGCGAGTGTTGCAGGGTATCGGCGGGTATTGCAGAGTAATGCAGGGTATTGCAGAGTGTTGCAGGGTATTGCAGAGTAATGGCAGGGAATTGAGGGGTTAATTTTCGGTGAGCAGCGATGTGGGCACTGCAGATGCAACCCACATCGCTGCTGACACAGATCTCTTCCCCCTCCGCTGTACTGATCAGTACAGAGAGGGGGATGGAGGAACCAGCGTCATACCATGACGCCGGTTTGTTTACAAGTGATCACTCCGTCATTTGATGGAGCGATCGCGTGGTAAACGGCCGCGATGAGCGGGCGTTTACCGTGATCCATGATGCGCCGGGTCCTATGGACCCGGCGGTCACGGATGCTCTCGAGTGCACGCCCCAGGGGCCTCGTGAGAGCGGAATTCTGGGAGGACGTCATATGACGGCCTCCTAGAGTTAAACAACCGCCCTGTAGCCGTCATTCGGCTATGGGCCGGTTGTTAAGTGGTTAAACAAAAGTCCACAGTTTTGTTGGCCAACAATCCGATCGTGTGTAGGCTTAAGACTCCATTAAAATTAATGTGCGTGTAAAGGCAGGTGTTCCAATACTTTTGATAATATAGTGTATATGTAGGCACAGCTGTCGCCTAAGGACACTTGCAAAAAACCAAGGCTTAGCCAAGTGTGGAAGGGATATGTCTGGGTGGGAATTTCTGACTTTATTTGGCCAGTGTCCACTCACCTGAAAGGTGACAGCATAACACAATTAGTAATGAACTTTAAAGCCTGTGTCCGGTGATGTTCCCATAAAGAAAGGAATTGTTCTTGGCCTTCAAGGAGGGGGTAAGCCTTCCCATACGGAGCCCTAAGCTTCTTGGGGCAGGTGGGTACTCTTGTTTGAGGAGGGTGACCAGTGCAGCTCCTAATGGATGATGTCCTTAGATGGGGATGAAAAGCAAACGCTTTTTGAGTGAAGGTTTCACAGGCAAATACTTTAGCAGCTGAGTCCTTCCCATGTTCCCTGACAGGAGACTGATAAGGGGGAAATGCGAGAGGGGTTATTTAACAAGCCATCTACACTGTGGGGTAGATTTACTAAAACTGGTGCACTCAGAATTTGGTGCAGCTGTGCATGGTAGCCAATGAGCTTCTAACTTAAAGCGGTTGGATACTGCTGGAAGTTTTTTTTTTTTTTTTCTTCCTGCAAGATAAAGGCATAATGTGCTAGTATACATTGCATACTAGCACATTATGTGGAATTTACCTTAAAAGGAAGCGGTTCCAGTACCACGATGTCAGCATGCAGCCGCTTCCATTTTCACCCATCTTGTTTCTGGGTTCGCAGGCTCCGGCTCTGTGATGGGCCTAAGCCACAATGACGTTCACGGCCCAGGGCTCAGAAGGAATGGCACCTGCTGCCGTTCCTTCAGAGCGCATGCGCCAGCGATGTCACTGGCTGCATGTAATATAAATCTCTCCGAAACGGTACTAGTTTAGGAGCGATTTACACTACCTATAGGCAAGCCTTATAAGCTTGTAAATGACAGCAGAGGAATTTTATTTTCTCTTTAACCACTTTAGGACTGAGCCTCTTTCTGAGATTTGTTGTTTTTGCTAGAAAATTACTTAGAATCCCCAAACATCATATATATATTTTTTTGGCCCTTTGTCATTTAAAAAAAAAAAAATATATATATATATATATATAGGAAAAAAAAAAGTCCCTTTAAGAGCTATGGCCGGAAGTGACATTTTGATGTTGATTCCACCCTGCAGGGATATGGATATGGCGCCGCGCCCCCCCCCCCCATCATCATCATCTCCATACCCAGGCAGAGACAGACACGTTTGCCCTCGCCTCTACCGACAGCTCCGGTAAGTGTCGGAAGGCACCATAACGCAGCAAGGAATGAACTGCCATAGTGACAAGATTTCTTATAATGACCTTAGTCCAGTCAGCATGGTCAACACAAGTTGCAGTCCTTCAACTGTCACAAAAAGATTTAGACAGGGCCTCCAAATGCTGGTCAATGGGATCCTTAAAAAAAAAAAAAAAAACTGTTGCATCCTCCACAGCGATGGTTAAAGATTTGTTAACCACTTCAGCCCCAGAAGAATTTACTCCCTTCCTGACCAGAGCACTTTTTGTGATTTGGCACTGCGTCGTTTTAACTGACACTTGCGTGGTCTTGCGACGTGGCTCCCAAACAAAATTGATGTCCTTTTTTCCCCTCACAAATAGAGCTTTCTTTTGGTGGTATTTGATCAGCTCTGCGGTTTTTATTTTTGCATAAAAAAAAAAAAAAAAAAAAAAAAGCTAAAATTTTGAAAAAAAAAAAAAAAACACAAAGCATTTTTTACTATAATAGATATCCCCGAAAAATATATATATATATAAAAAAAAAAATTCGGCTCAGTTTAGGCTGCTGCCAATTCTTGTACTTGTATTTTTGGTAAAAAAAAAAAAAATTTGCGCAAAAGTTTAGCATCTACAAAATAGGGGATAGTTTTATGGCATTTTTATTGGATTTTTTTTATCTAGTAATGGCAGCGAATTTTGACACATTTTTGGGACCATTGCCATTAATACAGCGATTAATGCTAAAAAACAATTGCATTGGTTACTGTAAAAAATGCCACTGGCAGTGAAGGGGTTAACCACTCAGTGGCGATGTAGGGGTTAAGTGTGTCCTAGGGAGTGATTCTAACTGTGGGGGGCTGTGTGTGACATGTCACTGATCCCTGCTCCCGATTACAGGGAGTGCTGATCAGTGTCATTAGGCAGAATGGGGAGATGCTTGTTTCAATTAGTATCTCTCCATTCTTCCTCACTGTGAGACAATCACGGAGACAGCGTCCACAGGACCCGCGATTACAGGGCTCCCAGCGGGTGCGCACCCGCAAGCCACCTCTTAAAGGGCACCGTACAGGTACGTTAATCTGCCTGTACATGCCCTTCTGCCACAGTAGATCTGCGTGAGGCAGATGGGAAATGTTTAAGATGGGATACTTACTGCCTGATCCACTGAGGGATTAGTCAGTTTTTAGCCAAATCTTACTCAAATGGGTACAGGGCTGATAGAAATGTATAAACTTGTTGGCATTCCTACAGTCACCATAAATATTTAGGGACTTTTTTTTTTTTTTTTAAATGGTAGCGATAAGCAAATTTTTTTAGTGGGATTACAACAGACAAATCTGACCTCAATTCCTCAGAATTGAGTGATTACACATTTTTTTCCTTCTGCTTGATCTGCAATTGCATCTGACTACTTACATTTTTTTTTTTTAAACTGTTGCTTAAAGCCAGAAGATTGGAATGTTAAATGAAAGTAGTTTTGAGGCAGGTCTGTGATTAATTGTGTAGAGGAGAAAAAAAGATAAAAAACGCACGCACCCCTTGTTTGCAACTCCCCACAGCTCACAACCGGTCCTGCTTTTCAGCGGGCACTGCTATAGCTACAGACATTCAAGCCTGACTCCAGACCACGACACCAGGGCTCAGATACTTACAAACCCAGCCACTAGCAGCAGGAGAGGGCCAGGTGGCTGATGGCTAGTTGGCAGCAGAGACTGTACACGGGCAGAGCATTCCATATGTAATTTGCAGTCCAAAGATGCAGCAGAAAAGGCACTTTCATAATGCGTCAGCGCAGAGACCAGAAACATTGTGCCTAAGTCAAGCTTGGAAAAAGCTCAACTAGATAGCTAGAAACACCTCTTTTTGTCTTTCTTCAAGATCTAGACCTTATCCATCCTTCTACCCCTGTTTTTGAGTTTGCAATGGTACCCTGGCCAAAGAATCTTCAGCACAATTTCTGGTGATATGGGTCTGCTCAATGCTGCTACAGTGTCACTTTAAAAAGGTGTTCCTCACTTTCCTTGTACATAATGCTAGCCTGAACTGGCCTAAATTCAAGCTGCAGGTGGCCCTGACAAATAATTTTTGCATCCAAACATATGCAGTCACTTATGAGACTGCAATTGTTTAAAAATTGAACAGGCAGCAGGGAAAATTCCTCCATCTATACTGTTTAGCATGGATTTTTTTTTTTTTTTGATGATTGCTTGTGGTGCAAGCTATATTAAAATAACCTTTGGTCTCTCTCTCTCTCTCTCACACACACACACACACACACACACACACACACACGTTGGTGCATTAAGTATATGCTAAATGAAGTTCTGATGAAGAGCGTCACCCCCACGAAACCAGGCAGCGGCGAGGCATGCTCAATCCACTGGAATGTAGTTCCTGAAAAGCAAAAATCATTTTTTGCAAGGGAAGTTGCACTTTGTAAAGAATTTTTCCCAGAGCTTTTTTCCTACTTCCAGATAATTGGGTTTTGTTTGCAAAGCAAAAATTCACAAAAAAAAAAAAAATACACACCACCCACACACAAACAAACAAACTCAGGTATTTCATTGCTGCAAGCTGGGTTCAAGCAGGTCTTCCTGGATTTTATATAGAAAGCAAGTTTGTAAATCTTATTTACGAGTGCCAGTTTTTACCATTTTCCATAACGTTAAGAAGGTGCGGCAGGTTGCTTATGAACGATTTGTTTTATAGTGGGTGCTTGAAGCCATATCACCTGCAACTATAGAGCCATGTATCTATAGCCATAATCAGAGATGAGCAAGGGTGAGATAGTGAAAAATGTATAAAATAGTGCATCCCCAAAAAAAAAAAAAAAAAAAACACACAGCTCTGTCAAACTTAATGGTTTTTATTAACAAAAAAATAAAAGTTTGAGTGCACAAGCTGATGCCAAATAGCTATGATAGTTCCGCCTCATACTCCTGTGTATAATAACGCAAAAGTTTAAAAAGGATACATACTAGATGTGCCTTTGTACTTTTTTTTGACATGGAATATGTTTGGATTTTTACTGAAAGTGCAAAATATTATATCTTATTTTATTAGAAAGCAGATTTTACTCTGCCAAGTAGAGCTAGAACTCTCCAAGCAACAAGAGCTTTGCCAATATCAGTCTAAGGTCTCACTCAGCAGTGGGCATGTTAGCAAAGACCTCTGCTTCCACATGGATAACAAGAGCCCTTCTGTAGCACGCTGGCAAAGGATAGGCATTTATGCCCAGACTGTGGCTGCTTAAAAAAAAAAAAAAAAAAAAACCACACAAGTAGGAGAAGACTTTTCTTAGCTTTTGTTCTGATGCAGCTGAAATGCATTTACATTAAAACTAAAGTTAAATTTGGTTTTAATTGAACAAAAATAAATTAGAATTACAGGTACCAGGAGCTGCAACAGATGTCCTAAATGGCACTGGAATTATTCAATATCTGCATCCATTTTACTTGTTTGATGTACTCCTTTGCACATTCATAACGTATACAATTTTTCCTCTACGCTTCAAGGTAAATACCACACATGTTGTCATCTACAACTGTAACAGTTATTGTCAACTACAGCATTAAAAAAAATTAAATACAACCATATGGTTCCAAAACAACGTTAAGTAAAAAACCAATGCTGACCTTTGAGAACTCAACAATGAGCCCATCTCTGTTGGGGTTTCATAAAATGAGAACAAGGATTACCAATTTTTTACATTTTTTTCCCCCCAGTAAGGAGAAACCATGGTTTAAAATAAATGCAAACTTCTACATGCCAAGAACACACAAATTAAAAGCATGATTTGTCAGCACATAATTGGTAAATGCATCCTGCTGCATGTTGGGCTGTAGGAGTCACTGCCAAATCTCTTAAGTCTTTACATAATATTTTGGGCATCACAGCGATTTTTCTTTGTCTTCTCCATGGACATCTGCTTTACATTTGGATAGAGACTGGTACAAAGCTAGTCCAAGTGGAAGGGTCGTTGTAGTAAATGTCCTTGAGATACTACCGATTTCCCCCCTCCTGCGTTTGAGCATTGTGTAGAGGACATCTAGGAGCTGTGACTTGTCACATCCTCTTCATAGCCTTCTGTTTTCATATCATTGAGGCCAAGATCTTCATTCTGATCAAATGATCGTTTATACTTCTCCACTGTCATTTCTGGATCTTGCTCTGGTGCATAGACATTCTGCAAGAGAAGAGGAAAATACCCAATCCACATGGTGAAATATAGTAGCCCCTAGCAGAGCTGACCTTTTGCACATAAGAATCATTTTGCCAGGTCCCTTTCTTAGCATTCCTATAGTGGCCACCAAACTGCAGCTCTCACAGAACAAAACAGGGCTGTTGTCAAATTTGTTTTTTTTTTTTAGACAATAGACTATGCAGCTCAAAGTGGGAACACACTCTGGATATTGCTGGATTAGGGCTAAAGATATTTATTAAAGTTGTCCTTCTTGCAAATTAAAGCAGACCTTAACCAAAAAGGTACAGTTGTCCTTTAAGCTAGTCTTTTGTGGCCATCAGTAGGGTTTCTATTAGAGGTCAACCGATATGGGTTTTTCTCTGACCGATGCCGAGATTTAGCAATCACGGCGGCAGATATATGATGCCGATTTTTTTGGGCCGATATGTTAGGCCACTTCCCCCCCCCCCTTCATCTCATAAAATCTAACAGACACCTTTCCCACTGGGGCGTTTTTCAGGGGCTTTTGGGCTAAAAATAATGCCTGTAAAGTGCCCCTGCAGTCTGTGTGAAAGCCTGAGTGCTTTCACACTGAGATTTGCTGGCAGGATGAAAAAAATAAAAATAAAAGTCCTGCAAGCAGCATCTTTGGAGTGGTGTATACTGCTCCTCCACCACTCCTGCCCATTGATTTGAATGGGCACCACTGCTGAAGCGCATGCAATGCGCTTTGGCAGCGGTGATTCACAGGTGCATTTAACCTCTTCCTTGGCCACTAGCTGGGTTATATGCACCCCACTAGCAGCCGAATAGCACCGCTAAAATGACGGTAAAGCGCCGCTAAAACATTAAACAAAACAAACCTCCAATCAGTTTACTTGTATGTATAATTTATTTTTTTTTCCAAAAAAAAAAAAAAAAATTGCGTTTGAAAGACCTCTGCGCAAATGCCGTGTGACATAAAATATTGCAACAACCGCCATTTTATTCCCCAGGATCTCTGCTAAAAAAAAAATTCTGTATAATTTTTGGGGGTTCTAAGTGATTTTCTGGCAGAAAATACAGGAATTTTACTTGTAAGCAACAAGTGTTAGAAAAGATTTAGTCTTTAAAATGGTTAAACTGAGAACTCTACACACTGAGTTGAGTTCATTCATAAGTGTAAACATTGTATCTCTTTACTCTTTTCTTGGCAGACTGCCCAGAGAGGAGGAAAGTCTTCACTGAAGACTCAGGCAACTTGCATTGACTTCTATTACAGAAGTCATTTGCAAGTCTCGCATCGGCAAATATCGGCCGGCCGATATATCGGTCGACCTCTAGTTTCTATACACGTTTATAAAAAGCATCTAAATAATATATTTTAATTATGGTGTGGGTTTGTTTTTCAGGGGTTGGGCTTGCCCCCTTAGCTCTGCTTAAGGCGGAAGCATACCAAGACATTTTGGACAATTTCAAGCACCAAACTTTGTGGAAATAATGTTTCCACAAAGAGGATGGCCCCTTCCTATTCCAACAGGACTGCACACCAGTGCACAAAGCAGTCCACAAAGACATGCATGAGATTTTAGTTAGAAATCTGCCTTCTACTATAAACTTTCAACAGGCAAAGTGGTGACTGGCTTGGAGCAAGAATGAGAAGGTAAAATCTGAACTTCTTACGTGCACAATTAGGAGGTCATTGATGCAAATCTTAACAAAACAATTGCACAACATAGCCAGGTTTTAGCAACCTGTATGGTTAGGTGACGTAACAGTCTTTCCGTTTGATAGTGTTTGGAAGTTTACCTGAAGGTAGCTGTTTCCAGCTGCATCATCAAGAATTAAATGAACTTTCATCTGGCCTTCTAGGATCTGCAGACAAACACAGACAACTTCAGTTTGAACAAATGACAGCAAGTTATATACACACATTTCTTGCGTCGATACTGAAGGCACTCCGGTACAGTCACATGATCTCCCCAGAGGCTGGCTTCAGTAGAGAGGAGAGCTCACCAACAATGGCTGCAGTGCCTATTCGGTAATGTCACACAGACTACTACAGGGCATCCATTGTTGGATATCCCTGTGTTGGGAGCCATTTATGCAACTGGACTGGACTGGAGTGCCCTTAGAATAAGTACAGACATATTTCCTTTACAGGGTAGTTAGTATAGGGCTTAGAATGAGGGTTGAAGCAGGTTTAAGCTTAGATAGTATTTGACTGGACTACTTCATTTGAAGTGTGGACTCAGAGGGGATTTTTGAGGGAAAAGGGTTTTTGTTCAACCGAACCAGCCAAATGAAATCCATGAGTACCTTATAAAAAGGACTTAAGGTGGAAGCGGAGGTAATGTGTGCGCTGTCACACTAGGTTATGCGCCCGAGACCAACCTCTGAGTTAACAAATTTGAAAACTTTGCACAAAAAAAAAAAAAAAAAAAAAAAAAAAGAAGAAGGGGGGCGGGGGGGTGGCAAAGAACCCCCCCCCCCAAAAAAAAACATTGGCTTACCGAACTCCTAATCCCATCCCAGTGAGCCAATGAGAGACTGGGACCTGATGAAACATGAAGTTGCATCATTGTTGGTTATACAAGTACGTTCCACTGCCAGAAGAGGATGGAATCAGGTCACCACTCAGATAGAAAAAGAAATGGACCCAAATTATATCGCCCCTCAGCAGGAATGTGAGATGTTCGCATCTGAGTGTATGCATCTATACCTGCGACACACACACACACACACACACACACACACACACACACACACACACACACACACACACACACACACACACTTCTATTTCCTGGAAAGGATTGCTTGAATCTCTGGATTTGTTAAAGCTCTGAACCAAAATGCGTTTAAAATGATTCACCCTAAAATGGCACATGGATACTTTACCTTTTCTGGATCTTCATATCTGGAAAGGACCGTATGCGTCCATCTCTACAGACCTTTTTATCTTTTTCGCAAAAAGCACAGCAGGCAATTCCCTACTTCATTTCAGACGCGCCCATCACCCACATTTGATTAATTCCATACCAAAAAGGGTAAATTACTTAGAATTAAAACAGAATTGTAGTGATAACATGGACTTTTTGAAACCAGCTAAAAGCTTGGACATTTTATAGAAAGGCATTATAGTCGAAAATTATGGAGAAGAGCCTTCCCCCTGAGCAGCAGAATATACTCCTTCATGAAATTCAACAACCTGCATACACATTTGAGGCATGTATTGAATACCCACCGGCATCTCCTTAAGAATGATCCAACACTAAATCTATTTATAGACACTGAACCACACATCACATTTGGGTGCAAGCAGATTTATTGGATTTGAGATAAAAGGGTCAGGACCCATGTGGATCACTCCCACAGGGTACCTACAAATGTAGCACATGCAGGTTTTTTCAGTTTGTAAAAAAAAAAAAAAAAAAAAAAAAAAAGAAGAAGTGTAGGTCAGTGGTACCCTTTAACCACTTCCATACATATTCACGGCAGGTTAGCTCACCTGCACGAATCGTCGTATATGTAAGGCAGCTCCTTTAACCACTGGGCACTTAAACACCCTTAATAACCAGACCAAGTTTCAGCTTTTGGTGCTCTCACATTTTGAATGACAATTACTCAGTCATGCAACACTGTACCCTTATGAAATTACTGTCCTTTTTTCACACAAATAGAGCTTTTTAGTGGTATTTAATCACCTCTCGGTTTTTTATGCTCTAAAAGAAAGAAAGACCGAAAATTCTGTAAAAAAAAAAAAAAAATGAATTTTTGTCTGTTATAACATTTAGCAGATTAGTAAGTGGTCTTCATAAATTTTGGCCAAAATGTATACTACTACATATCTTTGGTAAAAATAAGTACAAATTGGTGGATATTATTTGGTCTTTGTGAAAGTTAGAGTCCACAAGCTATGGTGCCAATATCTGAAAATTGATCACACCTGAAGTACTGATGGCCTATTTCAATTCTTGAGACCCTAACATGCCAGAAAAGTACAAATACCCCTTTTTGGAAAGAAGGCATTCCAAGGTATTTAGAAAGATGCATGGTGAGTTTTTTTGAAGTTGTCATTTTTTCCCCACAATTCTTTGCAAAAATCAAGATTTTTTTTTTTTACTCCCCCCCCCCCCCCCCCCACACAAAATTGTCATATTATCAGTTTATTTATTTCTCACACACAGCATATGCATACCACAAATTACACCCCAAAACACATTCTGCTATTACTCCCGAGTACGGCGATATCACATGTGAGATTTTTACACAGCGTGGCCACATACAGAGGCCCAAAATGCAGGGAGCGCCATCAGGCGTTCTGGAGCACCCAGGACAATTCTGACATTTCTCTCCTACATGTAAAAATCATCATTTATTTGCTAGAAAATTACATAGAACCCCAAAACATTATATATATTTTTTAGCAAAGACCCTGGAGAATACAATGGTGGTTGTTGCAAATTTTTATCTCACACAGTATTTGCGCAGTAAATTTTTCGAACACGTTTTTTGGGGGGGAAACAGTTTTGTGCAAAAAAAAAAATAAAAAAAAAAAAACCACAGTAAAGTTAGCCCAATTTTTGCATAAAGTGAAAGATGAAGTTATGCTGAGTAAATAGATATCGAACATGTCACTCTTCAAAATTGAACATGCCCGTGGAATGGCACCAAGCGTCGCTACTTAAAAATCCCCATAGGCGACGATTAAATTTTTTTTTACTGGTTACATGTTTTGAGTTAGAGGAGGTCTAGGGCTAGAATTATTGCTCTCGCTCGTTCTCGCTCGTTATTGCGCTCGTTCGCAGCGATACCTCACGTGTGGTTTGAACACCGTTTTCATATGTGGGCGGGGCTTACGTATGCGTTCGCTTCTGCATGCGAGCACATGGGGACAGGGGCGCTTTTTTTTTGTTCATTTTACTTTATTTTAGTTTGAATTTTTTTTCCCCCAAAAATACATTTTTGATCACTTTTTTTTCCTATTACAAGGAATGTAAACATCCCTTGTAATAGGAATATGGCATGACAGGTCCTCTTTACAGTGAGATCTGGGGGTCAATAAGACCCCGCATCTCACCTCTAGGCTGGGAAGCCTGAAATAAAAAAAATAAAAAAAAAAAAAAATTCTGGCTTTGATCGTATTGGCAAGTTGGTAGAAGCACCGGAGGGCGGGCGGTGGCGTCTATGGCTGGGTATCACCGAGTATGGCAGGGTATGGAGGGGTTAAATTCGGTGAGCAACGATGTGGGCACTGCAGATGCAGCCCACAGCGCTGCCGACACCGATCTTTCCCCTCCGCTATACCGATCGGTACAGAGAGGGGGAGGGAGGAACCGGCGTCATAACATGACGCCGGTTTGTTTACAAGTGATCACTCCGTCATTTGACGGAGCGATCACGTGGTAAACGGCCGCGATGACCCGACGGTCACGGATGCTCTCGTGTGCGCGCGAGAGCAGAATTCTGGGAGGCCGTTAATTAACGGCCTCTCAGAGTTAAACATCCGCCGTGAAGCCGTTAATCGGCTATGGGCGGTTGTTAAGTGGTTAAGAGCCATAGTGGAAAACAAAAAAAGGGATAGAGTTTACCCAATCGTGTACCTGTACATCATTTTGTGCAAGTGGTTGTACCAGGGTGATATTTGTAGCTGCAGGCATCACCCCAGTACCGTTTTTCTTTTTAGAGCCAACAGTTGGCTTTCTTGTACTAACCGATGAAACCCTCCCTCCACCTCTTAAACCCCCCCCCCCCCCCAAACCCCGCTTTGTGTTCGCGTACCATAGTAAAACATATAAGCAAGTCGCGCCAGCAAATGTAAACCCACACGCAAGGTATCGCCGTGATCGTTCGAGAGCAATAATTCTAGCACAAGACCTCCTCTTACTCTAAACAGGTAACTGTTAAATTTTTAACTATCCACTGAAAAAAAAAAAAAAAAAAAAAAAAAAAAAAAAAAGTGTGTGTAATTATATATATATATATATATATATATATATATATATATATATATATATATATATATATATATATATATATATATATATATATATATATATATATATATATATATATATATATACACATATACATACACACACACACACACCCACCCCCGAGGTATCCATCTTTTCAGTGGGCGGTTACATTTATGATAATGGTGGTCTCCACGCCACGAGATAACCGTTAGCAGAAAAACGTCACTTCCGCCCATACATCTTAAAGAGCTATTTTTGTTGTATTTTTCAAACAATTTTTTTTTTTATTGCATTTAAGTCCAATTATGAAATCTGAAGTTTGAACCCAGATCTCATGTTTAAGAGGACCTGTCATGCTTTTTTCTAAACAGTTTTAAAAATCAAATAAGGAGAAAAAAAATAAAAAAATTTAAAAAAGCCCCATCCAAACGAGCTCACGGGCAGAAGCAAACGCATATGTGAGCAGCGCCCACATATGAAAACTGTTCAAACCACACATGTAAGGCATCGCCGCGATTGGTAGAGTGAGGGCAATAATTCTAGCCCTAGACCTGCTCTAACTCAAAACATGCAACCTGTAGAATTTTTTTAAAAGAAACAAAAACTGGCGCTGGAGAAAATGTGATAAAAATCCAAAAGTATGTCTTTGACGCCCTGGAGGAGGGGCAAAACGCGTCAATGTCATTTCCGGCCTGCGGCTTAACCAGAGACGCCATTTCACGCCTCTGGAGCGCGCGCTGTACGAGCAGTGATCGAGGAAGTTTGCTATCTGAAAGTTTGCTCTCATATCCTGCAAGTAGCGCCAAAGTGCAGAATTTCAATTGAGCCTCACAGCACTTCACCATGCAGCTTTCTCTTTTATCAGTGGACCATGAAAATTCTCCTGTGATCCAGTGTGTACCCAACGTCTTTGCCTGGAATTTTTACACACCATCAGTTCATTTGCCTGATTTTGGAGTGGAAAGTTTTTGCTTGTTTGGCGAGTGCGGTCTAAGAAGGGGACACATTGTATGCACTCTATTCACGTTGGACTCATTTTAAATTCAACTATTGTCAGATATCGTGGCCATTGATATGAGTCTATTTATTTTCTCACATTCACATGTTTGGCTATTGACATATAGAATTTTTTTTTAAACGTCACCTATGGAGTTTAAGGGTAAATGTTTGACACCATTCCACGAGCGGGCGCAATTTTGAAGAGTGACATGTTGGGTATAAAAAGTTGGGCCGACTTTACCGTTTCGTTTTTTTTTTTTTTTAAATTGTAAAAATGTAGTAATTGAAGCAATATTTTTGGAAAAAAAAAATAAAGTTGATCGCTGCACAAACAAGATTGCAATGACCGCCATTTTATTCTTTAGGGAGAGCCATCTCTATATATAAAATGTTTAGGGGTTCCAAGTAAATTGCTAGGAAGAAAAATAAATACCCGATCAATTTTCTTGCCAAATGCCTGCAACTTTTCCATCCTAGATGATGTACAGCTGTCTCCGAGGGTGAAAGGGTTCTTGCAAACTACCTGCAGACAAAAAACAAACAAACATTCACAAAAATAATGCAACACTGATTTCACCGATCATAGAGCTAAGTAATGAAGAGTGATAAATTTGTACCAAATCTCGGATGTCTTTCAAGAGTCCCTCCAGAGTTGTGAATTTTCCTCCCAACGCTCCCATTCCTATTTCAAATTCTAGCTCTGGAATACTAATACTGCAGGTTTCGGACTGTTGAGATAAAAAACACAATACATTGTTTTCAAGTGCTTTAATTAAAGATGTTAAAAACATAACTGCAACTACCATTAACCACTTGGTAACTGACGGTAAAAGAAAAATGTTTGACACTTGAACACACCACACAAAATATACTGACGCTGCCCTAGACTCCAACCCCCTAGATCACATCCATACAACCCCCCCCTCCCCCCATACTTCTGTGGGTAATGAGCCGCCAGTGGCCATGCAGCCGGAGGAGCTGCTTGGAGATTTGAAATCTCTTTACGCTCTTTCTGCAGCGCTAAAAGGGACAGATCAGAGCAACGCTCTGTACCAGCACTGACCAATAGGAATGACTCAGAACTGTCCCTGAAGTGCTGCAGAAAGGTGGTTTAAGAGCGGGGACTGCAAATCACTCCAGCTGTGTGGGGGCTGACAGATCATCACTGATGAAGGCAAGTACACCAGGGACCGGGGGTGTTGGAATGGTAAGCATTTCAGTGGTGAAGATACCTTCACCAGATGAGCCCAACCTGCATACATTGTCTTGTGTGAAGGTGCACTGGAAAGGACTTTTGTGATTAATTCGTTCATATAATGGTTTTTAGTGCTGGTTGACTTCTACCCTTTCTTCTGATGAATCACTACAGCTTTGCACCCTGCCCCCTGCTTAAAGTACCTATCAAAATACCAATTATAATTTTGACATACCCAGAAAAGTAGGAGGGAGAGAGGGGAAGAGGGAGGCCCACACATTTAGCATTACGTTCAAAAGTTTTGTAAAGCACACTTAGGGCCGGGTCACACATGTCCTCGCATGAATTGCACAGGAACATGGGCTAAAATGTCACTACACCAAAAAGAAGTGCATGCGCTATTCAGATCACATGGTACAAAAGTGCCATACGATCTGATGCGGGCAGATGCACTGCGTTTGCAACTTGCATTTGATATGTTCACTTTATCGACACTCGCTGCCATTGCAAATGGAATGAGTTTTGCATGCCGTCTGAATTGCAAAGAAATGCAGTGTGGTATGGTGTGAAGCGGCCCTTAGGCTCCTTTACCAATATGATCATACATACCTTTAAGACATCCCTGGTAAGGTCAGATGGATCAGTGATATGAAGTGTAATTTTTGTGCCAAGAGATTCAATTGCACCTCCTGATTTTACCTGAAACAAAAAAGCATCAAAATCATTTACTAAAGCCTTCTTGAATTATTTGTCATGTTTTCACTGGTGTGGCACTTTAACCCCTTGTTTCTAGAGAAGTATTTGCACACATTAAAAGTAATTGTAATCCTAAGGCCTAATTTAATCCCCCAAAAAGCATAGCAGAGAACATGCAGAATAAAATGGTGGCACGTTCAATTTTTATTTTTTTTTTTGTTTTTTGTGTCTTAATATTAGTGCAACAGTTTATTAAGCTCAAATATTCAGTAAAAGATCCAAATAAATTTCATTGTAAACAAAACATATTACTCATTTTCATTTTATTTTTTTCATGTGAAGGAACTTTGCCATCACACCATGTGCAACAGCATTTTTATTGTGACAGCTTCTACTGAAGCCAAAAGTCAGAGTGCAGAGTGTGGGAAACCGTATGGATCGGGGGGTCAGGAGAGAGAGTACCTGTAAACAATGGTCCCTCTCCCCCACTGCTGCCAACATTACATATTTCAGTGGCAAAAAAAAAAAAAAAAAAAAAAAAAAGAGGGGGGGGGGGGGGGGGGTTCCACCTTTCAACCTTTTGCAAATTAACAAAAGCTATGCAACAGTAAGTTACAGAACAAAGTTAAAATTTAAAAGCTTACCTCATTCGTTCGATGGCCACAAGCATCACAGTTGTGGCCATGATAATAACTTCCTTGAAATGAGGAATTTCTAGCATTCTGTCAAGGAATTTAAAAATTGGATATACACAATGCCATCTTTTCCTTTTCCATCACAAAACATTTTAAGTGAAATGCAACCCCGCCCCCATTGCATTACTACTAGCTAGCTTATGTGCAAAAACTAGACACAAATTAGCAGTAGCTGCCCGCAGCCCACAATGAGGCTTACAAGTTAAAAACTCAATATTTATTGCTGGAAAATTTCTCAGAATCCTCACAAATATACATACAAGACCCGGGGGGCGGCGGTTAAAGTAAACCCAATTTTTTTGTATAATGTGAAAGATAAAAGTTACGCTGTGAGAATCCTGATCTTTATTCTAATGCCGCATACACAAGACCGGACTTCCCGGCAGCCTAGGTTCGATGGAATCAGTCTGGACAATCCGATCGTGTGTGGGCTAAACTGATAGTTTTTAGTTTTAAAAATCAGACGGACCTAGAAATAGAACGTTTCAAATCTGTCCGGACTCAATTCCTATTGCGAAAAATCAGTCTGTATGCTGGTCCGACGGACCAAAAAAAAAAATATATATGACGCAAGGGAAGCTATCGGCTACTGGCTATTGAACTTCTTTTAGTCTCGTCTTACGTTATGTTCAAACTAAATGGACTTAGTCTGTTCGTGTGTCGCCAAGTCCATTCGTTAAGTCTGTCGGAAGTCCGTCGGGAAGACCGGTGGACCTAGTCTGCCGGAAAGTCCGGTCATGTGTATGCGGCATAAGTTAAAAAATCATGCAGCTCTGTCTAGGCAACCTGAAGCACAGATCAAATAATTAGTCTTTTAAACCATTTCAGCCCTGGAAGATTTTAACCTGTTCACGACCAGGCCATTTTTGCAATACGGCACTGCGTTGCTTTGACAAGTGCATGGTCATGCGACGTACCTAAAGTGTGGCCTCTCCCCCCCCCCCCAGAGCTTTCTTTTGGCGATATTTAATTACCTCTGCAGTTTTAATTTTTTGCGCCATCAACAAACACCCAAAAACAAAATAGACACCCCAATAAGTGTATATTGATTGGTTTGCGCAAAAGTTACCGTGTCTACAAACTGTGGGATATTTAGATGACATTTTAATTTTTTACTAGTAATGGCAGCGATCAGCAATTTAGTGGGACTGCAACATTGTGGCGGACAAATCGGACACCAAGTAAAACTGGTCCACACACACAGAACTATAAAACACCAAACGGATCAGTAAATATATGATGAACTGGTGAAAACTTTGGGTGGGCTCTTGCAGCAAGGTCAGAGCATGGAAGAGAGAACCCCCCCCCCCCTTTTTGCAGGAATATGCATTGCTTCAAAAGGATACGCACTAACTTCATGTTGGTGGCTGCAGGAGCATTACATTCTGGGCAATTGGTTTGGAACTGAAGCACCTGTAAAAGCAAGATATCTGTAACATCTGGTGTTATTATAGTCAGTCTATAATGGAGAAAGGAACCACAACATTCAAGTACAATGAAAGAAATTAAATACTATTTTTTGATAAAAATTAAATACTGAAGGCTTAAAACCCTCCTTTTATTCACCCAAACCCCTTCTCTCCACAAGTGTTAAATATGAACATATTTTGTAATATGCCTTTGTTTAGTCCCTGTATGTAAAAATTCAAGATCATGCACCCCCTGCTGGTACGGCACAGAGGGAGCCCATACGTCAACTAGGAGGCAAAGTGGGAGGACTGGAGCCTCAAGAAGAAGGTAAAGGAACTAAATGTCTCCAGAACAGCCCTGAGAGATCACAGCTCCCCACACAGGTCTTCTTGGCTGGCCAGAGGAAACAAAAACTGAAGAGGAGTGGGTGGAGGCCTCCTTTTAAAGACTTTGAGGCGCTTCCTGTCCTCTGGAAGGAGCCATGATCTCAGGTGCTGTCCCGAGGGAGGGGGGGGGGGGGGGGGGACGACAAAAAAAACACCCCACACCATCAATGAGCAGCGCCGCTGGACCGCCAGCGGTTTTAACCCTTTCGGCCCAACGCCTCAGTGTGAAAGCACTTATACCTGCCTACATCTTCCTAAAGCAATCTGTATAAGAACCTAGGAAGAGGTTTAAACCTATATCACTTGTATTAGAGATGTTAACAGAATGAGCAACAGTGCGCACATGCTAGCATTAGAAGCATTTACTATTCATCATAGAATTTACCAACATGTTTAAAACCAACCAATAAAAAAAAAAAAAAAAAAAAAAAAAAAAAAAGAGAAGAGTATTCCCTTTTCCAAACTACGATCCAGTCCTGATAAAGGCATTGTAATACATCTGTCTGGTATGCGATTGCCTATTCACATATTTAAGTTTTGAAATCAAGACTTTTGTTTTTTAAAATGGTGTTTGCAAACCCACAATGTGTTGACACACGTTAGCCATTTCTGGAGAAATACATGCAGTGTTGGACCCAATAAAAAAAATAAAAAATAAAAAGCTGTGAATTCATCCCACAATACATCTGTACTGCAGAATCACTACGACTACATACTTTGCCTACAACGAGATACAACTGGAGGCATTCTGAATTTTCATAGAAGAGACAGTGCTTTCATTGTCATGCTCAAAGTTACATTTTGTTCTAAAAATCTGGGGGGGGGGAGAATAGCTTTAGGAATGGAAACCAGTCCTTTGCGCACCTTGTTCTACATTCATGGACCCCTACTAAATGTGCATCCCAAGCCCCTTCCACTGTTCTTCACAAGAAGCCAAAGTTTCCAATGTGCGTTTAGCAGTAATCAATGGGAATCTGTTCTGCCAGATCTAACCTATCCCAAACTGTACACTACCTTACCTCATTACGGAGGTCTTCAGCATCATCTTCACTTTTCTCTTCAGTCTGCAGGTCAATTGTGCTCTGAAAAAAAATAAAATAAAAAAAAAATAAAACACACACACTTGTAAATTTTCTATTAAAAAGATGTGTAGAGAATAAAAACGAATCTCCTGAAAATAGCAGGCGTCTGGCTGACTTTGTCAGGGACCCAGAACAAATGTGCATCAAATACAGTCAGTCAATACGTCCAAGTCGCATACTTGTTCTGGGTCAGTGACTTAACATATTAGGCCTCTTGCACACTGCAGCTTGAAAAAGTCCAGTACAGTTTTATTTTTTTAATGAATACAGTCCATTCACTGTAATGTGCCTATGCACACAAGTGTGTAAAGAAGCGCCATGCATTAGATAAAAATGTTCTACTTACCTCTATGCACAGGAAGGTCACTTAACTCTGTCAGTTCCCAGCCAGCACTGTGCGCTCTGTCCTCCCCTGGGTGCCTCGGAGGCATTCATGCATGCTCTAAAGCCAGGCTGTGTGCATCCATAGGCTCCCACAGCAACAGTGAGGCCCATCCCTGCTCTCTCCTCATAGGAGCCTGACTGACTGCAGAAGCCTATGGGTCCCACTACCCTCCATGTGAGACCAGGAAGTGAAGAGAACGGTACTGCAACCGAAACAGGGCTGGAGCAGTGACAAGATCCAGGTAATTGTGTAGGGATGGGGGGTGGGCAAGACAGGTAGTGGGGCATCTTTTACCTCTGACTCAGAGCTCAATAATTTATAAAAAAACAAAAAAAAAAACAAACACACACACACACACCTCCAGCGTACCCTAGCATCCAACTATGCTGTTTTATAAGAATGTGTTCAGAAATGTTTGTCCAGGTACACTTTACATAGCTTAGTATCGATTAACTCACCTCGATGCCTAGTAAGGAGTCCTGTTCTTTGCTTCTCCTGTAATGTGTTATTGTGAGGTCCTCATCTTTGTGAGGAGCAAAAGGATTCTCATAAAACTGTTCCCAGAGGGGTCATCTAGAATCTAAGAAACAAATAATTGTATGTATCAAATTTTGTAAAGGCATTATAAATCATCCAGCCTGCATAAAATGTGTATTGATCATATACATTTCAAGGTGTCGTTTATAGCCCTGTATGCAGTCTATAGTAGAATTAAACCTCGTAAACACAATCTGATTGTTGGCCAACAGAGCGTCAGACTTCCCCCCCCCAAAGGGCGTGCCAGGAACTTGTCTTGCATACTAATGGCACACAATTGTCAGCAAACACGAACGTAGCGACATACTACATGGAATTTCAGCTCGAGCCCCACCCTTTGGGCACGTTCTGCTAAAGGTCGTGTTTAGTAAGCATTGATTTCAAGCATGCGTGTTTGTACTTTTGACTTGTGTAAACACGATACAAAAATTTGACAGACTGTTGTCCGCCAAAAATTTACTAGCCTGCCATCCAACATCTGTTTGCCAACAATTGTCTGATGGAGCGTACGAACAGTCAGGTTTTAGGCAGACAGTCTGTCACACAATTCCTTGCCAAAAATCAGATTGTGTGTACAAGGATTAAGTCTTTACATACTGTCAGCAGTTTGTATTCAAATATGAGGCGAGGCACAGCACAAGTTAATGTCATGAACTGTCTGTAGTGCGAGGACATGTCTACCAAGTATTCAACAACCCCTGGATCTTAGTCTAGTGCTGTGCAGGTGAGAACTACACAGTAAATTATGACCAGGGCTGCCATCAGAAATTTTAGACATTAGGTCAGACAATTTTCTGATCGACTTGGGTGCAACCAGCATGTTGGCTTTTTAGCATGAGCTTGCCAGCAGCTAAAGACGCAGGGATGGCTCCTTGTAACCCCCCCCCCCCCCCCGCGAACAATAGCGCCGCAAGAGGGAGAGATCAACACAGCACGCACCCCCCCCCCCCCCCCAAAATCAACACGATCTGTGCAATGTTGCTTTCATCCAACACAATCTATGGCTTGCTTTAGCCAAGTTCTCTATGAATTATATAGCTCCCCCCCCCCCCCCCCCAAATAGAACAGGAATTACTTTGTTTACATTTTGAGCAATCCTAGATTTGTCTACTCACAAATGTGAAGGGTGTTTCCCCAGCCTTTAGACTTTCAAGTTTTGCAATGAACTCCTCGATCTTGTTTGCGATGTCGGCATTTTCAGCCTATGGTGTAACAGAAGAGATATTACCCAGATGCATGTTGCTTATGTACTGATAAGGACAGACTGCTTGACTGAAGGGGAACACAAAATAAGGTTAGAACAAGACATTTAGTCTATAAATTAGACAAGATTTGTTACAGGTGGGATCACCCATTAACCTTGGGATACAGATCCAAAGCTTACGTCAGCACTGCTATAGCAGAGTAGAATGCCCAATCCCAAAAGGGTGCATCAAAAAAAAAATAAATAAATAAATAAAAAACACAACACACACCACAACCTTAACAGATAAGTATTTGTATGCTTAACTTTCTACAGTCACTGTCCAGCACAATGCTTACTTGCTTTAGTGTTCCCGTTTCTAATAAACCATAAGCACCAGCATAAAGCAAGGTACAAGGAGTCTCTAGGCAGACTTGTTATTTCCGAGAAGCCATGTCCATACACATCAAAATAAGTTAGCAAGTCTATCTTAAAATTTTCCCTAAACGTCTTTCAGGACAGCACCCGAGGATAATCAAGACTTACCAACTAGGGAGGGACAACAGCCTGCAGGACCTTTCTGCCAAATTCCTGATCACCGGCTGACAAAATCCAGTGTAATGACGAACAAACATTAGGTAACTTGACCACGTAAGCTCCTTATAAATTTGATCTGAGGGTGGCACCAGCTTTTTCTGCCCATGCAGTGGCCAGAGCTCCTGTAGAGTGTGCTTGTATTCCCGACAGGAGAGACAAACCCCATCTGGGAATAAGCTTCCGAAAGAGCCGATTTTAGCCATCTAGCAATTGACCCCTTTGATGGCAGAAAAAAGTAAATAATTGGAAGGCGTTTGAAGACTTAAAGTCCCTCGTTACTTCCAAGTAATGTAATAAAATTCTTCTTACATCCAAGTACAAAAAAAAAAAATATAAAAAAAAAAAAAAAACACCCCACACTCTTACTGATAGAGCGGGTAGTTCACGGAATCTTAGGAAGGAGGAAAAAGAAAAGAGGAAAGAAGACCCCGTTTTACAGAATCTATTTGATAACCTGGAATCTGAACTTTGAGCTGGACTGAAATTTTCGAAGGTTCACAATCCAGTCCAAGGCTTCCAAATGACTGAGCCTTGGCCAGGTCCATCTGCAGTTTCTCTAGAAATAGTAAAGAGGTCGTTGTCCAGATAAGGCAATCCAGCCTCTGCGGACAGCACCTCAGGGACCCCAACTCCCACTAGGTGCTCCCTTGTGGGGGGGGGGGGGGGGACCACAAGCATCCTTTTAAAAAATTGAGTGGCTTTTCCTAGTGGGTGGAGCCACTCAGTTGCTGTCCTGAGACTTTTAGGGGGAAAAAATAAATAAATAAATATTGTCCTGTAAAAGGGGGTAAAATCTTTGAGGTCAAGTGGTTAAACTGCTGGTGTGACCCATCATTTGGATGTGGCAGAATGGTGGTTTTATTTCAGGGCACCTTATTCGCAAGCATGGTCAGAAATATCAGACTTACCCTGCGGTGAGGCTGCTCCTGCTGTAAACCTGCAATAGTTCTTTCCAAGAGTCCTTCAATTGTTGTAAGAGCTAACAAGAAGAAGAAAATAAAAAAAGGTATACAACTTAAATTAAATTAAAGTGGTTGCAATGTTAAATAACTATTACTGCCAGCCCCTCTGTTCTACTAAGCAAGCCTACACTGTGTACATTTTTTTTTTCCCCAAAATTGTCCCTGTAAATTTTATTTAAGATAGTTTCTGGCCAGTCACATAACCTCTGGCTGCTCTAAGGGCTACAGCAGGAGCCAAGATCAGAGGTCAGCCAGTAGGTCATGTTGGGGAGGCTCAAGGGGTATAAATAATTCTTTCAGAATAAGGGATCCAGCAGGCTTTATACAGCATATAAAAATCAGGAATTTTAACCGTGCTCACAATTGCAAAAATTCTTAATAAAAATGTCTAAAACCTATAACAAAATAATATGTATACACCATAACTAGTCAGATTATAGTGCCAAAAATCCAAAGAAGTGAATGATAGAATTATAGAGGGTAGAAAAGTAGTGGTGCGCAGTACTGTGGTGAAGAGTCTGGTCAGAACAGGTTAATAGATTCAATAGGTGCTCAAATGATTAGGTGATAAATATACTGTCGTCCAAACTAAAAGGTAATGTATAAACCGTAAAAAACAATATATGCGTTTAGAGAATAGTGAGGGGCCCTCACTGCTATACCGTAGTAATATTTTGAGTAATGATCAAGTGGATATAGGAAAATACTAATAATTAAAGCTGGTGATTCCCAGCGTGGGGGGGGGGGGGGGGGTACCTCGGCGGTTTTATGTAAGGGGTTAAACAGATGAGGAGGAAGGGAGCCCCATAGTGTAGTAATTTTTAACAGTGTTGAAGTTTATTCATAAAAACAAATTTAGTACTCACAAACAGTATTTTTGTATGAGGTATAAACGAGCCTTGAGCTCGATTGCGTCACTTCCGGTAGCGTCCCGACGCGTGTTCGTCACGTGACTTCATCAGGGGAGATCCCCTGATGAAGTCATGTGACCGTGACGAACACGCGTCGGGACGCTACCGGAAGTGACGCAATCGAGCTGGAGGCTCGTTTATACCTCATACAAAAATACTGTTTGTGAGTACTAAATTTGTTTATGAATAAACTTCAACACTGTTAAAAATTACTACACTATGGGGCTCCCTTCCTCCTCATCTGTTTAACCCCTTACATAAAACCGCCGAGGTACCCCCCCCCCCCCCCCCCCCCACACTGGGAATCACCAGCTTTAATTATTAGTATTTTCCTATATCCACTTGATCATTACTCAAAATATTACTACGGTATAGCAGTGAGGGCCCCTCACTATTCTCTAAAAACATATATTGTTTTTTACGGTTTATACATTACCTTTTAGTTTGGACGACAGTATATTTATCACCTAATCATTTGAGCACCTATTGAATCTATTAACCTGTTTTGACCAGACTCTTCACCACAGTACTGCGCACCACTACTTTTCTACCCTCTGTTTTCTTTAATTGGGGTTCTAGTACCCCATCCCAGTGTGTGCAGCGGTACAACAATTAGACTCCTTTCTGATTAGGCGCAGGAATAATTCCTTTTACACTTAGCTTGATAGAATTATACTCTATAACTTTAAACTCATACAATAATGAAGTGTACAAAAAAAAAAAAAAAAATAGATCTCTCTCTCGATATATAAGCAACAGTTCCTCATAAAGATGTGATCATGAGCATACAGTAATAGAGTGCACAGAATATACAGCACCCACACCCCACACCCCCCCCCCCCCCCCCCGATGCCTGGCATGAGCACCAGGATTAAGCGGGGTGCACCCCCCCCTCTCCCCAATGTGTGGGAGGTGCAAGCATGGGGGAGAAGTGAGCAGACGGCCCTCACAGTTATAATATTCAGTTGCAAGCAGCAATTCTATTAAGCGGACACAGTCCAAGCCCCTCTTCTGGGTTGTTTCCCCATTTTTTTGTGTATTTAATGATGTACACAAACCTTAAGCGGGTATAGGTTGTTTTTAACTGTACATGAATACACACACTGGCCAGGACAGAGCTGCAAGACACAGCGCCAGGGGAGGACCCAGATTGGCCGCAGAGCGCCCAAATCACACTGCCCCGGTGGGAACACTGGGAGAAGTGGATGGCCCCCCTCGGAGCCAGATCTGCACAAGAGAGGAGCTGGCGGGCGGCTGAATCACAACCCCCCCCACAGTTGCACTGTGCCATGTAAGAAGTCATATGAAGCAGCAAACAGAGGCTGGGTCCAGCTCACCAGCATGGCTCATGGTGTGGTGGGTAACTTGGATAAGGAAAAATGTCAGAGTAGTGGAGCGTAAAGTCAGGACACCTCAACTGTCAAACTTTGCCAGTCACCATGGCAACCAGGATTTAGCAGGTTCTGGTAAGACACAAAGGATAAAACTTTAGGATGACATAACATTGAAGTGGTCTGCTTCCCAATGCATAAGTGTTCTAGGTCAGTGACAAAAAAAAAAAAAAAAAAAAAGGAAGCCAGAGGAGCAGCATGACTGCCAGGGAAGAGGCAGTAGATGTTAGCAAAGGTAGCACACAGAATTCTGTCTGCAAAGCAGTCAGTCATTGCACAGCAACATCTATAAATTGGTGGACAAAGCACCAAAGGCTCTCCATTTTCATAAATGTTGCTAGGAGGAATCAGAGGGCCTTGCTCATTAGAGCTAGCAATCAAGTAGCGATAAAAAAAAAAAAAAAAAAAAAAAAAAAAATCTGATGGAGAAAATAAAGTACAGTTGTAAGACAGGGGCAGAATAAGCTTCTCTGAAAAGGAGTTTTTTCAGGGGATTGTCTAAAAGCAAACAGTAGGGGATAAATATTGGGACAGATTGGAGGTAGGGAGTTTGTAGGATGGGAGAAGCTTGGGAAAAGTCCTGGAGCTGAGCACGGGAGGAGCAGACGAGGGAGCTAGAGAGCAGGAGGTCGGCATTTTGAGGCTAGGTTAGTGATGTAGCAGAGTTGTGGACGACTTGGTAAGTTGTTAGCATTTTAAAATTTAAATTTGTTGGGTGATTAAAAGCCAGTGGAGGGATTGAGAGGAGTAGCAGACACTCAACGTTTGGTAAAGTGGATGAGCATGGTAGAAGCATTCACGATGGACTGAAAAGGGGGGGGGGGGGGGGGTTGGTTATTTCATAAGGAGGGAGTTGCAGTAATCAAGACAAGAGATGACCAGGGAGTGAACTAGGAGCTTTGTGGTGTCATTTGTTATGAAGGGGTGTATTTTGGAGATGTTGGAGGTTGAGGCAGCGAGATTTGGACAGTGATTGGATGTGGGTCCGAAAGGATAGTTCGATAGTTCAGAGTCCAGGATAAGTACAAACAAGAGCTGCTAGGAAGACAATTTATGGATGTCACAATATTCAACCCAATACCAGAAACAAAAATTTACAAGCAGACAATATAAATACCTCCTTTCTGAGTGCAAGCTGGAATTTCAAAATCAATCTCAGGGATACGAGTTGTTGCATAATCTGTTTTTACCACCTCACGGTTGACATCCTGTCCAGATGGGGAAAAAATAAAAATAAAATAAGGAGTCAGGCACGCAAGAGTCACATTGAACAAAAAATATACAGAGACACACACATTGATCTTTTAGGTCTGCGAAAGCTCTGATTTAGGACTCATCTACACACTGTGCATTTATACTAGTCAAACATAACATGATGGTAGTCAAGTTGGAGGAGAAAAAAAAAACAAAAAAAATAAAAAAATAAAACACACCTGTGATGAAAGCAGTTTTTCTGGAAAGAGGCCAATCACCATACTCTTCTTGTAAAATGAAGATGTGCTGGAAAGAACTTAAGATATTTGGGTGGCTACCAGGACCCAAAAACAGCAACTGAAGGGAAGAGGATTATGGTAGCAGTAACTCAATTACCGTATATACTCGAGTATAAGCCGAGATTTTCAGCCTCTTTTTTGAGGCTGAAAGTGCCCCCCTCGGCTTATACTCGAGTCACCGCTGTCTGCCCGCTCGATCAGCGTGTCGAGCAGACAGACAGCGGCCATTCTATTCAAAAGCCGCGCCTCCGGCTCCGCCTTCGCCTGTGATAGGCGGAACACTGAATTTCCCAGCAGCCTGTGTTCCGCCTATCACGGACATCGTATCATCCTCGTACTACGGACGAGGATGATACGACGTCTGTGATAGGCGGAACACAGGCTGCTGGGAAATTCAGTGTTCCGCCTATCACAGGCGAAGGCGGCGGCGCAGCTTTTGAACTTTACAATGGCCGCCGACGAAGAGGGCACGGGACGGAGGCAAGGGAAGGCACGGCACGGGACGGCGGCGGCAAGGCAAGGCAAGGCACGACACGGGACGGATGCAAGGAGGCAAGTCACGGCACGGGACGGAGGCAAGGAGGCAAGTCACGGCACGGGACGGAGGCAAGGAGGCAAGGCACGGGACGGAGGCTCGGGACAAAGGTAGGCTGGACACACACACACACACACGGATGGAGACACACACAGGGATGGATGGATGGATGGAGACACACACACACACAGGGATGGATGGACGGATGGATGGAGACACACACACACACAGGGATGGATGGATGGATGGAGACACACACACACAGGGATGGATGGATGGATGGACACACACACAGGGATGGATGGATGGATGGACACACACACACACACAGGGATGGATGGACGGACACACAGGGATGGACGGACACACAGGGATGGACGGACACACAGGGATGGACGGACACACACACAGGGATGGACAGGCATGTCTCACCCTCGGCTTATACACGAGTCAATAAGTTTGCCAGTTTTTTTGGGGGTAAATTGGGGGCCTCGGCTTATATTCGGGTCGGCCTATACTCGAGTATATACGGTATTAGTCCGCACCACATCCACCAGGAAGCCCACTGTGTGCGACAGTCCTGGACCCTGCAACTCTGCCTGGGAGGACTTGTCCATAGTGGATTCCCGATTCTGATTCTCAGCAGCTTCCCCTTCTTCATCCTGAGGCATATCCTATATTTCCTCAAAGGGGGGGGGGAGGAGGAGAGTGCCCACATTTGCGTTCAAAGTCAGCAAGACCCCTGAAAGTTGATCACACAGCCCAGATATGGCTGCAGAAAAGACCTCCCTTAAAAAATAAAAGCTCCAAATGTACTGTTCTTGGGACCCAATGAATATGGTGCTTGCATCCTCTTCCACTGATATCCTAAGGAATGTATGTATGTATGTATGTATGTATGTATGTATGTATGTATGTATGTATGTATGTATGTATGTATGTATGTATGTATGTATGTATGTATGTATGTATGTATGTATGTATGTATGCATGCATGCATGCATGTTATAGGAGTGTGTCTATGGGAATGTTTGACCACTCTACCAGAAGCAAATTTGTGAGAGTCAGACACTGATATTGGACATGAGGGCCTGGCTTGCGCTCTTGGCTCCGATTCATCCCAAAGGTTTTATCGTGTTTTGGTTAGTACTCTGGACAGGCCAGTTAACTTTCTCCACCCCAAAACATACTCCGTGTCTTTATGGACCTTGCTTTATGCATTGGTTCGCAGTCATGTAGGAACAGGAAGGGGGCTATCTCCAAACTGTTCCCACAAAGTTGGGAGCATGAAGTTGTCCAAAATGTCTTGGTATGTTGACACCTTAAGTGTTCCCTTCACTGAAACTAAGGGACCAAGCCCAACCCCTGAAAAACAACCCCACACCATAATCTCCCCTCCAAATGATTTGGACCAGTGCACAAAGCAAGGTCCATAAAGACATGGATGAGCAAGTTTGGGGTGGAGGAACTTGACTGGCCTGCACAGAGTCCTGACCTTAACCCGATAGAACACCTTTGGGATGAATTAGTGTGATGACTGCAAGCCAAGTCTTATCGCCCACATCAGTGCCTGACCTCACAAATGCTCTTCTGGAAGAATGGTTAAACATTCCCATAGACACTCTTAAACCTTGTGGACAGCCTTCCCAGAAGAGTTGAAACTGTTATAGCTGCAAAGGGTGGGCAAACTTAATATTGAACCCTACGGACTAAGACAGATGCCATTAAAAAAAGGTCACGCATGTGTAAAAGCAGGTTTCCCAATACTTTTAGTAATATCGTGTCTGGATATATAATGTGCACAACACACACACCGCTTTCTGCAAAATTGGGTTATGACCATAATCAAATATGTACATCAAGTGTTAGGTCATGTTCAATAAAAAAGAGGATATTTCAGGCTTTATAGTTAAAGAAAGTCTTTCTTTAGGACCAGGATCACGTTTCCTCTAGGCAGCATACACATCCTTACCGTTCTGTTTCCAACATTGAGTGAATATCGAACACCTTGTTCCTGGATCCGCCCAGCAGACTGGATCTCTGTGTTGGTCCAACTACACGAGTCACACGTGAATGAGCTGACAATGATCTCTTTGAAGAAGGGAACTCGGGTGAAGAGAAGTCTTGTCACTCCCTGCATGGGATGCACACAATCATTTTACAATTCAATAGGAATTGTTCAGGGACTTCACATAAATATGGGCACCAACATTATAATTACATTGTAAAGAAACTCAACTATGACAAAACTATGTTAGCTGCCTATTAGAGCTGCACAATTAAGCGTGGGAAAAAAAAAAAAAAAACCCACAGCCTCCTCAAACACTTATTCCATTACAGTAAATTAACTAATCTTAACGCCCCGCAACAGCCTGCTAGAGCATTTGGGGTGTTACCATATACTTGAAAGGCTTCAAATATGGAACTTCCACTTTAAGTACCTGTGACCCCCCTGACGTGCCATTTTGGGGGGGGGGCATGGGTACCTAGTTATACGTACCCAGCTCCCACTTCCTCTCCTGGCGCCAAGCAGAAGTTCACCTCCTCACCCCCCAAATTTGCAACACGCAGCCCAGCTCTCGCAATGTGATCCTGTCTGTAAAGCCACAGAGGGGCACCCACACTTGCAATGCCAGTGCCACAGGGGTAGAGGTGTGAGGCTTCGGGTAGCCACATTGCTGGACCATGGGACAGGTGAGTGTTTATTAAAAGTCAGCGGCTATACTTTTTGTAGCTGCTGACTTTAAAATGGGTGGAACTCCGCTTTAATGCCAGTGTGAACACAGACACTTGTCGCTTACAAGTTAAAAATCTGTATTTTCTGCTAGAAGTCTGGGGACTGCGCTGTCTCTAACCACTTCAATACTAAGCACGTTCACGCTTTAAAATGACAATTGTGCAGTCATGCAACACTGTACTGTTGAGAAGTATTGGTATCTGCTTGCCAGACCTATATACCCCCAAAAAGGTATGTCTAACGTGCCTTGGGTAAAGCACAGCCACTTAATTATACAACCAACTACTCCGCTTCCATCGTGATGCAGAAAGTGAACAGTAATAGCTAGGCATATTAGTAACAACCTCTGAGTTTTCCATTCAGACTCCATGAGGCTAGTAAGAGCATTATTTTAACTTTGGTCAGAGATATAAACATGTGTATCTATAGAGGCCCCTTTATCTGTATAGCAGTGGTTCTCAGGACCCACGAACAGGCCAGATTTTAAGTATTACTTTGGGGAGATCAAATCTGAAGATGTCTGAGACGCAACACATCAGTAAGGACTCCATGCCGCCATAATTTTACTTAAAGAGGGATTCCACCAAAAAAATTATATATATATATATATATATATATATATATATATATATATATATATATATATATATATATATATATATATATATATATATATATATATATATATATATATATATATATATAGCCAGCAGCTATAAATACTACAGCTGCTGACTTAATAAATGGACACTCACCTGTCCCGGGTTCCAGCGATGCCGGCAACCGAGGCCGATCGATCGCTTGGCTGCTGCCGTCACCATTCTAGGTGAGGGAATCAGGAAGTGAAGCGAATCGGCTTCAGTTCCCTACTGCGTATGCGCGAATCGCGCAGCGCAATAGGAATTGTCCGCGCTGTCACTGGGACCCGTGTGTGTCCCAGCAGACAGCGCGGCAGGACAGGAAGTGACAGACTCCCACGGGAGTCTATGCCCGGAAGTGGGTGTAAATACCTGTCTTTGACAGGTATCTCCACCCCCCTGTAAGGTGCCAATTGTGACACCGGAGGGGGGGGGGGAGGGTTCCGATCAGCAGAAGTTCCACTTTAGGGTGGAACCCCGCTTTAAAGCGCTCAAACTGCCTTCTAAAATGTAAGTGTTATACCTTCATTAAATTTTGTTTACTCTTACAGAATCACGCTATGTGGCCTTCTTTTATTCTCCCGTTACTGAATATCCACACCACATTGATGAGAATCTGAGACAGTCTTGTATGAAATCACCCTCTTATGGAGACAGATTCCAGGAATATCTAGTCAGAGGATCCCCCAAGTCTTCACCCAGTTTGTAAACACAAGTTTGACTCCTGGAACGTATGTTCTCGCATTCAAACCATCATTTTCATCAGTGGTGGTTTGCTGCACTATTAATATCAGTTTAAGTTCACCATTTGGATATCGGCATGACTTTTGAATTGCTACGGTTTTTACAACTTCTTTTGTGTTGACACATAGCGGACTTCATTATTTCTTGTATAGACCCTTTGAAATATTTATAGGTCCTGTCTTTCACCCACAAATGTATGGATTTTAGGGATGCACCGAAATTTCGGCCGCCGAAACATATCGGCCGAAAATGCCCTTTTCGGCAATTTGCCGAAAGAGAAAAACGGCCGATAATGGAGCCGAAAATGGGGGCCAGGGTAGGCCAGGGTAGGGGGCGGGGCTCCGCCCCCCGCCCCTGGTGTGCCCATCATGAAAAGCTATATCTATATAGTGCGGGAGAGCCGTCTCCGCCGCCTGTTTGATCACAGCGCGGGAACATCACAGCTTTCAGTTCAATAGCTGTGTGTTCCCGGCCGTGCGCCATCACGTACAGCCCCTCCCCCTTGTCAGGGCACTTTGATAGACAGATCACCCGTAGGATTGGACGGATGATCTGTCTATCAAAGTGCCCTGACAAGGGGGAGGGGCTTACGTGACGGCGCGCGGCCGGGAACACACAGCTATTGAACTGAAAGCTGTGATGTTCCCCTGCTGTGATCAAACAGGCGACAGAGGCGACTCTCCTCCTCTTCTCTTCACAGGTTAGCTGCTATGTGAGGGGGACAACCTGGCTGGCTGCATTGCATCATGTGTCATGTATCATGTGTGCAATTTCTCCTGTACCACGTCCCCAGTCTCTGACCATCTCCTGTACCACGTCCCCAGTCTCTGACCATCTCCTGTACCACGTCCCCAGTCTCTGACCATCTCCTGTACCACGTCCCCAGTCTGACCATCTCCTGTACCACGTCCCCAGTCTCTGACCATCTCCTGTACCACGTCCCCAGTCTCTGACCATCTCCTGTACCACGTCCCCAGTCTCTGACCATCTCCTGTACCACGTCCCCAGTCTCTGACCATCTCCTGTATAAAAATATTTTTTAAAAACAGGTCATTTTCGGTATCGGTGCTGTTTCGGTTTCGGCCTAGTGTATTTTTCATTTTCGGTATCGGTTTCGGCACCAAAAAACCCATTCGGTGCATCCCTAATGGATTTGATACATATTCACATGTCCCGTCTTGTATTTCACACATATTATTGTCACATTTATTCAGGCATCCACATCCCATTATTCATTTATGCAGTCTGGTTGTCATTTCGATTTAGGGCTCTTTCACGTGGGACAGATCATTGATGATCCGCCCCGTGGACATCCGCTTGCTCAGCAGGGGTTCGCTCTGTCGATCCCCGCTGAGCAGGAAGATGACAGGTCTGTCTGTGCACACTGTGCAGGGACAGACCTGTCAGAGTGCCGCTCTCCCCCATGGGGGACCACAGAGTTCGTCGTCATCCGATGATGGATGGAAAAGTAGGTTTTTCCTCCGTCACACTTTTTCGGATCGAAGTGGGTTGGATGTCAGCGGACATGTCACCGCTGAAATCTGACGCTCCATAGATAGTCTTTGGAGCATCCCATCAGATCCGGCAAAAGAAACAAAACAAAAACCTGACAGGCCAACCTGAACAGATCGTTCGTGTGCAAGAGGCCTTAGACATTTAGCACTACACTATATATTTACCTTGGGGAGATACAGACTAGTATACGTCAATTGCTGAGCAGAAAATTCTATCACCTGTGATGTATTCCTGTGATCTTACAAATCTGGCCTGTTAGCAGGTCCTGAGTTTTTTTCTTTAGAATGGTAAACTGAGCATTTAACCGCTTCAATACCAGGCACTTTAACCCCCTTCTCATGCAATTTTCAGCACTGTCACACTTTGAATGACAGTTGCACAGTTATGCTACATTTTACACAAATTTTGTATCTTTTTTCCACACAAATAGTTTTCTTTTGGTGGTATTTAATCACCACCGGGTTTTTTGTTTTTCCAAAAAGTTTCTTCATTTCTGTCAGAAAATGTAGTTTTTCTCATATCGTCTTCCAGGACAGCCTTTGAGATATAGGGCTCCTCCCTCCGGGACAGGAAACACGTCAAGCCAATTAAATAAAAGGTGTGGTCCTCCAGGCCCTCCTCAGTTTTTGTGTTTCCTGCCGGACGGGAAGGAGCACGTCTTGGAACTGGTAAGGGGAGCTCCTTCTCAGGGGTTTTACCTGGGGAGAGCGCCTTGATGGACCTGGCCCTTAGCACCCCTCGGTCCGAACGAAGGGAGGAGAGGGTAGCTTTCAGTCCCCGCTGCCATTTAAACGTTCGGAGAGAACGGGACCCCGATACGCGGCAATCTCCCCCTCGGAGCGCTAACCGCTCGTACCTGTCGGTCGGAGGCGGCGGGAGACGTTCGCTCTACCGACCGGCGTTCGGGTACTGTGAGCGGTACGTTCGTAAGAACGCACGGCGTCGGGGCGGAGTTTTTGCGTTCTGGCGTACGGAAGTGGGAGAGACGCACTTCCGCCGGATTCGCGTCATCAGGGGGCGCCGCAGGACCCGTTCCAGTCCTTTGGGCGCGGCGGTGTGACTACAGGGTTGCCTGGAGCAGTGTGAAGGCTCAGAGAGACTGAGTGATACACAGGAACCATGGAGAGTGCGGTTGTGCAGGTGGACTCCGGTTCAACAGGCTCCAGTACCTCTCAGGTAAGCTTGGTGAGGGCAGACCAGGACTTACACTGAGGGGTGGGGGGTCACTCTGACCCGTAGCACCTTCCCGGGGTGGAGAACCTGCTGGTGAAGGGGGGCACTTCCTAAACAGACCCTAGAAGCACAGTGGTGTGGTTAGGGGTGGTATTTTAATGGGACCCTGTTTTTCTTTGTTTTTAGGTTAAACAGGACAGAGCCCAGATACCTTTACCCAGAAGGAAATGTGCCGTGTGTGGGGCTAAGTTAGGCACCGGTTGGGAGAAGCCGCTTTGCCCAGATTGTGTCAGTAGCCTGGTAAAAGAGGACTCGGTGGCAGCTTGTCACAATGTTTTAACATCCGTAAAGGATGAGATTGCATCCACCTTCCAATCTTTTAAAAACATGATGGATAGGATGCAGGGTCCTTCTGTCTCTTTACCCAGAGCCGTGAGTATGCCTTCCTTATCCGAACCAAGTCAGGAGGAGGAGGTGGATAGGGAGAGGTTATCCAGGTCATTAGCCTCCTCTAGGACAGAGTCTACTTCAGAATCTGAGGGGGAGGAAGAGGCCATTAGATCAGCCAGATACAAGCTGTCTTTGGATGATGTGGGTGACCTCCTCAAGGCTATATATGACACCTTAGAGATCAGAGAAGAACAGGTCCAGCTTTCAAAACACGACATGATGTATCAAGGGTCGAGTGTAATGAAAGACAGGGTATTCCCCGTCCATAAGTCGCTAGTGGAGGCGATTCTGCTGGAGTGGGAACAACCGGAAAAAAGGCCATTTTTTTCAGGTAGCCTTAGAAGGAGGTTCCCTTTTGAATCGGATGCGGTGCATCCCTGGAACAAGGTTCCCAAGTTAGACGCTCCCTTGGCTAAGGTCTCTAAGAAGACAGATTTGGCCTTTGATGATATGGGTTCACTCAGGGACCCTATGGATAAGAGGGGAGAGCTGCTGCTCAAGAGAGCCTGGGATGCCTCTTCCATTGGGCTTAAACCGGCCCTAGCAGCTACCTGTGTGGCCAGAAACTTGGAGTGTTGGCTTACACAGTTACAATCACATATTTCTGCAGGTACTTCTAGGCAACAGCTGTTGAAGTCCTTTCCGCTACTGTTTAAAGCGGTGGGCTTTTTAGCGGATGCCTCTGCAGAATCAGTCAAACTGGCTGCTAGATCAGCAGCACTAGTGAACGCTGCCAGAAGGGCCGTTTGGCTTAAAACCTGGTCAGGAGACACAGCTTCAAAACTAAAGTTGTGTGGATTACCCTTTTCAGGGGACCATTTGTTTGGGCCCGGCCTGCAAGAGGCGTTAGAGCGCACGCAGGATAGGAAGAAAGCTTTCCCAGAAAGGAAAAAGAGACCTGAAGGGAAACGCCTTTTTCGAAGCCCCAGGCAGCAAAACCTGCAGGAAAGGGAGGTTCGCCCCAAAAAGCATTGGACGGGTCACAAGGGAAGAGGCAGAGGAGGTATCTTATTCAATCCTCCTCAACCCTCCCCTAAAACCCAGTGACTCCTGCGTCCCGGTGGGAGGAAGACTGGGGAAGTTCCTCCCACAGTGGGAAGCTTCAACCGAAAGTCCGTTCATTCGAGATCTTGTAAGGAACGGCTACAGGTTGGAGTTTGGTTCAGTTCCCCTCCCGAACTTTCAAGTAACAAGGTTACCAAGGGACCAAGAGAAAGCAGAGGCTTTGGCTCTTCTTCTGGGGGATCTGGTGGACCAAGAAGTAATGGTGCAGGTACCTCAGGAGGAGCGAGGCTTGGGGGTTTACTCCCACGTATTCGTGGTAAAGAAACCTTCGGGGAAGTTCAGGTTAATACTGAATCTCCGTCCCCTGAACAGATTTATAAAATACAAGCGGTTCCGGATGGAGTCAATCTTCTCGGTAACCAAATTCCTGTTTCAGGGCTGTCACATGGCCACAGTGGATCTCAGGGATGCATATTTGCATATCCCGATTCATCCGGAATCTCAGAGATTTCTCAGGTTGGCGGTGAGGTTGAACACGGGGGTGTTACACCTCCAGTTTCGAGCTCTCCCCTTCGGGCTTTCAGCCTCACCAAGAGTCTTTACAAAAGTTCTGGCAGAGGCACTGGCCCCATTAAGGCTCAAGGCTATAACAGTGATCCCATATCTGGACGATCTACTGTTCATAGCCCAGTCGGCCCAACAGCTGCAGAGGGACATACAGGAGGCCTTGGTTTTCCTGCGCTCACTGGGGTGGCTGATAAACCAGGAAAAATCCCAGCTGACCCCCTCACAGGAGGTCCTGTATTTAGGATACAGGATTTCTTCAGTGGAAATGAGAGTATTTCTTCCGGAGGAGAAGATCGGCAAGCTAGAGCAGGCGGTAGCCCAGCTTCAATCTGGTCGGGAAGCCCAGATCAGGGAGGTGATGAGAGTCCTAGGGTTGATGACATCATGCTTTCCAGCAGTGGCCTGGGCAGGACATCATCAGCGTCCTTTACAAAGACTCATGCTCCGTTATTGGGATGGCAGGCAGGAGAGCCTGGATCAGGTTATGCCCCTATCCTCGGCAGTCAGGAGGTCTCTTTGGTGGTGGCGGGCCCAGGTCAACCTAAACAGGGGTCTTCCCTGGTCCCCACAAGCTACGGTGGTGGTCACGACCGATGCCAGTGCGCTGGGTTGGGGTGCCCACCTAGAGGGAAGCTTAGCCCAGGGTTCCTGGTCGAACCTAGAGACAGGTCGTTCCTCAAACCAGAAGGAACTTCTGGCAGTCTGGAAAGCTATAGAAACATTCCAGTCCCAGTTACATGGCAGGGATCTGCAAGTTCGCTCAGACAATGTGACAGCAGTAGCCTACCTGAACAAGCAAGGGGGAACCAGAAGCCCTGCACTGCAGGTAATTGCGGACAAAATCTTCTGCTGGGCAGAGAAGAATTTGTCCTCAATATCAGCCATTCACCTAAAGGGAACCCAGAATTTCCTGGCCGACTTTCTCAGTCGCCAGAAGATAGGTCAGGACGAGTGGGCCCTCAACAAGGAAGTGTTCGAGGAGATCGTGTCATGCTGGGGAAGGCCAGAAATAGACCTATTTGCAACAGAAGGCAACAGGAAGGTGACAATTTTTTTCGGTTCACCCACAGGATCGGGCCAGGGGGATAGACGCCCTTGCCAATCCATGGATGTTTGGCCTGTGTTACGCCTTTCCTCCCGTAAGGATGGTGGCGGAGGTTCTGCAGAAGTTCCGTTCGGAAACTACGGACCTCATTTTAGTAGCTCCTTTTTGGCCAAGGAGACCCTGGTTTGCCAGCATAAAGAGATTGGCCGTACATCCTCCGCTGTTTCTACCAGTCAGGGAGGACTTACTTTCCCAGGGGCCGATCCTGTGCCCTCAGATAGAGAGGCTCAAGCTTGCGGCCTGGTATCTGAGGAACAAATCTTAAGGTCACAGGGTTTCTCAGAGAGAGTGATTAAGACCTTGTTAGAATGCCGTAAACCTGTTACTAGGGCAATTTACGCCAAGGTAGGAAAGAGGTTTAATTCCTGGTTGCGAGAACAGGGGATTGCAAGTCCCGGGGTCCCGGCAGTCCTAGATTTTCTACAGGCAGGGGTAGAACTGGGCCTATCTATCAGCACTCTAAAGGTACAGGTGGCGGCCTTAAGTGTTTTCCTTCAGTCCTCCCTTCAGCAGAATCCATTTGTCAGGAACTTCTTCAAGGCTCTATCTAGATCCAGGCCTGTGAGAATGAAGTCCTGTCCTACTTGGGATTTGGCCTTGGTTCTTAGAGCTCTGACCCAAGATCCATTTGAACCATTAGAGGGGGCTTCACTTAAGTGGATTGTACTAAAGACTGTATTTTTGATAGCGATCACGTCAGCTAGAAGGGTCAGTGATCTACAAGCGCTCTCAGTCAGAGAGCCATTTCTGTTAATCTTAGAGGACAGGGTAGTACTTAAGACTGATCCTAGTTTTCTTCCTAAAGTGGTGTCCACTTTTCATAGGACACAGGATATTATTTTGCCAACTTTTTTCTCAACCTCAGACAAGGATGAGGCGAGATCTTTAAGTTTGTTAGACGTCAGAAGAAGTCTATTGATTTTTTTAGAAGCCACTAAGGTCTTCAGGAAGTCAGACTCACTTTTTGTTAATTTTTCGGGCGCCCGCAAGGGCTGCAAGGCGTCCAAAGCGTCTATCGCCAGGTGGATACGAATGGCGATAGTTAAAGCCTATGAGTTAGAGGGGAAGCAGGCACCCTTAGTTAAGGCACATTCTACAAGGGCGGTTTCAGCATCATGGGCAGAGAGAGCTGGAGCCTCTCCGGAGGAGATCTGCAAAGCAGCAACGTGGTCCAGCTACTCAACGTTCGCAAGACATTACCGTCTGGATTTATGGTCTGATAAAGAGCAGACTTTTGGACGTAAGGTCCTCCAGGCAGTGGTCCCGCCCTGACAAGGTGAGCTCCTTGCTTATCATCTCAAAGGCTGTCCTGGAAGACGATATGAGAAAACCGGAGTTAGACTTACCGGTAACTCTTTTTCTAGGAGTCTTCCAGGACAGCCTGGCTTCCCACCCAAAGTTGTTTAAATTGGACTAAGTGGTGAGGATGTGTATTAACATGATTGTTAGTGTGTTATGTCTTTCAGAGCCTCCCGGCGGTTCTTGGAGTAAAACTGAGGAGGGCCTGGAGGACCACACCTTTTATTTAATTGGCTTGACGTGTTTCCTGTCCCGGAGGGAGGAGCCCTATATCTCAAAGGCTGTCCTGGAAGACTCCTAGAAAAAGAGTTACCGGTAAGTCTAACTCCGGTTTTTTTCCTTCACTGATGTGTACTGATGAGGCTGCACTGTTGAGATAGCACTATTGGGCACAAATTGGTAGGGATGCACCGAAATTTCGGCCGCTGAAACATATCGGCCGAAAATGGCCTTTTCGGCATTTTGCCGAAAGAATTCTTGCCGATAATGGCGCCGAAAATCGCGCATGCGCAGTAGCGGTGGGAGAAACTTTGGATGACATCACTCGTTCTGTGGGCGGCTTGCACGTTCCTCGCAGATAAGACGCCGCACTCGTAAGCACGTTCCCTGCTGAGACGCTGGCACCTTCCCCGCGGACGCTCCTCGTGCTTGTGAGACGCTGCTGGGACCCGAGAGACGCTGCTGGGACCCGAGAGACGCTGCTGGGACCCGAGAGACGCTGCTGGGACCCGAGAGACGCTGCTGGGACCCGAGAGACGCTGCTGGGACCCGAGAGACGCTGCTGGGACCCGAGAGACGCTGCTGGGACCCGAGAGACGCTGCTGGGACCCGAGAGACGCTGCTGGGACCCGAGAGACGCTGCTGGGACCCGAGAGACGCTGCTGGGACCCGAGAGACGCTGCTGGGACCCGAGAGACGCTGCTGGGACCCGAGAGACGCTGCTGGGACCCGAGAGACGCTGCTGGGACCCGAGAGACGCTGCTGGGACCCGAGAGACGCTGCTGGGACCCGAGAGACGCTGCTGGGACCCGAGAGACGCTGCTGGGACCCGAGAGACGCTGCTGGGACCCGAGAGACGCTGCTGGGACCCGAGAGACGCTGCTGGGACCCGAGAGACGCTGCTGGGACCCGAGAGACGCTGCTGGGACCCGAGAGACGCTGCTGGGACCCGAGAGACGCTGCTGGGACCCGAGAGACGCTGCTGGGACCCGAGAGACGCTGCTGGGACCCGAGAGACGCTGCTGGGACCCGAGAGACGCTGCTGGGACCCGAGAGACGCTGCTGGGACCCGAGAGACGCTGCTGGGACCCGAGAGACGCTGCTGGGACCCGAGAGACGCTGCTGGGACCCGAGAGGCGCTGCTGGGACCCGAGAGGCGCTGCTGGGACCCGAGAGGCGCTGCTGGGACCCGAGAGACGCTGCTGGGACCCGAGAGACGCTGCTGGGACCCGAGAGACGCTGCTGGGACCCGAGAGACGCTGCTGGGACCCGAGAGACGCTGCACATACTGAAGTACAACAGTGGGCACTGGGCACTGTCCCTCCTAGATGGCTACCATTACTACTATTCGCCGGTGAGCAATGCATTGCCTTTTTGCCTTAAACTGCCAAACAATCCAACTCATTTATTTTACTATACTACTGAAACTGTTATAGCAGTCAAACAACATGTATTACTTACGCCTTTGTGCCATGCAGTATGGTATTAATTAAATGTCTTACAGTACATCGTGATGTAGCAAAAGAAAAAAAAAAAAAAAAAAAAAATGTAAACTGATTTGAAATGGAATGGCATGCTATTTATTATTCTGTAGTACTAGTATACTATAAAATGCATGCCCTTGTTGTCATTGAATATTTATATTATTATATAAATTTTATTGTACAACAACAAGCACATGAAGTTATAGTATTATATTATACTGCAGAATAGCGCCCAAAAAATTAAATATAGCATGAAATTGCAATTTGCATGCAAGCAATCCATTCCATTTGCAATGAAATTTAATCAGTGCAATTATATTATCTTTTGGTACAAGTCAGGAGATATACTGCAGTGCAGACATATTAACTACCTTGCATGGCAAGAGCTGCAGCGTTTAAAAAAAAAAAAAAAGTGATAGTTTGTTATTTTTTAAAACTGCCTCCTGGGATTTAGCTTTAAAATTAATTTCGTCCTTTTTTTTCTTCTTTTCCCCCTCAGATTTCACTCCCACTATAGATCATTCTATGCTATTATTCTGCGCTACCAGCAAAGGTGGACCATGTCTGCAGTGTGGAAATATTTTAAAGTTTCTGATAAAGACCCCAAATTTGCTATCTGTAGTCTTTGCTCAGCAGAAATTTCAAGAGGGGGTACAGTGCCAAGGCATTTTTCAACAACAGGTTTGATACACCATCTGAAAATACAACATCCAGTTCAGCATTCAGATTACAAGAAAACAGTGCCACTTCCAAAAAGTGACTCAGGCTCAACACCATCTGTGGCCACGGTCTTTGAAAAGGTAAAAAAATTTGCAAGTGACAGTCCCAAAGCTCGTGCCATAACAGATAAAATTATGGAATTTATTGCATTAGACGACCAGCCATTCTCTGTTGTGGAGGACATTGGATTCCGTAGGCTTATGCAACATATTGATCCGCGTTACTCACTACCAAGCAGACGCTACTTTGCAGATACCCGTCTACCTGAATTGTTTTGCAGTGTTAGAAAACACGTTCAAGAGCTCATGACTACCGACATCATAGCAATCAGTTTTACTACCGACATATGAAGTTCAGACGTCAGTCCAACGAGCATGCTTAGCCTGACAGCGCAGTGGATAGATGACAAATTTCAATTGCAAAACATCCTACTTAACGCACGCGAGTTTGTTGGATCACATACTGCAGCAGCAATAGCTGACACTTTAAAATCCATGCTTGACACTTGGCACATTGAGAAGTCTAAAGTGCATTTGATTGTACGAGATAATGCGCGGAACATGGCAAAGGCAATGGAGGACAGTGAACTTAAAAGCATACCGTGTATGGCACACACGATGCAATTGGCTGTGAATGAAGGATTGCTGAGTCAGCGCACCATATCTGATATTGTATCAAAAGGAAGAAAAATTGTGGGTCACTTTAAGCATTCTCCACTTGCTTATTCCAGATTACAAGCTTTGCAGATACAGTTTGGAATGCCACCAAAACGACTGCAGCAAGATGTAGCCACTCGTTGGAACAGCACCTACTATATGCTGCAAAGTCTTTTTGAACAAAAGCGTGTTTTAGCTGCATACATTGCAGATTACGAGCTGCCGGCAACACTGAGTGCACATCAGTGGATGTTAGTTGAAAATAGTTTGTCTCTTCTATCTCCATTTGAACAGTTAACAAAAGAAATAAGCTCAACTAATGCTTCCATTTCTGAAGTTATTCCCTTGATTGCCGCACTGAAGCGTCTGCTAGGAAAAGAGATAGAAACAGACCATGGCGTAAAAACGGCTAAAACCACTCTACTGGAGGCTGTTACCAACCGGTTTCAAGACACCGAGTCCAACCCTCTGTACTGCATTGCAACAGTTCTAGATCCTCGATTTAAAGAGCATTATTTTAATGTTGAGAAAAAGCAGCGTGCACGGGAAATGATACAGGCACAAATGGAGGTGGTGGAAGCATCCGGTGAAGGAGTTTTGAGGTGTAGCACAGAGGAAAGTGAGAAGAAACGGTTGCATACAAGTGAAGAGGAACACGCTCCCTCCATATCTGATATGTTTGAAGAAGTTTTACATGAATGCACCCCGGTCCATAGCAGTGCAACAACAAGTGCAGCTACCCAACAGCTGGACATTTATTTAGCTGAACAGCCTATCGCCAGAAGTGACAATCCCCTTGTGTACTGGCGCATCAACAAACAACGTTTTCCTTTGCTTGCACAGATTGCACGCAGATATTTATCTGCCCCAAGCACCAGTACAGAGAGTGAGAGACTATTCTGTCTAGCATATCATATTCTTGACGAGAAGAGAAATCGTCTCTCCTGTGAGAAAGCGGAGCAACTTTTGTTCTTAAAGCTAAATCTGCCACTTATACTGAAATAGATTTATAAATCCGTAGCATAGACTAATTCCTTTACCATGTTGTTGAACATAGTAAATGAATTGGCATTGGACTGTGCTATTTGGACAATTGGAACATACAACATAGTATGACTGACTACCAGTATGTTCCAGTTGTCTAGTTGTGCCATACTGCCATTAGTGGTTTGTTCATTGTAGTAGTTCTACAGTTTTTGCACTTCAATTTAAGAGATCTCCAGTTTTAGTACTGTACACAGTCACACACATCATACATAGTTTGTTGCTGTTGGGCCAAACTATATCTCTCTCTCTCCCTAAGCTTTCAGCCCGCTGCATGTGCAAAACTGTATGTCCTGTATCTGTGGCTGTCCACATATTCCAGTACTATACCACACTGTGTTCCAGATATGGGCAGAGACTTCCAGAAACAGACTAGTCTACATTGCTTGCTGTGATTGCCCGAGCACCGCTGCTGTAGACCAGACTGTAGACTGTGTTCCAGGATGTCTCTGCTCATACCCGGGGGCCGGAAAACAGTGTGGTCTACTGTATGACTGTGTATGTAACCCGCAGCTACATACATACACTTTTATCGCACATGCAGCCGCTGACACCTTAGGGAGAGATAACTGAATTACTACTAGTTCTTCTGGTTTAAGTTGAAAATTAATAAAGTCTAAGACATTAAGTCTTCTTAGACTTAGTCGTTTTATTTTTATATTATTTTATTTCATTTTTTTTATTTATTTTGTTGTTATGGTTCAATGTGCACTGACTGCAGTCTACACTGTAGGATATGCGGTAGTAATTTATCATTTCATTTTGTATTTTACGATTTTATCTTCTGTGTCCACTGTCCAATTTATTTGGGTTGCTTTATTAAAGTACTGTTATTTTCCATTACTGGACTATTCTTTTATTCATAAAATTAATGATTCAGTTGAATATGAATACTATATAAGGCGATATATATATTTTTTTTTATATATAAAAAAAAAGCCATTTTCGGTTTCGGTGCTGTTTCGGCCTAGTGTATTTTTCATTTTCGGTATCGGTTTCGGCACCAAAAAACCCATTCGGTGCATCCCTACAAATTGGCATCACTAATGGGCACTGTTGGGGCTGCACTGATAATCAGGGCACTAGTGCCTTGATTGTATGGTCCTCCCTGGTGAGGAGATGCCACCGATTAGCTCTCCTCTCACTCTGTCAGTGTAAGATGAGAAGAGCCAGTATTTACATGTGATTGGACACCGCTGATCACATGGTTAAAGAGCTGCATCATCAGCTTTTTCCTGAGATTGGGGGTCACACCATGTCCCAGGTACACAGCACACTCACGATCACGGTAAGACGCCATGATGTCATCTCGCATATGTGGGTGTGAGGTAGTAGAAGAAAAGCTCCAGTGGTTTTTCTGACTGTTTAAAGTCAGTAGTGACAAAAGCTGTAGCCGCTGACTTTTATTGGACACTCACCTCTCCCAGGATGGAGAGTGTGCTCACATGAGGGGGCGCCAGGGACTGTCTTCAGTCCTTGGCATCTTAACCATGGGCAACCCGCTTCAACAGCTTGCAGCTTCACAGCCAAGTGCCCTCAGTGGATTGTGAATGGTCCTGTGACATGTCCCAGATGACTGTGGGGGGGGGGGGGGGTCCCGCTCCCCCCTAAAACACTAAATGTCAAAGAGGAGCGGGGGAGGAGGCCTAAACGCAGAACTTCCCCTTTAGACCTGATTCACACCTATGCATTTTTAGTGCTTTTTGCATATTTGCACTACAGAACGTGTTCCATAGGAAACCATGTTAAATGGACTGTAGTGCAAGTCTGCAAAATGCACTAAAAAAATGCATAGTTGTGAATCCAGCCTTAGGCTGGGTTCACACTGGCGCGGCTAGGAGAACCGGATGCGATTCGCACCGCACTGCAGTGCAAATCACATCCGATCTCTGTGCGATGCGAGTTCAGCCATACAGATAGTATGGCTGAATTGGCATCGCACTAGAGGTCGACCGATATATCGGCCGATATTTGCCGTTTTTTTAATAATCGGCATCGGCAGATTGTGCTGATAAAAAGCCGATTTAGAACTACAGCGCGACTTAGAAATGACTTCTGTAGAAGTCAGTGTAAGTTGCCTGAGTCATCATAGAAACCCTTTCCTCCTCTCTGGGCAGACTGCCAAGAAAAGAACAGAAAGATACAATGTTTACACTTCAATGAATGAAGTCATCTCTGTGTGTAGAAGTTCTCAGTTTAACCATTTAAAGACTAAATCTTTTCTGACACTTGTTGCTTACAAGTAAAAATCCTGTATTTTCTGCCAGAAAATCACTTAGACCCCCCAAAAATTATATATATTTTTTTAGCAGAGATCCTAGGGAATAAAATAGTGGTTGTTGCAATATTTTATGTCACACGGCATTTGCACAGAGGTCTTTCAAATGCACTATTTAAAAAATAAAAATAAAAACAGTAAAGTTAGCCCATTTTTTTTTTTTTCGTCTAAAAGTTTTGACTACCTGTTTTTATTTAATATATAGGTTTTTTTTTTTTTTTTTTTTTATCTAAATCATACATACAAGTAAACTGATTGGAGGTTTGTTATGTTTAAATGTAAGAAATTTTCTGTATCACTTATGAAGACTGCTTTCACACTGGAGCGGGCAGGCGTTGATGGTAAAACGCAAGTTTTAGCGGCTCTTTACCATCATTTTAGCGGTGCTATTTGGCTGCTAGTGGGGCACATATAATCCAGCTAGCGGCCAAGGAAGAGGTTAAATGCGCCCATGAAGCACTGCTGCCAAATCGCATTGCATGCACTTCGGCAGTGGTGCCCATTCATATCAATGGGCAGGAGTGGTGGAGGAGCGGTATACACCACTCCAAACGTGCTGCTTGCAGGACTTTTTTTTTTTAAGATCCTGCCAGCGCATCGCCTCAGTGTGAAAGCACTCGGGCTTTCACACAGACTGCAGGGAAGCCATTTTGCAGGCGCTATTTTTAGCCCAAAAGCGCCTGAAAAACGCCCCAGTGGGAAAGGTGTGTTAGATCAAGGGGGATTAAAAAAATTAAAAAAAAAAAAAGGAAAAAAATAAAATAAAATCGGCCTAACATATTGGCCAAAAAAAAAAAAAAAAAAAAAAAAAAAAAAAAAAAATCGGCATCATATATCGGCTATCGGCCGCCATGATTTCTAAATATCGGCATCGGCCAGAGAAAAACGCATATCGGTCGACCTCTACATCGCACCCGCCACAAACTCGCACAGGACCCTTTTTTTGGTCCGCAGCAGAATCGGATCGCATGGGTGTTCACACCATTCAATCCGATTCCTGTCCGAGTTTGCAGATCGCACTGCGATATGCAAACTGATCTGGGGGTGTCATTAAGGTTTCACTGACACTCCCAGCAGTCCACATAGGGCAGTGTGAACTGCCGGCGGGAGGCATGCGATGCGGGAACCCGCCGCGGATTTGCGGCGTTCCCGCATTGCTCCAGTGTGAACCCAGCCTAAAAGTGGATGGAGTGCAGCGTTTTCTTATCTCACTTCAAATCACTAAGAACCCACACACTGTCAGATTTCTGCAGATTTACCAAAACCATGTAGTACAAGGGCCTGCCTGATTACATACAAATTGAAACTAGGGCTGAAACAACTAACAGATTAATCGACAACTAATCGATTATGAAATTAATTGATTACTATTTTCATAATCGATCGGCCACTAACATAATGGGGTTAAAAGAAAACTAAAATTAGCCCTTTATTGTACAAAAAGAGCAAGTCGCTACTGTAAATATTACTTTCAATGTCCCATAGTAAAAAATGAACCCCTTACAGTAGTGATTATTTGCTCTTTGTACTCATTTTAGTTTTTTTAACCCCATTATGTTACTAAACATCTCAGGCCTGGGTCACACCTGTTTTTTTTTTTTTTTTTTTTTTTTGCAGAAACGCACTACAGTTCATTTACATGGTTTCCTATGGGACACGTTCACATCCATGATTTTTCTCAGCTGCTGTGTATTTGGAAAAGACAAGGACTTTTTAAACGTAAAATGGTGCCATTTTGGTTTAATATACTTCAATTGAGAAGCTGCAGAAAAACATGTAATAATGCGTTTTTTGCAGCAATTTGTGTTTTTTCAATCTGCCCAACAAAATTGGCCTAAAAAATAAAAAAAATTTGCAGCAAAATTACCCTTTTTTTAAGGTTATTAACTGATCAAAACAATAATCGGCCAACTAATCAATTTGTTAGTTGCAGCCATAATTGAAACTCCTAAGGTCTGACCTCATATTATATGGTTTTGGTAAAACTGAAGACAAAAATCTGCAGAAAATCTAATAGTGTGTATGGGGCCTTAAAGCGGGAGTCCACCGGGACTCCGCGTTTTTTTTTTTTTTTTTTTTTTAAAAGCCAGCAGCTACAAATACTGCAGCTGCTGACTTTTAAAATAGTGACACTTACCTGTCCAGCGCGCCCGCGATGTCGGCACCCGAAGCCGATCTCTAGATCGACACTCGAGTGCTGCCGCCGCCATCTTGGGTATGGGAATCAGGAAATGGAGCCTTTCGGCTTCATTTCCCGGTTCCCTACTGCGCATGCGCGAGCCGCGCAATGAGGACGGTCCCCGCTGCCTCTGGGATCTGTGTGTTTCCCAGCAGGCAGCGGGGCACTTGCGGGAAGGGGCGGGCACTTGCGGAAAGGGGCGTAAATTACGCCCCTTTCCGCAGAGAGCTATCCCGGAAGTGGGTGCAGTTACCTGGATTATCCAGGTAACTGCACCCCCCTCCCCCCTGAAAGGTGCCGATTGTGGCACCGGAGGGGGGGAGGGTTCCGATGAGCGGAAGGTCCACTTTAGGGTGGACCTCCGCTTTAAGTGCAATGGCTTTCTCCACTTCTGTTAGCCTGATAACTTCTGACAAGTTCTAGAAGACAGGAGATAGGAAGGTGTGCCAGGGGAGGTGCTAGCAATAGATTAGCAGACTGCTAAACCACTCACAGGCAAGCTCTGTATGTGTGGGCGGGGTGTATGCGCCTTTCCTCCAATCAGCTGTCTCACAGTGTCTACCAATAACAGGACCTGCACTTTCTAATACGGTATATAAAGACAGCAGACAAACAGGTACAACTTATGTAAGGAGATTCGTTTCATCTCCGTCTCATCAGAGCCTGCGCACGTCACTAGGTGCGTATATATGTATACAAAGCACCCCATGTGACCAAGGCCTAAACATCCCACACCATACATGACAGCAGATGTAAAACACGTCTGCTGGTTCTATAGGACTACGCAGTACGCACACTCCAATCACAGACCCCCGCTCCCCCGGCTGTCCTATCACAGCCCTCCGTGTACGGTCAGTCCGGCCCCTCCTCTTACATTCTGGTAGCAGTTCATACACAGCGATTCGATGGCCTCCGTCTGCTGCTCCTCGTCCTCCGCACTGATATCCCGGAACACGGAGGACACCGGCTCTGGGGCGCTCAGGACGGACATGCTGACGGCGGTCTGCTCGGCCTCGAACACGCTTCCTCCACCGCACACGTGACCAACCCGGAACTCCCCGACCGCCCTCTCTTAAAGGGAACGATCGTCTTTTTATGTCAGAAATAGCGAGAGCACGGAATGCCTACTGCGCATGCGCCATATTAAAACTTTGCGCTCTAATGATCATGATTTGGCTGGGGGAGGAGCCCAGCACACAGAAGTGACTGGGTGATGAGTGGGAGATACATAACTACCGTCTGGTTGTCTGACAGACGTCATGTGACAGGGAGGGGCCATCCCATCCTCCCCCTGTAGTAGCAGGCTGTACTCCAGACAGTGGGGGGGGGTCAGTCTGGGGTGTCAGTGTTTACGTGGGGGGGTCAGTCTGGGGTGTCAGTGTTTATGTGGGGGGTAAGTCTGGGGTGTCAGTGTTTATGTGGGGGGGTCGGTCTAGGGTGTTAGTGCTTATGGGGGGGGGGGGTTGGTCTGGGGTGTCAGTGTTTATGTGGGGGGGGGTCGGTCTAGGGTGTTAGTGCTCATGGGGGGGGGTTGGTCTGGGGTGTCAGTGTTTATGTGGGGGGGTTAGTCTGGGGTGTCAGTGGTTATGGGGGGATCAGTCTGGGGGTGTCAGTGTTTATGTGGGGGGGGGGGTCAGTCTGGGGTGTCAGTGTTTATGTGGGGGGGGTCAGTCTGGGGTGTCAGTGTTTATGGGGGGGTCAGTCTGGGGTGTCAGTGTTTATGGGGGGGTCAGTCAGGGGTGTCAGTGTTTATGTGGGGGGGGTCAGTGTCTGTGGTGTCAGTGTTTATGTGGGGGGGGGTTAGTCTGGGGTGTCAGTGGTTATGGGGGGATCAGTCTGGGGGTGTCAGTGTTTATGTGGGGGGGGGGTCAGTCTGGGGTGTCAGTGTTTATGTGGGGGGGGGGGGGGGGTCAGTCTGGGGTGTCAGTGTTTATGGGGGGGTCAGTCTGGGGTGTCAGTGTTTATGGGGGGGTCAGTCAGGGGTGTCAGTGTTTATGTGGGGGGGGTCAGTGTCTGTGGTGTCAGTGTTTATGTGGGGGGTCAGTCTGGGATGTCAGCAGTTATGGGGGGACAATCTGGGATGTCAGTGTTTATGTGGGGGTGGTTGGGTGTCAGTCTGGGGTAATCCCATGAAACGCGTAAGCTGACCTTTCAGATTTTTCAGCCAGGATACACAACACCCCGGCCAATACAACTATAATGTCTGTAATGGTGCTTTTAACCAATCAGCATTTGAACGTTTTTTAGTATTTGTATATGTAAAATAAAAACTTTGTTAACCACTTGCCTACTGGGCACTTAAACCCCCTTCCTGCCCAGACCAATTTTCAGCTTTCGGTGCTCTCACACTTTAAATGACAATTACTCAGTCATGCTGCACTGTACCCAAATTAATTTTTGAGGAGGGAGAGCGGCGCTGAGAGATGATCTCATATGTTTACATATGAGATCATCTCTCATTGGACAAGCCGATCGCGCTGTAAACGGCCGCTGTGATTGGCCGTTTACAGCGATCTGTGACTGGCTGTGTCCGGGGGACACGGCCAGCACAGAACTTCCCCGATGCGCGCCCGTGGCGGCGCGCAGAGGGGAAGTGAACAGGAGGATGGCCTCCCGGCAGTTAGGGTCCGCTCTGTAGCCGTCTTTCGGCTATAGGGCGGGTGCAAAGCGGTTCATTTTCTTTTCAACCTTCTTGATTTGTGTATTCATTAACCACCTGAATACAGTGCAGTTACACCCCCTTCCTGACCAGACCAATTTTCAGCTTTCAGCGCTCTCACAGTTTGAATGACAATTACTCAGTCATCCAACACTGTATCCATATGAAACTTGCGTCCTTTTTTCCACACAAATAGAGCTTTCTTTTAGTGGTATTTAATCACTAGTGAGTTTTTTATTTTTTGTGCTATAAATAAAATAATACGTAAATTTTGTGAAAAAAATGCCTTTTTCTTCGTTTCTGTCATACATTTTTGCTAATTAGTAATTTTTCTTCATAAATTTTGGCCAAAATTTATACTGCTACATATCTTTGGTAAAAATAACCCACATTAGTATATATTATTTGGTCTTTGTAGAAGTTATAGAGTCTACAAACTATGGTGCCAATCACTGAAAATTGATCACATCTGATCAGGCCTTCAGTACATCAGGTGTATCTCATTTCTTGAGACACTGACAAGTCAGGAAAGTACAAAAACCCCCCAAATTACCCCTTTTTACAAAGTAGACATCCCAAGGTATTAAAGAGGAGCTGCACCTAAAAAAAAAATATTAAAAGCCAGCAGCTACTAATATTGCAGCTGCTGACTTTTAATAAAATCACACTTACCTGTCCCAGGTTCCAGCGATGTCGGCGGCAGATGACGAGCGATCGCTCGTCTCGCTGCTGCCACCGCCGCCATCCTCTGTCAGGGAATCGGGAAGTTAAGCATGACGGCTTCACTGCCCGGTTCCCTACTGCGCATGCGCGAGTCGCGCTGCGCGTCTCTTATGGTCCCCCGCTGTGTCTCTGGGAACTGTGTGTTTCCCAGAACACAACGGGGGGGGGGCGGAGCGTCTGCGGGGGTCTGCGGCGGTCTGGCCGGAAGTGCACCCCCCTCCCCCCTGAAAGGTGCCGATTGTGGCACCGGAGGGGGGGAGGGATAAGATTAGCGGAACTTCCCCTTTAGGGTGAAGAACCGCTTTAAGTAAGTAGCATGGTGAGTTTTTTTAAGTTGTCATTTTTTCCCACAATTCTTTGCAAAATGAAGATTTTTTATTTTTTTTTACTAAATTGTCATATTATCAGGTTATTTCTCACACACAGCATATGCATACAACAAATTACACCCCAAAATACATTCTGCTACTCTTCCCGAGTGCGGCGATACCACATGTGTGAGACTTTTACACAGCCTGGCTACATACAGAGCACTAACATTGATGTAGTACCTTCAGACGTTCTACAAGCAAAAATGACGCATCTCATTTCTCAACCACCTATTACACTTTTGAAGGCCCTGGAGTACCAGGACAATGAAATTTCCCATAAAATTACCCCATTTTGGAAAGCAAACACCCCAACGTATAATCTGTGAGGCATAATGAGTCTTTTGAACGGTTCATTTTTTTCCAGAAGTTTTTGGAATATGTGGAAAAAAATTAAAACACATTTTTTTTTTTACACAAAATTGTCAATTTATAAGATATTTCTAACACATAGCATGTATATAGCAAAAATTACACCCCAAAATACATTCTGCTACTCCTTCCGAGTATGGCGATACCATATGTGTAGGACTTTTACACAACCTGGCCACATAGAGAGGCCGAACATTGAAGTAGTACGTTCAGGCGTTCTAGGAGCATAAATGACACATCTCATTTCATTCCTACCCATCACACTTTTGAAGGTCCTGGACCACCAGGACAGTGAAATTACCCACAAAATGACCCCATTTTGGAAAGCAAACACCCCAACGTATATTCTATGAGACATGGGCTGCAAATAGGTACTCGGGTACTCTGATGGGCTGGAGATAGGTACTCGGGTACTCTGATGGTCTTGTGACAGGTACTCGGGTACTCTGATGGCCTGGTGACAGGTACTCGGGTACTCAGATGGGCTGGGACAGGTACTCGGGTACTCTGATTTCCTGGTGACAGGTACTCGGGTATTCTGATGGTCTGGTGACAGGTACTCGGGTACTCTGATGGTCTGGTGACAGGTACTCGGGTACTCTGATTTCCTGGTGACAGGTACTCGGGTACTCTGATGGTCTGGTGACAGGTACTCGGGTACTCTGATGGTCTGGTGACAGGTACTCGGGTACTCTGATGGCCTGGTGACAGGTACTCGGGTACTCGGATTTCCTGGTGACAGGTACTCGGGTACTCTGATGGTCTGGTGACAGGTACTCGGGTACTCTGATGGTCTGGTGACAGGTACTCGGGTACTCTGATGGTCTGGTGACAGGTACTCGGGTTCTCTGATGGCCTGGTGACAGGTACTCGGGTACTCTGATGGCCTGGTGACAGGTACTCGGGTACTCTGATGGCCTGGTGACAGGTACTCGGGTACTCTGATGGCCTGGTGACAGTTACTCGGGTACTCTGATGGCCTGGTGACAGGTACTCGGGTACTCTGATGGCCTGGTGACAGGTATTTGGGTACTCTGATGGCCTGGTGACAGGTACTCGGGTACTCCGATGGCCTGGTGACAAGTACTCAGGTACTCTGATGGCCTGTTGACAGGCACTCTGATGGTTTGGTGACTGGTATTTGGGTACTCTGAAGGGCAGTGACAGGTACTCATATGGACTGTGACAGGTACTCGGGTACTCAGATGAATTGTGACAGGTACTCGGGTACTCAGATGGACTGTGACAGGTACTCTGGTACACAGATGGACTGGAACAGGTACTCGGGTACTCAGATGGGCTGTGACAGGTACTCGGGTACCCTGATTGACTGTGACAGGTACTCGGTACTCTTATGGACTGTGACAGGTACTCAGTACTCTAATGGACTGTGACAGGTACTCTGTACTGTAATGGACTGTGACAGGTACTCGGGTACCCTGACGGACTGTGACAGGTACTCGGTACTCTAATGGACTGTGACAGGTACTCGGTACTCTAATGGACTGTGACAGGTACTCGGGTACCCTGATGGACTGTGACAAGTACTCGGGTACTCAGATGGGCTGTGACAGGTACTCGGGTACCCTGATGGACTGTGACAGGTACTCGGTACTCTAATGGACTGTGACAGGTACTCGGGTACTCAGATGGGCTGTGACAGATACTCGGGTACCCTGATGGACTGTGACAGGTACTCGGTACTCTAATGGACTGTGACAGGTACTCGGGTACCCTGATGGGCCGTGACAGGTACTCGGGTACCCTGATGGGCCGTGACAGGTACTCGGGTACCCTGATGGGCCGTGACAGGTACTCGGGTACCCTGATGTGCCGTGACAGGTACTCGGGTACTCTGATGTGCTGTGACAGGTACTCGGGTACTCTGATGTGCCGTGACAGGTACTCGGGTACTCTGATGGGCTGGGACAGGTACTCGGGTACTCTGATTTCCTGGTGACAGGTACTCGGGTACTCTGATGGTCTGGTGACAGGTACTCGGGTACTCTGATGGTCTGGTGACAGGTACTCGGGTACTCTGATGGCCTGGTGACAGGTACTCGGGTACTCAGATGGGCTGGGACAGGTACTCAGGTACTCTGATTTCCTGGTGACAGGTACTCGGGTACTCTGATGGTCTGGTGACAGGTACTCGGGTACTCTGATGGTCTGGTGACAGGTACTCGGGTACTCTGATGGTCTGGTGACAGGTACTCGGGTACTCTGATGGTCTGGTGACAGGTACTCGGGTACTCTGATGGCCTGGTGACAGGTACTCGGGTACTCAGATGGGGTGGGACAGGTACTCGGGTACTCTGATGGGCTGGGACAGGTACTCGGGTACTCTGATGGGCTGGGACAGGTACTCGGGTACTCTGATGGGCTGGGACAGGTACTCGGGTACTCTGATGGGCTGGGACAGGTACTCGGATACTCTGATGGGCTGTGACAGGTACTCGGGTACTCTGATGGGCTGTGACAGGTACTCTAATACTCTGATGGACTGTGACAGGTACTCTGATGGACTGTGATTGACAGGTACTATGAGGGGTGGTGACAGGTCCTCTTTATTGGGGGGGGGGCAATCAGTATGATTGGTGTACACTGTATGCGGTAACGAGATGTTACCGCAATCTCCTCCTCACACACGATCGGCGTGTGAGGAGGAGAACCCGGTAACATCCCGTTACCGCGGTTTGTTTACATTTTAGTGATCGGCTGTGAAAGGATCACAGCCGATCACGTGGGTAAACAGCCGGCCAATGGCTGTTTACCAGCGTCGGTGACGAGCAGTGTTCCCGGGGAACACGGCGCCACCGACGTGCACGCGCAGCGCGCTCGCGATCACGCGCCGTGCACTTTCGGGGTGTGACCATCTGTGATCGGCCGTGACTTCATCACGGCCGATCACGTGGTAAACAGCCATAACGAATGGCTGTTCACCCCCTTCGGTGGCGAGCGGTGTCTCCGTGACACGCCGCCACCGAAGAAACAGGGATGCGCGCGCACGATCGCGCGCATTCCCTGTTTAAAAAAGAGGCCGTCATATGACGGCCTCCCGCCACAATAGGTGCGCCGCCTGGCCGTCATTTGACAGCCTGCGGTCGGCATCTAGTTAAACCCTACAAGGCACATGCGAAGTCCCACCCAATCGTGTCCTATTGTTTGTGTAGCGCTGACATCATGGTTTATTGATGTAATTATGCATGCTTTAATGTGAGGTATATGGACACTACTGTGGTTTCGCACTAGAGCCATCTAGTGGCCAAATATAGGTAACACACCTGTTTATGATTTACCTCAGAACAACCTAAAGACTTGTAAAGGAAGTGACTGTATTCTGAAGGTTGACCTTATTACCCAGGAGTCTTTGTGTGACCTACCCATGAATACCCTCTTACGCAGTGAATGCTGGGTAAGGGATATAAGGGACAGCAGCGGCCATTTTAGGTCTCTTGGGACCACGCTGCCTGCCTGTGCAGATCTGTGAGGAGGTTTCCGGGAGACAGCTGCAGACAGTCACCGCGGATGGCACACCTGTTTGTTTGCAAAGGGATTTGACGGAGCCTGAGAGCTGGTGATCAGATTGACGAGGCCCAGAGAAGCTTATCGGAGTATCGGAGGACCAGATCCAGTCAGCAGAGTGACACAGAGCATCTGCCCAGCTGATACAGAAGCAAGCTACAGTTGCCGGATAAAAGTCATCACCCAGAACTCTGATCCAGCTGGTGAGCGGGTTACGGCCCACCGTTTGTTAATTTGCTGCACATAGACTCACTTACAGGCCTCGCTGGAACTGGTTGTTCCACGGAGGCATAACAGAGCAACTGACATTGAGCAGGCTTGAGGCTCAGGCTTGAGACTTCACTTTAGTGCCCAAGCGTTGTGTATAAGTTCTTGGAGTTATACCTGGAGTACCTTAACCACTTCAGCCCCGAACCATTTTGCTGGCTTACGACCAGACCACTTTTTGCGATTCGCCACTGTGTCGCCTTAACTGACAATTGCACGGTCGTACGACGTGGCGCCCAAACAAAATTGACGTCCTTTTTTTCCCCACAAATAGAGCTTTCTTTTGGTGGTATTTGATCAACTCTGCGTTTTTTTTGCGCTATAAACAAAAATAGAGCGACAATTTTGAAAAAAACGCATTATTTTTTACTTTTTGTTATAATAAATATCCCCCAAAAATATATAAAAAAACATTTTTTCCCTCAGTTTAGTCCGATACGTATTCTTCTACATATTTTTGGTTAAAAAAATCGCAATAAGCGACTATTGATTGTTTTGCTCGAATGTTATAGCGTTTACAAAATAGGGGATAGTTTTATGTAATTTTTATTAATAATTTTTTTTTTTTACTAGTAATGGCGGCGATCAGCGATTTTTTTTTATTGTGACTGGGACATTATGGCGGACACATCAGACATTTTTGACACATTTTTGGGACCATTGGCATTTATACAGCAATCACTGCTATACAAATGCAGTGATTCCTTTGTAAATGACACTGACAGTGAAGGAGTTAACCAGTGGGTGGCAGTGTAGGGGTTAAGTGTTCCTAGGGGCGTGTTACTGTTGGGGGCTGGGCTTTCTTTTAGTGAACACTGATCTCTGCTCCAATCACATGGAGCAGAGATCAGCGTCACTTGTTGCTAGGCAGAACTGGGAGATGCTGTTTACAACGGCATCTTCTAGTTCAGCCGCCCCGTGAGACGATTGCGGGTATGCCCACGGCGATCGAGTCCGCGGGACCCACGACCGGACTCACGGGGGTCCTGACCAGGACGTATGTTTGCAGGGCGGCAAATTTAAAGAGACGTACAGGTACGCCCATTTGTCTGCCCGTGCCATTCTGCCGACGTACATCGGCGTGCGCCGGTCGGGAAGTGGTTAAGCTAACTCTTACCTACCTTTTGGATTGCAAATATCAGAGGAGTCATCTCTAGCTAGCGAAGAAAGAAGATACGGGAGAGAGTACTTTAAGTGAGGCCTCACGTATAACTTTAAAGTAGCGGGAGTTCCCAGGTTTAGATAGAAATATATATATATTGATATATATATATTGATTTATATTGTACTGACATCCTATATTGGGATGGCAGTACAATTACTATTGAAATATTTTACAGTAAACAATATTTCTGGTTAAGTATCCAGTTGTGTGGTGTACTGTTTTTCCTCACCAGGTGGAGTCAGTGGATCCTGAGGGTACAATACAGGTACTTTGCATTGTTGTATATTGTAATGTATTACATTGCACCACAGCTGTGCCAAGGGGATTGAGTTAAGTCAGTGGGGTTTCTAGGTACAGTGCAGGCTCAATCAAAACCGGCAGCTTCTTCGGGGGTTAGTGCTACATTTGTATAAGTCTGGGGTAAGAGTAGTTGGGGAGTGGCTGGTTCTTCAATGCTGAGTGACTCACCTGAGTGTGAAGATCAGGAATTCTCCATGTGCTTTTGGGTCAGTACACACTGAAAACAGAGGATCACTTAATCGATTAAACCGTGTTGCTGAGATGGAGGAGCTGATCTATTTAGCTATAGATAATATCTCCAAATTCACGGTCACATGGGATGCATGGATAACCTTCAAAAAATCCCAACCATACCAAGATCTTATAAACACTACATATTAACTCCCAACCAGGGGGACCCTACGCTACCCCTGTCCTTAAAGACTGAAAGGGGCTCACGCCCAACTTTGACACGTCATCAGGCTCTGATTACTAGAAGCTGGAGAGGGTAGCTGGTGACTACCTCACCCCCCTCCTCCTCAGATCCCTCCACCCCCCTTTTTTTTCCTTTTTCCCTTCTCTCCTTTCCTATAATAATCTCGGCTCTCTTCTTGTGTTCTTCCCCCTATACCCCTCTTAGCCCTTGTACACACGGTCAGAGATTCCGACAACCAAATCCGTCGGAATAATTCCGATGGATTAATTCCGGAAGAGGTCCGGAAGTGATGTTGCATACACACGGTCGGACTAAGGCCTCATGCACACGAGACGCAGGTGAAAACTCTGCTCAAAAAAAGCTGAAACACGTGTTTAGAAACGCGCGTTTTGCCGCATTTGCATGCCGGGTTTAGCTGCGTTTGCGTTTATAAGCATTTATAAAGATAACATCATGTAGACCCTCAAAGCATGTTGTTTTTTTAACTATTTCTGCTATTTTGATCAGAGTGAGCAGCAGCATAGAGAGCAGTTGTACACTTGCATTTGCCTCTCTTTCTGTGGTATATATTTTGAAATGGATCCCATATTGAATATATGTCAGGAAATGCTCCTGATGTTGCTCTTGATGAGACAGCAATGTCGTCGCAAATTTCGTGAGAGGTCCAGAGTCAGAGCTCGTCGATATTGGACCCATCCGTTGATGGGACAGCGAATGCCCGTTGGATATTTCACAAACATTTATGTGCAGCTGCGTACCTACCCCGACAAGTTTTTTAATTTTAGCCAGATGTCCATTGTCACATTTGATCTGCTCTTAGAAAAAGTACGACCTGGTCTGACATCATGGACACCAATATGAGAAACAGTGTGTCACCAGAGGAACGTCTGTTGGTAACAATCAGGTATGTGTATATATTTATAAAATATATTTATCTATAGATGTACAGATGAATTTTTTTCTCTGTCCTTTATTTAAAAAAAAATAATGTCTATTTATAGCAAATTATCCAATTTTTTTAAATATCTAAAATTTTCTTGTGGCAATTTTTAAACATTTTCATTATTTCTAATATAAAACAATTATTTTTTTTATTAATTTTTTCTAGTTTCAAATAGATTTGCTTTTAAATAAAACTATGTTAATTAGATTTTTTATAATTGTTTTAAATTTATTTGGCCAATTTTTTAATATATTTTTATCGTGAAATATGTATTAATGTATTTTAATCCTTTGCTGCTGTATATGGTTGTATAATATTTTTTAATGCCTTATTAAAATATCCAGAATCCTAAACCTAACCATTCATCCTACCCCTAACCAATAACCCTAAGGCCGCGTACACACGCGGGGACTGTTTGCTGAAACTGTCCGCTGAAACCAAGTTTCAGCGGACAGTCCGCTCGTGTGTGGGCTTTCAGCGGACAGTTTCAGCGAACAGTCCGCTGAACAAGGTTTTTCGGAAATTCCGAAAAACTGTCCGCTGAAACCTTGTTTCAGCGGACAGTCCCCGCGTGTGTAGGCTTGTTCGTCAAACAAAGTTGCGCGCATGCTCAGAAAGGATTTTCACGCCGAAAGTTATAATGCAGTGTATAGGACGTCGTATTTTTCGTCCCGTCGTACGTGCCGTTCACGTCATCGTGCACGGTTTCAGCAAACTGTTCGTCCGTCGTGTGTGGCCATGTCCGTCCATGCTAATTTTGAGCGGACTGTTTGCCGAAACTGTTTGACGGACAAAGTTGGGCGAACAGTCCCCGCGTGTGTACGCGGCCTAACACTAACCCTATCCCTTGCACTAACTCTAACCCTAAACAACCCCAAGCCTAATCCAACCCTTAATCCTAAACAATAACCCTAACCCTAACGGATAACCACTTACCATAACACCCAACCCTAATGACCAAATTACATTGCCGCAGAAGGTCATAGTTGACTTTGAGGCCATGTATGACATGACATTTTGCGACCCGATTTTGGGGCCCCCTTTCTCGGGGTGACTTGGTGATAGGAACCTCAAATTTGGACATGTTGTAGTGCTAGTTCCACGGTGTCTGCATACCGAATTTGGGGTTCTTGACAATAAGTAGCCCCAAGATATGGGCCCCCAAATTCGGGTCACAAAATGTCATTCTCTGATGCAGAAAAGTGCATGACATTTTGCGACCCGACTTTGGGGCCCCCTATCTCGGGGTCACTTGGTGATAGGAACCTCAAATGTTGTAGTGCTAGTTCCACAGTGTCTGCATACCGAATGTGGGGTTCCTGGCAATAAATGGCCCCAAGATATGGGCCCCCAAAGTCGGGTCGCAAAATGTCATTCTCAGATCATATTTCTGAGTTTTCAGGTCCAAAAAATTGGGTTCCTTTAAAAACGCTTATAAAAGCCGCGTTTTGCGTCTGAAACGTGGACATTTTTGCGTCTGAACCCATGTTTTTGCTTTTGCAAAAACGAGGTTAAACGCAACTGCAGAAAAGCTGCAAAAAACGAGACTGTGTGCATTGACACATAGGATAACATTGAATGAGTTCAGGGGCAGTTGAAAAAAGTGTCCAACTGCATCTGAACACGCGTTTAACAGCGTCTCGTGTGCATGAGGCCTAAGATTTAAATACCAATAAAGGTGCCGCGACCGTTTTAATACCAAATCTTTGTGTTGTGTATTTTATTATATTTTAGTCATTAAGTGTGCGACCTACAATCCCATGTCCTGTAACATGCAACAACTATATTTTTATCCCAAATACTCTGACCATAACATCAGTGGCCCACAATGATCTAACAATGAGATTTGCATTGATTATGTTCTGGTAACTATGACGATGTAAAAATGATATTCAACATGACAGGGTCAACATATATTGGCCATTCACTGGGAACTTTCCAGCACTTAGACCTTTAGATGTTGAGATACTCCAGTACATAAAATAAATTCATTTAGCAAATGTATTCAGTACATATGCTGCAGTTTTTATTTTCTTTAAATGCTCATATAGTGCTTCTTAAAAATCGTTTATAGATGTTATTGGCTTTTATTGTTTTAAAATCCTCTTTAATTCCAAGTTTATAATGCAGAAACGCACCTACAGTTCATCATTACAAACTTGTATATGAACCTGTGGCTGTATAGGTAATTCACAATCCTAAACAGGAAGACAAAAATATAAAACAAAAATCTGTTGATTCTACATTCAATCTAGATGTCTTTAATGCTGAACTCCATGATAAGCAAATATTTTCTAAACACAAGAGCCATGTGTATTCTTCCTTGAATCTTGGTGTATTTTGTGTGTTTCCTCCTGGTCTGTGCAGTAATCCAGTGTAACACTAAAATTAGTCTCTGTGCTGGAGCTTCCTGTATTAAAGACTGGTCACTGCTGCTCTGGCTTCTTGTGCAGGGTGACTGGTCCTGTCTCCGCCCCTCCTGTAGTTTTCTCTAGGAAGCCTGTAGTGGGTGGGATCTGCTGGGTCCCTCCCACAGCTCTGCTCTTTGCACAGGCTCAGTAATGATCTCACTGCTAATTTTACAAGGTAATATCTGGCATTTGATGCACACAATGTGGACTTATATCTTCTGAGGCTATTGAAGAATATATTTAAAAACATGTATTTGTGCCCAGAGTTCTGCTTTAAGTAAGTGATTTTATTTAATGGGGAATTCCAGGCAAGAAGCAGCTTGCAATACACAGCTGAAGCATCGGTTGACTGTTTTGCTTGGCAAAGAATATGTAATATACAGGGATATGGGAAATGGTATTGATTCAAGCACACATACTAACCCACACAGGTAGGACTGCATGGACTGATGTCTTTATTTAACCTTACCAACGATGTAACTATGTAATTCTGTGCAGCCAGTCTTATGATTTGCACATCACTGTCATATTGCATACCAAAGGCAAGTGACACCCTTTATTTCCTTTTTCCTGTTTTAGCTACCTGCTTGCTGGACAGTAAATCAACACTAGTTAGAAACAAATCCAGTGGTGATAAGTATGCTGCAGGAAAAATTGTGTCACCTGCTTAGACACATAAGGGTTAATTTAGTAAAGGCAAATAGGCTATTCCCTTTTCAAGGACATTTTTTCTTCAGCAGAATTTTCCCTTAGCTATGTGACTGCAGTGAAAACTAATTTTCCAAGAAAATGTAATCACGTGCAAGAAAAAAAAAAATGCTTGCACATGTTTGCATGATGCAAGTCAGCAGAGCTTCACATCATTCATTAAGCTAAGGGAAAACTCACTTGCAAAGTGAACAGCCTATTTGCCTTTAGTAAATCATACTGGTGTGTGCTGTTGGTTTATTAATCAAAAGAGTTGTATACTAAAATACAGTTAATTTGGCACATAAAGTTTTCTAGCAGTGTACTTAGTTGTTTAACTGGGGTTGCACTTTGAGCCCTTGTACACACAGTCAGAGATTCCGAAGGAATGTGTCCTATCGGACCGTTTTGTCAGATCTTCCGACTGTGTGTGGTCCCCATCGGACTGTTTCCGTCTGAGTATCCGACGGACCAAGTTTTCCAACTTGTCTGTAAAATTTTCTGACAAAATGCTCCGATTAGACATACTCCGATCATGTGTAGCCTACTCCAATGGACAAAGTGCCATGCATGCTCAGATCAAATTCCTAGACCAAAGCTATTGGCTACTAGCCTGAACGTAGTCCCGTCGTAACGAAATAATGTCATCACGTTATGTACAATCGGATTTTCCGACAACTTTGTCCGACCGTGTGTATGCAACAGTTTCGGACAAAATCCGTCGGACAAAATCCAACAGATTTGGTTGTCAGAATGTCCGACCGTGTGTACAAGGGCTGACGGTATAAATGCACTGTATCATTAACTTATTGCAGTCAGTCCCACTTAATGCAAAATGACCTCTATTACAGGTTTTGGGATATATCCTTCCATAAAGATTCCAATTTCTCTTGTACTTCTTGTATTGAAGAGACAGTGTCCTGTAAATTGGAAGAAGCAGGAGATAGTCTATAGTTCAATTCTTCCATTTCCATATTAATGGTCCAGGTAAAATGTTCAATCTGCATCTGAGTATTCCTGTTGAATTCCTCCACTTCTCTCTGCACCTGAGCTGCCACTTCTTCCACATAAGGGCCTACAGGCTCAGTTGCTTGTGTCTCTGGAAACCGTTCTCTTAGTTGCTGGGGATAGGACACCAGGTGTTCCTTTAAGTCGTCTAGATTTTTGTGGATTTTCTTATGTAGCTCTTTTGCATTCTGTGATAGTTTATTAGATAATTCTTGTACATGCAGGGTCAATTTTTCCTGAGAAGTCAGGGCATGGGGAGACAGGTTCCCATGAAGCTCCTCAGCTGCATGATGAATCTCTGCCAAAAGTTTCTCTCTCAGGGGATGCAAAGTTTGTCTCACTTTCATTGTGTGTAGAATGATTTGGTCTTTAATGTTTTCTGCAATGTTCTGTGTCACCCCTTTACTAATGTCATCCTTGTACAGGCCAAGCTGCGTTTTGAGCTGTTGTGCTCCCTTCCTCACCTGATATTTGAGTTCCTCACTGTAAGGTGACAAGCGGTTTTGTAACTTTTCAAGATTCTTGCTTATCTTTTGATGGGCTTCATCCATATAGGGATAGATTTTCCTTTGGACCTCCTGAAGCTCCCTGCGTATCAGTCTACGTAGTCCATCAGAGTCCTCGTACACGTGTTTCTGGAAATTTGTCTGCAGAGGCCCAAATAACTTACCCACGTAGCTGACCCCATTATGAAGGCTGCTTTTAATCCCGCTGTACAAATAAATAATTAAATGATATATTAAAGGTGTATGTAAAGCCAGTCACTAAAATCTCATATAAGCTTTGATATGTTAAAGTAAGTCCAAAATTAAAAAAAAAAAATATTATTAGATTTGAAAATATCAAATAATATGTAGCACCTGGGTAGTTGAGGAGTATTTAAACTTTTAGACAGAATCTTTGACTTATTGGGGAGATTTAAAGGGGTTGTAAAGGTTTTTTTTTTTGTGTTGTTTTTTTTAAGTAACAAACATGATATACTTACCTCCTCTGTGCAAGGGTTTTGCACAGAGTGGTCCCGATCCCCCTCTTCTGGGTTCCTCCAGCAGCAATCCTGGCTCCTCCTCCGTATTGAGTGCCCCCTCCACATTCCAAGAGGACACACGTGCGGACGCGCTCCCAAGTCCTGCTGCTGCGTCCATTGACACAGACGGCAGGACTTGGCTCTGATTGACAGCAGCTGGAGCCAATGGCTGCACTGCTATAAATCCATCTAATGAGGACCAGAGACAGCGGCCGGAGGTGCTGTGCTCGTCCACATCGATGAACGATCTGGTTCAGTTAAGTAAAAGGGGGGAGGGGGCTCTGGGGGGCTGCTGCACTACAGAAGGTTTTTCACCTTAATGCATAGAATGCATTAAGGTGAAAAGCCTTGAGGGTTTACAGCCCCTTTAATAAAATGGGTGAACTCAGAATCTGGTGCAGCTGTGCATGGTAGACAATTTGCGTTTAACTTCAGCTTGTTCGATTAAAGTTTGGCAATAAAAATTTAGAAGCTGATTGGTTTCTGTGCAGAGCTGCATCAGATTGTGCATGCTTCAGTTTTGGTAAATAACCCCCATTGTGTGGTAAAAGTTTGAAAGGATGTATTTAGTTCAGTAAACTCCAGGAGAGAGGGTTAGGGCACAGGACAACCCCAAAACAGGCAAACATGCAGCTCCAGACCTCTCTTTTAGTTATAGCCTAGGTTCACACTATGCCAGTTTCGCAGCGGCTGCCTTTGCATGGGCATAGCAGCCCATTCACTTAAAGTGATATTAAAGGTTCCTTTTTTTAAATAAAATGATAAACACGTCATACTTACCTGCTCTGTGCAACCCCAATCCTCTTCTTCTCGGGTCCCCCTGGCTACTCCTCTTTGATGAGTGCCCCCATAGGGAGCTGTTTCCTATGGGGGCACTTTTACAGGCTTACTCCTCAGCCACTTTGTCTGCGTTTATTGACACAGACCGGGTGGCTGGGCCCCACCCTCCGCTCCTTGTCACAGCATTCGTTTGACAGCAGCAGGAGCCAATGCATTTTTGATCCAGCTGTGGGAAAGCATGAAACACAGTCCTGCACCTGCATATAGTGTGAATCTAGTCTTAAGAGTAACCAAAGAGCACTGGTGCCCCATTGGATGAGCAGTGAGAACAATTAAAATGTCCATTGGCAGCAACTTAAAGAGGAACTATACTCACCTTCAGTCCAGCAATGCAACATCCCGAAGCTCCCTGCCAGCCAGGCGGCCACTTACATTTTGGTTGGTCAGCTTTTGGGTATTGCTCCCCCGGTCACTTTCATTGGCTGGGCTGAGATGGAATCTCTTGTGCATGCATGGGAGTTCAGTCAGCTCACCATTGCCTAATTTGTTCAATGAGGTGCACATGTGCAGCTCACTGTACAGGGGTAGACAGGCAGGTAGGTAACTGTAATGCAGAAGAGACATAGCATGTCTCTTCTGCATTAAAAAATCCTTTGTACTATAAAGTTCCACTTTAAACCCAATTCTCCAGGACACCCTTCAGTACAAAAACCTCATCCTAATATGCTCCAAACAGCCACCTTTCTGCTCTGCCCTCACTGGATATATCTTCCAGCAGAGCAGCCAAAATCCTTTAAGAAACAGGGGAATTTTTGCTTCTTTAAGCCCAGGCTCGGGGCTGTCTTTCAGCAACACCCTCCCCTAGCAAAAGCCCTAGGAAGCAGAATTCATTCAAGGCAATCTTCTGTCTAGGCCACAGCCCAAAAGGCAAAAGACCCTTCTAGTAGGTCACATCAAATATTTATATCTTTCCCCAGCATTCATCACTGGCAATAAATCTCCTAGTGATTTACTAGAGAGAAACCAGCCTTCATACCTCAAAATTAATGTTTCTTCTTGCACTGCCGTGGACACTTCCCAGCAACAATCAGAAGTAAATAATAGTTTGAACTTAGAGAAAAGCCAACAAACACAGAAACTATAACAATCTGGCTGACTACAGCCTCGCTGTCCACTAAACTTAGACTAGGGACACACCAGCTTAAAGCAGGGTACCTGCAAATACTTGGTGATCCTGCCATGAAGGAATTTGTTGCAGAACTTCCTGTTATAGGGTGCCAAAGCTCTGTCCTTGTTTCCCTATTGCCCTTCTCCACTCTCTCCTAGTCACATGTGCTCCACCTTCAAAGTGAACTTGTTGTTTTGCCCTCCATGAGCCGCGGAGTGGCCTTAGTGACCAATCGCCCACTTGTTAACATAAAAATGTAGGCAGCTGTTATCCTCTGGTTGGACCTACTGTGCCTCCCACCCTCTGCCCTGCTATGTAAGGTAGAACTGTGAAGGGGGGGATGTATGGCTGGAAACATTGATGTAAAGGGGGGCTGTGATGTAAGGATGGGAGGTTGTTAAGTGAAGGGGGACTGTGATGTAAAGGGGGCTGTGATGTGAAGGGAAGGGGGAGTGTGATGTGAAGGGGACACTGCAATATAAAGGGGTGCTGGTATGTGATGGGGGACTGTGATGTGATGTAAAGGGGGCTGTGATGTGAAGGGAAGGAGGAGTGTGATGTGAAGGGGGGACTGCGATGTAAAGTGGTGCTGGTATGTGATAGGGGACTATGATGTGATGTGAGGGGGGAGTGTGATGTAAGGGGGAGTGTGATGTGATGGGGGGCTGTGATGTAAGGGGGCATGTGATGTGAAGTGCGGGACTGTGATGTAAAGGGGGGTTTTGATGTAAAGAGGGCGGATTTGATGTGAAGGGGGGCCAGTGATGTAAAGGGGGGGGCTGTGATGGGAAGAGGGCACTGTTATGTATGGGGGGCTGTTGGTATAAAAGAGGGGACTGTGATGTGAAGGGGGCCATGATGTAAAGGGGATTGAGATATGAAGGACGGCTATGATATAAAGGGGGGACCAAGGACATTGATGTAAAAAGGGGACTGCAGTATAAAGGGAAATGGGGAGCTGTGATATGAAAGTCATCACACAAATGTGAGATCTGAACCTCTGCTGGAACACAATTTTACTGACTGAACGTTGTTGTGACTTATAATTCAATATCCCTGGTTCAAGAGTGTAATATTATCACTTACCTGTCCTCACTGACTGAGTTTTCTTGGAAATTCCATCCAATTTTTCCATTCATAATATGGCTAAAATAATCCCAGAATCTGCTGTTAGATTGATCCGATTGGCAGACTGTCCATGAAAAAGTCAGACTTAGAATCATGTTCTGTGCATAATAGGCACATTTACAACTGGCCTAAACCACTAAGCCATCAACAACTAATATGAACAAATTTTATGCATACATTGAAAAAAGATGTAGGAGATGTAGCCTTTTTTTCCAGGAAAATTGCTACATAATTTAACCAAAGCAGGCCTTGCAGTACATGATTCAGTTTCTTTCGTTCAACCAGATGCTTAAATGAAAGAAAATGAATTGATTCCATCAACCACACAGTGGAGGTGGATGAGAAAATCCCTCCCACTGAGCGAATGTTTTCTGACAGCGGGAAGGCTTCTCCGCCATCAGAGTACACTCATCTGTACTGCCGAATATACCTGATGATGGGACTGATAAAGTGAAAATTTAGCAACAGACTGATTGTACTAAAGTCTATCAAGAGATTGACTTCTGTACATACAGCCTGCCCATAGATGGATCGATATTCTGCTGGTTCTTGCTGTACCAGACAAATTTCAATCCATTTACATATGGCTGGATTAACCCCCATAAGTGTATTGTGTGGTGCTCACAAAGTGGATTTATATTCTTTGTGGCTATTGAAAATATATTTAAATGAATGTGTTTGTGAAACTGAGGATGCTCACCTACCTGTTAGTGATGAGATTAGTAGCAAGCATAGGAGACTCTTGTTTGCCATCTTTTAATAAATAAAATTATGCTTTTTTGTGAACCTGAAATGTAAAACACAAAATACAGAAAAATTACCTGGGAGAAAAGTACATCAAAACCGTAACTAAACTAAAACTTATCACCCAATAATGTACAATTGTACTGAAGTTATAATGACCAATGACTGCCTTGCCATCCTGGAGGAACATTGTCATTGAATAAAATGTAGTACTGCGCCAGAATTGTTCCACATTTCTGTCCACTTTCAAGCTGGTTTTAAAGATATATAAGGTGCTGTATCTGCGACTATTGAGATCCAGTATTACTAAAGTCATAACTGATTTGTGAAGCTTAAGCTGGCCATACATTATTCAATTTTCCTTTTTAATTTGCTTTTGATTAACCTTCAACTATGTAGTAGTGCAAGAGCCTGCCTGATTGCATACAAATTAAAAGTCAGGGAACCCCAAGGGGCAACATTGGTGTGGCCCAGAATGTATTAAAGCGGAGGTTCACGCAAAAATGGAACCACTTTTTGGAACCCCCCCCTCCGGTGTCACATTTGGCATCTTTCAGGGGGGAGGGGGGTGCAGATACCTGTATTTGCACCCACTTCCAGGCATAGACTCCCACATGAGTCTACGCCTCTTAAAGCCCCCCCCCCCTCGCTGTCTGCTGGGAAACACACGGGTCCCAGAGACAACAAGGACCATCCGGATTACGCAGCGCAACTCACGCATTGCACAGTAGGCATGGCTTCATTTCCTGATTCCTCTTCATCAGGGCCATAGGTTGCCTTAATTAAGACTTAAGACTTAAATGATAGGAAATTATTAATAAAAAAAATCAAAGGAACACTAAAGTTCTTCTAGGATTAAAGTGTTTTCTACCCCAGGATTTTAAATTCCTTATATGTGCCTGCTGTACCATGTATTTGTATGAAAAAGTATCCTGTTCTCTTTTTTTGCTTCCTTTATGTGAAATCTCTGGTGTTCCTGCCAGCCACTCCTCTTTTCTGTTAAAAACTGACCACATCAGGCAGGAGAGCTTTGGTTAGTTCCCTAGCTGTGCTGGGAACTCAGCCTGCTCTCCTCCAATGATCAGACTTGTCCTGACATGCCCCCCTACAGCCTATCAATGGCAAACTCAGTGTACTGTTCCTTCTCCTCCCCCCGCTCTTATGTAGTTGAGAGAATGTGATCACTTATAAAAAAAAAAGGGGGGACACAGTGGGCATCTAACACCTAATTATACTGTTTTTCAAGATGCAATTTGGTTGAAACCTCAAATTGTTTGCAAAAGGGGATCTCCCATTGCTGTTGGACATTATTGCATCAGATGCCTTCAATCACCCTGTGGTACCTCTCACTGAAAACTGCTTTACCAGTAGCAATAACATCAGCCAGAAGAGAGTCAGCATTGGTGGCCTTGGGGTTTAAAGAAACCATAATTACATACTTCCCAGACAAGGAACTCATGCCAATGCTTGAATTTTTTGTGCCTGAACAGACCTTCAGAGTCCATATCACACAAGAGGTTGTCCTCCTACGTTCCTTTTGGGTGGTACTCAACAAATTAGCGATTGGATATGGGCCAAGCTTTAAAATGTTTAATCATGGGGACTTCTGCCTTCAGGAAGTCAGAGGATCTGTTTGTCATTCCAGATGGAACACATAATGATTTTGGATAATGGAACACATAATGATTTTACGGCTTCCAGAAAGATTATTTCCTTTGGTTGGTAAAGCTCACCTCCTTGGCCTACAAGTTGAAAGGGTTGGCCGTGCCAGGAGAATCACAGCACCCTTCATTAGAAGGGTTTCGACCTTGAGAGTGGCAGCAGGCCGAGTGTCTGAAACTATCTGCAAGGCAGCTACGTGGGCACCAAAATACTCATATTCATGGCTTAATGACAGTTGAGTTTGGCAGAGGCATCCTGGCTTCTGTTTTTTTTTTGTCAGAATTTATGAGTGTTTAGAACCTCCTCTGTTTTGGCTAGTTAGTTCCCAGCTGTGCTGACAGGGAAATGGAAAATTGAATTCAAACACTTACCGTAATTTTCCTTCCCTGACGAGCTCCATGGCAGCACAGATCCCATCCAGCTTGGTAGGACTAGTTACAGAATGCCAATGCTGTGTGGGGGCTTAAATTTATATGAGTTAAGTCCTGGAGGCATGGGGGGAGCCTATACCCAGCCCCAGCTGTGTTGCAATGGAGCTCGTCAGGAAAGGAAAATTACGATAAGTATTTGAATTCAATTTTCCATTTTCTACTGTTCCTTCTCCTCCCCAGCTCTTTATATAGAGAATGTGATGACTTATAAAAAAAAAAAAAGGAAAAAGGTATTTATAATGTTTTTTTTTAATATCTATACACAAAAATTTTGCATTTCATTTTTTTTTTTTTTTTTTTGCAGAACTTGGTTTATACAAAATCTTTTTGCTTGGAAACTAAAACTCCTCTTGCTTATGTATATTTGTGCTGTAAAGTCACAGGTGATTTTTTTCTTATTTTAATCCATAAGGTTGCATTATACTCTTTCTATATTATAGCTGTAGCCCGGTATTGTGAAAGCCTCATGTGTCTAAATTTAAGAGGAAGAGACCATCAATAGACAACAGTGGTATCATGGTTTGAGGGGAGGCAGAATACAGTAAGAATTTGTGCAGGAAAATAAAATGGCAAGTTAAAGATTTGTGAACTATAAGGCCTCATGCACACGAGACGCAGATGAAACCTCTGTTAAAAAAAAGCTGAAACGCGCGTTTAGAAACGCGCGTTTTGCCGCGTTTGCATGTCACGTTTAGACGCGTTTAGACGCGTTTAGACGCGTTTGCGTTTAGACGCGTTTATAAAGATAACATCATGTAGACCCTCCCCAAGCTCTCAAAGCATTTTTTTAACTATTTCTGCTATTTTGATCAGAGTGAGCAGCAGCAGCATAGAGAGCAGTTGTACACTTGCATTTGCCGTGTCACTTGCCACGGCACCTGCCACAAGTTGGGGATTGTCCACTTGCCACATCACCTGCCACGTCACCTGCCACAAATTGTGGATTGTCCACTTGCCACGTCACTTGCCACATCACCTGCCACGTCACTTGCCACGAGATGTGGATTGTCCACTTTCCACGTCATCTGCCATGCCACCTGCCACAAGCTGTGGATTGTCCACTTGCCATGTCACCAGCCACATCACCTGCCACAAGTTGTGGATTGTCTACTTGCCGCGTCACTTGCCACATCACCTGCCACGTCACTTGCCACGTCACCTGCCACAAGTTGTGGATTGTTCACTTGCCACGTCACCTGCCACGTCACCTGCCACAAGTTGTGGATTGTCCACTTGCCACGTCACTTGCCACAAGCTGTGGATTGTCCACTTGCCACGTCACCTGCCACATCACTTGCCACGTCACCTGCCACAAGTTTTGGATTGTCCACTTGCCACGTCACTTGCCACGTCAGCTGCCACGTCACTTGCCACGAGATGTGGATTGTCCACTTTCCACGTCATCTGCCATGCCACCTGCCACAAGCTGTGGATTGTCCACTTGACACGTCACCAGCCACATCACCTGCCACAAGTTGTGGATTGTCCACTTGCCACGTGACTTGCCACATCACCTGCCACGTCACTTGCCACATCACCTGCCACAAGTTGTGGATTGTCTACTTGCCGCGTCACTTGCCACTTCACCTGCCACGTCACTTGCCACGTCACCTGCCACAAGTTGTGGATTGTTCACTTGCCACGTCACCTGCCACGTCCCCTGCCACAAGTTGTGGATTGTCCACTTGCCACGTCACTTGCCACAAGCTGTGGATTGTCCACTTGCCACGTCACCTGCCACGTCACTTGCCACGTCACCTGCCACAAGTTTTGGATTGTCCACTTGCCACGTCAGCTGCCACGTCACTTGCCACATCACCTGCCACGTCACCTGCCACAAGTTGTGGATTGTCCACTTGCCACGTCACTTGCCACATCACCTGCCACGTCACTTGCCACGAGATGTGGATTGTCCACTTGCCATGTCACTTGCCACGTCACCTGCCACGTCACTTGCCACGTCAGCTGCCACGTCACTTGCCACAAGATGTGGATTGTCCACTTGTCACATCACCTGCCACATCACTTGCCACATCACCTGCCACAAGTTGTGGATTGTCCACTTGCCACATCACCTGCCACGTCACCTGCCACAAATTGTGGATTGTCCACTTGCCACGTCATTTGCCACATCACCTGCCACGTCACTTGCCACGAGATGTGGATTGTCCACTTTCCACGTCATCTGCCATGCCACCTGCCACAAGCTGTGGATTGTCCACTTGCCACGTCACCAGCCACATCACCTGCCACAAGTTGTGGATTGTCTACTTGCCGCGTTACTTGCCACATCACCTGCCACGTCACTTGCCACGTCACCTGCCACAAGTTGTGGATTGTTCACTTGCCACGTCCCCTGCCACAAGTTGTGGATTGTCTACTTGCCGCGTCACTTGCCACATCACCTGCCACGTCACTTGCCACGTCACCTGCCACAAGTTGTGGATTGTTCACTTGCCACGTCACCTGCCACGTCACCTGCCACAAGTTGTGGATTGTCCACTTGCCACGTCACTTGCCACAAGCTGTGGATTGTCCACTTGCCACATCACTTGCCACGTCACCTGCCACGTCACTTGCCACGTCACCTGCCACGTCACCTGCCACAAGTTTTAGATTGTCCACTTGCCACGTCACTTGCCACGTCAGCTGCCACGTCACTTGCCACGAGATGTGGATTGTCCACTTTCCACGTCATCTGCCATGCCACCTGCCACAAGCTGTGGATTGTCCACTTGACACGTCACCAGCCACATCACCTGCCACAAGTTGTGGATTGTCCACTTGCCACGTGACTTGCCACATCACCTGCCACGTCACTTGCCACAAGTTGTGGATTGTCTACTTGCCGCGTCACTTGCCACTTCACCTGCCACGTCACTTGCCACGTCACCTGCCACAAGCTGTGGATTGTTCACTTGCCACGTCACCTGCCACGTCACCTGCCACAAGTTGTGGATTGTCCACTTGCCACGTCACTTGCCACAAGCTGTGGATTGTCCACTTGCCACATCACTTGCCACGTCACCTGCCACGTCACTTGCCACGTCACCTGCCACAAGTTTTGGATTGTCCACTTGCCACGTCACTTGCCACATCACCTGCCACGTCACCTGCCACAAGTTGTGGATTGTCCACTTGCCACGTCACTTGCCACATCACCTGCCACGTCACTTGCCACGAGATGTGGATTGTACACTTGCCATGTCACTTGCCACGTCACCTGCCACGTCACTTGCCACGTCAGCTGCCACGTCACTTGCCACAAGATGTGGATTGTCCACTTGTCACATCACCTGCCACATCACTTGCCACATCACCTGCCACAAGTTGTGGATTGTCCACTTGCCACGTCACTTGCCACATCACCTGCCACGTCACTTGCCACAAGATGTGGATTGTCCACTTTCCACGTCACCTGCCATGCCATCTGCCACAAGTTGTGGATTGTCCACTTACCACGTCACCAGCCACATCACCTGCCACAAGTTGTGGATTGTCCACTTGCCACACCACTTTCCACGTCACCTGCCACGTCACCTGCCACAAGATGTGGATTGTCCACTTGCCACGTCACCAGCCACATCACCTGCCACAAGTTGTGGATTGTCCACTTGCCACGTCCCTTGCCACGTCCCCTGCCACGTCACCTGCCACAAGTGGATTGTCCACTTGCCACATCACTTGCCACATCACCTGCCACAAGTGGATTGTCCACTTGCCACGTCACTTGCCACGTCACTTGCCACGTCACCTGCCACAAGTTATGGATTGTCCACTTGCCACGTCACATGCCAGTCACCTGCCACAAGTTGTTGATTTTCCACTTGCCACGTCACCTGCCAAGTCACTTGCCGCGTCACCTGCCAGGTCACTTGCCACGTCACCTGCCACAAGTTGTCTATTGTCCACTTGCCACGTCACATGCCAGTCACCTGCCACATGTTGTTGATTTTCCACTTGCCACGTCACCTGCCAAGTCACTTGCCGCGTCACCTGCCAGGTCACTTGCCACGTCACCTGCCACAAGTTGTCTATTGTCCACTTTCCACGTCACTTGCCACTTCACCTGCCACGTCACTTGCCACAAGTTGTGGATTGTCCACTTGCCACATCACTTGCCACCTGCCATGTCACTTGCCACAAGTTGTGGATTGTCCACTTGCCACGTCACTTGCCACAAGTTGTGGATTGTCCACTTGCAATTGCAATTGTTTAAAATATTTTTCTAATGGTTTTTCATCATTTGCAATCATTTTTGAGATTTTTAATGTAAAAAAAAAGGTCACCTTTAAAAACGCATATAAACGCAAACGCGGCTAAACGCGGTAGCGGCGTTTTGCCGCGTTTTACCGCGTTTTGCCGCGTTTTGCGTCTGAAACGCAGACATTTTTGTTTCTGAACGCATTTTTTTGCTTCTGGAAAAACGAGATTAAACGCAACTGCATATAAACGGAAAAAAACGAGACTGTGTGCATGGACACATAGGATAACATTGAATGAGTTCAGGTGCAGTTGAAAAAACTGTCCAACTGCATCTGAACGCGCGTTTAACTGCGTCTCGTGTGCATGAGGCTTTAATCATAAACCTGTGCTCTTTACTTCTGCTGTGTATAAATTATTTGAAGGTATACTGAAATATTATAATATACATTTTATTGTAAAGAACATTCTAAATGCAGAGAATCATAATGAACGCAGGAAACACAAGTCATGTCCAACTGACTTAATCAGTTTTATGAGAAATTAAAGTCAAATTCCAAGTGTGCTTTCAATTTAGCCACTTCAGCGCTGGAAGGTTTTACCCCCTTCTTGACCAGGCCATTTTTTGCGAAACGGCACTGGGTCACTTTAACTGACAATTGCGTGGGTATGCAACTTTGTACCCAAACAAAATTTATGTTCTTTTTTCCCACAAATAGAGCTTTCTTTTGGTGGTATTTGATCACCTCTGCGTTATTTTATTTTTTGCGCTATAAACAAAAAAAAGAGCGATAATTTAGAAAAAAAATATATATTTTTTTTACTTTTTGCTATAATACACATCCACATTTAACCACTTACAGACCGGACCATTTTGCTGGTCAAAGACCAGACCACTTTTTGCGATTCGGCACTGCGTCGCTTTAACTGACAATTGCGCGGTCGTACAACGTGGTTTCCAAACAAAATTGACATCCTTTTTTCCCCACAAATAGAGCTTTATTTTGGTGGTATTTGATCACCCCTGCGGTTTTTATTTTTGGCGCTATAAACAAAAATAGAGCGACAATTTTGAAAAAAACTCTTATTTTATTTATTTTTTACTTTTTGTTATAATAAATATCCCCCAAAAATATATAAAAAAACATTTTTTTCCCTCAGTTTAGGCCGATACGTATTCTTCTACATATTTTTGGTAAAAAAAATCGCAATAAGCGATTATTGATTGGTTTGCACAAAAGTTATAGCGTTTACAAAATAGGGATAGTTTTATAGCATTTTTATTAATAATTTTTTACTATTTTTTTTTTTTTACTAGTAATGGCGGCGATCAGCGATTTTTATTGTGACTGCGACATTGAAGGGTTGCCAGCCAGTAATGATCCCTCTACTTGATACCTCAAATCCTGTGTGCGAAATAATCTGATAATATGACAATTTTGTAAAAAAAACAAAAAAAAAACTTCATTTTGCAAAGAATTATGGGAAAAAATTACAACTTTCACCATGCTACTTACTTAATACCTTGGAATGTCTACTTTCTAAAAATGGGTCATTTGGGGGGTATTTGTACTTTCCTGACTTGTTAGTGTCTCAAGAAATGAGATGCACCTGATGTACTGAAGGCCTGATCAGATGTGATAAATTTTCAGTGATTGGCACCATAGTTTGTAGACTGTATAACTTTCACAAATACCAAATAATATACACTAATGCCGGCCATACACGATGCGAATTCCGAACGACCCGTCGAACGATAAACGAAAGCGGCACTCACAACAACATGCGAATGTGCCATCAATTAAGTACGAAAATCGTACGTTAAAACACTATGTTTTAACGGGTTTTTTTTATTCCGTGTTGCGTTCGACCATTCGTTCGTTGTTTTATATGGTTTCCTTCTGGTTCAAACTTTCCAGAGATCGTGCGCAGTTCATTTTCTTATGTCAAATCGTCCAACTCTGCCATTAACGATACGATTTTTGGACGATTTTTGAAAAAAAAAACAACATGTTGGATTTGTCAATTTGCCCTGTCGTACGAAAATCGCATGTCGCGCATACCACACTAACGATACGAAAATCGGTCGATTTTACTTTCGCTCGGATTTTCGTTCGGAATTCGCATCGTGTATGGCCGGCATAATGTGGGTTATTTTTACCAAAGATATGTAGCAGTATACATTTTGGCCACAATTTATGAAGAAAAATTATTAATTAGCAAAATTTTATGACAGAAACAAAGAAAAAGGCATTTTTTCACAAAATTTACATTTTTTTTTATTTATAGCACAAAAAATATAAAAAACGCTAGTGATTAAATACCACTAAAAGAAAGCTCTATTTGTGTGAAAAAAAGGACGCAAGTTTCATATGGATACAGTGTTGCATGACTGAGTAATTGTCATTCAAACTGTGAGAGCACTGAAAGCTGAAAATTGGTCTGGTCAGGAAGGGGGTGTAAGTGCACTGTACTGAGGTGGTTAAAGTAAACGTAAACCTGGGGTTCAGTTTTAAGTTTAGATATGGATGTTGGAAATGCTACTTGTAAAATATATTTGAATTATGTACACTCCTAGACACAAATACAGCCGTGTGAATATTGTTCTAAATTTCTAAATGTATCCCTGCAAAAGATTTTTACATGGTGATACTACACTTGTATCACGTGTTTTCACCTCCCTTTCTATACACACCAAATTTGATTTGCTTTTGCAGCTGTTGACTGGCATAAAGTGCTAATGATTATTTTGCTTACAAAAGACTTCAGTTCTTCTCTTTAGTTGTACAACATTTAATGTAAAAGGGCAATAAGCACGCTGTAAGTGCAACCTTACATTAAGGAACATTACACTTCATCTGATATTTAATCACCCATGTGGCCATTTTGTCTGGATTCTTCTGTAATGCATCTCTAACCCACTGAGTTTTAATGATTCTACATTAGTAGCGTCAGCAAAAATGGGCATATTACAATGTATTCTATTCACTGGATCATTAATGAAAGGAATGAAAGGAAATGAGCTATATACAGATCCATGTGAAACACCACTACAAATTCTGGTCCATTTACAAACACCCTTTGGTATCTGTACTCTAAACTAGGGATGAGCCAAACACCCCCCCAGTTCTGTTTGCAGTAGAACATGCGAACAGGCAAAAAAATTGTTTGAACACGCGACCACCATTAACCACTTACAGACTTTTACCATTTTGCTGGTCAAAGACCAGACCACTTTTTGCGATTTGGCACTGCGTCGCTTTAACTGACAATTGCGCAGTCGTGCGACGTGGCACCCAAACAAAATTGACGTCCTTTTTTTCCCACAAATAGAGCTTTCTTTTGGTGGTATTTGATCACCCCTGCGGTTTTTATTTTTTGCGCTATAAACAAAAATAGAGCGACAATTTTGAATAAAACGCATTATTTTTTACTTTTTGTCATAATAAATATCCCCCAAAAATATATAAAAAAACATTTTTTTCCCTCAGTTTAGGCCGATACGTATTCTTCTACATATTTTTGGTAAAAAAATTGCAATAAGTGATTATTGATTGGTTTGCGCAAAAGTTATAGCGTTTACAAAATAGGGATAGTTTTATGGCATTTTTATTAATAATTTTTTATTATTATTTTTTTTACTAGTAATGGCGGCGATCAGCGATTTTTATTGTGACTGCGACATTACGGCGGACACATTGGACATTTTTTACACATTTTTGGGACCATTGTCATTTATACAGTAATCACTGCTATATAAATGCAGTGATTCCTGTGTAAATGACACTGGCAGTGAAGGGGTTAACCAGTGGGTGGCAGTGTAGGGGTTAAGTGTTCCTAGGGGTGTTACTAACTGTGTGGGGGCTGGGCTTTCATTTAGTGAACACTGATCTCTGCTCCAATCACATGGAGCAGAGATCAGCGTCACTAGTTGCTAGGCAGAATGGGGAAATGCTGTTTACACGGCATTTCCTCCATTCAGCCATCCCGTGAGACGATCGCGGGTATGCCCGCGGCGCTCACGATGGCAGGGCGGCATTGAAGATTGGATGTACCTGTACGCCAATATGCCTGCCCGTGCCATTCTGCCGACGTACATCGGTGTGCGCTGGTCGGGAACCGGTTAAAGTCTATGGGACACAAACTCAAAGAATCTAAAAGTGCTAATTTTAAATGCTTATTTGCAAGTTATTGCCATAAAAGTGTTTGGGGGCCCGGGTCTTGCCTCAGGGGAATAGAAGTAGAAAAGATGTAGCTGGATAGCCGCACTCCAAATTATTCAACTTTATTTCAAAAATGTATGATTTTAATTACATTTTTGAAATAAAGTTGAATAATTTGGAGTGCGGCTATCCAGCTACATCTTTTCTACTTCAGTTCCTGTTGCAAACAGAGCCAGCACCCTGTGGGATTGTGGAGACAGCTGTTTTGGGAGAAGTCATTACCTTAGAGCGGTAATTCTTTGTATTTATATCTTGCCTCAGGGGACATGTATCAATGCAAAAAAGTTTTAAAAATGGCAGATTTTATGGGAGCAGTGATTATAATAATACTTAAAGTGAAACAATAAAAAAAATATAGATAGTACCAAAAAAAAACAAAAAAAATGGTGTGGATGTCACCCCCAAAATCCACAGCAGGCCCTTCAGGTCTGTTTTGTATATTAAGGGGAACCCCGCACCCAAATTTTTAAAAAATGGTGTGGGGTCCCCCAGGCACTATATACTCTGAACAGCAGCATATACAGTGACTTGCGAAAGTATTCGGCCCCCTTGAACTTTTCAACCTTTTGCCACATTTCAGGCTTCAAAACATAAAGATATAAAATTTGAATTTTTTGTAAAGAATCACCAACAAGTGGGACACAATTGTGAAGTGGAATGAAATCTATTGGATAATTTAAACTTTTTTAGCAAATAAAAAACTGAAAAGTGGTGCGTGCCATGACTGATGGTGATAAATAGAATCCACCTGTGTGTAATCAAGTCTCTGTATAAATGCACCTGCTCTGTGATAGTCTCAGGGTTCTGTTGAAAGCGCAGAGAGCATCATGAAGACCAAGGAACACACCAGGCAGCTCCGTAATACTGTTGTGGAGAAGTTTAAAGCCGGATTTGGATACAAAAAGATTTCCCAAGCTTTAAACATCCCAAGGAGCACTGTGCAAGCGATCATTTTGAAATGGAAGGAGTATCAGACCACTGCAAATCTACCAAGACCTGGCTGTCCCTCTAAACTTTCAGCTCAGACAAGGAGAAGACTGATCAGAGATGCAGCCAAGAGGCCCATGATCACTCTGGATGAACTGCAGAGAACTACAGCTGAGGTGGGAGAGTATGTCCATAGGACAACAATCAGTCGTACACTGCACAAATCTGGCCTTTATAGAAGAGTGTCAAGAAAAAAGCCATTTCTCAAAGATATCCATAAAAAGTCTTGTCTAAAGTTTGCCACAAGCCACCTGGGAGACACACCAAACATGTGGAAGAAGGTGCTCTGGTCAGATGAAACCAAAATAGAACTTTTTGCCCACAATGCAAAACGATATGTTTGGCGTAAAAGCAACACAGCTCATCACCCTCAACACACCATCCCCACTGTCAAACATGGTGGTGGCAGCATCATGGTTTGGGCCTGCTTTTCTTCAGCAGGGACAGGGAAGATGGTTAAAATTGAGGGGAAGATGGTTGCAGCCAAATACAGGACCATTCTGGATGAAAACCTGTTGGAGTCTGCAAAAGACCTGAAACTGGGACGGAGATTTATCTTCCAACAAGACAATGATCCCAAACATACAGCAAAATCTACAAAGAAATGCTTCACAAATAAACGTATCCAGGTGTTAGAATGGCCAAGTCAAAGTCCAGACCTGAATCCAATCGAGAATCTATGGAAAGAGCTGAAAACTGCTGTTCACAAACGCTCTCCATCCAACCTCACTGAGCTCGAGCTGTTTTGTAAGGAAGAATGGGCAAGAATTTCAGTCTCTCGATGTGCAAAACTGATAGAGACATACCCCAAGCGACTTGCAGCTGTAATTAAGTATTAACGCAAGGGGGCCGAATAATTTTGCACGCCCCACTTTTCATTTTTTTATTAGTTAAAAAAGTTTAAAAAATCCAATAGATTTCGTTCCACTTCACAATTGTGTCCCACTTGTTGGTGATTCTTCACAAAATATAAAAATTTTATATCTTTATGTTTGAAGCCTGAAATGTGGCAAAAGGTTGAAAAGTTCAAGGGGGCCGAATACTTTCGCAAGGCACTGTATACTATACAGCCTGCCCTATATGCTCTGCAGAATATTGGGCCTTAGGTGTTGGTGGTACCAGAACACTGTAAGCCCTCAGTTACTCTTGTTGGCTACAGGAACGGGCCCTGCTGTGAAATATTATATCAAAAATTGTAATTACATGCCCCTGTTAAACAGGGCCAGAAAAATTGGGCCTTGGGTGGTGGTGCCACAACACTGTAAGCCCTCACAGTTACTCTTGTTGGGTGCAGGAATGGGCCCTGCATTGAAATATTATATAAAATTTTTTAATGATATGTCCCTGTTAAACAGGGGCATTAAAATTGGGCCCTGGGTGGTGGTGGTGCCCTAAACCAAAAATATTGTTGGAAGCTAGCATAATCAAGATTGAGGAGGAATAGATTAGTCAGCATAGGTAGTCTTCAAGGGATCCCACATCCATAGCAAATTCAATCAGTTACATCAGCATCAGGTGCTTAATAGCTGCTGATCCAAGACTGATTCATTTTTATGAATGTGAGCCTATCAACAGAGTCTGTGGACAGGCACACTCTTTGGTCCATAACAAACCCTCCAACAGCACTGACTGTGCATTCAGATAGCATGCTGGATGCAGGACAGGCCAGTAGCTCAATTGCATATTGAGCAAATTCTGGCTAGTGGTCCATCTTCAAGACCCAGTAACCCAGTGGATGCTCTGTTGGAAAGGTCTTCAAGTCTGCTCTTGCCCCTAGATATTCCTGCACCATGTAATGCAGACGCTGTTGATGGTTGCTTGAACCGATCAGACCTTGCCACTAAGGACTGAAAAATAGTTTAAAGGCATTGGTCAGCCGGCCACATTCTCCACCGCTCTTCCTCTGACTGAACGAATCCTCAGCAACACATTGTCCAGCACCAGGAAACTGTAATATCCCAGGGTCTGGAAATGTGTTGCACAAACCTTTTTTCAAGGCCTCCTGAAGAGGTTTCATCCTCTGCTCCCTCTGCGAAGGCAGGATGAGTTCTGCAACCTTACCATTGTAACGTGGATCAAGAAGGGTTGCCAGCCAGTAACGATCCCTCTACTTGATACCTCAAATCCTAGGGTCCTTTCACAGGCTTTTCTGAATCAAGGAGGCCATGCAGCGTACATTTGCAGAGGCATTCGATTCTGAGTCCTCTGGGTCACTAAGGATCACATGATCCACGACTACCTCCTCCCAGCCACATACAACTCCTTGGGTTTCTGGGGCCTGAAAACCTTCACTTGAAGACTGCTTCTGAGTGTTATTCACTAAAGCCATGCTGACACAATCCTCCTCCTCCTTTTCTTTCTGTGTGTTTGACAGACCCACCGGAATGCTATCTGGATAAAGGGGGCCTTGAGAGGTAAGGTGTCAGGGCCGGGCTTGGCCCTTCCTTCTCTGAGCTGGCCACTCAGCTGTTGGATAATTGCCAGCTCCTATCTCTCCACAGTTACTCAGCTGTTGCTGATTTCCTGGTCGTCAGTCCTGCCTACTTAAGCTGTCCACTCCAGAGGAGCTCTACCTTCACTTTTGTCAACATCACAGAGACGCTCTCCTGCATTCCTGTTAAAAGACTTGCTTGGCTGACATCCCTTCTGCCTCCAGGTACTGCTTGCTGTATGATGACAATCATCTCCGGCTCCCTGGCATTTGGCTTGTCTGACTATCTGTTCCAGTACCTGAACTCTGTCCATGTTTTGACAATGTTTGTTCTATTTACTTTTATTATTAAACAAGTGTGATATAACTGTATTTCTGTCTCAGTCTGATTTCATGGTTTCTGACAAAACTAAGTCCTCCTCTTCCTCCCGCTGTTCTGCCTCAAGTGCCCTGTCCATGATTCCACAAAGCATGGGCTACAACAGGAAGACTAGAGGGACAGTGTCATTGATGCATGCGTTGTCGCTGCTCACCATCCTTGTGGCCTTCTCAAATGGTGACTGGACAGTGCATTCATCCTTGTTCAGTAGCCACTGTCATGGTGAAAAGAAGCCAAGCTCCCCTGACTCTGTCCTGGTACCACAAATGAGGCAGTTGGTGGGCAGGTTGCATTCCCTTTGAATGTCAGCCAGCCGAGCACTGATATTGTATGACCGGCAGAAATGACCACAGACTTTTCTGGCCTGCCTCAAGAGATCCTCTAAGCCTGGGTACCTGCTCAAGAACTGCTGCACCACCAATTCAGCACATGTGCCAAACATGGGTCAAGTGCCCCTGTCGGAGGACGGAGAGAAGGTTAGTGCCATTGTCGCATACAACCATTCATGGCTGAAGCTGGCATGGCGTCAACCACCTCTGAGCCTGCCCCTGCAGAGCTGACAGAATCTCTGCCCCAGGGTGGCTCCTGTCCCCTAGGCAGACAAACTCAAGCACCCCATGGCATCTTTTAGCCTGACTGCTTGTGTAGCCCCTTGAATGCTTATGGAGCACCGCTGGTTCAGAGAACAAATCTGCAGAAGAGGCCATAGAGGAAGAAGAAGAGGAGGGGGTGGAGGAAAGAGCTGTGGCAGAATCACCACTAGCATTTTGGAGACGGGGTGGCGGAACAAGTTCCAACACCACTGAACCCTGTCCTTCCCAGCTGCCAGCAGATTTACCCAGTGCGCCATCAAGGAAAAGTAATGTCCCTGCCCATGCCTGCTGGACCATGAGTCAGTGGTAATAGGAACCTTATTGCTGATTGCCCTGTACAATGAGGCCAAAACATTGCCTTCCATATGCTGGTAGAGTACCGGATTGGCCTTCCATGAAAAGAAATGGCGTTTTGGAACCTGCCACTGTGGTACAGCACATTCCACAAATTCACAAAAGTGGGCAGAGTCTACCAGCTGAAAAGGCAGCAGTTGCAGTGCTAGCAATTTGGCTAAGCTAGGATTTAGATGCTAAGCATGTGGATGGCTGGGACTGAATTTCTTTTTATGGTTCAGCAACTGGGGTAGGGAAATTTGCCTGCTAAAATCAGATGGTGGTGTACTGCTAGCAGATTGGTTGCAAGTACTTGGACACCTATCGCTATACCTTCATTTCTCTCAGTGCAGGTTTATGAGAGGACAGGAGGCATAGTAGGGTTGGAGATCCCAGATGAGGAGCAAGGAGTAGTCTTTCTTTTTCATTAATGTGGGTCTTTCAAGTGCTGTTGCCAATGGACAGCATGACGGGTAGTCATATGTCTGGTCAAGCATGTGGTGCCTAAGTGGCTGCTGTTCTGGCCATGCTTGATCTGCTTCAGACATAGGTTGCAAACAGCAACAGTGCAATCTGCTGCACAGGTGTCGAAAAAGACCCACACCAAGGAACTTTTAAAGTTCAGCAGGGAGTCAGCAGAGCCCTGCACCTGTGGAGCTCTGCGGTGTGATGCAATAGGATGGTATCCCTTAAGCTGCCCCCTCAAGGACATCCTGCCTTGCTGGAGTTGTGCCTCCTCCACCTCCTCCTCTCAGGCACCCAAGTACAGTCAGTGACCTCATCACCCCCTCCCTCCCCGTCACTAGAGCAAACTTGACATTATGCTGCAGCACAGGGAACATGACTGACAGTTTCTTGTCCTTCTTGGGCACCCCCTCTCTCTAGGCTCACATTACTCCCTTCTTCAACCTGGGAACCAACATCGGAGCCTTCAAATCGATGCGCATCCTCCAGCAGGTACCCGACACTGTGGTCAAATAATTCTGGGGACCCCTCTGTGCATGATGGTGGGGCTATGGAAGGAGTGACTGGACAAGGAGCTGGTGGAATAGGCCACCTTGGCAGCTGCGTTGGAAGGCAAACGCTTCTGAGCCTGGGTGACAGAGGATGAGGAGGATGCGGACGGCTTTGTTATCCACTCCAGTAACTCTTCTGCATGTTCTGGCTAAATAACGCAGCCAGCAACAGAAAAAAAAGGACAAGCGTGCCCCACGGCCACCTGCAGAGGATTCACCATGTCCATGACCACCATTGTTCACTGTAGACACAGATGCTGCTTGCCCTGTTTTAGTGGCCTTAGAGCATCTGCCTCTCCTTGGTGGCCTTCTGGACATGATTTATTTTTTGTTTTACAACACCACACTACATTGTATTAGATACTGTGTACACCGCCTGAAGTGTATTAGAAACTGTACACACTGTATTAGATACTGTGTACACTGCCTGCACTGTAAACTCTGAATATATAGTCTATGCTAAATGCAGAGTATATATAATATATATATATATATATATATATATATTGTAGACATGTCACTGGAGAAGTGATCGAGGGGGTGTACATCTCACCTAGGTTGCTACACAGTGTGAGATGGTAAATCCAGGATGGATCAGTTTCTCAGCAGCGATATGCTGCTGAGTTGTTATTTAATTTTGCCGGGCCTGGGTTTATATGGAATGGCAGGTAGGTTTGGTAGAGGGACCTGTCATTCCACATCCCCCGATCCAGTTCTGGGTTTGGGATCAGGTGAGCTTGGATCCTAATTAGCCTGGGAAGCTAAAGGCTCTGTAGGGTCTGCAGGTGATTGCTTCTCAGCCAGGGAATGAACAATCTGTGTGTTGAAGGAAGCTGCAAGCACAGCCACTGCTGGAGCTAAAACTCACCCTGCGACATCCAGGCGAAAGACGCTGTGTTTGTAAGTGTCAGATAGGTGAGCAGAACCTGTTAGTAAGCGCCCAGCCGGGCTAGGACTTTTATTTTTGTTGTACTTAGAAAGCACGGTGTTGCTGTATATTTTGTTTGCTGGACTGTTTGTACCACGAATAAACGCCAAGATCTGCTTTATCAAATTCCAAGTCTGCTGTGAACTGTGTCCAAACACACCCTACCCCGGGAAGATCCCTTACAATATATATATATATACACACACACATACATAGAGAGCACAGGAAGATATCAGCTCACAAGATTTCTAACTGAATGAACAGCTATTTTTTGAACTTATCAGACAGATGTATCATAAAATGCATTCGATGGCATATTTATCAAAGGGAGCAAAACAAGAGATATGTATTATTACGCTTTAAATACCAAACATTCCCAAATATATTTCTCAAGTGAAACATCTAATTTCAAATTAGGCAAATTAACCACTCATCTCACGCTATGGGATTTTTTATTGTTTATTTTATTCACCCCCATATAACTGGATGCAGCATCACCCTTCTCCTCCCTTTAACACTGTCTTTAACAGGACTACTCAACTGGGCCAAATGTTCATGTTAATGACGTCACTGGATTCTAGGATGTTGGTGGTCAGATTATGCCAACATGGCTACGACCCTCTATGGGCATTCTTAAATCTACAGGATTGATAACATGTGGTCCATGAGAAGTATATATAAAATGGTCATGTACAGAATAGAAAATGTAGGAATGCAATTGATCTTTTGGTCTTTTTCAATACTTTTTGATATATATTTTTGCTTGGAGGCATGAACTATGTACCCAACTTATAACAGAATATTTAAAATATATGTGTTATTGTTGGTTTTAGCTATCTAAAAGAAGATTTGTTTAGCATAATTAGTCAAATGTATTGTAGTCTTTTTTTTTTTTTTTTTTTTTTTTTTTAATAAGGCAGTACTAAGAGCTAAGTTTAGGTTTCAACTGCATGAAATGATAAAAACACTTAAAGAATTCAGTTTACAGCAGTCAAACCTTTGAAAGATTAGCCCTATTTGGTTGCTATAGGTTACAGCTATTTTATATAGTAGCTTTATACTACTTGTATAAATATGCCCCAGTTCCTTCTGTCACATCAGTATCTTTCAAACTAAACATGAAAGAAATATTAAAATGTGTTTGATCCCTAGTAAAAACATTATATTTTCCTTTTATAGTACAGTCCAGCAGCCCTTTAGGGAGGAGTGACCTCTCATTTTAGGGAATTCTGGTTGATTTTATAATTATTATTTATATTTATAATTAACTGATTTATTAATATAAAGTTGCTGCTAAGTAAATTTGTGCTCATCTATGAATATGCTATTATGCTTTTTTGATATACACTATAAATATAAAAAAAAATCAAAGAGACATGCACAAATTGGAACATTACTCAAATTCTTACCTAGATTGTATATATATAAACTTGATATGTAAACTTTCCAATCCACTTGTGTGTTAAAAATGTCTTCTGCAGTCACCTTTGTGATAGATCCATAAAGAATGTTGCTTATGCTGGCCAGCTCACTTTTATACAACTTGAGAAAAACAGTTCACCCGGTGACGCCTCTTCATCTGTAGAGTGAACAAAGTGACCCCGGTAACGCATTGTCAGCACACCAGATCTTGAAGGAAATTTTCAAATGACATTTCCTTTGCAATGCATGTTGCTAATTGACCACAAGGGGGCCAAAGCTGTAATGTACATCGGTGCTCTTACGTCATCACTATTTACGCATCGTCTGAGCATACGTGTTCTGGGGAGAAAGGGCATAGAGCAAGTTGTCCTAAGATTATGTTGTGGTTTGTGACATTTATGAAAGTACTACTTTTATAGATTTTTACACTTTTGTGGAATATCACACATGAAAAATTTAACATTAATCAATAACATGTTTTAGAAACACTGACAGTAATGCTGCAGAGTTTATTTTTATTGGTAACACAATCATCTAGGAAAAAAAGATACTGATTTATAGTATACTACATTGGAGTCTGTGTCCTCCTCATACATTTGCTAAATAAAAGAGTTGTCACTGAATGAAACAAAGGTGTGATTGGTTTTGTTACAGTAGCTGACAATAGTCTAAATATTTGACAATAGCCTAAATTAATTTCATCCATTCTTCAGATCATTAAATATGAAAATAAAGGGTGATTTTCTCTAGAATAAAAATCATACATCATACATGTAGCACCGTCTCCTGAAGAGCACGTGCTATGTTTTTGAAATTTAAGGTTACACCTGAACTGCAGTTTGGTTTGGTTATAATTTGTCATGGTTATGCAGTGATCTTCCTGTTTGCTTACCTCCCCTCATGTGTTCAGACTAAGAGGCCAGCCACTTCCACCTGGTGGTTTTTATAACCTCTCCTCTAAGCATGGTTCCACCCCAGGCCCTATCAGGGAACCTTATATTAACCTGTGCACTGCAAGCCAACAGTGCTGATCAACCATTGTGTATTCCTTTGTGTGTTTAGCTTCCTGTTACCTGCCGTGTGCTCTTCTGTTGTTCCGTTACCGACTTTGGCGTGCCTTTGACTATCCCTGTTTGCCAGTGATCCTGACCTTTTGGCGTGTCCCTGACTATTCCTGTTTGCTTGTGGCCCCGACCTTGGCTTTGTCCCTCACCATCCCTATCCTCCTGTTGCCTACTGTGGATGTGAGCTGGGGGACCCTGGGGGTCGAAACCTGGAGCCAGTTGCAGCCAAGTCCATCCTCACCACTCGATGCTCTGGTGAACACCTGCTGGCTCTTAGACTCTGCGCCCCAGGGAATCTTACGCTCTAACCCCGGTGGGACCTGTCTCCCATCCGCAGCAGTCAGCCGTAGGGTCCACAACCTTGCTCACAACTCCTGATCCCTACGGTGTGCATCTGTCACCTCGCCTCAAGGTGACCTGACAGTTTGATCAGCCATGGACCCGGCTGACATACTGCTTCCTGCAGATGATCCATTGCAGAGCTTAGTTCGCAGACTTGAGCCCCAAGAATCGCATCAGACCCAGGTGATGCGATTCCTTCAGGATTTGGCATCCCGTGTTGAACAGGTTCAGGCCTCATTAGGACCCCCGGTTCAACAACCTCAACCGCTATCTGTCGCTGCACCTATCGCATCAGTCGCAGCAGCCACACATTCATTACAACTACCAGCTCCGGCCCGTTTCTCTGGGGACTCCAAGGCTTGCAGGGGGTTCCTTAGCCAGTGCACAATTCATTTTGAACTTCAGCCCCAAAACTTCCTGTCCGATCGGGCAAAAGTTGCATATATCATATCCCTCCTGTCCGGCGAGGCGTTAGCTTGGGCTGCCCCTCTGTGGGAACTGAATGATCCAGTGGTTTTTAGCCTGTCTGATTTCTTGAAACTTTTTCGGAATATCTTCGAGGAACCGGATCGTGTCTCCTCAGCGGCTAGCGCTCTTTTACGTCTCCGTCAAGAGTCCGTGTCTGTGGGACAGTATGCTCTTCAATTCCGTATCCTCGCAGCTGAATTGAGCTGGAATAATGAGGCCCTAGTTGCAACCTTTTTACATGGCCTCTCTGATAGAGTGAAGGATGAATTAGCAGGAAGATCCCTTCCTGCTGATCTGGACAGTGTCATCACCTTGTGTAACCAGATCGATATTCGCTTTTAGGAGGGCACTGGAAAAAAGACGCCAGCACTCCCCGTTCTTTAGGCAGCCTGAGCCCCCAGTCCCTTCTCTTCGATCCGAGGAGCACCCCCTGCCTACCGAGGAACCTATGCAGTTGGGCTGGACTAGGTTATCTCCCGAAGAACGTGCTAGGCGCAGAACTCTGGGCCTATGTCTCTATTGTGGGGCCAAAGGTCATTTCCGTGACACTTGTTCTCTTCGTCCGGAAAAACGCTCAGGGCTAATACATCTGGAAGGTGGAGTATTAGACCCTGAAATATCACCTTCACCTTCTCGTCTTCTCCTTTCTGTGTTGCTTCATGTCGGTGCTTCCTCTCATTCGGTCTCAGCACATCTTGATTCCGGAGCCGCTGCCAATTTCATGGATTGGGAAACTGCATCCTCCATGAGACTTACCCTTTTGCCCCTTACAACACCATTGGTGGTCTTGGCGATTGATGGCACGGTTCTCCCAGGGGGCCCTATCCGCTTTCAGACTCTTCCTGTTAAGATGTCAGTAGGGACACTCCACCAGGAGTGGATATCCTTCCTTGTCTTACCTAAGGCTTCATCTCCTATCATATTAGGTCTTCCTTGGTTACGGCTCCATTCTCCACACTTGACTGGTCTGCTGGACAGATCCTGGCTTGGGGTTCCTCCTGTTCCTCTTCCTGCCTACTCAAGGGTACCCCAAAAGAGAAACTTCCTGTTACCACCATCCCAGTATCTTCTGCTCTTCCCGCTGTATATAGCGATCTCTGGGATGCGTCCTGCAATAGTCGGACTGATGCACTCTCTAGGTCATGTGGCACTCTGGATGAGGGGCCCACCTGTGAACCTGAGTCGATCATTCACTCCAGTTCACATAACCATTTACCTTTGCCTGTCCCTAATCTCCCTTGGACGCACAGCCAGGCTAACTTGTCTGCAAGTTCCACAGTTGCTATGCCCTGTGATGCGATTGAGATGGTCGCTACACCTGACATTACTATTCAGTCGACCTCTGCACCAGTTATGCTCAATGAGCTTCCTGCTTCTTGTTCAGCACCTTCGGTGACCTGGCCTCACCCTACTGCTACTATGCCCATTCAAATCCGCTTAAGAGGCTCAATCCATCCTTTGGATAGAATACCTCATTTGGCCAGAAGGGGGTTTCAATTTTTTTCTCAGGGTTCTCTGCATTCTGTTTGTGTTGCAGCTATCCAGCTTGACTCTTGTGACATGTCACCTTCTAACCAACCTGACCTCAGGGATCCACTGACCTCTGCCCAGTCTGGTGGTCCTGTTATGGATGCCCAGCTCATCTTTAAGGGTGTGGGGGACCCTGCTCAGACTCCTGATCTTCTCATGCCCTTACCCATTCCTAAAAAGCCTTTAGTCCTCAAGTCCTCTCGTCCTCTCCCTACCTTGGTTTCGGTCTCTGAGGATAATCTAAAATACGAGGCTAGTCATGTTTTAGATTCCCGGCTCCGTAAAGGCATTCTTCAGTACCTCATACTTTGGAAAGGGTTGGGCCCTGAGGAGAGGTCTTGGATCACTGCATCTGAGGTCTTTGCTTCTCGTCTGTTGAGAGGGTTCCATCTGGAGTTTCCCTTTAAGCCTGGACCCAGGCGGGGGAGGGGGAGGCCTCGTAAGAGGGAGGGTACTGTCATGGTTATGCAGTGATCTTCCTGTTTGCTTACCTCCCCTCATGTGTTCAGACTAAGAGACCAGCCACTTCCACCTGGTGGTTTTTATAACCTCTCCTCTAAGCATGGCTCCACCCCAGGAAACCTTATATTAACCTGTGCACTGCAAGCCAAGAGTGCTGATCAACCATTGTGTATTCCTTTGTGTGTTTAGCTTCCTGTTACCTGCCGTGTGCTCTTCTGTTGTTCCGTTACCGACTTTAGCGTGTCTTTGACTATCCCTGTTTGCCTGTGATCCTGACCTTTTGGTGTGTCCCTGACTATTCCTGTCTGCTTGTGGCCCCGACCTTGGCTTTGTCCCTCACCATCCCTATCCTCCTGTTGCCTACTGTGGGTGTGAGCTGGGGGACCCTGGGGGTCGCAACCTGGAGCCAGTTGCAGCCAAGTCCATCCTCACCACTCGAGGCTCTGGTGAACACCTGCTGGTTCTTAGACTCCGCGCCCCAGGGAATCTTACGCTCCAACCCCGGTGGGACCTGTCTCCCGTCCGCAGCAGTCAGCCATAGGGTCCACAACCTTGTGGTGCACTCCTGATCTCTACGGTGTGCATCTGTCACCTCGCCTCAAGGTGACCTGACATAATTATTCCAAATCTTGACCTCAGCATCAGTCTTACTGGACTATAGGGTGTTCGGCCTGGCCACCGGGGGCGTTGTCTCTTCTGGCAGGCATGGAACCATGGTCTGGTTGGGTGCTTTAAGGTTACTTTCTCTCAGAGCCCGCCCAGTGGGAGTGTCACTCTTGCTGTGCTTTCTGGGAAAGGGTACTTAAGATGCGGATGTCACGTGGTCCGGGGTTATGGTCCACAAGTATGTTCTGACTCCATGGTCCTGGTCCTCTTGACCAGCCCCCAGGAAGGCTATGGCCTGGGGTGTGGATCCACCAGACTTTATGTCTCGGGGCTGGCTAGCCCGAGGCAAGGAAACGAAAGAAAGGATTCCGAGGTGGTCCGGTGCTGTCTCCGGTTGTGGAGAGGCCCAGCAACTTTGTAGCTATCCAGGGGAGAACTCTTCAGAAGAAGGCCACGCATGGGTTGGCTTCTTAGCAAGAGCCTGGTAGGGCTGAAGTACCTAGGCGAATCCAATCTCATGGGTATCGCCAAACCGGCTGAAAGATCCAGGTATTACACAGGTGTTCTACAAGTTCTAGTTTCCTACATGTTCTACAACAACGTCTGTGACAGAGACTTATTCCTACATGTTCTACAACAACGTCTGAGACTTGTTCCTGATTTAAGCACCTTGTTGGTTGCTAGGCCTTGTGAGAGAGGGACTATCCAACTTGAGTGAACATCCAGCTGTGAATGGCCATTCTCTGGATTTAGTCGAAGTAAGCAAATTCTTTATTATTGACTTTGACACTGATGGCGCGTACACACAATAGGACTATCCGGCGGACTTAGTCTGGCGGACAAACCGCCGGACTTTGAAGCGGGGGACCGCCGGACTTTCCAAACAAGCAGACTTGCCCACACATGACCGGACTTTTCCGCCGGACTATGGTGGGAGTCTGCCAGACTTTTGAAATGAACGGACTTGCCCACACACAGAGGAAAGTCCATTCATTTTGAACGTGGCTCAAGGTAGCTGGGACTAGCGAAGGAGGTCAATGTCGCTGCCTCCGTCGGCAAAATTGACACTTCACTGGCCCCGTCACCTGGTATGGACTTAAAGGGGAAGCCCTACGCCGAAAAAAAGGTGTGGGGGTCCCCCCCAAGTCCATTACAGACCCTTATCCGAGCATGCAGCCCGGCCAGTCAGGAAAGGGGGTGAGGACGAGCGAGCGCCCCCCCCTCCTGAGCCGTACCAGGCCACGGCCCCCCCACCCCAAAGCACCTTGTCCCCATGTTGATGAGGACAAGGGCCTCTTCCCGACAACCCTGGCCGTTGGTTGTTGGGGTCTGCGGGCGGGGGCTTATCGGAATCCTGGAGCCCCCAGATACCGGCCCCCCACCCTATGAGAATGAGTATTGGGGTACCATGTGAAAAAAGTGTAAATAAAAAAAAACACAACACGTTTTTAAAATAAATTATTGCACAGCTCCGGTGGTCTCCCGTTTTGGGGGGTCTTCTCACCGGACTCCTCCGCTATCTTCTGCTAGCTCTTTTACTAGTGGAGGAGACCGGCTTTCTTCTTCGACACCGCCGCCGCCATCCAGGGGTCTTCTTCGGACTTCGGGGGTCTTGTCCCCCTCTTCGGTTCTTCTTGCCGGGCCTCCGCTTTCTTCTTCCTTGAGATGTTGACTCAACGCTCTCTCTGGCTGCAATGACAGGGACGCGTTGTGCGGCAACTTATATAGGGACAATGGACGGGGTCACCGGGTGATGTCACATGGTGACCCCCCTTATGATGTCACAGTCCCGGAGGTTGAGGAGAACATAGTGTTCCCCTCAACCCTGCACATAGCATACCCCTCAACCCCCCACTCTGCAAATAGAGCACTCCTCAACTTTGCACTCTGCACCTAGCACACCCCCCAACCCTGCACTTTGTAAATAACACATCCCTGCCCTCTGTACCTAGCGTACCCCTGAACGCTGCTTCTGTACATGGTGCACAATTCAACCCTGTATGTAACACCTTTCAACTATGCACTCTTTGTGTAGTGCACCTCTCAACCCTGCACTCTGCACTTTGGATCTAAGGAAAAGTACCTCCATGGTAGTATTCTCAGGAATACTATCGGTACATCAAGCCACACCAGAAAGGCAGAGGAAGATTAGGGAAGTAAACAAGTGGCTGAGGAGCTGGTGTAGAAAGGAGGGGTTTGGGTTCCTGGAGGACTGGGCTGACTTCTCAGTCGATAACCGGTACTATAGAAGGGACGGACTGCACCTAAATGAGGAGGGTGCAGATCAGCAGGAATGAAGATGGGCAAAAAGTTAGAGGGGTTTTTAAACTAGGCGATGGGGGGGGAGGGTCCAGAGGTAGAAATAGTCAGCGCAGAACATATTCCAGAGGGTAGTATTGGGGGCATTAATGGTAGGTTGACCAAAGCACATAAACCCAAGGTAGTAAGTCCTAGTTGCAATCTCGGAACACCCAATAAGATAATAGTACGCGACTGGTCTAAACTACGTGGCATGTTCACCAATGCCAGGAGGCTAGCGGACATGATGGGTGAACTAGAGATACTGCTGTACGAGGAGGATTTGGATTTTGTGGGAATTTCAGAGACCTGGTTCAACAGCTCTCATGATTGGCTGGCAAACATTCAAGGGTATGCCCTTTATCGCAAGGATAGAGAGGGTAAAAAAGGGGGAGGAGTGTGCCTATATATCAAGAATAATGTACAAGTGAGTGTGAGAGATGACATCACTAAGGGGGCTAGGGAGGAGGTGGAATCCTTATGGGGAGAGCTCCAAATGAATGAAGCTAAGGGGAAAATAATACTGGGAGCATACTATAGGCCCCCTAACCTGAGGGATGAAAGGGAGACAGATCTCCTATCACAATTTGGATTAGCAACAACACATGGGAAGTGTTATCATAATGGGAGATTTTAACTATACAGATATAGACTGGGCGGAGGGAACCACGCATTCATCTAAGGCTCACCAATACCTAAATGTCTTGCAGGACAATTTTATGGGTCAAATGGTAGACGCACCAACTAGAAAAAAAAGCGTTACTGGATCTACTGATTACCAACAATACAGACCTGATCACGGATGGGAAAATGCGGGGTAATTTGGGTAACAGCGATCACAGATCAATTGGCTTCAGTATAAATCACACAAATATGAAACATAAGGGGAATACAAAGACACTGAATTTCAAAAGAGACAACTTCCCTAAACTACGAGGCTTGCTAGAAGGCATAAATTGGAATAAAAACTTAGGAACCATGAACACAGGAGAGATGGGTTTGCTTTAAGAGCATATTAAATAAGGGCATTAGCCAATGCATCCCATTGGGTAATAAATTTAAAAGAGTAAACAAACGTCCTAGATGGCTTAACTCCAATGGAGAAGGCCTTAAAAAAATACAAGGTTGAGGGATCAGCATTCACACTTTATAAAGAATACAACAAGAAATGTAAGGGTGCAATAAGGACGGCTAAGATAGAACATGAAAGACACATAGCAGAGGAGAGCAAAAAAATTCCCAAGAAATTCTTTAAGCATGTAAACAGTAAAAAAGGGAGGACAGAACATATTGGCCCCATAAAGAATGAGGAAGGACATCTGGTTACAAAGGATGGGTAGATGGCGAAGGTATTGAATTTATTTTTCTCTTCAGTAACCAAAACTGCAGTGTTTATCCTCATGCCACATCACAGGAAGCACCTCCATGGTTAACAGAGGACAGAGTTAAAATTAGACTTGGGAAACTTAACATTATTAAATCACCAGGATCAGATGGCTTGCACTCGAGGGTACTTGGGGAACTCAGTCAAGTAAATGCCAGACCATTGTTCCTAATTTTTACTGACAGTCTATTGACTGGAATGGTACCAGCTGATTGGAAAAAAGCCAATGTAGTACCAATATTTAAAAAGGGTCCAAAATACATCCCTGGGAATTTTAGACCAGTTAGCCTAACATCAATAGTATGTAAACTCTTGGAGGGGATGATAAGGGACTATATACAAGATTTTAGTAATGAGAACTGTATCATTAGCAGTAATCAGCATGGATTCATGAAGAATTGTTCTTGCCAAATCAATCTATTAACATTCTATGAGGAGGTGAGTTGCCATCTAGATAAAGGAAGGCCCGTGGTTGTGGTGTATCTGGATTTTGCAAAAGCATTTGACACAGTTCCCCATAAACGTTTACTGTACAAAATAAGGTATGTTGGCATGGACCATAGGGTGAGTATGTGGATTGAAAACTGGCTACAAGGGCAAGTTCAGAGGGTGGTGATAAATGGGGAGTACTCGGAATGGTCAGGGGTGGGTAGTAGGGTCCCCCAGGGTTCTGTGCTGGGACCAATCCTATTTAATTTCTTCATAAACGACCTGGAGGATGGGTTAAACAGTTCAATCTCTGTATTTGCGAACAATACTAAGCTAAGCAGGGAAATAACTTCTCCGCAGGAAGTAGAAACCTTGCAAAAAGAACTGAACAAATTAATGGGGTGGGCAACTACATGGCAAATGAGGTTCAATGTAGAAAAATGTAAAATAATGCATTTGGGTGGCAAAAATATGAATGCAATCTATACACTGGGGGAAGAATCTAGGATGGAAAAGGACCTGGGGGTCCTAGTAGATGATAGGCTCAGTAATGGCATGCAATGCCAAGCTGCTGCTAACAGAATATTGGCATGCATTAAAAAGGCGATCAACTCCAGAGATAATAAGATAATTCTCCCACTCTACAAGACTATGGTCCGACCGCACCTAGAGTATCCTGTCCAGTTCTGGGCACCGGTCCTTAGGAAGGATGTACTGGAAATGGAGCGAGTACAAAGAAGGGCAACAAAGCTAATAAAGGGTCTGGAGGACATTAGTTATGAGGAAATGTTGCAAGCACTGAACTTATTCTCTTTGGAGAAGAGACGCTTGAGAGGGGATATGAGTTCAATATACAAATTCCATACTGGTGACCCCACAACAGGGATAAAACTTTTTTACAGAAGGGAGTTTAACAAGACTCGTGGCCACTCATTAAAATTAGAAGAAAAGAGGTTTACCTTAAACTACCTAGAGGGTTATTTACTGTAAGAACAGCAAGGATGTGGAATTCCCTTCCACAGGCGATGATCTCAGCTGGGAGCATTTATAGTTTCAAGAAACTATTAGATAAGCACCTGAACGACCGCAACATACAGGGATATACAATGTAATACTGACATATAATCACACGCATGGGTTGGACTTGATGGACTTGTGTCTTTTTTCAACCTCACCTACTATGTAACATAATACACCCCTCAATGCTAGTGCAGTTTGTCCACACCCACAATTTGATGCAGAGGTTACGATGTACAGTAACCTTTAGCAACCAATTAATGAGCAATAATGCTTTGCAGTAACCTCCAAAAACCAATTAGTGAGCAGTAATGATGTTTTGTAACCTCTAGCAACCAATCGGCAAGCGGAGATGTGCTGTAACCTCTAGCAGCCAATTGCAATCGCTGCCTGATCTGCTGCAGTAAACTAATGTTGAATCTAGCTGGGGGGGAGCAATAAGATGTTTGCCCAGGGTCCAATCAATATTAAAGACGGCCCTGCCAATAAGGGACAGATATGAATGTGTATGAACAACTTAATCCACCAAAAGGAATAAAACAGGGGAAAAGAGAGAGAAGGGGGAACTATCACAGGAGTTGCCTTGTGTTGCTGCATCAAAACTGATGCAAAGAGTGCACAGTATACCCAAAGCTGAACAAACAGTCCATCCCCACTGAAGGGATAATATATACTGCATGGTGACTGCGGTTAACCACAAACATGTGCGAGTAATTAGAGGGAGGGCGTTAACCCCTGAATGGAAGACCATTCAGCAGTTACACTGCTGTAGCAGGGATATAATTGTGTATGAATGCAATCAATGTGAAGTACAATGCAAATCTATGGACAATGTTATTCACTAGTATTGGATGCCATCTAGTGACCAAAACTGGAAATGGACTTTAGCTATTTTCCTTTCTATGGTGTTGGAAAGATAACAGGAAGTGACTGTGTTTACTTTGGTCATCTGACCTCATTTACCCAGGAGTCTGTGTGACCTACCCATGAACACTTTGGTATGCAGTGCATGCTGGGTAGGGTATAAAAGGGACTGCAGCAGCCATATTTGGTCTCTTGGAACCACGTTGCCTGCCTGTGCGGAACTGCGTGTGAGGTTCCCGGATGCATCGGTAGATAGTCACCGCGGAGTGCAAACCGGACTGTTTGCTGGGTGACTTGACAGAGCCAAGAGCTGGTGATCAGACCAATGGGGATCGGAGACGCTTGTTGGAGCAGCGGAGAGCCGGATCCAGTCAGTGAAGTGACACGGAGCATCTGGCCTAGTCAGTGAAAGCAAGTTGCAGCTGTAGGACTCGAGCCATCACTCAGAACTCTGATCCGATTGGTGAGCGGGTTGCGGCCCACTGTTTAATCTATTACACGTACTTAAACAGGCAATAAAGGAGAACCCCGACAAAAATAGCACCACATCCCAGAAACTATAAACAAAACAGGAAAGGACACTGGGGTTTAGCAAAACCCTGGGACTTTTAAGGTGCTAGATAATATATAGTTGGCTAAAGTCACAATGACAGTATGCTCAAACTAAAAAAAAGTTGTTTTTTTCATTTACAAACAATAAAAACATTGGTATTATCATTCAAATGATGGGTACAATCCATAAATCCCACCAAAATGGTGAAACATAAAACAACTGATCCATAGTATACCACTCTACATGTTTTGCTTGTTTAGCTTCTTCAGGAGTGTTACGGTATATGAATGAACTAGAAAATACATAAAGAAATTTGATTAAAAAACACATAATTGAATTACAAAATACAAAACATGTGAACAATATATCAAACACATAAATTCTGTTATTGACAGATTTATAAATGGTGATTGAACCAGACACAATCAATAATTGAATACAAAGATATTTTATATTACTCTTCACTGTAATTGTCAGATACTGAATGAACAACACAAATAATGGGTCATAAAACTATAGTACAATAGGTCTGCAAGGAACCTTACCAAGAAATGCCGCTGAATAATATTAAAGATGTATCTGAACCACTAAAAATAGTGGTCAGTGAGTGGAGCCCTAGTGTCGGAGTCCCCAAGCAAAAGTGCACGCTCACATAGATGGACCACAGGAGGTCTAATAATGTAGGTAAATGAATCAACCTAATATAAAATATATAATGGATCAACATAAACTAACAGAACCAATTAGATACGGTAATAAAATGTAGCTAAGACATGCAATTACCTCAAATTTAAGGAATGGCATAGATTGAATCAGGGAAATCAGAATCATGAGAATATAAAATCCTCAAATTTGTACAGATACAGGCATCGTAGATTTCCACCAGAACAGTTGATTCAGGCAAACAGAAATATGAAAAAAAAAAGAAACATTAAATTATATTCCTTATTAAATGTTGATCTAAAGGGAAAGGTTCACCCCAATACATACCTTTTAGTCAATATATATGTCCCAATTGAAGCAAAGGAACTGCTAGGGTAAGAAAAATTCAATCCAACAGAATAGCTATCAGACCGGCAAGAGAGCAAGCGGTAAATAAACCGAATTTATATAGCCCTCCCAGTCCAGTGGTGTCTGACATCACCACCAGAACTGTGGACGCAAAGAAGGGCAGAAGTACGCCGCATAACCACTCCCCACATCCTAATGACGCTTCAAGCGAAAATATCGTCTATGAATCAACGCCAAACAGGTATAGATTCAAAGAAGATCTGCATGTCATCTTGGTAGAACAACTGGCATTCCCACCCCCCCCAGATACAGGTTGGCATATGAGGGTGCGCATTTGGTCCCCATAGCCACCTCCTGTATCTGGAGGTAGTGCGATTTACCAAAAAGAAAAATATTGTTTTGAAGAATAAAGCTAAGAAGGTCTAGAATAAATTGATTGTATCTATCAGATACCTCAAAGTCCTCCCTCAAGAATTCCTTTACAACACCCAATCCTAGATTGTGGGGGATGGAATTGTACAGGGCTTCAACATCCAGTGAGACTAACCAAGAGCCTGCCGGGATGGATACACCATCTAAAACCCTAAGCAGGTTACTGGTGTCCTGCAAATAGGAGGCGAGTCTTTCTACATGTGGTCTCAGAAAGTCGTCCACCAATTGGCTAGCTTTTTTTTGGTTTTGTTTTGTGTCTGCTTGGACCCTATATGACCTTATTGCCTAATATTAACTTTAGCATTCTATTGGAAATGGAGCCCGGTGCGGAGTCTCTACGCATTGCACTCTCATGTATCCATCTTTGTCTTTTTTTTGTGATGGTTGGACCACATGGGCGCCCGGGGCTCATAGGGATTGGAACATATAATCAGGTGTTCCGGTCCCATATGGACCTTTTTGTTCAGGGCTGCGGTACGTCCGTTTTTTCTATTCCCCCTGTTTATTTTTTATTTTTTTTCTCTTTTTTGGATTATTATTTGCCCATACGCGCCAAATAGCTTGGGGCTGTTTTTTTCCAATACCTAAGATGACGCATTTGGTGTTCTGAACTTGTGTTTTCCTCTTCCTATTTTTGATGAGTCACTTCCGGTTAAGATTGACGCTGTAACAGCGGCATTTCCGGTGTGTCTTGGCTAAGTGCCATACTTTGTACTTCCAGGTTAGGATGACGCTGTGAGCGTCATCCCCCGGTGTAGTCTTGAATGGGTCTGATGACTCTTTGAGCGCATGTGCACGGCACCACCAAACCTGGTGCTTGAAGTATCATTAGGATGTGGGGAGTGGTTATGCGGCGTCCTTCTGCCCTTCTTTGCGCCCACAGTTCTGGTGGTGATGTCAGACGCCACCGGACTGGGAGGGCTATATAAATGCGGTTCATTTACCGCTTGCTCTCTGGCCGGTCTGATAGCTATTCTTTTGGATTTAATTTTTCTTACCCTAGCAGTTCCTTGGCTTCAATTGGGACTTTTATATTGACTCAAAGGTATGTATTGGGGTGAACCTTTCCCTTTAGATCAACATTTAATAAGGAATATAATTTAATGTTTCTTTTTTTTTTTTTTCCAGATTTCTGTTTGCCTGAATCAATTGTTCTGATGGAAATCTACGATGCCTGTATCTGTACAAATTTGAGGATTTTATATTCTCATGATTCTGACTTCCCTGATTCAATCTATGCCATTTCTTAAATTTGAGGTAATTGTATGTCTTAGCTACATTATATTGCCTTATCTAATTGGTTCTGTTAGTTTATGTTGATCCATTATATATTTTTTATTAGGTTTATTCATTTACCTACATTATTAGCCCTCCTGTAGTCCATCTATGTGAGCATGCACTTTTGCTTGGGGACTCCGACACTAGGGCTCCACTAACTGACCACTATTTTTAGTGGTTCAGATACATCTTTAATATTATTCAGCGGCATTTCTTGGTAAGGTTCCTTGCAGACCTATTGTACTATAGTTTTTTGACCCATTATTTGTGTGGTTCATTCAGTATCTGACAATTACAGTGAAGAGTAATATAAAATATCTTTGTATTCAATTATTGATTGTGTCTGGTTCAATCACCATTTATCAATCTGTCAATAACAGAATTTATGTGTTTGATATATTGTTCACATGTTTTTGTATATTGTAATTCAATTATGTGTTTTTTGATCAAATTTTCTAGTTCATTCATATAACGTAACACTCCTGAAGAAGCTAAACAAGCGAAATATGTAGAGTTGTAAACTATGGAATGATCAGTTGTTTTATGTTTCACCATTTTGGTGGGATTTATGGATTGTACCCATCATTTGAATGATAATACCAATGTTTTTATTGTTTGTGAATAAAAAAAACTTTTTTTAGTTTGAGCATACTGTTATTGTGACTTTAACCAACTATATATTATCTAGCACCTTAAAAGTCCCCGCGTTTTGCTTAACCCCAGTGTCCTTTCCTGTTTTATTACACGTACTTAGACTTACTAATAGGCCTTGCTGGAACCTGTTGTTCCATGGAAGTGCAACTGAGCAACTGACACTTAGTAGGCTCAAGGCCCGTTACACTCTGATACCTAAGTGTGATTACAAGTTTCTGAAGTTATACCTGGAGTGTTCTAAGTTAACTTTTTCTACTTACCCCTTTGGATTACAATTATTTGAGGAACTATTTAAGCTAGTGAAGAAAGAAGATAAAGGAGGAAAAACATTAAGTGAGGCCTCATGTTAGACTTTAAATAAGGGGAGCTCCCAGGTCTTGATAGTAACATACTTACATGTTGTTTATTGTATTTTCCTGTTGACTTATGTTGTGCTGACGTTCTATGTTGGAACGACAGTGCAAACTCTGTAACCACCTATTTGCTATATTTTCAGTAAAGTATTCCTGTTTAAGAGTACAAGTGTGTGGTCTTTCCCCACCAGGTGGAGCCAGATGATCCTGAGGGATAGACACAGGTACATTATATTGTTTACACTGTATTGTATTATTATTGCACCACAGCTGTGCCAAGGGGACAGAGTCATTCAGAAGGGGGGTTTCTCAGTAGAGTACAGGCCCAATCCAAATCAGCAGCTCCTTCAGGGGTCAGGGCTACACTGCAAATTGCTTCCTCATGTAAACGCAGATGTAAATGCAAACAGCACTGGCACCAGAACATCAACACAGGTCAACATCGTATGTCCAATACAGTGTATTGTCAATACGCATTGGGAAGTCCGCCTAAACCCCCAAAACCGACCAGCGGTGGGAAGGGGGGACCCCCAGCAAGCATCACAGCTCCCAGGATAGAGAAAACCACAGTGAACCATGGCGCCCACAAAATAGTCCATCAGATGGAACTGAGGTGTAAAGGGTATGGAAAACTTATTGATGTATGAAATATTGTATGCATGATAAACACCTATCCTATATCATAGCCCAATTAGTTATAAGGGAAAGGAAAGGGGAAATAGTGAAAACATAAGTGTCTGTGTCAGATTTTGCCCTCCATGCTTCCATCCCTATTCTATTGAGAAAGAAAAAAGTTTTGGGACTTTAAATGAGGCATAAGACCAGTATAGTCAATTGTCTCCATCTCTATTAACCACTTAAGGACCAGGCCTCTTTTTCAGATTTGGTGTTTACATGTTTAAAACAGTTTTTTTTGCTAGAAAATTACTTAGAACCCCCAAACATTTTATATTGTTTTTTTTCTAACACTCTAGAGAATAAAATGGCGGTCATTGAAATACTTTTTATCACACCGTATTTGCGCAGCGGTCTTACAAGCGCACTTTTTTTGGAAAAAATTCACTTTTTTTGAATAAAAAAAATAAGAAAACAGTAAAATTAGCCCAATTTTTTTTTATATTGTGAAGGATAATGGTACGCCGAGTAAATTGATACCCAACATGTCACACTTCAAAATTGCGCCCGCTCGTGGAATGGCGTCAAACTTTTAGCCTCAAAAATCTCCATAAGCGACATTTAAAAAATTCTACAGGTTGCATTTTTTGCGTTACAGAAGAGGTCTAGGGCTAGAATTATTGCTCTCGCTCTACCGATCGCGGCGATACCTCACATGTGTGGTTTGACCACCGTTTTCATATGCGGGCGCTACTCACGTATGTGCTCGCTTCTGTGCGCAAGCTCGTCGTGACAGGGTGTTTTTAAAAACCTTTTTTTTTTATTATTTATTTTAATTGATTTTATTTATTTTTACACTGTTTAAAAAAAAATGTATCACTTTTATTCCTATTACAAGGAATGTAAACATGTAAACCTTGTAATAGAAAAAAAGCATGACAGGTCCTCTTAAATATGAGATCTGGGGTCAAAAAGTCCTCACCTCTCATATTTGGACTAAAATGCAAAAAAAAAAAAAAAAAAAAAATGACATTTAAAAAAAATATACCTTTAAGAGGTATTGGCGGAAGTGACGTTTTGACGTCGCTTCTGCCCTCCTATGGCATAGAGATGAGTGGGGGCCATCTTAGCCTCACTTGTCTCCATACCCAGCTAGCGAAAGGACCCGATCGCCCCCGCAGCTACCGACGGCCAGGTAAGCGGCGGAAGGTGCGGGGGGGTGGCACCTCTCCCGCTGCCGATGGCGGTGATCTTGCGGCGAATCCGCCGCGGAGACCACCGTTATCGTACAGACGACTGGCGCCTGAAGAGATGGATATCTTGGTTGTGGCAGCAGCTGCTGCCGTTACCGAGATATCCCTCTTCAAAAATAGGACGTACATCGTCGTGCGCTGGTCGGTAAGTGGTTAATATAACAAAAAGAGAAAGGTTGGGACTTTGAATTAAACATTCAACAGGAAAGCAACATGGACACTATGTACTGATAACAATGTATTTATTACATGTAACAATGCACATACTCATGCAAGTATAAAATGAATAATGCTAAAAAAAAGTTTTCATATTCTTACAAGTGAACAAACATGATAAAGTAAGACCCGAAGCATTACCTGCAAGGTAATTTAGTGCAGGGCAAGCATGACAGGGGTTAATGGGGCTATAGTGAGGAAGGGGGGTGGTGCTGTTCCTGGGGATGGAAGTGAAGAGTGGAGGGGGGAGGAGCCTGCATCAAGGTAGTTAGAATGAAAGGGGAGGCATCAGCAACACGAGGAGTGAGGGGAAGGGATTTTCTCCTTCCCTATGGCTGCCTTCCGTTGAGACAACTGAGAGAATGGGGGACGTGGATCGGCTGATGGATCAGCTACGGGCCGTGGCGGTGGTGCATGGCACCGACTGGCTTCATGCCCAGGTGTGGAATCTGTTGATGGGAGCTGCACCTCCCCCAGTTACTCAGGCTCGAAGGTCTAGGCCTTCAGAGCGCCTCAGCCCGGAGGTATCTCCCAGGGTCCGGCGCCGAATTAGGAGCCCCATGGAGACGCCCTCCAGGGACCCTCCGGCCCCCGCAAGGAAACGCTAGGCACATGTGGCAACGGTGCGGCAGGGGGGGAATCCTCAGCCTAGGCGGGACTTAGAGGATGGAAGATGTGGCCCATCCCTCGGCGAGTGCAGAGAGGTCATCTGCGGCGCCTGGCATTGGCTCTAGGGCCACCCAGGTGGCTCAGCGGGGGAGAGAGATGTCCTTGGGAACCGGCCTGATGCCTGGAGCGGCTGGTGTCCCCGCCGTCGTGGAGCTGGGAGGGGAGAGAACACCTGTTAGTGACACTGCAGCAAGGGGTCGGACGGCGAAAGGTGCGCAGAGAATGGCTTCACCCCGCCTGGCCGGGGTGACTGCCTGGCTGGTCAATGACGGGGAACAGCCTGGGCCCTCCAGGAAGATGGAAAGCAGTGACATCACGGGCAGCCACATTGGCGCCCAACAGGAGTCAGGCGATCCGGGCTGGGGCTGCGCGGAGGTTCGAGATGATGCTACCTTATCCGAAGGTGAGCTAGAAGATGAGAGCACAGACGAGTCGGCTGTGGAGTCGGCACCGAGGGAGAGTACGATGAAGGCTCGTTGTGGTCCTTAGCCTGGTAAGCGGCCTTTAGGCCAACTTTCTTTTTCTTCTGTGGGTGTGCCTGTGGTTGGGGGAGCGGTGTCTGCGGGAGTGTTGCCTGGGGTGTCTGTGTCGGACGGGTTCAGTGGATAGCACGCAGGAGCTGGCACAGCTGCTGGCGGGTTTAAAAGAGGTGTTAGGGAGGTTGGCCCCGTTGCCGGAAGCTGGGTCACCCACAGCAGCTTGAGTTCCGAATAATGATGTGGGGGTGTCGGGGCCTATGGCAGTTGCCAGCGGCACGCCAACTATGGGGACAGTGACTGGGGTGCCGCAAATAGCCACGGGGGCGCCGATGGCTTCAGGAGCAAGGGTAAAACAAGCGGCTGGCGGCTGCTACGGCTGGGGTGCATGCACCGGGACATCACATATGCCTGACCGGGGAACATAAGGCGGACATGGGCGTGTGGGAATCCTTCTTGGATTCTTATAATGGCGGGTCAGTGTGGATGTCGGAAGCGATGTCCAGTTTTGATTTGGAGCTTTTCACTGACGCCGCAGGGTCGGCAGGTTATTGGGCATATTTCCAGGGGCAGTGGAGTGTGGGCCCGTGGCCACTGGAATGGCAAGAGGCTGGGTTCACCAGGAATCTGGCATTGTTTCCAATTGTGCTTGCAGTGGAGCTTTGGGGTTCTCAGTTTGGCAATAAGAAGATCCATTTTAACTGCGATAATATGGCAGTTGTGCAGGCTATTAATAGTGTGTCAGCTTCATCACCAACAGTGGTGTGTTTGTTGAGGCATTTTGTGTAGGCTTGTTTGCGTTGCAATGCTTTTGTATATGCGGTTCATGTTCCGAGGGTGCACTAATTCATTGGCCGATGCTCTCTCTCGGTTTCAGTGGGACAAGTTATGATTGTTGGCTCCGGGAACGGCGCAACTGGGAGTTCCATGTCCAGCACAGCTGTGGCAGATTGCATTAGAGTGACTGCAATGCTGATTCTTCGGTGAGTGAGGCTACGTGAGCGGTGTATTCAAGAGCTTGGGAAGAATTTTACGGTTTGGTGTGGAGTTTGGGTGGAGTGGTGCGGATGGGGAGATTGGGTTACTTGTGTTGTATTTTATAGGTCAGAATGTGGAAATGGGAATTTCAGTGTCGGTGTTGAATAGCAAACTGGCGGGGCTGGCGTTTTTGTTTAAGTTGATGAGTCGCAGGGACTTTAAAGATTTTTTGGTGCGGCAGGAGTTGAAGGGGTACCGCAAGGGGCAGCGGCCTGTGGATCGGCAACGAGTAGTTGCAGGTTGGAATCAGGCAGTAGAGTAGTCAAAGAGCAAGAAAGGGTCAATCACAAGTGGTAGCAAATACAGAGGGCAGCAAGGAAGACAAGAGCAAGGCACTGGCTGAGAAGGCACAATAACCTGGCAAAAGAAGAAGTCCTGAGATAAGGCTTATATAGGAAGTTCATGGGAGGAGCAAGGATTTCAAGGTTCAACAGTAATCAAAACTCAAGGTAGGGTTGGCCAATAGATCAGATGGGATCGTCTAATAAATCAGGCAGAGAGCTGTCCAGCATCCCAGATAGCTCAATGGGAAGAATCAATGCCAGCCACAGAAGATGTCACAGGTTCAAGCCCAGGTCCTGACACTAGTGCTAGAATTATTGCTCTTTCTTTAATGATCGCAGAGATACCTCACATGTGTGGTTTGAACACCGTTTTCATATGCAGGAATGACTTAGGTATGCGTTTGTTTCTGCATGTGAGGTCGGTGGGATGGGGCTCAGTCTTTTTATAAAAAAAATTTGGGTCACTTTTTTCCTATAACAAGGAATGTAAACATCCTTTGTAAAAAACGTATGACAGGACCTCTTAAATGTGAGATCTGGAGTAAAAAAAACTCAGATGTCATATTTACACTAAAATACAATAAAAAAATAAATAAATGTCATTTTTTAACAGAAAATAAAAAAAACCCTTTAAGAGCATGGGGCGGAAGTGACGTTTGATATCGGAAAAAAAATAAAATAGATGATGTTGCGCTACCCTAAAAACTAAACTATAGTACCTAGTGCATAAATATCCTGTGTGAATACTCAACTAGTTTAAAGAATACACACGCCCTAAAATAAATAAATGTGTCAATATTCCACTATCAAAAAAAATATATATAAAGTGTCTGGTGCATAAATAAATAAATGCGCAACAGGCTATATTACAAAAGTGTAGACCCCTCACAAATCTTCATGGGGAAGCAGCAGAAATAAATAAATAGATCAATGAATAAAAGTGCCTAGTGCTTAAAATAATCAAAGAGTGGCATTAATCCATATTCACATAAAGAAACTCTATAGAGATGACAAAATCTCCAAATGTGCAAAAAACGTGCAGCAAACTTCTCTTGAATCAAAGTCCAATCAAGTGCATTAAAAATAAATATATAAAAACGTGAATCACACAGTGCAAATCAGCAGAATACAGTCTATAGGTGAACTGAAATGAGCTGGATAAACAATGGCTCATTAAGTGCTTCTCCAAGTGAAAGGAAAAGTTTATATCACTCTTGTGCCTCTTCAGTGCTCACAACACATCAGGTGAAATGGCCCCTTACCTTACGGCTGTAAGGTAAACAGCAGGTTAAGAAAAGGTTGAAGGATCCAGGGGATGTATCCCTATTACTGGCAGATCATACTGTCCCCTAGGGCTGCTGCTAATGCCACGTTACTTTTCTTAAGGATCTCCGTTCCCTAAATCCTCCTTAAACAGTTACAAATATATTAGAGGGGACATGTGGAGAGCTGTTTTCACCCAACCATTTGTACATGGTGCAGGAGATATTGACGTTTGATATCGCTTCCACCCTCCAATGCTATCGAGCCGAGCGGGGGCCATCTTTCCCTTACTCAGCATCCAAGCAGTGAGGGGAGCGGACGCGATCACACTGGCTAGGACTTCCTTTGAAGGCTTCAGAAAGGTGGCAATCTATGTTTATATGTTCATACATATATATATTTTGTCCAGAGCTAATACTATCTGCACAAATCCCCCTTGTCCGCCATGGGGGGGAACCTTTGGAGGTTGAAGATATTGTTTGGTCACTGAGTCACTGGTAAGCAGTTATGCTCCCTATTTCTTTCTGCTGTGTTGTTAGAATTATTGTTTATACTGTTTGACATATTATATTCAGATTTCTTATGACTGTTTATCTATACCATTTACTTTATAGATTTATTCTCCTGAAGAAGCTGTCCTAGAATCGCAAAACTGTTGAGGACTGTATAAATCTGTGAACATACTTTTTAACCAATTATCAAGCCTGGAAGTCTTTAAGTATCATACTACTGTATTGATCTTCCCATTGCATTTATAATTTGTTGTGATTAATAATTTTATGTAATAAACTAATTTTATGATAAATCTAACCTTGTGGTCGGTGCCAGGGTTGTTAATTATTTTTTTTTTAATCAATAGTTTTTATTAAAGTTTACATTTTTATCAAGACAAATGACAGAAATTATGACTAAATAACAGATCAGTTACAGTATTTAGATACATAGATAATAGTATCCAAAAATAATAAAAAATATAATATAAAGAAAACCATATTAATTATCTCAATTATAATCGGGATAATAAAGATAATGATCAGGAGGTTATTAATACATCCATTGTGGAGACAATACACAAAAGTAATATAAATATTATCTTCATATATTTATATACTGCCAATTTAAGTAATTCAAAGATGATGAACCTAAATATATTCCCGAACACCCCTATGGGTGCTAAACTGTGTTCGGGACAGTAATAGTAACCTGTCATTTAATAGATACAAAACAAAGATTAAAATATTAGAGCGGGGTAAGTAATTTTTTAATTCAAGTTATCTAGGAACAAAGAACTCGTGCAATGTTTTGGGGACTAGCCCATTTTAACCATGGTTGCCATATTTTATGAGTGTGTTCTTTTTTGTGAGGCCGAAGAGCTAGAATTGATTCATAAATGTAAGGAGTTTGAGTCGATTCTATCACTTCTTTTATGGAAGGAGGATCAGGATTTTTCCAGTTCCTCGTTATACTGATCCTGGCTGACAGCAAAATATGCGTAAACACATTTCTAAACTGGATAGGATATCTATCAAGATCAATGGATAATAGAGCCAGTGAGGGATTTGGAGGAATGACTGTTTTGGTAATTTCAGACATAACTTGAAAGATTTGTTCCCAATACTTCCCAAGTTTAGGGCATGTCCAAAATGTATGCAACATATCACCTTTTTTGCCGCACAATCTCCAACATTTGTCATCAAATGTGCCGTTGAATTTAGATGTTTTCTCAGGAGTAAGATACCAGCGTTGAGTCAATTTAATGGATACTTCCCATAATGTAGAGCAGCATGTGGCTTTATATGTGGTGTTACAACTTTTTCCCATTGGTCAACTGTATAGGTGTATCCTAATTCTTCTTCCCATCTAATTAAAGGGATAGTCTTTGTAAACACACTTTTTTGTTGAAGAAGATTATAGAAAAGAGAGATCCCTTTTTGTTGATGTATGGGGATCTTAAGGAAGGACCAAGCCGATTGGGGAACATTATAGGTCCATGATGGGAGGTTGGAAATGCAATTCTTAGTTCGGATGTAGAGGAATAAATCTGAATTTGGCAATTGAAATTTCTTTTGAAGTGGAGGAAATGGTTTGATCACCCCATTATCAAGTAGATCAGATAGATATTTAATTACCTTCTCTATCCATGGTGTAAATGAGGTTGTCTTCATGAAATTATGTAGAGTATTTAGCGGAATTTGGACTTTGGTAGGAAGAGGGTGTGAGGAAGTTAGATGCAGAAATTGAACCCAGGATTTAAGTGTCGCTAATATTGTTGGGGAGATGCGAGAAGGTATCTTGGCTCCAAGTGCCATGGAAGGAATCCATATTGATAGATTATTTCCTGGGATCTTAGCAGTTTCCATCTTCCCCCAAATTGTAGATGGAGGAGATAGAAACCATTCCTTAGACTGTGTAAGAACCGAGGCTAAATAATAATCTTGGAAATCCATATACCCTGTTCCCCCAGCTTGACGTTTCCTCACTAAGTTTGAATGAACACATCTAGATTTTTTACCCTGCCAGATGAATCTAGAAAACAGAGTCTGAAGGGATTGGAAATATTTTAACGGAATTGGAATCGGGAGAGTTCTAAAAAAGTATAACATTTGTGGAAGGTGAAGCATTTTAAATGCTGCCAAACGTCCCATCCATGAAAATTCATGGGATGCTAGTTTAGTGAGATTTTCTTGTAATGCATTACGAAGTGGAATATAATTATATTGGAACAGTGTTTTAAATGAATTTGATAATTGAATACCCAAATATTTAATTGTACTTTCAGTCCATGTATAAGGGAATTTTAATTTAAGATGTTTAGTAGTATTTTCATCTATCCCCAAGTTCAATATACAAGATTTATTCGCGTTAAGCCTGTAATAAGAAACTTTGCTGAACATATTTAGTGTTTCCTGAATTTCCGATAAGGATTTCACGGGATCAGTAATCATAAGAACAACATCATCTACAAAAAGGTTGATTTTATGTTTTTGTTCAGCAATGGTAACGCCTAGAATCTTTTTGTTGGACCTAATACTCTCAGCTAGGGGTTCAATAACAAGGTTAAAAATTAGGGGGGATAAGGGGCATCCTTGTCGTGTACCATTTGTTATTGGGAATGGAGGTGATAAAGAATCCGTAGTATACACTCGAGCCGAGGGGACAGAGTACAGGGCTAATATTGCTTTGTTGATTTGACCTGTTAAGCCAAATTTAGTCAGAACGGATGACAATGAACAATGAACTCTATCAAACGCTTTTTCAGCGTCAAGCGATAGAAACAGGGATGGCGATTTGGTGAGTTCTACATGGTGTATTATATTTATCATTCTTCTAGTAGCATCCGATGCTTGTCTTCCTTTGGTGAAACCCGACTGATCTCTATGGATAAGAGAGGGTAACAAACTATCTAGTCTTTTGGCTATAAGTTTCGCATACATTTTAACATCTAAATTGAGCAAGGAAATTGGTCTAAAATTTTTAGGTGAAGATGGTTCCTTATCTGGTTTTGGAAGAGTTACAACAAGAGCATTCAGCATTTCATTGGGAAATGATGAAGAATTGGCTGCTAAATTATAAATGTCACATAGTATAGGTGCTAGAGTACTTTGAAATTTTTTTTAATATTCCCCTGTAAAGCCATCTGGACTAGGTGATTTCAAGTTAGGAAGAATACGGATAGTTTGTAGAATTTCAGGGATAGTAAAGGGAGAATTGAGAAATTCTAATTGTTGTGGGGGAAATAGATGGAAGTTTGACACTCTCCAAAAAGGTGTCAATCTCCTCCTGAGAAGGTTGATGGGTATCACCATCGTTCTTAATGTTATATAAATCATTATAATATGAACTAAATGCTTCAGCTATTGAAGAAGGCTTAAGTAATTTTTCATTAGTGTGAGGATGGTAGAGGAATGGAATTTTAGTCTTAGATCGATAACCTTTAATGCGTAATGCCATTGTTTTCCCTGCTTTGTTCCCTGTTGCATAAGTGGTAGCTCTGAATTTTTTTTTCTTTTTTTTTTTTGTGTTTTCTCTCGTTCAAAAGATTTATTTGTTTTAGAAATAATAAATAACAACAAATACAGAATATTTGACAAAACAAAAATATTAAAATATAACATTAAAGTATAAATGTTATATAAAAAATAAGTAAATACATAAATAAATATGCAAATAAATAAAAATAAACACACTAAAACAAGAGAGGGGTGCTCCATCATTTACAACCTATGAAGATGAATGCAAATTATAACTACAGATATCTAAGTAAAAAGGAATAAAATACCAAGGAGGAATAATAAACACTCCAAAAAAATAAAAAAAGTGTGGTTATTATATAATCTAGAGAAGACTAGAGTATAAAGTTGTTTATATCTGAAATGTCAGGAGCTCAAAAAACTAGAAAAGACAGAAATATATAAATTTTACATATTTGTGCAAAACGAAATCCTGACCTTAGGTATACTTCTATATAGATAACAAATACTGTAGTATAATTAAAGGTTTTTTGAAGAAGTATGGAAGAGAAAATGGTAAAAGGAAATGGGGACAGAAAGGAGGGGGAGAGATAATTATTTAACTCCAGGGATAAATTATAGTTTATATAGCTAAATATTGTACCAGAAAGAGAGAGAGAGAGAGAAAAAAATATATATATATATATAAATTACCATGACAAGAATATTCGATTATCAAAATTATCTGACATATAATATCTAATCCATGGTCTCCATATGTTATTGAATTTTGACAGACGATTCTTATCTAAAGCGTCCATTTTGGCATGTATGAAAGATTGGTTCATTCTAGTTTTGGTTTCTGAAATATTCACAACAGATGTTTTCCATGCATTGGCTACTGTCTGTTTTGCAGCTATCAGAAACGTGAGGAATAGTTTGAATCGGTTCTGTGTGAGAGAATCCGTTTTTAGATTAAGGAGAGCTAGCATTGGGTCTGGTGAAATAGAACAATCGAATAGTTTCGAGATAATCAGAAAGACTTTTTTCCAAAATGAGTACACAATAGGACAATGCCACCAGATGTGCATATATGTACCCTGTTCTAGACAGCCGTGAAAACAGAGGCCTAAATTATCAATTATGAATTTGGCTAATCTGGCAGGAACCAAATACCATCTTGTAAGCACCTTATAAGATGTCTCAATTGCCAAAATGTTTGTGGAAGAAGATTTAGTATTAGACCAGATATGAGACCAAGTTTTGGGATCAATCGTGCGCTCAAGATCTTTTTCCCAAGTGGATGTATATGTAGGTACTATTGTGTTAGATCTAGTAATCAATTGAGTGTAAATTGTAGAGATACAACCCTTAGCGTAAGGTTCTTTGAGGCAAATTTTTTCAAATTGGGAAATAGATTGTAGATTTTCACTAGAATTAAGGAAAGGAGTATAAAAGTTTTTTAGCTCTGAATTTTTTATAGTATTTCTCATGTGTCTCTAGATGTAGGGTTCTTAATTCATTACGTAACTGGAAAATTTGTGTTTTAATGAAAGGAGAAGGATCATTTTTATTGTATTCCTCAGCTTTGGCTATCTCCTTAGTAAGTTCATCCATTCTCTGAGTTCTCTTTCTTTTAGCTTTAGAACCTAATTGCATAAACACCCCTCTCATAACAGCTTTATGAGCATTCCATAATATCATTGGGTCAGATATAGACGTCGAATTAATTGAAAAGAATTCAGTAAGGTGTTGCTGGAGTGTTGTGGAGTAATGTTCATTTTGGAGAATATAGTTATTAGCTCTCCATATATATGAATTTGGTTGGGATGATGTGGTTGTTATAGACATGCATCTGATCACGTGGCCGTATGTATATGGGAGGATGAAATCTTGTCAAGCAGCCATGTATCTGTCAAGAATAAGTCAATTCTGGAGTAGGTATTGTGCCGTGGTGACAAATATGTGTAATCCCTTTCATTAGCATGTCCACATCTCCACACATCAAATAAGTCGTTTGAAGTTATGAACTTAACAAGGGGAGAAGCATAGCGTTTGGACTTAGCAGAAGAATCCATATCATTGTTTGGAATCAAATTGAAATCTCCACATATCAGGAGGTGTCCTTTTTGAACTTTCTTCGCCTCCTCTATAGTTTTTTTAATGAAATGCATTTGCCTCATATTCAGAGCATAAATAGATACAAGGGTGTATTGAATATTGTAAATGGTACAAATCAAAAAATATAGCGACCTTCAGGGTCAGTGATACAATTATCTAATTGAAATGTAATAGTATCTCTAATAGCTATTAACACCCCTCTTTGTTTTTTGGAGAATCTTGTTTGAAAAATATGAGGAAAATGTTTATGTTGACATTTGGGAGATGCATCTTTAGCAAAATGTGTCTCTTGAACACATAATATGTCACAATTAAAGGATAAGGCAGACCTCCACATAGAGGTTCCTTTTGCTGGGTGATTCAGTTCCCTTGCATTTAGGGACAATATTTTGAAAGACATATTAATATATATCAAAATGAGATGTTACTATAATTCTATATATTCCTAAAAGAATATTCTCTAGTTTCTATAACGCTTAAACTAAATATCTAAGTATTTGTTATATGATCAGTTCACAGTTACTATTAAATCATGCACACAACAATGTCGATTTTTTTTTTCAAACCTATGAAAAAAAAAGTTATTACTCTATTAGTAGTTATTTGGCAATATATATTGCAAGAGGAAAAATAAAAAATAAAAAATAAAAATTAACAAAAAAATAAATAAAAAAAGGAGAGAATAAAAAATAAAAAATAAAAGAGTAAAGAAAAAAATATTTTCCAAGAGTCAGCAGTAATCCACTCAAAGGAATGCTGACCAAGATGGGGGGTGAAGTTCAAGTAGTAAGGTATTGAGCATCAAACCAGACTGTATATGTCAGTAATGCATTTAACAGGCAGGAGTAGTTCATTTGTATTTAATTCTATTTTGTTCACGTTTTTGTCCAAAGTGGAACAAATTAGGTTTTTCCTTCAAGGCAGGGGTGTTATGTGGAAGATCAACTATAATACCCCATGTTTGGAGTAATTGCATGCCATCTTCAATGGTAGATATAGCAAAATGTTTCCCGTTGTAAGTGGTCAAGATAGTGGCCGGATGTCTCCATTTGTATGTGATCTTATGATTAGATAATGCCTTTGTTAAAGTTTTGAGCTGTCTTCTCATTTGTAGTGTAAATTGCATGAGATCGGCGAATAATTGTATATCTGAGTATGGTGGTGGCAGAGTAGTTAGCTCCCTCGCTTTGGGGAGAATTTGCTCTTTAGCTTGATAAAAATGAATTTGCAGAATAACATCTCTGGGAATTGATTCTTCTAGTTGTTTTGGAATTCTATGAATACGATCGATTGTAAGTTCAATCGGCGATAATTCTGGCAATAATGTAGAAAATAGTGTATTTGCATAGTTACGTAAGTCCATAGGTAGAACTGACTCTGGTATTCCTCTCATTTTAATGTTGTTTCGACATGAGTGGTCCTCGAGATCTGCCAGTTTCATCTTGACCCACATGGAATCATCTTTTTGTTCTGTACATGCATCCACTAGCTCATTCACTGTTTCAGTGCATTCCTCCATTTTGTTTTCAACATATTGCAGTCTACCATCCATATGTTTCATATCAAGAGAGAATTTATGAATCATGGAGGATAGATTAGATATAATAGATGATTGTAATGACACAAGCATTTCTTTCATTGTGGTATCTAGTACTGGCTGACCTGATGTTGGGAAAGCAGCTATAGATGTCTGTAATGAGGACATAGCATTATCACTATGCAGAGCTGTGTTCACAGTATCAGCTGCCTGACAAGATAAATCCAGCTTCATCCGCGATTTTGCGGGTCCCTGAGATGTTGGGGATAGTTGAGAGGAGCCATTAGAATATTAGGATGATAATTCCTCATCCATTTCAGGTGGATGGCTGGCAGAAAGGTTTGTGTGAGTTTTATTATTTTTCCTCACAGCTCCGGCGACGCCATCTTGGATTTTAGTCAGCTCACTGCTCTGTTTAAATGTAAATGATGACAGCTTTTTTGGTCCCCTTTCTTGTCCTCTTTTGCGAGACATTATTGCCCCTACTGTCCCAGGAGTACTGCAGAGTATTTAGGTATGTTTTTAGAGGAAAATACCTGCCTGTTTTTTGCTGTTAAACGGCCGGCTGTGGAGAGCTCTAGGCTTAAGCAGCCATCTTCTTCAGTGCGCAAGCCACGCCCCCCCGAGATTGTCAATTTTTTAAGGAGGTTATAGTTGACAGCCTAAGCAACTGTCCCTATCTCTCTTCTCTGTTCCTATCTATATACATTTAGTGTTTTGGAAGATGGTACCTTATAAATGTCACATTTTGATAAAGATTGAGGCTAACTCATAATATATTTATTGGCATTTAGGTGTCACTTTAATCTTAGAAACTGGCTCTGTCCTTTCAAAAGCTAATGAAAGAACATCTGTGTATGACTGATACTAAATACTATATATTTAATAACCCAGAATTAAACTGCTTCTATGATTATACTACTTCTACAGATCACAGCACAATTCGCTAAGGCAAAACCATCTTACCCTTACATTTATGTTACAGCCAGGTCACATGATATTGACATCACACATGTTGGCGTGTATACAGGCTATAGTGGAAATCTCCTCCTACCTGAACAAACTCTGCAAGTTATCATGTGACTGTGGCATACAGATCAGCCAAAAAGGTATACAGTGGCAGTAATTTAATGTAAAAAGAAGATTTATAGGCTGTGGGCACTGTGGGTGGTGGGCAAGTTAACTATTTTCATATTACTGGATTTCGTAATACTTTAAACCCAAAAGCAAACATTTATGATATTGCAGCTTACCAATTGTTAGATGTGATGCCAACAAGTCTGTTTTTCAAAAGCACAAGCTCTCCATCGGAATTTATCAATTTACATGGATGAAACCATGTGAAATACAGCCCAGTGCTTGTGCTGTGTAATTTGCCCCCCTGTATTACCTGGTTGATCCTGCCAGTTTCTGCCCTCCCCCTTTGTAAACTGACCAAGGTTAAGCCTGGCTGCTAAGCCTTGACACAGTGGTCAGTTTACGTGCCTTCGTCATCCGTATCTCTCATCTCTGCTCTTGTGTGTCTCCCTCCTCTCCCTGCCTGTCAGTCTGTGTGTGAGCAGCCCCTTCCCCTCCTCTTGTAGCACTGCTCCAAGCAGTGCAAACATTACTGCTCAGTGCTCACAAGCACTGCCAGACCCTCTGCTAGTATATCCTGTAATATATACTGTATGCCGTTTTTTTTTTAATTCATCCTCTAAATACCTTATTCTTTCTCCCTGATCAGCGGTCACGTGACCATTTGTCACGCTCTTCCTCCGATTTATACACTAGGGTGGGATGTCATGTGACCGCTGGCAAACATCAGAGGGCGATCTCGGCCCCTCCCTTCCTAGTGTATACATTGGAAGGAGAGAGCGATGGGCGGTCACGTAAATGCTGATCTGGGAGAAAAAATAAGGTAATTAGAGGATGAATTTTAAAAAAGGCATACGATGTATACTACAGGTTATACCAGCAGTGGGTCTGGCAGTGCTTGTGTGCACTGCCTTAACCCCTTTAATACTGGCAGAGGTGATTAGAGTGATCCGTTTTTATTTATTCGTGCAAAACCTTTATCCCAAAAAGGAAAAACATGTTTGCTTTAACTGCTTATAAAGTGTTAGCTGGAGCTTGGCTTACATTTGTTAGTGTATCTAAATCTGTTAGTAAATTTTACACCCCCTCCCCCTCAGACTAACAATGCTGCTGTCTGCTCTGCCTCCTGTGCTTATTGTCTCCAGAGCTGTGTCATGAGGTGAAAACAAAGGGGAAAAAAGCCAAAGAAAATAAACATAAGGGGACAAGGGGAAGCACACAACTAGCACAGTAAAACACTTTATTAAACTGCAAGAACAAATAAATCAAATGCACTCACTGTAACCAGATTAGGTGTGCAACTTTTGCCATCCCGCATAGATCACAGAAGAATATTGACCTGTGTGCAGCGAACAGAGAAAGAGAGACAGAGCTCCCTGTAACAATCCCTTTTTTACAATCACACACCATCCAAACTGCATCCTACTGCCAGTCCCATTCGCTTTGGACCAATCAGTGTTCACATGACAGCCCTCCTTATATTACTGACTGTCCTGCCATACTTGGCTTCTGGGGACAGTATTGCAGTCTATGTGCCCTGGGCCATCTTCATCATCAATCTATTTGAAGCTTCGTGCACACCAGGTGGGCTGAAGATAACTCCCTTTGCTATGCAGATTCTGTTTGGTGCCACATTCCTCTATACCTTTTAAACGTGTGGGACTGCAAGTGTCAGTATGGCTGAGCTTGGTTGTATAAACAGATGTGTAGAAACTTCACAAATGTAACATTAATTCATGTTCAATTCCAACATAATCCGCCTTTGCGCCTAAAAGGTGCATACCACCCTTCTTCAGACACGGCCTGGCCACATACATAGACCCAACATTGAAGTAACACCTTCAGGCGTTCTAGGAGCATGAATTACACATCTAATCTCTCATCCACCTATTACACTTTTGAAGGCCCTTGAGCACCAGGACAATGGAAACACCCACAAAGTGACCCCATTTTGGAAAGCAAACACCCCAACATATAATCTATGAGTATTTTGAATGGTTCATTTTTTTTCCAGAAGTTTTTGGAAAATAATAATGAAAAGGCATTTTTTTTTACATAAAGTTGTCCATTTATAAGATATTTCCAACACATAACATGCACATAGCAAAAATGACACCCCCAAAATACATTCTGCTACTCCTGAGTATGGCGATAGTACATGTGTGAGACTTTTACTAGGGATGAGCCGAACACCCCCCCGGTTCGGTTCGCACCAGAACTTTCGACCGGACCGCAAATTCGTACGAACGTTAGAACCCCATTGAAGTCTATGGGACTCGAACGTTCAAAATAAAAAGTGCTAATTTTAATGGCTAATATGCAAGATACTGTCCTAAAAAGGGTTTGGGGACGTGGCTCCTGCCCCAGGGGACATGGGTCAATGCCTAAAATGTTTTAAAAAATGTCAGTTTTGGCGGGAGCACTGATTTTAATGACGATTAAAGTGAAAAAAAGTGAATTATTTCTTTAAATATCGTGCCTGGTGGGTGTCTATAGTATGCCTGTGAAGTGCCACATGTTTCCCGTGTTTAGAACAGTCCCTGCACAAAATTACATTTAACGGAAAATTATTTTTCAAACTGCTTGCGTTTTTTATGTAATATCTGGTGTCGGCAATATGGATGAAAATCATTGAGAAAAATGGCATGGGTAGCCCCCCCTGCCCATTAACAGCCCCTTTGGGTCTAGTATGGTTAGTAAGGGGAATCCCATACCCATATTAAAAAAAGGAAAGACGTGGGGCCCCCAGGCCCTATATACTCAGAACAGCAGTATACAGGCGGTGCAAACAAGACAGGGACTGTGTAGATTTGTTGTGTTAAGTAGAATCTGTGTGTAATTTTGAACTGGTACATTTTTAAAGTGTAGCTGCAGTCAAAAAATCTATTTTTAAGCTTTTTGGAAAACATAGCGAAGGGTTATCACCCCTGTATAAGTTGTTTTGCCGTCCGTCTTTGTTCATCTCACTTCCTGTTGTCTCCTTCCGTTTGCAAGTAGGAGACGTTTGTAAGTTGGATGTTTGAAAGTAGGGGCCTGCCCTATATGTTCTGCAGAAATGGCGGAACAAGGTGTTGGTGTTGCCACAACATTGTAAGCCCTCAAAGTGACTCTTGGTGGGCGTTGGAGCGCCCTGCTGTGAACGATTATATCAATAATTGTAATTACATGCCATTGTTTAACAGTGGTAGAAAAATTGGGCCTTAGGCACTGGTGCTGGTGCCACGACACTGCAACCTCTCCCATATACTCTAGCTGTGGTGCAGGAATGAGCCCTGCTGCAAAACATTGCATAAAAAATTGTAATTAAACGCCTCTGTTAAACAGGGGCTGAAAAATTGTGCCTTAGGCACTGGTGTTGGTGCCACGACACTGCAACCTCTCCCATATACTCTAGTTGAAGTGCAGGAATGAGCCCTGCTGCAAAGCATTGCAAATAAAAATTGTAATTAAACGCCCCTGTTAAACAGGGGCAGAAAAATTGGGCTGGTGGCATCACCCAGAACCAAAAATGTTCTTCCAACATATCAGTGGAGGAGGAAGAGGATAGACAATCAACATAACAGGACAGTCACTCAGCATCAGCATAGGCAGTCTTGAAGGGATGTGATATTTTAAAATAAATTATTCAGTTACACCAGCTTCAGGTGCTTGGTAGCTGTGGGTGATCCAAGACTGATTCATCTTGATGAAGGTCAGTCGATCAACTGAGTTGGTGGACAGGAGCACCCTGTGATCGGTAACAAAGCCACCAGAAGCACTGAAGGTGCGTCCTGAAAGAACGCTGGATGCAGGACAGGCCAGTAGCTCAATTGCATACTGTGCAAGCTCTGGCCAGTGATCCATCCTCAAGACCCAGTAAGTCAGAGGATTTTCGGTGGGAAAGGTGTCCAAGTCTGACCTTGCCCCCAGGTATTCCTGCACCATGTAAATCAGACACTGGCGATGGTTGCTGGAACCGATCATACCTTGGGGCTGCCGACTAAATAATTGTCTGAACACATCGGTCAGATGGCCACCTTCTCCACCACTCCTTCTGACTGATGCCTCAGCAACACGTTGTCCAGGACGAGGAGTTTGTAACCTCCCAGTCTCTGGGAACGCGTTGCACAGACCTTTCTGCAAGGCCTCCCTGAGATGTCTCATCCTCTGCGACGGCAAGATAAGGTTGGCAACCTTACCCTTGTACCGTGGATCAAGGAGAGTGGCCAGCCGAAGAATACGAGGATCCTTCCGCAGGCTTTGCAGGATCAGGGAGTCCATGCAGCGTAGGTTAGCCGAGGCATTCGGTCCGGAGTCCTCTGGGTCACTAAGGACAACATGATCCGTAGCTACCTACTCCCAGCCACGTACAAGTCCACCGGTTTCTTGGGACTGTAAACCAAGACTGCTGCTGCTGCTGATGCTGAGTGCCAGCCTCCACCTCCATGCTGACACAATCATCCTCCTCCTCCTCCTCCTCATCCTCTTCCTGTGTGATGAGTGGCACAGCAGGAACACTGTCTGGATAAAGGGGGCCTTGAGAGGCAAGGAAGTCCTCCTCTTCCTGCCTCTGTTCTGCCTCGAGTGCCATGTCCATTATTCAGCGCAGCGTATGCTAGCTATGTAGGTGGATATAATGGTGTATACTGTGGTCAGGACACGCAGACAGCACGCACAATCTCCTACAACTGACTGCAAGCTCTATTTAAAAAGAGCAAGATAGCTAGCTATGTAGATGGATATAACGGTGTATACTGCGGTCAGGGCACGCAGACAGCAAGCACAATCTCCTACAACTGACTGCAAGCTCTATTTAAAAAGAGCAAGATAGCTAGCTATATAGGTGGATAAAGCGGTGTATACTGCGGTCAGGGCACGCAGACAGCACACACAATCTCCTACAACTGACTGCGAAATCTATTAAAAAAGAGAAATATAGCTAGCTATATAGGTGGATATAATGGTGTATACTGCGGTCAACCACTACAGAAGAGCAAGAACGCAAAATCGGCCGATAACGAACAGTGTATACTGTGTTGAAGGTACACAGAACACCCGCTAACTCCTACAGACGCCAACACACTACACAAGGCCGCCGTGCTGGCGGCCTTATATAGTGTAGGGCGTGTACTACACAGCCTGAGCTATGATTGGCCACAGGCATCCTGCCTGTGGCCAATCATGGCTCTCCTCGCTGCCGGCGCTGTGATTGCCCAAGCATGCGGGGTCACAGTGCATGCTTGGCCAATCATGAGCCAGCAATGCCCTGCGATGGCGCAGTGCATTGTGGGCCGTGAGCGCCACACGAATTTGGCACGAACGGCCCATAACCTTCGGTATTCACCGAAGCTCATCCCTACGCAGGTCCTTTTCCATCCTACATTCCCCCAGAGATTCTCTCCCCATTGTATAGATTGCCTTCATATTTTTGCCACCCAAATGCATTATTTTAAAATTTTCTACATTAAACCTCATTTGCCATGTAGTTGCCCACCCCATTAATTTGTTCAGGTCTTTTTGCAAGGTTTCCACATCATGTGGAGAAGTTATTTCCCTGCTTAGCTTAGTTTTGTCCGCAAATACAGAGATTGAGTTGTTTACCCCATCCTCCTGGTAGTTTATGAACAAAATAAATAGGATTGGTCCCAGCACAGAACCCTGGGGGACCCCACTACCCACCTTTGACCATTCCAAGTACTCCCCATTTATCACCACCCTCTGAACTCGCCCCTTGTAGCCAGTTTTAAATACATGTACTGACCCTATGGTCCATGCCAACTGACCTTATTTTGTACAGTATACGTTTATGGGGAACTGTGTCGTATGCTTTTGTAAAATCCATATATACCACATCTTCGAGCCTTCCTTTATCTAGATGGCAACTCACCTCCTCATAGAAGGTTAATAAATTGGTTTGGCAAGAATGATTCTAGGCTAACTGGTCTGTAATTCCCAGGGATGTATTTTGCGCCCTTTTTAAATATTGGTGCTACATTAGCTTTTCTCCAGTCACCTGGTACCATTCCAGTTAGTAGACTGTCAGTAAAAATTAGGAACAATGATCTGGCAATTACTTGACTAAGTTCCCTAAGTACTCTCGGATGCAAGCCATCTGGTCCCAGTGATTTATTATTGGACTTGTTATCCAAGTATCTACAAAGTACAAAATAAGATAGTGCAGCGCTCGACTAAAAATAGAAGAAAGTATTATAAATTATAAAGTGCAGCGGTGCATAAACATATAAATAAAAAACATATACAAATCAATCTGAATGTATTAAATTATTAATATCGTGCAAAAATGTATATCAAAAATATCCAGAAAACACTCAGAGCAAACAAAAGAAATATTAATACAACTAATCCTCTAAGTGTCCACAGTGATGTTCACACAATGACATCCACTAAAAAGTGCTTCCTGCTGCAAACCAAAGGCAACCGAAAGTGCATTCACACTGTGCAGGTTATACCACCACTAGGCACTCACCAGAATTAGTAGGGTCAGGCTGTCAAAAATCTTTCAGTCTCACAGAACCTCTGCAATGCTCTACACTCCTCTTGTGACAATCCTGAGTCACGAGAGGAGTCATCCTGGATGACTCAAAGATCATACAAAAAGTAGCCAATTAAAAAAAGCACACTGTTTTTAACCAGTCATTAAGTAAAAAAAAAAAGAAAATGGCCCTTAATGTACATCTATCATCAATCACATCCAGTAAAGCAAAACTATGTCAGTCATACCACCATGTGCCAATCGACCCACCCAAAAAATAATCCAGCAATCACCAACACACTCCAATTCTGAAGACTGCTTGCCATAAATGACAGCTCAGAAGGATGACAAAGCGGAGGGGTCTTCCGGGTGATGTCTTTGACCATATTTGGTTAATGACAACATGGGGATTACCATGGAACAGTTTTTTGTTTTGTTTTTCAAATAAAAGAATTGGTCACAAATTGTGTGTGCTTTTATTTACAATTCACTTTTTTTTTTTAATGAGTAGGGGTATGCACTTCTTTTTTTTGTTTTTGATTTATAAAGTTTCATTGAATAAGCAAATTATATACATATAAGAGCATGTCATGTACACATTTCACAAAAATGAGCAAATCTAGTATTTACCATAACTAAAAATAAACAAATTATCAAGTAATTAGAAAATTTAAACCAGATATTTAAGCATAAATTACTAGTCTTGAGGATAGATAGTAAGTTAAATCCAATCAGAAATCTGTGTTTACCATAAAGTCATGAAGTCAGCTCTGATGATGCAATGAGATAAATTTTATGAAGGTTGTAGTTAAATGGACAACCACAGTACCAATGTTGGAAATGTGTAGTAGAATAGAAAATGGGGAGAAGAAAAAAAAGGGAGGTGTTAAGATTTTCCCTCTCTCTCCCCTGTCTCCTCTCCCCCCTCTCCTTCTCCCCTCCTCCTCTCCGTCTCTTGTGGAGGGGGGGCTGGAGGATGTAGACAAGAGGGTAAAGGAAAGAAAAGCAGTGGAGAAAAGAAGGAGATGGATGGGAAAAGATGAAGCTGAAAAGTGATGTAGCAAGGGCCCAACCCCTAGAGGCCTAATGGTGACCTCCAGAGTCAAGGAGAGCTAATATCCTTCTTTGTAGAGTGGGTTACCAGGCATGGAGTCCGTTTTAACCCCTGCAGCACTGGCGTAAAGTGACAAAAGACCAGGCTGACACTCTCCCATGAGCACTAAGACATGTTGGTTCTTCCCCACGTTGGTGGAATGCACAATAACACAGTCTATATGCAGTCAAGATGTTACTTGCCCCCTTCCCACGGGGCCAGGTGGTAGGGGTGACTGCCACAGGAATAACGCTTTGAGCCCCACATTGGGTGCCAAATGTAGCAAGGACCCCGACCCCTAGAGGCCTAATGGCGACCTCCAGAGTCAGTACGACATCCTTCTTTGTAGAGTGGGTTACCAAGCATGGTGGGTGAAGTGCAAGAAGAAATGGTGAGGGCCAGTCACTTTTTGAATGCAAACAAGAGATTTATTGTCTCTTAACAGAACTGTGGGAGAGAGCGTTAGGGCCCAGACACCCTTGAGTAGATGCAATGCAAATTGGCAAATTCCGAGACTTCTTTAGGTAGACAGCTATACTGTGGAAGGCCTCCAGTCAGATAACACTTCTGTACAGGTGGGACTGCTGTCTCCTATGGCAATGGGCTTGAGGGATAACGAGAGCACTGGGTCCAGGAGCAGCCACAGAGATAAGAGGAGCAGCTTCTAGCACAAGCCGGGTGATAGCATGGGGACTCTTGATTTTGTCCCTAGCTGAGATAGTGATACTCTTGTTCCAGTCTGCCTGTAGTGTCCGCGGAGGTTGGGCCGGCATGACTATCTCAAGCAGGGATTCCCTGCAGCGTCCACAGACGATCCAAGGCTACAGCCGTGGGGCCAAACTGGAAAACACTTCCCGCAAATCAGTCCCAAGGCCTTATTGCCTGCGGCCATGTACAGGGTAAGACTACCCCTAGGTGTCTGTACTTCCAACCCAACATAGTATCTCCAAGCTGCACCATCTTTTCCACCCAACAATCAAATACATGTTGCAGCACTCCCTTGTCCTCCTCTGCAGAGTGGTATCTCCTCCTCCTGCCCAAAAGATTGGTCCACACACTATCTGGAAACTTCAGCGCCTGCCTCTTTCTCAGCGAGGTAAAACTTTAATGGAGTCCGTTTTAACCCCTGCAGCACTGGCGTAAAGTGACAAAAGACCAGGCTGACACTCTCCCATGAGCACTAAGACATGTTGGTTCTTCCCCACGTTGGTGGAATGCACAATAACACAGTCTATATGCAGTCAAGATGTTACTTGCCCCCTTCCCACGGGGCCAGGTGGTAGGGGTGACTGCCGCAGGAATAACGCTTTGAGCCCCACATTGGGTGCCAAATGTAGCAAGGACCCCGACCCCTAGAGGCCTAATGGTGACCTCCAGAGTCAGTACGACATCCTTCTTTGTAGAGTGGGTTACCAAGCATGGCGGGTGAAGTGCAAGAAGAAATGCTGGGGGCCAGTCACTTTTTGAATGCAAACAAGAGATTTATTGTCTCTTAACAGAACTGTGGGAGAGAGGGTTAGGGCCAGGACACGCTTGAGTAGATGCAATGCTAATTGGCAGACTCCGAGACTTCTTTAGGTAGGCAGCTATACTGTGGAAGGCCTCCAACCGGATAACACTTCTGTATAGGTAGGACCGCTGTTTTCTATGGCAACTAATCTTGTAACAGTCAATGAAAGGTAGTTGGTAGTAACCCTTGGTAAAACGGAACAGTCCGTTTCTTATCTCCCCACGTAACTGAATGTAAATCTTCACTCACTGAGCTCCCAGTCTCTCACTAGACTTCCAGATCCCAGTCATCACTAGATCCCCTGAGCTTTTGCACAGCTATCTCACTGTATACTCCTCAAGCGTCACCTCCACAGGAGCACACTGGACACCCAGCAAGAGCACAATGGCAGCGAAGGTGCCCAGTGTGTTCCCGGACCATATATACAAACAGTAACAAAAAACTGGCCACTGCCCACACCCATAACTGCCATTCACAGTGAGGAGCCCATGGAGGGCATATGCCTTTAAGGGGGCTTGGGCAGTCTTCAGGCACCTGTTCCACATCTATCCATTCCATGCATGTGCTTCCACTGTGGAAACACTTATAAATTTGTAGTGTTAGGACTGCAAGCAACGCAGGGTGCCGTGACGAGGCCCTGCAGCTTTCACATGTGTTTGCAAATGAGTGCTAACTAAACCCCTGCTTTTAACAGATGGTTAGACAGGCTAATTTGGTTGGTCAGCAGACTGGTTGGTGAGTTGAGCTATGGAATTGTCTTTGTTTATATGTTAATTACAGTAGAAAAACAGTGCAAATACACACTATGACATATCTTAATCTATATATATATATATATATATATATATATCTATATATATATATACAGATCTACGGTGTCCTACAGGCTTCTCGATTGATCCGGGTAGCTGGGAAAAGCTGTGGTGTGATGTTGTGTTGAATAGCTGTACGTTCAGGAAAACCAGGAAGTAGTCAGCTCCATGCTGACCAGCTTGAACCTGAAGTGGAAATTATGTCACCAGCAGGGGGCTGTCTCTATGGAATGAAAGGCTGCATGCTTGGAGCTCACAGCTCCTTCTACTGGCCTGTTGTTCTCTGGAGGAAAGCATCATTAAAGTGGAGGGCCGGTTATAAAAAAAAAAAAAGTCAGCAGCTGCAAACACTGCAGCTGCTGACTTAATAAACACACTCACCTGTCCAGGGCGCCCGCGATGTCGGCCGCCCGAGGCCGACCCGTCCCTCGGCTCTCGGGTCCCGGCGCCGCCATCCCTTGTAAGGGAAACAGGCAGCGGAGCCTTATGGCTTCACTGCCCGTTTCCTACTGCGCATGCGCGAGTCCCGCAGCTACTGCGCATGCGCGAGTCCCGCAGCGCTTTCTGAATGGGACGCGCTGTGTTCTGGAACACACAGTTCCCAGAACACAGCGCGACTCATTACCCAGAAGACGCCGCGACGAAGACAGAAGACAGAAGATCTCCGCGGAGGAGGAAGAGGAAGATTGGGAGAAAGTGCCTAGCAACAGGCATTTCTGGTAAGTAAAAAAAAAAATTTTTTTTCATTTTTTTTTTTTTTTAGATTTTTTGTAATTTTTTAACATTTTTTTGTTTTTCAGGGTGGCCCTCCCCTTTAAATACACTCTCCTCGGCATGATGTCTGCGGCCGTGGAACTATAACGGTCACCTGACCAAAAGCAATGGGATGAAGGAATTTCTGAAAAATAGCAGATTATAAATAGTTGGGCTTAAGGTTGACAGCTGATGCAAAACAGAGCACATATTGAGCTAAAAAATGCTAAAAATCTAATTAAGGGTGCATGATCTGAATATCAATATTAAAAAATCAATCAAAAGAATTAATCAGATATATAAAGGGGAGGAATATATTAAAAATAAATATACATATATATACACACATACACATATACTGTATACTTTAAAAATATGTGTGAAAATGAGTACCGTATTTGCCGGTGTATAAGGCGACCCGGCATATAAGACGACCCCCTAATCTTACAGGACAAAAACGCTTTTAAAACTGTACTTACTGTATAAGACAACCCGGCTTTTGAGGCTTCCGAGGCTTCATATTTCTTCCTTCTTCCTGCATTTGCTGGAGCCAATCACGGCGAGCGATGTATTCTATTAATGAATACAAAGCCTGCTTGGATTGGCAGAGGCTGTAACATCATCAGCCCGCGCCACTCTGACTCTCCAAGCCAATCAGAGCAGGCTACAGAGTAGCCTGCTCGGATTGACAGAGGTCATTACTCCAATCCGAGCAGGCTTTGTATTCATTTGAATACATCGCTCACCAGGATTGGCTCAGCGGTATATACTGTATGTAGCCGAAGCTACATACAGTATTACCGAACACCCAGCCGGCATCCGAGGGGCTGACCCGGCGTATAAGACGACCCCTGCTTTTTGGCCAATTTTTTTACATGTAAAAGGTCGTCTTATACGCCGGAAAATACGGTATGTAAGAATGGCATTATGTACAGAATTCACATATTTGTAAGAGACATCGTAAAATGTATTTTTGTATTTTTGTATACTGCATGACCACACATATGTAGATGTGTACCAATGTATGCTTGTGAGAGATATGTATTATTGTATACTGTATGACCACACAAATGCAGATACACACCAATGTATGTATGTGTGAGATGGTTACTTACAATCCCACCACCCCCAACCACAGACTAGGGACCCAACGATATCCAAATTTGAAGATGATGAATGTACAGTTCTACTGTAAAAAATGAAAAAGTATTAACCACTTCACCTCCAGAGGATTTGGCTTCTCAATGACCAGAGCAATTTTTACAATTTGGCACTGCGCTGCTTTAACTGGTAATTGCGCAGTCATGGTATGTTGTACCCAAACAAAATGTGTGTCCTTTTTTTACCACAAATAGAGCTTTCTTTGATGGTATTTGATTGCATCTGAGATTTTTATTTTTTGTGATATATAAACAGAAAAAGACCAAAAATATACTGTCTAGTTTAGCGCTGGACAGCAAGGATTTACTTTACTGTTTTTTGTTTGTTTTCATGACTTTGAAAACCTCTTCTAAATAAGGCTGGCAAACCACCAGATTTAAAAATAAAACTGCCGGCACACTGACCTCAATTTCCAGAAAAGGTGATCCCCACGAGCTAATCTCCCACAATATATATATATATATATATATATATATATAAATATAAATATATATATAATTAATATGTATGAATGTATATATATATATATATATATATATATATATATATATATATATATATATATATATATATATATATATATATATATATATATATATATATATATATTTATTTTTAATATGTTCCTCCCCTTTATATATATGATCAATTATTTTAATTGATTTATTTACTATTGATATTCAGATCATGCACCCTTAGTTTGATTTTTGCCCTTTTTTAGCTCAATATGTGCTCTGTTTTGCATCAGCTGTCAACCTTTGTTATCCCAATTATTTATAATCTAAAATGTTTCTGAAATTCCTTCATCCCACTGCCTTTGGTCCATTGACTGTTGTAGTTCTACGGCCGCAGACGTCATGCCCAGGCCATGAGGGTGTATTTATAATGATGCTCTCCTCCAGAGAACAACAGGCCTGTAGAAGGAGATGTGAGTTCCGAGCATGCAGCCTTTTATTCCATAGAGAGAGTCCTGACCCCTTCCTCCTGCCCCCTGCGGTGACATCACTTCCATTCTGGTTCAAGCTGGTCAGCATGGAGCGGACTACTTCCTGATTTTCCTGAATGTACAGCTATTCAGCACAACACCACACCAGAACTTTTTCCAGCTACCTGGATCTTGCAAGGAGCATGTGGAACGCAGTATAACTGCCAGAACTACATACTTATGATGAGCATGACTCCCACTTATATCTTGTAAGTGTTTTCAATCTTGTGCAATAAATGTTACTGTTTTAATACTACACTAAGAGAGGCACTCCCCCCCACCCCCTTGTTCTTATATGTTTTGCAGAGTTGCTGGACACACTGTGAGGGTGGCTGCCTCTTTTTAAATCACTCCCTTATCGCAGTTCAACTTTGTTTTTACCTTATGGGTCCTTTCACACGGGGCGGATCAGTTCTGATCCGCCCCGTGGATATCCGTTTGCTCAGCGGGGATCACTCCGCCGATCCCCGCTGAGCAGGGAGAGGACAGGTCTGTCTCTGCACACTGTGCAGGGACGGACCTGTCACAGCGCCGCTCTCCCCTATGGGAGATCGGATGACGACGGACCGCAGTACCCGTCGTCACCCGATCCGATCCGCAGACGGATGGAAAAATAGCTTTTTCCTCCGTCACACTTTTTCGGATCGGAGCGGGTCGGATGTCAGCGGACATGTCACCGCTGACATCCGACGCTCCATAGAGCTCTATGGAGCACCCGTTCAGGTCCGCCTGAAAAACTGACAGGCGGGCCTGAACGGAACGTCAGTGTGAAAGGGGCCTAAGGCTGACTAATCAAATGTACATTATTACAAACTAAGGGCATTGCCTCCTGGAGCGCCAGATACCCAATTTACCTTCAGTATGACTCGAGTGGGCACTCCTGCTGGCAGAACACATTTGTAATCCGTAATGATTTTTGCAGCTTGACACAGTTCAGTAATATTCACCAGTAGTATCTGGGATCTGGCAGCTGTACAGATTTCCCACTTATATCAGTAGTTGTGATATAATGCTGAAGGTCTTTCTTGTTAGGCCTGCGAATGATCACACAGTCTGGGGTAATATGCCGGCCATAGTCCCAAGTTTGTGACACAGAAGTGTACCTTTCAGCATACCTTGGAGATAGCTTTTTAAGATCAAGGTTAAGGGGAATCTTGAGAAATAAACAACCACATTCACCCTGTGTCTTTTTCTCCTGTATCTCTTCCTCCAAATGAACAGGAAAATAGGGGTACAAAAAAATCATAATCTTCAGCCACTTTCTTTATAATGATGTGCTGTAACTTGGACAGCCTAGGCAGTGTTTTAGGGTCTCCACACCCGGGCAGGACCCATGCATCAAGGGCTCGTTGAATTGGATGTCCAGCAACAACATCGGGTCTACAACTGAACTTGGTCACTTGAGTTGGCTTCATAACAAGGACTTTAGGAACCCAACTTGCCCAACGCTCTTCCTCAAAAGAATTAGTAACACACTGGTGTGGCGCTGCACTGGCAGACGGTTCAATCTTCACGCTACTAGCTTCCATGGGAAGAATCTCAACTTCCTCTAAATCACATGCCTGTTTCTCTTCACTATCAGTCTACTTCCCAGTCCATGACAAATTATCTGAGAACAGCTCAGAGATCTTATTGGATGAGATGTCCAAATCAGAGATAGCGGAGCACTCTTCGGCCGGTAGCAGGTTGCGATTTGTACTGACCTCAACTGGCAAAGCAACCTTATCCCCCCTTACTGGCCACAGGCATCACAGCTTCCACTAGCACACCACTCTCACCCATTTCAAGCTTACCCGACTCTGCCTGTAGTGTCCGCGGAGGTTGGGCCGGCGTGACTATCTCAAGCAGGGATTCCCTGCAGCGTCCACATACGATCCAAGGCCGCAGGTGTGTGGTCAAACCGGAAAACACTTCCCGTAAATCAGTCCCAAGGCCTCATAGCCTATGGCCATGTACAGGGTAAGGCTACCCCTAGGTATGTACCATACTCTGGTGTCAGTCAGGATGTCCTTAGGCCCACTCAGACCAGGGCCAATACCCGGAGCATACCTCTTCCAACCCGACATAGCACTTCCTTATACTCCTCTGCAGAGTGGTAGCTCGTCCCCTTGACAAACGATTGGTCCACACACACTCTCTGGAAACTTCAGCACCTGCATATTTCTCAGCGCGGCACGCCAAAACTTTAATAGGGTCTGTTTTAACCCCTGCAGCACTGGCATAAAGTGACAAAGGACCAGGCTGACACTTTCCCATGAGCAATGAGACATGTTGGTTCTCCCCCACATTGGTGGAATGCACAATACCACAAAGTCTATACGCAGTAAAGATGTTACTTGCCCCCTTTCCCACGGGGCCAGGTGAAATCCCATTGTAGCTGTAGACGGTTGCTAGGGGAGACTGCTGCAGGAATAATGCCTCGAGCCCCACTTTGGGTGTCAAATGTAGCAAGGGTCCCGACCTCTAGAGGACTAATGGTGACCTGACTCTGAAGGCCTAATGGTGACCTCCAGAGTCAGGGAGAGCTGGCATCCTTCTTTGTAGAGTGGGTTACCAGGCATGGTGGGTGAAGTGCAAGAAGAAATGCTGGGCGCTAATCACTTTTTGAATGCAAAAAAGAGATTTATTGTCTCTTAACAGAACTGTGGGAGAGTGGATTAGGGCCAGAACACCCTTGAGTAGATGCAATGCTAAGTGGCAGACTCAGAGACTTCTTTAGGTAGACAGCTATACTGTGGAAAGCCTCCAGCCGGAACACACTTTTGTATAGGCAGGACAGCTGTCTCCTATGGCAACTAATCTTGTAACAATGAATGAAAGGTAGTTGGTAGTAACTCTTGGTAACACAGAAGAGTCAGTTTCTTATCTCACAGTATCTGACTGTAAATCTTCACTCACTGAGCTCCCAGTCTCTCACTAGACTTCCAGATCCCAGTTGTCATCGGATCCTCTGAGGTCTTCCACAGCTATGCCGCTGAATACTCCTCAAACGCCACCCCTGCTATCCTGCTGGGTCCCTGGCTTGGCACTTGCTGAAACTTTTCCACTTCTTTACCATCCTCAGTTGGTGAGAAGACTGCTCTGGTACTTGCTCAAGCTTACTCACTGTAGTCTCTGGTAGAAAAATGGACGGTCCCTTAGTGGCGACAGCTTCCCTTCTACCTCTGACCACAACTGGTTCCCAGTCCGGCTGAACCTTCTCAATGTGGTTGGACTCCAATCCTGAAATCCCAACCCCACGCTGCTTCTCCTACTCCTGGATAGGCCTCAGGCAGCCCAGCAGCCAGGTGTCCCTGGGATAGGCCTCAGGCTTCTGGCCTAGCAGCCTGGGCAACATAACACACGTCCACCCAGACAGCCGTCCAGGTGGCACAGAACCCCCATCACCTGACTCCACCCAAATAAATAGGCTCTCCCAGCAGACCAAGGGACTAAAGAAACCCCTGCCAATTGGTTGAGACATTCATACTCTGACCTTGTGAAGCCCCCTGGCATTCTAATGTCACCAGTCACAGTGCCCCCTAGTGACAGAAGAGAAAAAGTGCAGCAATTCCAGAATTAGAGAGGAATCAATTGATCTTCTAACAATTAGCCAGGAAAATTACCACTTGACAAACTAAATTTATTAAGAACCCTGCCTAAACACCGGGATGCTACAGTGATAAAGGTTCAAAGTTGGTTAGGAGTATGTAAATGATTCTCAACCCCTCTCTAGAAAGTGGGAGAAGGGGTTGATAGGAAGCTGCAAGGCAAATCTCCTCTTATTCAGGGATAGAGTGTTTCCATATGGAACCTAGGGTTCGGGGTTTGGTATTAAAGGATTCTCCTTGCATCTGTCAGCATAAGCTTTGGTTGTTTTGAAGATTAGCCAACTTCTTGCTTATTCACATGGGGGCAATATCTAGGTTCCCTATTACTGTTAAAAGCACCTTCCAAACTCTGATAAGCCCCTTGCAGACCCCCACAGTCAAAGGGCAAGGGTTGTGGGTAATAAACTCTAATCCTCATCAACATAGAGACAAAGTGCATTGCTTGGGTGGTCTGATATAGAATTTAAGGGGGACCACATGCTTTTTTTTTGCATGGGGTCCCACTTTAAATTCATACCAAACCTGAAGAGTCCTGTATGAATTATCAGGGGAAAAACCCACTTTGGTTTTTTAAACTATCCTAGCCACATTATATGACTGAAGATTCCTCCCTAGTAAATACTTTGGTGTGGATAATAGGTCCGGATGATGTCACTGGTTAAGAATATGGCAGGCGCCAGCATTGGCTACTTCCTTAACAGCGGAGGAGAAGAAGGAAGCTGTCATATACTATAATAGCAGGGAGTAGGGGGTGAAATTTTTCCTGCTGAACAGGCTGAAAGTCCAACATTCAGACATAGCCCTGTACAAGCAAAAATCTATGAAAAGCTCATTCCTACTGACCACTGCAAAAGTGTCCCCTTGCATTGGTGATCAGTGGAGAAGTATTCTTTATATTGGTGGTCACTGGAAAAAGCCCTCCTTGCATTGGTGGCCATTGTCAAATTCTTACTTACATTGTACCTCGTGCGGGCAGGCAGTTACACACTGACAGAAAGCATCAATGAACTACCTAGAGCGCTCAATAGAGCCCTGGTAGTTCATAGAGAACTATAAGCCAACAGCCGCAAAGGCTGTCAAGACTTCTACTTCTCCTATTCACAGAACTGTGTGAATGAATGAAATGTCCGGGTGGGTGGAGACCTTCACAGCCATATCTTTTTAAAATTGTGACAGTGAGTGCTGGGAGAAGATCCCCCGCTCACTGTCACAATTGAGGATCGGTGGGGGGGGGGGGGGCTGGGGCTGCTGCTACAGTAACATGTAATACCCTGAATACGGGTGTAACATGTAACATGTTACAAATGGGGAACATATCCTTTAAAGGAAAAGTGTACCCTTACATTAGGGATCAGTGTACAAGGTCCCCCCTTACACTGGTGATCAAAAGAAAAGTGCACCATTACATTGGTGATCATAATGAAAGCTTTGCAAGCTGTATTTAAGCTAGGAACCTTTAGCAGCTTCTGGAGGAACCCTGCTTGAGAAAGGATGATCAAATACCGTATTTATCGGCGTATAACATGCACTTTTATCCCCTTAAAATCAGGGGAAAATCGTGGGTGTGTGTTATACGCTGATCCTCCGCTGATTGTGAGCGGAGGAGCGAGCACCGCTGATATCTATACATAGCCGGGTGTACTCGGCTATCCTCTGCTAGTTCCGCTCACAGTCACGCCCAGTCCCGCCCTATGATGGACATACCACAGGGACTGGGCCTGACTGTGAGCGGAGCTATCCGAGCCTAGCCGAGTATACTCGGCTATGTATGTATATGGGCGGCGCTCGGCTCCGCCCACAGTCACGCCCAGTCCATCATAGGGCAGGACTGGGCAGGACTACGAGAGGAGCTGAGAAGAGCCGAGAAGAGCCGAGATACACAGAACCGGCTCTGTGTATCTTGGCGGCGCCATTTTCACACTGTAGTGACACTGACTGCATGCTGGGTAAGGCTGCAAATGACACTGAGAAGGCTGCAGATGGACACTTGCAAGGCTGCAAATGACACTGGCAAGGCTGCAAATGAAACTGACAAGGCTGCAAGGCTGCAAATGACACTGAGAAGGCTGCAGATGGACACTGAAAGGCTGCAAATGACACTGACAAGCATGCAGATGAACACTGTGCAAGGCTTTAGATGGACACTGATGAGGCTGCATTGATGGGCATTTAAATGTAAGTTTTTTTCCTTAAAAAAAATTTTTCCTTAAAATTTCCTCCTAAACATGTTATATGCCGATAAATACGGTAATGTGTTTGGAGTGAGAGGTAAAAGAACATGCCAAGGGAAAGATTTTACAATTTTGCTACCAATGCTTTTACAATTTTGCTACCAATGCTTTTGTGCATCACCATAAATTTTTATGGTCCCACCTAACACCAGTAATCAAGCCTAACTGCAGAAGGTAGTGGTTTTTGAAAATGCACCGGGCAACAGTACATACCTGTAAAAATATTCTATGTTCATTTTAAATGTCTTGATATTTTGTTGTGCATCTGCACTATTCAGGTACAGGTGTTTACACAAAAAGCGATAGTGTAAACAGTGGCATTCCACTAGGTACTGTCACATTTGCTCATTTGTGTATAAACATTCAAAAGGAGGGTAAAGTTGACGGCTGATGGGTGTTGATGCCCTTTGTTATCTGGTATTTTTATCCTGTCTGCAAGACACTGTCAATTAAACCAACAGTAAAGTCCAATGTGCGGTTTAGGAACTCCAACCATACAGAATTAACTCATCCAGATTAAAGTCCTCCAACTTCATTGCCTCATAACCTGCTGCTTTATGTGTTATATTATGCTGACATGACTAACTGATTATTTTAAGGCAGAATTACCATTTCTTCTACTTTACAATCTCACAACTGTACAAAGCACACTAAGGTGTGTTTAGAAGTCCTGTGGCTAAGTGATGGGTTCCCTATAGCTTGGGCACCAGAACCTTTTCACTTCTATTTTGTGTTTCTTGTTACAAACTCTGGGAGAGGGTTGAATAAAACAGTGCCCCTCACCAGACTAGGGGGCACCCCTAGGGGCCACCGATAGCCTCCTCAGCACTCCATCTCCATCTTCTACCTGACTGCCCCTGCTGGCATGCCCCCAGAGTATTTAAGAAGTGCCTGCCCCCTGCCAGCCCACTTTACTGGGGATTGGTTGGGGCCCTTGTTAATACTCCAAGCACCTCCTCTTAAACTCCACCCTCTACTTCTGGAAGCTTCTCCAAGGTTTCAAGGAGCAGGTGGAGTTACCAAAGGTGCTGTCTGATGAGTCATCCAGCCTCCTTAAGTCACTCAGTCCTGACCCAGATTCAACCCATGTCTGACTCTCAACGAGGCCAATTTACCTACTATAAGAACTATGCACACTCTATCTAGCACACTAGAGGGTGCTACATTCAGCAAAGAGACATCCCCATATAATCAGCAAAGTGATTTCCCAATCCAGCAAGGACACTTTCCCATATATTCAAAAAAATAGATGGCTCAATGCAGTAAAGAGACAGCCCCATATATTCAGCAAAGAGACATCGCCATATATTCAGCAAAGAGAAGGCCCAATCCAGCAAAAAGACATCCCTATATATCCAGCAAAGAGACTTTCCCATATATTCAGCAAAGAGATCACCCAGTCCATCAAATAAACATCCCCATATAGCAAAGAGACAGCCCAATCCAGCAAAGAGACATCCCCATATATTCAGCAAAGAGATGGCCCAAATAAAAAAAAAGGGCAGCCCAGTCCAGCAAAGAGATGACCCAATCCAGCAGAGACATCCCTATATACTCAGCAAAGAGACATTCCCATCCAGCAAAAAGACATCCCCATATATTCAGCAAAAAGACAGCCCAATCCAACAAAGAGACAACCCAATCCAGCAGAGACATCCCCATATATTTAGAAAATGGTCCAATCCAGTAAAGAGACAGTCACACCACAGGCCCACATCTAGCAACATTGTCAATCAATTTACCAAAAATGTGATGTCTAACAACTTGTCTCCAGTCCACAGTAAGCAGTCACTCTGGCAGGCTACACGCAGCGCAGCTCTCATCAGAGACTTCAGAAATACTACAGGAGATGGTCAGAGACTGCAAAAAGACTAGAGGATACGGTCAGAGACTGCAAATATAATACAGCATATGATCAGAGACTTGAAAAATCCTACAGGAGATGGTCAGAGACTTCGGACATACTACAGGAGATCATCAGAGACTGCAGATATACTAGAGGAGATGTCAACAACTGCAGAAATACTAGAGGAGATGGTCTGAGACTGCAAACATACTACAGGAGATGGTCAGAGACTGCAGACATATGATAGTAGATGGTCAGAGACTGCAGACAGACTACAGAAGACGGTTAGGAGACTGCAGACAGAACACAGATGGTCAGAGACTGCAGAAATACTACAGGAGATGGTCAGAGACTGCAGAAATACTACAGGAGATGGTCAGAGACTGCAGAAATACTACAGGAGATAGTCAGAGACTGCAGACATACTACAGGAGACAGTCAGAAACTGCTAACGTACTACAAGAGACTGTAGATATACTACAGGATATGGTCAGAGACTGTAGACATACTACAGGAGATGGTCAGATACTGCAGAAATACTAGATGAGATGGTCAGGCATTGTAGAAATACTACACAAGATGATCAGAGACTGCAGACATACTACAGGAGATGGCCAGAGACTTCAGATGTGCTATAGGAGGTGGTTGGAGACTGTGGACATACTACAGGAGACGATGGTCAAAGACTGCAGACATACTACAGGTACTGTGGATGGTGTGGTGATGAATTGGTCTTCCCCCACATCTCTGTTAAGGGGATGATGTTGCAATCAGTGTACACAGCTCTAGGACCGGAAGCTTGTCCTCACTTCCTCTAGAATACAATTGTGTAAACCTCCCCTCTCCTCTGTGTGCAGATATCACAGGAGCTGGACTCTTGCTCACTCCCCCCCCCCCAGTACCCTCCCTTACATCAGCCGCAGTGTCCCCTCATACTCATATGTGCTAAGCTCAGCGGCCATGTCCCGGAACAGACAGCAGGTTACAGGTTCCCTCAGACTCCAGGCCCATTCCGTTGCCAGCAGAAAGCCAGGAAGTACAGCACTAGAGGCAGAGGTGCAGCGGCTCTAGAGGAGGAAAACATCCTCCTCCTCTGAATACTGGGGTCTCCATGCACATGATTGATTGCTAGGATGCTAGGCAGGCTTAGCAACCAATAGTTTTCAGGCAGGACTAAGTTAGGAGATTGGTAAATGTACAGGGGGAAACCGGTTAATCCAGCCCTCATGGTAGTGCTGCCACTGGTGCAGGATCAAAGGGCAGCTGCCTTGGGCCCCAACATAATGACTGGGTCCAGGCCATCTGCCCCATTTGCCTGCGTTAAAGACAACACTGGTTAAGGCCCAGGCCTCTTGGGGCATCCAAGCCCCCTGCCTGATGGCGTCCCTGATCATTGGCCAGATTTACTAAAAGCAAATTGATTGTACACTTTCCAAGTACTGTTGATCCAGAGCTTAGTGAATGAGATGAAGCTTCACTTTGCAAGGATTACTTAATCACATGCACTTGCAAAGTGCACAGTCTACTTTCCTTTAATAAATCCATCCCCACCCCTCTATTGCATATTATTGTCATTTTATTGCATCGGAAAGAAGGTCCTCTTTAAAATGTTCAGGTGTTTTTGGTTAATACCATTAGGTTTTCAAACTACAGAAATTTTAAAAATAATCACATCAGGTCTATAAGAGTAGAACACCCCCCAAGGACCCGCAAGTAGAATGGAATCCCCTACCCTGCACAGCCAGGCACACCAGATTTCACAGTTACTTCAAAATTATGAAACAGTTCAGTACTTTGGTTTTTTTGTTTTGAGGGAATATAACTTGGAGAGGGATTGGGAAAATTGTGTGTTGCCCACTTGACTTCAAACAACTTCAGGGACAACTTCTCCTATATATACAGTCTATATAAACCCCTAACTTCCTCCAGCACACTTGCTTGTAGAATTACAGTTGGCACACTGTGAATCAGATTTGTGAACAACAGCCTGTAATAGGCAGGAACCAGAGGCCCCTTTAAATGTGTTAAAAATTCAGTGTAAAGCTTAATTATTCCTGTGGCTGCTGATCCCAATACCACCACTTCAGGCACTGCCAGCCTGCCTGGCTTAAGCTGACCCTTTAACTAGCCCTCCTGGCTAACTTCTCCATAGTTCTCCCAGACTGGCACTCTCTACACAGTCCCCCCAGACTGATCACTCAGCAACAAACCTGGCTGCCTTCTCAGATCTCTCAGACATGCTGACCTGCTCCTACTGTCCTCTTCTTGCCCCAGTGCCTCCAAGAAGGATTCCACCATGTGTTGTAGAGGGTCCTTCCAGCACCCATACCCCAGGCCTGAGGTTACCCCCCCCCCAGACTAAGGGGCACCCACAAGGTTACGACAGACTCCTCAGCACTCCATCTCAATCTTCCACCTGACTGCCCCTGCTAGCTTGACTCATGCCTATTTATGAAGTGGTCTACCCCCTGCCAGCCCATTTGGGGATGGGTTGGGCCCTCATATATATGCCAAACAGTTCCTCCTAGCCTCCGCCCAATACATCTGGAAGCACCTCCAAGGTTCCAGAAGGCAGGGGTGAGGCACCAGAGATGCTGCTTGCCGAGTATACCAGCCTCCCCGTGTCCCTCCCTGACCCAGATTCAACCCAGGCCTGGCTCTCAGCTAGACCAATTTTCCAACGCTAACAACCCTATTTACATCTAGCACACTAAAAAGTGCTACACAAGCATTTCGTTTTTTTCAGCATGTCTGTTCCAGGACTTTGCCCCACCAGAATAAAACAGGTTATTTTCCCTTAGAGACAGAATGATCCCAAATAATCATTACAGATGGTGCCACCTTTACATTTTTCCTCCAGTTTCCATAAAGCAACCAATAGTTAAACCATTTGCAAGTCAGTCATTAAAATGTTGTCTTCAATTTTCTGGAGGGCAGAATTATTTATATTAATGTTTAATATTGTTTTTGGGTCCAGATCCCTTGTGCTTTGCAATCATGCAACGTGATAATGTGATAATGTGGACTTGTAAAGTGGTTTCTTGGTGGCAACATACCCAAACCTTTGGGCTCCAGAGGTTTCCATTTCTGCAACGCATGTGTGTTTTCAGTCAGAAAGTCACAGTACTAAAATACTCAAGCGAATTGAGCCTTGAGATTTTTGGGTGGTCATGCCAGCCAAAAGATGTTAGATAAGACTGTTATGCCCTGTACACATGACCGGACTTTCCGAGAGAAAAGGTTCGACGGATACATTCCGATCATGTGTGGGCTTCAGCTGACTTTTTCTTTCTAAAATTCTGATGGACCTAGAAACAGAACATGTTTCAAATCTTTCAGCCTGAACCAGTTCCTATTAAGAAAACCGCTCTTCTGTATGCTGTTCCGATACACCAAAAATGACACAAGGGCAGCTATTGGCTACTGGCTATTGAACTTCCCTTTTCTAGTCCCATCATACGTCATTGCGTTCTAAACGATCAGACTTTGGTGTGATCGTGTGTAGGCAAGTCCGTTTCGGCGGAACCCCGTCGGAGCGCCGTCGAAAAGTCCTTCGGAGTTCAGTCCGACGAGAAGTCTGCTCGCGTGTATGCGGCATTACAGTGCCTCGTGTCAGACATATGCACAACATCCATATTGGAATGTTGGCTGCTTTTTGATCTTAGAGCATTTAGGCACTTCTAAGGAGATGGTTTACAAAAGTTCACCAATTGGCTAAAAATGTTAGGAGAGTGTCCACAAGTTACAGCCACAGGTGGGATGGGAAGACATCCTCCGATGAAAGTGATGACTGAAATGTGTCAGGGTGTAGCCACGCAGCTTACCTGATTGATCGAACGATCAAGTGACACTCTACCCTTCCCGGGAACACAGCGGTTAAGCGGTGCAAGGTTAGACTGGAACGATCGTTATATGGTTTTTAATTATATGCACTGTACAAGATGGTGATTTTGTGAGTGTGCAATGCAATCGTTTTTAAGTATAAATAAATTGATTATTAGGCTTGTGCAATTCGTTTCGGAACGAATCGAAATTCGGCTGAATTTTGCATCTTTTGGACATTCGGATGTATCTGAATGTCTGAATAAAAAAATTAACGAATAACAACGAATACGAAAGAAATATAAAGAATGAATTTGAATGAATTCGGTAATTCTTTAAAGCTCTAATGAAACAAAAAGTCAGCTCAAAGTAAATCTTATAGTCCAATCAGCTAATTCATTTTGTGCCGGAGGATGGATTACTGGCAAAGTGCATTCCTGTGGACTGAGTTAGAAGGGTGTTGTATTGTATTTGAGCCGAGGAGAAGAGACGTTGTCATTGTATGTGTTAAAAGATTCAATAAACAAACGACTTTCCAAACTACGAATCATTATCACGAATGTCTATACATACATAAATAGTGAATTTCTACGAATACGAACAAATGAATTCGACACTCTACGAATAATAACTAATTATCCGAAAACGTATTAAGGTAACATAACGAATATAACAGAACGAAATGATGTATTTTACGAATGACAACGAACCGAAACTAAACAAAATTTTCCGTTGTGCACAAGTCTATTGATTATTACGAACGGGATTACACTATGTAGTTTCTTTATATATTCCTCTACATGTGCAATGTGACTTTGGAAAAGAGATTGATATACAACCGATGGGATATATTTGATGGCTTGGCACTAAAGTTGAGAGCTAATGAAAGATGTTAAGAGCGGTCATCTTTTGATATGAGAAGTGCCTTTTGAACCAGGTGTTTCTGGTAAGTGCAAAATCCATATGGAATTGCACAAGGAGGTGTGGTGGTGGATTGCTGTTATTTGGAGTGATCTTCTATCAACTTGCTACATTGCTCTTCTAATTTTTCTTTGACAATGAACTATTACTGAAACAGTGATAAACTTTGTTTGTTTTTTTACATGTTTTCATTGTGTTTTTTTACATTGTTTCTTTACTTTAGCCAAATGCACTAAATATATGACTAGACACACATCGAATGGATTAATTGCTTATAGGGAGAATTGATGTTATTGACCTTTTATGTAGAGTGGTTTATAGAGGAATGCGATAATTTTCAGATATCTTATAGTATTAATTGTCTGGTGAATGAAATGAATTACAATTGAATCTATACTATCAGGTTTCTCATCCCGTAAAAGTTTACATTTATATACACCCAGTGAGGTGATTTTATATTTTTATTTGTCTTTTTCTTTTCCTGTAATTTTAGGTTTTATTTGAAGCGCTGCTAGTGTCTCAGTAATTTTTACCATTGGTGATCTTCTTTGGCACCAGATTAAGTATTTTGTATTAAAGCGGGAGTCCGCTGGGACTCCGCGTTTTTTTTTTTTTTTTTAAGCCAGCAGCTACAAATACTGCAGCTGCTGACTTTTAAAATAGTGACACTTACCTGTCCAGCGCGCCCGCGATGTCGGCACCCGAAGCCGATCTCTCGATCGTCTCTCGGGTGCTGCCGCCGCCATCTTGGGTATGGGAATCAGGAAGTGGAGCCTTTCGGCTTCATTTCCCGGTTCCCTACTGCGCATGCGCGAGTCGCGCTGCGCAATAAGGATGGACCCGTTGCCTCTGGGATCTGTGTGTTTCCCAGCAGGCAGCGGGGGACTTTAGGAAAGGGGCGTAATCTACGCCCCTTTCCGCAGAGAGCTATCCTGGAAGTGGGTGCAGATACCTGTACTGTACAGGTATCTGCACCCTCCTCCCCCCTGAAAGGTGCCAATTGTGGCGCCGGAGGGGGGGAGGGTTCAGATGAGTGGAAGGTCCACTTTAGGGTGGACCTCCGCTTTAATATAGCAGCAGCTATAGTCTAGTATTTACCGTGAGCACTGAGGGAGTGTGATTTTAGTTTTCTAATTTTCTTGCTCATTTGTTTTACAGATGGGATACTGCCTCCAACCCCTGTGACAATTGGTTATTGATTTGTTTCTCAAGACCAAAATTGCATAGATATTCTATAAAAGAGCAATACAATAACACACTATTTCACTACTTTGCATTTGTATTGTGGTTGTTACTTTTTAAATTTTTGGTTAAATAATAATCAAAAGTAAATTTGAAATGAAAGCCCAACTTTAGTCTAAATTAATAAAAAAACAAAAATCAGCATAAGGGACATGACTTACTATTAATCTAATGTGTCCCCTGGCTCCTGGATTCCTTGAAATATTCATCCTCTGACATCATCTGTAATTTTCCAGTGTGGAGGGAGTTAATAAAACTGAGAGAACTTGTGAAGCATGCTCGACTATGCTGTCCTTTCCGGCCAGCCCTGCCATTCATAGTAGCCATAGTACAGCTTCTGTTGCTGAAACAATATCTGTGAATGGAGGGGGCAGACATTTCAAACATCCACATGTCCTCTATTCAGAGAGCCAGTGATCTGAATACACTAAATCGGACAACTCTAAAACATATTGGGCCTTGCACAGGAGTGTGCCATGCCTTCAGAGCTTTGGGCCATGGTTGTGACACCTCCTTCATGCAGCACCAGTGATGATGTGTTTCTGGTGCATCATCTCCTGCGGGCGACTGGAAGTTGACATGATGATGCACTTCTTGTCCACCGCCCGTGTCAGGTACAGGCTTGCACTTAAGTGCCCATTGTTCCCACCAATTAGGGATATGCAGCAGCTATACATATGTGGGTCTAGAGCAGAGTTGGGGGAACAGTTGGAGCCAAGCAAAAGTTGGGCCTGTTCCCTGTTCGGTGAATACCCGAATTTGTGGGGTGCTTGGCAGGCAAACATCCCACCGAGCGCTGCACAGTGCGTTCTAGAGCCCTACTTGGATGAAGCAATGCACCTGACTGCTTGTCAGGTGCAAGGCTTTGCCCAGTCAGGGCACAGAGCACAGTCAGAGCCATGATTGGACAATGTTATGATGACTTTGCCCAATCATGGCTCAGTGCTCATAGTCCTACCCCACACTATAAAATGTTCCTTCCCACAGGAACCTTTTGCAGTGTATTGTTGGAGTGGAGATAGGGCAGAGCTCTGTTTGCTACTAGAGAGCTATGGTGTTATTTGACCTCTGAGTGTAGAGTGTCAGTGTAGTGTAGTCCAGTATAGTGTAACTGTAGTGTATCAGTGCAGTGTTAGTGTAGTGTGAATATAGTGAGAGTATAGATATAGAGTATAGTAGAGTAAGTGCACCAAACACTACTTTTCATTGAATAAAGTGCATCCAATTACACATTTACAATGACACATTTAGGAGATATTTACTGTACATGCAGCCGATGATGTCACCGGCGCATGTGCTCTCAAGCAATGGCCACCCAGGCCATTCCTTCAGAGTCCCTTGCTGTAAACGGCTGCTTCCGTAAATTATGTCACAACGGCTCTGGCCAGTCACACAGCCAGAGTCGCTAGTGATTTGGGTCCTCTCCTCTTGTCCAGCGGTATGTGAGGCCTCACCCTCTCTCACACCACCAGAATACCTTGTCTGTGTAGGCCCTCAGCCGGCACCCAAGAATTATACACACAGCCCTTTAGAAGATAAACAGACTGCATCGGTAGATTAGGGTAATAACGCATAAAATAGAAAATTGGTACATGAATGCCAATAGGCATGAATACAACAATAACTGTATAGCTCTCCCTACAGGGGTGCTTAAGAAAATTAAGATTCCAGCTTACACTGTGACCTCAAGAATATTAACAGCAGCTCTCCATATGAAATGATACACCTCAAGCGACCAATAAAGTAGACAAGAGTGGGACAGGCTATGTAATTTGGGAGCTCTCAAACCAGGGGGCTAGGTTTAGGTCTAAAAAATTCAAACTTATGGTCAAACACAGTCCTACCCGCAAGATACAGTACTCTGGGTGAATTTCTGTGATGGATATTCTACATGCTACATTGGGGCCCTTTTTAGGCTGCTGGCACACAAGGTGATGAGGATAAATCAATAGGATTTGATAGAAGAAAGAAATGCCTTTGAACCAAATTAGTGCAAGGGGAGGGAGGCAGGCCCACATGCTGCAGCTGAGGGAGGGGGACCTGAATGTGTTGTAGTGATAGCAGTCAGATAATAAAGAACAAGGTCAGCACTCTGGAACATGGGACAGACTCTTGGGCTATGTAGGGCTCTGCCTAAGATAATTTGGCAATACAGACAGCAGCAGGTATAACAGGGTCTATGATTGTCAGTAGTGATGGCCGAACGGTTCGCCCGGCGGTCGTTTTGCGGCGAATTTCGGCTGTTCGCGGTCTGCCCGCTCGGCGGACTATTGGCGCAGTTCGCCCGGCGGACTTCCGTGTTTACTGTGTAAAAGAACTTTGACCTATGATGACACATCCATCATGGGGTACAGGACAGCCAATTGAGACATTATAGCACATGGACACTTGGACATTCCCCCTAACTTATAAATAGACCCGATCCGGCGGCCATTTTACATTCTTTCTTCTGTCACTATAGGGAGAGGTTGCTGTGTGGAGCAGGGAGAGATTGCAGTGACCCAAATCGCTAGCTATTTGGTACACAAAAGTTCTTTTCAGGACTGGTATAGTTGTTAGGTGTATATAGGTTTGCTGTGCTACTGATTGTTGCAGCAGCCTGAGTGTCTTTTGTCAGTTTAGAGAAAGGGACAGGACGGTGTGTCTGCTGTAGGGAGAGTCAGTTTAGTCATTAGCTGTTACTATCAGGTCCACAAAAAGTGCTATTCCAGTTATTGTTCCAGTAGCCTCTGTTTTGTCAGTTTATATAGGGACAGGCAGGAAGCAGTGTGTGAGGCAGTGAGGGTCAGTTTAATCAATAGCTGTTACTATATTAGGTCCACAAAGGTTCTTTTCAGGACTGGTATCAGTGGTATGGTAATAGGCTTGTACACGTATAATATTCTTTCTTCCAAATATAGAAAGAATATTATACTTGACTGCTGCCCTTCTGCTGCAGTCTGCTAATCATTCACAACCTACTTGTTCCACAAAGGTCCTTATAAGGACTGGTAAGGTAATAACCTGGTGTAGGGTGCTATAGTACATAGGGTTGAGTGAGGTACAGTCTGCTATTCTATAAGGACTGGTATAGGTCCACAATACATAGGGTTGAGGTGCACTACTGCTGACCGCTGCCCTATACTGCAGCAGTCCTTCATCGGTATAGGGACTGACGTACAGTCTGCTAATCACTCACACATAACCTACTTGTTCCACAAAGGTCCTTATAAGGACTGGTAACTTGGTCTGTCTAGGGTGCTACAGTACATAGGGTTGAGTGAGGTACAGTCTGCCATTCTATAAGGACTGGTATAGGTCCACAATACATAGGGTTGAGGTGCACTACTGCTGACCGCTGCCCTATACTGCAGCAGTCCTTCATCGGTATAGGGACTGACGTACAGTCTGCTAATCACTCACACACAACCTACTTGTTCCACAAAGGTCCTTATAAGGACTGGTAAGGTATAGGGTACTACAGTACATAGGGTTGAGTGAGGTACAGTCTGCTATTCTATAAGGACTGGTATAGGTCCACAATACATAGGGTTGAGGTGCACTACTGCTGACCACTGCCTTTTACTGCAGCAGTCCTTCATCGGTATAGGGACTGACGTACAGTCTGCTAATCACTCACACACAACCTACTTGTTCCACAAAGGTCCTTATAAGGACTGGTAAGGTATAGGGTACTACAGTACATAGGGTTGAGTGAGGTACAGTCTGCTATTCTATAAGGACTGGTATAGGTCCACAATACATAGGGTTGAGGTGCACTACTGCTGACCGCTGCCCTATACTGCAGCAGTCCTTCATCGGTATAGGGACCGACGTACAATCTGCTAATCACTCACACACAACCTACTTGTTCCACAAAGGTCCTTATAAGGACTGGTAACTTGGTCTGTCTAGGGTGCTACAGTACATAGGGTTGAGTGAGGTACAGTCTGCCATTCTATAAGGACTGGTATAGGTCCACAATACATAGGGTTGAGGTGCACTACTGCTGACCGCTGCCCTATACTGCAGCAGTCCTTCATCGGTATAGGGACTGACGTACAGTCTGCTAATCACTCACACACAACCTACTTGTTCCACAAAGGTCCTTATAAGGACTGGTAACTTGGTCCATCTAGGGTGCTACAGTACATAGGGTTGAGTGAGGTACAGTCTGCCATTCTATAAGGACTGGTATAGGTCCACAATACATAGGGTTGAGGTGCACTACTGCTGACCGCTGCCCTATACTGCAGCAGTCCTTCATCGGTATAGGGACTGACGTACAGTCTGCTAATCACTCACACACAACCTACTTGTTCCACAAAGGTCCTTATAAGGACTGGTAAGGTATAGGGTACTACAGTACATAGGGTTGAGTGAGGTACAGTCTGCTATTCTATAAGGACTGGTATAGGTCCACAATACATAGGGTTGAGGTGCACTACTGCTGACCACTGCCCTTTACTGCAGCAGTCCTTCATCGGTATAGGGACTGACGTACAGTCTGCTAATCACTCACACACAACCTACTTGTTCCACAAAGGTCCTTATAAGGACTGGTAAGGTATAGGGTACTACAGTACATAGGGTTGAGTGAGGTACAGTCTGCTATTCTATAAGGACTGGTATAGGTCCACAATACATAGGGTTGAGGTGCACTACTGCTGACCGCTGCCCTATACTGCAGCAGTCCTTCATCGGTATAGGGACCGACGTACACTCTGCTAATCACTCACACACAACCTACTTGTTCCACAAAGGTCCTTATAAGGACTGGTAACTTGGTCTGTCTAGGGTGCTACAGTACATAGGGTTGAGTGAGGTACAGTCTGCCATTCTATAAGGACTGGTATAGGTCCACAATACATAGGGTTGAGGTGCACTACTGCTGACCGCTGCCCTATACTGCAGCAGTCCTTCATCGGTATAGGGACTGACGTACAGTCTGCTAATCACTCACACACAACCTACTTGTTCCACAAAGGTCCTTATAAGGACTGGTAACTTGGTCCGTCTAGGGTGCTACAGTACATAGGGTTGAGTGAGGTACAGTCTGCCATTCTATAAGGACTGGTATAGGTCCACAATACATAGGGTTGAGGTGCACTACTGCTGACCGCTGCCCTATACTGCAGCAGTCCTTCATCGGTATAGGGACTGACGTACAGTCTGCTAATCACTCACACACAACTACTTGTTCCACAAAGGTCCTTATAAGGACTGGTAAGGTATAGGGTACTACAGTACATAGGGTTGAGTGAGGTACAGTCTGCCATTCTATAAGGACTGGTATAGGTCCACAATACATAGGGTTGAGGTGCACTAATGCTGACCGCTGCCCTATACTGCAGCAGTCCTTCATCGGTATAGGGACTGAGAGTTAGACCCCCGGTACAAACACAAAATGGCGGAAATGTTACCGCCGTCACAGAGGGCTGGCAGAATGGAGCACTTCCAGGCCTTGCTTCGAGAAATGCTGCATTCTGCCTTTGCGTGCGCTGGCAGAGGAGCAATTCCCACTCCCAGAGAAGGAGTTGCGGGTACCAATCCAACAGCGCCTGCAAGAAGAGGCCGGTTTGAAGATGTGTTGGTGACTTCAGATATGAGGTCATTCTTTCAGCCGACCCATCGACAGGTGTCATCCGGATTCAGCATCAGGGAACGCCTAGACCGTCAGGTGTCCGACTACATCGGGTTAACGGCCGATGTGGACTCTCTGAGGAGTGATGAACCCCTGGACTACTGGGTGGGCAGGCTTGACCTCTGGCCAGAGCTTGCCCAATTTGCAATCAAACTGTTGGCTTGCCCTTCATCCAGTGTCCTGTCCGAAAGGACGTTCCGCGCAGCAGGGGGGATCGTGACCGATAAGCGTACTCGCCAAGCTCACGACAGTGTTAACTACCTCACATTTCTAAAAATGAATGAGGCATGGATCTCGGAGGAATTCAACACATGTGACCAGTAGACCATGTATATGTCTATAAACAATTTTTTTAATCGAGCAATGAGACCTTCTTTCTTCATTTGGCTCACTTCCTTGTCCAAAAAAAGCACACCGTACTATATGCCCGTACCCTCCTCTTTGAAGAGGTTGAGCGGTGTCATATTTCTACTGGGGCTGCTTATTATGAGGGGCTCCCACCACCCCTGTGCTATGCTGACATCCTCCTGGGGCTGCTTATTATGAGGGGCTCCCACCATCCCTGTGCTATGCTGACATCCACCTGGTGCTGCTTATTATGAGGGGCTCCCACCATCCCTGTGCTATGCTAATTATGAGGGGTTCCCACCATCCCTGTGCTATGCTCATTATGAGGGGCTCCCACCATCCCTGTGCTATGCTCATTATGAGGGGCTCCCACCATCCCTGTGCTATGCTGACTTCCTCCTGGGGCTGCTTACAGTGCAGGTGTCAGTGCTGTATATCACAGTGCTGATGTCAGTACTCTCTATCACGGTACTGCTGTCATTGCTGTATATCACGGTGCTGGTGTTAGTGCTTTATGTCACGCTGCTGATGTCAGTGCTCTCTATCACGGTGCTGTTGTCAGATGACTCTATCACGGTGCAGGTGTCATTGCTGTATGTCACGCTGCTGATGTCAGTGCTCTCTATCACGGTGCTGCTGTCAGTGCTGTATATCACGGTGCTGGTGTTAGTGCTTTATGTCACGCTGCTGACAGGGCCGGACTGGGAATAAAAACCAGCCCTGGAAAAAATGTCATACCAGCCCCATAGCATTATTATACCAGCCCAACATCACAACGTCATTATTTTCTTGTTCATAAAAGGGAAAACCCTGTATTTTCAAGCAGATTTAAAGAGCGTATTGTATATAGATAAGACAGATATGAAAGCACATAGGTCTAGGGATATATATATATATATATATAAACAGCAAATTCCAGTTAAAAGTGGAGCAATCAAGGGGGACACCTGGGACTCTCGGAACTCTGATGACCAGAGACAGAAAGAATACACTAAGGCTGGTTTTACACTGGGGTGGTTCGGGCGCCAGCGATAAAACTGCGCTATTTTTAGCGTTGCTTTACCGTTGGCCGCTAACAGTGCGCTTTTACCCCCGCCAGCGGCCGAAAAAAAGGGTTAAAACCCAGCCACGAAAGGGTTAATACCACCACAAAGCACTGCTACAGCAGCACTATGCCGCACTGCCCCACTGATTTCAATGGAAAGGAGTGGTGTATCCACCGCTCCTTTCCATTGAAATCGGTGGGGCAGTGTGGCTATACCACCGGCATAGCGCTGCTGTAGCAGCACTTTGCGGTGGTATTAACCCTTTTGCGGCTTTTCACAGCTCCAAGGATGCTGCTTGCAGGAGTTTTTTAAACGTCCTGCAAGTGCACCGCTCCTTGGAGACCCAGCAGGGGCTGTTTCAGGATGCTTTGCAGGCGCTATTTTTAGCACTGTACCACCTGCAAATTGCGCCAGTGTGAAAGGGGCCTAAGGTAAGGGGTGGAGGAGTACTGATATAAGGGGGAAACCTTTATATCAGTGCCCTCTTACATTATTGTATTCACTCCCCCTTACATCTGTGACCCCCCCCCCCATCAGAATAGCCTGGCGGCACTGTCACTGGCCTCCTCTCAGGCGCACCTTGCAGGGCTCAGTCAGTCGGCTCCAGCTTGGTGGCTCTGGTTTTCCTATAGTCTCCTCTCCACAGTCCACACATGTCTGACTTCTTCCATGATCCCCATCCCAGAAGTGCTCCCACTCTTGACTCCTCTCCAGACTTCCTCAGAGACTGCAGACATGATATAAGACCAGAGATGGCAAGAGGTTGCAGACAAGATACAGGAGATGGTCAAAGGCTGTGGACATGGTACAGGAGATGTCAGAGGCTGTGGGTATGGTACAGGAGTTGTCGGAGGCTGTGGGTATGGTACAGGAGATGGTCAGAGGCTGTGGGCATAGTACAGGAGATGACCAGAGGCTGTGGGTATGGTACAGGAGATGTCAGAGGTTGTGGGTATGGTACAGGAGATGTCAGAGGTTGTGGGCATGGTACAGGAGATGTCAGTGTCTGTGGGCATGGTACAGGACATGTCAGAGGTTGTGGGCATGGTACAGGAGATGTCAGAGGTTGTGGGCATGGTACAGGAGATGTCAGAGGCTTCAGACATAGTACAGGAGATGTCAGAGGTTGTGGGCATGGTACAGGAGATGTCAGAGGCTGTGGGTATGGTACAGGAGATGTCAGAGGCTTCAGACATAGTAAAGGTGATGTCAGAGGCTGTGGGCATGGTGCAGGAGATGGCCAGAGGCTGTGGACATGGTACAAGTGATCAATGCAGCCTCACCAGTGCCCATCAAATGCAGCCTCACTGTGCCCATCATTTCAGACTCTGTACCAGTCCATGCAGCCTCACTGTGCCCATCATTTCAGCCTCTGTACCAGTCCATGCAGCCTCACTGTGCCCATCATTGCAGCCTGACCGTGCCCATCATTGCAGCATTATCATGCCCATAATCGCAGCCTCAGCGTGCCCATAACTGCAGCTTTACCGTGCCCATAATCGCAGCCTCAGCGTGCCCATAATTCAGCTTTACCGTGCCCATAATTGCAGCCTCAGCGTGCCCATAACTGCAGCTTTACCGTGCCCATAATTGCAGCCTCGGCGTGCCCATAACTGCAGCTTTACCGTGCCCATAATCGCAGCCTCGGCGTGCCCATAACTGCAGCTTTACCGTGCCCATAATCGCAGCCTCAGCATGCCCATAACTGCAGCTTTACCGTGCCCATAATTGCAGCCTCAGCGTGCCCATAACTGCAGCTTTACCGTACCCATAATTGCAGCCTCAGCCTGCCCATAATTGCAGCTTTACCGTGCCCATAATCGCAGCCTCTGGATAAATAGAAAAATCAGTGCAAACCAATAACTGAAATAAAAGCTATTGCAAGCTGGACACTTAGGGTTAATTTCACTTAGCCCCAAATGCTAATTTGTAAGAACAGACAGTGCAGAGCAATCAATATGATGAAATTATAAAAAGTCCAATATGACATCAATCATTAAAAGCAGTCCAGAGCCCAATAAAATATAGCCCAAAAAAAATCCATAAAAGACAGAAGAATCCACTAATTTTATCAGATCCACTTGTACCAACAACCAACAGGCAAAATGCTCCCTTGCTTTATAGGAATGACCCCTGAACCAAAAGGAAGGTCAGTAAACACGTGTTCCCACCTCAGAGGGAAATGCTTTGGAGTGCAAGAGATCACAATCTCACATATATCCCAGTCATGAATAAATACAATAAAACAAATCTAAGTGCTCTCCATTATTGTAAAAGCACAGATTTTAATGTAAGTAGAAAACTTACAGACAATATTCTTGGTAACAAGCTTAAACAGCATATACAATGCCGATCCCATATTGTCTCATCAGGATAGCAGCAGCAGGTGACGTCACAGTCCGTGGCTGAGCTCAGTGTAAAACTTTCGGCTGCTGTGTGAAAAGTCCCACCCTCCTCCTAGACCAGCTCATGTGATAGACACATTGTTCTGTCTATCACACAAGCTGGGCTAGGAGGAGGGCGGGACTTTTCACACTCAGCTCAGCGTGAGATGCCTGCTGTGTGTGACACGTAGAGGGGGGAGGAGGAGGAGGGAGAGGAGCGCTGCAGCCACAGCTTAGCCCAAAGCGGCCCCAGGGCAGGCAGCCTACCGGGAAATGTCCCGGTATCCCGGTAGGCCAGTCCGGCCCTGGCTGCTGATGTCAGTGCTCTCTATCACGGTGCTGCTGTCAGTGCTGTATATCACGGTGCTGATGTTAGTGCTTTATGTCACGCTGCTGATGTCAGTGCTCTCTATCACGGTGCTGTTGTCAGATGACTCTATCACGGTGCAGGTGTCATTGCTGTATGTCACGCTGCTAGTGATCATCTCCTGCACCCTCTTTGCCTACCCTGACCTTCCCTCTCCTCCATTGCCTTCATGCGCTCCACAGTCCTGAATTGTCACAACAATTTCCCATATAAAAAAAGAATGCTTGTAGTTGTCGATCCCAGACTCACCTCATAGATGTGTTATGTCATTGGCCATGTGGTGGGACTATGTTTGCACAGCTATTAATTATTTTGTGGCTGCAAATTTGACCTGTAGGTTTGCGAAGTTTGCCTCCCATTGAAGTCGATGGGGCCCGCCACGAACGTTCCGGTTCGCGAACTATCGGCCGCGTTCGCGGTCCGCATTCGCGAAACGTCCCGTTGGAAGTTCGTCCATCACTAATTGTCAGTGACTAACAAATCTATACAGCTTAATAGTGGGTCTGCGACTATAAGTTGCTAGCAGGTGGTTATAGCATAAGGATTGATGGATCTGTGACCCTCTGAGCCAACTCCCTTCTCGACAGCCCTCTGATGGTGACAAATTAATTGCATGGTGGGCCCCCTTATCCTGCGGTACAGCAATGGAGGCAACAGATGAAATGAAGACCTTCTCAGCAGCTTGGCCTGATAGCTATCTGCCTGATAGCAGCATACAGCATCTTGCAGTGGTTCCCAGGCCACAGATACTGTAGCAGACTCTCTCTGGTTCAGCCTCCTGGCTTTAATGCTCAGCAGCATCCAACAAGTTCAGCACAGAGACCTGCTCATCGGACACAGCATAAAATAAGACCTATTCTTGCTCCTGTTGGCATGCTCTCCAATAGTCCTGTCCCCAGTTTTTCTTTATATATTACCCCCTCCTTCTTTTGGGTATATGTGGTGCAGCAGGTGTTGCTGCTGAGAGATGATTATAGCTTGGATCTTCCTACATCTCTTGTGTAAAGCCAGTCAAAGCTAAACAAGGCATAACTGAAATCACCATCTTGTGGGCAAAAAAGTCTCACAGTCAGTAACATTACCCAGTGTTATGCTTTGTACACACGGTCGGACATTCCGACCACAAAATCCATCAGATTTTTCCCAACGGATTTTGGCCAAAACTTGTCTTGCATACACACGGCCGGACAAAGTTGTCGGAAAATACAATCGTTCGGAACTAGGTGACATTCGTTGTGTACAACTGGACTACGTAGAGAGGCTAGTTGCCAATAGCTTTGGTCTTGTAATTTAATCTGAGCATGCGTGGCACTTTGTCTGTCGGAATTCTCTACAAATGATCATAAAAAGTCAGATCAGATTTTGTTGTCGAAAAATTTTAGATCCAGCTCTCAAACCAGGGGCGGACTGACCATTCGGTCACTCGGTGGCTGCCCGAGGGCCCCGTGGTGGGAGGGCCCAGGCCAACTCAGTCCGCCCATAGAAGTGCTGAAGCTTATCATGCAGCCAGAATAAAAAAAAACTATACCCCCGAGGAAGCAGTGCCAGTACTACACATCAAAAGGGTACTGTTGGCCTGATACATATCTTCATACACAGTTCACCTTTTAAATGGGTTTGTATCTCAGCACTGTGGAAGCAGCTCTTTACACCTCCAATCTCCTTCTGACTGTCCAAAGTCAATGATATTAAACACATGGAGAGCCCCACAGCATCACTGTGTCATAGAGAAGAAATGTTCTATAATATATATTACCTCTGGTCTATTTTTTCCTGCTCATCGGAATTTTAAGAGTTGTTACATCCCTCCAATGTGGGGCAGTCACTCAAGAGTTCCAAGCAACCCCATGGCTCTTCGTAAATGGCTCCCTTATCATTTACTTTTAATGGTTACTCACACAAAGCCTGGCTTCTTAGGGCCTTCTGCTTCCCCCGGTGCTCCCCACCTCCCTCCCCTTTTTGTCCCTGTGATCGGGAGCAGAGATCAGTGATGTGTCACACATAGCCATGCCCCTCCACAGTTAGAATCACTCCCCAGGATAACCCCATACACTGCCCCCTAGTGGTTAACCCCTTCACTGCCAGTGTAATTTACACAGGAATGAGTGCATTTGTATAGCACTGATTGCGGTATAAATGACAATGGTCCCAAAAATGTGTCAAAATGTCCGATGTGTCTGCCATAATGTCGCAGTCATGATAAAAATCGCTGATTGCCACCATTACTAGTAAAAAAAATATTAATAAAAATGCCATAAAATTATCCCCTATTTTGTAAACGCTATAACTTTTTGGCAAACCAATCAATAAACGCTTATTGCAATTTTTTTTTACCAAAAATATGTAGAAGAATACGTATCGTCCTAAACTGAGGGAAAAAAACGTTTTTTTATATATTTTTGAGGGATATTTATTATAGCAAAATGTAAAAAAGAATGCGTTTTTTTCAAAATTGACGCTCTTCTTCTGTTTATAGTGCAAAAAAAAGACAACTTTGTTTGACAACAAAGTCAATTTTGTTTGGGAGCCACGTTGCACGACCGCGCAATTATCAGTTAAAACGTCATAGTGCTGAATTGCAAAAAGTGCTCTGGTCTTTGGTCAGCAAAATGGTTCGGGCTTAAATGGTTACATTTTTATGATTTTTAAAGTGAAAGCATAGTGCCTGGGGGGTACCCTTAGTCTACCTCTAAAGTGGCAGACCCTTACCATGTCTAGAATCTGCTGCAGCAATAATTGCATTAATAAAGCCAAAAAATACATTCTGGTGTCACTTTGACTTTGGATACAAATAACGGGTGCATAAAAATTGGTCTTTGGGTGTCTATGGCACCTCCCCACCGTAACCCTATAGAGGTAATCTTGATGAAAGCAAGAATTGGCCTTGCTGTAAAAAAATTGCAATGATATGCACCTGTCAAACAGGTGCAGAAAAATTGTTCTTTGGGTGTCGGGGGTGCCTTCCCACCGTTACCCTATAGATGCACTCTTGATGAAAGCAAGAATTGGCCTTGCTGTAAAAAATTGCAGTAATATGCACCTGTCAAAGAGGCAGAAAAATTGGTCTTTGGATGTTAATTGTAGCCATGAAACCTATACCAAAACATTCTTCCAGATGAAATGATTGAACACCCTCAAAGCTAGGCAGCCTCAAAGTCCTGCAGCGATTCCACATCCCAAAAAGATTTAATCAGTGACATTGCCATCAGGGGCTTCATAGTTGGTAATCCAGGACTGATTCATTTTTATAAAAGTCAACAAATCCTCCTGCAGCACTGAATGCCTGTTCTGAAAGCACGCTGGATGCAGGGGAGCCCAACAACTCAATAGCATACTGGGCAAGTTCTGGCCAGTAGTCTATTCTCATGAGCCAGTAAGTCAGTGGATCGTCAGCTGGAAAGCTTTCCGTCTCCATTTTGGCCCTGAGGTAATCGTCCACCATGTGATGCAGACGATGCCTATGAGATGTTGAAGCTGACAGCCCTGGGCGGCGAGGACTAAAAAAATTCCGAAATGCCTCACTTAGGGGGGAGCCTTCTTCAACGATCCTCTTTTGACCAACAGAAGGCTCGAAACTACGTTTTCCAGGATACTAACCTACTGGAGTCAGGAAAAACATTCAATAAAATTATCTTAAAGGTGTCCTCAAGATATTTTATCTTCTGCACTCTTTGTGGGGATGGGATGAGTTCTGAGACTTTCCCCTTATAACGGTGGTCAAGGAGGGTTGCCAACCAGTATTCATCCTTTTCCTTTATGCCACATATTATTGGGTCCTTTGGCAGGCTTTGAAGCATGATATTGCCCAAGTGCATCAAATTTGGAGAGGCTTGAGAAGCAGACTCCTCAGGGTCACTCAGGATGACAGCATCTGGAACTTACTCCTCCCAGCTACGTACTACTCCCAAGGATCCTGGGTTGGAAAGTCATCGCTTACAGATTGACGCATGTCTTCTTCTCTTCAAATCCTATGGAAGTGCCAGAATCCTCCTCTTCATCCTCCTCCCCTCTCTCCTCCTGTGTGTTCTGTGACATAGGAATGATGGTGTTTGGATAAAGTGGGCCTTGAGAGGAAAGGAAGTCCTCTTCTTCCTCCTGCTGCTCTGCCTTCAGTGCCCTGTCCATAATGCCACGCAGAGTCTACTCCAGCAGGAACACAACAGGGATTGTGTCACTGATGCATGCACTGTCATGGCTCACAATCCTTGTGGCCTCCTCAAATGGTGACATTACAGTGCATGCAACCTTAATGATCAGCCATTAGTGTGGGAAAAAAAGCAAAGGCGACCTGAGCCTGTTGTCGTGCCGTACTGCCACAGGTACTTCTTCATGGCCCTCTACTGCATGTATAGCCACTGCAGCATTACCAATGTTGAGTTCCACCTGGTGGGCATGTCAAAAATCAGGCGGTTTAGGGGCAGGTGGAATTCCCACTGAATTTCAGCCAACCGAGCACTGGCTGTGTATGACTGCCTGAAATGGCTACAGACTCTTCTGGCCTGCTTTAGTACATCTTGCAATCCTGTGCCAGGCATGGAACATGTGTCAACTTTCCCTGTCTAGGGGCGGACAGGAGGTTTGAGCCATTATCGGACACCACCATTTCTGGCTTCAGCTGGCGTGGTGTGAACCACCTCTTGGTCTGTCCCTGTAATGCTGCAAGAATCTCTGCTCCGGTGTGGCTTCTGTCCCCTAAACAAACCAGCTGAAGCACTGCATGGCACCTTTTAGCCTGACTCTGGGAATATATCTTTAAACGCTTAGGGGGTACCTGATGTTCATAACACAACCTTTTGTGTAGCTTTTAGGTGCTCTTGCCAATGGGCTGAGTGGTTATATGTTAAATGCCTTGTTAAGCATGTGGTACCCAAATGGTTGGTGTTTTTGCCACATTTGATGTGCCTGAGACACAGGCAGAGTGGGGGAGCATCCTCGGTTGACAAAAAAGGGTTGTACAAAACACAGCATCCCTCGACATTTTCGCCAAGTACATAATAAGGATTTCAGACACATGGAGGTTTTTGCAATTGAGGCCATCCCAAAGGGCACCTTAACTGACAATGAAAGAGATTCTCCCTTCTTTGTCGAAGGCAGATTTTTTGGATATATTCGTTTGGTTCCCTTTCGCCTGATGGCCTCAATGAAGAAATTGATGTTCTCAGTATCACTAAATAAAAAATAAAAATAAATTCTCTAAGGGTCAAAATTTCCCAAAAAGCTTCCTTGAATATTTTATGATTAATATTGCAGTTTATAACACAGAAAATTAATGGTAAGATTATCACACAATATTTACCATTATCCTAATTTTTCATTACCACTATTTCTCTAGTAGGATTATTTTTTATTTGTATATATCATATACAAATATTTCTCATTATATTATATTATTATTTATATGTGATTAATTTTTTATACATTTTTTTTTTTTACAATTTGAACGATTCGTTAATATTTTTTATAATAATTTGAACGATTAGTCAATATTTTTTTATTATTTTTATTATTTTATTTATTTATTTATATACTTTATATAACAATAAAAATAAGAAAAATGATAGATATAGGAGCAGTAAGCAGAAACAACAACAACAGCATACACGTACATATGGTTATCAGAATGACTTGGCTCAACCCATGGAACAGGCGCTGGGCCCTAATCCCAGATAATCCCACATGACACAGAGAATGGTTCTCAACCCATTCTAGTTAACAGTTCATTCCCCACAGGTGGAGAGATTAGCCCCTTTTGAGGTTGAGTTATCCTCCAATAATCCTATAGTCCCACCTATGCAACAGGATGAGAACAATCACTCACTACCAACTTTTTCTATAACTACTTCTAATAAATACAGTCCACTATCCAAAGATTTGGATACGTACATTAAAGAAGGGGCCCGCTCGAGAGCTAATGTTTTATCCACCGCTTTGAATAAGAAAGTGACAAAGGATAACTCTAAAGACATACCCTCTACTCTCGATTAAAGTTTTTTAGTCATATCTCCAAAAAGGAAGACCATTACCAAAAGAGAAACAAAAACTAGAAGAGGTTGTAGAGGTGGGAGAAAATGTAAGATTAAAAAAAAAAAGAGTAGAGACCCGGCAGGTGACAGTACTATTAAAATTTATAATTTATCATCACACACTTTAACTGCATATGTATTATCATTACTGAAAAAAGGTCTAAGTTTTTCTCCCTCTATGAGTCCGAATAGATTTGGTCTCTTCAAAAACCTAAACAAATGTATTCGTTCCCTTACCTTAAAAAGATATTATGCCAAAATTCATCTTTCCAATGTTAATAGTGGTGATTTGATGCCTATAGTCACAGATGAGAGTACAACCACAGATTCTCAGGACAAAATTCTGCAAGTCCTGGAAGATCTGTGGGTTGAAAGTAATTTAGAAAGCCAGACTCAATACCCATTTGTGGAGCCAAATATTGAACACACTAGGTTGAAACTACCCTCGACATTTAATCTAAGGGACCTTATATTGAGTCATTTTATCAAGCCGTATACAAAGAGTTCATAGAACTGTGTGATACTCCAGAAAACAAAAAACGGGCCAATTTAAGTAGAGCTGAACATCAGGCCCTCATAGACTTAATTGTAAATAAAGAGATTATAATAAAACAGCCCAATAGGGGTTGTTCAGAACAGGTCTGAGAATCTTCGTAAAGCTTATTGGCTTCTATCCGATACCACCACATATTTAAAACTAACTGCCGATCCTCTCCCTCAATACCAACGAGAACTAACCACTATGATCGAAACAGCTTACAGGGGCAGGGTGTTGAACATTTTCTCCTTCCAAAAGTCTGTAGCACCCCATATTTTCACCATCTCCCTAAGGTACACAAGTCTTTAATCAATCCCCCAGGGAGACCAATCGTGGCCAGCACCAACAGTTTTACGAGTGGTTTATCAGTCTATATAGATCATATGTTACAACCTATGGTTCTCCAACTGCCTTCTTATGTAAAGGACTCTTTAATTATAGTTGGTCTGATGAGTATGTGTGGGCTTCGTTAGATGTGACCTCACTCTACACTTCAGTACCCCATGAGGTTGGCATTACTGCCATACAATATTTTTTAAAGTAAACATGGCAAAATTTATTCCAGACAGTCAGAATTCTTATTGTTTGGTATTGATTTCTGGCTACGACATAACTATTTTACCTTTCTAGATCAATTTTATCTTCAACTTTAAGGAACAGCCATGGGAGCGAATTTTGCCCCCATGTTCGCCAATCTTACGATGGGATATTGGGAGGACCAAAACATTTGGATAAACAACCCTTTTTCTAAATATATTGTTTTTTATGGTCGCTATATAGATGACATTTTGCTCAACTGGAGTGGCGGACCAGACCTTTTTTCCACATTTGTTGTCTATTGCAATGATAACACATTGGGTTTGTCTTTTACACATGAGATAGATCAAAAAGAGTTGGTTTTCGTAGATTTGGTCCTCTCTCATGATGAACATAACATCACTATCAGTAACCACAACAAACCGACATCTGGTAATTCATACCTTCATTACAGTAGCTGTCACCATCCTGTATGGAAGAAAAACATTGTACCTCAACTGAGGACTATATTACGCAGGGCCACCATATGATGAAAAAGTTTTAGGAGAAAGGCTATCCTCATGATCTGGTTACACAGGCCTTTACAAAGAATAAAAGTAAACAATCCAAATCCCCTACCAGTGATCATATAAAGAAATCCTTAGACAAGATCACCACAACAAGGTTCGTTTCTACATTTAATACCCAATATAAATCCATATCTAAAATAATATTCAAACATTATAATATTTTGAAGCTTGACCAAATCCTAGCCCCAGTACTTCCCCCCAAACCACAGATAACGTTTAGACGGTCACGAACAATAAAAAATATTATTGCCCCTAGCAAATAGGTAAAACCAAATAACAGATCAGCATTGGACATCAGAACGTATTTTGACAATAGAGTCGGGATTGTTCAGTGCCGGAAAAGAGGCTGTCTCACTTGCCAATCAATCCCTCATGGCTAGGGATGAGCTTGGTGTTCGTTTCGAACGTATGTTCGACTCGAACATCGGCTGTTTGTACGTTTGGCGAATACCAAACGTTATGGGCCGTTTGCGCCAAATTCGTGTGGCGCTCACGGCCCACGATGCACTGCACCATTGCAGTGCATTGCTGGCTCATGATTGGCCAAGCATGCACTGTGACCCCGCATGCTTGGCCAATCACAGCGCCGGCAGTGAAGAGAGCCATAATTGGCCACAGGCAGAATGCCTGGGGCCAATTATAGCTCAGGGAGGTTTAGTACACGCCCCACATTATATAAGGCTGCCAGCACAGCGGCCTTGTGTATTGTGTTTCGGTGTGCAGGGAAAGAGCTAGATAGGCAGGGACAGTGTGCTCTTTTCTCAGGCATCTGCAGGAGTTAAAGTGGGTGTTGTGTGCCTCCAGCACAGTATACACCTGTATCTACTCTTTATTGCTGGTGTTCTCTCATACAGGCATCTGCAGGAGTTAGTGGGTGTCGTGTGCCTCCAACACAGCACAGTATACACCTGTATCTACCCTTTATTACTGGTGTTCTCTCATAAGGCATCTGCAGGAGTTAGTGGGTGTCGTGTGCCTCCAGCACAGCACAGCATACAGCTGTATCTACCCTTTATTGCCGGAGTTCTCTCATACAAGCATCTGCAGAAGTTAGTGGGTGCTGTGTGCCTCCAGCACAGCACAGTATACACCTGTAATTACCCTTTATTGCTGGTGTTCTCTCATACAGGCATCTGCAGGAGTTAGTGGGTGCTGTGTGCCTCCAGCACAGCACAGTATACACCTGTATCTACCCTTTATTGCTGGTGTTCGCTAATGCAGGCATCTGCAGGAGTTAGTGGGTGTTGTGTGCTTCCAGCACAGCACAGTGTACACCTGTATCTACCATTTATTGCTGGTGTTCTCTCATACAGGCATCTGCAGGAGTTAGTGAATGTTGTGTGCCTCCAGCACAGCACAGTACACACCTGTATCTACCCTTTATTGCTGGTGTTCTCTCATACAGGCATCTGCAGAAGTTAGTGGGTGTTGTGTGCCTCCAGCACAATATACACTACCCAATTGCTGTTTTTCTCATCTCCCTGCAGGCCATTACTATGTCTGGAAGGCCAACAAGGAGAGTCAGACAGTCACGAGCCAATAAAAGAGGGCAAGCAGGCTCTGTGTCTAGAGACAACAGTGCTGGTCGTGGACGCGGTGCATCGTTATCAGCAATTGGCCATGGGACACGCTTGTACTTATTTTTGGAAGCCCTCTTCATCCCCCTCATCCTCTCTCACCCAGGCTCAGGGTACTAGCAAAGCAGATGCCAATGCGTCCTCTTCCCTCGTCTCAATGTCATCAGTCACTCCTTACCTAGACCCACCATGTCCTCCTGAGGAGTCCCCCGAACTGTTTGAGCACAGTGTTGGGTACATGCTCCAGGAGGATGCCCAGCATTTTGAAGGCTCTGATGATGATACCCAGCTAGAGGAAGGCAGAGTAGCGTGAGCGCAGAGAGAGGGGATGCTCAAGAAGGGCAGCAATCTGGCAATCATGTTCCACCAGCTGCAGCATACTGCCAGGTTTATCCAGTGATGAAGAGGGAGGGGATGATGAGGTCACTGACTCCACGTGGGTGCCTGATAGGAGAGAAGAGGAGGAGGCACATCTCCAATGAGGCAGGATGCCCTCCGGGGGCCAGCTTAGGGGCAGCACACCAACTGAATCGCACCGCAGAGCTCCGCCTGTGCAGGGCGCTGCCTCTGCGCATTATTCCAAAAGTTCTTTGGTGTGGGCCTTTTTTGAGACGAGTGCATCAGATCGCACCGCTGCTATTTGCAACATATGTCTCAAGCGTATCTCGCGTGGCCAAAACATCAGCCGCTTGGGCATCACATGCTTGACCAGACATATGTTGACCTGCCATGCAGCTCGTTGGCAAGCGTACCTTAAAGACCCACACCAAAGAACAAAGCGGAAGTCTCCTTGCTCCTCATCAGCAGGGATCTCCAACCCCACTAGATCTTCAGTCTTCTCTGAAACCTGCACTGAGAGGAATGAATGTGTAGAATTAGGTGTGTCACAGCCAAGTACTTGTAGGCACTCTACTAGCAGTACACCCACGTCCGATTGTAGCAGGCAAATTTCCCTGCCCCAGCTGCTGGACCGCCGAAAGAAGTTCACTCCCAGCCATCCATATGCCCAGTGGTTGAATGGCTAAATTGCTAGCACTTCAACTGTTGCCTTTTCAGTTGGTAAACTCAGGCCCCTTCCATGAGTTTGTGCAATGTGCAGTTCCTCCGTGGCAGGTCCCCAAATGGCACTTTTTCTCACGGAAGGCGATTCCAGCTCTCTACCGGCATGTGGAAGGCAATGTCCTTACCTCGCTGGAAAGGGCGGTCAGCAGTAAGGTGCATATTACCACTGACTCATGGTCCAGCAGGCACGGACAGGGGCGTTACCTATCTTTCACGGCCCATTGGGTCACTCTTCTGGCAGCTGGGAAGGATGCAGGACAAGGTGCAGTAGTGTTGGAGGTGGTTCCGCCACCACGCCTCCAAAATTCTACTACTGGTTGTGACACACCTCTCTCCTCCACCCCCTCCTCTTATTCTTCCTCCATGGCCTCTTTTTAGTGCTCTGTCCTCGGAACCAGCGGTTCCGTAGGCATTCAAGGGGCTACGCAAGTACGTTGGCAAAAAGATGCCATGACGTGCTTGCACTAGTTTGTTTGGGGGACAGGAGCCACACTGGGGCAGATATTTTGTCAGCTCTGCAGGGGCAGGCCGAGAGGTGGTTGACGCCATGCCAGCTTAAGCCAGGAAGGGTGGTTTGCAACAATGGCACCAACCTCCTCTCCGTCCTCCGACAGGGACAACTGACCCATGTGCCCTGTGTGGCTCACATCCTTAACCTGGTGGCGCAGTGGTTCTTGGGCAGGTACCCAGGGCTTACAGGATGTCCTGAGGCAGGCCAGGAAAGTCTGTGTGCATTTCTGCTGATCATTTAATGCCAGTGCTCGGCTGGCTGAGCTCCAAAAGGAGTTGAACCTGCCCAAGAACTGCCTTATATGTGAAATGCCCACCAGGTGGAACTCAGTGTTGGCTTGCTGCAGCAGCTGCGCACGAAGCAGAGGGCCATCAATGAGTGCCTGTGCTACTACGGCACCAGGACAGGGTCAGGGGAGCTCGGTTTTTTCTCACCACGCCAGTGGGGCATGATCAGGGATGCATGCACTGTCCTGTCACCATTTGAGGAGGCCATGAGGATGGTGAGCAGTGACAGTGAATGCATCAGTGACACTGTACCTCTTGTCCACCTGTTGGAGCATACACTGCGTGGAATAATGGACAGGGAACTTGAGGCAGAACAGAGGCAGGAAGAGGAGGACTTCCTTGCCTCTCAAAGCCCCCTTTATCCAGACAGTGTTCCTGCTGTCCCACCCGTCACACAGGAAAAGGACGAGGAGGAAGTGGAGGAGGCTTGTGTCAGCATGGAGGTGTAGCCTGGCACTCAGCATCAGCAGCAGCAGTCTTTTAGGGATGATTTACAGTCCCAAGAAACGCGTGGCCTTGTACATCGCTGAGAGTAGGTGGCTGCAGATCCTGTTGTCCTTAGTGACCCAGAGGACTCTGGACCGAATGCCTCAGCTAACCTACGCTGCATGGCCTCTCTGATCCTGCAAAGCCTGCGGAAGGATCCTCATATTCTTCGGATCAAGGAGAGGGACCATTACTGGCTGGCCACTCTCCTTGATCCACGGTACAAGGGTAAGGTTGCAGACCTTATCTTGCCATCGCAGAGGGGGCAGAGGATGAGACATCTCTGGGAGGCCTTGCAGAAAGGTCTGTGCAACGCGTTCCCAGAGACTGGGAGTTTACAAACTCCTGGTCCTGGACAACGTTTTGCTGAGGCTTCAGTCGGTCACAGAAGGAGCGGTGGAAAAGGTAGCCATCTGACCGATGCGTTCAGACAATTTTTTAGTCCGCAGCCCCAAGATATGATCAGTTCCAACAACCATCTCCAGCGTCTGATTTACATGGTGCAGGAATACCTAGGGGCAAGGTCAGACTTGGACACCTTTCCCACCGAAAATCCTCTGGCTTACTGGGTCTTGAGGATGGATCACTGGCCAGAGCTTGCACAGTATGCAATTGAGCTACTGGCCTGTCCTGCATCCAGCGTTCTTTTGGAACGCACCTTCAGTGCTGCTGGTGGTTTTGTAGCTGATCACAGGGTGCGCCTGTCCACCGACTCGGCTGATCGACTGACCTTCATAAAGATGAGTCAGTCTTGGATCACCACCAGCTACCAAGCACCTGACGCTGATATAACTGAATAATTTTTTTTGAAATGTCACATCCCTTCAAGACTGCCTATACTGATGCTGAGTGACTGTCCTGTTATGTTGACTGACTATCCTCTTCCTTCTCAATGATCCTTCTGATATCTTGGAAGAACATTTTTGGTTCTGGGTGATGCCACCATCCCAATTTTTCAGCCCCTGTTTAACAGGGGTGTGTAATTAGAGTGCAATGCTTTGCAGCAGGGCTCATTCCTGCACTCCAACTAGAGTATATGGGAGAGGTTGCAGTGTCGTGGCACCAGCACCAGTGCATAAGGCACAATTTTTCAGCCCCTGTTTAACATGGGCATGTAATTACAATTCTTTATATAATATTTCATAGCAGGGCCCGTTCCTGCACCCACTTATAGTGTTGTGGCACCAGCACCACCACCACAACCACCAAAGGCCCAATTTTTCTACCACTGTTAAACAATGGCATGTAATTACAATTCTTGATATAATCGTTCACAGCAGGGTGCTCCAGCAAGAGTCACTTTGAGGGCTTACAGTGTTTTGGCAACACCAACACCTTAGGCCCCCATTTCTGCAGAGCATATAGGGCAGGCCCCTACTTTCAAACATCCAACTTACAAACGTCTCCTACTTGAAAATGGAAGGAGACAACAGGAAGTGAGATGAAAAAAGATGGACAGCCCAAAAAATTATACAGGGGTGATAACCCTTTCCTATGTTTTCCAAAAATCTTAAAAATAGATTTTTTGACTGGAGCTACACAAAATTACAAAAATATTCTACTTAACACAATAAACCTACACAGTCCCTGTCTTGTTTGCACCACTTGTATACTGCTGTTCTGAGTATATACTGTAGGGTCTGGGGGCCCCACGCCTTTCCTTTTTTTAATTTGGGTACGGGGTTTCATTTAATATCTATACAAGACCCAAAGGGGCTGGTAATGGGCAGGGGGGCTACCCATGCCATTTTTTTCAATGACTTTCATCCGTATTGCCGGAACCAAATATTACATTAAAACCGGAAGCAGTTTTAAATTACTTTTTTTCCGTTAAATGTCATTTTTTACAGGGACTGTTCTAAACACAGGAAACACGTGCCACTTCACAGACATACTATAGACACCCCCCAGGTATGATATTTAAAGGAATATTTCACTTTTTTTTTCACTTTAATCATCATTAAAATCAGTGCTCCCGAAAAAACGTCAGTTTTAAAAAAAAAATGTAGGCATTGACCCATGTCCCCTGGGGCAGGAGTCAGGTCCCCAAACCCTTTTTAGGACAATATCTTGCATATTAGCCATTAAAATTAGCACTTTTTATTTACAACATTCAAGTCCCATAGACTTCAATGGGTTCTAAAGTTCACACGAATTTTCAATCCGTTCGAAAGTTCTGGTGCGGACCAAACTGGGGGTGTTCGGCTCATCCCTACTCATGGCCAATCAACGATAGCCACAAATAAAGGCAAGTCTTTCAAAATAAAACAGTTAATCACATGTTCCATGGAGTTTGTAATCTATGTCTTACAATGCTCTCGTGGACTCCTATACGTGGGTCGCACAATACGTGCCCTACGAATCAGAGTGGGGGAGCATAGTCGGTTGACAAAAAAGGGTTGTACAAAAGACAGCATCCCTCGACATTTTCGCCAAGTACATAATAAGAATTTCAGACACATGGGGGTTTTTGCAATTGAAGCCATCCCAAAAGGCACCTTAACTGACAATGAAAGATTCTCCCTTCTTTGTCGAAGGGAGACTTTTTAGATATATTCGTTTGATTTTCTTTCGCCTGATGGCCTCAACGAAGAGATTGATGTTCTCAGTATCACTAAATAATAAAAAAAAAAGGTTCCTTGAATATTTTATGATTAATATTGCAGTTTATAACACACAATATTAATGGTAAGATTATCACACAATATTTACCATCATCCTAATTTTTCATTGCCACTATTTCTCTAGTAGGATTCTTTTTTCCTTGTATATATCATATACAAATATTTCTCATTATATTATTATTTAAATGTGATAAATTTTTTATAATTTTTTTTTTTTTTTACAATTTGAACGATTAGGTAATATTTTTTTATAATAATTTGCATGATTAGTCAATATTTTTTTTTTTTATTAATTTTTTCATCATCATTATTTATATACTTTATATATTTCCAGATAGGTATTACAATCTGTTTAAAATAATTTTGTAATTTGTATTTTCTTTTAATTGTATTTGATTTATTATGGATGTACAACTCTGTCAGCACTCATTTCTCTTAAGCTCATATTTATCACAAGGGGTTAACATCAGTTTTTTATTGTTCCCTGCCCCCCGTCATGGAGGTGCCTTTAAAACTGGGTTGCCACAAGCGTCCTTGACTTTGAGAAGGCGCATGCACGTGAAACATGTTAGTTGAGGTTGTTATGACAACCCTAAGCATTACGATCTAGCCCGCTATGTTCTAGCCTTTCAGCGATTGCTTCCGCCTTTCGAGGTATCCTGGCTCTGTGTGATCGAAACTTCCAGTCTCCGGCGTGAGCTCCCTGCGCATCTGCCGGCAGTGTTCGGACACACTGAAAGTCTCATGTGATGCCGTCACAACTCTCCATCCGTTGAAGCCGGTACAGTACATATCCAAAGCTTGCCTCGCACAGCGGGAGATAGGAGTTCACACCGAAAGCCATCATCCGGTGCAGATTCCGTGGTGAGCACTATAATCTAACTCTACACCCTGGGACATCGGCTCACCCATAAGATTGGAGCCAGTGAGTGATGTTAACCCAGTGTTATCTGGTGAACTGGCGGTATCGTATATAACTTATGTTGAAGTGCCTCAGTTTATATAATGTCTGATACACCATGTTATGAATATTTTGTCATATTGACAATTGTGGACAAGTTCCTTGGTTGAACATTGTTTTTTAGAGCATTCAATAAATTACTATTTTTTTGAACCATGCTTTATGTATAGGTTTCTCTAGAGCACTCTTTTTTTCCTTTTATATATCTTTGAATGCTTAGGGGGTACTTGATGTTCATAACACAACCTTTTGTGTAGCTTTTAGGTGCTCTTGCCAATGGGATGAGTGGTTGGACGTTAAATGCCTTGTTAAGCATGTGGTACCCAAATGGTTGTTTTTTTTGCCATGTTTGATGTGCCTGAGACACAGTTGGCAGCTAGCAACAGTGCGATCTGCTGAAAATGTGCTGAAAAAGGCCCAGGCAGCTGAGCTTTGGGGAGTGGGCTGGGAGATAACAACTGCAGAATGTGATGGAATAAGGTGGCTGCTCTCGACTCTTGATGTCGGTCTCCTTGGGGTTGTGCCGCCTCACCTTCAGTTTCATCCTCTGCTCTATCTGGCATCCAAGTCGCATCAGTGACCTCATCATCATCATCATCATCATCATCTCCATCTCCTCCATCTTTATCATTACCCCTGGAGACCCCTCCCTCTCTCTAGGCTCATGTTCCTGTCATCCTTAACCTCAGAACCAACATCTGAATCCAGTATTGCCTGGCATCATCAAGGCCAAAGTGGCTGACGCTGTGGTTAAATAACTTAGCTGACTCCTCAATGGCTGATGTTGAGGTTATGGCAGGAATAGATGTAGGAAAGGAGGCAGGTTTATCAAATCTGGCTACTGCAGGGGACTGCACACTTGTCTATGCTTGCGTGACAGAGGATGAGGAAGGTTTAGTAAGCCAGTCCACCACACTTCCTCTGCATGCTGTGGCTGGGTAGCACAGGCAAACTCACTAAACAGAGGAAATGATGCCCTGCCTGAGGACTGACTACCACGTCCACCTTTGCCTTATGGACAGATTTGTTGCTGGTCCCCTTACAGTGCCAAGGGAACGTCTGCCTCTCCTTGTTATCCTCCCAGACATTATTGGGAGGGAGGGGGCAGTGCTTATAAGCAAATATAAAGAAGAAGTTGAAATCTGTACGTAGATGCACTTTAATCAATGTAAAGAGGTGTTTGGTGAAATTTAATTTGAGTACTCACACTACACAGACACACTCCATGGATATTTTATAATATACTGCAATATAATGTGCCAAACATACAGTGACACACAGAACTATATGGCATTAAACTGTCAGTAACACACACAGAACTATATGGCATTAAACTGGTAGTAATGCATGCAAAACTATATGGCGTTACACTGGCAGTAACGCACAGGACTGTCTTCTCTGCTCCAAGAGTTGCCTGCCACTGACCGTGTGATAGCAGAGACATTGCCAGTGACCGTGTAAAGGCCATGTTCCCTCACAGCTCTCCCCCGGCCTCCTCCTGCGATCCAACACCCCTCCCAGATGGGGGTGTGATCCTGCTGCTGTCTAGCACTCCATTCCTCACTTCACCTAGTTGACTACTCCTCCCCAGCAGCTTGTATATAGAAGGCCTGCCCCCTGCCAATGCCAGTTAGGGATTGGTCAGAGCTCCCACATGTGCTGCCTGCCACTCCAGCTCTAGGCCCAGCCTCCACTTCCAGAACATTCTGCCTGGAAACATGAGAGGCGCCTCAGAGTGGTGCCCAGGTGGTCACACCCACTGCTTCTCTACCCAGCCCCAGAATCAAAACAGACAGGCCTAGCATGCAGCATAAGCCTGCCTAAATTTGCCTATGCTGAATTAACCTAGTAAAACAACCCTTACTAGCACCTACCTTCTGGTAGAGGGGGCTACATAAGGTATTGCCCATATGTGATACTTTGCACCAAAGACCTGGAATGAAAAGGCAGCATAAAATACTAATAATTGGGTTCAGAGGGAAGTCTCAATATTATCTACGACCCTGAGAATAAATACCAGAAGATCAACAGGAATGACAGTCCTCCCGCAACTTTAATAACTGCCACCACATGGCAACACAATTTGAAAAAAACTAGTTTACAAGGGAAATCAAGCATTTACTACATAAAGACAAATAAAAACTGATTAAAAAAGATACATGAGCTGAATTAGAGAGGGGGGGGGGGGGGGTGACATCACTCTCTCAACCTCATCAAGTGCACAGTGCAAATCGACCCATAGGCCTTAAATTGTAAGGAAAGCCTAATACTTAAATTCTCCCCTGCAATAAAATGATGTAATCTAAGTTCAATCCCTGTTTTTCTACCTTTATTTTGCAGGATCCAGTGTCTGTCATATGACTTCAACCCCTCTTCCTTCTGAGACAAGAGCAGCAAGTGTGTGTGTTTACTGAAAGCTAGTGACATCACTTCCAGGGAGGGACACTGTTCCCGTGTAGCCAGTCAGTGTATACAGGATGGGAGGAGCTTATCATAGGTTCCTGCTCAGTGCTTCTCATTAATAAGGATGTGTTTGTATCTTCATTCATGAGAGAATGAAGAAATAAAAAGAGAACCATTCACACAGGACACAGGAGGGCTAGGAGATGCAGTGCACATATATAGTATAGCTGTGCAGGGCATTAAGTCAAGACTATCACAGGAGAAGGGAGCTGGATGCCGAGGGTACTGTCAGTGTAGCTGGAAGTGCTCTGGGGACTCGGCTCAGCTCACAGTCTACAATGAACACTATATATTTTTTTTTAGGGGGGCCCAAACTCATTTGGAACCCTCCCTCCCTCCAACCGCTAAGTCAACCGATACCAATCCTCTATCTGCTGACTTAGCCAAACCCATCCACACTACACCTACCTCTTTTGTGGTCAGATTTATGGATGAATTCACCTAAGCATGTAGAGCAAGGGCCTGCCTGAATCCTTTCAAATGCTACTGTTTAAAGTTTTGTTCTCCTATTAACTTGATAGGTAATTGCAGAATGTAAAAATGTGCTTCAATTTGTACAGTGTGTATTCATATTCTTGTATTATGACACTTCATACCTGTCCAGTGGGCTGCCAATAGTGTAAGTAAGGAGGGGCTGGCCAAAGTAACACACATTATTTATGCATTCAGCTCTCAATGAAGTGGAGAGGGTTACCTGTCCAAAACACCCCCCCCCATAAATTGTTTTACAATGGGACATCGGGGGGGGGGGGGGGTTATCTGATAAGTGGACCTTATACTTTTGTCTTTAAATACTCATTTCAATAAATGTTATAATTATGTTGGCCAAGAATGTTTGTGTCTATTCCATTGGCAATGTGTCAGGTCACCTTGAGGCCAGGTGACAGATGCACACCGTAGGGATCAGGAGTGCACCGCAAGGTTGTGGACCCTACGGCTGACTGCTGCGGACGGGGGTCAAGGTGATAGGAAGGCAGGGCCGCCAGAACACCAAGATGGATCCCACCGGGGTTAGAGCATAAGATTCCCTGGGGCGCGGAGTCTAAGAGCCAGCAAGTGTTCACCAGCGCCTCTAGTGGTGAGGATGGACTTGGCTGCAACTGGCTCCAGGTCGCGACCCCCAGGGTCCCCCAGCTCACACCCACAGTAGGCAACAGGAGGATAGGGATGGTGAGGGACAAAGCCAAGGTCGGGGGCCACAAGCAGACAGGAATAATCAGGGACACGCCAAAAGGTCAGGATCACAGGCAAACAGGGATGGTCAAGGACACGTCAAAGTCGGTAACGGAATAACAGCAGAGCACACGGCAGGTAACAGGAAGCTAACACACAAAGGTTGATCAGCAGGGCTGGCCTGCAGTGCACAGGTTAATATAGAGTTCTCTGATAGGAGCTAGGGTGGAGCCATGCCAGAGGATGGATTATAAAAGCAGTCAGGTGAGGGTGGGCTGGTCTCTAGAAATGAACACATGGAGACAGGTAAGCAGACGAACTCTATTGCATAACCGTGACACAATGTTATGTGCAAAAGTACAAATTTTTTTTTTTTTTCTTGTTTTGATTCCACAGTTTCCTTCAAACCCAAAGGAATGGCAGTCTGTGGCATCCCAGTTTGCCCAGCGGAGGGGCAATTGATGGGAAACACGTCCACATCGTCCCAGCCCCCAACTCGAGGTCATACTATTATAATTATAAGGGGTTTAATAGTGTGATGTTGCCAGTGGTGTCGGCGAAATTCGAGTTTTGGTCTGTGGACGTGGGGAAGAATGGCTGGATGTCCGATGGTGAAGTCATCATCCAAACGGAGTTCTACAGATAGCTCCAGAATGGCAGCTTGGGCTTGCCACCTGCAGAAGACAACGTGGCTGGTATTCTGTTTTCATCGCTGATGAAGCACTTGGACTAGGAGAACCCTGATGATGCCATTTCCCATGAGGACTCTCACCCCGGACCAGAGGGTTTTTAACTACTGGCTGGCCAGAGCATGAAGAATGCTTTCGGCATAATGGCCAACCGGCCAACCGCCTATTTCTAACACCAATCCACATGGCGGAATATAAACTCAACCATATTGTGTTTGCTTGCTGCATTCTACACAATTTTCTACATAAAAATGCTACGAACTATGTGGCCTCAGTTGGGCCAAAAAAAAAAAGATACTTACCACACAGATATTTGAGGCAGTTCCAAGCTGAAGACATGATTTTTTTCCCTTTCTTCAAGATGGAATACTTACATTTTTTGGTAGTTTCCCACATAGAGACACCCCTAATATCCACTGGAGCACCTGTGTGGGACACCCTAAAAAGGGTGTTCTGGTGTCCCACACTAGTGCTCCTGCGTTCAGATGTGTAAACAGCTGCTGAGTGTCTTCTCCTTACACTGAATCAAGTTTGCATTTCATTCTAGTTACAAACACATCTAGACAATAAGCTTCTTTTAATACAAATAGGCCTGAACAAATGTAGTTAACCTGCATCTGCAAAATACATCATAATAGCGGGCGGACGAAAAATGTTTACTACGGACAATTACTGTGCCCACGAACCTGAAACTTGCCATTTTAAACGCCATTCTAAGAAAAGCACGAGGAGCAGCACCAATAATAGGAACAAACAACAAAATACTTACTTTTTTGCAGCACACTCTTGATTCTTCTGTACTGATCCTGCTCCCTCAATTTGAGGTTTGACCATTGTTTCCTCAGTTGATCCTTGAATCACTGTACCCCAAAATTCTTCTGCAGACTTTTCACAACTTTATCCATGATTTGGCCTTTCTCACATTTGGGTTTCTGTACGGTTCATATTTCCCCTCATAATCAGCCCTCTTCAAGATGTCCACCATCTCCACCATCTCAACAAAGGAAATATTTGAGGCCTTAAATCGCCTGGATTGGGATGGTTGTGGCTCTGGGCTTTCCTTTTCGTTGCCGCTACTCTCATGCACCTGCTCTGTCCCTGCCATGTGCTCTTCCACTGCGCCAAAATAAAAGGTGTGGGGAATATACTAGAAGGAAGGTCAGGGGAGGTGCATGCGCGGTAGTGTCCACGATGGCCGCATAGACCAGGCCTGAAAACCCCCACCGCTGCCGTTTGAGCCCTCTTTTCGTCCCAGCAATTACATCAGCCGACCGAGGACCCTCCCAGCATCAGCCTGATGAGCTTGAACTCAGCCCAGAGAAATTTATCGGGCGACTTTACACAAGCTGCAGCGTGGCCTAGCCACTCTAAAATGGCGGCCTTCCCCTCACATCACACAGGCAGCACGGCAGAGTCAATAGCGGACCAGGATCAGGCCGCTTTCCTACCCTCACCGCTAACAGAATCCACAGTGAGTACTCCCCAGCAGGGGACCCCTTCGCCTGCCTCAACTGATTCCCTGCTGGGGAGGACGTTGGAGGGATTTTCACTGACCCCACAGCAGGATCTGCTGTACAGCCCAGATTCATGGGATACTGATGTCAGAGAGCCCACTCTCTCCCCCACAGACTTCCCACCATGATGGCAGCCTTTTCTCGAATGCTGTCTAGAGGCCTTTCACAGACTGCTGCCCAAATCACTGCATCCATACGCACAGATCTCCAGCAGCTAGGCTCCAGAATTTTGATGATAGAGCAAAAGTCGGATCAAACCATACTGAGAGTAAACCAGAATACTGACAGGATACAGGAGCTTCAGGACCAACTCGAGGCGGCCACCTCCAAAATTGATGACCTCAGGATATGATAGTTAAACCATACTTTTATGTGGTTAAAGAAGAAGTGATGAAGCTATCCTGGGCAGCAGAGAACCTGTCATTCATGGGTCATCAGATCCAAATCTTTGCGGATCTTTCCCCTTATACAGCGCAGAACCGACAAGCACTGAAACCTCTACTCCTTGTCCTAGCTGGAAAAGATATCACCTACAGATGGGCCTTCCTGCTTCGCCTCAACTTCACATACCGCAACAAACCTTACAGTTTCTCAATGTTTCCTGCGGGCGAGCGACTCCTACTACAACTGGGGCTGATCTCCCAAGAGTTGCTGCCTCTATCCACCAACAGAGGGGCCCCCTCTATGAAATGACCTTCACCTACCAGCCCTCTGTCCCAGGGGTGGCAGAAACAACAACCCAAGAGATCGTGAGAGTCCTTATGAGACTATGCACGCATAGTTTACTTCTCTCTACACTTCTGACTCCCTCTGAATCCGAACTTGAGGACTACCAGCTGCCATTGAAATGGCACCTCACTTTTCTCGAGTCCACCTTAGGACCAGCCCCAAGTTCCTGGGGGGGTTTCCCCTTGTCAACACCTGACTCCTTCTACAATACCCAAGTTATCCGGGTTATCTTGTTTCTCTCATGCTGTCTACCATTACCTGATGGCGCGTCCACCTAAACTTCTCTTGTTAATAAGTTATCTGACTTTCCTTGGATATACCTCTCATTAGCTTTTTACCCTGACCCCTGACAAAATGCCGTTGAGATGTTAACCTATTTTGGCACTAATTAATGGACTATGCCTGGGGATCAGTAGTACTTCACAAGGGGGGAGTCCTCCCCTAGTTTCGTGGGAACACTTGACCTCCTTAATGACAGCAGATCTTCTGTGGTCTCTTATCTCACCCTTCCCCCTGGCAGGAGGCAGGGTCTGTCATCACCCCTGTCACATTTATACTTTTTTATTAATAAGCTGGGGCTTGTTGTCTGGTGACTTGACCCAAAGCTGTAAAGTGATAGCTCACAAGTGGATGCAGCAAGTGCCCCCCTGTCTGAAACCATGAAACAGACTGAGACAGAAGTACAATCAAATCACACTTGTTTATTAATAAAAATAAAAAGGTAAATAGAAAAAAGCGTAGTCAAGCCTAGCCAGAGTCCTGTAGCCAGATCAGGTAGTCAGCCAGTCCAAAGTTCATTAAACCAGATCAGGTAATCAGCCAGGCCGGAAGTCAGGGATCCTAGGAGAGCAACCGTAAGCAGGATAAGAAGCCAAACAACTGTGTACTTTTGCTTAGGATAACCTCCGCCCGTTAACCATGCAAATGAAAGGCGCTTAGCATCAAAGAATATGCTTTCTACCTGGGAGCTGTGGAATTTGAGCAGCTGTTCTAAAAGGTATTAAATCAATAAAACCACTAGAAAATATTAAACAAAAATCTGCGAGGTGAATGGATCAATCAATTCACCCGAGAAAAAACAGCGCATAATACTTCATAAAACAAAGAAAAAATTATATGTGATTTGTGCTAATACGAACTTTGGAGAAAACGTTTATATCTTCCCAAATGCAGTCATACACACTAAGTATTGTCCATGAACACTGTCCATATATCCAAATTAAGCTGAGTAATTGGGATAGTTTCAGCAAACAAGTTAAAACGAGATGTCTATTTCAGTCCATCAACAGATAATAGAATTAAAGATCAAAGCTGAAACAAAGTGTCCTGGTACAAATCACAGGGAGTGTACGCTGCAATCCTTCCTTAACAAAATTATACTTCCACTAGTATGATGCAGTAATCCCGAATTTACTGGGGTGCAGTCTCAAAGATGAGGTGACCCCCCTTAGTAATATTCTTACCAGATATGCCTGGTTACATAGGCTCTCAGAAATTACTCCTCATCGGTTCGATCTCATCAGCTTCATAAGCGCAGGTAATACACGATCGGATGTGATTGGTTCCACGGGATCTCAGGTGTTTACTCATCGATTGGATCTCATCCACTGCATAAGTGTCGGGTAATTCAAGATCTCCGAAAGAAGTAATTACGGGAAAACAAACATAGCGTGATACTGTCTTATAAAAATACGATTTATTTAAGTAAAAAATGTTGCACTCACACAAAATTAATTCTTTAAGGCATTGATTCATTCAGCATGCATAGTTCTTAACCACAGTCTCGGGGGAAGTAATAACATCAACCGCTAATGGCCGTCACCACTTAGTAGCTCACGGTTAAAGCTGTGCGTCTCTTCCTCCCTCCTGTCAGTACCTCTATGCTGCAAACGTGTGCTACCACCCTGACGCGTTTCGTCGTATTGACATCATCTGAGGGTGGAGGCAATCAGTTCTGACTACTCTTTAATACGTGCGGTATTAACCCTTCGTAAGCATGTATGGATGTATAGTGATTAATCCGACTATGTTATGTACGCTGCTCTCTTTACAGGATACCTGTCAGAGGCTTTCATAAATAATGTTTTTGAAAGAACCATTTCATTATACAGAAGATGTAGAAATTAAAATATTGAGAATTAGGTGAATTCAAAGCATAAATTAAAAAATCAAAAAATTAGATTAAAACATCAGGAGAGTCAAAAGCAAAACTACAGATAAAAACCAAAAACGATCATATTCCCCTCACACACTATACCGATATGGCCATGTCGGATTTCTGATAATATGCTAATATGCTAACGATCGCAACGATTGCAAAATACGGCACATATATCCCAATGACTTTTATTTCTTCAAAACAGGGAATTTCCATCCCGTTGATCTAGATACTCTAGGTTTGGACGATCGATTTTATTGTACAGGGAAATACATAAAGAGAACGGATTCGCAACCTTTTAAAGCCTGTCTCATATTTTTTCTCCTAATGGGGTCATGAAAAAGCCTCGACTGTAACTAGCTTGTGTTCACACATTCTTCATACAGATAGAGGCAAGTCGTCCACTACAAGGCTCCCATTGAGACCATCGTTAATACGATAGATGGGCTATACACAGCAAGATATTCTGTGATACGACGGGGATTTTTTATGACTCTTATTGGCTGGTTCCAGTGCCGCTATTCTCAATCTGCTTTACATGCAACGTTATGGCTTATGTATTGTGCATGCTACGTTATAGTTTATATCTATATAAGGAATTATATACTTGTATGATTAAGAAAACGATAAGAACGTTTAAAATTATTTAAAATTATAATGAAACAAACTTACTACCTGTCTCTGTTAATTAACCCGTTGTGGTGAAAATTACCCCATATTAGAGGGCGGTAGCATCCAAAGGCCGTAAACTTAGGCGTTTATCGATAAGCCTATATTTATGCGGACTTAACTCCAGTATGGATAAATCTTATATATTTTCCAGGAATGTGTCTATTAAAAATAATTTTTATAAATAATTTTTAAAATTAAATTTTAAATTCTTTAAAATAATTCCTAAAAATAACCTCTAAAAACTCTACTGAACTCAGCATGGATGTATAATACTACCCATGTTTACACTACCATCCCTAAGATTAATACTAAAAGTGTTGATCTTTAATTCTATTATCTGTTGATGGACTGAAATAGACATCTCGTTTTAACTTGTTTGCTGAAACTATCCCAATTACTCAGCTTAATTTGGATATATGGACAGTGTTCATGGACAATACTTAGTGTGTATGACTGCATTTGGGAAGATATAAACGTTTTCTCCATAGTTCGTATTAGCACAAATCACATATAATTTTTTCTTTGTTTTATGAAGGATAAGAAGCCAGGTGGGATGTCAGCAAGCCAGTCTTGAAACAAACAGCAGGAGATTGTTCCCTGTTATGTGACCACGTGAAGGCAAATGAAAAAGTGAGCAGGGAGGCTTTAAATAGGCAGGTCAGACGAGCATCATCGGGAACAGCTGGTAACTGTGGAAAGAGAAGAGAGCTGGCAATTAGCCGACAGCTGAGCGGCCAGCCCAGAGGAGGAAGGGCTAAGCCAGCCCTGACACACCCTCCCCCCACACTACAGTTATGGTAAAAAGCTATTAATGACACCTTGCCATTCAAGAAACTGATTTATACACACAGGATCTACACAAAAATATTCCAAGATATGGTATAGGTGGATGGAGTATGGGGAAACATATGTATAACTATTTCTTACCCAGGAGATGTCCTGCATGACACTTGTACAGAGCATCTATATACTTGTGGCACACATTGCCAGTATTTTAGACTAGACAGTCATTTGATGTACTGCACCCATATATATGTGTATGCACATTTGGTAACATCTTTGCAAAAACAACCACGCAGACCAACGTATGTAGCTGTTCTTATATTGACAAATATACTTGAATGACACGTAAACTGTGATTTATATTAATAGAGTGGTTTTTCCAAGTAAAAAAAAAAAAAGAAAAAGGACCCCATGCTGCTGTAACGGCAGCCATTAAGTCCAGCAAGTTAAGTCCGATTGCTATACATCTCTCTAACTGGACTAGTGGCCTCAGCAATAGATTGTATTTTCCATCTATTGGACTATTTCCTTTTTTTATTATGGACTATCATGTAAAGTCAAGCGACAATTTATTTACATGATTGCAATTCGTTTTTTTGTTTTTTTTTAACTATTCTACTAATATGTTTTTTGGTGCTACACTTTTCTATTTATAAGTTTTTAATCTTGACTGGAATTACACTTTAAGTTACTGTCATTGTTTACAGATGTTCTGTCTGGCACAGATGCACACACAGCTCTGATGTCTATAGCCAGTGTGACAGTGCTCGGCCCTGCCATTGTGTGAGTATTGGGAAGAACAACACAGGGTTCGCACTAATGCAAATTGCAGGGCTCTAGAGTATCTTCTCTCCGAATTTTGAAATCCCGGATCAGGGTCCAAAGTGCAAAGGCTTTAAAGAGTCTTGGGTGCTACAAATCCTTCAATCCTGTGGGCTACTGAAGAGAGAGCCAGATGGCTCTGTAGTTTTGTTGTCTGTTGTGTTAATGAAAATCCACTGTATGGGCAACCATTCTGTAAACTTTTAGTTTCCATTCCAAATAAAAGTGGACTGGTAAACCCCAATATCACATCAGCTAATCATTGTTGCTTTCATATCTTTCCTGAGCATATAACAGTGTACTGTGTAAGTGACGCTGGGATATTTAACTGAAACTAAAGCCCCATACACACTATCAGTTTTTCTGCTGTGTTTTTCCTTCAGGTTTACCAAAACCATGTAGTAGAAGGGCCTACCTGGTTGTAAACTAATTGAAACTTCTAAGGTTTGACCTCCTATTATATGGTTTTGGTAAATCTGATGGAAAAACTCAGCAGAAAAACTGATAGCGTGTATGGAGCTTTAGGCAGTTCACTATTATTCAAATTCTTCAGTAGTGATGAATATAAAGAACAATTTGCAATTCCCCATATTATCACTGGATGGTGCAAACACCTTTCATTCAAATCACAGGTTCAGCTTTTGTGCATTAAAAATCAGATCACAAAATTGTTGGAGTAAAAACTGTCAACCCTTTGTGTGCATTTTTTTTATTGTTTTACTAAAAGAAACAATTAAAACAATTGTTTGACATCTTAAATTATTATATTTTCTTACATAAACACCCCATACTACTACTGCAAAAGGCCAATTTTCTTCTATCTTCCCACAAAATAACTTTGTTATGGATAGTTCCGTATTATTCACTATTGGGTCTCACCCCCTAAACATTGTTTTACTCCCTCTCTCAGCCATGACATCCCTGCCCCCTCCCAGTCCTTTTTTCTTCCTATTCCCTAATTTTTTTGCAAAACTTAAAGTAGAACTCTGTGGGTTTTTTAACATAACACTCCCTTCCCTGAAGCCCTTCCAAACATACTTTTTCCAAGGTTCTTTTGGCTGATTTATTTTTAATTTAGATCACATGCCCTTCCCTTTCTCCTCCTCCTCTGGGGGGGGGGGGGGGGGCAGGGTTAGGCCTTTTTACTGCTGCACAGAAGGATGCTCACAAAATAATGTGTGAGGGCTTTCTAGTTCAGTAATGCTCTATTATTGCAGGGGACAGCTCTGAATTAAAGGTGAGTGTTGCTGCAAAAGCTACTTTTTTTATTGTTACTAATGATAGCCTCTTCGATTTTAAATGAAAAACTAATTAGGGATTGGCTCTAGGGTCTGGTTCACACAACAATGTGTGCACTTGTGCATGTCCCTTTTTGCACATTTGCACACAGCTCATTTTTGACACCCCATTCATTTCAAAGGGCTACCAAATGCAAAGGAACCCACAAAAAGTATGTAGCCATGATTTTTTAAATTGTGCCGCATGAAACTCATACTTCGGTAGAATGGGGTTGATTTACTAAAACTGGACAGTGTAAGATCTGATACAGCTCGACATAGAAACCAACGAGCTTCCAGTTTGGTCAAAAATGAAATGAATAAGCTGAAGTTAGAAGCTGATTGACTACCATGCAGAGTTGCACCAGATGCACTCTCGAGTTTTAGTAAATCAACTCCTATATGTTTTTGGTGTGTGCGAGATGTGTGGGATGCAATTAACAATTCCCACGCTGCATTGGTATGAACAGGCCGTAAATGTTTAAGCAGCTGGGTTGTGAGGGTGACTATTCCATCACTTTCCAGTGGTGGTTGGATCAGGATTTAATAGCAAAAATAATTCTTTATATGTCCTGGGTGTGGAAACGTTAACTCTGTCTTGGCTTTCTTTATGTGGACTTTGGAAATGGTTACATATTATGATAGAAAAATCCATTATATCAATAAAACTCTGCAAATTTCAATAAAAAAGACCCCATGATGCTCCATTTACTAATCTCTTTAAAAAATATTACAGATACTCCTCGTTTAAAGACTTACCTGTTTAACCTCCCTGGCGGTATGATTCATTCTAGTTTTATTTTGCATGGAAATTTGGCATTTTATATTGTAGTCCTGTAATTCTTAGGAATAACTCTCTTAAATCTGTTCAAACCAGAGTCTAGCAGACATCCCGGGTATGATAAAGTTTATAATATAATAAAGAATAATAAAAATTATTCAATAATGTAATCAAATCCTAAAACACTGAAAAAGGGACACTCCAAATTTCAGGCAGAGAAAACAGTATTTATAATATAAAGTGGATGCAGGGCACTGCACAGAACACTAGGGGCAAAGGGGGTGTGTAATTTTTTAATACAGTACTGTAATCTGTAAGATTACAGTACTGTGTGTGTTTTGTGTCTTTTTACTTTTTAGAATTTGGTGCCGATCTCCGCTCCTGTGCGCCGTAACGTCGCAGGGAACGGAGCTCGGCGGGCATTCGGCACTGTGTGAATCGAGCGCAGGACAGCTTGATCACACAGCGCGGAGGACATCGCTGGATCCAGGGGACAAGGTAAGTAACTCTCCCTGTGTCCTCCCTGCATTCAGCGATGCGATCCCGAGTCTGGCTCGAGGTTACCGCTCGTGGTGCTGAAATCCCAACCCGAGCCAGACTCGGGATTACCGCTAGGAAGGTTAACAACCACTCGGTCTTACGACCAGCTCTCCCCACCCTAACAACGCGCTATACATCATTGTACTGTACAGTTAAGTACAGAATTTAAAACAACAATATTGAGCTACAGTTTTGTGTATAGACCTTTTTTTCACAATACAGTACAGTAGTTAAGAATGCGTAAAATATTGATTACTTGTAATTCCTTGTTTAATAACCAATTCATTTAACAAACTGGTCGTTGGAATGGAACCTGGTCGTTAAGTGAGGAGTACCTGTACTCATTTTTCCTTGTATATTAATTAGCCTTATTTTTATTTCCTCTAAAATACTAGTTTAATATATTGTATTAAAGATTTATTGCCATCTATTTTTGATATGAAAACTGCTCTTTCTAAACTATTTAAAATAGAGGCAATATATTTTATGACATTTTTCCTCATCATCCAATATTGACTTCAGTGATAGGTGGAAATCCTTTTCAAATTTTTTTACTAATGACTGAGCGTAAACAATTACTTGAATCTATCCCAAAAAATGCTACTTTTTTTTCCCATTCATTTATTACACTTTTGGACCACAGTTTATGCAAAAGAAAATCAATATTTATTTGTGAAAGTTCAAACTGCATGAAACTTATTGTGATTTTTGTGATAGTGTTGTTTGGTTGCTATTTCAATTTTCTCTCTATTTAATTTTTACATGAATCTCATTTGAAGTATTTTACTTTTCTTTTGTTTAACTCTCTTTAACTTTGGGTGCGTGTGCTTATTTTTCAGCTTATTTTTTTTTGTTTATAATTTTAACTTTTTAATTTTTTTTTACTTTTGCCTTTACGAAATTCAATAAAAATAAAAAAACAGAAGATGCAAAGCATATTTACAGAGTGGTTAAGCTACTGAGGTCTCTATACATGCTATAATGTTTGACGCACTCATAATACTGTACTTTTCGTTTTTTTCTGTGGTAAGTAATAAACATTATGATACCCTCTATATGTGTTAAAAAGGCAAGAAGACAACCAGAAGTCTGGATGCATAACATTTACCTTTACTCGGAAGATAACAATGACACAACAGAAAGTGAGGGAATTTCCCAATGTTTTCCCAGAATGTAAGGAAAACCTCATATAACTTTAACCTTTACTTATCCAAAGTTAACTCTATTTTAAAACTTATACCTATTTTGAAAACAAGATTTAAGTATAGTAGATGTGCCTAACTCAATGATATTTAAAGTGGAAGAAAAGCCTAAGGCCCCTTTCGCACAAGCCGTCCGATCAGGCCTTCCTGTTCGTTTTTCAGGTGGACACAATTAGACCTTCCATTCTCCTCTTGCGTCTGTTTACATTCTGCGACTTTCTATCTGATCGGGCAAAAACAAACGGAAGGGGGGTCTGGATCAGAGGGCAGTTGGGTGGTAATAGACAGCCAGCCCAGGGCCATCTTTAACGTGGGGAAAAAGAGCAACTGCCCAGGACCCAGTCATTGTTGAGGGGCCCAAAACAGCTGCCCCTTGAGCTTCTTGTCATGGGAAACCCTGGACCAGTGGCAGCGGGAACAGGGAGAAGTGAGAGACTGGGAAGGAGACGAGTTCCCTAACCACCGGAGAGGTGAGGAGCAGCAGGTGCAGCATACCTGATGCGGCTGCGCCACCCAGAGCCTGGATTCCTCCAACCTCTTCTCCACTCCCAGCTCTGACAGCTGCTCATAAGACAGGTGAATTGGGGCCCCCGAAGACCAGCGGGAGGTCATGCAGCCAGGGACTGCTACCCACCCTCCTCTCCACTCTAAACTCTGACAGTGGCGCATAGGACAGGTGGATCGGGGGTCACCCAAGGACTGGCCAGGGCCGCTGGACGGAGCAGAGTACCTCAATCAGAAGGAAATTGGGCCCTGCCCACTGCTGGCCAGCATGAATGTACTATGGAAAGTACTGAGCATCACGTACACCTACCCACAGACAGGGGGTGGACAGGAGGGGCTATTTCTGACCCCTCTACCTCTCTCTCACCCCCCTCTCTGACTTCCTTCTCTCTCTCCCATCCCCTCTCCCTTTCTCTCTCTCTCATCCCCTCTCTCTGACCCCTTTCTCTGCCCCCTATCTCACATCCTTCTAGCTCTAACCCTCTCTCTCTTTCAAACACCCCCTCTCTCCCTCTCACACCCCTTCCCCCCCTTCCCCCCCCTCACATGCAGGCAAGGGGAACAGAGTGGACACATCTCCATCCAACACTGCCACTGATCACATCCACCCCAAGTACTATATATGAGTCTATTATACTATATACTGTACTATATATGTACTTTATGTACTATGTACTATATATGAGTACTATATACTATAAATCTATTTGCCCCAATTGAAGACCTTCTGGTGTCGAAATGCATCGGGCTAGCATTTACTGCATCCCACATTGCTTTTATATATTATTTTTATTTTGTGATCACTTTTATCTTGTCATTTGTTACATATGATATACTTCAATAAACCTCCTTGTTTGATCTGCACTATCTGGAGCCTGCTTTCCTTCCCTTTTTTTGTCCACATGTTTTTTCGGGGTTCATGAGGAGCTGTTTTGTGGCTAGACCATCCTGCTGTGGAGATTGTTTGTGGAGCCTTGGAACTGAGAGTCAGGGATCCCACACCGGATCGAACCAACCATCTCCCGGGTACAGCACCAGCTTCAGACCCTATAGGATTACAAGCCTTTCTGACTCACTGTCGTATGACATATGTGTCCATCCCAGTTGGTAATAGCGTTTATTTACTTACCTTTGAAGTACTGCTGAGAGTGACTACAGATAAGTTGTTTTCCTGTCCCCATTGATTTGGTGTCACCTCAATAAGAAGAGCCTTTTTCCACTTTCACTTTTAATGTGTTTCTACACTTATATTATTGTGGTTTATACACAATTCGTTTTTGTTGCATCGAGATAGATGTATGATTCCACTTCACTGTACACACTAGTGCTACACTTTTTGATCTACCATTCACGTTTAACTTTGTTTGAGTGTTCAGCAGGTTTTTCACTTTTATTGTGATTTATTTGTGTTTTAGCACAGTCTTTCCCCTGCACCTTTATTTTAAGTATATTAGTTATTTGCTTAGATTTTGGACTTCTCTTTGGGGTTTTTCTTCCTATCCTATCTCCTATAATTTTTTCCAGCGATGGCCTCGCAATGCACCTGTGCCATGTCCTTTCATGGCACAGGTACATTGATGATATTGTCATCTTCTGGAATGGACGCTCTGATTTTTTGATTGATTTCTTTCAAAAGCTTAATTCCAGAAAATAGATAGGATAGTGTACCACATGACCTGGGTATGTGGGGCTTTTTATGTCGGCAAGACATTTAGGGAGTTTTGGAGACGGATTTACGATCATACTTACGCTATAGGCAAAATTTACTCCCGTATAGGCAGGCATGAGGCCCAGTTGCATGCATATGGTTTGTTCGATATTAATTTCCTATGCCTTGAAACATATTCTACAGGATTCACTAGGAGGAGATTGAGTTATCCTCCAAAGAGAGATCACGTGGATCCATTCGCTCAGGGCAATTCATGTCCCTGGGTTGAATGGGAGCACCTCATTTAAGTCCTTTTTGCCCATTTAGGGCTTGTATTATCATAGAATATATTTTTGTACATATATTTATTTTGACCAAATGTGGGTAGGCTTATGCCATGGGACCAGGACCATGTACTATGTATGTGTAGATACCCCACTTGTCGGGGTGCATGATGCTATCTGGTGATTCTTTTTAGTTTTTTATATACATATATATTGTACTATTTGGCAATGTTTCATTGCCTATCTTTTTTTTTTCCAAGTACGGTTCATCTGTCTTTTCTCTGGGAGCTGCAATCACTCTGTCTTCGCCTGGTTGGCGCTTATTTGGGTGGCACTCTATAGCACCTGGATCCCTTTCTGTTTCCATCTGATATGGGTGTCCCCTGCGGTGGCTTCAGGAGTTCATAGTTCATGTCTCCTTCCGCTTCCACTGACTGAGGCAAGAGTGATTGGTGTTACCTTTGGCGTCATTATGATGCTCACAGCCTCACCGTGGGGCCCCTCCTGCGGCACCGCACATGCGCATCAAGCTTGTTGCACGTGCACGGGGGGCGCATCTGCAGCTGTGCTCAGGTGGGCAGATGACCTTACCATCGGCCGCTTTGGGTGGTGGGTGGGGGGTTCCTCCCTGTTCCTGCTGCCATTTTCAAGCCCATTGGTGGAATACCACTATGGTGACGCTGAATGGGCAGGGACAGGAGACCTGGACTATACAGTACAGACTCTTGGGTGGGTTCAACGCTGTGCCTATACCAATACAGACTTCTGGCTGCCTGTTGTGGTCTGTCTTTCCCCTAAGGCCCCTTTCACACTGTGGCGGTGGGTGCGTCGGCGGTAAAGCACCACTATTTTTAGTGGCACTTTACCGTCAATTTCGTGGTAGTATTTGGCCGATAGTAGGATGCTTTTACCCCCGCTAGTGGCCGAGAACGGGTTAAAACCACTGCAAAGTGCTGCTTAGTTGCAGAGGGTAATTGATTTCAATGGGCAGGAGCGGTGAAGGAGCGGTGTATACATCGCTCCTTCACCGCTCCAAAGATGCTCCAAAGATGCTGCTTGCAGGAGTTTTTTTAACGTCCTACTAGCGCACCGAGAGACAGTAGCGGTCCTTTACAGGTGCTATGCATGCACTATTTTTAGTGCTGTTGCACCTGTAAAGCGCCTCAGTGTGAAAGGGGTCTAAAGGTAAGTTTTTACTGGGAATGGCTTTCTTTTCTTTTTCTTTTTTTTGGTTTGTCTCTAGGTTACAGTGGTCACTGTTGTTTGGCAGGGCGAGTTAGTTGCGGAAGGTCATTTTTGGCTAGTTTCATTCATATTTGATGGTCTTTCTGTACTTTGGTTATTTCTGGTTCATATATATAGGATCAGCTTTTATTATACATGTATTACATTCGATCCACATTTTTGTATTTAATTACATATTTATATTATTTTCACACACATATGTATACGCTTTGGTTCACCAAGTGCACTGAATTATATGTATCGGTGGTGCACTTTAGATTAACTAGCATCATTAATATACACAATTTTTTCAACATTATATCTTTCCGACACTGGTAATTCAACACATAGCTCTCATATTTATCAATACACCACTCACACATATACAATGATACCTCTGTGTCACTGTGAATATGTACACACCATAATATTATTTTATGGGTACATGTTTACTTTCACTATTGTCTTATTATTGAGTACTATTATTATTTCAGGTGTGTGACAACTGCCTTTTCTTGGTCGGACTCCCCATTGACCGATAGGAACAGTGTTGTGAACACATCACGTTTTGTACCATCTCACTGCCCCTTCACATCTCCCTTGGGAAAGAATATTGGACTTCTTGGCAGTTTTTGCGGATGCCCTTTGTATGGCATTGTGCGTATTACTACATAGGAATCCTACATTCACCTTCCAGGTTGACCACCAATAGGGTGTGAGTTGAGAAAATACCTGGCATTAACTGTAAGTTCTACACAGTAGGACCCGTGTATTTGTCTACGGGTGTATTTTCCGCATTTTTGTTTTTTTTTTTGTTTTTTTTTCTGTTGTTCTAGTACTTATTGATTTTTATTATTATTATTTTTTTTTTTCATTAAAGAGTTTATTGAAGCAAAAGACGATACATTAAGAGAAAGAAACACAATGTGATCCATTTTGTACAGTCATATTCAAATGAAAGTTATCCAAGCAACCATAAATAATTAACATTGTGAGCAGGAGCAAAGAGTAACAAAATATGGTTGGATGTTAACTTGACCATATATTTTTTCCCTCAAGTTGCTATTCCAATATCCCATAACAATACAACTGAATAGGATTAAGAAACGAAATTTGAGTATCTCAAGTGTGACTAACCGAGTCAATGGTCCCTATTGTGTTGGATAGGAACTAGGAGTATAAAAGGGCCTCAGGAGAGATTTTTAGAGAGAATAAGTAATAGTGAGAAGTGGGTATAAAGGGGGAAGGGGGGGTCGGGACCTTAGGAAGGGTGAAAGAAATTGGGGAGAGCAGATAAGGGCGATAGGGAGGGGGAGGGAGAATAGAAAGGAAAAGAAAGGGTAAGGGTCAACCCGCTTAACCAAAGGCTTCGCTACCATTCGACTTCCAGTAATGTGGTAGGGGCCGTAGGACTGGCGTACAGCTCAGACTCATCCCGTAACAATGTCTGAGAAGGCCCCAGAGTGTTTGAAAATGATCCATGGTTGCCAAGTTCCCAAGAAGCACTCCACCTTTTCATTAGCTTTATGCCCTTGTGTTTTCCATTTCGTAAATTTCAGCGACTCTGTAGAGCCAGTCCCTTGTGGACGGGACATGTGAGGACTTCCAGTGAACTGGAATCAATGACTTGGCTGCGTTTAGTAAGTGTATGGTGAGAGAGTGCTTGTATTTTTTCAAGGACCAGTTGGATATGTGCAGTAAGCAGCCAGCGGCATCCAAGGTCAAAGTCAGAGGCGTAACTATAGGGGGTTCAGCAGTCGCGACTGCAACTGGGCCCTGTGCTGCAGGGGGCCCATGCAGCCCCCTCTACATATGGCCAGCAGCAGCATAGGCAGCTAGGGGTACCAGTGCACCATGCACATGGGTGGCTGGAGGTGGAGGGTGACTAGCAGAGATCCATGCTCGATTATCGCACTGGCTGCTCTTTAGTTGTGCATTCCCTGCATGACCTGTGTCCTCGGCTTGCTCCTCAGAATACCCCTCTCCTGCTCCATGCATTGCCGCTCAGTCCGATGTCTGTTCTCCCCAGCCAGAGTCCCGCCCCCCCCCCCCCCGGGCCCACACTGCACTGCATACTTCTCCCGGGTAAACAAATTTTAAGCACACAGATGCAGTGCAGCCCTATGAGAGCCGGCTCCCCGGAGGACACTGCAGGTTTGTCTGCGAGCCCCCCTCCTCCCCGTCATACACAGATGATGAAAGGTCTTTCTGGGAGATATGCTGATCACCCGTCCAGCACACTGGATGGAGCCCAGGCCAACATGGATGAGTGCGCGGCCTGCAGCTTGGTCATGGTGAGTGAGAGGACCCCATCCCCCACACACCATTACTTACCCCCTCCATCTCCCCCTGGGGACAGGGGCCCCTTCTCACGTGGGGACAGGGACCCCTTCTCACCTGGGGGCAGTAACTTCATTTGCCCTGGAGAAAAGGACCTAATTTCTTCTGGGGACGGGGACCCCATCCTGCCTAGGGACAGCCTCCCAATGGGGCACCTAAAAATAAAAAAAAAATAATAAAAAAACGACTGATGCCAGTGGTGGAACTACAGGGCTCACAAAGGTCATACCTGTGACCACGCCCTGGAGTTCCACTGCCGGACTCGGAGGGAAGGGTCCTGGCTGGGGTTCAGGGGGGCCCTTCATGGTTACTTGCATCGGGGCCCTGAAGGTTCTAGTTACGCCACTGGTCAAAGTGGTTTCTGTTATAGTTTTGATGAGCTTCTTTATTGAGTCCCAAAAGGGAGTAATCAGTGGACAACTCCACCAAATGTGCAATAAAGAACCCACATCTCCCTGACACCTCCAGCACAGGTCGGACACCTGCAGACTCCATTTGTGTAGTTTTTGGGGCGTTAGATACCATTGTGTCAGCAATTTATAAGCCGATTCTTGAATCTTGGTGCTAATTGAGCACTTATGAGCTAAAACACAAGCATTCCTCCATTGTTTTATACTGATTGTTACCTGTAAATCCTATGACCACCGCCTCCTGAACCCGTCACCTGGTGGTTGTTTAGCCTCCTGCAACCACTCGTAAGCTATTGAGGTAGCCCTAGTTATTTGTGTACCAGAAAGACACACCGACTCGAAGCCTGTCAAGGTTCTAGAAAATTCACCCAACTTCCCGTGCTTCTGGAGGTAGCTCCGCAATTGGAGATAGGTCCAGAATGGCAACTCGGGCATCCCGTTATCCCCTTTCAGCTCGTGGAGGTCTTTCAACTTGGCGTGTGTATAGCAGTCCCTGGATAGTAGGGGGTCTGTCCCTGTTAGTAGTCCTAAGCTGTGTGCTTCCGAGCCCCGGTATGAAGTCTGGGTTGCCCTGTAGTGGGGTCAGGGGTCCTCTGTCTGATGTAATTTCAGACTTTTTGGGAAGGCCTTGTATCAGTTTAAGTGTCATCCCTGTCAGGGGGTGGCGTTTCAGATCATCTGGATATGCCGCCCAGGGCACCCAGGGGGCAAAAGTCAGTGGGATTGAGTTGACCGACCAAAGCAACCCAGTTTTTAGTGTCACTGTGGCAATGCCAGTCTATGATCCTTGCCACATGGGAAGCCACGTAATAATTTACGGAAGTCCGGTATTCCCATTCCCCCAAGCTCCTTTGACCTAATTAAACATTCATACTTAATTCTTGTTTTTTTCTGTGCCCAAATGAACTTCATGATCATTGAACGAAGGGCATAAAATATTTGTCGCGGAATCTTAATTCTTAATAGGGAGTGTGCGTATTAAGTAAAGGAGCCTGGGGAGAACGGTCATTTTAACGATCGCTGCTCGGCCGAACCATGAGAAGTTTCCCATATGCCATTTTTTAAGGTCTTGTTCGATGGACTTGAGTATTGGCGTGAAGTTTTGCTCGCAGACATGTGAGACCTGTGGGGTCAATTTAATTCCTAAGTAGTTTAGGGAACAGGGTTCCCATCTGAAGGGGGAGTTGGCTTTTGTCAAATTAAATGTTTGGGTCAATAATGTCACATTCATACAGCATGTAATACAGCATTTATTGATAGTTTTTATGATGTGACACTATGATGTGATAGTTTTTGACTATTTGACAAGTGCAAAAAAAAAAAAAAGCTCTTTATCCAGTGAGAAATCTTGTGAGCTGATAACTTCCTGTACTCTCTGCCCCGGGACTCTTATCAGTTAGCATTGTTACCTGCCATCTCCTTTGGGTTCACACTATTGCGATGTCAGACATCACATATGATTCACACCAAATTGGTGTGCAGATCACATGCGATGTCTGTGCAATGCGAATTCAGCCATACAGATTGTATGGCTGAATTTGCATCGCATTTGGACCAAAATGGTGCAGGGCCATTTTTGGTTGGCACTGCAATAGGATCGCATGGGCGCTCACACCTATGCGATCTAATTCCTGCATCATTTCACAGTTCGCACTGTGATTTGCGAACCGATCTGGGGCGTGTCATTAACTTTGCATTGACACTCGCAGCGGTTCACATAGACCAGTGTGAACTGCCTGCGAGAGACATGCGATGCGTGAAACCGCATTGGAATTGCGATGGTTCCCACTTTGCATATGTGTGAACCTAGCCTAAAACTACAAATTACTGCACAGTGATATTATTAGTCTTAACACACTCCCTGCCTTTGTTTCTCAGTATGGTTGTCACCCTAGGACAGGAAGTGTGTTAATGGCAGGATTAACAGGAAAAACATTTGAAAAAACATTGTGAAAAAATAAATAAATAACACAGCCACCAGCTTATAACAAACCATGTATTTAAACAATGTTTCTGCATTACTATGCTTTTTTTTTTCAAGTATTTAATTTACTCCTTTATCAATAAATGTATAAACACCATGCACGCTTATCTTTTTTTATATATATGCTTTATTCTATATACGTATATATGCTGTTACATTGTTTCCCTTAAGCCATACATTAAAAGTGAAAACATCAGCTTAAAAAGACAGTGTTTATTTTAATCTTACACTACACATACTTCAGAGGAAAAAGCTATTTCATTGGTTATATATGCTTTTAATACACATTGTTTTTCTTTGTTTGGAGATGTATTAAAGCAACATTTAGCTATCGCTCATGACAACACTCAGTAGGGTACTGTTAATAAGGTTGAGTATTTTTTCCTGGATATTTTTGTTTAGGATCTTTGTTGAATCTTGTACATCATACAGTCCTGTCTCCTTTTTTATGTTTTCTAATCCCTCTATGAGTGTCTTCTTGAGGGTTTCTCCATATAGCAGAACCGTTTCTTTAAACAGTGTAATCTTCTCGCTCATATCAGACAGGCAGGTATTTGTTGTCTTTTTGACGTTACTAATATCTAAATATGTTTTTCCCAGTAATGAACTTTTAAAAAAGCTTACTTGCTCTTTTAGCTGTGATGCTGTGACAAAAATATTGGTCTGCATCTCATCAACAAGTTTTTTTATTTGAAAACACATTAACTTGAATTGTTTTGTCAAGCTTTCCTGCATATCAGCTGCATAGGGAGACAAACGTTTAATCAAAACCAGAGACTGCTGTCTTAACTTCTCACTCACCCTATCATTATATACATTTACATTAACCCTTACCTCTTCAATATTTTCCAGAATTGCACCTTCAAGATTTTGTAAGTTCAGAGCCAATGACATCTGCATACTATCAATATTTGTTATCAACTGTGTGTTCAAGTCCACCGTTATACTTTCCAGCTTCTGGCTAACTGCAAGGGTATGTTTTTCTACTTTAGCTTGTAAATTCTCAAAATAAAGGGAAAGTTTGAACAAAAGCTCTTCTGAGATCATGCTGAACAACCGGTTGACTTCCAATGTGGATGCTGATAAGGTGGTACGTAGCTGCTCCAGCTCATCTAGCATTGGTTGTTGGGCTTTGTCATAGGTCAATTGTTTGTTGATGCTATCGGCAAAGGTGAAAACTGCTTTCTGTAGTTTTTCTTTGTCAAGACTTTTCATATTCTTCTCCAATAGATCACTAGTGAGTTTAAAAAGAAAGTTTGTTAAATGAGAGTTCCTACTTTTGAGTCTAGAGAAACAGGTTAGCAGGTGAACAGAGGGAATCAGCTTTCATAACTCTGAGCCCTTGTACACACGGTCAGAGATTCCGACGGAATGTGTCCTATCGGACCGTTTTGTCGGATATTCCGACTGTGTGTGGTCTCCATCAGACTGTTTCCTGCGGAATATCCGACGGACCAAGTTTTCCAACTTGCCAGTAAAATTTTCCGACAAAATGCTCCGATCGGACATACTCCAATCATGTGTAGCCTACTCCGACGGACAAAGTGCCACATATGCTCAGATCAAATTCCTAGACCAAAGCTTTTGGCTACTAGCCTGAACGTAGTCCCGTCATAACGAAATAACGTCATCACGTTATGTACAATCGGATTTTCCGACAACTTTGTCCGACCGTGTGTATGCAACATCACTTCCGGACCTCTTCCGGAATTAATCCGTCAGAATTACTCCGACGGATTTGGTTGTCGGAATCTCCGACCGTGTGTACAAGGGCTTAGCAATCCCTTATAATTTCAGTAGTAAATGAGAGCTACAAACAAATCCTGCCTAGCCAAGAGAGCTGAAAGGGGTGATGTGGGAGTCCTAAAGCATATTTCAGCAGTACCTACTTGATTGTTTTTTTGTTGAGGTAGTCATTTATTATGATTGTAAACTTTATCATATCCGGACATCTGGAATATGATTGGATTTTGGTTCTAGTATTTAAAAAAAAAATATTCCAGCAATCGATGTAATTAAAAGTCAGCGCTAAATTATTTAGGGTAGCTTGCAGTAGGTCAGTATACAAAACTCAAAAGTGTAAGCCCCTGTACACACGGTCGGACATTCTGCCAACCAAATCCGTTGGATTTTGTCCGACGGATTTTGTCCAACGGATTGTGTCCGAAACTGTTGCATACACACGGTCGGACCAAGTTGTCGGAAAATCCGATCATTCAGAACGTGATGACGTTATTTCGTTATGACGGGACTACGTTCAGGCTAGTAGCCAATAGCTTTGGTGTAGGAATTTGATCTGAGCATGCATGGCACTTTGTCCGATTGGAATTCTCTACACATGATCGGAGTATGTCCGATCGGACCAGTTTGTCGGAAAATATTTCCAACAAGTTGGAAAATTGGGTCCGACGGATATTCCGACGGAATCAGTCCGATGCATACCACACACAGTCGGATTATCCGACAATACGGTCCGATAGGACACATTCCGACGGATTCTCCAACCGTGTGTACAAGGGCTAACACTAAACAAAAGAGCAGCACCTGAAATGTAAACTATACCCTCCAGTAAGAATATTATATCACAAAAAACAAAATAAAAGTACCATTAGTACCCACTAATTAGAAACACTATACAACTATATCACAAAGCAATCTAATATATGAATAGTAAAAGCAAACAAACAGTTATATAACGGCACAAACGGTTATATAATGTTCTAGGGTCTTTGCTTTATTTTAATAGACAATTTATGCTGTTTCTTTTTTCTTCATTTATAATTACTGTGGTTATGGTCCTCAAGAGGACTGTATGATACTTATGTTCAGGTTTAAGTTTCTGCCTACATTTAAGGCTATCTGGTGCAATTTAATTTTGTGCCGGTGCCAGACCACACAGACGGCGTGTGCCTGATATGGACATGCGTGATCTGGGTCCTGAGGCGGCACCGCCACCCTTCACGGGGTGGCGTGGTCTGGGTCTGGTTCCCGCGTTGGTGTATTGCACTGAAAGGATTTGTGCGCACACAATAGATGTGTTTTTAGGTATATTTTTCATGCTCTTTCTCTTTGTTCCTACCTTTCCTCTCCTCTCTTCTCCCTTTTCCCTCCCCAGCCTCCCTACCAGCCTTGCAGGATGATGGTATACAGTGCGTATCCCCAACGGATCCAATTTACAGAGAACTTAAACTTATGCAGGGGGATGTTGTCTTCCTGCAGGAAACCCACGTCACACACACCACATCAGTTAAACTTTATGCACACCAATACCCTACAAGGTATTACAGCCTTTCTGCTGTCACAAAGGCAGTGGATTCTGGAAGGGAACTTCCTTTATTTTAGAGGATACTCTTGTGAATCCATTTGGTATATTCTTGTTTTTGAAGGGCAGTCTGGGCAATTTACCATGTACCTTAGCCAATTTTTATGCTTTTTATGCCCCAAATCAGGGCCAAGCTAGCTTTCTGGTCACCACTCTGATCAATTTAAGAGACTTTTCTCACGGATGCATTGTTTTGGCAGGGGATTTTAATACCCCCCTAGAACCTTCCTTAGATACCGCCCAAGGTAGGTCTAGCCTTTTCCACAGGCATCTTGCTTTCCTGCGCAAACAACTACATGAAGCTCAACTTTTGGATGTATGGAGGATAATGCATCCGCGAGAAAAGGACTATACGCACTACTCCCATTTTCACAACTCCCACTCACGAATAGAGTACTTTTTCATAAACCATTACCACCTAGAGTTAGTGTCCCATTAATGCATTGAAATTTCAGCAAATTCTGATCACACCCCCATAAGCATGACACTGCACATACCATCCCTACCTATAAAATCCACAAATTGGAAGCTGAATGACTTATTTTGGAGGAAATTGACAAAAAGGAGCTTGGGACTTGACTCTCTCTCTAATTCCAGGAGAACGTTTCCCCAGAAATATCCCCTGGGGTTCTATGGGAAGTCCAAAAGGCTCACATATGTCACAAATTAATAGAACTGGGCTCCAGAAAGAAGAGAGAGAGAACATATTTGCAATCTCAACTCATTAAAGACATAGGTACCCTTGAGAAGAATCATACGTTTTCCAATTCACCCTCAATTTTTCATTCCCTCATGCAGAAAAGAGAAGAATTAAAGGCCCTCTTCCATGAGGAACATACTTCACAGTTTTGCATAGTGTCCCAACAATTTTACAAATGGAGTAATAAGCCGAGTCGTCTTTTAGCCCGCTCTCTGCAACAGAAAAAATCAGCCTCTTACATAGCTAAAATTAAATCACCTTCAGATATTATGCTGTATACAACTAACGAAATTGCAAAGGAATTACGTTCCTTCTACCAACAACTCTATCATGTTAGCAAGGCCACGTCAGATTGGGCAACTAAGGAGACACTTATCCAAGAATACCTCACACAGGCTAAATTGTCGAAGCTCCCCGCTTCTGTATTGGAGGTTCTGGAGGGAGAGTTCACCACCGCTGAGCTAAGAAGTGGCACTTAAATCCATGGCTAATGGTAAAGCACCAGGCACTGATGGTTTAATTGTGGCCTATTACCATGCATTCGTTGACACCTTGCTTCCATACCTAACGTCATATGTCAACTCAATCTCCAGAGGAGGGGGATTTTGTCCGGAAACTCTCCATGCCCACATCAAAATACTTCTGAAGCCCGGAGAAGACCCAAGCCTTTGTGGCAGCTATCGCCCAATTTCCTTACTGAATCTAGATGCAAAATGATATGCTAAAGCAATCGCGGTTAGACTGATGCCCCTAATTCCCCAATGTATTTCCGGGACCAAACAGGATTTATCCCAGGAAGGGAAGCTCGGGATAATTATCTTAGAACGTTATCCTTGATTTCCTACGTGGGCGGGTGCTCCCAGCCCACCCTTCTCCCGTATACTGATGCTGAAAAAGTGTTCGATAGGGTGGACTGGGAGCACCTGATGTCAACGCTGCTACATATCGGAATTGGCCCAAACATGTTAACAAGAATTTCAGCATTATACTAATTACCTTCAGCGTAGTTAAGAATCAATAGTGTATTAAGTGAACCCTTCTCCCTATACAATGGAACCCATCAGGGCTGCCCCCTCTCCCCTATGCTTTTTGCCCTCTCTTTAGAACCCTTCTTAGCAACGGTACGCAGCGACTCCAACATCCATGGTATTAAGAACATCGGAGCATAAATACGTGGCATACGCAGATGATATCCTCTTCTATGTTCAGCAACCTCATATCCCCCTTCCCAACCTTATGTCAGCCTTTATTAAATTTGGAACCCTATCTAATTTTAAAATGAATCTCGCCAAATCGGAAATCTTGAACATATCAATCCCCCATAACACGACCTGTTGAAACCATCTTTCCCCTTTAGTTGGCAACCATACTAATTAAAATATCTAAGAATATACCTCACTCCTAATCCAGCCACCCTGTTCCGTAGGAACTATATCTCATTGTTGAATTCAGTTAGAACAGACTTACAAAAGTGGACCCAGATGGCTCACACTTGGCTAGGACGCATTAGCATTATGAAAATGAATGTATTGCCCAGACTGCTTTCTGTTCCAGATGATTCCTCCTGGATTCTTTAAACTAGTGCAATCCATAATATGCAGGTATGTCTGGACCTGTAAACGCCTCAGAATTGCTTTTAAATCAAACCAAAACATGGAGGAGGTTTAGCGATCCCGGACTTTAAACGCTTTCTTGCTATTGTACTGAACCAGATCCCCGACTGGAAATACCATAAGAACTCTAAACTTTGGGTGCAGTTGGAAATGGACTGAGCAGAGTAGATATATTCCCTTTAATCTGGATACGTAGCAGATTCTGTAGGAGGACCCCAAGAGTTTCGCCACTCACCAAATCATCCCAGGCAATGTGGGACTCGTGTAAAGTGCATAAAATGGCATTACAACTCTCCACTCATGCAATTGACTGGACATGATTACTTCCCACTGGGGAACATCGATCCTAGATTCAGCAATTGGATCTCTGATACACCACTCTTGCTACATCAAGTGACTATGGTCATGGGTATCCTACCTATATCTGCATTAATACCAACACCGATCTCATTTATGAACCAGTGGAAGTACCACCAACTCTCAAAATTTGTTAAATCGCTCCTGAAGCCATTGTGGTCTGAGACAGACCTAAATCCAGTAGAGAGATTAGTTGTTGGGGACCAACCCCCCGATAAACCCATTTCATATTTTTATAAAGCTCTATTGACTCTATCCCCTGTAGCTCAGCAACCATTCCGAGCCAAATGGGAACAAGAGCTCCAAAGTCCATTATCAGACATTCAACGTTCTACAATACGCTAATTATATCATATCTCCTCTGTATCCTCGTAAGCAGTGTAAGTAAATTACGAACTATTGACAAGGTGGCACTACACCCCAGTGGTGTTCCATAAAACTTTCCCGTCTATATAGGATGTTTGCTGGAGGGGATGTGGAGACCAGGGATCTCATGCCCATATCTGGTGGTTGTGTCCTCTCATTAGATCATATTGGTTTACTGTATTACATTGGATCACGGAAATACAGGGTAGTGAGGTTGCCAATGACCCTTGGTTGATATTGTTTAATTGTACGAGTGAACCAATAGGATCATATAAAAAAATCTATCACACCTCACCTCCTGAATGCAGCTAAGGCGCTTATCCCCAAAAATTTTAAACACAATCTGTGCCTAAAATATATATATGCTGAAGCATGGGGGCATACGCCCGCAAAAGTTAGGAGCAAATTGCTCCCCCACCCCTGCTGCCCCCATGCTTCGGCATATATGCTCTTTTTTTTAACTGTGGTGGTGAAATCACCTCCTACAGCGCTGGAGTCATGGCTTTATCTGATCATGTGTGATCTCCATCGGGACACAAAGTTTGAGAGCTGGATCTAAAATTTTCCAACAACAAAATACGATCATTTTGGAACAATCGGATTTTCCGACAACTTTGTGCGACCGTGTGTACGCAAGACAAGTTTGTGGCAAAATCCATTTGAAAAAATCCGATGGATTTTGTCATCGGAAAGTCCGACCGTGAAACAGGGCATAAGACTTACCATACCTGAAAGGCAAATACAAAAAAAAATAGTAAAAAAAAATAAATAAATAATAATAAAAAAAAAAATATATATATATATATATATATATATATATATATATATATATATATATATATATATATATATGTATGTATATATATATATATATATATATATATATATATATATATATGTGCCGAAGCATGGGGGCATTCGCCCGCAAAAGTTAGGAGCAAATCGCTCCTCCACCGCTGCTGCCCCCATGCTTCGGCATATATGCTCTTTTTTTTTAACTGTGGTGGTGAAATCACTTCCTACAGCGCTGGAGTCATGGCTTTATGTATCATGGGAGCAAACAATGTTGCTGTCAAGATAAATAAATCCGCGCTGCAGCTGAATGGTGTACCTGAAAAAAAAAATGGTTAACAATAAAACACAGTAAACAGTAAAGTATAAAAAAATTACATACCTGAAAAGCAAACATGAAACATAATAACAATAAAACAATACAACATTGCAGAATAGAATACAGTAAAAAAGTGTAGAACAATAGAGAGAGAACAATAAAATTACAACTATTTTTGTTTTTTTTTATTTTATATATTTTTTGTGTTTCTTTATTTTTTGTACTTTTTTTTTTTTTACACTTTTTTTTGTAACTGTAACTGTTGTAACTAACGGTTCCAGGTTCGGGTCTCTCAAAATGCGATAGCATCTTGGGAGACCCTGTGAAAGTGTGCCTAGTCTGTGCAACGCTGTACCCTACACTAATACCCATAGTATATGGTCACGTTCAAAACATTCACCAATGCAAAGACCAGGATTGTCAGGGCAGACAGAAGGACTCTGACGATCTCGTCCTGAAGCTCTGTATAGCACAGGAGCGTTCAGCAAAACCAATTAAAATAAATAAACAGACACTTTTTTTGTACCAGCATCTGGCCTTACAGGCAACTAGGTACAGCGCCAACAACTGCTCGTTGAGGTCCACCCCTCCCATATTTTTGTTATATTCATGGACACAGAGGGGTTTCTCCACAACACTAGTCACCATAGTAATTTGGCATGTCTTTTCTGCATGAAGGGAGGTAAGAACAAAAACATTTTTATTATCCATCCACTTCACAGCGAGCAAATTATTACACTTGAAGCAGGCTCTCTCCCCCAGTATAAGATGGGAATCTACAAGCCGCTGGGGAACCCCCCCCCCCCGACGATTAGGTCGCACGGTGCCACATGCTCCAATCTGATGATCAAACAAGTGACTAAAAAGTGGTACGCTCGTGTAATAATTGTCCACGTACAAGTGGTACCCCTTTCCGAATAAGGGTGACACCAAGTCCCACACAATCTTGCCAGTGCTCCCTATGTAATCTGGGCAGTTTGGCGGCTCTACGTGGCTCTTTTCCCTTATAAACGATAAAACTACATGTATAGCCTGTGGCCCTGTCACAGAGCTTAAACATCTTGACCCCGTATCTGGCACGCTTGCTGGGAAGATACTGTTTGAAAGACAAGTTGCCAGAAAACGTAATCAGGGACTCATCAATGCAGACAACTTGATGGGGAGTAAACAAGTCTGCAAAACGTTGGTTGAAGTGGTTTACAAAGGGCCGAATTTTGTAGAGCCGATCGTATCCAGGGTCTCCATGAGGACGACAGAGTTCATTGTTGTTGAAATGCATAAACTGCAAGATCTGCTCGTATCATGCCCTGGTCATAGAGGAAGAGAACACGGCATATGGTAAATTGGGTCAACGGACCAATATGACCGGAACGTACTCATTTTAACTATACCCATGTTGAGGGGTAGGCCTAGAAAGATCTTAAATTCGGAAACCGTAATTGGAGGACTGGGGATTAGTGGCAATGTATTGACCAGCATACAAATTGTTTTGGTCCACAATAGATCTATAGAGATCTTCAGTGAAAAACAGTGAATAAAAATCAAGTGACGTAAAATCAACTGTTTCCACCTGAATGCCAGGTTGGCCAGTGAATGGGGGAAGTACGGGTGTTGCAGAAGTGGCAGGTTCCCATTAGGATTGGCGAATGCAGCAGGAAGGGTACTATGGGCTCGACAGGCCTGTCTTTGTCTTCTTGATGGCAGCGGGACACTACTTGTGCTTGCCAACTAACCAGCTTGAACTGCACTTATGGGACTCACCACATCACCACGTGTTACTGCAGTGCTGCTTTGACTATGACCAGGGTGTACTAGGCCTCTGGTGCTTGCCAGTTCACCAGAAGTAAGTAAGTAAGCAGCACTAGTACTTCTCTGCTCCATATGAGAGGCCTGCGGTTCTTTCACCTCAACAGCAGAAGAAGATTGGGGTCTGGTACGCCTGACCTTGGCAGGGACCACAACTCCGTTGTCAGAGCCCTCTGTCATGGAGCCGCTGTCGTCTACAGGTTTGTATTCTGAGCCTGAACCTTACAGATGAGTGACTTCCTCTTCAGTATCTGTCATGCTCAGAAAGGTGTAGGCCTCTTCACTAGTGTACCTTTGATTTGCCATTTTGGGCTCTATTTTAGTGGTACACTAGTGAGACTCACAGGTAAAAAAAGCTCCTGACCGTTAGCGACTGAATCAAACGCTACCAAAAAACTGTAAGTGATCGCAGGGATAAGGCCTGACTCTGCGAATGCTGCAGTTATGTGTGTTGTTTTTTTGTAAGTGACAGTAATCAATCAATACTGCACTTGAGTGGGCTGGGCATAGGGGCAAAATGCAGGTGCTAGCAGGTATCTGAACTGATCCCACTAACACTGTGTTTTTGGGAACCCTAAACTGCTGGGAACGCTAGTATACATCTGATCAGATCAGATATTGATCCGTTCAGATTCTATACCACTAAGGGAGGTGTATGCTGCATGTGTGGGTGTTAGCGGTACTGGCACTAACTTGACGCTGCCTGGGGAGATGCAGACCCTATCTGACCCTAAAACCTAACTGATATCACCCGCCAGGTGATCAGGGAGTTAAATCTTTATTAGGTAATAAACGGCGGGTGCCCTGACACTATAAAAAATGAACTAACTAACCAGCTGTCCCTGATGAAGTCACGTGATCGATGACGATACGCGTAGGATTGGTTTAGGAGGATACCGGAAGTGACGTCCGGGGTACGAACGAGGAGTTCGTTCGTTTTACGCTGTAACTTTGCTCAAATATTGCGTTACTAAATGTGAGTACCCAGGACTATGTCCTTTCTATAATAAAGTTTGTTTGGCATTACTTCACTATTGGAGCTCCTTTCTCTTTTATGGTTATGATCTATGGTCCATGGCTGAGTACCTAGAGGGGATTGCCTGTGGTGCCTGCACCAGCCGATAACATACATTTTAACCGCTGGAACTAATTGCTGTTTACCTTACAGCAGTGAGGTAAGGTACCCACTGCACTCAGTGTGTGAACACCTGTCTTGAGGATTAAAAAGATCACCGGTGGAATTATCCCCTGCTTTCATTCACGGAATTAGCCCGTTATATGGCACAGTGTGGATTCACCTATTGCATGGCTTGATATGGATTGCTTTTACTGTTAAAAATAGAGACACTCTAAGAACTCCTTTTTCGGACTGTGCTCTTTATTCTATTAATATATATATTTTTCCAATTATTTGTTTCACTGGATGCACTTTATAGATTGAGACACATTTTGGATCTTTTTGCATTTTTTATTTATTATCACTGGTTGAACCCTATTTGTAATTTTAGTATTTATTTATTTTGTTCTACTTGCACTTTATTGGGAATATTTTTATTACCCTGATTTGGAATATTTAACCGGTCACATTACACTGGTTTGTATAGTGTTTATTGGCACTGATACACTTTAAAATAGGTCGCACACCTTGAAGAAATTGATTTTAAACAGTCACATATAGCTAATTCTGTATTTTGCATGGTATTATTTATTATTTATCACTATCTATGTATTTATTGAATTAATTTAGTATTTCTTGTGGAGCGCAACACTATCTTTCTATTTATTATCACATTTGAGGGGAGGGTTTGCACCCCTGCCGGTGTTTTGCTGCAACCATATTAGTTTTCTAGTCTATTCATTGTAGCGCGAGGATAACCAATAATTATTAACTAACCAGCGTCACCTTTTACCGGTATACGGTGATCCCTGGTGAAAGGGTTAACTAGGGGGCAATCAGGGGGTTAAAACCTTTATTAGGTAGTATATGGGCATACCAGACACTATAAAAAGCTGACGGCGAACTGAAAAACGTACCTCTCTACCGAGCGTTACCTGTGACACTAATACGGCGATCAGAAAAAAGATTGCTTAGTCACACTGGCGACAGGGGGTGATCAAGGGGTTAAACCTTTATTAGGGGGGGTTAGGGGGTACCCTGGACCTAAAGGGGCCTACCACTAACTGCCCTACCACTTATAACAGTCACAAATGACACCAATGGAGTAATCAGTAGAAAAAAAATGGTATTGGTGTCACTGTGACAGGGGTTGCAGGGGGGTGATCTGGGGATGGGGGGTTGATTGGGGGGTGATTAGTGTGTCTGCGTGTTCTACTGTAAGTGTAGTGTTGGTGCAAACTCACTTGGATGTCTTTTCTCTGCAGAAGCCGATACGAGAAGGCTTCACGAGGAGCCATGACATCACTTCCTCTGCTTCTGTTTACATCACAGAAGCAGAAGAAGCATTCCACTCGCCAGGAGCGATCGCGAGGGGGTGGCCATGAATCAGTGGCCTCCCCCTCAGCATGGATCGCTCCTGCAGCGATGCCAACCGCCTTGGGCACCAGGGGGCATGATGCACCCCACGCCCATGGGAGGCGAGTAACGTACCCATACGTTACTCTGCCTGCCCGTGCCATTCTGCCGCAGTATATCAAGCTGTACACTCACTACTTTACATTGTAGCTAAGTGTATTTTCTTCAATGTTGTTACATGAAAATATATAACAAAATATTTACAAAAATGTGAGGGGTGTACTCACTTTTGTGAGATACTGTATCTGTTTCACACACTTGTTTAATCACCAGACAGAGCTCCTCCTCTTATCTCCCATACAGCACTAAACAGGCGATTTGACTGTCTCCAGTGGTGAGAGGTGGTACTACCAGGCATCTTCTGTGCAATAATGGAGCTGGATGACTATGCATAAGGGGGTGTAATCCCTTTGATACAAATATGCTGTTTGCTGCTTACTTTTGGCAGCTTCGGAGTCGGTGAGTGCAGCAGTGGTATTGGTCACAAGTGGTGTTGTGGATGCTTTCAAGTGTAGCGGCGGGCTCCTGAAGAGCACGCGCTATGTTTTACAAAGTTAAATCTTTACACAAACTACAGTTTGGTTTGGGTCTATTTGCCTAAATTTGACTTCTGTGTCAATCTAACTGGGCCGTGAGATGTTCAGCCTGGCCACAGGGGGGCACTGTCTCTGGTGGCAGGCATGGAACTATGGTCTGGTCAGGCGCTTAAGTTACTCTCTTTCGGAGTCAGGCCAGTGGGAGTGGCCCTCTCGCTGTGCCCTCTGGGCGAGGGTATTTAAGATGCGGACGTCACTTGGTTCGGGGTTCCGGTCCAGTATGCTGTGCTGATTACATGGTCCAGGTCCTCCTGACCAGCCCCCAGGAAGGCTTTAGCCTGGGGTGCGGATCCACCCAACTTTAATGCCTCGGGACTGGCTAGCCCAAGGGAACTAAGGAAGGATTCCAAGGTGGATGGGTGCTGTCTCTGGTTTGGTAGAGGCCCATTGAACTTCGAGCATTCCAGGGGAGGACTCTTTAGAAGAATACCATGTGTGAGTTTGGTTTTCTTAACAAGAGCCTGGAAGGGCTGAAGTAACCAAGAGAATCCGGTCTTGTGGATATCGCCATTATTTCGATGTTTGTTCCTGAGTAAGCACCTTGTTGGCTGCTAGGCCTTGTGAGGGAGGGACTGTCCAACCTGAGTGTTCATCCAGCTGCGAATGGCTATTCTCTGGATGCAGTCAAAGTAAGCAAGTTCCTTAACGTTTATAGACTTTGACATTGAGAGTACTTGAATTCCTTCCCAACCCTCTGATCCCAAGTTGAAAGACTGTTCAATGGTTAAAGTTTGCAAATAAAATCTATTCAACTGGATCTATTGCCAGTTTCAAGTTACTGGGTCATCTAGCACGGGACATCCCCTAGACGTGCAACAAGGAGAAGCGGAAGGTAACGCTAAGCCCAAAAATAACCAGCAGCTCCTTCGGGGGTTAGTGCTACACAAGTGTTTGCTTTCACTTGCACTATTCATATATTGGATTTCTTTGTGATATAGTGTTTCTAATTGCAGGACACTAAATGTAATTTTGAGTTTTTTTTTATTTTTTTATAATTTTCTTACTGAAGGAATAGTTTACATTTCAGGCACTGCACTTTTGCTTAGTGTTAAAACTATTCCTGGCTTTGGTAAATCCACTTTTATGATGGCTATTTGCAGGCTCTGATTTACAACACCCATTTACGATCAGAATACCGTACATTAGAACCTCTGCTAGAGGTATATGAAATGGCAATTGATGGGGCTTAATTAGAAGTTTACTTAGGTTTTGTAGATCCATCCTAAGAACTGTTTATTTAACATTATCTGCTTAAGCTGATTGTTTTAGGTGATGGAGATTATATGAAACGTGTCGGCTCTCTGCCAGGCTCTACAGCTACAAGATTTAAATTCATTAGTTTTGTTGCTGACTTGGAAATTTTGGAGAGATAACAATGACATATATATATGGGCTCCATACAAATGACCATTCTCTTCAGTCTGATTGAAATTCACCTAACCTCACTATTATCACAGCATTTACTTAACATTAAAAATTATATCTGATGCAAGTGCCACTTTAAGGTATTCTAGCCTGTAGAATAATACTGTAAAAATCACCTTTTGACAATAAGTTCCTTGTTCTCTTCCCTTGCCCTAACCTGTCAGAGTTATTTGGTGCCCCCCAAAACATCAATGAAGAGTTTTCCAGCAAAGTGATCATTCATCAGTGGAGCACCGATGGGGGGAGATAAACTTCTTATGGAGAATCTTCACGGTGTATAATCACAGACACTGGGGTTGATTTAGTAAAGGAACAGAGACTGTTCACTTAGCAGAATGTATGTTCACAGAGTTTAGTAAATAACATGAAGCTGTGTTCACTTTAATCAACCATTTATTTGCTATCAAAAATCCTGTTTAATTACTTTTGCAAATGATTGAATATTCAGCATGAGCATCATCTTTTCTTTTAATTGTATTTTTCTGTTCAAAGTGAACTGCCTCTATTCCTTTAGTAAATCAATTCCACAATATTTTTACATACATTATTTGTTGTGACCAGTTTATTTTCATTAGGTTAACTGTTCCCACTACAGTTGAAGGTTATTTTACCCAGTTTCTGCTCTAACGTCTAAGCTTGGTTAGAAGGAGTATTAAATTAAATTGTGTATATTCCTCTAAAGGAATATATATATATATATATATATATATATATATATATATATATATATATATATATATATATATATATATATGGGCTATTGTTTGTTTAGCTACAATATAGTAAGGGTATAAATAAATGATTGATTGCAAAGAATATCTTAACTTTTTTTTTTTTTAAAAGGGCTCTACTCGCTCCATGTGGAACTCAAAAGTTTATTTTTCTAAAAACAAGGAAAAATGCATAGGCAGCCAGGATAGCTCCATTTGTGTGAAATTGTGCTAAATAAGTTTAAATTCACTATCACAGAACTAGTAAATGGCTGCAAGTCCAGAAACCATTATTTCCAGCAAAAGCTGGAAAAAAAAGCTACAGGTACTTTGCTTTGTGACAAATTCTCTTTGATGGTTTAGAGAAAAGCTCAAAGAAATGGCACCAGCTTACCTCACTTGGTTGCTGAAGTCAGACACCAAGGCGCTGTTCTTGGTAGCCGTGATCACTTTTGCAGCGTAGTCCAGGAATGCACTTGCCAAATTTTTACTGGTAGCTTCGGCCTTTGAGCCTAAGATGAAGAGTGATTATTATTACAAATAAAGAAAACATTTTCTAAATAGCCTCCTTGCACTGTACTGACATTTGATTAATTGCCTTAAGTTACCATAAAATTGTCACTGAGACAGGAAGTGAATGAAAATCTCCATTGGTTGCACACATAGGTGTGCGCAGCCTATTGCATTAGGGTGTGCACCCCAAAGCTCAAATACACATGCGTGTATGTGTGTATGTGTGTGTGTGTGTGTGTATGTGTATGTATATATATATATATATATATATATATATATATATATATATATATATATATAATATATATATATATATATATATATATATGTATGTGTGTATATATATATATATATATATATATATATATACACTCTAATGGCAGAACCAGTGCAGTGAAAGAGAAGTATGGTAGCACTCAATAGATGGCAAAACTGGTCAGAAGGAAATATGTCCCATCTCACCACCAGCACAGAGAGCAATAATGCTAATGCGTACAGGGTTATTAAGGTGTGCCCAGTTACACCCAGCACACCCCCTGTCTATGGTTGCACAAAATGCAATAGAACCTCTGTTAGCTTTTTATTACTTCCTCTGCTAATACATTTTCTGAACTTATCTTTATTCATTCTTTTTAACTGCCATTCATACACAGTACAACACTTTCAGGAGAGAAGCAAGCAATGCAGTTTTTAATAAGGTTTTTATTTTACATTAAAGTGTACTTCAGGTCAAAAAGATCTCTTTATTTAAGTTTTTGTAAGGGTAGCAAACTGTTGTATTTTTATCATTTTGTTTGGCCCTGTTAGAGATTTTACCTTACTTCCTGTTGCTGTGGCAACTTTAAAAGCGAGGGATAAAAAACAAAAATTCTCCTAATCTCCCATCTCTTTCATAATGATATTTATGTGGAGCCCTAGCAATCCTGTAGAGCAGCCTTTCTCAGCCTTTTTAACATGGCTAAACCTTTAAATTACTGTCCAGGCTCAAGGAACTCTTGTTAATAATACTATATCAAAAGTTCCAGTTCCAGTTAAAACCAACAGCCAGTACTCCATACTCCTACTACTTGACCTCTCTGCTGCCTTTGATACTGTTGACCACCCGCTCCTCCTCAATAAACTACATTCCCTTGGCCTCCGAGATTCTGCGCTTTCCTGGTTCTCTGCCTATCTATCACAGCGCTCCTTCAGTGTCACCTACAACTCTGTATCCTCCTCTCTATTGCCCCTTTCTGTGGGGGTCCCCCAAGGCTCTGTTCTTGGACCCCTTCTCTTCTCTATTTATACCTCCTCCCTTGGTCACCTGATAACCGCCCATGGCTTCCAATACCACTTATATGCAGATGACACCCAAATCTGTCTACTCCTCACCTCACTCCTTCAGTCTCCTCTCGCATTACTAACCTGCTAACTGACATATCAGCATGGATGTCACACCATTTCCTTAAACGAAACCTCTCTAAAACTGAGCTATTAATAATAATTAATAATCCCCCCTGCACATGCCCCCCTCCGTGACTTTTCCATCAAAATCAACAATGCAACCATCAGGCCCTCCCCTCACGCCAGGGTACTATCATGTCATTTCAGCCCCAAGTCCAATCATTGTCAAAAGTTTGTAGATTTCACCTCCGAAACATCTCTAAAATTCGCCCCTTTTTAACAAATAAAACTACCAAGATCCTCATTCACTCCCTTGTTATCTCTCGCCTTGACTATTGCAACTCCCTTCTCATTGGCCTGCCTCTCCATAGGCTATCTCCTCTTCAGTCTATCATGAATGCTGCTGCCAGACTTATCCACCTTACCAACCACTCAGTGTCTGCCAACCCTCTCCTCCAATCCATACACTGGCTCCCAGTCACCCAGCGAATTAAGTTCAAAATACTAACCACAACATACAAAGCCATTCACAACTCTGCCCCGAGCTACATCACCAATCTTGTCTCCAAATATCACCCAAACCGTCCCCTCCGTTCTTCTCAAGACCTCCTACTCTCAAGCTTTCTCGTCTCCTCCTCCCACACTCGTCTCCAGGATTTCTCCAGAGCCTCTCCAATCCTCAGGAACTCGCTACCTCCACCGGTCCGGCTATCCCCTACTCTTGCTACCTTTAGACGATCCCTGAAAACTCATCTATTCAGGGAAGCCTATCACGTCTCAAACTAATCTCCTCCTACCACTTCCATAAACTCATTCCCAACAGTTATAACCTTCTGTACCACCTGCCCCACCCTTTTAGATTGTAAGCTCTTCTGAGCAGGGTCCTCTTAATCCTCTTGTATTTAATTGTATTGTAACTGTATTGTCTCCCTTTTATATTGTAAAGCGCTGCGTAAATTGCTGGCGCTATATAAATCCTGAATAATAATAATAATAATAAGTTCACAATACATTAGTTTGATGGTCACTTAGAAGACTGTTCCTTACATTTGTTGTCATTGGGAAGATTCCCCCCTTACAGACAGCTAAAAAGATCATTATTGATAGTTGTTAAGAGGCAGAAGATGCTCATTGCTCATGGAACACCTAACAACTCCTGGAGAAACCTTAGGGTTCCACAGAACCCTGTTTGCGAAAGGCCGTGTTAGAGGTTGCTATGGGTTCCTTGAGGCGTTGAGGAGTGAACAATGGTGGACTGACTTACCACCTGATAGTGCCTACAATTATACTAACCTATGGCTGATGCTACATCTGTCCCCCGCCGCCTCTGCACTGAGAACTGAGCCATCTAACGCCATGGATGGCTCGGTTCTCTCGGCTCCCCGAGCAGAGTGCAACCCTCCTGCCCTGTTCCTGTACGCTCATTGGAGCGCTGATCTGTCGAGAAGAGGGGAGCGGCCATCTCAATGGGTCATTGAGAGGCTGAGACGGCCATCAGTCTGGCGGATCCAGACTCCATTGTCGTGATGACGCAGTGCCTGGACGGATTCCAGTGACGTCAGCAGAGAGCGGACTTCAGAGCACTCTCTGCTGAAAACGGGTCACAGGAGTACAAAACGAATTGCGCTCCTGTAAACCCTTAGGAGAACCCCAGCCAAACAAGCTCAGGATGGACTTCTCCTTTAAGGACTATGTCACTCAGCAGGGCCGGTATTTTGGGACCAGTGGAGCCTATCCTCTTTTCCCTTAGATCAGTAACAATCGATGATCTTTTTAGCTGTCCCTAAGACTGATGTGTGTTGCTGTTGGAGAGTTTCCCTCACTTCCTGGTAAAACATTGTCAGCAGGGCAGGAAGCAATGGCGGCTGGTGCTCTATTTTTTGGGGGGGGGGGGTGGCAAACAAACCACCCAATCCCCTCCCCCATTTGTTCGATCGGTCAGTCAAATCCAAAACCCCTCTGCCGCTTGGTCGATCAGTCAGTCAAAACCCCCCACCCCCTGCGCTCACCGTCTGTCCGCTCATCAGCCCCACACTTACTTCCCCCTGCATCTCCTCCTCAGCGCCTTCCCCTCTGTTCCCGGTCAATACAATCGCTTCTCCTCTCGACCAATCCCGCTTCCTGGTCGGGTGGAGAAGCAGCAAGATATTTATTCGCTATTGTCACACAACTGGGTGGGCTCAGGGCGCAGGGCTCATCTTTTTTTTTTTTTAAGCCAATTGGAGCCTCAGGCTCTAATTACATGCTTAAAAAAAACAAAAAAAAATGAAATACATGTGTCCGGCGCCCTGCATGTAGATTAGAGGTAGGGCGCATGGATTAGAGCGGCCACACTGGCCACTAGCAGGAGTTACATCCCTAACTAGTTCTAAGCTAGGGATGAGCTTCGTGTTCGAGTCGAACATACGTTCGACTCGAACATCGGCTGTTCGCCCGTTCGGCGAATTCCGAACGTTATGGGCCGTTCGCGCCAAATTCGTGTGGCGCTCACGGCCCACAATGCACTGCGTCATCGCAGTGCATTGCTGGCTCATGATTGGCCAAGCATGCACTGTGACCCCGCATGCTTGGCCAATCACAGCGCCAGCAGTGAGGAGAGCCATGATTGGCCACAGGCAGGATGCCTGTGGCTAATCATAGCTCAGGCTGTGTAGTACACGCCCCACACTATATAAAGCCGCCAGCGCGGCGGGCTTGTGTAGTGTGTTGGTGTCTGAAGCAGTTAGTGGGTGTTCTGTGTACCTTCAACACAGTATACACCGATCGTTATCGGCCGATTTTCGATCTTGCTCTTCTGTAGTGGTTGTTGTCTGCGTGCCCTGACCGCAGTATACACCGTTATATTCACCTCACCTATATAGCTAGTGATCTATCTTTTATAATAGAGCTTGCAGTCAGTGGTGTTAGGAGCTTGTGTGTGCTGTCTGCGTGCTCTGTACCCAGTACACACCGCTACATCCACCTACATAGCTCTTCTCTATTTGAGCCCACTTGCCATCTGCAGGAGTTATTGGAAGTTGTGTGTGCCTCCAGCACAGCACAGTATACATCTGTATATACCCTTTTATCTCTGGTGTTCTATAATAAAGGCATCTGCAGGAGTTAGTGGGTGTTTTGTGCCTCCAGCACAATATACACCTGTATCTACCCTTTATTGCTGTTCTCTAATAGAGCCATCTGCAGGGCTTAGTGGGTGTTGTGTGACTCCATTACAGTATACCCCTTTATCTCTGGTGTTCTATAATAAAGGCATCTGCAGGAGTTAGTGGGTGTTGTGTGCCTCCAGCACAATATACACCTGTATCTACCCTTTATTGCTGGTCTCTTATAGAGCCATCTGCAGGGCTTAGTGGGTGTTGTGTGACTCCATTACAGTATACCCCTTTATCTCTGGTGTTCTATAATAAAGGCATCTGCAGGAGTTAGTGGGTGTTGTGTGCCTTCAGCACAATATACACTACCCAACTGCTGTTTTACCCAACTCCCTTCAGGCCATTACCATGTCTGGAAAGCCAGCAAGGAGAGGCAGACAGGCGCGAGCCGATAAAAGAGGGCAAGTAGGCTCTGTGTCTAGAGACAACAGTGCTGGTCGTGGGCGCGGTGCATTGTCATCAGCACGTGGCCATGGGACACGCTTGTCCTTCTTTTCGGCAGCTGGACATGTTGAACCGCAACATGCCAACGACTTGGTAGAGTGGATGACCAAGCCCTCTTCATCCTCCTCATCCTCTCTCACCCAGTCTTAGGGTACTAGCAAAGCAGCTGCCAACGCATCGTCTTCCCTCGTCTCAATGTCATCATCAGTGACTCCTTCCCTAGACCCACCACGTCCTCCTGAGGAGTCTCCTGAACTCTTTGAGCACAGTGTTGGGTACATGCTCCAGGAGGATGCCCAGTGTTTTGTAGGCTCTGATGATGACACTCAGCTAGAGGAAGGCAGTAGCGTGAATGCAGAGAGAGGGGATGCTCAAGAAGGACAGCAATCTGGCAGTCATGTTCCACAAGCTGCAGCATATTGCCAGGTTTGCTACAGCGATGAAGAGGGAGGGGATGATGAGGGCACTGACTCCACGTGGGTGCCTGGTAGGAGAGAGGAGGAGGAGGAGGAGGCACATGTCCAACAAGGCAGGATGCCCTCCAGGGGCCAGCTTAGGGGCAGCACACCGACTAAATCACACCGCAGAGCTCTGCCTGTGCAGGGCGCTGCCTCTGCGCGTTATTCTAAAAGTTCTTTGGTGTGGGCCTTTTTTGAGACAAGTGCATCAGATCGCACCGCTGCTATTTGCAACATATGTCTCAAGCGTATCTCGCGTGGCCAAAACATCAGCCTCTTGGGCACCACATGCTTGACCAGACATATGTTGACCTGCCATGTAGCTCGTTGGCAAGCGTACCTCAAAGACCCACACCAAAGAACAAAGCGGACCTCTCCTTGCTCCTCATCAGCTGGCATCTCCAACCCCACTAGACCTTCAGTCCTTTCTGAAACCTGCTCTGAGAGGAATGAAGGTGTAGAATTAGGTGTGTCACAGCCAAGTGCTTCCGGGCACTCTGCTAGCAGTACACCCACGTCCGATTATAGCAGGCAAATGTCCCTGCCCCAGCTGCTGGACCGGCGAAAGAAGTTCACTCCCAGCCATCCACATGCCCAGCGGTTGAATGCTAGCTTGGCTAAATTGCTAGCACTTCAACTGCTGCCTTTTCAGTTGGTAGACTCGGCCCCCTTCCGTGAGTTTATACAATGTGCGGTTCCTCAGTGGCAGGTCCCCAAACGCCACTTTTTCTCACGGAAGGCGATTCCGGCTCTCTACCGGCATGTGGAAGGCAATGTCCTTGCCTCGCTGGACAGGGCGGTCAGCGGTAAGGTGCATATTACCGCTGACTCATGGTCCAGCAGGCATGGACAGGGACATTACCTGTCTTTCACGGCCCATTGGGTCTCTCTTCTGGCAGCTGGGAAGGATGCAGGACAAGGTGCAGTAGTGTTGGAGGTTGTTCCGCCACCACGCCTCCAAAATGCTACTATTGGTTGTGACACACCTCTCTCCTCCACCCCCTCCTCTTCTTCTTCCTCCATGGCCTCTTCCAGTGCTCTGTCCTCGGAACCAGCGATGCTCCGTAGGCGTTCCAGGGGCTACGCAAGTACGCAGGCAAAACAATGCCATGCCGTGCTTGCGCTGGTTTGTTTGGGGGACAGGAGCCACACTGGGGCGGATGTTTTGTCAGCTCTGCAGGGGCAGGCCGAGAGGTGGTTGACGCCACGCCAGCTTAAGCCAGGAATGGTGGTTTGCGACAATGGCACCAACCTCCTCTCCGCCCTCCAACAGGGACAACTGACCCATGTGCCCTGTGTAGCTCACGTCCTTAACCTGGTGGTGCAGTGGTTCTTGGGCAGGTACCCCGGCTTACAGGATGTCCTGAAGCAGGCCAGGAAAGTCTGTGTGCATTTCCGCCGATCATTTAATGCCTGTGCTCGGCTGGCTGAGCTCCAAAAGGAGTTGAACCTGCCCAAGAACCGCCTTATATGTGACATGCCCACCAGGGTGAACTTAACGTTGGCCATACTGCAGCGGCTGCACACGCAGCAGAGGGCCATCAATGAGTACCTGTGCGACTACGGCACCAGGACTGGGTCAGGGGAGCTCGTTTTTTTCTCACCACGCCAGTGGGGCATGATCAGGGATGCATGCACTGTCCTGTCACCGTTTGAGGAGGCCACAAGGATGGTGAGCAGTGACAGTGCATGCATCAGTGACACTGTACCTCTTGTCCACCTCTTGGAGCATACGCTGCATGTAATAATGGACAGGGCACTTGAGGCAGAACAGAGGCAGGAAGAGGAGGACTTCCTTGCCTCTCAAGGCCCCCTTTATCCAGACAGTGTTCCTGCTGTGCCACCCATCACACAGGAAGAGGATGAGGAGGAGGAAGAGGAGGAGGAGGATGATTGTGTCAGCATGGAGGTGGAGGCTGGCACTCAGCATCAGCAGCAGCAGTCTTGTAGGGATGATTTACAGTCCCAAGAAACACGTGGACTTGTACGTGGCTGGGAGGAGGTAGCTGCAGATCATGTTGTCATTAGTGACCCAGAGGACTCCGGACCGAATGCCTCAGCTAACCTACGCTGCATGGCCTCCCTGATCCTGCAAAGCCTGCGGAAGGATCCTCGTATTCTTCGGATCAAGGAGAGGGACCATTACTGGCTGGCCACTCTCCTTGATCCACGGTACAAGGGTAAGGTTGCCGACCTTATCTTGCCATCGCAGAGGGAGCAGAGGATGAGACATCTCCGGGAGGCCTTGCAGAAAGGTCTGTGCAACGCGTTCCCAGAGACTGGGAGGTTACAAACTCCTGGTCCTGGACAACGTGTTGCTGAGGCATCGGTCAGAAGGAGCGGTGGAGAAGGTGGCCGTCTGACTGATGCTTTCAGACAATTTTTTAGCCCGCAGCCCCAAGGTATGATCGGTTCCAGCAACCATCGCCAGCGTCTGATTTACATGGTGCAGGAATACCTAGGGGCAAGGTCAGACTTGGACACCTTTCCCACCGAAAATCATCTGGCTTACTGGGTCTTGAGGATGGATCACTGGCCAGAGCTTGCACAGTATGCAATTGAGCTACTGGCCTGTCCTGCATCCAGCGTTCTTTCGGAACGCACCTTCAGTGCTGCTGGTGGCTTTGTTACCGATCACAGGGTGCACCTGTCCACCGAATCAGTTGATCGACTGACCTTCATCAAGATGAATCAGTCTTGGATCACCCACAGCTACCAAGCACCTGAAGCTGATGTAACCGAATAATTTTTTTTTAAATATCACATCCCTTCAAGACTGCCTATGCTGATGCTGAGTGACTGTCCTGTTATGTTGATTGTCTATCCCCTTCCTCCTCCGCTGATATGTTGGAAGAACATTTCTGGTTCTGGGTGATGCCATCAGCCCAATTTTTCTGCCCCTGTTTAACAGGGGCGTTTAAGTACAATTTTTGATGCAATGCTTTGCAGCAGGGCTAATTCCTGCAATAAAACTAGAGTATATGGGAGAGGTTGCAGTGTCATGGCACCAGCACCAGTGCCTAAGGCCCAATTTTTCTGCCCCTGTTTAACAGGGGCGTTTAAGTACAATTTTTGATGCAATGCTTTGCAGCAGGGCTAATTCCTGCAATAAAACTAGAGTATATGGGAGAGGTTGCAGTGTGGTGGCACCAGCACCAGTGCCTAAGGCCCAATTTTTCTGCCCCTGTTTAACAGTGGCGTTTAAGTACAATTTTTGATGCAATGCTTTGCAGCAGGGCTAATTCCTGCAATAAAACTAGAGTATATGGGAGAGGTTGCAGTGTGGTGGCACCAGCACCAGTGCCTAAGGCCCAATTTTTCTGCCCCTGTTTAACAGGGGCGTTTAATTACGATTTTTGATGCAATGCTTTACAGCAGGGCTAATTCCTGCAATAAAACTAGAGTATATGGGAGAGGTTGCAGTGTCGTGACACCAGCACCAGTGCCTAAGGCCCAATTTTTCTGCCCCTGTTTAACAGGGGCGTTTAAGTACAATTCTTGATATAATATTTCACAGGAGGGCCCGTTCCTGTGCCCACCCAGAGTAACTGTGAGGACTTATAGTGTTGTGGCACCAGCACCACAACCACCAAAGGTCAATTTTTCTACCACTGTTCAACAATGGCATGTAATTACAATTCTTGATATAATCGTTCACAGCAGGGCGCTCCAGCGCCCACCAAGAGTCACTTTGAGGGCTTACAATGTTGTGGCAAAACCAACACCTTGTTCCGCCATTTTTGCAGAGCATATAGGGCAGGCCCCTACTTTCAAACATCCAACTTACAAACATCTCCTACTTGCAAACAGCAAGTGAGATGAAAAAAGATGTACGACAAAACAAATTATACAGGGGTGATAACCCTTCCCTATGTTTTCCAAAAAGCTTAAAAATAGTTTTTTTGACTGGAGCTACACTTTAAAAATGTACCAGTTGAAAATTTCAAACAGATTCAACTTAACACAACAAACCTACACAGTCCCTGTCTTGTTTGCACCGCCTGTATACTGCTGTTCTGAGTATATAGGGCCTGGGGGCCACACGCATTTCCTTTTTTTAATATGGGTACTGGGTTCCCCTTAATATGCGTACAAGACCCAAAGGGGCTGGCAATGGGCAGGGAGGGCTACCCATGCCATTGTTCTCAATGATTTTCAACCATATTGCAGGAACCAGATATAACATTAAAACCGAAATGATGTTATTTCCGTTTAATGTCATTTTGTGCAGGGACTGTTCTAAACGCGGGAAACACGTGGCACTTCACAGGCATACTACAGACACCCCCCAGGCACCATATTTAAAGGAATATTTCACTTTTTTTTTCACTTTAATCGTCATTAAAATCAGTGCTCCCGCCAAAACTGCCATTTTTAAAAACATTTTAGGCATTGACCCATGTCCCCTGGGGCAGGAGCCAGGTCCCCAAACCCTTTTTAGGACAGTATCTTGCATATTAGCCGTTAAAATTAGCACTTTTAATTTCGAACGTTCGAGTCCCATAGACTTCAATGGGGTTCTAAAGTTCGTACGAATTTGGGGTCCGTTCGAAAGTTCTGGTGCGAACCGAACCGGGGGGTGTTCGGCTCATCCCTTTTCTAAGCATTCCCCACTTTAGCCAAAACTAAGACAAATGTTTTGGCTGAACTTACATTTTAAAGTGTAATATTGCCAATGAAATACATCAAAAGCAAACACTAATTTAATTAAAAAATGTTAAAGGGTTATTGTTTTTTCTCTAGTGTTTCTTGTATCGCTTGCTTACTGACCTGTGATGGCAAACACAAGTGTGACAGCGATCATTTTCACCAACATCTTCACTGTAAAATCTGCAGAGCAAAACAGGAGTAAATTTAAAAATCATTGTCAGTAGCATGAATATGTATATTATAAAGTTAAAGAGCTGGAAGCCTGGGGACTGCAGGTAATGCTGCAGTGTACTGTATTGCAGTATAACAGGCATTGGCAGACTATGTGGAAACATCATCTTTATCTGGTTACAAAACATTGCTTAACAAGAAAGAAATTCTCCTAAATATTATTACAGAATGTTGCTAATTTTACTTTAATACCAAGCTCTTTATAGAATAGCTATTAGCTGACCTTTACAGTGGATTTGAATAACTAAGGGATCTCCAAACTATGGACCTCCAGTTGTTCAGGAACTATAATTCCCATCATGCCTTGTCATGTCTGTGAATGTCAGAGTTTTACAATGGCTCGTGGGACATGTAGTCCTGCAACAACTGGAGGACCATAGTTTGGAGAGCCCTTAAAGAATAGAGACCGCTCATATCACAAAGTGAATGTTTACTGAGATTTTCTTGTTCTTGCAAAATTCTTTCCAAATGATTGGAAATTCAAAATGATCACGGGTTCACCTTCCAGTATTTGCCCTTATTCACTTTATTAAGTGAACAGCCTCTTCTACTTTAGTAAATCAACTTCACTGTCTATCACTTCTATTGCAGACAAGGAAGCTGAAGAAGAAATCGTAGATAGGTAAATTTACTGCTTGAGTTAAAGCCTTAATAAAACCAAAAATGTAATATAGTTCAGCTTATCAAACCTTAGCTGTGGTGGCTACATCATTCTTATTTTTTAAGCTTTTTTTCCTTTCTGCTTTAACCTTTTGATCTGACCAGTAACATACCTCCTATATTAGGGTGTCTACATTCAGGATGAAGAGGCAACAGAAACACCATTGGACAGGAGCATTGTCAGTCAGGGCAGGCAGGGGGGTGTTGGGTGTTCTAGCAGATTTAGATACACTAACAAATTCAAGCCAAACTCCAGTTCACATTTTTTAAGCAGTAACAGCAACAGTTTTGTTCCTTATGGTATAAAAGTTTTACATTAAAAAAAAAAATTATCATTGTAAGCACCCCTTTCACTGTTAAAAGGTTATCTAACTGCTACATCTGCAGGATAGCTTGTTCTTTAGAAAAACAACAGACTTACTGGCAGAATCACCAGATGAAAATAAAGAAAAGAAAGCCTAAAATGAATACAGCCATTACATGTAAGAATTGGTAAACTACAATATAATTAATGTTTGCTTTTGGGTTTAACACCACTTTAATCACTGCATGGTTTTCCAAACAAGGTCACTATGCACACAAATTGAACTGCTATTATCTAAAATTTCAGTTGTAAGGTAGAAATGTTTGCCATGTAACCACATAATAAATTAATAGCAAATTGAATGTACAACGTAAAAGGTTTCAAACACACCAATACCATCTATTCTGCTGCTCTCACCTTTGCTTTTAGTAATAGGTATGATAACATTTCTTACCTAATATCGCTATTTATCCTTCCAAATAATCTTCCGGTGTGAATATATTGGTGATTTTATATACTGTTAGATATATTAGGCCAGCCCCATTGTCTACATGTTTTTCAAGCTAGCTACCTGAAACTCAGCTCACATTACTGCGTGGAGTCCTTGATGCCTCTCTGTTTTCATAACGATGCTAGAAGTTTCATGATCTCAGAGCGTCTCAATCAATGACTTCTAAGTGTCCTTTTTCTAAAACAAAATGATTTTGTAGCTCTTTAGATGAGATTTTCATTATTCTGTGGCATAATGTTTAGGACTTCTTTAAAGAGTAACTCCACTTTTGTTCATTACCCTCTACAGTGCAGGGAGGTTAACTAACTTTATTGCAGACTCCTACGCTGTGAAGAAAAAGCTCTTTGTCTGAATCTGAACACGAGTGAATTTTTCGTTATTAATCAGCTGATGCAATTCAAGTGTTCTGGGGAACATCGCAGTGTCTGCACCCCAGTCAAAGAAGTTAACCCTCTGGGATCAAAAAGACATTGATTAAATGATCTGGGGATATGCTGGATGATTCCTCAGTAAAATCTTGCAGGGAGACGTTTATTCCACACTCCATAGATGGGGAAACAGAGAGAACTCATAGTGAAATAATGTTTGGCATCAATTATCAAGTGCATTCAATGTGCAACTTACAGGATTTTTAGCAAAAACAGACATCAGTAAAAAAAATCATCCGAGTTCGCAGCTGAATGGCGTGCGTTTCACAGAGACGTAATTTGCGTCAATGGTTAACATGAACCGGAAGTACGTTGATGCGTTTGGCCCCTCCTCCAGGGTCTCATCAAGGTCTTGTCCTGTCTTAAATTCCAAGTGCAGAATATATATTGTACATTGCAACGTAGCAGAACAGAGCCAAAGAACAATGAAACAAGTGAGTAAAGCAAAAGAAAGCAATTATTTATGTACTGTGATATTACTTTAATAAATGTTGAATACATTTTGAATACATTTTACCATGTCCTGAGACCAATTTATGAATGAAGAGACATAAATGGCAGGGGCATGAGTAAATCCTAAGGGCCTATGTAATTTGGTCAGATGTTTTACAAGTACATTGAGTGTCCAACCTTACCCCCCAAATCTTATAAAACTTCCAGTGAGAGCTTCTGGCTTCATACAGTATATTAATAGATGTTTGGTTAATCAGGCTTTTCCATAGGTAATGGCAGCCTGTCCATAAGGCGTGGGATGCATGGATTCCAATTTTTTTTTTTTTAAGCAGGTGATTAGAGCCAGAGGCTCTAGTAGACTTTAAAAAAGGGTGAACGCGGGGTGGAGAGCACAATAGTGAAAACAGAAAAATAATATTTGCTATTGTTTTCCTAATTCTCCTCATGAAACCCGTCACCCGATTGGCCGAAAGTCCTATTGGCGGCCTAGGAGGAGGAAGAGGGACACACATGGCGGAAGCCGCCATGATGCGAAGGAGGAGGAGACACAGGGGAAGCTGCTGCCCGATAGATTTGGTAAGTGCGGGGCTGGTAAACAACCGACCAACCGACCGGGGGGATGTGGGTGACCTTACCAACTGGGGGAGGCTGCGGGTGCAGTGTTTGCCGTTCCCCCAAAAAATATACCACCAGCCGCTACTGTTAACAGCCTGTGTGCATACAATGAAGCACCACTATTTTGCTTGCATAAAAGTTTCAGAAATTGTTTTTGTGTGGAACTAAGGTCAACATTGTCAAAGATGCCCATTAAACATTATTTGTGGTTAGAGACATTTGGGATTCGGGATGGTTAGAAATTAAGGCATTAATTTGAGATTAAAAAAGGTCTGATTTTGTCACATAGTTACATTGTTAGTGAGGTTGAGAAAATACACTAGTTCATCTAGTTCAACCAACAGAGAAAAAAATTATTTTGAAAACCCCCATATACATAATTTTATGCCCAGATTTGATCCAGAGGAAGGCAAAAAGAAAAAAAACCCAATAAAGCATGATCCAATTCGCTCCAATGGGGGAAAAATCTTTCCTGATCCTCTAGGAAGCAATGGGATATTCCCTGGATCAGCTACTCCTGGTGTTAATATTAGTGTTGGGCGAACGATTCGAGCTGCGCAAAAGTTTTGCTCGAACATCACCCGTTCGTCCATTTAGCGGAATGTTTGCCTGCTGAGCACCCGACAATGCTTTGCCTGCTTAACAGTGCAATTTAGGGCCCTAATTGGATTAAGCCTTGCACCTGACCTTGCAGCCCCCCACCCCAAAGCACCTTGTCCAGGGGTCAAGTCCTGGGGAAAAAAGTGTGGGAACTCCCACCCAAAATCTACTCGCCCACCAAAAAAAAAAAATGATACGCTCATATGCACGAATGCTTCAAAAGTGGTATTTTTCATCCAATTTTCGTATTGTGTGTATGAAGCTTAACTGTTATTACATAAAAAAAAAAAAAACAATCCTCAATAAACATGAATACGGTAATTCTCTGAATAATCAGCATTCATTCAATTGTGCTTCCATGCAAAATTGAACATCATGTTCTGATCTTTATTGGGGAATTTTATTTTGTATATAGAGTGTTTATGTGGTGAGTTTACAATTTTCATTGAACAGAGTTTGGATAACACAGGGTTAAATTGAAAGGTCATAAATGAACTGCACCTTATCTGGACAGACTACTTAGGGAGCTAGTGATGTGTTCCTACTTAGGAGATGTATGTTAGCTTGGGGGGCTGCAAACTCTGCAGGGCTCCAACACACACTCGCTGCTATTCCAACCCTGTGATTGACAGGTAGATCGAAGCTGTCATGGGGCCCTTACTGGTAATGCCTGAATGGTCAGGTGTGCAGCACTTACTATTGTGAGCTGTGTCGGCAGCTGCTGGTGTAGCACCTGCCACACAGCTTGCATACTTTAAAGTCTTGCAGGACATGGCTGCTAACGCGAACTGAGTTCCCGTTGTGGAAAAAGTATAGGAACTCCGTTCCAAAGCGTTCCCGCAGGACTTGAGCCCTGACCTTGTCCCCATGTTGATGAGGACAAGGGCCTCTTCACGACAACCCTGGCAGTTGGTTGTCGGGGTCTGCGGGCGGGGGTTTATTGGAATTCGGGAGCCCCCTTTAATAAGGGGGCCCCAGATCCTAGCCCCCCACCCTATGTGAATAAGTATGGGGTACATCGTACCCCTACCCATTCATCTGGGGGAAAAAGTGTCAATAAAAAAAAAACACACTACACAGGTTTTTAAAGTAGTTTATTAGGCAGCACCGGGGGTCTTCTTCCAACTTCGCTCATCCCCACTCCCTTTCCTGACCGGCTGGGCTGCATGCTCAGATAAGGGTCTGATATGGATTTTGGGGGGACCCCCATGCTGTTTTTATGGCAAAGGAGGTCCCCTTAAAATCCATACCAGGCAACGGGGCTCTCAATGTGTCAATCTCACTGTTAAAAGCGGCGAGATTGACTTCCTTTTCTAGTCCCGTCGTAACTCATCACGTTCAAAATGGACGAACTTTAGTCCATGTGTGGGCAAGTCCGTTCATTTGCAAGTCCACCGGAACTCTGTCGGGAAGTCCGTCGGACCCTAGTCTGCTGGAAAGTCTGGTCGTGTGTACAGGGCATTACTGTGAACCTTTCCAAATATAAAGGTTAAATCTCAATTCTTCCAGACATAAAGAGTGCCCCCCCCCCCCGTACTCTGTAATGGCCTGAAAGTTACTAATTCTACACCAAGCTCACTACATTGACAACTTACAATTTTTCGATCCATAAGACACACCTGACCATAAGACGCACCTAGGTTTTAGAGGTTGAAAACAAGAAAAAAAAAATATTCTGAACCAAATGGTGTACTAATATATTTTCCAGTGCCCATGAAATGCAGAGTGACCATTACCATAGAAAATGCAGAGTGATCATTACCATAGAAAATGCAGAGTGACCATTACCATAGAAATGCAGAATGACCATTACCATAGAAATGCAGAGTTACCATTGCCTTACCTGATGTTATCCCAGCGGCCTGCCTATTCCTTCTGACCTCGGTCCGTCCTCCTCCTCTTCCCCAGCCATTGTTCCTGAGAGCCGACTCCTGCCTTCGCCTCTTCCTCCTGCCACTCCTGTCAGAGTCACTGGCCCTGCGTTTCTCTGCCTCTATGGTGCCAGGCTCCCAGAGGGACAGCTGGTACTTCTCCCTCCTCCATCAGGCCACTATGCACTAGGTGGTTGTGTATGGCTGGGTATCGCAGAGTATGGCTGGGTATTACTGGGTATTGCAGGGTATGGCTGGGTATTGCAGAGTATTGGCTGGATATGGCAAAGTATTGACTGGGTATGGCAGAGTATTGGCAGGGTATTGCAGAGTACTGGCAGGGTATTGTAGAGTATTGGCAGGGTATTGGCAGGGTATTGCAGAGTATTGGCAGGGTATGGCAGAGTATTGGAAGGGTATTGCAGAGTATTTGCAGGGTATGGCAGAGTATTGGCAGGGTATTGCAGAGTATTGGAAGGGTATGGCAGAGTATTGCAGAGTATTGGCAGGGTATGGCAGAGTATTGGCAGGGTATGGCAGAGTATTGGCAGGGTATTGGCAGGGTATTTCAGAGCATTGGCAGGGTATGGCAAAGTATTGGCAGGGTATTGTAGAGTACTTGCAGGGTATTGCAGAGTATTGGCAGGGTATTGGCAGGGTATGGCAGAGTATTGGCAGGGTATTGCAGAGTATTTGCAGGGTATGGCAGAGTATTGGCAGGGTAGGGCAGAGTATTGGCAGGGTATTGCAGAGTATTGGCAGGGTATTGGCAGGGTATGGCAGAGTATTGGCAGGGTATGGCAGACTATTGGCAGGGTATGGCAGAGTATTGGCAGAGTATTGTCAGGGTATGGCAGAGTACTGGCAGGGTATGGCAGAGTACTGGCAGGGTATGGCAGAGTACTGGCAGGATATTGCAGATTATTGGCATGGTATGGCAGAGTATTGCAGAGTATTGGCAGGGTATTGCAGAGCATTGGCAGGGTATTGCAGAGCATTGGCAGGGTATGGCAGAGTATTGGCAGGGTATTGGCAGAGTATTGGCAGGGTATTGGCAGAGTATTTGCAGGGTATTGGCAGAGTATTGGCAGAGTATTGGCAGGGTATGGCAGAGTATTGGCAGGGTATGGCAGAGTATTGGCAGAGTATTGCAGAGTATTGGCAGGGTATGGCAGAGTATTGCAGAGTATTGGCAGAGTATGGAGAGATGGCTGTGACTGCACTTGTCACAGAGCAGCACTGTGGACACTACAGATGCAGCCCACAGCGCTGCTGCCATCCGATCTCTCCCCTCCACTGTACAGATCTGTACACAGAGGGGGGAGAGGAGGAGGAGTTTGTTTACAAGTGATTGCTCCGTCATTTGACAGAGCGATCACATTGTAAACGGCAGACGGGTGCACCAAGATGGCCGCCACTCCGGAGCTAGGCCGAAGCTGCGACCTTTCCTAAGGTCGAGGCCGCAAAGTGCCCCGGATCGAGATGGGGGTGGTGCCAACGGTGGCGGGGGGCGGTGCTTATCGTATATTCGCAAAATAAGATGCAGGCACATTTTCCCCCATATTTCTGGGGGGAAAAGTGCGTCTAAGCCCTTGTACACACGGCCGGAGATTCCGACGGAATGTTTTGTCGGATAATCCGACTGTGTGTGGTATGCATCGGACTGATTCCGTCTGAATATCCGTCAGACCCAATTTTCCAACTTGCTGGAAATATTTTCCGGCAAACTGGTCCTATCGGACATACTCCAATCATGTGTAGCCTACTCCGACGGACAAGGTGCCCCGCATGCTCACATTCAAATTCCGACACGGAAACGCTTGTTCAGGTAAAACTACTGCTCGTAAGCGATATAGCACATTCGTCACACTGCAATGTTAAAAATTCATTCATGAAGCGCATTCTCTTGTTCTTTACAATGCTGCAAGAACGAACTTCTTTTGATGCTCATAGTCACACACACACTTCTCCCGAACGTATTTCATTACTCTTTTTTCACCATTTCAGCAATACAATTTTATTTTGCGTCACATCTACACAATTTTAGATTTTGTTTATTCTTTTTTGGATGTTTTCTTTTTTTAATTCCTAAAAATCTCCTTTAAAGACAGTTTGCTAATTTCTCCTTGTTTTGGGGTGTTTTTTGTGTGTAAACTTACCACAACAATATTGTATTTTTGATATTTTGTTTTTCTTTTTTAATCTACAGCAGGTTGTTTATTGTTGGTACCCCTTGTTATTCATTTCACTTAGTTTTTCTTTTAAATGTACCTGCCTGCTCACAAATAAATTGTACTTTTTGAAGGAAAACACATACACAAGTATTTGATCAAACAAAAAAACCCTTTATTTTGGTCGCAATAAAATAAAAAGAGGAACACAGCGCTGGAGAAACTTGTTACTCTGGTGCAGCCTTTGGCCCCCAGGGCAGACATGAACAAATTAGAATATAAAAAATTGGTGGCCTGAGGAGTACATATCTCAGGGAGAGAAGTCTGGTCCCGAAGTCCTAGAGAACAGGAAATTCAGATGCCATCTATGTCCCCAGGATGTGGATCTTCAAGAGGCTGCATCTTCTGGCAGACCAGACTGAACCCAAGCCATCACTCACTTGTCTTCCTTAGGCACTTCCCTCCAGGCATCCTTCGAGGCTGTGGCTGGTCTCCTGTAGTTGGGGCAGGAGGAGGAGAAGGAGGGCGTTGGTCGACCTCCTGGCTGCCACTTGCCACAGCCTCCCCCCGACTGAGGTCTTCCTGTGTATGAAAAGGGGACATAGTTTTAGTTTTTTGCTCATCAATCACACCATTTTGTGCTCCTGGCTTTTGCTAATTGAATGTTACCAAATAGAACAGACTATCATTCTGAGACCAGCATTTTTCTTTCCCGTCCCAATCATTTTTGGTCACTACTGTCTATTGAGATGTAAACCACTTTGAGAAATCACAACTTACTGATCAATAAGAACATCTAGTTAACATCATTAAATGTAACACAAGAAATATGTTCAACAATGCAATACCTGTCTCAAGCTGGGCCCCACCACATGTTGCTGCCTGGAAGGCCCAGGTTGGAGGTTGGAAGCCTCAGCTGGGGGTGAAGGATGCCTTGAAGGAAGACTGGAGAGTGGTGGCCTGAGTGGTGGCCTGGGTACCCCCTCGGTCTACCAGAAAATGAAGCCTGTCAAAGTGAACCATCCTGGGGTAATAAACGGCATCTGTATCTCCTGCTCTCAAGGACTCCAGGTGCTTCTTTCTCTCCCTGAGATATGTAATCCTCATGGCCCCAATTTTCCTATTCAGATAGGCCATGTCTGCCGTGGGGACCATGATCCGCACCAAAGAAAGCAGTTTCTCCAGCGCTACGTTCCTCTTTGTTATGTCGGCATAAAACTCGTTGTGGAACTGCCACAGGCAGGGCATCCCCTTGTAGAGTTCGAGGAATAGCCCCATAAAATTTGGGTTTTTGAATGGATCCATATTGTCTGCAAGACACAACACAAGTCAAACCCTCAAATACTAATAATGCCATTAAAAACCCTCCTAATCTTGTCCCAACATCGGCCTAGATAGAAGCAATCTAGTCTAGTGAAGCACCAAGTTAAAAATGTTACCTTCGTTTGCACGTTCGTCGCGTCCGCGCCTCACTCTCTTTCCAGATCGTACGGACGATACACGCGTGTTGCGTTTTATATACAGTGCGCATGCCTGAAACTACGCCCGCCCCTGACGTTCTTTCTAGACTATTCCCGCCCCTTCACTTCCGGCGCAGTGGGGAGAGCACATGGCGGAGAGAACGCAGATGCGCACTAATAATAGTTCCACTAAGGAGGAGGAGGGTGAGGAAAGCCCGGAGCCTGAAACGTCCCGATCCAGGAAGAGAAGATTTAAGGCCTCAAATATGTATTTTGTAGAGATGTTGGAAATGGTCGACATATTGAACAGGACCGACTATGATGGGAAGTATGGACCTAACCCAAACCCAAATATCAGGAAGGCCAAGATCATGTCTAAAGTTATGAAGAGTCTTCATAAGAATTTTGGGGTACGCCGATCCAAGGATCAACTGAGAAAATGCTGGTCAGATCTGAAACTGAGGGAGCATGAGCAGTACCTAAGGATCAAGCATGTTCTTAAAAAAAGTAAGTAGTTGTCGTGTTTTCATATGATTATTCTTGCTTGCATACTGCTCCATGTGCTTTGATTTCATGTTGTGCATTTTAAAATGGCCACTTTCAAGTTCATGGTTTCATTCGTTCGTAAGAAACATCGTTCTGCAGGGAAGTATTCCAGCTTAACAAAGTGTCCACAATAATGTTCTCACCTTGGAACTTGGCCAAAAAATACAATTGTACACTTCCAAGCAATGTTTCAGATTCCTATTTCTGCCGTCTGTGTGCTAATTATTCTTTGTTTACATTCTCATAGGGGAGAGAAGACTCGGCAAGTATGAGGACACCAGGGACCACACCCCTCCCAAAGAAGGCCAAATACCAAAAGCAGAAACAGAGGAGCAGGAGGAGGAGGAGGAAGGAGAGATCGTGGAGGTTGGGCAAATTGTCACCACAACAGGTGAGTGTCGGAGAACACAGCTTCCGGTAAGCTCATTAATGTATGTCACCATATTTTTATTACATGGTGTGTTTTTTTGCTTTGTTTTGTAGGTGATGTGGAAGAAGATTCCCGTTTTACCAGTGAAAGTGCCAAGATCCTGATTGGGGAGACAATGGGGTGCAATCGGGATTTGGAAAATATCCAGCAAAACATCAATGATGTTAAAAATAAAATGAAGAACATCATTGATGTTTTGGGGAGAGTGTGAAACACAAAAAACTAGATAGGGTTTTATTTTTGCTATTTTAAACAAAAAATGTTGTATTTATCGAAATTACAAATTTGGAAGATGCACAGAGTGTGTAAACATGCGCTATCTCCCTTCATGGGGGATCAATGTATGTGTTTTGTGTAAAGTGTCTGAGATGAAGGGGTTGCAGCCCCAAAGCATGTACATTGATCCCCCATGATGGGAGATAGCACATGTTGACACACTGTGTGCATCTTCCAAATTTGGATTTTTCAGGGGTCACACCCCATGTGATGAAGGCAATATCAGCCCAGTTTATACATACTCATGTCTGATATTGTCTTCACTTTTCAAAGTTGAACTTTGTAAGTTCCTGTGTTCTGTATTTTACGCTTTGATACATGCCTGTTTACACAAAAACAACAAGTAAACAAAATTTTGATTAAACTCTGTTTTTGATACACACAATTTCTTGGTTTGTTGTAAAAACCTTTTCGAAACGCACATGTGAATGTGCTTGTATTAAAAAGTTTAATTATGAACAATGTGTGGCTTCCATTTTCATTGCGCCAAAAATGTATTTGTAGTAAAATTTTAGTTTGTGCTGAGAAGGAGTGCGATTTACTAAAGGCAACTCCACTTTGCACTCCAAGTGCAGTTTCAGGTGTACTTTTGCAGTGCACTTGTAGTGCATAGTGGATGTGCCTTTAGTAAAAAGCACCCACAGTGAGGTGTAAATTTGAACAATCATGCCATTTTCCTGCCATGGTGCTGAAAATTAGCACGATTTTGGTCAGTAATGCACTACATACATTAGTTACAAAAACAAGGTGTGTGTGTAGCAGACCCACAACATAATAAGATTATCTGAAGAAGAGACTGCCCCCTCATCTCACTCTGAACTTGGGTATGCACTGTTGGTGAAAAAGGCACAACTTGAAAAAAACTGGCAAAGTGTGAGGCCACAGTCTGCCATTCCTTTGGCGTTGAAGGACACTGTGTAGTGAAACAAGAACAAAAATTAGTAATTTGACAAATCAACATTGCAAGCAGATTAGACACCCACATTTTTGGTCAAAATTAGTATAACATTTTGGGAACTGAGTATTTAAAGCCTAAAGTATAAGGTCCCCTTATGAGAGTCATCACCCCCCCATCCCCCTCCATCTGATGGGCCCTTGCTAAAAAATGAGGGGGGATGTTTAGGACAGGTAACCCTCTCCACTTGATTGAGAGCTGAATGCCTAAATAATGTGTGATACTTTGAGAAGCCCCTCCTTAGTTACACTATTGGCAGCCCACCGGACAGGTAAGAAGTGTCATAATACCAAAAAGAAAACAAAATGGAAGTACATTTTGACATTCTGCTATTACATATCAAGATAATTAATAGGTTAAAAAAAAATAGCATTTGAAAGAATTGAGGAAGGCCCTTGCACTACATGCTTAGGTGAACTCGTCCATAAATGTGATCATCAAAAAGGTAGGTATAGTGTGTATTGGGTTTGGTCAAGTCATCAGATAGAGGATTGCTATCAGCTGAGCTAGCAGTTGGGGGGAGGGGGGTTACTAATGAGTTTGGCTCAACCCCAAAAATTAAAAAAACATCACTCTGCATGAATTGAAGCACACACATCACATTTTTAGACATTTTAGGGGGTGTTTAGGGAAAAGCAATACTATGGAGCTGACAAAAGACATTGGTAAGTGACTAGACTATAGTTTTTTGGGCCAAGAAGAGCATGGTGGGGAAGTTAGTGAGGCAAATATGCCTGAGGACAAAGGGGCAGAGTATATGAATTAGAGCATATTGCAATGATGGTAATTAGGGAATGAGGAAAGAAATGCAAGACATTAGCAATCATTAAATACATAGAATGTGATGTTTAAGGATAAAACTTAGCTTCATATAGTCCTTCTGCAGGACCTGAATGATGGCAGAACAGGTCTCTGGAATAATGATCCCCAGAGCCTGGGGGGAGATGCCTGTAGAGAACTTGAGGTCCCGAAGGCTTCTCCCTGTCGCCAAGTAGCGCAACGTGGCGATGAGCCTCTGCTCCGGAGTGATGGCTTGCCGCATGCAGGTATCCTGCCTGGTGATATAAGGGGTCAGCAAAGCCAGCAGACGGTGAAAAATGGGGTCCGTCATCCGGAGATAATTCCTGAAATCATCAGGATTATTCTTGCGGATCTCATGGAGCAAAGGCATGTGCGAGAACTGGTCACGCTGGTGCAACCAATTCTTGGTCCACAAACGCCTCCCCTCCCTGTTCATGGACCGGGCTTGTGTCAAAGTAAGAACCCCAACACGAAGCCCCTGCACAGCACAAACTCTACGACGAGTACGTAGACTAAACATGGTTTCAAAACGGTCGGCTGGTCAGAACGGACACCAGAAAGCACCGATAAACAGCAAGGCCTGAAAGAACGACCTGAATAGCAGAAGCAAGCAGACAATAAAAAATGCCTTTCAAAGCGTACTATACCAAGATATAGTCCACAATGAGAAACAAATGCTTAATGACTGCACGCACTGATTATCAGATACGCAAAGACAAGCACAAACCGAAGAGCAGTAGCGATCTGAATCACTAATCTGAAACGCGCGAATCGTCTCTCCCCAAACTTCTACTAACCCGAGATCAGCAGAAGGAGCCCAAAGGGTGCTGGACATGGTGCTGAACTTCCCTTTTCTAGTCCCGCCGTACACGGCTTACGTCACCGTGTTCTTGGCAACCGCAAATTCCGACAACTTGGTCCGACTGTGTGTATGCAATAGTTTCGGACACAATCCGTCAAACAAAATCCAACGGATTTGGTTGGCAGAATGTCCGACCGTGTGTACAGGGGCTTATAGTCCTAAAAATACGGTATATATTTATACAAGTTGATCATATCCGCCTTAGTCGCTTCTTCTCAACAGAGAACAAATTCAGTTCAGCTAATCATTCCTCATAGCAGAGCTCCTTCATGCCTCTTGCCAGTTTGGTTGCCCTTCTCTGCCCTTTCTCCAGCTCTTCTTTTTGTGAATTGAACTGCATATTCTGGATGAGATCTTACTAATGATTAGGCAAAATTATGTCTCTCTCTCTCTCTCTCTCTCTCTGGAGTCTATACCTCTTTTAATACTAGAAAGTATTTTGCAAGCTTTAGAAACAGCTTGGCATTGCATGATTTTATTAAGTCTATGCTCTACCAGAACACCCAGATCCCTCTCCTCCATTGATTCCCCCAGTTGTACTCCCCCTAGTATGTTTGATGCATGCATTTTCTTAGCCCCCAAATGCATAGGTTTACATTTATCAAAATTAAACATCTATTGCCACAATAAAATCTGCACTATATGGAGCACTTTTTTCCCTATTTTTATGACATTCCGTCATCGGTGATTACTGATGAGTTGGATTTCGAGGTCTTGGACAAGCCATAAGATCATCTGTGGCCATGAGCCCACAGTCCTACTGTGTATCCCCTTGACCAGGATTTCGTCGTCACAGCTAATGACAGAAACCCATGCGCATCTGACCCACTGCCATATGGTATGTGTGTCCACCATTGCTGGTAAGAGTACCTCATTGAGTGTTTAACCACTTAATAACCGCCCTATAGCCGAATGACGGCTACAGGGCAGTTTCTTAACTCTGGGAGGCCGTCATATGACGTCCTCCCAGAATTCCGCTCTCGCGCGCCCCCTGGGGTGCGCACTCGAGAGCATCCGTGACCTCACAGATCATAGTGGCCGTTTACCACGTGATCGCTCCGTCAAATGACGGAGTGATCACTTGTAAACAAACCGGCGTCATGTTATGACGCCAGTTCCTCCCTCCCCCTCTCTGTACCGATCGGAACAGCGGAGGGGGAAGAGATCGGTGTCAGCAGCGATGTGGGCTGCATCTGCAGTGCCCACATCGCTGCTCACCGAAAATTAACCCCTCAATTCCCTGCAAATACTCTGCTATACCCTGCCATTACTCTGCATTACTCTGCAATACCCTGCAATACTCTGCAATACTCTGCAATACCCTGCAATACTCTGCATTACTCTGCAATACTCTGCATTACTCTGCATTACTCTGCATTACTCTGCAATACACTGCAATACACTGCATTACTCTGCATTACTCTGCAATACTCTGCATTACTCTGCATTACTCTGCAATACTCTGCAATACCCTGCAATACTCTGCATTACTCTGAAATACTCTGCAATACCCTGCAATACCCTGCAATACTCTGCAATACCCTGCAACACTCTGCAATGCTCTGCAATACCCTGCAACACTCTGCAATACCCTGCAACGCTCTGCAACACCCACCAATACCCTGAAACACTCTACAATGCTCTGCAACACTCTGCAATGCTCTGCAACACCCACCAATACCCTGCAACACTCTGCAATGCTCTGCAACACCTGCCAATACCGTGCAACACTCTGCAATGCTCTGCAACACCCTCCAATATCCTGCAATGCTCTGCAACGCAATACTCTGCAACGCCATACTCTGAGATACCCAGCCATACTCTGAGATAGCCAGCCATACTCTGAGATACCCAGCCATACCCAGCCATAGTCGGTGATACCCTGCAATACCGAGCCATAGACACCCTATCTTCTATCGACTCGCCAATACGATCAAATCCAGAATCTTTTTTTTTTTTTTTCAGGCTTCCCAGCTTAGAGGTGAGATGCGGGGTCTTATTGACCCCATATCTCACTGTAAAGAGGACCTGTCATGCCATATTTCTATTACAAGGGATGTTTACATTCCTTGTAATAGGAATAAAAGTGATCAAAAAATTTATTTTTGGGGAAAAAAATGTCAAACTAAAATAAATAAAGTAAAATGAACAATACATTTTTTTTTTAAAATGCCCCTGTCCCCATGTGCTCGCATGCAGAAGCGAACGCATACGTAAGTCCCGCCCACATATGAAAACGGTGTTCAAACCACACATGTGAGGTATCGCTGCGAACGTTAGAGCGAGAGCAATAATTCTAGCCCTAGACCTCCTCTGTAACTCAAAACATATAACCAGTAAAAAAAAAATTAATCGTCGCCTATGGGGATTTTTAAGTAGCGACGTTTGGCGCCATTCCACAATTTTGAAGAGTGACATGTTAGGTATCGATTTACTCGGTGTAACTTCATCTTTCACATTATGCAAAAATTGGGCTAACTTTACTGTGTTTTTTTTTTTTTTAAGCACAAAACTGTTTTTTTTCCCAAAAAAAAGTATTCGAAAAATTTCTGCGCAAATACCGTGCGAGATAAAAAGTTTCAACGACCACCATTGTATTCTGCAGGGTGTTTGCTAAAAAAACATATATAATGTTTTGGGATTCGATGTAATTTTCTAGCAAATAAATGATGATTTTTACATATAGGAGAGAAATGTCAGAATTGTCCTGGGTGCTCCAGAACGCCTGATGGCGCTCCATGCATGTTGGGCCTCTGTATGTGGCCACACTGTGTAAAAGTCTCACACATGTGGTATCACCGTACTCGGGAGTAATAGCAGAATGTGTTTTGGGGTATAATTTGTGGTATGCATATGCTGTGTGAGAAATAAACTGATAATATGACAATTTTGTGAAAAAAAAAAAAGTAAAAAAAATCTTGATTTTGCAAAGAATTGTGGGAAAAAATGACAACTTCAAAAAACTCATCATGCCTCTTACTAAATACCTTGGAATGTCTTCTTTCCAAAAAGGGGTCATTTGGGGGGTATTTGTACTTTTCTGGCATGTTAGAGTCTCAAGAATTGAAATAGGCCGTCAGTACTTCAGGTGTGATCAATTTTCAGATATTGGCACCATAGCTTGTGGACTCTATAACTTTCACAAAGACCAAATAATATCCACCAATTTGTACTTATTTTTACCAAAGATATGTAGTAGTATAAATTTTGGCCAAAATTTATGAAGAAAAAATTACTAATCTGCTAAATTTTATAACAGAAACGAAGAAAAATTCATTTTTTTTACAGAATTTTCTGTATTTTTTCTTTTATAGCACAAAAAATAAAAAACCCAGCGGTTATTAAATACCACCAAAAGAAAGCTCCATTTGTGTGAAAAAAAGGACAAAAATTTCATATAGGTCCAGTGTTGCATGACTGAGTAATTGTCATTCAAAATGTGAGAGCACCGAAAGCTGAAAATTGGTCTGGTTATTAAGGGTGTTTAAGTGCTCAGTGGTCAAGTGGTTAAAGTACTGGTGTTCTCCTTGTCACAAGCAACATATCCCTTTGTAGTCACCATCTTTGTAGTCACCATCTCTGGGACATTATTGCCGATTTTCATCTGGATTCAAGCATTTTCAGTCAGATTCTTACCTACCAGTTTTACACTGGCCACTGGACTCCATTTTGTACACTGTACACTATTGTTGGTTTTTGGGATTTATATCCATTATTGCACATGGTTACTATATGCCTTAGCGCTACACATTTTTTTGTTTATATCCTCTTCCAGTGAGTCAGATCCCCCCACAGTTAGATACACACATGAGGGAACACATTTAACCCCTTGATCGCCCCTAGTCTTAACCCCTTCCTTGCCAGTGACATTTGCACAGTAATCACTGCATTTTTATAGCACTGATCGCTGTATAGGGGGCCAACAGTCCCAAAAAAAGGTCAAAAGTGTCTGATCTGTCCGCTGCTAAGTCGCAGTCCCCCTGATAACTGCCATTACTAGTAAAAAAAAAATAATAATAAAAATGCCATAAATCTATCCCCTATTTTGTAGATGCTATAATTTTTTTGCGCAAACCAATCAATATACACTTATTGCAATTTTTCTTTTTACCAAAAATATGTAGTCGAATACATATTGGCCTAACTTGTTGAAGAAATTTGTTTTTTAAACATTTTTGGGGGTATATTATAGAAAAAAGTAAAAAATATTGTTTTTTATTAAAAATTGTTGCTCTTTTTTTGTTTATAGCTGTTTTTTGTTTGGGTACAGCGTCGCATGACCAGGCAGTTGTCAGTTAAAGGGACGCAGTGCTGTATTGCAAAAAATGGCCTAGCCATTAAAGGGGCAAATCCTTATGGGACTGAAATGATTAAAGAGGTTAGATATAACAGAGCTTAACTCTTTGAGGACCCTTGAGTGTACGCCATCTGGTCCAGGTGCTTTATGCACTTTATTCTGTCTAAATGTTTCTGGACCATGTCAATTTTGAGCCATTGTGGATCATTTGAGGCTTTGTCAGTACTATCCCCATTAAGGACTTGAGCTCCCCTATTTTCCTTTGTATACTTTATACAACTTAAGAAGGTATTTAAGACATTTACTGTCTTTGTGTTCCTAGTCACCAACTCAAAATTATCTGGTAAATGGTCTCCATGATCAGACCTAACTTTTTTACTGTTAATATATTTCAAGAATATTTTGGGGTTTGCCCTACTCTCTTTTGCAACCTCTCATTCATTTTCCAATTTTTGCAGCCTTGATTTCCCTTTGACACATTCCGTTATATTCTTTGTAACTTTTAAATGATGATTGTGTTCCTTCTTTTTTATTTGTTTACAAAAGTTTTTATTTAGAAGATCAATAGTAAAATTTTGATACAGTGAAGAGGATATCATTCAGTAATACAATGTTGTACGGTGTTTATGCAATAACTGGTATTTATTCCTTTTGTTTTCATATCGTTTTATTGGCACAACATATACAAGTGAACTCTGTTAAAAGAATATATGTAGCACATAGTAATATAAGAGTTGGATATACTGGTGTGATTGTAATTGATTTTACATTAAAGGTACATCATATGTTTGTAAGTGATTATGGTAAATCCCAATAAATCCAAATGAAAATGTGCATACTATCATATAGATTATGATGAATTCTTTCAGATAGTGTATGCATATCCATCCTTGATAAAACCTAAGACCAAGATTGTTTTATCTCCAATTAAATGCAATCATCCATTGAATATAGCTAAATAGTGAGTGGAGCAATCTATTGCAAGATGTAGGTATATTTGGTATAGTAGCATATAAAAGGCATATTTGAGGTAAAAGGGCAATATTTCTGCTTGATGCCATCTCTATTCTACTAGCTGCAGCCCATCATATTGGTTCAGGGGACTTACAGCTCCAAAAAATGTGTATAAAAGTTCCTTGCTCTGCACATCCCCTGAAACAACTGGGGGAGGCTGCAGGGTAGAAGGAGTGAATTCATGTAGGGGTCATATACCATCTGGAAAATAGCTCCACTGAGGTTTCTCTGAATTAAATTGCACGGTTGCTTTTGCGAAGGTTATCTGTCATTGTATTCCATGTCTCTGTGGTAAGGGAGCATTCTAAATCTACTTCCCAGTGTAGCATTGGTCCAGATTTTTCAAGCATAGTAAGTTTGTTGAGATATCCATAAAGTTGAGAAATCAGTCTCTAGCTCTCTGAGAGGTTATATATGTGTTACAATAATTTTTTTGGGGATTCGATGGATAGTGAGGCCGCGTACACACGGGCGGACTGTTCGCCCAACTTAGTTCGTCAGACAATCCGACAAACAGTCCGCTCAAAATTTGCATGAACGGACTTGACCACACACGATGAACGAACAGTCCGCTGAAAGCGTGCGCGATGACGTACGTCACGTACGACGGGACTAGAAATAGGAAGTCCAAGACACAGCAAAGCACCCTTTGGGCTCCTTCTGCTGAATTTGCGTTAGTAGAAGTTTGGTTAGAGACGATTCGCGCTTTTCAGACTTCAGCTTAATTTGTCCGTTCACTGCGGCGCAGTCTACCTGTGAGGTTTGTATCTGTCTTTCGGTACGCGTGGATCAGTTGTACCTGTTATTAGGCGCTTCTGGTCCGCTCGTTTCTGGGTTTCAGGTCGTTCTTCATAGGTCTGGCTGTTCTTCAGTGCGTTCAGTTGAGCTTGTCTGTCCAGCCGACCGTTTCAAAGCCATGGAGAGTGGACGTACTCGGGAACGAGTTCGTGCTATATTGGGGCTTGGTGTTGGGGTTAATACTTTGACCCGAGCCCAGTCTGTGAACAGGGTGAGGAGGAGTTCATGGACAAAGAATTGGTTGCGCCAGCGTGACCAATTCTCGCATATGCCTTTACTCCGTGAGATCCGTGAGAATAATCCTGATGATTTCAGGAATTATCTCAGGATGACGGACCCCGTTTTTCACCGTCTGCTGGCTTTGCTGACCCCTTATATCAGCAGGCAGGATACCTGCATGCGGCAAGCCATCACTCCGGAGCAGAGGCTCGTCGCCACGTTGCGCTACTTGGCGACAGGGAGAAGCCTTCAGGACCTCAAGTTCTCGACAGGCATCTCCCCCCAGGCTCTGGGGATCATTATTCCAGAGACCTGTTCTGCCATTATTCGGGTCCTGCAGAAGGAATATATGAAGGTAAGTTTGTTCTTTTAATATTGCATTATATGCATTATATGCATTGTATGTTTGTATTCATTTCATCATGACTTTTAATATCCATGACAGGAATATGATGTGAATGTCCCCTTTATATGAATGCATGCATTTTTTTTTTTTTTTTTTTTGTGTCATTTTTTTTGAGCTTTTTACCTTTTTGTGTCCCACGTGCATATTTGCTTTCATTAACGTCCTCAGCATTCAATCCTGGGCCCCATATACACCCACAGCCGAGACTGTTTTTCTCTATAATTCATATTGTCAGCTCCATTGTACTATTTTACTTGCCCCCCCCCCCCCACCCTTTGTATACTCTTTGTATACACCCTGTGTGTGTGTGTGTGTGTGTGTGTGTAGATAGATAGATAGATAGATATAGATATAGATAGATAGATAGATAGATAGATAGATAGATAGATAGATAGATAGATAGATAGATAGATAGATATAGATATAGATAGATAGATATAGATAGATAGATATAGAGATAGATATAGATAGATAGATATAGAGATAGATATAGAGATAGATATAGATAGATAGATATAGATATAGATAGATAGATAGATAGATAGATAGATAGATAGATAGATAGATAGATAGATAGATAGATAGATATGGATTGATATATATGGATTGTCAACTCATTAATTAGTCCCCCCACTCAAATTGGTTGCAGGTGTTGGATACTCATTAATTAGTCCCCCCACCCCACTCAAATTGCTTGCAGGTGTTGGATACTCATTAATTAGTCCCCCCACCCCAATCAAATTGCTTGCAGGTGTTGGATACTCATTAATTAGTCCCCCCCACCCCAATCAAATTGCTTGCAGGTGTTGGATACTCATTAATTAGTCCCCCCACCCCACTTACCCACCTAATTTATGTCCCCTGGTCCATCAGAGGGCTGATTAATCTGTGAATTGGTCCGCCTATTTTTTATTTTTTTTTGCAGAAAACAAATTTGCAATATTTCTGTTTAACTGTTGTTCCAAAATGTTTTTGAGTTTTATTTGTTATGAATTGTTTTTATTTAATGACTAATTTTTATTTTTTTTCCTGTGTTTGACTCCCCAGTGTCCTTCCACGCCACAGGAATGGCAGACTGTGGCTTCCCAATTCGCTGCCCGTTGGGACTTTCCCAACTGCGGAGGGGCGATCGACGGGAAACATGTGAGGATTGTGCCCCCACCCCATTCGGGGTCCTACTATTGGAATTATAAGGGGTTCCATAGTGTGGTGCTAATGGCGGTGGTGTCGGCACAATGTGACTTTCTTTATGTGGATGTGGGGAAGAACGGCCGGATGTCTGACGGAGGAGTCTTTAGGCAGACCGAGTTCTGCCACCGTCTTATCACTGGTGGCCTGGACTTGCCACCAGAGGCCGAGAATGTGGAGGGTCTACCGTTTGTGTTTCTGGCTGATGAAGCGTTCGGTCTGAGTGAACATCTTATGAAACCCTTCCCCCAAAGGACCCTCACCCCGGAGAGGAGGGTTTTTAATTACCGGCTGGCCAGAGCAAGAAGGGTTGTGGAGAGTGCCTTTTGCATTAAGGGCCAGCCGGTTCCGTCTGTTACTGACAGCGATCAACCTTGCAGAATATAAACTGAACTATGTGATTCTGTGCTGCTGCATTCTGCACAATTTTCTACGTAAATTTTCAGGTAACCAGTACCTGCAGCCTATTGGGCCTGAGGCCGGACTAATATTTCCAGAACTGACAGGGCTGGATCATGCCCTTCCTGGCTTAGCCCCCCAAACAGCACGTGAGGTGCGTGACCGCTATGTCAGCTATTTTAATGGTAGGGGGGCTATTCCAATGCCAGATGAGCAATAAAAATGTATTTTTCTTGAAATATGTATTGTCTGTTCAAATTTTTAAGTTTGGTTCTTGTTTGCTTTTCACGTTGCTTGTCTCCTACATTGTCCTAATTCAGGGATATGCAATTGGCCAACCTCCAGCTGGTGCAAAACTACAAGTCAATCATGCCTCTGGGTCTCATGCTTGTGGCTGTCAGTCTTGCTATGCTTCATGGGACTTGTAGTTCTGCAACAGCTGGATTTCCACTAATTGCATATTCCTGTCCTAGTGCATTTGTATAGCAAAGTGGTTTTTGACAATAGGAAATAAGGCCCTTTGTGACAGAAAACACAAAATGACTTCCCAAACTGGTATTGAGTATTGAAAGAAGTAGACACACACACACACACATCTTTTTTTTGATTTTTTAATAGTGCACATTCCAACCAGTGCCTCTTTTTTAGATATTTTTCTTTTTGTGTTTTTTTTTTTCTTTTTTTGTAAACATAGAAATATATAGATATATCTATATCTAAAATACAATTATCACAAAAATTAAAAATAAAAGCATATTTTTAACTATTTACATAAAACAAGGGGTAAAGCCAAATTTTGAAGATGCACACCAAAAATTGGTAATGTCAACATGTGCTATGTACCATCATGAGTGATCAATGGACGTGTTTGGTGTGTGCAATCCCTTCCTCTCACATACTAGAATGAGGAAGGGTTTGCAAACACCAAATGCGTCCATTGCGATCCTCTAATGGCACATAGCACATGTTGACACACCATGTGCATCTTCAAAATTTGGCCTCTAAAAACGATGTTGTAAAAACATTAAAAACGTTTTTCCAAGGGAATGAAGAACATGATTGATTGGGTTTTACGGAAAAGGGGCTTAGATTCTCCCTAAAACATCGATCATGTTCTTCATTCCCTGCCTCATAGTGATCAGTTCTCTTTGTATGTTGAGAATTTGGTTCTCCATACAGTCAATCTGCCCATTCCAGGCCATGATGTCACCAATCAGCCTCTGGGCACTGTCCGTGGAAAATGGCTCCGCGGCTTCTCCTACCACAACCAGATCATCACCTAAAAACATGTGTAGATAAAAAATTGGTTAAAATATACAGCCATTAATTGTTTACCTTAAGCTGGGTTGTCAGACACTCACTTTGTGGGGTGTGTATCTCCACCTGCTCTTCCTCCTCCACATCTAGCCCTGGGCTCGGCTGATCCAGTGGAGCTACGGAGCTTGGTCCAGCGGAGGATACGGAGCTTGGCTGTTCCCTCTCGGAGCTTGGTCCAGCGGAGGATACGGAGCTTGGCTGTTCCCTCTCGGACACTGAGCTGGGCAGCTCCAATACGACGCGGGGCTGGGGCTAAGTGCCCAATCAGGCTGGCGAGGTCGGGGGGTCCTGGGCTGCTCCGCCTCTTGTCTGAGTCTTTGTTCCCCTATGAGAATGAAAAAAAAAAAAAAAAAAGGATACTTTTAAGCATAGTGATATTTGAGTTCAGAAATTTGAATATGAAACATTGGTTTGAAGTGGTGTACAATTATTAGCTGGTTATTACAAGCTCATAGTTTAATACATCATTAAAATGACTTTTTTTTAGTTAGGCTGTGTTCAGACTGCTGCGATGTGTGAACGCTGCAAATCTACTGTGGTTTCACGCATCGCATGCGCAGTTTGCACTGCCCTATGTGACCTGCTGGGAGTATCAGTGTAAAGTTTTATTGACACCTCCAAATTAGTTCTCATTTCACAGTGCAATCTTTAAACTCGGACAGGAATCGGACCACATGGTGTGAACACCCATGTGATCCGATTCGGCTGTGGACTAAAAAAAGGGCCATGTACAAGTTTGGGCCGGATGCGATGCGAATTCAGCCATACTATATGTATGGCTGAAATCGCATCACACAGAGATCACATGTGATTTGCACTGCAGTGCGGTGCAAATCACATTTGATCTCGTACATTGCAGCAATGTGAACCTAGCCTTTAACCAAACTGTGATACTTTATATCTTTTGTCCAAGTTTCACAGGCGGACACACTTGAATCATCCCCTGGAGTACCTGTGTGTGATTATGTCAAAAAATGTTCTATGATGTCCCAAACTACACTAAATGTTTCCCAGTCCAGATGTTGAACCAGCATTTTATCTATCTATCTATCTATCTATCTCATTTTTTTTATTGAGTCTACATTGCACTGAATAAATTTATGAAACTTTATTAAAAATTTATATCCTATAAACTGAGTGTGACAATTCAGTTTATCATGAACAATACAAAAAAATTAATAACTAATTAAAATCTAATCCAACACCAGATAAATTTACACCATATACAAATTCATGCTATTTACGCCCACATATACGAACAACCATATGCGCTCATTACATGAACTATTAACTACACGAACGATCAAATCCGCCAGATTTACATATAATACCTACACGAACGATTACGAACAAATCCGCCAGATTTACATACAATACCTACACGAACGATTACGAACAAATCCGCCAGCTTTACATATAATACCTATACGAACGATTATGTCCGACAGTCACGATAAACGCGGAGTTTACTCACTTTTTTTCAGGGCCTTTTTGATGCGGTGATATTGGTCCGGCTCCCTGGACTTGATGTCGGACCATCGTTTCCGGAGCTGGTCCTTGCCTCTTTGTACCCCAAATTTGTTCTGCAACGTTGTCACGACCTTATCCAAGATGCCGCTTTTCCGGACATTAGGTTTGGGGTACGGGCCATGTTCCCCATCATAGTCCTCCCTTCTTAATATAGCCACCATCTCCACCATCTCTTCAAAGACCATATTGGTGGCCTTATATCTCCTCCTTGCTCCGGAAGCATGGGGTCCATGGCTTTCCTCCGCACTGCTCACGCTGCTAATTGAATTTGCGTTCGCCATTTTCTCCTATCATTCACCCACAGCGGAACGAGGGTAAAAGGGGCGGGGAAATACGGTCACAAGGAACGTCAGGGGCGGGCGACGCAGGCGGAGCCTGAACGCATGCGCTGTATATAAAGCGTTACCGCGAGGTCGTACGCTTGTCCGAACGGAAGCAGCGAGTGCTACACGCGACGGTAAGATAGTTATCGTTTTATTTTAGTTTAATTTTAAGCCTGCGTTAGGAATGTGTATATTGAAATTTCATCTTATTGATGTTTAATTGATTTTTATGTGGGTTGGTGGTTGAGTGGGGTTGGTGTTTTGTGTGGTAGTGTGGGGGTGGGGGTGGGTGTATAGGGGGGGGGGTAGTGTGTGTTTGTGTGTGTGTGTGTGTGTGTGTGTGTGTGAGGGGTAGTGTGTGTGTGTGTGTGTGTGTGTGTGTGTGTGTGTGGGGGGGGGTAGTGTTTGTGTGTGTGGGAGGGGTAGTGTGTGTGTGTGTGTGTGTGTGTATGTGTATGGGGCAGTAGTGTGTGTAGTGTGTGTATGTGTGGGGGGGGTAGTGTTTGTGTGTGTGGGAGGGGTAGTGTGTGTGTGTGTGTGTGGGGGGGGTAGTGTTTGTGTGTGTGGGAGGGGTAGTGTGTGTGTGTGTGTGTGTGTGTGGGGGGAGGGGTAGTGTTTGTGTGTGTGGGAGGGGTAGTGTGTGTGTGTGTGTGTGTGTGTGTGTGTGTGTGTGTGGGGGGTAGTGTTTGTGTGTGTGGGAGGGGTAGTGTGTGTGTGGGAGGGGTAGTGTGTGTGTGGGAGGGGTAGTGTGTGTGTGTGTGTGTGTGTGTGTGTGGGGGGGGGGTAGTGTTTGTGTGTGTGGGAGGGGTAGTGTGTGTGTGGGAGGGGTAGTGTGTGTGTGGGAGGGGTAGTGTGTGTGTGGGGGGTAGTGTGTGTGTGGGGGGGGTAGCGTGTGTGGTAGTGTGTGTCTCGCCTACATTGTCACAATATAAATAGTGTGCATTTGGTCTGACTTTTTTTTTTGTATTTATTTATTTTTTATTAATTTTTTTGTTTTTCAGAAAACAACATAAACAGAAAATGCAAAGGTATACCCCAGACCCCTTTAAGGAGGAGGCCTTCCTCTCCACATTTCTGGATTTAATTGAGTCGCACAGTAGTCTTTGGGATTCAAAACACCCCCAATATTCTAGCCGTGCTGCCCGGAAGAAGACACTGGAGACAGTTTTGACGTTTGTGAAAATCCGACTCCCCCAGGCAGACACTGACTTTGTGAACGCCAAAATTAAGAACCTGCGTAGCGTGTATAGGCGGGAGCGCAGAAAAATCCTAGAGTCCCAAACATCAGGATCAGCAGCAGGTCAGGTCTATGTACCTAAGCTGTGGTATTATGACAGGCTGCGTTTTCTGGATGACACGTCAGAAGCCAGGCAGTCACTTTCTACTCTTCCGTCTACCCGTCCCTCCACCCTTCCCTCCGCCTCAGGTGAGCCATCCCTGGAAGATCCAGACCCTTCCTTGCTGGACGAAGTTGATGCGCCCAGCTGGAGCCAGGTATATTTTAGTTTCTAAAGTTTGGATTGCTCAAATATTAATGATGTAAAGTTCAATGTTTGAATTGCTTCCAAATCTAGGATTTCATCACAAATTAAATTAGATAGAAGGATACAGTAGTTCACACAAATGTGGCTCAAATCTTGGTGAACTGATGGAAAAATGATGGTGTCAAAATGATAGCCTTTTGTATTTCAAGACAAATGTATTTGCAAGTGAGAACTGTAAAATTGTTAGTGATTGATGATTTCAAAATATAGACATATTTTATTTATTGATTTCTTTGTTTTTTACACAGGATGAGCTCACCCAGGAGGAGGCCGGGACCAGTGGTATGGAGGAGGAGGCCGGGACCAGCCACACACCGGAGCTAGCTGGGCCCAGCAGGAGTCGGACCGAAAGCCAGGTCCCTCCCCTCCGCCTAGCCAGCAAAAGGCCCAGGAGGATGACCCGTACAGAGGAGGAGTCCTTGGCACTTATACGCCAAGCCACCCAAGTTCTGTCCAAACCCCCCAATCCGGAGGAGGCCTATGGCACTTATCTGGCTAGTAAGCTACTCGAAATGGAAAAACCACAGCGCAACTTGTGTGAAGCAATATTTTTTGATGCCATCCAACGGGGTCTGAAGGGTGAGCTCACACCGACCACCAAGTTTTATAACGCAGACCCTACTGCTCCTCCTCCTCCTCCTCCTCCTACCACAAGTCCACCACCAGAGGCACAGCCTCCAGCGACGCGTGGAGGGAAGGCTAGACGGAAGAGTCGCAAGTGACTGCCTGGCTTCAGTCTGCTCTGAAAGTTTGGGTTTGGGTATCTATCTATCTATCTATCTATCTATCTATCTATCTATCTATCTATCTATCTATCTATCCATCTCTACTTGCATAGTCCTGCTTGGCCAAAAAAAATGCAAGTCCATCTTGTTTCAACCCCCCCCCACAAAAAAAAAAAAAAAAATGACAATAGTAGTTCCAAAAATATATAGTAATAGATAAATTCTATATATTTTTTTAATAAATAAAAAAAAAAAATATATATATATATATATATATAATATATTAAATTTTTTTTTTTAGATATATATATATATATATATATATATCTATATATATATATCTATATATCTATATATATATATATATATATATATATATATATATATATATATATATATATATATATATATATATATATATATATTTTTTTTTTTTTTGGGGGGGTTTTTTTTTAAAATAATTTAGAATATATTTTTTCTATAATTGGAAGATTAATCATAGGATGAGGATGAATAAAAACATGTGGTATAACTCTGTGTGAATATAAGCAGCAAAGCTACTTTTCTTGCATTACGAAGAAGAAAAGAACGGGCTATATTAAAAAACCACAAAATTAGCAGCATGACGAATATGCTAGCTTCAATACGAACACTAGTTTTACAAGACCGAGCGCTTCCGCCCTGTCCGCCCTGTAAATCCTTTCTGGGCATGCGCGAAACTTAGTCTGTCGAACGAGCCTACACACGAGCGGACTGTCTGCTGAAACCAAGTTTCAGCGGACTGTCTTACGGAAATTCCGAAAAACTTTGTTCGTCAGACTGTCCGCTGAAACAGTCCGCTGAAGCCCACACACGAGCGGACTGTCCGCTGAAACACTGTTCAGCGGACAAAGTTGGGCGAACAGTCCGCCCGTGTGTACGCGGCCTGAATAATGTTCAGCATAGACATTTTTGGAGGTAGCGAGAGAACTCTGAGAAAGGAAATTTGTATTTAGATTGGAGAGAGGCAAAGGGGGGGATTTCATATTCATAAATAAGGATCTTAGCATGGTCAGGTTGTTGTTTAGCCATAGAAAATGTGCTATTATGTTTGTAGGCCTGGTTAAATCTAGTGTCTCCTAGAAAAGAGGCCAGTGGTGGGACTTCAGATGTTAGTTTAAAGTTATCTTTAAGTCAGAGCCATAGTTGAATAAAATGAGCAACTATTGTGTTTAGTTTGAGGATTATACGGTGAGAGTTTAAACCAGACCATAAAATGCCTTGTAAATGTAATGGGGAAATTGATATAGTCTCAATGGTTATCCAAGGGATGTTATGGATAGAGGCGAACCATTGGGCCAGCTGTGTAAGTCTGGCCGCAAGGAAGTAGTGCCAAATGTTTGGAAGGCCAAGTCAGCCTTTAATTTGTGGTCTATGCATGAGAGAATAGCTGCATCTAGGTTTTTTATCTGACATAATGAATCTATTGATTTCTATTTGAAGAGCTTCTATTCTGATTTTGGGAATATTAATAGGGAGAGCTCGAAAATAGTAGAGGAGTTTGGGAAGGGTTGTCATTTTAATAGCACAGATTCTTCTAAGGAAGGAAATGTGGTAAGAAGACCATAATTTAAGTAGGGAGCTTATATGGGTGAAAAGTGTGTGTGTGTGGGGGGGGGGGGGGGGTAGTTAGATTTGAATAGTACGTTATGAGAGGATGTGATGTAGATGCCAAAGTATCTGAATGAATGGGAGCACAATGTGAATGAGGAATTATTTTGCAATAAGGAGGTCATAATAGGAAAAAGTTAATGGGTAAGGCTGAACATTTAGTTATGTTAATACCCAAGCCAGAAAGATTGTGACATGTGTTAAGTTTGGTTAGAAGGTTGGGTAAATAGATGAGTGGGTCTGATAAAAATAGGAAAGCATTATCAGCATATAAGCTCAGTTTTAATTTGCTAGGGCCTTTGATATATCCTTTAAGGGCAACCTTGTCTAGTACCTCTACTTAAGGGGAATAATTCAGAGTTGTTACCTGGAAGTTTAATTTTTGTTTGGGGAAAGTGGTAGAGAGCATTGAAGCCATGTGTAAATTTATCTGAGGTGCCAAATTTGGGGAGTAAATGATTGAGGTAAGACTAGCTCACACTGTCAAAGGCCTTATGGATACCAAGGCTGAGTAGACAAACTGGGCAAGAGTAAAGATTAGCATCTTTAATGATGTTTGTGACTGACCTGATATTATCTACTATTTGCCTGGAAACCAGTTTGTGTCAGTGTTAATTAAGGTTGTGATAACTGCTGACAATCTACCAAAAATGTTAAGATCGTTGTTGAGGACGGAAATGGTGTAAACATTTTGTGGGAGGGTATGGTTTTTAAGTGGTTTTGGTAATAGAGATAAATTAGCCAAAAGCATTTCATCAGGGAAGTGGTTACCTTGATTGAATTGGTTAGTTTGGGTACTAATAGGGAAGCAAATTTTTGTAATAAGAGGTAGTGAAACCAGTGGGCCCTGGATGTTTTGAGAGATTTCATTATATTAATAATTTCTAGGTCAGTAGAGGGTTCATTAAGGGAGGCAATTTGTTGACTAGTACGAGTTGGAAGTTGAATATTGTTTAGGCAATTAAGTGAAGAATTCTGGGGTTGAGTTTGTGGTCCAGAGAGGAAATTTTTATAGAAGGATGAAAATATTCCCAGAACCTCATGAGGATGAGTAACCAAGTTACCTCTTTCATCACATAGTTTATAAACATGGGGTGGTTTATGTTCTTGATTTAGTTTACTTGCAAACATGGAGGAAGTAGAACATGCTATGTAACATAAATTTGGCTTTGGAGAATCTAAGAGATTTTTCAGTGTCCGCTGATAATATTGTGTCTAGAGCTTGGCGCTTAGATTGTATTTGTTCAGTCAGTTAATAGGCAGGTGATTGATTGAGTTTGTTGTATAGATTGTCAAGGTCTCTAGTAAGGTATTCAATTTCAGTGAGTCTGGCTTTGTTTTTGGCTGCTGCTATGCTAATTAAGTGGCCTCTCAATACTGCTTTGTGTGCTGAGCAAAGTGAGGTGGGGAGTATATCATCATTTGTGTTGTTAATGTTGTTAATTTAAGCGCCAATTAAATGGGGTAGGGGCGAGACCAATAGGAGAAGTATCAAATTAGACTATTTTGTGGTCAGACCACAGGCATGAGTGAATGTGTGCCTTGGAGAAGCTAGCTAGTAAAACTGGGATGCTAAATATATAGTCCAACCAAGCATAACAGTTGTGTGAATGGGAGTAATGAGTATATGCTTTCACACCTGTGTTATGAGCTCTCCAAGAAACTATCAATTGAAATTTGCTAAGAGAACAATTCATTGATTTTGAAAAGTCTTTTGGTGAAGGAGCTACTCTGCTTCTGTCAAGAGCTGGGTGTGCAGCCAGGTTGTAATCACCTCCTAATCTTATGTGGGAGGAGCTGTAGCTGTCTAGGATTTCAAAGAACCTTATAAAAAATTAGGATTGTGAGTCGTTTGGGGGTGTATACTGATGCGATTGTCAGTGAGTAATTATTTATAGTCCCCTTTAAAATTATGACACGGCTGTCAATATCTTTATAGATATTTTGAATCTCAAAGATAATAGAGTTGCAAATAAATATGGCTACACCACAGGTTTTAGTAGAAAAGGTAGTATAATGGAACTGGCTGTAAGTTTTATCAAAATACTGTGGGTGATTTACAGATTACAAGTGTTTTTTTTGTAGAAGAATTATGAAAGCACCCAGTCTTTTATAGTCCCCAAATGCTTTTTTATGCTTGTGCAGGATTTTCCAAACCCTGGATATTGTGTGAAAATATTCTAAGACCCATTTTTAAGGGGGAAATACAAGCTAGGATTAGTATATATACCAGACATATAATAATCATAACTTGATTGTTTAATAGGATGTAGGATGAACCCACAGACAGTACCACCATAACAAGCATTGAGTACATTTTGTAGCATAAAAAAATCATATTAGTAAACACACTGTATGAATGAATAGTAAAATCTTAACATCATAACAGTCATCATGTGTAGAAATGATTGAGAAGATAATGTGAATCTTCCAATGAGCATTTTATATATAAAACTTACCATGAGGGTGAAAACATACAAAAAATAATGGAAAACAAGGGGGCCAAGTCACTTCCTGTGACTTAACCATGTAAAATGAACAAGAGGACAAAAATGTCCTGAAACCACCAACGAGGCCTGACGTGACATTACAACACATGAGGATGCAGCACCAGACAGCGAGAATAAGTAGGGGGACAAACCAGCGTAGGTGGATGTGCCAAGCAAAAGTAGATATAACAAAATTTTAATGTGCATGGTTATAAAAGTTATCAGAACTCTGCAAAGAGAACAAAGGAATATTTAAATTTTAAGAAATTAGTAACAAGCAGGGACCAACAAATGTTGAGAGCCTGAGTAAAATTCTTTAAAGGATGATCAACATGAACTTCCAAGGAATATGTGAAGTTGTTTAGGCTATATGTATATGGCACAAGTTTCCATAGATTATTTGCAGGATGACCCCAGGCGTTTCAAAGTGAAGACAAAAGCTGCGTGTAGGGCTAAAAAGTATGGGGTCATGATCAGTCCTGGACCATAGTAGGTGATTAGATGACAAGAAAACATCATATTGTAATATTAATCATCGGTATTAGACTGAAGGTGTATATGTTTAAGTGATCTTAATATATTAAGAGTTCTTACTTGTTGAGGCAAAAATTGCTTTATAGTAAGAAGGTAGAGAGTCAACACTCCAAGAATGCTTCTTGCCTTCAGTTGGAGGAGTTCACAGCGTGGAGATTGGTGAAAATGCCAAACAAATTAAAAGAATGAACAAATAACTGGTAGACTTAAGAATTATGATACTTGATCCTGGAAGGATTGGCGCCATCTTCTTCATCCATTGGTCTTCATGGTCCCTTTGATTGTGACGTGATCAAGGAATGGACCAAATGGGTGATGATCTGAGGGTAGTAGGAAGTCGGTTTGAAAGTTCCGGTTCCAGCAGACCCAGTTTGACTAGAAGCTCTTTTCCTTCTATTATGTTGTAAACTTTATATGTAGAACCATTGTGCATCACGGGAGCTTGAATGGGAAGCCCCAGCGATATTTATTTCTTACTGTCTGCAGCATAGTAGTAACTTCCTTCATTCTGCATCTCCTGTCTAGTGTAGCAGGTGATATGTCTGGGTAAATTTGTACCCTGATGCCATCTAATTCTATGTTAGACATATTCCTGGATGCACTCATGATATCTTCTTTAGTGAGAAAATCTTTCATGCACATGATCATATCACGAGGAAGTTCATTCGGTTTTGGTTTTGGGTGAAGCACCCTGTGGATTCTGTCGCAAGTGAAGGCAGATGGTTATGGAAGAGTTTAGAGATAGCTGGTATGAAATCAGTAAAAGACTGTGGGATACCACATACCCTTAAATTGTTATGACGATTTATGTTGTCTATATCTTCCACATGGGCTTGCATGAATGAGCTATTTGCTAGCATTTCATAATCTTTACTGAGATCATTGTGAGCCAGAGAAAGTTCATCATATTTAGTCTTAAGAATGTCAATGCGGCCTCCTATATTTGCAATCTCCTGGGATAAAGCATTTGTGGATTTATGCAGTTCAAAATGTATTTTGTCTACCAGCTTTTCATATATTGCAGACAGGCTGGCGTCCAAATCTGCTTTAGATAGTGGGGGGATTGTACTCATGGTCTCTCAGTGATGGAGTGTGTTTTGGCGTGGAGCTGCTTGAGGCCGCAGGGGAGCTGGCGCCCTTTTGGGTCATCTTTGCCTGTGATATCCCAATGTTTGAGCAGGTAGTTGGTTAGCGAGTGCTGGGAGAGGCGATTGCGCCCCTTTTCCCCATCAGCAGGCACAAGGATGTGCCACAGGGTGCTTGAAGAAATCAGGGGGATTTGGTGAGAAATTACCCTGGGAATCATGCTTGGGAGGCCGGGTCCGGTGGAGCTGTGATCAGACATGTCCGTCCAGCATCTCGCCGCGTATGCGCTCCCGTGTTCCTTCTTTTTATATTTTTTAATAGTTTTTTCTCTGTTGCTTACCTATGTAACTATACTATTTAAGAGAATATGGTAAAAGGTAGAAATCAAATGGGTATGGTTTGGTTAAAGTAAAACTTTATCCAATGTGGAGTTGTGAAGTTGGACTTGTCACATAATTTTTAATGTAGCATTTTTATTTTAAACATCAATCTGTACAAGAAGTGCTCACTCATCTTGATTAATGGTAATCAAAATGTTCTTGTATATATTGTACAACAGTCTTGTCACAGCATCAGTAGCTATTGACAGTGATTATGTATTAAAAACTCTACTGAGAAGCTGTTGCGGTAATGTACCATTAGCTTTAATTCAAAATGTTCTTAACGCTTTGGCTAGTTTGCTTTCTGTTGTTGATGTGGTCAAAGCATCTCAGGATTGCATTTTTCTTATGTTAAGCTTTAATATGAGAAATAGTTTCTTGTGAACTGTAGCCTCTTAACTTAACCTCTATAAATGCTTCCCTCCTCTTGAATACCTGCTGCTGATGCTACTATGCTTCATTTCAAAGCAGCAGAACATTTTCCAAGCCAAACTTGAACACATACATGACACATATAATTATAGTCTGCATATGGATGGCTTAAATCTCATTATTAAGCTTCAAGATCTTTTTAAATAAAATGTTTTATTTTAATATTTTTTGTTTAATGAAATATGTTAATGCTCTGAAATTATATAGAATGCGGAACATCAACTAACCATTAATGGCATGTCAAACATAAATTGCTAGAACAAAAAAAATGTATAAGTGACAGAATAATTGGTCTGATTTGTACACTTTTAAGATGTACTTTTTATGGCATGTTTTTTCTAACCTTACATTGGCGCTGTTTCTATTACAGCATCACCATTTTCCTTGCTACTTTTTTTCCCTGTGTACAAAACCCTCCTATGTTTTTATTTTCATTGTTTCTGTCAAAAAATAATACAGGGGGATAGTTACTAAAACTGGTGCAACAGAAACTGGTGCAGCTGTACATAGTAACTAATCAGCTTCCAGATTTTAGCCCTCATTCACTGGGCTGATTTGACATGTCAAAGTGCATACCAAATTTGAGCCTTTTGGCAGCAACAACACCTTTTGAATCGGTGTGATGCTGACTTTGCCATGCCCCACCGATTCCCAAAAGTAGATCCTAGGCTACTTTTGGCAAATCGGGGGTGATTTCAATAGACATCTGTGCATGAACCCACACAGATGTCTCTCAAATCGCCCCCAAAGTTGGACTAAAATTGTGCAAGTTAAGCTGAACTCACACAATTTTGATGAGAACCTAGGCTTATTGTGAAAACTTAAATGTACAAGCTGAAGTTAGCAGCTGATTGGTTACTATGCTCAGATGCACCAGTTTCTGAGCGCATGGGTTTTAGTAAATCCCCCCTGCTGTGTTGTGCACCATGTTTGATTCTTTTGGACTTTTGCATGATGTGATTAATACATTTTTATTTTATTTTATATATTTATGTGTTCCATCATAGCCAGCCCCTAGTTCTTCTGCTGCAAGTAAATATTTGAATGTGTAATTGTGTATTCTATATATCTATTATCTTGCAATGGAAATCACTCAGAACACTTTTGTTTCATATTGCACAAATTCTATACCTTTTTTGTATACATTACAACATTTTTGTGCCTATACACCCTTTTTTTCAGTCTTTATATTTTTTGTTCAATTCAAGTGCAGAAAGAGAGAAAATAGGGCTCTTCTGTTAGGAATATTTCTCCAATAAGCTTTACCAAAAACCTTCACATCAGTATCAGCATCAGCATCAAGGGTGAAATAGGGGAAGACTGGATTAGTTCTTGCAGCAGCACTTCAAGGAGAAGAAGTAACTCTAATATAGATAAAAGGGAAACACAAGGTGCTTCTAAGTGCAGTATTCAACAGTATTTATTCCTAAAAACAGTTAAAAACACTTACAAAATCATGGATAAAACAGGCATATCTATCAGCATGGTGAGTATTAGGGATGAGCTTTGAGTTAGAGTCGAACCCATGTTTGTCTCGAACATCACCTGTTCGGTTGTTCGTCGAATTGCAAACGTTATGGGCCGTTTGTGCCAAATTCGAGTGGCGCATCAGGGCCCATAATTCACTGCGGCATCGCAGTGCATTGCTGGGTGATGATTGGCCAAGCATGCAATGCTTGGCCAATCACAGTGCCGTCTGTACAGAGAGCCATAATTGGTCAAAGCCAATTATGGCTCAGGGGGTTTAGTACACGCCCCACACTAAATAAGGCCGCCTGCATGGCAGCCTTGTGTAGTGTGTTGCGGCGGCAGAGAGAGATAGACAGAGAGACAGTGTCATTTGATTTAAGTTAGATAGAATAGGCAGGCGAGTAAGTTATCTGCAGATACAGTGTATGGAGGCTATATATGCATCCTAGGTGTTGTATATATATATATCCTGTTATTCTCTTCCTAATATACAAGACAGGCAGGCAGGTGATTTTAGTACTTGCAATATTTACAGGCAGTGTTCTGTGTCCTTTGCACAGTGCGCACCTAAAGCTACCTTCAAGACAAATGCTGGTGTTCTTCTGATCCTATTAATACCACAAACAGGCAGCTGCAGTATTTACAGTTAGTGTACTGTGTCCTCTGCACTGTGTGCACCTAAAGCTACCTTCAAGACAATTGCTGGTGTTCTACTTATCCTACTAATACCACAGGCAGCAGCTGCATTATTTACAGTTAGTGTACTGTGTCCTCTGCACAGTGTGCACCTAAAGTTACCTTTAAGACAATTGCTGGTGTTCTCTTGATCCTATTAATACCACAGGCAGGAAGCTGCAGTTTTTACAGTTAGTGTACTGTGTCCTCTGCACAGTGTGCACCTAAAGCTACCTTCAAGACAATTGCTGGTGTTCTTCTGATCCTATTGATATCACAGGCAGGCAGCTGCAGTATTAACAGTTAGTGTACTGTGTCCTCTGCACAGTGTGCACCTAAAGCTAACTTCAAGACAATTGCTAGGGTCCTTCTGATCCTATTAATACCACAAGCAGGCAGCTGCAGTATTTACAGTTAGTGTACTGTGTCCGCTGCACAGTGTTCACCTAAAGCTACCTGAAGACAATTGCTGGTGTTATTCTGAGCCTATCAATACCACAGACAGGCAGCTGCAGTATTTACAGTTAGTTTACTGTGTGCTCTGCACATTGTGCACCTAAAGCTACCTTCAAGACAATTGCTGGTGTTCTTCTGATCCTATTATTACCACAAGCAGGCAGCTTCAGTATTTACAGTTAGTGTGCTGTGTCCTCTGCACAGTGTGCACCTAAAGTTACCTTCAAGACAATGGTGGTGTTCTTCTGAACCTATTAATACCACAGGTAGGCAGCTGCAGTATTTACAGTTAGTGCACTGTGTCCCCTGCACAATGTGCACCTAAAGCTACATGAAGACAATTGCTGGTGTTCTTCTGATCCTCTTAATACCACAGGCAGGCGGATGCGGTATTTGCAGTTAGTGTACTGTGTCCTCGGCACAGTGTGCACCTAAAGCTACCTGAAGACAAGTGCTGGTGTTCTTCTGATCCAATCAATACTACAGTCAGGCAGCTGCAGTATTTACAGTTAGTATACTGTGTCTTCTGCACAGTGTGCACCTAAAGCTACCTGAAGACAATTGCTGGTTTTTTCATACTAATAATACTACAGGCAGGCAGTTGATTCTGCTAGCTGCAGTATAATCATTATGTGTATACATCCCAGCTTTGTGCAGCTACATCTCACTGCAGGCCATTAGTATGTCTGGAAGGCCAACAAGGAGAGGCAAACAGTCACAAGCCAATAAAAGAGGGAAAGCAGGCTCTGTGTCTAGAGGCAACACTGCTGGTTATGGACACGGTGCATCCGCATCAGCACGTGGCCGTGGGACACGCTTGTAATTTTTCAGAAACTGGCTGCGTTGAGCCGCAATATGCCGAACACTTAGTAGAGTGGATGACCAAGCCGTCATCATCCTCCTCATCCTCTCTCACCCAGGCTCAGGGTACTTTGTCTGGCAAAGCAGCTGCCAATGCGACCTCTTCCCTCATCTCAATGGCATCAGTCACTCCTTCCCTAGCCCCACCATGTTCTCCTGAGGAGTCCCCCGAACAATTTGACCACAGTGTTGGCTACATGCTCCAGGAGGAAGCCCAAGGTTTTAAAGGCTCTGATGATGGTACCCAGCTAGAGGAAGGCAGTAACGTGAGCCGAGAGAGAGGGGGTGCCCAAGAAGGACAGCAATCTGGCAGTCATATTCTCCCAGCTGCAGCATACTGCCAGGTTTGCTCCAGTGATAAGGAGGGAGGGGATGATGAGGTCACTGACTCCACATAGGTGCCTGATAGGAGAGAGGGGGAGGCAGGATGCCCACCAGGGGCCAGCTTAAGGGCAGCACACCGATTGCATCACACTGCAGAGCTCCGCGTGTGCAAGACGCTACTGTCTCTGCATGTTATTAAGTTCTTTGGTGTGGGCCTTTTTTGAGACGAGTGAATCAGATCGCACCGCTGCTATTTGCAACATATGTCTCAAGCGTATCTCGCGTGGCCAAAACATCACCCGCTTGGGCACCACATGCTTGACCAGACATATATCGACCTGCCATGCAGTTTGTTGGCAAGCGTACCTAAAAGACCCACACCAAAGAACAAAGCGGACCTCTACTTACTCCTCATCAGCTGGGATCTCCAACCCCACTATACCTTCAGTCCTCTCTGAAACCTGCACTGAGAGGAATGAAGGTGTAGAATTAGGTGTGTCACAGCCAAGTACTTGCGGGCAATCTGCTATCGGTACACCAATGTCAGATTGTACCAGGCAAATTTCCCTGCCCCGGCTGCTGCACTGCCGAAAGAAGTTTGCTCCCAGCCATCCACATGCCCAGCGGTTGAATGCTAGCTTGGCTAAATTGCTAGCACTTCAACTGCTGCCTTTTCAGTTGATAGACTCTGCCCCCTTGCCTGAGTTTGTGGAATGTGCGGTTCCTCAGTGGCAGGTTCCCAAATGCCACTTTTTCTCACGGAAGGCAATTCTGGCTCTCTACTGGCATGTGGAAGGCAATGTCCTTGCCTCGCTGGACAGGGCGGTCAGCGGTAAGGTGCATATTACCGCTGACTCATGGTCCAGCAGGCATGGACAGGGACGTTAGCTATCTTTCACGGCCCATTGGGTCACTCTTCTGTCAGCTGGGAAGGATGCAGGACAAGGTGCAGTAGTGTTGGAGGTTGTTCCGCCACCAAGCCTCCAAAATTCTACTACTGGTTGTGACACACCTCTCTCCTCCACCCCCTCCTCTTCTTCTTTCTCCATGGCCTCTTCCAGTGCTCTGTCCTCGGAACCAGCGGTGCTCCGTAGGCGTTCAAGGGGTTACGCAAGTACGCAGGCAAAAAGATGCCATGCCGTGCTTGTGATAGTTTGTTTGGGGGACAGGAGCCACACTGGGGCGGATATTTTGTCAGCTCTGCAGGGGCAGGCCGAGAGGTGGTTGATGCCACGCCAGCTTAAGTCAGGAATGGTGGTTTGCGACAATGGCACCAACCTCCTCTCCGCCCTCCAACAGGGACAATTGACCCATGTGCCCTGTGTGGCTCATGTCCTTAAGCTGGTGGTGCAGCGGTCCTTGGCCAGGTACCCGGGCTTACAGGATGTCCTGAAGCAGGCCAGGAAAGTCTGTGTGCATTTCCGCCAATCATTTAATGCCAGTGCTCGGCTGGCTGAGCTCCAAAAGGAGTTCAACCTGCCCAAGAACTGCCTTATATGTGACATGCCCACTACATTAAACTCAACGTTGGCCATGCTGCAGCGGCTGCACATGCAGCAGAGGGCCATCAATGAGTACCTGTGCGACTATGGCACCTGGACAGGGTCAAGGGAGCTCGGTTTTTTCTCACCACGCCAGTGGGCCATTAACAGGGATGCATACACTGTCCTGTCACCGTTTGAGGAGGCCACAAGGATGGTGAGCAGTGACAGTGCATGCATCAGTGACACTGTAACTCTTCTCCACCTGTTGGAGCATACGCTGCGTGGAATAATGGACAGGGCACTTGAGGCAGAACAGAGGCAGGAAGAGGATCACTTCCTTGCCTCTCAAGGCCCCCTTTATTCAGACAGTGTTCCTGCTGTCCCACCCATCACACAGGAAGAGGACAGGGAGGAGGAGGAGGAGGAGGAAGAGGAGGATTGTGTCAGCATGGAGGTATAGCCTGGAACTCAGCATCGGCAGCAGCAGTCTTGTAGGGATGATTTACAGTCCCAAGAAACCCGTGGACTTCTATGTGACTTCTACGTGACCCAGAGAGCTCCAGACCGAATGCCTCAGCTAACCTAAGCTGCATGGCCTTCCTGATCCTGCAAAGCCTGCGGAAGGATCCTCATATTCTTCGGATCAAGGAGAGGGACCATTACTGGCTGGCCACTCTCCTTGATCCACGGTACAAGAGTAAGGTTTGCGGACCTTATCTTGCCGTTGCAGAGGGAGCAGAGGATGAGACATCTCTGGGAGGCCTTGCAGAAAGGTACAGGTACGCCCATATGCCTGCCCGTGCCATTCTGTCGACGTACATCGTCGTGCGGCGGTCGGGAAGTGGTTAATTAAAATAAAAAAGGTAAATAGAAAACAGCATAGTCAAGCATAGCCAGAGTCCTGTAGCCAGATTGGGTAGTCAGCCAGTCCAAAGTTCCTTAACCAGGCCGGAAGTCATGGGTCCACGGAGAGCAGGATAAGAAGCCAGGTGGGATGTCAGCAAGCCAGTCTTGAAACAAACAGCAAGAGATGGTTCCCTGTGATGTGACCAACATGAAGGCAAATGAAAATGTGAGCAGGAAGGCTTTAAATAGGCAGGTCAGATGAGCATCATCGAGAACAGCTGGTAACTGTGGAAAGAGAAGAGAGCTGGCAATTAGCCGCCAGCTGAGCGGCCAGCCCAGAGGAGGAAGGGCTAAGCCAGCCCTGACAGCATTTCATCAAAAAATTTAATTACACGCCCCTGTTAAACAGGGGCTGAAAAATTGGACTGGTGGCATCACGCAGAACCAAAAATGTTCTTCCAAGATATCAGCGGGATCATTGAGGAGGAAGAGGATAGTCAGTCAGCATAACAGGACAGTCACTCAGCATCATCATAGGCAGTCTTGAAGGGATGTGACATTTCCAAAAAAAATATTCAGTTACATCAGCTTCAGGTGCTTGGTAGCTGGAAGGCCAACAAGGAGAGGCAAACAGTCACAAGCCAATAAAAGAGGGAAAGCAGGCTCTGTGTCTAGAGGCAACACTGCTGGTTATGGACACGGTGCATCCGCATCAGCACGTGGCCGTGGGACACGCTTGTAATTTTTCAGAAACTGGCTGCGTTGAGCCGCAATATGCCGAACACTTAGTAGAGTGGATGACCAAGCCGTCATCATCCTCCTCATCCTCTCTCACCCAGGCTCAGGGTACTTTGTCTGGCAAAGCAGCTGCCAATGCGACCTCTTCCCTCATCTCAATGGCATCAGTCACTCCTTCCCTAGCCCCACCATGTTCTCCTGAGGAGTCCCCCGAACAATTTGACCACAGTGTTGGCTACATGCTCCAGGAGGAAGCCCAAGGTTTTAAAGGCTCTGATGATGGTACCCAGCTAGAGGAAGGCAGTAACGTGAGCCGAGAGAGAGGGGGTGCCCAAGAAGGACAGCAATCTGGCAGTCATATTCTCCCAGCTGCAGCATACTGCCAGGTTTGCTCCAGTGATAAGGAGGGAGGGGATGATGAGGTCACTGACTCCACATAGGTGCCTGATAGGAGAGAGGGGGAGGCAGGATGCCCACCAGGGGCCAGCTTAAGGGCAGCACACCGATTGCATCACACTGCAGAGCTCCGCGTGTGCAAGACGCTACTGTCTCTGCATGTTATTAAGTTCTTTGGTGTGGGCCTTTTTTGAGACGAGTGAATCAGATCGCACCGCTGCTATTTGCAACATATGTCTCAAGCGTATCTCGCGTGGCCAAAACATCACCCGCTTGGGCACCACATGCTTGACCAGACATATATCGACCTGCCATGCAGTTTGTTGGCAAGCGTACCTAAAAGACCCACACCAAAGAACAAAGCGGACCTCTACTTACTCCTCATCAGCTGGGATCTCCAACCCCACTATACCTTCAGTCCTCTCTGAAACCTGCACTGAGAGGAATGAAGGTGTAGAATTAGGTGTGTCACAGCCAAGTACTTGCGGGCAATCTGCTATCGGTACACCAATGTCAGATTGTACCAGGCAAATTTCCCTGCCCCGGCTGCTGCACTGCCGAAAGAAGTTTGCTCCCAGCCATCCACATGCCCAGCGGTTGAATGCTAGCTTGGCTAAATTGCTAGCACTTCAACTGCTGCCTTTTCAGTTGATAGACTCTGCCCCCTTGCCTGAGTTTGTGGAATGTGCGGTTCCTCAGTGGCAGGTTCCCAAATGCCACTTTTTCTCACGGAAGGCAATTCTGGCTCTCTACTGGCATGTGGAAGGCAATGTCCTTGCCTCGCTGGACAGGGCGGTCAGCGGTAAGGTGCATATTACCGCTGACTCATGGTCCAGCAGGCATGGACAGGGACGTTAGCTATCTTTCACGGCCCATTGGGTCACTCTTCTGTCAGCTGGGAAGGATGCAGGACAAGGTGCAGTAGTGTTGGAGGTTGTTCCGCCACCAAGCCTCCAAAATTCTACTACTGGTTGTGACACACCTCTCTCCTCCACCCCCTCCTCTTCTTCTTTCTCCATGGCCTCTTCCAGTGCTCTGTCCTCGGAACCAGCGGTGCTCCGTAGGCGTTCAAGGGGTTACGCAAGTACGCAGGCAAAAAGATGCCATGCCGTGCTTGTGATAGTTTGTTTGGGGGACAGGAGCCACACTGGGGCGGATATTTTGTCAGCTCTGCAGGGGCAGGCCGAGAGGTGGTTGATGCCACGCCAGCTTAAGTCAGGAATGGTGGTTTGCGACAATGGCACCAACCTCCTCTCCGCCCTCCAACAGGGACAATTGACCCATGTGCCCTGTGTGGCTCATGTCCTTAAGCTGGTGGTGCAGCGGTCCTTGGCCAGGTACCCGGGCTTACAGGATGTCCTGAAGCAGGCCAGGAAAGTCTGTGTGCATTTCCGCCAATCATTTAATGCCAGTGCTCGGCTGGCTGAGCTCCAAAAGGAGTTCAACCTGCCCAAGAACTGCCTTATATGTGACATGCCCACTACATTAAACTCAACGTTGGCCATGCTGCAGCGGCTGCACATGCAGCAGAGGGCCATCAATGAGTACCTGTGCGACTATGGCACCTGGACAGGGTCAAGGGAGCTCGGTTTTTTCTCACCACGCCAGTGGGCCATTAACAGGGATGCATACACTGTCCTGTCACCGTTTGAGGAGGCCACAAGGATGGTGAGCAGTGACAGTGCATGCATCAGTGACACTGTAACTCTTCTCCACCTGTTGGAGCATACGCTGCGTGGAATAATGGACAGGGCACTTGAGGCAGAACAGAGGCAGGAAGAGGATCACTTCCTTGCCTCTCAAGGCCCCCTTTATTCAGACAGTGTTCCTGCTGTCCCACCCATCACACAGGAAGAGGACAGGGAGGAGGAGGAGGAGGAGGAAGAGGAGGATTGTGTCAGCATGGAGGTATAGCCTGGAACTCAGCATCGGCAGCAGCAGTCTTGTAGGGATGATTTACAGTCCCAAGAAACCCGTGGACTTCTATGTGACTTCTACGTGACCCAGAGAGCTCCAGACCGAATGCCTCAGCTAACCTAAGCTGCATGGCCTTCCTGATCCTGCAAAGCCTGCGGAAGGATCCTCATATTCTTCGGATCAAGGAGAGGGACCATTACTGGCTGGCCACTCTCCTTGATCCACGGTACAAGAGTAAGGTTTGCGGACCTTATCTTGCCGTTGCAGAGGGAGCAGAGGATGAGACATCTCTGGGAGGCCTTGCAGAAAGGTCTGTGCAACGTGTTCCCAGAGACTGAGAGGTTACAAACTCCTGGTCCTGGACAACGTGTTGTTGAGGCTTCAGTCAGAAGGAGCGATGGAGAAGGTGGCCGTCTGACCGATGCGCTCAGACAATTTTTTAGTTTGCAGCCCCAAGGTATGATTGGTTCCAGCAACCATCGCCAGCATCTGATTTACATGGTGCAGGAATACCTAGGGGCAAGGTCAGACTTGGACACCTTTCCCACCGAAAATCCTCTGGCTTACTGGGTCTTGAGGATGGATCACTGGCCAGAGTTTGCACAGTATGAGATTGAGCTACTGGCCTGTCCTGCATCCAGCGTTCTTTCGGAACGCACCTTTAGTGCTGCCGGTGCGCCTGTCCACCGACTCGGTTGATCGACTGACCTTCATAAAGATGAATCAGTCTTGGATCACCACCAGCTACCAAGCACCTGAAGCTGATGTAACTGAATATTTTTTTTGGAAATGTCACATCCCTTCAAGACTGCCTATGATGATGCTGAGTGACTGTCCTGTTATGCTGACTGACTATCCTCTTCCTCCTCAATGATCCCGCTGATATCTTGGAAGAACATTTTTGGTTCTGCGTGATGCCACCAGTCCAATTTTTCAGCCCCTGTTTAACAGGGGCGTGTAATTAAATTTTTTGATGAAATGCTGTCAGGGCTGGCTTAGCCCTTCCTCCTCTGGGCTGGCCGCTCAGCTGGCGGCTAATTGCCAGCTCTCTTCTCTTTCCACAGTTACCAGCTGTTCTCGATGATGCTCATCTGACCTGCCTATTTAAAGCCTTCCTGCTCACATTTTCATTTGCCTTCATGTTGGTCACATCACAGGGAACCATCTCTTGCTGTTTGTTTCAAGACTGGCTTGCTGACATCCCACCTGGCTTCTTATCCTGCTCTCCGTGGACCCATGACTTCCGGCCTGGTTAAGGAACTTTGGACTGGCTGACTACCCAATCTGGCTACAGGACTCTGGCTATGCTTGACTATGCTGTTTTCTATTTACCTTTTTTATTTTAATTAACCACTTCCCGACCGCCGCACGACGATGTACGTCGACAGAATGGCACGGGCAGGCATATGGGCGTACCTGTACGTCCCTGCCTTCCCGCGGGTCGGGGGCCCGATCGGGCCCCCGCCCGGTGCCTGCGGCAGTCGGTATTCGTTCGCGAGCGATCCGGGATGAGGGGGCGGCCATTCATTCATGGCCACCCCCCTCGCGATCGCTCCCAACGAATAGAAATCCTTTGTGACATCACTTCCTCTCCTGTAATGTAAACACAGGAGAGGAAGTGATGTAATCTCTCCTCCGTGTCGGTATTTTTCGTTCCGACACCGAGGAGAGAGGATCGGTGAGTTGCACCAACACGACACTTCACAGTAGAACATGCCAGGCACACTCACACCCCCCCGCAGTATTTACAGTTAGTTTACTGTGTGCTCTGCACATTGTGCACCTAAAGCTACCTTCAAGACAATTGCTGGTGTTCTTCTGATCCTATTATTACCACAAGCAGGCAGCTTCAGTATTTACAGTTAGTGTGCTGTGTCCTCTGCACAGTGTGCACCTAAAGTTACCTTCAAGACAATGGTGGTGTTCTTCTGAACCTATTAATACCACAGGTAGGCAGCTGCAGTATTTACAGTTAGTGCACTGTGTCCCCTGCACAATGTGCACCTAAAGCTACATGAAGACAATTGCTGGTGTTCTTCTGATCCTCTTAATACCACAGGCAGGCGGATGCAGTATTTGCAGTTAGTGTACTGTGTCCTCGGCACAGTGTGCACCTAAAGCTACCTGAAGACAAGTGCTGGTGTTCTTCTGATCCAATCAATACTACAGTCAGGCAGCTGCAGTATTTACAGTTAGTATACTGTGTCTTCTGCACAGTGTGCACCTAAAGCTACCTGAAGACAATTGCTGGTTTTTTCATACTAATAATACTACAGGCAGGCAGTTGATTCTGCTAGCTGCAGTATAATCATTATGTGTATACATCCCAGCTTTGTGCAGCTACATCTCACTGCAGGCCATTAGTATGTCTGGAAGGCCAACAAGGAGAGGCAAACAGTCACAAGCCAATAAAAGAGGGAAAGCAGGCTCTGTGTCTAGAGGCAACACTGCTGGTTATGGACACGGTGCATCCGCATCAGCACGTGGCCGTGGGACACGCTTGTAATTTTTCAGAAACTGGCTGCGTTGAGCCGCAATATGCCGAACACTTAGTAGAGTGGATGACCAAGCCGTCATCATCCTCCTCATCCTCTCTCACCCAGGCTCAGGGTACTTTGTCTGGCAAAGCAGCTGCCAATGCGACATCTTCCCTCATCTCAATGGCATCAGTCACTCCTTCCCTAGCCCCACCATGTTCTCCTGAGGAGTCCCCCGAACAATTTGACCACAGTGTTGGCTACATGCTCCAGGAGGAAGCCCAAGGTTTTAAAGGCTCTGATGATGGTACCCAGCTAGAGGAAGGCAGTAACGTGAGCCGAGAGAGAGGGGGTGCCCAAGAAGGACAGCAATCTGGCAGTCATATTCTCCCAGCTGCAGCATACTGCCAGGTTTGCTCCAGTGATAAGGAGGGAGGGGATGATGAGGTCACTGACTCCACATAGGTGCCTGATAGGAGAGAGGGGGAGGCAGGATGCCCACCAGGGGCCAGCTTAAGGGCAGCACACCGATTGCATCACACTGCAGAGCTCCGCGTGTGCAAGACGCTACTGTCTCTGCATGTTATTAAGTTCTTTGGTGTGGGCCTTTTTTGAGACGAGTGAATCAGATCGCACCGCTGCTATTTGCAACATATGTCTCAAGCGTATCTCGCGTGGCCAAAACATCACCCGCTTGGGCACCACATGCTTGACCAGACATATATCGACCTGCCATGCAGTTTGTTGGCAAGCGTACCTAAAAGACCCACACCAAAGAACAAAGCGGACCTCTACTTACTCCTCATCAGCTGGGATCTCCAACCCCACTATACCTTCAGTCCTCTCTGAAACCTGCACTGAGAGGAATGAAGGTGTAGAATTAGGTGTGTCACAGCCAAGTACTTGCGGGCAATCTGCTATCGGTACACCAATGTCAGATTGTACCAGGCAAATTTCCCTGCCCCGGCTGCTGCACTGCCGAAAGAAGTTTGCTCCCAGCCATCCACATGCCCAGCGGTTGAATGCTAGCTTGGCTAAATTGCTAGCACTTCAACTGCTGCCTTTTCAGTTGATAGACTCTGCCCCCTTGCCTGAGTTTGTGGAATGTGCGGTTCCTCAGTGGCAGGTTCCCAAATGCCACTTTTTCTCACGGAAGGCAATTCTGGCTCTCTACTGGCATGTGGAAGGCAATGTCCTTGCCTCGCTGGACAGGGCGGTCAGCGGTAAGGTGCATATTACCGCTGACTCATGGTCCAGCAGGCATGGACAGGGACGTTAGCTATCTTTCACGGCCCATTGGGTCACTCTTCTGTCAGCTGGGAAGGATGCAGGACAAGGTGCAGTAGTGTTGGAGGTTGTTCCGCCACCAAGCCTCCAAAATTCTACTACTGGTTGTGACACACCTCTCTCCTCCACCCCCTCCTCTTCTTCTTTCTCCATGGCCTCTTCCAGTGCTCTGTCCTCGGAACCAGCGGTGCTCCGTAGGCGTTCAAGGGGTTACGCAAGTACGCAGGCAAAAAGATGCCATGCCGTGCTTGTGATAGTTTGTTTGGGGGACAGGAGCCACACTGGGGCGGATATTTTGTCAGCTCTGCAGGGGCAGGCCGAGAGGTGGTTGATGCCACGCCAGCTTAAGTCAGGAATGGTGGTTTGCGACAATGGCACCAACCTCCTCTCCGCCCTCCAACAGGGACAATTGACCCATGTGCCCTGTGTGGCTCATGTCCTTAAGCTGGTGGTGCAGCGGTCCTTGGCCAGGTACCCGGGCTTACAGGATGTCCTGAAGCAGGCCAGGAAAGTCTGTGTGCATTTCCGCCAATCATTTAATGCCAGTGCTCGGCTGGCTGAGCTCCAAAAGGAGTTCAACCTGCCCAAGAACTGCCTTATATGTGACATGCCCACTACGTTAAACTCAACGTTGGCCATGCTGCAGCGGCTGCACATGCAGCAGAGGGCCATCAATGAGTACCTGTGCGACTATGGCACCTGGACAGGGTCAAGGGAGCTTGGTTTTTTCTCACCACGCCAGTGGGCCATTAACAGGGATGCATACACTGTCCTGTCACCGTTTGAGGAGGCCACAAGGATGGTGAGCAGTGACAGTGCATGCATCAGTGACACTGTAACTCTTCTCCACCTGTTGGAGCATACGCTGCGTGGAATAATGGACAGGGCACTTGAGGCAGAACAGAGGCAGGAAGAGGATCACTTCCTTGCCTCTCAAGGCCCCCTTTATTCAGACAGTGTTCCTGCTGTCCCACCCATCACACAGGAAGAGGACAGGGAGGAGGAGGAGGAGGAGGAAGAGGAGGATTGTGTCAGCATGGAGGTATAGCCTGGAACTCAGCATCGGCAGCAGCAGTCTTGTAGGGATGATTTACAGTCCCAAGAAACCCGTGGACTTCTATGTGACTTCTACGTGACCCAGAGAGCTCCAGACCGAATGCCTCAGCTAACCTAAGCTGCATGGCCTTCCTGATCCTGCAAAGCCTGCGGAAGGATCCTCATATTCTTCGGATCAAGGAGAGGGACCATTACTGGCTGGCCACTCTCCTTGATCCACGGTACAAGAGTAAGGTTTGCGGACCTTATCTTGCCGTTGCAGAGGGAGCAGAGGATGAGACATCTCTGGGAGGCCTTGCAGAAAGGTCTGTGCAACGTGTTCCCAGAGACTGAGAGGTTACAAACTCCTGGTCCTGGACAACGTGTTGTTGAGGCTTCAGTCAGAAGGAGCGATGGAGAAGGTGGCCGTCTGACCGATGCGCTCAGACAATTTTTTAGTTTGCAGCCCCAAGGTATGATTGGTTCCAGCAACCATCGCCAGCATCTGATTTACATGGTGCAGGAATACCTAGGGGCAAGGTCAGACTTGGACACCTTTCCCACCGAAAATCCTCTGGCTTACTGGGTCTTGAGGATGGATCACTGGCCAGAGTTTGCACAGTATGAGATTGAGCTACTGGCCTGTCCTGCATCCAGCGTTCTTTCGGAACGCACCTTTAGTGCTGCCGGTGCGCCTGTCCACCGACTCGGTTGATCGACTGACCTTCATAAAGATGAATCAGTCTTGGATCACCACCAGCTACCAAGCACCTGAAGCTGATGTAACTGAATATTTTTTTTGGAAATGTCACATCCCTTCAAGACTGCCTATGATGATGCTGAGTGACTGTCCTGTTATGCTGACTGACTATCCTCTTCCTCCTCAATGATCCCGCTGATATCTTGGAAGAACATTTTTGGTTCTGCGTGATGCCACCAGTCCAATTTTTCAGCCCCTGTTTAACAGGGGCGTGTAATTAAATTTTTTGATGAAATGCTGTCAGGGCTGGCTTAGCCCTTCCTCCTCTGGGCTGGCCGCTCAGCTGGCGGCTAATTGCCAGCTCTCTTCTCTTTCCACAGTTACCAGCTGTTCTCGATGATGCTCATCTGACCTGCCTATTTAAAGCCTTCCTGCTCACATTTTCATTTGCCTTCATGTTGGTCACATCACAGGGAACCATCTCTTGCTGTTTGTTTCAAGACTGGCTAGCTGACATCCCACCTGGCTTCTTATCCTGCTCTCCGTGGACCCATGACTTCCGGCCTGGTTAAGGAACTTTGGACTGGCTGACTACCCAATCTGGCTACAGGACTCTGGCTATGCTTGACTATGCTGTTTTCTATTTACCTTTTTTATTTTAATTAACCACTTCCCGACCGCCGCACGACGATGTACGTCGACAGAATGGCACGGGCAGGCATATGGGCGTACCTGTACGTCCCTGCCTTCCCGCGGGTCGGGGGCCCGATCGGGCCCCCGCCCGGTGCCTGCGGCAGTCGGCATTCGTTCGCGAGCGATCCGGGATGAGGGGGCGGCCATTCATTCATGGCCACCCCCCTCGCGATCGCTCCCAACGAATAGAAATCCTTTGTGACATCACTTCCTCTCCTGTAATGTAAACACAGGAGAGGAAGTGATGTAATCTCTCCTCCGTGTCGGTATTTTTCGTTCCGACACCGAGGAGAGAGGATCGGTGAGTTGCACCAACACGACACTTCACAGTAGAACATGCCAGGCACACTCACACCCCCCCGATCACCCCCCCAATTACCCCTGCCCCCCAGTCACAGTGACACCAATGTCATTTTTTTATTATTTTTTTTTGCATTGGTGTCATTTGTGACTGTAATAACTGTTAGGGCAGTTAGGGTTAGCCCCCTTTAGTTCTAATGTACCCCCCTAACCCCCCCAATAAAGGTTTAGCCCTGTGATCACCCCCCGTCGCCAGTGTCACTAAGGCTGGGTTCACATTGCAGCGGTTTATGAGAACGAATGTGATTCGCACCGCACTGCAGTGCAAATCACATCCGATCTCTGTGCGATTCGAGTTCAGCCATACAGATAGTATGGCTGAATTCGCATCGCACCCGCCGCACCCGCCGCAAATTCGCACGGGACCCTTTTTTTGGCCCGCAGCAGAATCGGATCGCATGGGTGTTCACACCATGCGATCCGAGTTTGCAGATCGCACTGCGATATGCGAACTGATCTGGGGGTGTCATTAACATTTCACTGACACTCCCAGCAGTTCGCATAGGGCAGTGTGAACTGCCGCCGGGAGGCATGCGATGCGGGAACCCGCCGCGGATTCGTGGCGTTCCCGCATCGCTCCAGTGTGAACCCAGCCTAATAAGCGATCATTTTTCTGATCGCTGTATTAGTGTCACAGGTGACGCTAGTTAGGCAGGTAGGTATTTAGGTTCGCCGCAGCTTTTTATAGCGCCAGGGACCCCCATATACTACCGCATAAAGCCCCCTGATTGCCCCCTAGTTAACCCTTTCACCAGTGATCGCCATATAACTGTTACAGGTGACGCTGGTTGGTTAGTTATTTTTTTATAGTTTCAGGGCACCCGCCATTTATTACCTAGTCTCACTAGTGTACCCCTAAATTTAGGGGTGTCTACTTTTCAAAATGGGGTCATTTGGGGGGGGGTTTGTGCCATCTTGGCATTTTATGGCCTTCAAAACTGTAACGCCCTTAGAAAGCCTGAAGGCGGTACTTGGTTTTCGGGGCCCCGTACGCGGCTAGGCTCCCAAAAAGTCCCACATATGTGGTATCCCCGTACTCAGGAGAAGCAGCAGAATTTATTCTGGGGTGTCATTTCACATATGCCCATGGCATGCGTGAGCAATATATCATTTAGTGACAACTTTGTGAAAAAAAAAAAAAAAGTTTGTAATTTCCCCGCAACTTGTGGCAAAATATAAAATATTCCATGGACTCAACATGCCTCTCAGCAAATAGCTTGGGGTGTCTACTTTCTAAAATGGGGTCATTTGTGGGGGTTTTGTGCCATCTTGGCATTTTATGGCCTTCAAAACTGTAATAGGTAGTGAGGAGTGAAGTCAAATATTTACGCCCTTAGAAAACCTGAAGGCGGTTCTTGGTTTTCGGGGTCCCGTACGCGGCTAGGCTCCCAAAAAATCCCACACATGTGGTATCCCCGTACTCAGGAGAAGCAGCAGAATTTATTTTGGGGTGTCATTTCACATATGCCCATGGCATGCGTGAGCAATATATCATTTAGTGACAACTTTGTGAAAAAAAAAAAAAGTTTGTAATTTTCCCGCAACTTGTGGCAAAATATAAAATATTCCATGGACTCAACATGCCTCTCAGCAAATAGCTTGGGGTGTCTACTTTCTAAAATGGGGTAATTTGTGGGGGTTTTGTGCCATCTTGGCATTTTATGGCCTTCAAAACTGTAATAGGTAGTGAGAAGTGAAATCAAAAATTTACGCCCTTAGAAAGCCTGAAGGCGGTGCTTGGATTTCGGGGCCCCGTACGCGGCTAGGCTCCCAAAAAGTCCCACATATGTGGTATCCCCGTACTCAGGAGAAGAAGCAGAATTTATTTTGGGGTGTCATTTCACATATGCCCATAGCATGTGTGAGCAATATATCATTTAGTGACAACTTTGTGTAAAAAAAAAAAAATATTTTTTTTTTGTCATTATTCAATCGCTTAAAGGACAAAAAAATAAAATATTCAATGGGCTCAACATGCCACTTATCAATTTCCTTAGGGGGTCTACTTTCCAAAATGGGGTCATTTGGGGGGGTTTTGTACTGCCCTGCCATTTTAGCACCTCAAGAAATGAGATAGGCAGTGGTAAACTAAAAGCTGCGTAAATTCCAGAAAACATACCTTAGTTTGTAGATGTGACAACTTTTGCGCAAACCAATAAATATACAATTATTGACTTTTTTTTTACCAAAGACATGTGGCTGAATACATTTTGGCCTAAATGTATGACTAAAATTTAGTTTATTGGATTTTTCTAATAACAAAAAGTAGAAAATATCATTTTTTTTCAAAATTTGCGGTCTTTTTACGTTTATATCGCAAAAAATAAAAATCGCAGAGGCAATCAAATACCATCAAAAGAAAGCTCTATTTGTGGGAAGAAAAGGACGCAAATTTTGTTTGGGTACAACATTGCATGACCGTGCAATTACCAGTTAAAGCAGCGCAGTGCCAAATTGTAAAAAGACCTCTGGTCATTTACCAGCAAAATGGTCCGGTCTGAAAGTGGTTAATAAACAAGTGTGATTTGATTTTACTTCTATCTCAGCCTGTTTAATGGTTTCTGACAGTACGCCAGTGTTTCTCAATTCCAGTCCTCATAGCCCAGTAACAGGTCATGTTTTCAGGATTTCCCTCAGATGAAACAGCTGGGGTAATTACTAAGGCAGTGAAACTGATCAAATCACCTGTGCAAAATAATGGAAAGCCTGAAAACATTACCTGTTAGTGGGCCACGAGGACCAGAATTGAGAAACACTGCAGTACACGAAGGCCATGAATTCAGAAGATACAGTCAATCCACTTGTTGGTAATATTTTTTCCAGATTGGATGAGCAAGATCACCGCAGGGATCAGTTTGCCTTGGCGTTACAAACGCTCCTGAATCGCATGGCTCACCTGGAATCCCCCATGGTGGCTGCTCTGGTACAACCTGAGTCACAGGCCGTCCCTGCTGCTGCGCCATTCTCTGTGCAGGCCCACCTCGAGTATTACCTCTATAAGAGATATGTCTGGTTCTGCTCCGCTTCCCCAGCGATTTGGGGGCGATCCAGTTCAATGCAGAGGGTTTCTCAATCAGGTTGAGATATACTTCGAAATGCTGCCCCAGGTGTTTCCCATGGACAGAAACAAAGTAGGTTTTGTGATATCTCTGCTTTCTGAGAGAGACTAGGCCTGGGCTAACCCTCTATGGGAGACGAAAAAACCTGTTGTCTTGAGTTACCCTCAGTTTGTGGCCTCCTTTAAAAGGGTTTTTGACGTTCCCGCACTCTCCGCTTCTGCTGCCAAGTGCATCATGTCCATCAAACAGAGTACGAGAACTGTTGCTGACTACGCCATTGAATTCCATACTCTGGCAGCAGAGGTTGCTTGGAACAATGAGGCCCTCGTGGCTGCTTTTTCTCATGGTCTCTCAGATTCCATCAAGGATGAGATAGCAGCCCGAGATATACCCACTGAGCTGGAGAGCTTGATCTCGTTTGCCATCCTCATTCACTCCAGACTCAGAGAAAGACTGTGTCTTAAGGAGCTCTTGAGGAAGCCTCCTGTACATTTGCCTCCGAGTTTTGTAGTCCCACCCATGCCTCCCTCACCTCCCATGCCTCCTGGTACCGAGTCGGTCAGTGAAGATGAACCCATGCACCTGGGCTTCACGCATCTCTCTGCGGATGAGAGAGGAGGGAGAGATTGTTCCTTTATTGTGGCCAGGCAGGTCACTTTTTGAAGTCTTGTCCTACCCGTCCAGGGAACGCCCGAACCTTGAGGTCCTGTCATGGACAGACCTTAGGTGGCGTTGTTTCGTCCCCAGTTATCCAGAAGGATAAGCCCCTGGCTTTGGTCACCCTTTCTTGGGCTGAGTCGTCCATCGAGATACAGGCTCTAATCGACTCTGGGGCTGCAGGCCTGTTCATTGATGCTGCATTTGTTTCACAGCACTCGATTCTGCTGCAGCTGTGTAACACTCCACTTGCCTTTGACGCTCTTGATGGGAGACCTTTACAGCCTGCCCATGTGACTCATGAGACGGTTCCGTTGTCCATGGCCGTAGGGGCTCTTCACCATGAGATAATCCAATTCCAAGTTATTTCCTCACACAGATTTCCGCTGGTTATTGGTTATCCTTGGTTACAGAGGCACAACCCCTCTTTTGATTGGCTCCGTGCTGAGGTTCTCTTCTGGTCACCACAATGCAGTGAGACATGCTTCCTGAAGGTATCCAAGGTCCTGTGCACCGCTTCCCTCTCCTCCTTGCCGGAGGAGTACCGTGATTTTGGCGATGTCTTTGATAAAGGTCAAGCTGGTAGTTTGCCTCCACACCGGCCTTATGATTGCGCGAAATTGACGTTCAACCTGGTACCATACCTCCTCGTGGCCAGGTTTACCCTTTGTCGGTCTTGGAGGATAAGGCTATGGAGGAGTATGTTGCTGACGCGCTTTCTCGAGGTTTCATCCCCAAGTCCTCGTCTCCTGCTGGTGCTTGTTTCTTCTTTGTGAAAAAGAAGAGCGGTGAACTGAAACCTTGTATAGATTATAGGGGTCTCAATCGTGTCACGATTAAGAATGCCTACCCGATTCCATTGATTACGGAGTTATTTGACCGCCTCAAGGGAGCAACGATTTTCACAAAGCTTTACCTGAGAGGGGCATACAATCTCGTGCGCATTAAGGAGGGCGACGAGTGGAAAACTGCGTTTAATACCAGAACAGGCCATTATGCATACATGGTAATGCCTTTTGGCCTTTGTAACGCCCCGGCAGTTTTACAGGAATTTATTAAAGATGTCCTCCGAGATTTGTTGCAATTGTGTGTGGTGGTTTATCTCGATGATATCCTCATATTTTCCAAGTCCCTGGAGAGCCACCACACAGATGTCTGTCGTGTACTTCAGAAACGAAGAGAGAACAATCTCTATTGTAGACTGGAGAAACCTGCTGGTTTTTCAATGGACCCAGAGAAACTTTTGGCAGTCCTACAGTGGCCTCGACCCGCGGGTTTACGTCCTCTGCAGCGTTTCCTGGGCTTTGCCAACTACTATCGGAAGTTTATTCGTAACTTCTCATCTCTGATCAAGCCTCTGACTGATATGACTAGAAAGGACGGTAATCCACAGAGTTGGTCTCCGGAGTCCATTAAGGCCTTTGAGACTCTCAAGGCTGCCTTTGTTTCTGTTCCTGTGTTGGCACATCCTGATCCTACGTTGCCTTTTATCCTAGAAGTTGATGCTTCTGAGACGTGAGTTGGCGCCCTTCTGTCTCAACGTCCTAACTCTGAGAGCACTATGCATCCATGTGGCTACTTTTCCAAGAAATTGTCACCTGCTGAGTGCAATTATGAGATTGGTGACAGAAAGCTGTTGGCGATCATTTTAGCCCTGAAAGAATGGAGACATCTCCTTGAAGGTACCACTATGCCTGTTCTTATTCTTACTGACCATAAGAATCTTACATTCTTGTCTGAGGCTAATCGACTCTCTCCCAGAAGGGCGCGATGGGCTCTTTTCTTGTCGAGCTTTAATTACATTGTCTCATTCTTACCCGGTACTAAGAATGTAAGGGCTGATGCCTTGTCACGACAATTTTCCTCCACTTCCAAGTCGGAGTCGTTTCCGGTTCCTATGATTCCTCCTGATCGTATCTTGGCTATGGTTCGCACCAGTCTTAATTCTCCTTTGGGTGACAAAATTCTTGCTGCTCAGGCCCATGCTCCTCCTGATAAACCTTGTGACCGCTGCTTTGTCCCATAGATTCTCCATACTGCAGTGCTCCAGACTTACCATTCTCCCAAGGCAGCTGGCCATCCTGGGAATAATCAACTCATTTGGGCCATCTCCCAACAATTCTGGTGGCCTAGTCTATGGGCTGATGTTACTGCCTTCGTAGCTGCCGGTCCCATGTGTGCTCAGGGTAAGACTCCACGACACCTTCCAGTGGGCCTCCTACAACCCATACCCAATGGAGAGAGGTCCTGGACTCACCTGTCTATGGATTTCATTGTGGATTTGCCGAACTCCCAAGGCAGCACTGTTATCCTTATGGTGGTTGACCAGTTCTCAAAGATGTGTCATTGTATTCCACTTAAGAAGTTGCCCACCTCTAAGGAACTGGCTTCCATTTTTGCTCGGGAGATCTTTTGCTTACATGGGCTACCCAAGGTGATTGTCTCGGATAGGGGCAGTCAGTTTGTCTCCCGGTTCTGGCAAAACTTTTGTGCACAGTTGGGAATCCAGCTTGAGTTCTCTTCTGCTTATCACCCTCAGTCTAATGGGGCCGCAGAACGAGCCAATCAGTCCTTGGAGCAATTCCTACGTTGCTATATTTCTGACCATCATAACAACTTATCTGACCTATTACCTTGGGCAGAGTTTGCTCACAACAGTGCCTTGAATTCTGCCTCCTGATTGTCTCCATTTATGGCAAATTATGGTTTCCAACCTTCCATGTTGCCTGACTCGTTTGTTCTGCAGAGTATTCCTACGTTAGAGGAGCATCTCCGTGGTCTTCGTTCCACTTGGGTACAAGTCCAGGAGGCTTTGCATCATGCTAATGATAGGTACAGACTCCATGCTGACCGCAGACGCCTGCCTGCGCCTTCCTACCAGGTTGGGGACAGGGTCTGGCTGTCATCTCGCAACCTCTGGCTTCGTATTCCCTCACTGAAGTTTGCACCTCGGTTTATTGGGCCGTTCCGTATCCTTTGCAGCTTTAACCCTAGTTTACTCTTTGGACCTTCCTCCTAGTATGTGCATCTCTAATGTTTTTCATGTCTCCTTATCGAAACCGTTGGTCTGTAACCGATTTACCACCTCGGTGCCACGTCCTCACCCTATTCTGGTTGAGAACCATGAGGAGTATGAGGTACAATCCATTGTTGACTCCCGTAGGTTCCGTGGGCGCATACAGTACCTGGTGCATTGGAAGGGTTACGGTCCGGAGAAACGCTCCTGGGTTTCATCCTCTGACGTACATGCCCCTGTTCTCCTCCGCAAGTTCCATAGACGGTTTCCCCTCAAGCCCGGTGGCCCTCCGAGGGAGAGGGATCATTGGGGGGTACTGTCAGGGCTGGCTAAGCCCTTCCTCCTCTGGGCTGGCCGCTCAGCTGTCGGCTAATTGCCAGCTCTCTTCTCTTTCCACAGTTACCAGCTGTTCCCGATGATGTTTGTCTGACCTGCCTATTTAAAGCCTTCGTGCTCACTTTTCCATTTGCCTTCACGTTGGTCACATCACAGGGAACCATCTCCTGCTGTTTGTTTCAATACTGGCTTGCTGACATCCCACCTGGCTTCTTATCCTGCTTGTGGTTGCTCTTCTTGGATCCCTGACTTCCGGCCTGGCTGATTACCCGATCTGGTTAATGAACTTTGGACTGGCTGACTACCCGATCTGGCTACAGGACTCTGGCTATGCTTGACTACGCTTTTTTCTATTTACCTTTTGATTTTTTATTAATAAACAAGTGTGATTTGATTGTACTTCTGTCTCAGTCTGTTTCATGGTTTCTGACAAATGCTTTGCAGCAGGGCTCTTTCCTGCACTCCAAATAGAGTATATGGGAGAGGTTGCAGTGTCATGGCACCAGCACCAGTGCCTAAGGCCCAATTTTTCCGCCCCTGTTTAACAGGGGCATGTAATTACAATTCTTGATATAATATTTCACAGCAGGGCCCGTTCCTGCACCCGCCGAGAGTAACTGTGAGGACTTAAAGTGTTGTGGCACCAGCACCACCACCACAACCACCAAAGGCCCAATTTTTATACCACTGTTCAACAATTCTTGATATAATCATTCACAGCAGGGCGCTCCAGCGCCCACCAAGAGTCACGTTGAGGGCTTACAGTGTTGTGGCAACACCAACACCTTGTTCCGCCATTTCTGCAGAGCATATAGGGCAGGCCCCTACTTCCAAACATCCAACTTACAAATGTCTCCTATTTGCAAACGGAAGGAGACAACAGGAAGTGAGATGAAAAAATACGGATGGCAAAAAAAAATTATACAGGGGTGATAACTCCTTCCCTATGTTTTCCAAAAATCTTTTGGGTATATGGGAGAGGTTGCAGTGTCGCGGCACCAGCACCAGTGCCTAAGCCCCAATTTTTCAGCCCGTTTAACAGGGGCATGTAATACAATTTTTGATGCAATGCTTTGCAGCAGGGCTCATTCCTGCACTCCAACTAGAGTATATGGGAGAGGTTGCAGTGTCGTGGCACCAGCACCAGTGCCTAAGGCCCATTTTTTCAGCCCCTGTTTAATAGGGGCATGTAATTACAATTTTTGATGCAATTCTTTGCAGCAGGGGTCATTCCTGCACTCCAACTAGAGTATCTGGGAGAGGTTGCAGTGTTGTGGCACCAGCAAGCAGTGCCTAAGGCCCAATTTTTCAGCCCCTGTTTAACATGGGCATGTAATTACAATTCTTGATATACTATTTCATAGCAGGGCCCGTTCCTGCGCACACCGAGAGTAACTGTGAGGCCCAATTTTTCTACCACTGTTCAACAATGGCAACAGGAAGTGAGATGAAAAAAGACGGACGGCCAAAAAAATTATACAGGGGTGATAACCCTTCCCTATGTTTTCCAAAAATCATAAAAATAGATTTTTTGACTGGAGCTACCCTTTAAAAATGTACCAGTTCAAAATTACAAACAGATTCTACTTAACACAACAAACCTACACAGTCCCTGTCTTGTTTGCACCGCCTGTATACTGCTGTTCTGAGTATATAGGGCCTGGGGGCCCCCACACCTTTTTTTTTATTTGGGTACGGGGTTCCCCTTGATATCCATACAAGACCCAAAGGGGCTGGTAATGGGCAGGGGGGGCTACCCATGCCATTTTTCTCAATGATTTTCATCCATATTGCCGAAACCAGATATTACATTAAAACCGCAAGCAGTTTTAAATGACTTTTTTTCCGTTAAATGTCAATTTGTGCAGGGACTGTTCTAAACACGGGAAACATGTGCTACTTCACAGGCATACTATAGACACCCCCAGGCACAATATTTAAAGTAATATTTCACTTTTTTTTTCACTTTAATCATCATTAAAATCAGTGCTCCCGAAAAAACGGCCGTTTTTAAAAACTATTTTGGCATTGACCCATGTCCCCTGGGGCAGGAGTCAGTTCCCCAAACCCTTTTTAGGACAATATCTTGCATATTAGCCATTAAAATTAGCACTAGTGATGGACGAACTTCCGACGGGATGTTTCGCGAACGCGGACCGTGAACGCGGCCGATAGTTCGCGAACCGTAAGGCCGCGTACACACGGGCGGACTTTTCGTCCAACTTTGTCCGCTGAACAGTGTTTCAGCGGACAGTCCGCTCGTGTGTGGGCTTCAGCGGACAGTTTCAGCGGACAGTCTGACGAACAAAGTTTTTCGGAATTTCCGTAAGACTGTCCGCTGAAACTTGGTTTGAGCGAACAGTCCGCTCGTGTGTAGGCTTGTTCGGCAAACTAAGTCTCGCGCATGCTCAGAAAGAATTTACACGGCGAAGGTTGCATTGCAGTGTATCGGACGCCGAATTTCTCGTCCCGTCGTACGTGCCGTTCACGTCATCGCGCAAGTTTTCAGCGGACTGTTCGTTCGTCGTCTGTGGTCAAGTCCGCTCATGCTAATTTTGAGCGGACTGTTTGTCAAACTGTTTGACAAACAAAGTTGGGCGAACAGTCCGCCCGTGTGTACGCGGCCTAACGTTCATGGCGGGCCCCATTGACTTCAATGGGAGGCGAACTTTTCAAACCTACAGGTCAAATTTGCAGCCACAAAATAATTACTAGCTGTGCAAACATAGTCCCACCACATGGTCAATGACATAACACATGTATGAGGTGAATCTGGGATCGACAACTACAAGCATTCTTTTTTTATATGTGAAATTGTGACAATTCAGGACTGTGGAGCGCATGAAGGCAATGGAGGAGAGGGAAGGTCAGGGTAGGCAAAGAGGAGGGTGCAGGAGATGATCACCAGCAGCGTGACATACAGCAATGACACCTGCACCGTGATAGAGTGATCTGACACCAGCACCGTGATAGAGAGCATTGACATCAGCAGCGTGACATACAGCAATGACACCTGCACCGTGATAGAGTGATCTGACACCAGCACCGTGATAGAGAGCACTGACATCAGCAGCGTGACATAAAGCAATGACACCTGTACCATGATAGAGTGATCTGACACCAGCACCGTGATAGAGAGCACTGACATCAGCAGCGTGACATACAGCAATGACACCTGCACCGTGATAGAATGATCTGACACCAGCACCGTGATAGAGAGCACTGACATCAGCAGTGGGACATAAAGCACTGACACCAGCACCGTGATATACAGCACTGACACCAGCACCGTGATTGAGAGCACTGACATCAGCAGCGTGACATACAGCAATGACACCTGCACCGTGATAGAGTGATCTGACACCAGCACCGTGATAGAGAGCACTGACATCAGCAGCGTGACATAAAGCACTGACACCAGCACCGTGATATACAGCACTGACACCAGCACCGTGATATACAGCACTGACACCTGCACCGTAAGCAGCCCCAGGAGGAAGTCAGCATAGCACAGGGATGGTGGGAGCGCCTCATAATGAGCATAGCACAGGGATGGTGGGAGCCCCTCATAATATGCACAGCAGAGGTACAACCCCAGGAGGAAGTCAGCACAGCACAGGGATGGTGGGAGCCCCTCATAATAAGCAGCCCCAGGAGGAAGTCAGCACAGCACAGGGATGGTGGGAGCCCCTCATAATAAGCAGCCCCAGGAGGAAGTCAGCATAGCACAGGGATGGTGGGAGCCCCTCATAATAAGCAGCCCCAGGAGGAAGTCAGCACAGCACAGCACAGGGATGGTGAACTTTACAAACCTACAGGTCATATTTGCAGCCACAAAATAATTACTAGCTGTGCATACATAGTCCCACCACATGGCCAATGGCATAACACATGTATGAGGTGAATGTGGGATTGACAACTACAAGCATTCTTTTATTATATGTGAAATTCTGACAATTCAGGACTCTTGAGACAATGGAGGCGAGGGAAGGTCAGGGTAGGCAAAGAAGAGGGTGCAGGAGATGATAACCAGCACCAGCACCATGATATAGAGCACTGACACCTGCACCGCGATAGAGTGATCTGACACCAGCACCGTGATAGAGAGCACTGACATCAGCAGCGTGACATAAAGCACTGACACCAGCACCGTGACATACCAGTCCTTAAGGATTAGCAGACTGTACCTCACTCAACACTATGTACAGTAGTAGCCTAGACCTTACCAGTCCTTATAAGGACCTTTGTGGAACTAGTAGGTTGTGAATGATTAGCAGACTGTACCTCAGTCCTCATACTGATAAAGGACTACTGCAGCAGAAGGGCAGCAGTCAGCAGTAGTGCACCTCAACCCTATGTATTGTGGACCTATACCAGTCCTTAAGGAATAGCAGACTGTACCTCACTTAACCCTATGTACTGTAGTACTGTAGACCTTACCAGTCCTTATAAGGACCTTTGTGGAACTAGTAGGTTGTGAATGATTAGCAGACTGTACCTCAGTCCTTATACTGATAAAGGACTACTGCAGCAGAAGGGCAGCAGTCAGCAGTAGTGCACCTCAACCCTATGTATTGTGGACCTATACCAGTCCTTAAGGAATAGCAGACTGTACCTCACTCAACCCTATGTACTGTAGTACCCTAGACCTTACCAGTCCTTATAAGGGCCTTTGTGGAACAAGTAGGTTGTGAATGATTAGCAGACTGTACCTCAGTCCCTATACTGATAAAGGACTACTGCAGCAGTAGGGCAGCAGTCAGCAGTAGTGCACCTCATCTCTATGTATTGTGGACCTATACCAGCCCTTAAGGAATAGCAGACTGTACCCCACTCAACCCTATGTACTGTAGTACCCTAGACCTTACCAGTCCTTATATGGACTTTTGTGGAACAAGTAGGTTGTGAATGATTAGCAGACTGTACCTCAGTCCCTATACTGATAAAGGACTACTGCAGCAGAAGGGCAGCAGTCAGCAGTAGTGCACCTCAACCCTATGTATTGTGGACCTATACCAGTCCTTAAGGAATAGCAGACTGTACCTCACTCAACCCTATGTACTGTAGTACCCTAGACCTTACCAGTCCTTATAAGGACCTTTGTGGAACAAGTAGGTTGTGAATGATTAGCAGACTGTACCTCAGTCCCTATACTGATAAAGGACTACTGCAGCAGAAGGGCAGCAGTCAGCAGTAGTGCACCTCAACCCTATGTATTGTAGACCTATACCAGTCCTTAAGGAATAGCAGACTGTACCTCACTCAACCCTATGTACAGTAGTAGCCTAGACCTTACCAGTCCTTATAAGGACCTTTGTGGAACTAGTAGGTTGTGAATGATTAGCAGACTGTACCTCAGTCCTTATACTGATAAAGGACTACTGCAGCAGTAGGGCAGCAGTCAGCAGTAGTGCACCTCAACCCTATGTATTGTGGACCTATACCAGTCCTTAAGGAATAGCAGACTGTACCTCACTCAACCCTATGTACTGTAGTACCCTAGACCTTACCAGTCCTTATAAGGACTTTTGTGGAACAAGTAGGTTGTGAATGATTAGCAGACTGTACCTCAGTCCCTATACTGATAAAGGACTACTGCAGCAGAAGGGCAGCAGTCAGCAGTAGTGCACCTCAACCCTATGTATTGTGGACCTATACCAGTCCTTAAGGAATAGCAGACTGTACCTCACTCAACCCTATGTACTGTAGTACCCTAGACCTTACCAGTCCTTATAAGGACCTTTGTGGAACAAGTAGGTTGTGAATGATTAGCAGACTGTACCTCAGTCCCTATACTGATAAAGGACTACTGCAGCAGTAGGGCAGCAGTCAGCAGTAGTGCACCTCAACCCTATGTATTGTGGACCTATACCAGTCCTTAAGGAATAGCAGACTGTACCTCACTCAACCCTATGTACTGTAGTACCCTAGACCTTACCAGTCCTTATAAGGGCCTTTGTGGAACAAGTAGGTTGTGAATGATTAGCAGACTGTACCTCAGTCCCTATACTGATAAAGGACTACTGCAGCAGTAGGGCAGCAGTCAGCAGTAGTGCACCTCAACCCTATGTATTGTGGACCTATACCAGTCCTTAAGGAATAGCAGACTGTACCTCACTCAACCCTATGTACTGTAGTACCCTAGACCTTACCAGTCCTTATAAGGGCCTTTGTGGAACAAGTAGGTTGTGAATGATTAGCAGACTGTACCTCAGTCCCTATACTGATAAAGGACTACTGCAGCAGTAGGGCAGCAGTCAGCAGTAGTGCACCTCAACCCTATGTATTGTGGACCTATACCAGTCCTTAAGGAATAGCAGACTGTACCTTACTCAACCCTATGTACTGTAGTACCCTAGACCTTACCAGTCCTTATAAGGACCTTTGTGGAACAAGTAGGTTGTGAATGATTAGCAGACTGTACCTCAGTCCCTATACTGATAAAGGACTACTGCAGCAGTAGGGCAGCAGTCAGCAGTAGTGCACCTCAACCCTATGTATTGTGGACCTATACCAGTCCTTAAGGAATAGCAGACTGTACCTCACTCAACCCTATGTACTGTAGTACCCTAGACCTTACCAGTCCTTATAAGGGCCTTTGTGGAACAAGTAGGTTGTGAATGATTAGCAGACTGTACCTCAGTCCCTATACTGATAAAGGACTACTGCAGCAGTAGGGCAGCAGTCAGCAGTAGTGCACCTCAACCCTATGTATTGTGGACCTATACCAGTCCTTAAGGAATAGCAGACTGTACCTTACTCAACCCTATGTACTGTAGTACCCTAGACCTTACCAGTCCTTATAAGGACCTTTGTGGAACAAGTAGGTTGTGAATGATTAGCAGACTGTACCTCAGTCCCTATACTGAAAAAGGACTACTGCAGCAGAAGGGAAGCAGTCAGCAGTAGTGCACCTCAACCCTATGTATTGTGGACCTATACCAGTCCTTAAGGAATAGCAGACTGTACCTCACTCAACCCTATGTACTGTAGTACCCTAGACCTTACCAGTCCTTATAAGGACCTTTGTGGAACAAGTAGGTTGTGAATGATTAGCAGACTGTACCTCAGTCCCTATACTGATAAAGGACTACTGCAGCAGTAGGGCAGCAGTCAGCAGTAGTGCACCTCAACCCTATGTATTGTGGACCTATACCAGTCCTTAAGGAATAGGAGACTGTACCTCACTCAACCTCTATGTACTGTAGTACCGTAGACCTTACCAGTCCTTATAAGTACCTTTGTGGAACTAGTAGGTTGTGAATGATTAGCAGACTGTACTTCAGTCCCTATACTGATAAAGGACTACTGCAGCAGAAGGGCAGCAGTCAGCAGTAGTGCACCTCAACCCTATATAAATTGTGGACCTATACCAGTCCTTAAGGAATAGCAGACTGTACCTCACTCAACCCTATGTACTGTAGTACCCTAGACCTTACCAGTCCTTATAAGGACCTTTGTGGAACAAGTAGGTTGTGAATGATTAGCAGACTGTACCTCAGTCCCTATACTGAAAAAGGACTACTGCAGCAGAAGGGAAGCAGTCAGCAGTAGTGCACCTCAACCCTATGTATTGTGGACCTATACCAGTCCTTAAGGAATAGCAGACTGTACCTCACTCAACCCTATGTACTGTAGTACCCTAGACCTTACCAGTCCTTATAAGGACCTTTGTGGAACAAGTAGGTTGTGAATGATTAGCAGACTGTACCTCAGTCCCTATACTGATAAAGGACTACTGCAGCAGTAGGGCAGCAGTCAGCAGTAGTGCACCTCAACCCTATGTATTGTGGACCTATACCAGTCCTTAAGGAATAGGAGACTGTACCTCACTCAACCTCTATGTACTGTAGTACCGTAGACCTTACCAGTCCTTATAAGTACCTTTGTGGAACTAGTAGGTTGTGAATGATTAGCAGACTGTACTTCAGTCCCTATACTGATAAAGGACTACTGCAGCAGAAGGGCAGCAGTCAGCAGTAGTGCACCTCAACCCTATATAAATTGTGGACCTATACCAGTCCTTAAGGAATAGCAGACTGTACCTCACTCAACCCTATGTACTGTAGTACCCTAGACCTTACCAGTCCTTATAAGGATCTTTGTGGAACAAGTAGGTTGTGAATGATTAACAGACTGTACCTCAGTCCCTATACTGATAAAGGACTACTGCAGCAGAAGGGCAGCAGTCAAGTATAATATTCTTTCTATATTTGGAAGAAAGAATATTATACGTGTACAAGCCTATTACCATACCAGTCCTGAAAAGAACCTTTGTGGACCTATTAGTAACAGCTACTGATTAAACTGACTGTCCCTCACTGCCTCACACACAGCTTCCTGCCTGTCCCTATTTAAACTGACAAAACAGAGGCTGCTGGAACAATAACTTGAATAGGTATATCAAAGGCTCCCGCGCTATATGGCCAAAAAATGGTCAGAAGGTAAAATTCTATTCTAATGGGAGCAGCAGACACTCTATGAGTTGGCTCTCAATAATATAGAAAATGAAACAGGGGGGTTTGTGTTGCGCTTCCTTAATACCAAATGAACTACCAAATGAACTAACACAATAAAAAAAAAATATATAAAAAAACATAAATATATAAAAAATATACAAATAAATATCGAGGCAAAAAGTGCAGTAGTGCTTGTAAACTAAAACAGTGCTTAGTGCTTATGGAGTTGCATTAAAGGTGCATCTGTGCATTGCATAAAACAACTGATTTAAGGTGTCTCTGTGCATCACTCAGGTGTCAAAATCAAGAATGCATGTGCTAAATACATACAGTGCCTATAACAACTAAAAAATGCAGTATATAAAAGAATATATATATATAAATCTGTGATATAAACGCAAAAAATTGGTAAGAAAATTCGTAAAAAAAATTCAAACAAAAACCAATAGCAGCAAATCAGTGAATCTCAATAAAGTGTCCCATACATAGTCCAATCGTGCAATCTGGATGCAATATCACAATAAAGTGCAATGTGCCAAGCCAACTCTCTTCCAGTGGTATTCCGTGCCAGTGCTGGTTACACTAAATAATTACCTCACAGCTGCGAGGTGTGCAGCAAAAAAACAGCTATATTGCAGGGAGTACTTGGAAGAGTAGAAATTGAACCATCACAAGAACAGCGCATCAGAGAGACTCATAGTCTGATGTGAAGAGCATAGAAACAATTTATTAAAATGAAAAAGAAAAAAACTCGATAAAAGACGTCTGATCCTCCAGGGATCTTAAAACCTTTACATCAGTCAATCACGACAATAAAACAACAGTTGCTTGATGATAAATTAACCCTGGAATCTTCTACTCGTAACTTTGAGATGTTGGTAAAAACAGGGCTGTGTTGCTAGTGTAGTCTATTGTACACGTAGATTGAATGATTGTGGGTGATTATCTCCCAGAGGCAGGGGGAACCAGTGAAGTTCGTATATAGGTGTAAATAAATGATTGGAACAGAGTTCCCAAAAGACACTCACTTTTGTTAATGGCTGGACTGTAGGGCTGGGGCGCCGTCACACTGAGCTGGAGGAGTGGAAGAAAAAGGGTCAATCCTGCTCCCTGTGCTCCGGGACGGAGGTGCAGTAAGCGCGTCCACCTTGTGTGTTGGAGAGGCTTGGAGCGCAGCGCTTCGCTTGCCCGAACGGTTGCGGGTCACTATTGGTCACGTGGAAGGCTCCGTAGCGAGGGGGGTTGTCATGCCGACCGGCCTGCTAACATGTTTCGCGCGCATGCGCTTTATCAAAGTACTTGGAAGAGTCAAGGGGGTAGCTGCAGAGAGGACTTCTGACTGTGCCAAAGACTCATCCGATTCCCTCGTGGTTATTACCAGCGAAAAAGCTCAAAGGGACAGGTAAAAAGCATCCACCATAGTGTAGTATTTAAAATAAATGGTTTTATTAAAACATAACTTTAACTACTCACAAGGGGAAAAACGAATGAGGCACACAGCTAACAACAGATCGATGAGCGTCTTGCTCGGATGTAAATGTCACTTCCGGTTTCCTACGGGTTACATCACACACGGACTTCAACTGGGATAATAACTTCAATAACTTGAATAGCACTTTTGTGGACCTAATAGTAACAGCTAATGATTAAACTGACTGTCCCTGCAGCACACAGCGTCCTGTCCCATTCTCTACACTGACAAAAGACACTCAGGCTGCTGCAACAATCACTAGCACAGCACTGCCTCAAACCTATATCCTGAACTACACCTAACACCTATACCATGATACCAGTCCTTAAAATAACTTTTGTGGACCTAATAGCTAGCGATTTGGGTCACTGAAGTCTCTCCCTGCTCCACACAGCAACCTCTCCCTATAGTGACAGTAGAAAGAATGTAAAATGGCCGCCGGATCGGGTCTATTTATAAGTTAGGGGGAATGTCCAAGTGTCCATGTGCTGTAATGTCTCAATTGGCTGTCCTGTACCCCATGATGGATGTGTCATCATAGGTCAAAGTTCTTTTACACAGTAAACACGAAAGTCAGCCGGAATTAGCAGCGAAACGACCGCCGGGCGAACCGTTCGGCCATCCCTAATTAGCACTTTTTATTTTGAACGTTCGAGTCCCATAGACTTCAATGGGGTTCTAAAGTTTGCACGAATTTTCGGTCTGTTTGAAAGTTCTGGTGCAAACCGAACCGGGGGGGGGGGGTTCTGACCATCATAACAACTGGTCAGACCTCTTACCTTGGGCGGAGTTTTCTCACAATAATACCATGAATTTTGCTTCCCAAATGTCCCCGTTTATGGTGAACTATGATTTCCAACCATCCATGTTGCCTGACTCATTTGCTCCTCAGAGCATTCCTGCTTTAGAGGAGCATCTCCATGGTCTTCGTTCCACTTCGTCCAGGAGTCCTTGTGACATGCCAATGATAGGCACAGACTCCATGCTGACCACAGACTCCTGCCTGTGCCTTCCTACCAGGTTGGAGACAGGGTCTGGCTGTCAACCTCTGACTCCGTGTTCCCTCACTGAAGTTGGCACCTCGGTTTATTGGGCCTTTCCGTATTCTCCGCAGGATTAACGCAGTGGCTTATGCTTTAGACCTTCCTTCGAATATGTGTATCTCAAATGTATTTCATACCTCCTTATTAAAACCTTTGGTTTTCAACCGCTTCACTACCTCTGTGCCACACCCTCACCCAGTGCAGGTTGAGAACCATGAGGAGTATGAAGTACAGTCCATTTTTGACTCCCATAGGTTTTGTGAGCGCATACAGTACCTGGTTCATTGGAAAGGGTACGGTCTGGAGGAACACTCTTGGGTCTCAACCTCAGCTGTACATGCCCCTGTCCTCCCTGTGCTTTCCATAGACATTTTCCCCTCAAACCTGGTGGTCCTCCGAGGGGGAGGGGTCATTGAGGAGGGGGTACTCTCAGGGTTGAGCTCAGCCCTTCCTTCTCAGAACAGGCCACTCAGCTTTCGGTTAATTGCCAGATCTAATCTTTCCACGGTGACTCACCTGGTGATGATATCCTGCTTGTCAGTCCTGCTGGTCATGTAAGCTGTACAGTCTAGATCCTCACTGCCTTCGCCTGGTCAACATATCAGAAACTCTCTCCTGGGTACCTGTGAAAGACTTGCTTGGCTGACGTCCCGTCTGGTTCCTGATCCTGCTTGCTGATCAACTATGCCAATTCTGCAGTTTCCTAATTTCCTGTCTTATCCCGAAGTACCCTGATACCTGGTTCCCTTATGTCCTGGCTTGCCTGACGATCCGTTCCGGTAGCTGAACTCTGACTACGTTCGCTCTATTTACCATCTACTATTATTATTACACTAGTTTGATTTTTACTGCACTTCTATCTCGGTCTGATTCATGGTTTCTGACAAAAACCTTCTGCGCGCAGCAGCCCCCCTTGGTCCCCCCTAATACTTACCCGAGACCCATCTCTGTTTAGGGATGTCCACGAGTTTCTGAGCTGCCTGAGACCCCCCCCCCCCGATTGGCTGAGACACAGCAGCTGTTCCATCAGCTCCCACTGCGGTCAATCAGTTAGCCAATCAGGAGAGAGAGAGGGGGTGGGGCCAGGCCAAAGCTCCATGTCTGAATGGACACAGGGAGCTGTGACTCAGCTCGGGTAACCTATGGGGCTCTAGCTTGCTATGACAAGCTGCTTGCCGTGGGGACACTCTGCAGGAGGGAGGTGCCAGGAGCACAGAACAGAGGAGGATCCAGGCTGCTCTGTGCAAATCCACTGCATAGAGCAGGTAAGTATAACAAATTTGTTATTTTTTTAGTGCCGGTACTCCTGATGACTACGCACTATGTCTTTTCATTTTTTTTTTCCCAAGACTGTAGTTGAGTCTTGGGGTTAATTGTGTAAAGTTGTGTTTTGGCATCAGTTTGGCTGGGCTGTACTCATGTTCTGCCTGGTCATAGGTAGGGTTTGCACCTGTGAAAGGCATTAGAATGCGGTCTGGTTGGATGCATTGGGTATCATTCTCTCTCTCTGAGTCAATCAGTGGGTTCGTTTGTTTCGCTGTGTAGTCCGGGAGAGGGTACTTAAAGTACTGAAGTCACATGGTTCTGGGTTCCGGTCCAGAAGTTGTTGCTGACTCCGTGGTCCTGGTCCTCCTGACCAGCCCCCAGAGGCCCTCATGGCCTGGGGTGCGGATCCATCCGTTTCCAAGCCTTGGAACTGGCTAGTCCGAGGCACAGTAACTGGAAGGAGGATTCTAAGGTGTTCTGGTGCCATCTCGAGTTTGGAGAGGCCCAGCAACTCTTCATGCAACCAGGGGAGGACTCTTCAGGAAGAGGGCCATGCACAAGGCTGGCTGCTCGGCAAGAGCCTGGAAGCTGAGCTGTTATGGACACGAATTGAATCTGCATTTCTTACGGTATCGCTGGAACGGCTGCAAGATCCTGGTACAGTAAGAAAGTTCCTACCCCTATCCTTCCGTTTGCAACTACGTTTCGTGAGCATCTAAGTTTTACAACCAAGTCTGTTGCAGAGACTTTGCTAAGCTAAAATCACTTGTTGGCTGCTAGTATCCAAAAACAAGGATTTATCCAACACTTAAGGATTCCAGTTGTGAGTGGCTATTCCCTGGATTATGTAAAGAGAGACTTTTATTAAGGTCAGCAGTTCCAAAGTACCTGAGCTATACTTCATCCTTATACCCTCTATTCCTGAGAGACTGAGCTTTGTTCAACTGTTTTATGCAAATAAAAAACCCTAAAAAGGAATTCAAGTGTTGGTCTTTGCAGTTACTGGGCCATCAACCTCGGGAACCCCTAGACAAGAACGACGAGTTATGAGCTGGCGGAGGTAAAGGTTAAGCCCAAATCAAATCAGCCGCTCCTCCGGGGGCCAGTGCTACATTTTTATAGAAGGAAAAAAAGAGAGATTCTACAATCACTTTAAGGTTGATTTCCCCCTAGGCTGCCCTAACAATAAGGGTGCCAATTTCCCCCTAGGCTGCCCTAACAATATACGCATAATGGCCGGCAGCCGCTGCTCACGTTTTTTTTTTTCTGGAGGAAGTCGGGTCAGGGCAGGGGCTGCAAGCTGAGACGGGGGGGGGGGGGGGGGGGTGCAGAAGCTCAAGCGGAACTCAGTTATGTAGTGGAGGCCGCTCTGTTCCCACACCTCCCGTCGGTCACGCTCACACTAATCCACTGACAGTGGAGTGAGAGCCAACCTGACCTGTCAGTTAGTGTGTGGGATTTCCCCTCTCCCTCTCCTCCAAACACTGCAGTGTGTGTGAGCTCGGCTCATACAGTCAGGCTACCTACTCTGTTCCCGCCCCTGCTTCCTCATTGGTAGAGGGAGGGAGCCCATCAGCCAAGCCTCCAGCAGCTGCAAAGCATCATGGGACATGTAGTCCCTATTGCCAACAGCCCAATAGCAATTCCTGGGCGCAAAAAATTCCCCAGCTTGCCCACAGGAGGAGGATGAACGAGAGGTTGTGGGGGGAGCAGACTGTCACTCCATGAGGCTGAGCCTGAGGACAGAGCAGAGATAATGTAAGTTTTTTGGTGAATGTGTTTGCTTTTTTAATTAAAAAGTAAGGTCTTACACTTTGAAGTTTTCTCACTTCTTTCCCATTGTTTCAAGCTGGGAGCTGATATTATTAACCCCTTCATGCCTGAACCTTTTTTTGACAATTGTTTACAAGCAACAAATCAGTATTTTTGTTAGGCCGCGTACACACGCGGGGACTGTTCGCTCAACTTTGTTCGTCAAACAGTTTCAGCGGACAGTCCGCTCAAAATTAGCATGGACGGACTTGGCCACACACAACGAACGAACAGTCCGCTGAAACCGTGTGCGATGACGTTAACGGCACGTACGACGGGACTAGAAAACGACGTCCTATACACTGCAATGCAAACTTCGGCGTGTAAATCCTTTCTGAGCATGCGCGGAACTTAGTTTGACGAACAAGCCTACACACGAGGGGACTGTTCGCTGAAACAAAGTTTCAGCGGACAGTTTTTCGGAATTTCCGAAAAACTTTGTTCAGCAGACTGTCCGCTGAAACTGTCCGCTGAAAGCCCACACACGAGCGGACTGTCCGCCGAAACACTGTTCAGCGGACAAAGTTGAGCGAACAGTCCCCGCGTGTGTACGCGGCCTAAGACAATTACTTAGAACCCCTAAACATTATATGTATGTATATATATATATATATATATATATATATATATATATATATATATATATATATACAGTGGTGTGAAAAAGTGTTTGCCCCCTTCCTCATTTCCTGTTCCTTTGCATGTTTGTCACACTTAAGTGTTTCGGAACATCAAACCAATTTAAACAATAGTCAAGGACAACACAAGTAAACACAAAATGCAATTTGTAAATGAAGGTGTTTATTATTAAAGGTGAAAAAAAATCCAAACCATCATGGCCCTGTGTGAAAAAGTGATTGCCCCCTTTGTTAAAACATACTATAACTGTGGTTGTCCACACCTGAGTTCAATTTCTCAAGCCACACCCAGGCCTGATTATTGCCACACCTGTTCACAATCAAGGCATCACTTAAATAGGAGCTGCTTGACACAGTAAGGTCCACCAGAAGATCCTTAAAAGCTACACATCATGCCGAGACCCAAAGAAATTCAGGAACAATTGAGAAAGAAAGTAATTGAGATCTATCAGTCTGGAAAGGGTTATAAAGCCATTTCCAAAGCTTTGGGAATCCAGCGAACCACAGTGAGAGCCATTATCCACAAATGGCGAAGACATGGAACAGTGGTGAACCTTCCCAGGAGTGGCCGGCCGCCCAAAATTACCCCAAGAGCGCAGCGACGACTCATCCAAGAGGTCACAAAAGACCCCACAACAACGTCCAAGGAACTGCAGGCCTCACTTGCCTCAGTTAAGGTCAGCGTTCATGCCTCCACCATCAGGAAAAGACTGGGCAAAAATGGCCTGCATGGCAGAGTTCCAAGGAGAAAACCACTGCTGAGCAAAAAGAACATCAAAGCTCGTCTCAATTTCTCCACAACACATCTTGATGATCCCCAAGACTTTTGGGACAACATTCTGTGGACCGATGAGACAAAAGTGGAACTCTTTGGAAGGTGTGTGTCCAAGTATATCTGGCGTAGAAGGAACACTGCATTTCATAAAAAGAACATTATACCAACAGTAAAATATGGTGGTGTTAGTGTGATGGTCTGGGGCTGTTTTGCTGCTTCAGGACCTGGAAGACTTGCCGTGATAAAAGGAACTATGAATTCTGCTGTCTACCAAGAGATCCTGAAGGAGAATGTCCGACCATCTGTTCGTGTACTCAAGCTGAAACGAACTTGGGTTCTGCAGCAGGACAATGATCCTAAACACACCAGCAAGTCCACCACCGAATGGCTGAAGAAAAACAAAATGAAGACTTTGGAGTGGCCTAGCCAAAGTCCTGACCTGAATCCTATGGAGATGTTGTGGTATGACCTTAAAAAGGCCGTTCATGCTTGAAAACCCTCTAATGTAACTGAATTAGGACAATTCTGCAAAGATGAGTGGGCCAAAATTCCTCTAGGACGCTGTAAAAGCCTCATTGCACGTTATCGCAAATGCTTGGTTGCAGTTGTTGCTGCTAAGGGTGGCCCAACCAGTTATTAGGTTTAGGGGGCAATCACTTTTTCACACAGGGCCATGATGGTTTGGATTTTTTTTCACCTTTAATAATAAACACCTTCATTTACAAATTGCATTTTGTGTTTACTTGTGTTGTCCTTGACTATTGTTTAAATTGGTTTGATGTTCCGAAACACTTAAGTGTGACAAACATGCAAAGGAACAGGAAATGAGGAAGGGGGCAAACACTTTTTCACACCACTGTATATATATATATATATATATATATATATATATATATATATATTAGCAGAGACCCTAGAGAATAAAATGGCAATTGTTGCAATATTTCACACTGTATTTTCAAATACAATTTTTTTGGAAGAAATACACTTTCATTAATTTACCACTTTCATTAATTTATCACTTCAATACCAGGCATTTTCACCCCCTTCCTGCTCAGGTCAATTTTCATTGTGCGGTCATGCAATGCTGTACCCAAATACATTTTTTCCCACAAACAGAGCTTTCTTTTGGTGGTATTTGATCACCTCTGCAGTTTTTATTATTTGCGCTTTAAACAAAAAAAGAGCAACAACTTTGAAAAAAACACTATTTTTTACATTTTGCTATAATAAATATGACAATTTAATAAAAAAAAAAAAAGTTTCCTCAGTTTAGGCCGATATGTATTTTTCTACATATTTTTGGTAAAAAAATTGCAATAAGCGTACATTGATTGGTTTGCACAAAAGTTATAGCGTCTACAAGATAGGTTATTGATTTATGGCATTTTTATTATTTTTTTCTTTTTACTAGTAATGCTGCAATTTTTATTGTGACTGTGACATTATGGTGGACAGATCGGACTCTTTTGACACTATTGGGACCAGTGACATTTATACAGCGATCAGTGCTATAAAATGCACTGATTACTGTATAAATGTCACTGGCAGGGAAGGGGTTAACACTAGGGGGCAATCAAGGGGTTCAATGTGTTACCTAGGGAGTGATTCTAACTGTGGGGGAGATGGGACTGACTAGGGAGGAGACCGATCCTATATACTAGGAACACATGATCTGTCTCCTCTTTGTCCTATGATAAACAGCACACTGGTGACATCTATCATAGAACCTGGTCCAGGAGGCAGGACTTCGTATGACAGCAGCCATATCGGGTCAACGGTAGATCTCCGCTCTGTGTAATCCAGCGGCACTTCTCTCTCTAATCCCCATGCACTGAACAGACTGTATTGATGGGCTATGGTGAGGCTGCATTGATGGGCACTGACAGGGCTGACAAGGCTGAGCTTATGGGCACTAGTGAGGCTGCATTGATGGGCACTGATGAGGCGGCATTGATAGACACTAGTGAGGCTGCATCGATGGGCATTGGTGAGGCTGCATTGATGGGCACTGGTGATGGTGAGCTGATTCGTGGTTTAATGAGCCACTTGACTAGACTTGCCCCCCAGGCCTAAGGCTGCCAGCCCTCCCCTGCCTGTCTTCATACACAAGAACAGTGTTTTTTTGTTTTTGATTTACCTTTGATCATTCAAGAGCATAACTTGAGCTCCAGTCAAGTGACTGTGCCTTGGTTGAGAGGAGCATTTTGGGAGAATTATGTATTCAATCAGCTGACAGCAAGAGGAGGAGGAAATGTTCCTTACCACAGTGACGGTAATATTGTAAATTTGTAACAAATTCTAAGGCAGAAGCCAGGGCATGCTGCCTGACATATGTGTTCATGCCTTTAAGGACGCAAAGGCACAGGCACCAGGATTAACAAAATTTACATTGAGATTGAGAAGAGGTTTTAATTCATGAAAGAGATGCTGACCTTGACTGATGCCTTTAAAAAGATGAAACTGGCCATCTAAGAAGGGAGGAAGAAGGCTTTGTCAGGCAGAATACTATAATTTCTTTGAGAGGTAATAAGTGTCTACAATGTTATACTTAAATGTTGCCTAAAGAGGCAATTCACTTGTGAAATTTTGTTCCACAATTTCCGATCGTCAAGAACGCGGTGACGTAAACCGCGTACGACTGGACTATAAAAGGGAAGTTCAGCACCACATGCGGCACCCTTTGGTGATCTTGTGTTTATCACGTGTTAGTAGAAGTTTGGTTAGAGACGATTCAAGCTTTTCAGACTTGTGCTTCAGATCGTTACTGCTCTACAGTTTGTGCTTGTTGGTGCGTATCTGCTTATCAGTGCCTGTAGTCAGTTCGCATTTGTTTGTCATTGCGGCCTATATTTTATATAGTACAAAAAATATCAGTACAGCGCAAATACAAAATAATACAATAAATATCATAAAGTGAAAAAATGAAAAGTCCATATAGTGAAAGAGAAGTTCAGAAAGAGTCCACTTGTGTAATGTATCTTCAATCAATATATCAAGTGACGATGTGATCCCTTCACCATTGAGCAAGTTGAACTCTCACCTCAACTAGTGGACCTCTGATATATCAGATAGGTCAAAAACGCATGTTCCCATCAAGGGTAGATCATAAGGTTACAGCAGACCAAGCGGAAGCATTTCCAGGAAGGGTTCTCCTCCGTATCATCAGATCAATGTGATATCATATATGAAAAAGAACAGGCAAATCTAGTGCTCTCCGTTGATGTAAATTTATTAAACAAATAGATAAAAGACAAATACCACTCACATTTGGAAGCACTGAACTCCAGTGCTGAGTGCTCAGATAAAAAGTACCATGCATGGATCAGTGTGTCAGCTGGCGGATGACGTCACGACGCAGGTGACCTGCGTCGTGACGTCATCCGCCAGCTGACACACTGATCCATGCATGGTACTTTTTATCTGAGCACTCAGCACTGGAGTTCAGTGCTTCCAAATGTGAGTGGTATTTGTCTTTTATCTATTTGTTTAATAAATTTACATCAACGGAGAGCACTAGATTTGCCTGTTCTTTTTCATATATGATATCACATTGATCTGATGATACGGAGGAGAACCCTTCCTGGAAATGCTTCCGCTTGGTCTGCTGTAACCTTATGATCTACCCTTGATGGGAACATGCGTTTTTGACCTATCTGATATATCAGAGGTCCACTAGTTGAGGTGAGAGTTCAACTTGCTCAATGGTGAAGGGATCACATCGTCACTTGATATATTGATTGAAGATACATTACACAAGTGGACTCTTTCTGAACTTCTCTTTCACTATATGGACTTTTCATTTTTTCACTTTATGATATTTATTGTATTATTTTGTATTTGCGCTGTACTGATATTTTTTGATTTTGAGATGTGGGATTTGGTAATTTGACCTACAGTATTCTAGCTGCATTTTTATATAATTTTTCTCACTGTATTTGTTGTGTTTTTTAGCGCTGGTTGATTTTTCACTTTATATTTTATATAGTACGCTTTGATTTTCAGTGCTTATTGTCTGCTCGTTTCTGGTTTTCAGATCGTTCTTTCAGGCCTTGGTGTTTATCGGTGCTTTCTGTCCGTTCTGACCAGCCGGCCGTTTTGAAGGCATGTTTCATGCACATACATGTCGTAGAGTTCGTGCTGTGCAGGGGCTTGGTGTTGGGCTTTTAGCTTTCACACAAGCCCAGTCCATGAACAGGGCGAGGAGGAGTTCATGGAGCAAGAATTGGTTTCTCCAGTGTGACCAATTCTCGCACATGCCTTTGCTTCGTGAGATCCGGGAGAATAATCCTGATGATTTCAGGAATTATCTCAGGATAACGGACCCCATTTTTCACCGTCTGCTGGCTTTGCTGTCCTCTTATATCAGTAGGCAGGATACTTGCATGCGGCAAGCCATCACTCCGGAGCAGAGACTAGTTGCCACGTTGCTGTACTTGGCGACAGGGAGAAGCCTTCAGGACCTCAAGTTCTCCACAGGCATCTCCCCCCAGGCTCTGGGGATCATTATTCCAGAGACCTTTTCTGCCATCATAAAAGTCCTGCAGAAGAACTATATTAAGGTAAGATTTCTCCTTTAACATCACATTCTATGTATTTAATGTTTGCTAATGTATTGTATTTCTTTCATCATTCCCTAATTACCATGATTGGAATATGCTGTAATATGCTGTGCCCCTTGGCCTCATGCATGCTGGAAGCTTTTAAAGTTATTTTTTTGTCCTTCATGCATATTTGCCTTCACTAACTTCCCCGGTATGCTCTTCTGTTCCCATTCACCTCTAGCCTAGTCACTTAGCAATGTATTTTGTCAGCTCCATAGTAGTGCTTTCCCCCAAAACACCCCATAAAATGTGTACAAATGTTACTGTATGTGTGTGCTTAAATTCATGCAGAGTGCCAAAGGTTTTTTTTTGGTGGGCCAAACTCATTAGGAACCCCCCTCAACTGCTAGGTCAGCTGATAGCAATCCTCTATCTGCTGACTTTGCCAAACCCAATATACACTATACCTACCTCTTTTGTGATCAGATTTATGGATGAATTCACCAAAGCATGTAGTGCAAGGGCCTGCCTTAATACTTTCAAATGCTACTGTTTTAAGTTTTTTTCTCATATTATTATCTTGTTAGGTAATAGCAGAATGTAAAAAGGTGCTTCCATTTGTTCAGTGTTTTTTTTTTTTGTATTATGACATTTTGTACCTGTCCAGTGGGCGTCCAATAGTGTAAGTAAGGAGGGGCTGGCCAAAGTATCAAACATTATTTATGCATTCAGCTCTCAATGAAGTGGAGAGGGTTACCTGTCCAAAACACCCCCCCCCCCCCTAATTTTTTGCAATGGGCCATCAGATTGGGTGAGGAATCAGATAAGGGGACCTTATACTTTTGGATTTAAATACTCATTTCCAAAAATGTTATACTGATCTTGGCCAAAAATGTTTGTGTCTAATCTGCTTGCAATGTTGATGTGCAAAATGAGTATTTTTTTTCTTGTTTGACTCCACAGTTTCCTTCAATGCCATAGTAATGGCAGACTGTGGCCTCCCACTTTGCCAACCGTTGGGACTTTCCCAATTGTGTAGGTGAAATTGATGGGAAACGCGTCTGCATCGTCCCACCCCCCAACTTGGGGTCCTACTATTATAATTACAAGGGGTATATTAGTATCGTGATCCTGGCGGTGGTGTCAGCAACATACGACTTCCTGTATGTGGACGTGGGGGAAAATGGCCGGATGTTGGATGGTGGAGTGATCGTGCAGATGGAGTTTTACTGGGGTCTCCATAGTGGCAGTTTGGGCTTGCCACCTCCAGAGGAGAATGTGGAAGGACTCCCCTTCGTCTTTGTCACGGATGAAGCATTTGTGCTGGGAAACCATCTAATGCGGCCATTCCCAATGAGGACCCTCACCCCGGACCAGAGGGTTTTTAATTTCCGGCTGGCCAGAGCCAGAAGAGTAGTGAAGAACACTTTCGGGATAATGGCCAGCCAGTTCCGCCTATTTTTGACTCCAATCCACATGGCGGAATATAAACTCAATCATATTGTGCTTTCATGCTGCATTCTGCACAATTTTTTGAAAAAGTACTCTCCGAACTATGTGGCCTCAGTTGGGCCTGACAAAGACTTACCATAACATGCCAACCTGATGGCCCTTGAAGCTGGCCGTCTTGGCTTGACCCCCCCAAAGTGGCGTGATATATGGAGTACTTTGCGGGTAGGCGGCCATTGATATGCTCGACAATGTCTGAGAGGCATTTTTTTTATTAAATTTCACTTTTAAACTGCAATAATATTTGTTTTCATTTACTGCTTGGGTTTGTTTTAGGTGTCTCCTAGCTTTTTTTTTTTTTGGCCTTTTTCTTTAACAGTGCAAACCCAATTTCTGTGCGGGATGAGGTGACAGTCTCTTCTTCAGATAATATTATTATGTTGTGGGTCTGCTACACACATACCTTGTTCTTGTTGTTAACCACTTAACAACCGCCCATTGCCGATTAACGGCTTCAGGGCGGTTGTTTAACTCTGAGAGGCCGTTAATTAACGGCCTCCCAGAATTCTGCTATCGCGCGCCCCCTGGGGCGCGCACACGAGAGCATCCGTGACCGCTGGGTCCAGTGGACCCGGCGCATCACGAATCACGATAAACGGCCGCTCATCGCGGCCGTTTACCACGTGATCGCTCCGTCAAATGACGGAGTGATCACTTGTAAACAAACCGGCGTCATGTTATGACGCCGGTTCCTCCCTCCCCCTCTCTGTACCGATTGGTACAGTGGAGGGGGAAGAGATCGGTGTCAGCAGCGATGTGGGCTGCATCTGCAGTGCCCACATCGCTGCTCACCGAAAATTAACCCTTCAATTCCCTGCCAACACTCTGCAATACTCTGCAATACTCTGCAATACCCTGCAACATTCCGCAACACCCTGCAACACCCTGCAACACTCTGCAACACTCTGCAACACTCTGCAATACTCTGCAACACTCTGCAATACCCTGCAATGCTCTGCAACACTCCGCAATGCCCTGCAACACTCCGCAATGCCCTGCAACACTCTGCAACACCCTGCAATACCCTGCAACACTCTGCAACACTCTGCAACACTCTGCAATACTCTGCAACACTCTGCAATACCCTGCAACACTCTGCAATACTCTACAACACTCTGCAACACTCTGCAATACCCTGCAACACTCTGCAATACTCTGCAATACTCTGCAACACTCTGCAGTACTCTGCAACACTCTGCAACACCCTGCAACACTCTGCAACACCCTGCAACACTCTGCAATACCCTGCAACACTCTGCAACACTCTGCAATACCCTGCAACACCCTGCAACACTCCGCAATACTCTGCAATACCCTGCAACACTCTGGAACACTCTGCAACACTCTGCAATACCCTGCAATACTCTGCAACACCCTTCAACACTCTGCAACACCCTGCAACACTCTGCAACACCCTGCAACACTCTGCAATACCCTGCAACACTCTGCAATACCCTGCAACACTCTGCAACACTCTCCATAACATGACGCCGGTTCCTCCCTCCCCCTCTCTGTACCGATCGGTACAGTGGAGGGGGAAGAGATCGGTGTCAGCAGCGATGTGGACTGCATCTGCAGTGCCCACATCGCTGCTCACCGAAAATTAACCCTTCAATTCCCTGCCAACACTCTGCAATACTCTGCAATACTCTGCAATACCCTGCAACACTCCGCAACACCCTGCAACACCCTGCAACACTCTGCAACACTCTGCAACACTCTGCAATACTCTGCAACACTTTGCAATACCCTGCAACACTCTGCAATACTCTGCAATACTCTGCAAAACTCTGCAATGCCCTGCAACACTGTGCAACGCTTTGCAATACCCTGCAACGCTCTGCAACACTCCGCAATGCCCTGCAACACTCCGCAATGCCCTGCAACACTCTGCAACACCCTGCAACACTCTGCAACACTCTGCAACACTCTGCAATACTCTGCAACACTCTGCAATACCCTGCAACACCCTTCAACACTCTGCAATACTCTGCAACACTCTGCAACACTCTGCAATACCCTGCAACACTCTGCAATACTCTGCAACACTCTGCAATACTCTGCAACACTCTGCAACACCCTGCAACACTCTGCAACACCCTGCAACACTCTGCAATACCCTGCAACACTCTGCAACACTCTGCAATACCCTGCAACACTCTGCAACACTCTGCAATACCCTGCAACACTCCGCAATACTCTGCAATACCCTGCAACACTCTGGAACACTCTGCAACACTCTGCAATACCCTGCAATACCCTGCAACACTCTGCAACACCCTTCAACACTCTGCAACACCCTGCAACACTCTGCAACACCCTGCAACACTCTGCAATACCCTGCAACACTCTGCAATACCCTGCAACACTCTGCAACACTCTGCAATACCCTGCAACACTCCGCAACACTCTGCAATACCCTGCAATACCCTGCAACACTCTGCAATACCCTGCAACACTCTGCAACACTCTGCAACACTCCGCAACACTCCGCAACACTCTGCAATACCCTGCAATACCCTGCAACACTCTGCAACACTCTGCAACACTCTGCAACTCTCTGCAATGCTCTGCAACACTCTGCAATGCTCTGCAATACCCTGCAACACCCACCAATACCCTGCAATGCTCTGCAACACCCGCCAATACCCTGCAACACTCTGCAATGCTCTGCAACACCCGCCAATACCCTGCAATGCTCTGCAATGCAATACCCAGCCATACTCTGAGATACCCAGCCATAGTCGGTGATACCCTGCAATACCCAGCCATAGACATCCCCCCCCTCTCCCGCCGCCCTCCGGTGCTTCTACCGAATCGCTAATACGATCAAAGCCAGAATCTTTTTTTTTTTCAGGCTTCCCAGCTTAGAGGTGAGATGTGGGGTCTTATTGACCCCACATCTCACTGTAAAGAGGACCTGTCATGCCATATTCCTATTACAAGGATGTTTACATTCCTTGTAATAGGAATAAAAGTGATCAAAAAAATTATTTTTGGGGAAAAAAATGTCAAACTAAAATAAATAAAGTAAAATGAACAATAAAAAAATATGTTTTTTTTAAAGCGCCCCTGTCCCCATGTGCTCGCATGCAGAAGCGAACGCATACGTAAGTCCCGCCCACATATGAAAACGGTGTTCAAACCACACATGTGAGGTATCGCTGCGAACGTTAGAGCGAGAGCAATAATTCTAGCCCTAGACCTCCTCTGTAACTCAAAACATATAACCAGTAAAAAAAAATTAAATCATCGCCTATGGGGATTTTTAAGTAGCGACGTTTGGCGCCATTCCACGAGCGTGTGCAATTTTGAAGAGTGACATATTAGGTATCTATTTACTCAGCGTAACTTCATCTTTCACATTATGCAAAAAGTGGGCTAACTTTACTGTGTTTTTTTTTTTTTTTTAAGCACAAAGCAGTTTTTTTTCCAAAAAAAAGCATTCGAAAAATTACTGCGCAAATACCGTGCGAGATAAAAAGTTGCAAAGACCACCATTGTATTCTCCAGGGTGTTTGCTAAAAAAACATATATAATGTTTTGGAGTTCTATGTAATTTTCTAGCAAATAAATGATGATTTTTACATGTAGGAGAGAAATGTCAGAATTGTCCTGGGTGCTCCAGAACACCTGATGGCGCTCCCTGCATGTTAGGCCTCTGTATGTGGCCACATTGTGTAAAAGTCTCACACATGTGGTATTGCCTTACTCGGGAGTAATAGCAGAATGTGTTTTGGGGTGTAATTTGTGGTATGCATATGCTGTGTGTGAGAAATAACCTGATAATATGACAATTTTGTGGAAAAAAAAAAGTTAAAAAAATCTTGATTTTGCAAAGAATTGTGGGAAAAAATGACAACTTCAAAAAACTCATCATGCCTCTTACTAAATACCTTGGAATGTCTTCTTTCCAAAAAGGGGTCATTTGGGGGGTATTTGTACTTTTCTGGCATGTTAGGGTCTCAAGAATTGAAATAGGCCGTCAGTACTTCAGGTGTGATCAATTTTCAGATATTGGCACCATAGCTTGTGGACTCTATAACTTTCACAAAGACCAAATAATATCCACCAATTTGTACTTATTTTTACCAAAGATATGTAGTAGTATAAATTTTGGCCAAAATTTATGAAGAAAAAATTACTAATCTGCTAAATTTTCTAACAGAAACAAAGAAAAATTCATTTTTTTACTGAATTTTCGGTATTTTTTCTTTTATAGCACAAAAAATAAAAAACCCAGCGATGATTAAATACCACCAAAAGAAAGCTCTATTTATGTGAAAAAAAGGACAAAAATTTCATATAGGTCCAGTGTTGCATGACTGAGTAATTGTCATTCAAAATGCGAGAGCACCGAAAGCTGAAAATTGGTCTGGTTATTAAGGGTGTTTAAGTGCCCAGTGGTCAAGTGGTTAATGTATGTAGTGCATTACTGAAAAAAATATTGCTAATTTTCAGCAACATGACGGAAATGTGTGGAGTCATGAAAATGGTGTGATTGGGGCAAATTAAAAAGCACTGTGGGTGTTATTTACTAAAGGCAAATCCACTATGCACTACAAGTGCACTGCAAAAGTGCACCTGAAACTACACTTGGAGTGCAAAGTGGATTTTCCTTTAGTAAATAACACCCATTGCCACAGAAAACAACAACTTTACTACAAATACTGCTTTTGAACATTGAAAAAGAAAGCCACACATTGTTCATAATTAAACTTTTTACTCAAAGCACATTCCTATGTCCGTTCATAAAAGGGTTTTACAACAAACCAACATATTTGGTGTATATAACATTATTTTTGTTAACATTAATACAACTTGCCGTTTTTGTGGAAACAGGCATGTATCAAAGCATAACATACAGAACACAGGGACTTACAAAGTTCAACTTTGAAAAGTGAAGACAATATCAGACATGAGTATGTACAAACTGTGTTGATATTGCCTTCATCAGATGGGGTGTCACCCCTGTAAAAGCCAAATTTGGAAGATGCACACAAATTGTGATTCAAACATTTTCCTTCTGATGCCATGCCTAATAGACATGTGCAGAGTGAAATATTTTGTTTCAGAATTTCGTTTTCGTCGAAAAATCTATTTATTTAGTTACTCCTGAAAATCTACATGAATTACGGTCGAATCTGTCTTTGAAAGCTTGTGGTGTCTGTCGAATGTATAAAGAAGATTCGACGGAGCTGCTAAAGTCTATATAGCCTATAGGTGGAGCATTTGACTCCGGAAATCTACGATTGCAGTGTCATACAGTTTCGATGCTCCATTGAATATTATTATAAACATGTGTGTTTTTCGTTGCTTTGTCGAATCTCCGTCGTTCATGTTGAATGAATGGTCTAAGTCTCACAGTGTCAGGTGTCATCTTTTCTCTCTGTCGAATCTTTTCTCTCTATGTCGAATATTTTCTCTCTGTCAAATCTTTTCTCCATATAATCTTGGACTAATAGAGGTAAGGTTAGGCACATTCAACTACAGGTTCAATAGACACAGATTATTATTGTCAGAGTCACTTCGAATCTCCTATTCTATATCAAACTGTTGTAACAACGAAAACGAAAATAAAGCATTTATTTATGTCAGATCTTTTGTTTTTCGGATTCTGCGATTTCGTTATCGTTTGTTAAAACAAAAACGAAAATACCTGAAATTCAGGTGAAAATGCATTCGGATGAAAACGAATACACATGTCTAATCCCTAATGTCAACATGTGCTATCTCCCATCATGGGGGATCAATGTACATGTTTTGGGGGTGCAACCCCTTCATCTCAGCCACTTTAGTAGCAAGGAAGGGGTTGCACCCACGAAACGTGTACATTGATCCCCCATGATGGGAGATAGCACACGTTGACACACTGTGTGCATCTTCCAAATTTGTCTTTTCATAACATATAAAACTTGTTTTTAAAAATGAAAATGGATGCTAGCTAGTTTTGGGTGTTTCAGATTCTCCCTAAAACATCAATGATGTTCTTTATTTTTTGTTGAACATCATTGATGTTTTTCTTGAGATTATCTAAATCGCGATTGCACCCCATTATCTCCCCAATGAGGATCTGGGCACTTTCACTGGTAAAATGTGATTCTTCTTCCACAACATCCATATCACCTAAAAAAAAAACAAGAAAAACACAGTGTATTATAAATATGCAGGCACACATCTATTACCTGAAGCTGTGGTCTCAGACACTCACCTGTTGTGGTGCCAATTTCGCCAATTTCAACAACCTCTCCTTCCTCCTCCTCCTCTGCTTCTGGTGTTGGTATTTTCCCTTCTTTGGGAGGTGTGGGGTCCCTGGTGTCCTCAGACTTCCCGAGTCTTGTCTCCTCTATGAGAAGGTAAAAAAGGAATATTTATCACACTGATATTTGAGGGCAGAAATAGGAATATTAAACATTGCTTGGAAGTGTCGTACAATTGTCTTTTTTGGCAGAGTTCAAAGCTGAAAACATTATTTTTGACACTTTCTAAAGCTGGAATACTTACCTGTTTTGTGCAAGTTTGACAGATGGAGACACCCCTATAGTATCCAATGGAGCACGTGTGTGGGACACCCTAATCCAGTCCAGATGTGTAAACAGCTACTGAGTGTCCTCTCCTTTAAACTGAATCAAGTTTGCATTTCATTCTATTACAAAGCCCTCTAGACAACAAACTTCCTTTGACTAAAAATAGGCTTGAACAAATGTACTTAAGTGCAACTTGCCAAAACGTCATCTTTGAAGTGGGCGAACAAAACGATGTTTACTACGAACGATTGAACCCATGAACATGAATGTGGCCATTTTAAACTGTACAACATTAAATAAAGCACATGGAGCAGTATGCAAGCAATAATAATAATAATATGAACACATGACAACTACTTACTTTTTTGAAGAACTCACTTGATCCTTCTGTACTGATCGTGCTCCCTCAGTTTCAGGTCTGACCAGTGTTTCCTCAGTTGATCCTTGGATCGTCGTACCCCAAAATTCTTCTGAAGACTCTTCACAACTTTAGTCATGATCTTGTCCTTTCTGACATTTGGGTTAGGTAAGGTCCATACTTTTCATCATAGTCGTTCCTCTTCAATATGTTCACCCTCTCCAACATCTCTCCAAAAGACATATTTGAGGCCTTAAATCTTCTCCTCCGGGATCGGGACATTTCTGGCTCTGGGCTTTCCTCATCCTCCTCCTTGTTAGTGGAATAATTAGTGCGCACTTGCTGTGTCTCCACCATGTGTCTCCCCACTGCGCCAAAAGAGAAGGGCTGGGGAATAGACTAGAAAGAACATCAGGGGCAGGTGGAGTTTCACGCATGCACACTCTGTATAAAATGCAACACGCATGTGTCGTATGTGCAATCTGTGAGTGGAGGAACTGAAGCCGATCGTTCGAACGAAGGTATAATTTTAACTTGGTACATCACTAGCCTATATTTCTTCTAGATTGAGGCCTATATTGGGACAAGATTCGGAGAGTTTAGCCTGACATTAGAGTTTGTCTTATGTCTTGCAGAGAATATGGATGGGTTCAATGACCATAGTTTCCTCCCCCTCTTCATAGACAAGTACAGGGAGATGCCCTGGCTGTGGCAATCTAAGCACCCACATTACAGCAACAAATTAAAGAGGCAGGCAGCGATGGAGAAACTGCTGGAGTTGGTGAAGCCGATGGTCCCCAGGACATCAACTATTTAAAAGTGAAAATTGGTGGCCTGAGGAGTACATATCTGAGGGAGCGCAAGAAGGTGCAGGAGTCCATGAAATCTGGAGCTGCAGCAGATGAAGTTTATGTCCCCAGGCTGTGGTACTATGAGAGGCTGCATTTTCTGTCAGACCAGACTGAGATCAGGGAATCACTCTCCACTCTTCCTTCCACGCTTCCTTCTACACTTCGTTCCACCCCTGCTGAGGCTTCCGACGCCCAACCTGGGCCTTCCAGTCAGGAACGTGTGGGGGAGCCCAGCTTGAGCCAGGTATAGTATTGTTCTACATATTTTTGGAGTAAAAATGAATGATGTTAACTTGATTTTTGCTCAATAATTGCTGATTTTATAAAGTGTTTTACATATCAATAGGCAGTAGTGGCCAAAATATTTGGGACAAGAATGAAAAATGCTGTGCTCAGAATGATAGTCTTTTCTATTTGTTAACAATTTGCAACAGTCAAGAGCTGAAAATTGTGTGTGTTTAATGAACCAAAAACTAAAACTATGTCCCTTTTTCATACACAGGAAGACCTCAGTCAGGAGGATGGCGTGGAATGTGGCAGCCAGGAAGTGGCTGTGGAATGTGGCAGCCAGGAGGAGGCAGGGGTAAGTGGCAGCCAAGATGTGGGCAGGCCTAGGAGCCTGACTGAATCACAGGTCCCTCCCCTCTGCCTTCCACCCAAAAGGGCCAGAAAGGGGGGGAATGTGGAGGAGTCAGCACTCAGGCTGATTGGGGAGGCATCTGCAGCCCTCAAAGCCACACCCACTTATCAAGATGCCTTTGCCGACTTGGCTGCGTGTAAACTGCACAAAATGGAGGAGGGGCAACGCCTCATGTGTGATGAAATAATTTTCAAAACTTTAAATAAGGGGTTGTTGGGCCAAATTACACAAAAAACACACTTGTGTGATTTGGACCATGCTCCTCCTCCTCCTTCTGCCCCACCTCCAACACCACAGCCACGGCCTGGAAGGAAGCGTGGAAGGGAGACCAGAGTGTGATGACCTGGGTTCAGTCTGGTCTGGCAGAAGATGGAGGCTCTTGTATGACCACAGTCTGGGGACATAGATGTCTTCTGCTGCTGTTCCTGATCTCTTGGACTTCTAGACCAGACTGTTCTCCCTTAGATATCGACTCCTCAGGCCATCAATTTTTGCCTTTAAATAATTGATGTCTGCCCTGGGGGCCAAAGGCTTTGCCAATTTCTCCAGTTTCTCCAGCGTTGCCTCCCTCTTTATCTGATTATGACACCTAATAAAGGTTTTTTTGGTTAAAGAAATACTTGCCTATGTGTTTTACTTCAAAAAGGAACTCTTATTTGTGAGTAGGCAGGTACATTTCAAAAATACAAAGTAAAATTAACAAGGGGCACTAGCACCAAACAACCTCCTCGAGATTAAAAAATAAAACAATAAAATAAAAAGCTAATAATAGCGTTGTGGTAAGTTGACACACAAAACACACCAAAAAAATTATGAAGATCAACAAAATGTAAAAAAAGGAGATCTTGATTAAAAAACCAACCACAAAATTTAAACAAAAAAGAAAAAAAATTATTCTGGAGATCTGACGAATAAAAATATTCTATTCATGAAATCAGGAAAAAGAATAAAGAGATACGTTTTGGAGAAGTCTGTGTGAATATGAGCAGCAAAACAACTTCATTCTTCTAGCATTATAAAGAAAAAGAGAATATGCTGCATTAAACAATTTTTAACATTGCAGCGCGACGAATGTGCTGTATCGATTACGAATGCTAGTTTTCCCTGACCGTGCGCTTCCGTCTCAGAATTTATTCTGAGTAGGGATGAGCTTCGTGTTCGAGTCGAACGTACGTTCGACTCGAACATTGGCTGTTCGTCCGTTCGGCGAAATCCGAACTCTTGGTCCGTTCGCGTCAAAATTCGTGTGGCGCACACGGCCCACAATGCACTGCGATGGCGCAGTGCATTGCTGGCTCGTGATTGGCCAAGCATGCACTGTGACCCCGCATGCTTGGCCAATCGCAGCGCCAGCAGCGAGGAGAGTCATGATTGGCCACAGGCATCCTGCCTGTGGCCAATCATAGCTCAGGCTGTGTAGTGCACGCCCCACACTATATAAGGCCGCCTTTGAGGCGGCCTCGTGTAGTGTGTTGGCATCTGAAGCAGTGGGTGTTCTGTGTACCTTCAACACAGTTACACACCAATAGTTTTTGGCTGATTTCCTATCTTGCTCTTGTGTAGTGGTTATTGTCTGTGCCCTGACCGCAGTATACACCACTATATTCACCTCACCTATATAGCTAGTGATCTAGCTTTAATAATAGAGCTTGCAGTCAGTAGTGTCAGGAGATAGTGCGTGCTGTCTGCGTGCTCTGTACCCAGTACATACCGCTATAATCCACCTACATAGCTGTTCTCTATTTGAGCCCAATTGCCATCTGCAGGAGTTATTGGAAGTTGTGTGTGCTTCCAGCACAGCACAGTATACATCTGTATATACCCCTTTATCTCTGCTGTTTTCTGGTTATTGTCTGCGTGCCCTGACCGCAGTATACACCGTGATATTCACCTCACCTATATAGCTAGTGGTCCATCTTTAATAATAGAGCTTGCAGTCAGTAGTGTCAGGAGATAGTGCGTGCTGTCTGCGTGCTCTGTACCCAGTACATACCGCTATAATCCACCTACATAGCTGTTCTCTATTTGGGCCCAATTGTCATCTGCAGGAGTTATTGGAAGTTGTGTGTGCTTCCAGCACAGCACAGTATACATCTGTATATACCCCTTTAACTCTGCTGTTTTCTGGTTATTGTCTGCGTGCCCTGACCGCAGTATACACCGTGATATTCACCTCACCTATATAGCTAGTGGTCCATCTTTAATAATAGAGCTTGCAGTCAGTAGTGTCAGGAGATAGTGCGTGCTGTCTGCGTGCTCTGTACCCAGTACATACCGCTATAATCCACCTACATAGCTGTTCTCTATTTGGGCCCAATTGCCATCTGCAGGAGTTATTGGAAGTTGTGTGTGCTTCCAGCACAGCACAGTATACATCTGTATATACCCGTTTATCTCTGCTGTTCTATAAAAAAGGCATCTGCAGGAGTTAGTGGGTGTTGTGTGCCTCCAGCACAATATAAACTACCCAACTACTGTTTTACCCAACTGCCTTCAGGCCATTACCATGTCTGGAAGGCCAGCAAGGAGAGGCAGACAGGCGCGAGCCGATAAAAGAGGGCAAGCAGGCTCTGTGTCTAGAGACAACAGTGCTGGTCGTGGACGCGGTGCATTGTCATCAGCACGTGGCCATGGGACATGCTTGTCCTTCTTTTCTGCAGCTGGACATGTTGAACCGCAACATGCCAACGACTTGGTAGAGTGGATGACCAAGCCTTCTTCATCCTCCTCATCCTCTCTCACCCAGTCTCAGGGTACTAGCAAAGCAGCTGCCTACGCATCGTCTTCCCTCCTCTCAATGTCATCATCAGTGACTCCTTCCCTAGACCCACCACGTCCTCCTGAGGAGTCTCCTGAACTCTTTGAGCACAGTGTTGGGTACATGCTCCAGGAGGATGCCCAGTGTTTGGTGGGCTCTGATGATGACACTCAGCTAGAGGAAGGCAGTAGCGTGAGCGCAGAGAGAGGGGATGCTCAAGAAGGACAGCAATCTGGCAGTCATGTTCCACAAGCTGCAGCATACTGCCAGGTTTGCTACAGCGATGAAGAGGGAGGGGATGATGAGGGCACTGACTCCACGTGGGTGCCTGGAAGGAGGGAGGAGGAGGAGGAGGAGGAGGCACATGTCCAACGAGGCAGGATGCCCTCCGGGGGCCAGCTTAGGGGCAGCACACCGACTGAATCACACCGCAGAGCTCCGCCTGCGCAGAGCGCTTCCTCTGCGCGTTATTCTAAAAGTTCTTTGGTGTGGGCCTTTTTTGAGACGAGTGCATCAGATCGCACCGCTGCTATTTGCAACATATGTCTCAAGCGTATCTCACGTGGCCAAAACATCAGCCGCTTGGGCACCACATGCTTGACCAGACATATGTTGACCTGCCATGCAGCTCGTTGGCAAGCGTACCTCAAAGACCCACACCAAAGAACAAAGCGGACCTCTCCTTGCTCCTCATCAGCTGGCATCTCCAACCCCACTAGACCTTCAGTCCTCTCTGAAACCTGCTCTGAGAGGAATGAAGGTGTAGAATTAGGTGTGTCACAGCCAAGTGCTTCCGGGAACTCTGCTAGTGGTACATCCACATCCGATTATAGCAGGCAAATGTCCCTGCCCCAGCTACTGGACCGGCGGAAGAAGTTTACTCCCAGCTATCCACATGCCCAGCGGTTGAATGCTAGCTTGGCTAAATTTCTAGCACTTCAACTGCTGCCTTTTCAGTTGGTAGACTCGGTTTGTACAATGTGCGGTTCCTCAGTGGCAGGTCCCCAAACGCCACTTTTTCTCACGGAAGGCGATTCCGGCTCTCTACCGGCATGTGGAAGGCAATGTCCTTGCCTCGCTGGACAGGGCGGTCAGCGGTAAGGTGCATATTACCGCTGACTCATGGTCCAGCAGGCATGGACAGGGACGTTACCTGTCTTTCACGGCCCATTGGGTCACTCTTCTGGCTGCTGGGAAGGATGCAGGACAAGGTGCAGTAGTGTTGGAGGTTGTTCCGCCACCACGCCTCCAAAATGCTACTATTGGTTGTTACACACCTCTCTCCTCCACCCCCTCCTCTTCTTCTTCCTCCATGGCCTCTTCCAGTGCTCTGTCCTCAGAACCAGCGGTGCTCCGTAGGCGTTCCAGGGGCTACGCAAGTACGCAGGCAAAACGATGCCATGCCGTGCTTGCGCTGGTTTGTTTGGGGGACAGGAGCCACACTGGGGTGGATGTTTTGTCAGCTCTGCAGGGGCAGGCCGAGAGGTGGTTGACGCCACGCCAGCTTAAGCCAGGAATGGTGGTTTGCGACAATGGCACCAACCTCCTCTCCGCCCTCCGACAGGGACAACTGACCCATGTGCCCTGTGTAGCTCACGTCCTTAACCTGGTGGTGCAGCGGTTCTTGGGCAGGTACCCCGGCTTACATGATGTCCTGAAGCAGGCCAGGAAAGTCTGTGTGCATTTCCGCCGATCATTTAATGCCTGTGCTCGGCTGGCTGAGCTCCAAAAGGAGTTGAACCTGCCCAAGAACCGCCTTATATGTGACATGCCCACCGGATGGAACTCAACATTGGCCATGCTGCAGCGGCTGCACACGCAGTAGAGGGCCATCAATGAGTACCTGTGCGACTACGGCACCAGGACAGGGTCAGGGGAGCTTGTTTTTTTCTCACCACGCCAGTGGGGCATGATCAGTGATGCATGCACTGTCCTGTCACCGTTTGAGGAGGCCACAAGGATGGTGAGCAGTGACAGTGCATGCATCAGTGACACTGTACCTCTTGTCCACCTCTTGGAGCATACGCTGCGTGGAATAATGGACAGGGCACTTGAGGCAGAACAGAGGCAGGAAGAGGAGGACTTCCTTGCCTCTCAAGGCCCCCTTTATCCAGACAGTGTTCCTGCTGTGCCACCCATCACACAGGAAGAGGGTGAGGAGGAGGAAGAGGAGGAGGAGGATGATTGTGTCAGCATGGAGGTGGAGGCTGGCACTCAGCATCAGCATCAGCAGCAGCAGTCTTATAGGGATGATTTACAGTCCCAAGAAACACGTGGACTTGTACGTGGCTGGGAGGAGGTAGCTGCGGATCATGTTGTCCTTAGTGACCCAGAGGACTCCGGACCGAATGCCTCAGCTAACCTACGCTGCATGGCCTCCCTGATCCTGCAAAGTGGCTGGCCACTCTCCTTGATCCACGGTACAAGGGTAAGGTTGCCGACCTTATCTTGCCATCGCAGAGGGAGCAGAGGATGAGACATCTCCGGGAGGCCTTGCAGAAAGCTCTGTGCAACGCGTTCCCAGAGACTGGGAGGTCACAAACTCCTGGTCCTGGACAACGTGTTGCTGAGGCATCAGTCAGAAGGAGCGGTGGAGAAGGTGGCCGTCTGACTGATGCTTTCAGACAATTTTTTAGTCCGCAGCCCCAAGGTATGATTGGTTCCAGCACCCATCGCCAGCGTCTAATTTACATGGTGCAGGAATACCTAGGGGCAAGGTCAGACTTGGACACCTTTCCCACTGAAAATCCTCTGGCTTACTGGGTCTTGAGGATGGATCACTGGCCAGAGCTTGCACAGTATGCAATTGAGCTACTGGCCTGTCCTGCATCCAGCGTTCTTTCGGAACGCACCTTCAGTGCTGCTGGTGGCTTTGTTACCGATCACAGGGTGCGCCTGTCCACCGAATCAGTTGATCGACTGACCTTCATCAAGATGAATCAGTCTTGGATCACCCACAGCTACCAAGCACCTGAAGCTGATGTAACCGAATAATTTTTTTGGAAATACCACATCCCTTCAAGACTGCCTATGCTGATGCTGAGTGACTGTCCTGTTATGTTGATTGTCTATCCTCTTCCTCCTCCGCTGATATGTTGGAAGAACATTTTTGGTTGTGGGTGATGCCAGCAGCCCAATTTTTCTGCCCCTGTTTAACAGGGGCGTTTAAGTACAATTTTTGATGCAATGCTTTGCAGCAGGGCTAATTCCTGCAATAAAACTAGAGTATATGGCAGAGGTTGGAGTGTGGTGGCACCAGCACCAGTGCCTAAGGCCCAATTTTTCTGCCCCTGTTTAACAGGGGCGTTTAATTACAATTTTTGATGCAATGCTTTGCAGCAGGGCTAATTCCTGCAATAAAACTAGAGTATATGGCAGAGGTTGGAGTGTGGTGGCACCAGCACCAGTGCCTAAGGCCCAATTTTTCTGCCCCTGTTTAACAGGGGCGTTTAAGTACAATTTTTGATGCAATTCTTTGCAGCAGGGCTAATTCCTGCAATAAAACTAGAGTATATGGCAGAGGTTGGAGTGTGGTGGCACCAGCACCAGTGCCTAAGGCCCAATTTTTCTGCCCCTGTTTAACAGGGGCGTTTAAGTACAATTTTTGATGCAATGCTTTGCAGCAGGGCTAATTCCTGCAATAAAACTAGAGTATATGGCAGAGGTTGGAGTGTGGTGGCACCAGCACCAGTGCCTAAGGCCCAATTTTTCTGCCCCTGTTTAACAGGGGCGTTTAAGTACAATTTTTGATGCAATGCTTTGCAGCAGGGCTAATTCCTGCAATAAAACTAGAGTATATGGCAGAGGTTGCAGTGTGATGGCACCAGCACCAGTGCCTAAGGCCCAATTTTTCTGCCCCTGTTTAACAGGGGCGTTTAATTACAATTTTTGATGCAATGCTTTGCAGCAGGGCTAATTCCTGCAATAAAACTAGAGTATATGGCAGAGGTTGGAGTGTGGTGGCACCAGTGCCTAAGGCCCAATTTTTCTGCCCCTGTTTAACAGGGACATGTAATTACAATTCTTGATATAATATTTCACAGGAGGGCCCCTTCCTGTGCCCACCCAGAGTAACCAGCACCAGCACCACAACCACCAAAGGTCAATTTTTCTACCACTGTTCAACAATGGCATGTAATTACAATTCTTGATATAATCGTTCACAGCAGGGCTTACAATGTTGTGGCAAAACCAACACCTTGTTCCGCCATTTCTGCAGAGCACATAGGGCAGGCCCCTACTTTCAAACATCCAATTTACAAACATCTCCTACTTGCAAACGGAAGGAGACAACAGCAAGTGAGATGAAAAAAGATGGACGACAAAACAAATTATACAGGGGTGATAACCCTTCCCTATGTTTTCCAAAAAGCTTAAAAATAGTTTTTTTGACTGGAGCTACACTTTAAAAATGTACCAGTTGAAAATTACAAACAGATTCAACTTAACACAACAAACCTACACAGTCCCTGTCTTGTTTGCACCGCCTGTATACTGCTGTTCTGAGTATATAGGGCCTGGGGGCCACACGCATTTCCTTTTTTTAATATGGGTACGGGGTTCCCCTTAATATGCGTACAAGACCCAAATAGGCTGGTAATGGGCAGGGAGGGCTACCCATGCCATTTTTCTCAATGATTTTCAACCATATTGCAGGAACCAGATATAACATTAAAACCGCAAGCAGTTTTAAATGGTGTTATTTCCGTTTAATGTCATTTTGTGCAGGGACTGTTCTAAACACGGGAAACACGTGGCACTTCACAGGCATACTACAGACACCCCCCAGGCACCATATTTAAAGGAATATTTCACTTTTTTTTTTCACTTTAATCGTCATTAAAATCAGTGCTCCCGCCAAAACGGCCATTTTTAAAAACATTTTAGGCATTGACCCATGTCCCCTGGGGCAGGAGCCAGGTCCCCAAACCCTTTTTAGGACAGTATCTTGCATATTAGCCGTTAAAATTAGCACTTTCCATTTCGAACGTTCGAGTCCCATAGACTTCAATGGGGTTCTAACGTTCGTAACGAACGTGGGGTCCGTTCGAAAGTTCTGGTGCGAACCGAACCGGGGGGTGTTCGGCTCATCCCTAATTCTGAGCATGCGTGGCACTTTGTCCGTTGGACTAGGCTACAGATGATCGGAATTGATGGGATTGGATCACGTTGTCGGAAAATTTGAGATCCAGCTCTCAAACTTTGTTGGTCGGAAAATTCAGACGGAAAAAGTCAGATGGAGCCCACACACGGTCGGATTTTCCGACAACGTGATCCGATCGCACATTTTCTGTCAGAAAATCCGAACGCGTGTACAAGGCATAATAGTGTAGGGCTAGCTTTAGCCTGCATTCAATAGTAGAGCAGATTTACGAATAGCATTAGCCTAAAGAACTTGATGAAAAACTTGATACAATGCAAAACAATAATACACATGAATAATTGTAATATCACACAGCTTACAAAATATCTAAAATTACTTTTCTTTAATTGTATTACATCAACATTTTTAGTATAAATGGTTACTGTTATTAATATGTCATTAGCTTGACACACGTTATTAAGTATTGCCATTATAATGTTTCAATACTATTTTTCTGTATAACTACAAGAAGCGTCATAGGTCCAGTAGCCTTATACATGTTTGCCACCTACAGTAAGAAAGCTTAATTGCAGACTAAACAAGCAAAATAAGCAATGCTACATTCCTAAAACCTACCCTTTATATTTAAAAAATCCAAAGAAACCATGAACATTTCTACAAGTGTAACTTAAATGATGATATTTAAATTGATTTAAATGTATTTTTAATATGCTCTGAAGTAATAATGAATTAAGGAAGTTATACCTAACAACAAATAACACAAAGAAAAAAAAACAGTAAACCTCTAAGATAATAACATCATAAAATGATGATAATTGGAGCCAGGTTTTTAATAAGTTGTGTTCAATTAATTCATATTACATTATTCTTAAAAATATCAAAAAAGAATAGCCACTTTTTTGCTGAATTACTCACCTTCAGTGTGGCACTATCCCCCACATGACTTTTTTTCTGTCACAAGATGTCCTCAGTATACTAATTTGAATTATATCCACCCCATCATTTTACTCACTTCCTCTTAGCCTGGGCTGTCATTGACCCACCCCAGCTTATAACTGGAAAGTAAACAAGAAGCAGTACAGTGATGAACTCATCTCTATTTCTATCTCTATTTTTTGTTAACATATGAATGGATTCGAAAAAGAGATTTGGCTAGAGCCACATCTGAAACATACCCTACAAAAAGACTGCGGGACCAGATAAGCCAGAACCCACCTAATAAACCGGACTATAGAGGCTCAACATAAAAGACACCAAATTAAAATAAATATCAATTTTATTGTACAAAATACATATAAATGCATAAAAACAAAGGCATACAATAGCAATTGTTACGAAAAAGCTCTACTAACTACCGATAGACCATATTTATAGATAGCAAATGATTTGATATCACTTGTATAGCTATATGCTTCCCATAAGTCAATCTGCCAGGTCAACGTTTTGCCAATAAAACGGCTTCTTCAGGACCTGATGTGGCACAGTAGAAAAACACTGCATATATTATGCAGAAAGAAGAAAACGTACGTATTCACATAATATAGCACTCAATCACCATAGGTAACATTTATAATTTTTTATGCTTACATTATTACAGTGGATCGTACATGTCCAGCAATGTACAGCCTAGGGGTAAGCACAGGGGCACCAGGGCCCACAGCCACAAGGCAGGAACCCGTCAAAGGCTGGGTGAAGATAACAACCTCTAAATGGGCATATTACCTCAGTATTATATACAAATAGCACACTTGCGTCTATAGACACCCAACCACATATACATTCCATCTCCGACTGGGAACCCTGATATACCCCCTGCTGCACGCTTGGTGGCCATGGCATGCATGGCGGGGATATATCAGCATGCCTGGTCAGAGGGGGAAATGGCAGTCTGGCGGGTGCAGGCCTGATAAGCCTGTTAAAGTGGTTGTAAACCCTTACAAACCACTTTGACCTACAGGTAAGCCTAGATTAAGGCTTACCTGTAGGTCCAAGAAATATCTCCTAAACCTATACGGTTTAGGAGATATTTGCCCGAAGACAGGCACCGCTGTCTATGGCACATGCGCCATAGACAGCGGCGCGCAGGCGCACTGAGCACGGCATCGTCAATGACGAAGATGCTGCGCGTGTCGGCTCCCGTGCGCATGCGCAGGAGTGACGTCATTGTGGCTTCGCCGAATGACAGCGGCGAAGCTGCGAGACCCCACCGAGAAGATGGATGCGCCGGACTACAGGGGACAGCGGTGACTTCGCTGGCTCCTGTGTCAGGTAAGTGACACATAATGGACTACTATGCGATGCATAGTAGTCCATTATGCTTTGCCTTTGCAGGGAATGAAAGAGGAAGTAAACCCATCAGGGTTTACTTCCTCTTTAAGAGGTAAGCAGTACCTTCCCCTGGGTTGTGGATGTCTGACAGTGAATACATGCTTTGCCTTCTCCCTCTATTTATTTAGGGCGGGTTAACTCTTTTGTGGCATTATTACTGGATTACTTTACAAGTGCTGTCATTAACATGTAAGTATTTATTAGGTTCCAAAGGCTTTATTGATCTAACATGCATTGTATGACACCGTTATCTGCCTTTATGAGAATCCACTGTGACATTCTATACTCGTTATATATGTTTTCTTTTTGGCCATGGATACATGTGATATTTCCTTTATATGGAGGGTTATCCTCTGACCTCCTCATATACACCATGATATGTTTTACCTACTTACATCGGGGGCCCTCTTATAACATCTACTTTTGAATTCTGGCATATAGTAAGTCACCTTACCCTAGTCTGGCATCTATATGTGGTTGGGTGTCTATAGACACTAGTGTGCTATTTGTATATAATACTGAGGTAATACACCCATTTACAGGTTGTTGTCTTCACCCTGCCTTTGATGGGTTCCCCCCTTGAGGCTGTGGGCCCTGGTACCTCTGTGCCTACCCCCAAGCTATACATTGTTGGACACGTACGATCCATTGTAATACTGTAAGCATACAAAATGATAACATGTACCTATGGCGATTGCATGATTGCATGTGAATGCTTATGTTTTCTTCTTTCTGCACAATACATGTGCTGTTTCTCTACTGTGCCACATTGGGTCCTGAAAATGCTGTGTTATTGGCGAAAAGTTGACCTGGCAGATTGACTTACCAGAAGCTTATAGCTATACAAGTGATACCATATAGTTTGCTATCTACAAATATGCTCTTCCAGTAGTTAGTATAGCATCTTTGTAACAATTATTTGTGGATTTATGCCTTTGTTTTTATGCATTTATATGTATTTTCTACAATAAAATGTATATTTTTTTAATTTGGTATCTCCTATGTTGAGCCTCTAAAGTCCATTTTATTAGGCGGGTTCTGGCATATCTGGTCCCACAGTCTTTTTGTAGCATATTAATGGATTGGTTCCTTGTGCTGTTTTTTCCTCTGCCACTCCAAGCTCTGCTCTGTTAAGCCTCATACACACGATAGGACTTTGTACAAACTTTCCCTTGGATTTTTGTACAAAGGGCGTCGGCCCTGAACTTGTATTGCATACACACAGCAGGACTTTTTCAGCCAACTTTCACCAAATCATGTAGTTTTTCTGCTCTTTACCGCCACCTTTGGTCAACTTCTGTATTGTTGTCTGATCTTTTGCATTGGTTCTGAGCATGCCTGTTTGTACTTTGTACAAAAGTCCTATGGTTTTCTGTACACACGATCAGACTTTGCTCCATCTGACTTTTGTTGCCAGAAAGTTTGTCCGTTCCCACAGCCAACAAAAGTCAGATGAAAACCAAAAAAGTTTGTCCGATGGAGCGTACACACAGTCGGATGTTGCTCCAAAACAGCTAATTTGCATGTTTGTTGTCAAAAAGTCTGATCGTGTGTATGGGCCTTTAGAGTGGATTGCAGAAGGCTGATACCAAGGTAAATGCAGGTACTTCATAAAAAAACAAAAGTATTCTCGGCACATAAAAACAAGAAAAACAATTAAATATCAGCTTTCCATACACATTTACCAGTTAGTCAGTAAAAAAACAAAAACAACAAAAAAAAAACATTTGTAACAATTTCTGTTAAAAGCAGATTTTAATTGCACAATAGTTGCAAACATATGTGGGAGACACATTGCACTGTATAGGTCACTCTGAATAGTGTATTGTTGACTCTAGTCTATAAGAATCTCTATTAACAGCAATGGGTGCATTAACCACTTCCCGCTCGGCAATGTACCGGTACGTCACTGGAAAAGAAGGGTGATATCTCAGCCATCGCTGCAGTTTTTTAGTGCCGGTGATTACCTTCACCAAAAAGTAACCCCAGAGGCTATGTAGCCCCTGGATTACTTTTAAAGGCAGCAAAAGGGAGTTCCACTCCCATCCCACTACCGCAGCCAGCTTTACTAGGCTCTCCTATTCGATCTGGGGGCTCGGTAACGATGCAACCTGCACAGGCCACAGTAACACGACTGGACTTTCCGGTGGAATAAGTCAAACGAAACAATCCCGTCAGACATTCCGATCATGTGTGGGCTTCATTGGACTTTAAAAAAAAAAAAATCAGACGGACCTAGAAATAGAACATGTTTTGGGGGTGTGGCCTGACGGACGGCGCGAATGGATGCTATCTCGGAGAGCTCCCGGTCCTCCACGACTACACAACGCAGCAAATCGGTCTTTCTGAGCGAGAAATGGGCAAAGCGAATAGGGGAACTCCTCAGGCCAAAAGTAAGCGACACGCCGAGGCAGCTAACAATTGCTATATACCAGAGCTATTCACCCTGCACTCAGCATCCCGAAAGCTCAGTCTGGAAGACAAGATGGCGGTGTCCCGACACAAAGAGGACAGCAATGAGGGATCCACACCAGCTTCTGACAAATGGCTAAGAGACTTCCCACTCACAGACACTCCCTGACGCTAGCGGTGATGGCAGAGATTGCTAATAACATTAAGAACTCAGTAACTTCGGCCATAACAGCTGAAAACAGAGCTTAAGCAAATGTCTTAATGTATGGCGTCACAGGAGAGGGCAGGAAAAATAGAGACAAAGCCATTAGCAGACTTGAATCTATATCTGAGACACACTCAAACCACCTCATAAACATCAACAGGCATTTAGAGGATTTGGACAACAGGGGAAGGAGGAACAATATAAGGCTCATAGGTCTGCCTGAAAGCATCCCGCCAGATCAGATCAAATCATCACTACAAAAGATATTCAATAGTGTGCTTGAAAGGGACATTCCTATATACTTTGAGAGAGCACACAGAGCTCTCAGACCCAAAGGTCCTGATAGCGCACCCCCTAGGGACATCATTTGCTGCTTATCCAGTTTTCCCCTAAAGGAGGAAATTCTAAATAAAGCCAGACAAAATGATCTCATTGACTTTAATGGAAGCCCACTAAAACTCTTCAAAGACCTTTCTCCTATAACGCTAAACAATAGGAGAGCTTTACGCCCCCTGCTGGAGGTTTTAAAAGAGCACAACCTGTCTTACAGATGGAAATTTCCATTTGCCTTGCAAGTAACGGCAAATGGTAAACAGCATTTTTGGAGACTAAATATAAATAACGTGCTGGAGTGCCCTTACTCCAATACGTGGGTCGCACGAGGAGAGAATTGAGGGTGAGAATAAATGAACATTTAACGAATATAAAAAAAGGGTTTCCAAACCATAGCGTGTCAAGACACTTCAAAATGTACCACAATAGTGACCCCTCACTATGCACATATTATGGTATAGATAGAATTTCAAAACATTGGAGGGGCACACACATGAAAAGGGAAATTTCTAAAAATGAAACCAAATGACTATAAATTAAGAACAATGCAACCATATGGTATGAACATCAAACTAATTTAAATTGTTTCTTGTCCAACGATTAAAATCAAAATGGGGTGAATAAAAACTTAAAAGAGGAGTATTTCTTAATAAATAAGTAGCAAAGCGACATAAAAGCGACATAAAAGGTCATTCAACCTTGTATATGGTGAAAGGGTTAGTCGTATGAAAATCTCTGCTAAAGAGCTTAGCCATCTGATTGGGAGGGTTACAATCCGTTCACATGAGCGTTAGAGAGTGTCAAAGTATCTTGTCACCAAACAGGGTCGAACTAAGTTAAAGACGTTCGCACTGCCATTTAGTGATTATTAATGGGGTGGAATTTTTTCAGTGGGTGCACACATGTATTTGAATTAAAAGTAGGGATGAGATAGAAGCGCATTCGTAAGAGTTTTGCATTGATAAATGTAACTGTTGTTGGGTAAGATAAACAGCCAAAGTAGAATGCAGCAAAAAACTATCTGAAGTTTAAGAAATGGTGTAATCTATTTTTATTTATTTTTTATGAGAATTTGTATAATGTATTATTTTGTAAAATGATCAAGTACGAACATAATATTAAGTGTCATTAAAACGGCATTGAGGCTGCACAAAAAATGAGAGGCAGATTTATTATATATTATATATAAGTATAAAACGTAGTACGAAGAGTGACCAGGCACGCCCCCCTGAAGACGTTATTCTAACGAAACGTACATTGGAGGCAGTGCAAGGTCACGCAGGACATCTGGTCATTCTGGCTAACAACACGAGTGTGTGGAACGCACACCATCTATAGCGGATAGTGTGGATACCTTCGGTATCGCTCGAGAGTAATGCCAGCAGCCCCAGTGCAGGGAGAAAGGCACTTTTTCAAGTAAGGAGCCATTTGGCTGTACATTATTTTAAATTTTTTAATAAAACTGTATTACGCTATGGAGGCTTTCCATCTGTTTTTTTATATACCGCACCTACCGTACTTGTCTGTGAGGAGGAAGGCTGAATCTCTCTACAGGTCAAGGGCATGTGAGCAGGCACAATCCTGCAGAAGCGAACGTTGACTTACTTTTTCAGTAAAGTGGTCAATAAAATCTAGTAAGCTGATCCATATACTATCACTTATTTAGTGTGGATGATCAAGGCCGTGGTGAAGGATCACGTACAAAGTTGAGACCACATTTTTCTACACGAGAGATTTAACATACCGTATATACTCGAGTATAGGCCGACCCGAATATAAGCCGAGGCCCCCAATTTACCCCCAAAAAACTGGAAAACTTATTGACTCGTGTATAAGCCGAGGGTGAGACATGGCTGTCCATCCCTGTGTGTCCGTCCATCCCTGTGTGTGTGTCCGTCCATCCATCCCTGTGTGTGTGTCCATCCATCCATCCATCCATCCCTGTGTGTGTGTCCGTCCATCCATCCCTGTGTGTGTATCCATCCATCCATCCATCCCTGTGTGTGTGTGTGTGTGTGTGTGTGTGTGTATTCATCCATCCATCCATCCATCCCTGTGTGTGTGTGTGTGTGTGTGTGTGTGTGTGTATCCATCCATCCATCCATCCCTGTGTGTGTGTGTGTGTGTATCCATCCATCCATCCATCCCTGTGTGTGTGTGTGTGTGTGTGTGTGTGTGTGTGTGTGTGTGTGTGTCCGTGCAGCCTTGTGTGTGTGTCCAGCCTACCTGTGTCCCAAGCCTCCGTCCCGAGCCGCCGTCGTCCCGAGCCTCCTCCGTCCCGTGCCGTGCCTCCTCCGTCCCGAGCCTCCTCCGTCCCGTGCCGTGCCTCCTCCGTCCCGTGCCTCCTCCGTCCCGTGCCGTGCCTCCTCCGTCCCGTGCCTCCTCCGTCCCGTGCCGTGCCGATGGATCGCCGCTCTTCTCGGCGGCCATTCTACAATTCAAAATTCCGCCTCCGCCTGTGATAGGCGGAACACTCAATTTCCCAGCAGCCTGTGTTCCGCCTATCACGGACATCCTCTCATACTCGTCCGTAGTATGAGAATGAGCGGATGTCCGTGATAGGCGGAACACTGACTGCTGGGAAATTCAGTGTTCCGCCTATCACAGGCGGAGGCGGAGAAGGAGGCGCGGCTTTTGAATTTTAATGTCCGCCGTCTGTCTGCTCGATACGCTGATCGAGCAGTCAGACAGCGGTGACTCGAGTATAAGCCGAGGGGGCACTTTCAGCCTCAAAAAAGAGGCTGAAAATCTCGGCTTATACTCGAGTATATACGGTATATATATTTTTTGTGTGGACTATCACATCATGTTCATGTGATTTATAATTTAAATTGAAAGACTTTCTTATTGTAGTTATTGCAGCAAATGTTGTCACCTCAGGTGTTATCACATGAATGTGTTTTTTTATTTTTGTTGTGTTGTATTCATGATGGTGAATGCACTTTAACTAGTTGCACATATGTTATCTATTATTAAGTAGCCAAATTATTGATTATCAATAAGAAGGTTATTGTTCACGTTAGTGATTAATAACTTTTTGTTAAGTAGCGCCCCCTACATGTTATTTATATCTTGAATTGAGAAATGTAAAATTTTTCAGGGGAGCAGCAATAGAATATTCTTGAGTTGAGATGGCCTTGCGGTTCGCCCGGCGGTCGGTTCGCGGTGAATTTTGCTTGTTCGCGATTCGCCAAACCAGCAGACTTCTGGCGCTGTTCACGGTGAACATATGTGTTTACATTGTGAAGAACTTTGACCCATGACACATCCATCATGGGGTACAGGACAGCCAATTGAGACATTTCAGCACATGGACATACCCCCTGCCTTATAAATAGACCTGATCTGGCAGACATTTTACATTCTGCCTTTTGTCAGTGTAGGGAAAGGACGCTGTGTGGAGCAGGGACAGAAAGTCTAATCACTAGCTAGCTATTACTATTAGGTCCACAAAAGTCAGTTTAAGGACTGGTATAGGTGTACAGTATATATGGTTATAATACACTTATAATATACTTTCTTTCAAATATAGAAAGTATATTATGGTGCACCGCTGAGTGCTGTGCTGCTGAGTGCTGACCGATTCTGCAGCTGTCTTTTATCAGTGTAGGGACTGAGGGACAGTTTGGTGTTTGGAGCAGGGACAGTCTGCAAATCACTAGCTACTAGGTCCACAAAGGTCCTTTTAAGGACTGGTATAGGTGTACAGTATATAGGGTTGTACACGTATAATATACTTTCTTTCAAATATAGAAAGCATATTATACTTCACTGCTGTGCTGCTGAGTGCTGACCGATTCTGCAGCTGTCTTTTATCAGTGTAGGGACTGAGGGACAGTTTGGTGTTTGGAGCAGGGACAGTCTGCAAATCACTAGCTACTAGGTCCACAAAGGTCCTTTTGTTTCAAATCTTTCTTTATTATTTCTTCATAATTATAAAACATACAAAACATCCATCAATATATATAAATCAGCCCTCATCCCTCCCACCTACCCCATCGCTCCTCACTTCCTCACTTACAAATATTCCTTAAGGTTCCCTTAGGTGCATAACTCCTCCCACTTTTTCCAATGCTTTGAAATCGGATTCTCCACATATCCTTCTTCTCTTATTTGCTTCTCCATATAGTGTGTTTCACTCATTTCACATTTCCACTCTATTATTAATGGAGCATTTTCCTTTTTCCATTTTCGCGCTATTACAACTTTTGCAGCTGTAGTCATAGTACTATCATTATATCTACCGTATATACTCGAGTATAGGCCGACCCGAATATAAGCCGAGGCCCCCAATTTACCCCCAAAAAAACTGGCAAACTTATTGACTCGTGTATAAGCCGAGGGTGAGACATGCCTGTCCATCCCTGTGTGTGTGTCCGTCCATCCCTGTGTGTCCGTCCATCCCTGTGTGTCCGTCCATCCCTGTGTGTCCGTCCATCCATCCCTGTGTGTGTGTGTGTCCATCCATCCATCCATCCCTGTGTGTGTGTCCATCCATCCATCCATCCCTGTGTGTGTGTGTGTCCATCCATCCATCCATCCCTGTGTGTGTGTGTCTCCATCCATCCATCCATCCCTGTGTGTGTGTGTGTCTCCATCCATCCATCCCTGTGTGTGTGTGTCTCCATCCATCCATCCATCCCTGTGTGTGTGTGTATCCATCCATCCCTGTGTGTGTGTGTCTCCATCCATCCATCCCTGTGTGTGTGTGTCCGTGTGTGTGTGTGTGTGTGTGTGTGTGTGTGTGTGTGTGTGTGTGTCCAGCCTACCTGTGTCCCGAGCCTGTGTCCCGAGCCTCCGTCCCGTGCCTTGCCTCCTTGCCTCCGTCCCGTGCCGTGCCTTGCCTCCGTCCCGTGCCTTGCCTCCGTCCCGTGTCGTGCCTTGCCTCCGTCCCGTCCCGTGCCGTGCCTTGCCTTGCCTCCGTCCCGTGCCTTGCCAGGATCGCCGCTCTTCGTCGGCGCCTCGGCGGCCATTCTAAAATTCAAAAGCCGCGCCTCCGCCTTCGCCTGTGATAGGCGGAACACTGAATTTCCCAGCAGCCTGTGTTCCGCCTATCACGGACATCGTCTCATCCTCGTCCGTAGTACGAGGATGAGACGATGTCCGTGATAGGCGGAACACAGGCTGCTGGGAAATTCAGTGTTCCGCCTATCACAGGCGAAGGCGGAGGCGGAGGCGCGGCGTTTGAAGGGTAGAATGTCCGCTGTCTGTCTGCTCGACACGCTGATCGAGCAGGCAGACAGCGATGACTCGAGTATAAGCCGAGGGGGGCACTTTCAGCCTCAAAAAAGAGGCTGAAAATCTCGGCTTATACTCGAGTATATACGGTATCTTTATCCTAGTACCTGTCACTCGCTGATATATTTCTGTTATCTTACCCCAAAAATCTCTTAACTTGTAACAGCTATACCATATGTGTTCTAAAGTACCCTTTTCTATTTTGCATCTCCAACAGGTTTCAGGGTTCCTTTTATTTATTCTATTCATTACTACTGGGCTTCTATACCATCTTATTGCAACTTTATAGTTTTTTTCTTGGTCCTTGATTGCTACTGATAGTTTATGTATTCTTCCATATATCCCTTCCCATTCCTTCTCTGTCAACACATTCCCTATTTCCTCCTCCCATTTTTTCACTGCTGCTATTTTTTTAATATCACCATAAGGGAGTAATAGATTGTATATCTTTTTTTTTTGGTTCAAAGGACAATTTTATTGAGCATAATGAACAGGATATAATCACGAAAACGCAATGCAACAGGCACTACGCAAACAAATTTGTGCATTTTACAGACAGGTACAGTAAATATACGAAAATGTTTTGCAACAAAAAATGTGTGATACAGTGATCAGCAGAGGAACCTAAAGGGTATACAGTGTAGGGAATAGTCCCTTGAAAAGACATAAAGACATACAGTACAGAGGTCAGCTAAGTCACGGCATTGCAGGTAGAAGCATTCTCCAACCATCTATCCCATATTTTGTTGTATTTCTGGGGACAACCCCTATGAGCATACAACAGCTTCTTGAGGGGAAGCGTGTCATTGATCGCCCTAATCCATTGCTGTAGCGTGGGGGGACGCCCTCTCAACCACGTCCTAGCAATCTGCATCCTAGCCAAAAACAAGGTCTCCTGTAAAAAAATGTTGAGGTATTTCTCACTGTCGGGTAAAGAGAAGAGCCCCAGTATACACTGTCGAGGGGACAGGGACACCGAGCCCCAAACAAATGTGTTAAGGATAGACTCCATAGCTTTAAATAGGCGGGGAGGGAGGTACAGCGGTGCCTGCCAGAATACATAAAGCAGCTTGGGAAGGATAATCATCTTAACCAAATTTATTCGGCCCATCACCCCAAGGGGGAGACGAGACCAGACTTGAGTTTTGGATTTTAGAACGTCAAATAGGGGTTCAACATTAAGGACGAGATAGTCGGAAAGGGACCTAGAGATGTGTACACCGAGATATTTAATGGAGTCAGTTCTAGCAAGTGGGAGCGCTGCCTGTTCAGCGGTGGGGGGCCCCAAATCTAGCGGGAGTATTTGAGATTTGGACCAGTTAATCTGGAGCCCAGAGAAGGCTCCAAAGGCCGTAATGAGACGCAGGGCTGTCTGCAATGAGGGACCAGCATCAGCTAGATACAACAGCATATTGTCTGCATATAGGCTGATCACCTCATGCAGATCACCACAGCGAAGACCCCTAATGTCTGGGTGAGACCTAAGGGCTATGGCCAGGGGCTCTACAGCCAAGGCGTACAGCAGCGGGGAGATGGGGCAGCCCTGACAGGTCCCCCCGGAGAGGGCAAATGAGGGGGAAGTCCTACCATTCACTTGAATACGTGCCGTGGGGGCGTAATATAGGAGCTGGATCCACTTAATAAACTTGGGGCCTATTCCGAATCTGCGGAGGCACTCCCAGAGGAAACGCCACTCCACAGAGTCAAACGCCTTGGCGGCGTCCAGGCTGACCACAACCCTGGATCCAATATCAGCGTGCTGGGCCTGGAGGTTCATGTGGAGCCGCCGCAGGTTAAAGGCCGTGTTTCTTTGGGGCATGAACCCAGTCTGGTCCGGATGTATCAGGGAGTGGATCACTTTGTTTAGTCGTAGGGCGAGGACTTTGGCCAAAATTTTAACGTCCAGTTGGAGTAAGGATATGGGTCGGTATGAGTCGGGTAATTGCGGGTCTTTGCCGGGTTTGGGTATGAGGACTATGCGGGCCTCGCCCATAGATCTGGGGAGAATGCTGGTGTCGAATATATGCGAGTACAGTTTAGCCAATTGGGGGATAAAAATTTCGCTGAATTGGGTGTAAAACTCCAGGGGCAAACCGTCAGAGCCGGGGGTCTTGGACATTGGGAGCTGCGACAGGGCTTCCATAATACAGTCAGTGGTGATAGGAGTCTCAAGTTGAGCTTTTTGCGAAGGGGTGAGGGAGGGGAAAGGAACATCACCAAGAAAAGTGGTGAGTTCGTCCTGGGTGTAACATGCAGCGGAGGAGTACAGGCCCGAGTAGAAGGACCCAAACTCCTCCGCCACCAGGTCGGGGTCCACAACCACCGCACCAGACACAGTTCTCAGGGACACCACCACTGGAGGCCGATGGTCAAGATGGGCCATGTAGGCCAACAACTTGCCCGCACGTTCGCCTTGTTCAAACAGGCGTTGTTTGTTGAAAAAAATACCCTGCTTGGCCTTCTCATGATGAAGTTGGTCTGTGAGCCTAACCTGCAATTTCAACAAAGAGGCGTTAGTCACCGAAGGATCAGCCTGAAAGGCCACCTCAAGAGCACGCACTCGCTCCTCCGCCTGCCTCAGCAGGCGCTTAGAGGAAGCCTTATGTCTAGATATGCGCATGGTGAGGATCATGCGGGCATGCATCTTGAAGGCCTCCCAGACGGAACCGAACGACGTGGAGCCGGCGTTTATGTGGAAGAAATGTTCCCACTCACGCTGGACAGAATCCAAGTCTGGCAAGACATTGAGCCAGAAAGGGTTGAGTTTCCAGTCTCGAGGCCCAGGGGGTGTTGGCAGCCGCAACTTGATCCAGTATGTGGAGTGGTCGGATAGCACCCTAGCTTCAAATCCTACGTCAAGAAGGTGGGGAAGGAGATGGGGTGAGAGTAGTATGAGGTCAATGCGGGACAGGGCCGATCTAGAGGGTGTGTAGCATGAAAAGTGAGTCGATGTAGGGTGTCTGTGTCTCCACGTGTCCGTAAGGGCGAACTCCGCTATAAACCTCCCAAACCGCGTGATACCCGAAGGCGGGGGCGAGGAGACAAGGGGGCTCAGCCGGTCAAGTGAGGGGCTCACAACCATGTTAAAATCCCCCGCCCAGACAGCCGGGACCAGGGGGTAGCGAGCCATAAATGCGACACCTTGCTGCAGTGCTGCAAAGGCAAAGGGTGGGGGAATATAAAATGCGAGAATGAGAAGCTCCAAGCCCCCTATAGTGGCATATAGAAATAGGAAGCGTCCCTGGGGGTCCGACTGCAAGTAATGCAGCTGGAATTGAACAGTCTTGGCTACCAAGACCGCGACCCCCTGGGAGTTCGTGGTGTGCGGAGCCTGGTACAGCCAGCCCACCCACGGTTTTTTAAGGCACAACTGTTTCTGTCCCGCCAGGTGGGTCTCCACCAAGATCGAGATGTCCGCCCTTTGGGACTTAACATGGGACAAAATTGCGGCCCTCTTAGCCCTGTCACCCAGACCTCTGACATTCCATGTCAGAAGTTTAAGAGACGCCATAACATAGGTAGATGCCGTAACAACAGGAATATCCCCCCAATACCATGAACACACATACTCTTAGAAAAGTCCATCCCATCCAGTGCGGACCCTGCTCCAGCCATCCGGGGCCAGCGCCAACATGGCGCAAAGCAGGGGAGGGCGCAAACGCCACAGAGACGCCTGGCGACATGGGTAGGCACCGTCGGGAGGGCAAAAATACAATATATAGCATAGCGATAAACCAGTTGCAAACAATAATGTAAGACAGCAAAATGCACAGAAAAATAATAAACAAAAATACTGCATTAACTCTGGACCGACTAAGCAGGTTCAACGCTCCAACCTCCTCCGATGGCAGAGGGGCAGAGGCCGGCCAGGGAAACTGAAGCTTAGGGGTGCTGGGCAATCGCGGCATACACGCCAGCGTCCTGGAATCAGCCACAGCAAGAGGGGCGAACAAACTGAAGGGCATACAATAGTCACAGGAGGGATCAACCAGACCCACATCAGACGTGCAGGCAGGAGCCGCTCGAGGCATGCACAAACGGTTCGTGTTGGACAATGTTATATTGGGGCGTGCTGCACCCGCACAGGAGTGCAGAAGCGCTGGAAAGCCAAGAAGAGCACCGGGAGAGGAAGGGCAAGGGCAACAAAGGGGGGCACAGGTAGCTCACTCACATGTCCCAACGGCGTGTATAGTCCAGGGGTCAAACAAGGTCAGTATGAACGATCGTTCCAGATAGCATGTAGCAAGGATCAGGTCGGGCCAGCCCCCCCACGGCGCTCCATCCAGGAAAAGACAGCCTGCGGATCGTCAAAGAAGTGTGCTTTGCCTTCGCTGGTCACACGGAGACGGGCCGGAAAAAGCATTACATATGGCAGGTGGAGCACGCGGAGTTGGCGCTTCGCCTCAATAAACTTAGCCCTCTTTTTCTGCACCTCCGCTGAGAAATCCGGGTACACCGCCACGGTCCCGTTGTCGATCGGTATGTTGCCCCGCTCCCGGGTAAGCCGAAGGATAGTGTCACGGTCGCGGTAATTAAGAAACTTGGCGATGAGGGTCCGAGGCGGGGCCCCCGCCGGAGGCGGCTTGGCAGCAAGACGATGGGCGCGCTCCACCACAAATGAGGAGGAGAACGCCTCACGACCATAAGTCCGAATTAGGAGATTCTCAAGATAAGTGGGGGGATCAGCACCCTCACATCTCTCAGGCAGACCCACAAAACGAAGATTGCACCTCCGGAGACGGTTCTCCATATCGTCCTGTTTGGAGAGGATATTGTTCAGCTGGTACTGTAGTTGCTCAGTGGTGACCTGGAGAGGATGCAGGCCATCTTCCACCTGGCCGACCCGCCGCTCAGTCTCTGACACCCGCTCCCGGAGTTTGTGCATGTCCTGTCTAATTAAGGATATGTCGACCTTCACTTCTTCAATCCTGGAGGTGAGGGTCGATTTAGATTGTATATCTTAGAAAGTTTTTTATTCGCTTTATCCTTATTTAATACTATTTGCTCGAATACAGTTAATTGTCTATTAATACTTATCATTAATGGATCTATATATGCTTTCAACTGAGAGTGTTGCAGCCATGTATTATTATATTCATGTCCCATTTCCTGAAACGTTGGCATTCTCCCATCTATCAGGATTTGTATTATTCGCTCATGCTCCTCCATATTCCATTTAAGAAATGTTTTGCTTTTTAGTGCTGGTCTAAATTCGGGGTTGGCAAATAATGGGGTCATAGGGCCACTCATTGAGGAGAGATTTCCTTTTTTTATTATATCATCCCAAATTTTTTATGTTGTTTTTACAAAAATGGGTAACTCCTTTTCTTCTGGTCTTAAATTAGATTTTTATCCATGGTTGATGTTTTATTCTAGCCCCTATTATATCTTCTTCTAACTTTACCCATTGTTTATTTTTTGCATTATGCTGCCAATCTATAATTCTCATTATTGACGCTGCTTGGAGGTATTTGGAGAAGTCAGGCATTGCCAGTCCTCCATTTTTTTTGTTCTTATTAATACTTCTCTTCCTATTCTAGGAACCTTATGCGACCATATAAAACTTTCTGCAGCTTCTCTTAAATCCTTCATAATCTTTCCTGATGGTATAATAGGGACAGTTTGAAAAATATATAGCATAATTGGTAGTATCACCATCTTTAGAATATTTATTTTCCCTAACCAGGAATAAGTTATTTTTTTTTCCACAAAGAATTTTTTATTATTGTTTCAAAGTAACAGTAAGCGAATACAAGGTTACAGGAAGACTTCAATCTGTGCAGCGCATCATGAACTATCAATATGACCTTACATACATTCGTCCATAAGCAACAGTTGTAACAATTAAGCAAAACAAATTCCAAACAATAAGTTTCCAGTGATGGAGCTGTAGCGCTTAGGTACACGCCTGCATTCCAGCTTGCTCAAGATGGCCTTGCGCCCTACGTTCACTACAAACTGTTGCGCCCCTGATAGCAATGGCGCGCATGTGCGCTAGTAACTCCTACAAGATAGCGATAACTGGGGGGCGATCTGGGAACTCCAGAGAGAGAAGAAAAAAAAAAAGAGGGAAAGGGGGGGAGGGTGGAGATAGGGAAGAAAAAAAAAAAAAAGGGGGGGGGGGGCCAGCTAGGACTTAGAGGGGAAAGACAACGAGGTAGAGGGAAGGGGGGAAGGCTTGGAGAAGCCCTCGGACGGGTTGGGGGTGGGTTCACCCACCAGCTACCCTCTCCGTCTCGGTGAAGCAGCCAAGGGGGGAAGCACCAATACACTCCAGAGTGGCAGCTATATCCAGATAGGCAGCGCCTTAAGCACCGCCCACTTGGGGAATGCCAGTCGGGAAGAGTCCCTCTTTCAGGGTGTCACTGTCTCCTAATTTTGCATCAAAGCAAGGTATCTATGAGAAGATTTGAAAGTCCGCCACGCCTCCCAGACTGCGGAAAAGCTGGCAATCCTGTCATGTGCTATATGAATCAGCTCCTCCATTGCTTCTATACGGTTAATGCGAAGAAACCAGCTTTTAATCGAGGGGGGGGACGTGGATCTCCAAAGTACCGGAATACAAAGCCTAGCAGCATTGGTCATATGCATCGCCAAAGATTTAAAATATTTCTTCTGGGGAATGTTAGATAGGTGTAGTAAATATTGTGCCGGGGTGAACTCCAAAGCCAAGGGTGAAATCTCAGTAATTACCTTATGGACTTCCCTCCAGTAAGGCTGAATCAAAGGGCAGCCCCACCATATGTGGAGAAGGGTACCTGACTCCTGACCACATCGCCAACATTGATCAGAGACTGTCGGAAAGATTCTATGGAGCAAATCTGGGGTTTTGTACCATCTCATCTTTAGTTTGTATCCGTTTTCCTGTGTGTTTACATTTAGGGACCCCTTGTGAATGTATAAATGTATACGGTCCCACTCTCCATCCGTAATCTCCTGATCCAGCACGGACCCCCAGAAGATTCGATCCGAGCTCCTGCCAGAATGCTGAGTCCCAAACATAGAAGCATACAAAGCCGAGATCACATGATTCTGGGGAGTCGTGCTGGAGCACAGGGCCTCAAATACAGTGGGCTTTGTCAAGTATCCTGGTCTCCTCCCCGGCTCATCTAAGAAATGCTTCAGCTGCATATAGGACCAATACGGGAACGCCTTTGTGTTGGACAGCTTGGCCAAGTCATGATGACTCAAAAACCTGCCCCTCTGAAAGAACTGTTTCGCTACCATCTCTGCAAATGGCCATTCACGAGCTAAAAAACTGGAAGATAATCCCGGGGGGAAGTCAGGGTTACCCCTAATAGGGGTGATCGGGCTCTCCGTGTGGGAAAGCGCTAGCGCCTTGCAGGCCCTGGTAAATTCTTGCAAAGTCGCCCCAACAAGAGGGTGCGCAGAGAGCTGAGGTCCATTGGGTCGTTTATTACTCCAGGGAAGCGCTTGCAAGTCTTGGCCTACAATGAGCTTTTCTAGTTCTATCCAGTCTTTGCAGCGCGAATGGATCTTCCAGTCAACTACCCTGGTCATGTGTACTGCCCAGTAATAGCGTTTAAGGTCTGGCAGGCCAATTCCTCCCTTGGCTTTAGGTAAAACCAGAGTCGCCCACCCAATACGAGGTGTTTTGGAGCCCCAGAGGAAGGATCTACAATCTCTTTTAAAGGCTGTGAAAAAAGCCGGCGGTAGACGTATGGGGATTGTTTGCATTTTATAGAGAAGTCGTGGAAGAACAGTCATTTTAAGAGCAGCTGCTCGCCCAAACCACGATAGAGTCGGGACATCCCACCTCTTTAGCTCCTGTTGTATATTTTTTAGTTCGGGGAGAAAGTTCTTTTCATAAAGGGAACTTAGCTTACCAGGCAATTGTATACCAAGGTATGTAATAGCATCTGAGTTCCATTTAAAAGGAAAGTTGGCTTGGCATTGCTGGGCAAGACAATGTGGCAGGGAGACATTCAGCGCAAACGATTTGGAGTAATTAATTTTTAGGTTGGCTATGCGTTTAAATTGCTCCAATATTGGCATCAAATTTGGTAGAGACGTTAATGGGGACGTGAGGAAAAGCAAGATATCGTCCGCGAAGGCCGCGATCTTGTATTCCTTATGGCGCACCCTAATGCCCTTAATGTCCAGGTTATGCCTAATGCAGTGCAAAAGGGGTTCCAGGGTGAGGATGTACAGGAGGGGAGAAAGAGGGCACCCTTGTCTAGTGCCATTATGGATGGGGAAGGCGTCCGACAGGTGGCCGTTAACCTTGACCCTGGCCCTGGGGTTGGAATATAAAGCCCCAATGAAGGCACACATGGTGCTGCCCAGGCCCAGGGCCCGCAGCACCGCCTGCAAGTAGTCCCAGGCCACCCTGTCGAACGCCTTCTCCGCATCCATTGCTAGAAAGAAACCCTCCTGTTGGGTGGAAGTCAGCCAATGATGGAGATTTAAGGCCTTGATCATGTTGTCTCTCGCTTCCCTCCCTCGCACAAAGCCCACTTGATCCTTCCCCACCCAGGTAGGAATGTAAAACGCCAGACGGTTTGCTATAATTTTCGCAAACAGCTTAAGATCCACGTTTAAAAGTGAAATTGGCCGATAATTCATAACATCCGTCGGGTCCTTGCCGTCTTTGGGTAACACCGTGATGTACGCTTCTAAAAGCGTATCCGGGGTTGGGGGGTCTTGGCTAATGTGTTAAAGGCTTTAAGAAATCGTGGCGCCAGTAGAGCCGCATAGTTTTTGTATTATGGTACCGTGAAGCTGTCCGGGCCCGGGCTTTTACCCGGCTTCATCGACTTCAAGGCAGTCTCCCATTCCCCAGAGGACAGGGGAGCCTCCAGGCCAACGCGATCGTCAGCCGACAACGCTTTAGGGCTATATTTGTCTAAAAACTCCCTGATTAACGTCGAGCGCGCCCTATCCTCCGCGGGGTCACGAACGACATCCTCCAAACTATATAACTTACTATAGTATTGAAGAAATTGCTGTGCAATATCTTCGTTTTTTGAGAAGGAGCGTCCCGAACTGTCTGTCAAATGGTGTACCGTAGAGGCTAGGGTGCGCTTCTGCAAGCAACGTGCCAGTAACTTCCCAGGTTTGTTGCCTTGTTCGTAAAACAACTTCTGCGATAGCATATGATGTTTACGCGCCCGCCTAAAAAGTTCCTCCACCAATTGAGCCCGTGCATCAGCCAATTGCTGTGCCACTTGAGTGGCCCTAGTACGTTTGTGCTGCAATTCTAACTTGGTAATCTCCTGGGTAAGGGTCTTTATCAGCTCCTGATGTTCCCTTTTCTTCCTAGCTGCAATCGCCAAAAGGTGTCCCCGAATCACGCACTTATGGGCCTCCCATTGCACCATGGGAGACACATCCGGCGTATCATTCGTGGCAAAGTAGTCCCGTATGGCCTGTTCAATGCGAGCTGAATCCACGGAGTCTGCCAAGGTGGACGCGTCCAGCCTCCACATTCTTGTCAGTCTCTCCCTCTGTGGGAATTGTAAAGTCAGCGTGATGGGATGATGGTCGGAGAGTGTCATAGCTTCTATGGATGCGCTAGCCAGGTGGGATAAATCAGTCTGCCGTATGAAAAGGTAGTCCAGCCTCGAGTAACGATTGTGTGGGTGGGAAAAGAAGGTGTAGTCCCTCTCACTGGGGTGGAGCGTACGCCAGATATCGTGAAGCGCGAGAGATGCAAGTTGAAGTTTGACTTGTCGCAACGCCGAGTAAGGGAGCGAGGACGTCCCTGTCGAGGTATCTAGCAGAGGATCTAGCGCTAGGTTGAAATCTCCCCCTAAAATAAGGAGGCCTGCCTGGAAAGTTGTGAGTTTCAATAGTGTGTTTTTCAGAAATGGAATTCTATTAGTATTGGGACAGTACACATTCGCCAATGTTACAGGTTTGTCCTTCCAGGTTCCTTTCAGAAAAAGGTACCTGCCTTCAGGGTCAACTAGTTGATCAGTCAAAATAAACGGGAGAGATTTGGCTATTAAGATGGAGACACCCTTAGCTTTGGAGTCAGGGGAGGTTGCATGGAATAATGTCGGGAAACGCTTGTCCGACAAGCGGGGAACTGAACCAGTTTTGAAATGCATTTCTTGAAAGAAAAGAATTTGCGCCCTATGTCTATGGGCTTCCGCCAGGACACTGCTCCGTTTTTCCGGTACATTGAGTCCCTTAGCATTCAGGGAGAAAACTTTAAGCGATAGAGGAGCTGAGATATGCTTTATGGATGACATTGTCTGAGGCAGATGAAAGGCGTGAGCAGGGGACAATAGTCACGCCGCTAGCCTAATATACGTCCCAACCCAAGCCCCGCAACAGCGAGACGGAGAGGGCAAGTCTGGAGGAAGGGAAAGAGGAGGAAAGAAAGAGAGAGGAAGAGAGAGAAAAAAAAAAGGGGGGGGAAAGGGGGGGAGGGAAGAGAAAGTGGGGTAGAGGAGGAGTAAACTAAGGCGGAGGGGGGAGAGAATAAGGGGAATTAAGAGTCAAATTAAAACCAGGGGAATGGGAACCCCTACCAGAAGGGGGGGAACCGTTATCTAGTAACCACCAGTGGGGGTCCCAGCTATCACTGGGGCCGCGAACCTAACGCACTGCGTGTACCCTAGGGGTATCCCGAGGGATAGGACAACCAGAGGTGGGTATAGGCCTGCTACCCCACCTATTCGCTCCGTGATAAAAGTAAAGAAAACAGGGTAACTTTTTCCGGGTATGTTCAAGAGGGGAACCCGCCTCCTTGATGTGAGAACGAAGCCTAACACTAGAGAGAGTCACACAGCTATCCCCACCCAGGTGACTCCCTATCTGGCTCATATAGTATGGGAAGAACCTCCCTTTTGGAAGGTTAGGACTGCTGGAAAGCGCTCAACCCCACTCGGCCCCTCCACCAGGCTCCAATAGTACCGTGTTCCCGCCTGTATCCCTAATATAAGGAGAGAAAGAGTGCACCTGCAGGCAAAAATGTTATAATTTTCTACATCCCAGATTTAAATGTAACCCGTATATAAAATTGAACAAACAGTAAACCTTATGATAAGGGAACCAAGTTATAAGGTCCCAAACCCGGTGTCCTCGGTCTATGAAGAGCAGCGATGCAGAACCTTCCGCGTCACCGGCCCCAGTAGAGATTGCGAAACTGCCGGACCAGAAGCTAGTCACTTGAAGGGGCAGATTGGAAGTGCAAAACACCGCAGTCTACAGCGAGGCTCCCTCATGACCGAGAACAACTAGGCGGTTACCGAGATGTCTCGGGCAAAAACTCAATAAGCAGTGCCCAAGAAATTCCAGTCCCCAAAGATAAACATGTGTAAATGACCAGACAGACATCACATTTTAAACCGAACACAAACCAGTCCCTAGCGGGGAACATAAACATATTGAAAAAGATAACCAGGTCAACTAGCTAACCCTTGCAACCATCCCGATCAGCAGGCATGTAAAGGTGATGGTGGCCACCGAGGGCGAGGGCCGCCAATGGTCCCTATAAAGGACAGCGATCATAAGCGTCAATCCCAAAAAGCAGAAGCCGGATGCCAGGACTGAAGGTAGAAAAGTATAGGGCACGTGTCTGTGTGTAGGCAGGTTTACCCATGAACTCAGCTGTGGGAGCATAGCTAGAACCCCCTATCATCCAGGGAGGGCACTCACTGGCATGTAGAATGAGCACTCACTGTCAGCAGTTCTCAGTCTATTGGCGGAAGAAATGTGGTCCCCCACCAGAGAGGGGTTACTCCCCCCAGCGTACTTAAGATCAAGCCTGAAAGCAGGGGCCCTGCCTATCCATTATATGCATAAAGTCCCTTAGTCGCCCTGATATTCAGAGTGTAATGTGGCAGTTCTCAACCCCAAGCCTGGGGGAAAGTACTTACAGTCCGCTTCTGCTGTGGTCGCAGCCTAAGAGATTTGCGCATTCTTATCAGTTCACGCCCCAAATAGATCACCTGAGAGAACACAATCCAGAAGGCCCTCTTGGATGGTTAGGCATGCATGCAAGTTCACTGATCAGGATAACAACAAAGGGGTGGCATGAAACTACTCACCCACCCAAGTACCCAGTCACTGGTCGGTTCTGCGACGGACAGATGAGGGGGAGTCCCGCGGGCTGTCTTCCGTTTCCATGTCTCCACGACTCCTATGGGGAGAAGCAGTAGAATTCCTCCTTCTCCTTGGCCGGTGTCTGTGCGATCGCGGCGTAGAGTCAGGCTGGGTAAGTATACAGGGATCCGGTTGCAAGAAGGCGCTGTACCAATCAGGAACCTCCACAAATGGGATGCCCAGGGTATCGCAGAAAGGCCTCAAGTCAGCCGGGACTCTCAGGTGGGCTGTGCGATTTCCTGCTGAGGCTTGTAGGCAAAATGGAAACTTCTCGCAGGACTTGCAGCAGTGGTCTGAGGTCTCGTCTGTGTTGTAGCGTGATGGCTGATGGCTGAGGTCCTGGAACAACTGTATACGCGCCCCTTCGTATTCCAGGCGATCATGGCTGCGTGCGAGCCTCAGTATGTCTTCTTTTTGAGTAAAGCTCACTAGACAGCACACCGCATCTCTAGGAGGGTCTGTGTCCCTACCCCTGGGCCTCAGCGCTCTGTGGCACCACTCCATCTCCACTGGGGCATCTGGAGGCCTACCCAGCAGCGTGTTAAAAATAGCCCAAATTGCAGCCTGTAATTGGGGACCTTACACTGTTTCAGGGATGCCTCGCACACGTAGGTTACGCCTGCGCCCCCTGTTATCCAGGTCTTCCATGTGTCTATGCATGTCCATGAGATGCTGGGTGTGCACACTGGAGACCTGCTGCACTTGTTGTATGGCTGCTCCATGTGTCATGGCTGCGGCCTCCACCCACTCCACCCTAGAAGCCACTGCCCTGATGTCTGATCTGAGGTCCGATATGGCTGCAAACAGGGTGTTCTTAATGTCTGTGGCCACTAAATGCAAGTCCGCCAGATTCAGAGGGGGGGGTGTGCGAGTGGTGCGTACCTGTCGCTGCGGAGGCTCCCTGGAAGTCCGGCGGGGTAGCAGACATACTGCGGTCCGGGGTCTGGGATGCGGCCTGCACGTCCGCCGCTTGTGAGCGAAACATCGCCGGAATGTTGCGGCTGAGCTGCGTGGACGGGTCTTGCACCGACCGGGAGATGGAGGAGCTTCTCCCAGTCATTTTCTCTGGTAGAGAGGAAGGCTCTTCCCGCTGACAGAAGCGAATTAGGAGGTCTGGGCGGCGGAGCTCTCGTCCTAAGCTGCCATCTTCCTCCGGTGCCAGGCCACGCCCCCCTGGAATACGTTATTTTATCATATTTTCCTAAAAGTTTTTTTACCTTATAAATTGCTTTATTATAGTTCATGTCCTGTAGAAGTTTTAAGTCACTTGGAATATATATTCCAAGATACTTAATCGCGTCTTGTTTCCATTTAAATGGGAAATCATTTAATATTATCTTTTGCATTCCTTCTTCCAATGAAATGTTCATTACTTCAGATTGATTTAAAAGGTCCTTTTAAGGACTGGTATAGGTGTACAGTATATAGGGTTGTACACTTATAATATACTTTCTTTCAAATATAAAAAGCATATTATAGTGCACTGCATGCAATGCTGCTGACCGATTCTGCAGCTGTCGTTTCTCAGAGTAGGGAGGAACAGTTTGGTGTTTGGAGCAGGGACAGTCTGCAATTCGCTAGCTATTAGCTAGCTACTACTAGGTCCACAAAGGTCCTTTTAAGGACTGGAATAGGTGTACAGTAGATAGGGTTGTAATACACGTATAATATACTTTCTTTCAAATATAGAAAGCATATTATAGCGCACTGCACTGCTGTGCTGCTGACTGATTCTGCAGCTGTCGTTTCTCAGTGTAGGGAGGGACAGTTTGGTGTTTGGAGCAGGGACAGTCTGCAATTCACTAGCTACTAGCTAGCTACTATTAGGTTCACAAAGGTCCTTTTAAGGACTGGTATAGGTATACTATTTGGTGTGCAGTATATAGGGGTGTAATACACGTATAAAATACTTGCAAATATAGAAAGCATAGTATAGTGCATTTCCAATGTGCAGCATTGTGACTGCTGAGCGGTTCTGCCGCGATACTACAAAGAGTGACAAACGCAATTAGAAAAAAGTATTATAACTGGTGTGATAGACCAGTGGCCCCCCAAAACGACAGATTGAAGCGTGGTGTTATATACCTTCTTCCACATACATACTGCACTTCTCTAGAGACCTTTGTCACAGGGTAATTAAAAAAATGACAGGCAGAGGAAGAGGCAGGCCCTTCCTCAGGGGTGATAGGGGTAGGGCAGGAGCAACAGGCTTGAGCCAAAGTGGCAAATTGCAGAAGGTGTGTTCGATTACGTCAAAGGACGCACCAGACTTGGTTGAGTGGCTCACTTAGCCTTACTCTTCTGCACCCTCCTCACCCTCTTGATCTGCACCCTCTTCTTCACTCTCTGCTGTGTGCACCCCCAAATACACTACCACCAACACCACCACCACCACCATATACCCTCCGCTTGAGTTACAGGAATTATTTTCCGATCCATCACAAGACATTGCCGATGCGCAGCCACTCTTGGCATTCAATCAGGAAGAGGAGGTAGCAACAACCGCCACTCAGCAGTCTGATGACAGTACCCAGATCAGCCCAAGGAGGAGGTTGTTCCCCTGTGTTGCTGCCTACTCCAAGATCTCTAATTATAGCGGTGGGGAAGGTGACATAGATGATGACGTGTCTAGTGATGTCACGTGGGTGCCCACTAGAGAGGAAAAGAAGGGGAGTTCAGAGGGAGATATAGACCAGCAGATAGGGAGGAGAAGCAGGCGGAACTTTCATTGCACAGGAGGGACAAACCAGACTGCTAATGTATCAGGAGTGAGGCATCAACCATCTACGGTCACATCTGGCGCTCCCAGGACGCTGTGTGGGCTTATTTTAATGTGTCCGCTGCTGACAATAGTGTTGCCATCTGCAGCCTTTGCAGTCAACGCATAAGTTGCGGTAAGCCCAACACTCACCTAGGGACGACCGCCTTAAGAAGGCACATGAGCTGCCATCACCGAGCCCAGTGGGAACAATGGAACCCACAAAGCCACACTCCAGGCTCTCACCATCCAGTCTCGTCTTCTACTTCTCCTTCTCCTCTCTCCTCACAATTGTCCTGCACTCCACCTTCCATCATGCCGTCCTCGCATTTTTCTGGAAAAAGGCAGGGTTCCGTGGGCCAAATGTTTGAGTGTAAAAAAATTGACGCCGGATAACTCTCTTGCCCAACGGTTGACAGCTGGCTTGTCAGAACTGATAGCCCACCAACTACTGCCATATAAACTGGTGGACTCGGAGGCCTTTCGAAAATTTGTGGCCATTGGAACACCACAATGGAAGGTCCCAGGAAGGAAGTATTTCTCACAGAAGGGCATCCCAGAGCTATATGGCCATGTTCAATGGCAAGTAAATATATCTCTGGCACACAGTGTCGGTGCCAAGATACATCTGACCACAGACACGTGGTCTAGCAAACACGGGCAGGGAAGGTATATAACTTTTACTGCCCACTGGGTGAACCTTCTGACGGCCGTCAAGCATGTAACCCATGGCACCCGTGTAGATTTGGTTTTACCGCCACGGATTGCATGCAGGCCTGCCTCTTCTTCTCCTCCTACTCCATCCTCCCTCTCCTCCTCGGCTGACTCCTCCTTTTCCACTGCTAGCGTCTCTTACGCTGCGCCGCCCAAGATCCCCAGAACCAATTTAGCATGCCAGGTGAGACGTTGCCATGCTGTGCTGCGTCTGTTGTGTCTGGAAGCCAAGAGCCACACTGGCCCTGCACTCCTTTCAGCTTTGCTTTCACAGGCAGATCAGTGGCTAACACCGCTCAATTTGACAGTTGGTAAAGTGGTGTGTGACAACGGTGCCAATCTGCTTAGAACATTGAAACAGGGCAAAATTACACACGTGCCATGCATGGCACATGTCTTAAACTTGATCGTGCAGCGATTCGTTGTCAAATAGGACATCTTGCGGCAGGCAAGGAAAATCTCGGCCCATTTCAGAAGATCTTACACGGCCATGGCTCGCCTTGCTGACATTCAGCAGCGACACAATCTGCCGGACAGATGTCTTATTTGTAACTGCCCGACGCGATGGAACTCAACCTTTTATATGCTTGATAGGCTTCTCCAGCAGAAACGTGCAGTTAACAACTACCTGTACGAACTCTGCAGCAGAACAGGATCTGGGGAGCTTGGTTTTTTTTCACCGTGCCAGTGGCTGCTCATGCGCGACGCATGCAGACTTCTGCGGCCATTTGATGAGATCACCAAACTGGTCAGTCGCAGCCATGGCGCCATCAGTGACATCGTACCTTATGCCTTCTTTATGGAGCATGCATTGCATCGTGTTATTGATTAATCCATGGAGGAGCAGGAGCAGGAAGATGAGGAAGTCGCAATGCTGGATGAATTCCCAGTGGGCTACTCTATCTGAGACAAGTTAACAACAGGAGTCTGAAGAGGAGTCAGAGGAGGATGGTGCCTGGGAGGATGAGGAGGAGCAAGAAGAACATGCTTTAAACCTTTCTGGGATCCCTGTTGTTGTCCGTAGATGGAGAGAGGAGAACGAGGAGGACGACATTATCCTGGATGATGAGCAGGAGCCAAGCCACCACACCACTTCCAGCTTAGTGCAAATGGGGGCCTTCATGTTCCAGTTTTTTAACAGGGACCCCTATATAAAAAGCATAATGGTCAAGGACCAGTACTGGGTGGCAACGTGCTTAGACCCCAGGTACAAACACAAAATGGTGGAAATGTTACCACCATCACAGAGGGCTGTCAGAATGGAGCACTTAGAGGCCTTGCTTCGAGAAATTCTGCATTCCGCTTTTGCGTGCGCTGGCAGAGGAGGAATTCTCAATCCCAGAGAAAAAGTTGCGGGTACCAATCCAACAGTGCCTGCAAGAAGAGGGCAGTTGGATGATGTGTTGGTGACTTATGATATGAGGTAATTCTTTCAGCCGACCCATCGACAGGTTTCATCCGGATCCAGCATCAGGGAACGCCTGGACTATATTGGGTTAACGGCCGATGTAGACGCTCTGAGAAGTGATGAACCCCTGGACTACTGGGTGGGCTGGCTCGACCTCTGGCCAGAGCTTGCCCAATTTGCAATGGAACTGTTGGCTTGCCCCTCGTCCAGTGTCCTGTCCGATAGGACGTTCAGTGCTCTCATGGTGTTGGTGTCAGTGCTCTCTATCATGGTGCTGGTGTCAGTGCTCTCTATCACGGTGCTGGTGTCAGTGCTCTCTATCTCGGTGCTGGTGTCAGTGCTCTCTATCACGGTGCTGGTGTCAGTGCTCTCTATCTCGGTGCTGGTGTGGTGTCAGTGCTCTCTATCACGGTGCTGATGTCAGTGCTCTCTATCACAGTGCTGGTGTCAGTGCTCTCATGGTGCTGGTGTCAGTGCTCTCTATCACGGTGCTGGTGTCAGTGCTCTCTATCACGATGCTGATGTCAGTGCTCTCATGGTGCTGGTGTCAGTGCTCTCTATCACGGTGCTGGTGTCAGTGCTCTCTATCACGGTGCTGGTGTCAGTGCTCTCACGGTGCTGGTGTCAGTGCTCAGTCTCTATCGCAGTGCTGGTTTCAGACAGTGAGGGAGATAGCAGCGGAGAAGCCAATCAGCAGGCAGTGCCAGCACCATGGCTGAGGATCAGCACTAGACTGGCACCTCCGGACCACCGCAGCGGAGCCCTGCATAGGTGGGGGTAAGGGTCGGGCAGAGGGAGGGGCTCAAGCATAGGTTGGCACACTGGGACACTGGCACAGGACTGCGCTGCCCTGACTGTGGCACTGATCATCTCCTGCACCCCCTTCATAGCCTGGCCTGACCTTGCCTCTCCTCCATGGCAGGCATGTACTGGCCATCGGGACTACCAGGAGATTCCCGGTGGGCCGATGGCTCAGTGGGCCGGTTTCAGTGACAGTCTGCCAAATTAATGGCTGCTCTACTCGCTCAGCCATTCATTTGAGCACAGCTGTACTTCCGAGCGCAGTGCAGCGCACTTCGGCTCTTTCTGCTCCCACTCGGCGCTCTCAGAACACTGGCATTGCACACATCTTCGGCCACCTCCGGCCCACAGTCGTCCTTTTCCGCCACCGCTCGGCTTCCCCCGCCCCCCTCCTCTCCGACAGCTCTTCAGCAAACAAAACTCGGCTATCTCTGGCGGCCCCCGCGGTAACGGACGCTGTGAGTTTAAATGAGCAGGGGCCGCCGTGTGATGTCCTGAGAGCAGCCGACAGGCAGAGAAGTCCCTGGAGCAAACAAGGGAGGCCGGAGGACGGCCCAGCACAGCCATTGAATACTGTATATAGCATATGGCTATATATATATATATATATATATATATATATATATATATGCATGTATATCGAATATGGCTATATATATATATATATATATATATATATATATATATATATATATATATATATATATATATATATATATATATGCATGTATATAGAATATGGCTATATATATATATATATATATATATATATATATATATATATATATATATATATATATATATATATATATATATATATATATATATATATATATATATTACATATATACATACACACACACACACACACTGTATATAGCATATAGCTGTGCATGTGTGTATATATGCTGTATATATTATATATATTAAAATATTTTCAGCAAAAAATTCATACATAAACCATGCTTATAATTAAAATTCCCCCTTTTTTTTGCACTTTAATACCAAGGACATAGTTTGGATAAAATGGTTTTAATTAAAAGCATGGTTTATATATAAATTTTTTGCTGAAAATTTTTTTATGCACATTTCAATATTAATTGACACGTTTGATGTACTTTTAGCTATGTTGGATTTTTTGTATTATTTGAATCATTATTTGCACCAAATGGATTTTTTTTATGTTATTTTGGTTAGCATCACATCCTTTGCTATATATTCAATATATCTGTGGGTTTGTGTTAACCTGTTTGATGTTGGCAGCTTCTCCTTACTGCGGTTGATCAAAAATAGGTATGCGCATTAGTTGTTTATTTTAAAATATATAATGCAGAGCCAGGCTTCGGGCAGGTGACAGGGGGACACCAGGGGGTAGAGGGGGGGCTGGAAGATAAAAGATCACCAGCAGTGTGCTGTCGGCTTCTGAGTTTGCATACTCCTGCTATGTGTCTAGCCGGGCCGTGATGACGTCACTCTCGTGCAAGTGCGCAGCATACTGTTTTTGTGCGTGTTTGCAAAATTGGAGTGGGCCGGTCTGGATGAAGTCCAGGGCCAAATTTTTGTCCCAGTCCAGCTGTCACGTACCTGGTTAGAGAGCCCCAACGTGCAGGGAGAGGCGCCTCGTAAACCACCGGCTCTCGAGCCCCTGGTGATGGAGACAGGGGTTCAGGAGCCCGGAGGACACAAGTGCCTAGCCGGATAGCAGATAGCGGATACAACTGGAACAGATGGTAACAGGAACGGCAGGTGCACCTGGCGTTGGATGTCAGTCAAGGACTGCTGGGCGGCTGGCACAAGTGGACCGGCAAGGTGGCAGAGTCAATGGGTGCCGGGCTTCAGGCAGACAGGCGTAGTCAATCAGGCTGGGTCGGTAACTATCAGGCAGCGGAGGTACAGAAGCGAGAGGCAGAGGCGTAGTCAATCAGGCAAAGGTCAAGGGCAGGCGGAATACAGGCAGAGTCCAGGAACAGGTCGGGTATAATATCAGGAACACAATCACGAACAAACAGCAGAAGTCTCAGGAACGCTGTAGACCGAACAGCGCCGAGGAGCAGGAGCTGTGGCCTTAAATAGTCTATTGGGCAACAGGATTGGTCGTACGGCCCGTTTGCGTACCCCCGCAGGTGGCCGTGGTTACGCTCGTGACCCCGCGCACGTCCGTACGGTGCGAACGCCCGCTTGTGTCGGCGCGCACCTGCGAACGTCTGTTGGAACCTGCGTGCACCCGCGCGTGTTTGTTCGCGTCGACCCGCGTCCGAGGGCGTCGGAGATCCCGTCGTACAGGAACCCTGCAGGTACATCTCTTCTGTACGATCGGGGTAGTGGAACGACCGTGACACCAGCCCTGCTCCATGGCCTTCATGCGTTTCTGAATTGTCAAAATCTCACAGATAAAACAAGAATGCTTGTCGTTGTCGATCCCAGATTCATTTAATACTTTTATTATGTCAGTGTCCATGTTGTGGGACTATGTGTGCACAGTTAGTAAGTATTTTGTGGCTGAAAATATGACCTAGAGGTTTTTAAGGTTCACCTGCCATTAAAGTCAATGGGGTCCGCCGCTTGCGGTTCATGAACTTTTGGTCACGTTCGCGGTTCGCGTACGCGAAACATCCCATTGGAAGTTCATCCATCACTATTCTTGAGTTTTTTCAAGTATATATATTTTTTTTTGGCGTGGAGTTTCTTTCTATTTTTTACATTTTTTGAGACTACCCCAGTATATCCATGAGTTCTGTTACAACCTGAAATCCCGCTAGCAGAAGTACCCGAATGGTACCAGGATTTCAAGTTGCCTGTACCCACTAGCGGCCCTACAGTGTCACCGAAGTCTTCACATAAGAGAGGCAAATACCAGAAGCAATTCAGTCAAGGCCAATCCTCCACCTCCCTTGGCTCCAGACCATCTAGATTCTTAAGACGCCATTTCACCTGATGCTCGTTGTCCACCATTTTCCTCTCCAAAATATTGCGGTATGTCACTATGGTATACAAGGCTTACTTTTGGCCAGACACCTGTATAACCAACCTCATTGAGTACTCAACTGCTCTAAATAAAGCATGATAACTTCACTGACTTAGACAAGGTTTATCCCTCTGGCTCCCCACTTGTAGGGGTGTTATTATATATATATATATATATATATATATTTTTTTTTTTTTTGTCCCATTACATATGGACCGATAATCATTGGATGCTTAATAGGGGTACGCTGACAACAGGAGTGTGGTTACAACCTCACCTTTGACCTGCTTTACTGATGCTAACATTGACTGATGTTTCTAATAAGTTACCAAAAATGTCGACGACCCCTGTTACCCAGAGGATTTGAATGCTGAAACTGAGCCAGATTGCCTCTCTAGGCAATCTTGTCACCTGGGACGTCCCCCGACCAATATTATTAGACCCAGAGGGCTACTTCTCCCATAAACAGATCAACCCTCCATCTTTCTTGACCTTCTCTGCTCTTACCACCCTTTCTTACCCTCCTTCGCTTTTCCCACCCCATCCCCCCCCCCTTTTTTTATTATGGCTTACTCAGAACTTGGCAAACATCTTACATTGATTTCACATAATACTAAAGGTTTAAATATCCCTGAAAAAAAGACAGCATTTTTTGAGAGAACTTACCAAAGCCAAACCCAAAATTGTGTTCCTTCAGGAAACTCATTTCAAAAAAGATAAAGTACAAAGTTTACTTAATAGCTACTTCACAAAGACAAAGGATGTTGCCATATTACTCAAGGATTCAAATTTCTTGGTCAAAGATCAGCTTGCTGATGCGGAGGGCAGATACCTTTTCTTAAAAGTTACCCTAAATGACCCTCGCAAATGTATATTTTGATAACAAAGCACACGTTTCATTTTGCCAGAGGATAATAGATGAGCTGAAGTGTTTTTCTGCTGAAATGTTTATATTAGGAGGGGATTTCAACATCCCACTGAATCCACTCCAATATGCCTCCAATGGCCAAACTGCAATCACATACAGAACCTTAAAAAGCATCAAATCCACACTAAACTCAATGCTATTAATAGATACGTGGAGACTCTTGAACCCCACAAAGAGACCTCCCCTTATTGTCTGAAGCAAAGATAGGGTTTCAATCGATGTCTGATCACTGCCCCATCCCCATCACACTCACACAACCTGAAAATCACAAAAGAGAATGCAACTGGAGATTAAATCCCTCCCTATTGCTAAAATTAGAGGTCACCGCACAGATTTCAGACTCTATCAAAACCTAGAAAGAAACATCCCCAATGATAACCTGGGAAGCACACAAATGTGCGATAAGAAGTGAATTTATAAAATGGGGAGCTCACTTAAAAAAATAATCCGAACAAAAAATAGCAACCCTCTCTGTGACTATTTCCCACTCACTACACAAGCAAACGCTCTCAATTGCAACGGCCTCTGCTTTACTAGAAGCAAGGAAGGAACTTCAAGAAACTCTAGAGAATAAGGCAAGACGCTTGCTTTTTCTCAAAAAACGTCTTTATTATTAGCACGGCATCAGAAATGGGAAATACCTAGCGAGAGCACTGAAAGATACAAAAACCTTAGAAAACATAATTAGCATCCGCTCAGGGACTAATAAACTAGAGTATGCAACAGATAAAATCGCAAATCAATTCCACGACTATTACACAAAGCTCTATAATCTTCCCCCAACCAACAAACCCAAACATCTATTAGGAAATAGAGACCATATCATTAAAGATTTTCTTAGGAAAAGTGCCCTACCATCCTTAGCACCCGAGGAAATCCAGAATTTCGAATTACCATCCAGGAAACCAAACTAATACAGGCCATTAAAGACCTGAAGCCTGGAAAAAGCCCCAACCCAGACGGGCTGACCTCCCAATATTATAAACTCTTTATGGATATAATAAAAGGCCCTCTTCTTGCAAACTTTAACTCCTTAACCCTCCATCAAAAGATACCAGATTCCTTCCTTCAAGTGCATATCACAGTAATCCCAAAAGAAAATAAGGGGGGGGGCGTGGCTTGGCGCCGATCCGGAATGGCCGCTTAACCTCAGAGCTCCAGCAGCCAGAGACCCAGCTTTCAGCCTTGCCGAGAGATAAAACGCCGCAATTATGGGAAAACAGAAGGGGATGAACTCCCAATCACGCTCCCGATCCCCGAGGGGACCCGAACACGGATCCGGGCGCAATATCCCGGATATGTTCCGAGCGCAATCACGCGAGGCCGGGGCTCCGGCTGCGGCCTACTCGGAAGAACGTTCGCCCAGCAGAAATCCCTCAGAGAGGAGGAATACTCAGCGACAGGCCAGCCCGCCCGCAACACGCTCAATCACGATGGCAGACCTACGATCGGTGGCCACTGATATTAAGGATTCCCTCACATCTGCAATAGCTGACCTGAGGAGAGATGTCCAGGCCATGAATATCCGCACGACGGACTTAGAGGAGGCCGCAGCACGCCATGACACCGCTATTCAACACCTGCAGCAGGCCTCCCATGTGCACAGCACACACATCAGAGAACTCCACAGGCACATGGAGGATTTGGATAATCGCGGACGCCGCCATAATATCAGGGTAAGAGGTATACCTGAGTCAATTGAGCAGCAGCACGTCACCCAGGCCACTTCTCATATTTTTAATGACTTGCTGGGGAGACCTCCAGAGGCCCCAATTGAATATGAAAGACTGCATAGAGCTCTTAGACCGAGGGGCAGAGATTCAGATCCCCCGAGGGATGTAATATGCTGTGTGGTAAACTACAAATTGAAAGAAGACATCCTGAAAAGGGCCAGAGACCGACGCAACCTGACTTTCCAAGGGTCAGAAATAAAACTTTTCCAGGATCTCTCCCCAATTACCCTACAACATAGGAGGGACCTGCGCCCTCTCCTGGAGGTCTTACGCCGCAAGGAAATCCAATATCGCTGGAGGCATCCATTTTGCCTTTCGGCCACAGTGGAAGGACGCACAGCACATCTCAGGGTTCCGGAAGACCTCAGGGAGTTCTGCTCTACGCTCCAAATACCCCTGATAGATTTACCAGACTGGTACAAAGCGTTCCGCACTCCGAGACTACAGAGATCAGACTCCATGGATACCATACCAGAGCGAGACGGTTTCCACATTCGGAGACGAAGATCCTCTTCTCCAAGACCGCCGCCTCAGAGGGAACGGAGGGAAAGGCCTCATCCCAGCCCGACTTCATCCCCTGCACACAGGCGGGCAAGACCAGATAGCTCCTGAAGGAACCCATATTTCAAGAGCCCACTTGGTCACTTGGATGTCATGACACAACCACTTATACCGTTTAATCCCCCTGGCTTTTGCGACAGCAAGACTGTGTAAAGCAAGCTCTTATGTGATCGTCCACTAACCCTTCTTTCTCCTCCAGACCTGATATACAGGACGGTCAACGTGATCACCCTCTTCCACCTGTGGTAAAGTACCCATAATCCGATCCTACTAGATGGTAAGGAACAGATACTATTGTTGCTGTTTATGAAGGGTACCCCTCCCTCTCCCCATCGAACTTGCGGGATTCCGACAGCAGTTTTTGAACGTTAATACACGATGGCACGAGACAGTGGCGATATCGCTTTAAGGTTCAATAAGAGCCACCTCTAAGGGTTTGTAAGATCCCCTCAGCCCTCTCCAGAACAATGATGGAAGAATAATGGGGCACTGTCTGTTTCCAATAGATATGAGGGGTGATTTATATGTTGAAAAGACTTTACTCCTTTTGGTTTATGACTTGTTCGTCATGATTGTTACTTTGTGTTTTTAGGGAACAGGGGAGCAGGAGGGGGGCTTCATTGATTTCAGGGCAGGGAAAAACTAGGCCCAGCAGTTATGCCCTCACAGTCGAGCCTACTTGACGCATTACATTGTCTTAGAGGCTCGAACGAACGTCATTCCCTTGTTAAAGGCCATTTGGCCCATTAGTTTGGCACTGACCTCCCTCCCCCTAGGCAGGTCCCCCGCTACCATGAGGGGGAAAGGCACACCATACAAATACCTACCCCTTTGCTGCTTTTAAGACCCTAGTTGCCTTTTGGGAAACCGGGGAGGAGGCTCATCTGGCGCCTCGATTCCCTCCTCTCAACCCTCTAGCATTCTCACTCCCCGTACCCTTCTCTTACTCTCCAGATCATTTGGGTTATGCAGGAAACTGTCCTCAATATTAGCACCTTGAGAAAGCTCAGAAGCGGGTATTTGCAAATTGCTAGCTTTTATTTTGTGCTACGTTATCTTAGTTAGACCAAAGTTCCTGTTACAGTATTTGTGGCCTGCCATGTGTTGAGGTATTCTATTGTTTGGTAAAAAACCTCTCCTCTCCATCCTTACTCTTTATTTTTCCCCCTACTACAGTATGCACGTAACTCTTGAAAATGTAAAGCTTCATTTGGTCTCGACACTGACTGGACTTCGCAAGCACACACTTCGGACGACCTTCCACTCCTCCACAAAACGACAAAGAATTTCTTTTCGTTGACTTACACCGGACGCTAAGGTACATCTGGGTAAGGTAGCTGGTCTACACACCCCCGGTACTGTATATTGTCTCCTTCCATTCCTATCCCCTTTTTCCTCTACCCGTTTTCCTTTATCCCTAATCTCTCTTTCTGATTTCCTCCCTACCCCCTCCCCCCACACCCCCCCCCTGAACCGGTAAACAGTTTACTGCACATTTCCCTCATTGCCTCTCCGGCTTCCCCGGGCGTGCATATCGTTGTTCCCTGTCAGAAATTTCCACTCCCTGGCAATCGGGAACGGGCTAAACAAATTCATAGTTTAAGGGGGCCTCGAGCATCCAGGCCACAGAGGTTAGAGTTTGATTCTTCTGAGCATTAATCATCTCAACTAAAACACGAGATCATGCCTACTAATACTTCCTCCACTCAGGCTGTCACGTTGAAAGTAGTCTCTCATAATGTTAAGGGACTAAATATTCCCGAAAAGAGGTCCCAAATTCTGAATATGCTATCGAAACTAAGAGCGGACGTGGCATTCCTACAGGAAACGCACTTCCACTCAAACAAAATTCCAAAAATGTTCAATCACCGATTTCCCACCGCCTTCCATGCCACAAATCCCCTGGCCAAAACGAAGGGGGTGTCCATCCTCTTAGCGAGAAACCTTCAATGGCAGCTAGACGATACCCTGACAGACCCGGAAGGCAGATATATCTTTGTAAAAGGAAGTATTAATGGCCATAGGTGCACATTAGCAAACATCTATAGCCCAAACACAGCCCAGGTAGGCTTCTTTCGCGCAATAACAGAACTTTTAACAGAATTCCAGGCGGGTATTACTATAATGGGAGGAGATTTTAATGTTGCACTTCAGCCCCTGCTAGACTCTTCTTCAGGCACCTCATCACTACCCTACAGATCTCTGAGCAAGATCAATTCCCAGTTACAAGCTCTATGTCTTCACGACTCCTGGCGTATAGCACACCCAAACGAGAAAGACTACACTTTCTTCTCGGCCCCCCATACTAAATACTCACGCCTAGACTACCTCTTTCTCTCTCAAAAGGATCTACCACTCTTAAAATCAGCAACTATCGAACCTCTTATACACTCGGACCACCACCCGATCACGATTACCCTGACACTCCCACAGACGAAAACAACCACCAAAATATGGCGCTTAGACTCCACCCTATTGTCCTCTGAGACTGACATAAACTATATAAAATCTAGTCTTATCAATTACTTTAGGGAAAACACTGACCCGGATCTCTCCCCCTTTACAGTCTGGGAAGCACATAAATGTGTGATCAGGGGCGAGTTTATGACTCTCAAGGCTATCCGAAAAAAGGCTCATACAGGCACTATTAATGACCTGATTAGTAAGATTAAACAACTTGAACTGGCACATAAGCATTCGCGAGCCCAGGAAACTCTCCTGACCCTTACGGACACGAGGAAACAACTCCTTGACCTTCTTAACTGCAAAACCAGGCGCAAATTTATCTTGTCCCAGAAACTCTTCTACGAGCAGGGAAATAAAAGTGGGAGGCTACTAGCTAGGGCTCTTCAGTCAAAGAAAACCAACACAACTGTACACTCCATAAAAGATCAAGCGGGGGTCTCGCACACGTCATCTATAGATATAGCGGCCCAATTTGAAAAATACTACAGGAAACTTTATCATATATCTGGGCAACAAGACAGCGCCCCAGGGAACAATCCCAGAGCAACCCTGATTCGGAAATTCCTACAAGAGTTCGGCCCTTCCCCTATGTCAATCGAAACAGCTAATGATCTCGACAAATACATAACAGGGGAGGAACTGAAAAGGGCAATCAAACAGCTGAAACCGGGCAAAAGCCCCGGCCCAGATGGTTTGTCAGCCCCGTACTATACCGCTTTCTCAGAAATTCTCACATCCCCGCCCCTAGCAGCCCTCAACTCACTAGCCAATTCTCCCACCCCGCCCACCAACACACTGGCAGCACACATAACGGTCATACACAAGGAAGGTAAAGACGCCACTTCAGTTACGAACTATAGGCCAATCTCTCTATTGAATGTAGATTTAAAGCTCTTCTCTAAAATCATAGCTAACCGTCTCCTCCCCCTCCTACCCTTCTGGATTGAGAAAGACCAGGTTGGTTTTGTCCCTGGCCGAGAGGCCAGGGACAACACTATCAAGGCAATTAACATTCACCACTGGCTGTCCTCCAAAAAGATGAAAGGCTTCTTCCTTTCCTTGGACGCGGAGAAGGCGTTTGACAGGCTGGCCTGGGACTATCTGGAAGCGACATTACGTCATCTGGGTATACCCCATCATATGTTAAACTACATCTTATCTTTATATTCCTCGCCAACGGCAAGAATCAGGGTCAACGGCCACCTGTCAGACGCCTTCCCAGTCCGGAACGGAACGAGACAGGGATGCCCCCTATCCCCTATATTGTTTATACTTACGCTTGAACCCCTCCTGAATAGCCTGCGGGCAAACATTAACATCAAAGGCATAACCATCGCTGACCACTCATACAAATTAGCGGCTTTTGCGGATGACATACTGTTGTTCCTCAGAGACCCCCTGATCTCAATTCCCAATCTACTAAAAGAATTCGACAAGTTCCAGTATATTTCTAACTTAAAGATTAATTTTTCCAAATCTCACGCCCTTAATATATCTCTCCCGCAAGAGGTCGTCACACTCTGTCAAAACAATTTCCCATTTATTTGGAAACACGACTCAATCAAATATCTAGGGATAATGCTCCCCGCGCGCCTGTCAGATCTTTACTCGAAGAATTTCGGTCCGCTCACTCAGGCAATTGCGTCAGACTTGCGCAATTGGGACAAATCACATTTCTCATGGTTTGGTCGCGCGGCTATATTAAAAATGAATATCCTTCCTCGCGTCCTATACTTATTCCAAACGATACCCATCAGACTCCCTCTCTCCTTTTTTCAAATAATGAAGAGAGTAACTCAAAACTTCCTCTGGAATCATAAACGCCCCAGAATAAGTTATTTTCAACTCACTAAACCAAAACCAAAAGGGGGCATTGGCCTGCCAGACCTCACAAAATATTCACAGGCCTGTCACCTATGTAGAGTAGTGGATTGGGCGGTTCATAGTAGCACTAAAGACTGGGTGAATCTAGAAGACTCCCTAACGGAACTCCAAATCAAAAACACCCCTTGGATAGCCCCACACCGTATCCCTAGTTCACTGAAGGACCATCCACTTATAAGCGCAACCTTACACAGCTTCCGAGAAGCAGCAACACGGAACAACATCTCCTCTAACCCTGGACCACTCACCCCTATCAGACTCAACCCGGACTTCCAACCCGGAATGTCTACACACTTTCTCAGGAATAGATGGCCGTTTACTGACGTACAAGCCCACCAATTTTTCCAAAGAGGTCTACTACTAGATCGCGATGCATTGCCCAGATCACCCGACTCAGACACCCTTCCTCATTGGGTTTACCTTCAAATCCGGCACTTCCTCCAGACAATAAACACGGACACTTCACTTGACCGCTCACTCACCCCATTCGAGAGTCTCTGCTCCCAAACCTCGCCGCAACAACATGTTATCTCAGTCACATATTCACTTCTCTTTTCCTCAATATCACCGAAAGAGGGGACTGCATGCAGAGCCTGGGAGAGGGACCTACAGATAGAATTAACAGAGGAAAATTGGGAAAAGATATTCACACTTGCACATAAAGCGTCATTAAATGTCACGACACAAGAAAACAACTATAAAACGATCTCAAGGTGGTACAGAACACCATCACTGGTCCATAAGTACAACAAGGAGACCACAGACAGGTGCTGGAGATGCAACATTGAAATAGGCACATTCCTCCATGTTTGGTGGTCTTGCCCCAGATTACAGAGTTTTTGGACACAAGTCCACAACATCATTTCCCAGGTCACGAATGCCCAGCTAGACTACTCGCCTGCGAGATTTCTGCTTCACCACTCTGATATTCCTACTCCAGTTTATAAAAAATCGCTGTCTATGCACATGCTTAACGCAGCCAAATTATGTGTACCAGTTCACTGGGGATCCCCTGACATCCCCTCTATATCAGAGTGGTTCAAACGTATTGAGAAGATAGCAGAAATGGAAGAATTAATACATATTGCGAAAGACACCCCACATAAGTTTGCCAAAACTTGGGGACACTGGAATGAATTTAAAGACTCAGAGAGTTATAAACTGTTCCTAAGGCCCCATCAGGTAGGAACAACAGAGAATCAAACTGGTTGAGCTCGACCACCGCGGGCGGTGGAAGCCGGAGAGGCAAACATACCTGTTACTCCCCCACCTCCTTCACACTCTTTCTTTTTCTGTACCCCCCACCCCCCCTCCCTTTGCCCCCCCCCCCTCTACCTTCCTTTACTTACCCACACAAATATTCCCCCTTTAATACACAGCCACGCATTTTGCACCTTCAGCGAACGTTGGCACTTTAGACAGTATAACAATTCGCTCACAATCAACCTCATACTTGATGACCGACTTACTTTAGGACAAAACCCGGTATTGTTTCATGGACATGACAAAGGACCTTTCACTCAGACCTACTCCAACGCAGCATGTCAGCGCTACTTCAGACATCTAAATGGTTGGGAAGGGATTTGCAACACAATATGTTGTAGAAGAATGTGTAACCTTCCTGCCTGGTTTACGAGTTTTGTTCCAGACTCTCAATCGCAAACCCGAGACGAAGTTGGAGATATTCTGAATGTGCTTCATTTCAATTTATGTTATGTACTGTACTGTAATGTTTATGCACGCATGTTACGTGCACTTTCGCTGTAATCATTGCATTTTTTTTCTAATAAAAATTTTGAATGGAAAAAAAAAAAAAAAAAAAAAAAAAAGAAAATAAGGACCTGAATGAATGTTCAAGCTATAGACTGATTTCCCTACTTAATATAGACTTAAAACTCCTGGCAAAGATTATTGCTAACCATCTTAAACCCTTACTATCAGAAATAATTGGCCCAGAACAAGTAGGCTTTATGCCAGGAAGAGAAGCGCAAGATTACATTTACAAAGCCCTCATCCTAGTTCACAATATTTACACGGATAAGATCGGGGGCCTTCTCCTGTCAACCGACGTGGAGAAGGCCTTCGATCGAGTCGCATGGGACTACATTTTCACTACTTGCGAGCATGTCGGTCTACAAAGCAATATGCTTTCCTGGATCCGCACCCTTTACGCATCCCCAACAGCAAGAGTTAAAATTAATGGTACCCTATCAAATCCCATAATGATTAAAAATGGAACAAGACAGGGCTGTCCCCTCTCCCTACTTCTATTCATCATCTCTCTTGAACTTTTTATCAGATCAATCAATCAAAACCCCTCTATTCATGGGTTTAAGGGTAGCGGAAAAGGAGTTTAAGACAGCCGCTTACGCGGTTGATTTGTTATTCTTCCTAACTCAACCTCACATCTCAATCTCCAACTTACTAGAAAATTTCAATACATTCAACTTTATATCAAGCTTAAAAATAAACTTTAACAAATCTGAGGCCTTAAACATCTCCCTCAATAATGATGAACTTCTCTTGGCCAAACAAAACTTTTAATTGGGTGGACAAAAAGCTCAAATACCTGGGGATATGGATTACTCCTGATCCAAAGGACCTCTTTGACCTCTTTACGTAAAAACATTGTTTCAGATCTTAAAAAATGGCACACCGGTGGATTCTCGTGGTTTGGGAGAGCAGCTATAGTGAAGATGGTCATCCTCCCCAGACTGCTTTACTGCATGCACGCACTGCCAATAAAATTACCATTTTCCTTTTTCAGACACCTAGTCGTACAGAGAAAATTTGTTTGGGCACACAACAAACCACAAATAAATTTCAATGCTATTACTCATCCAAAAAATCTTGGAGGCATGGCCTTACCTGACTTTAAAAAATATTATTATGCCACACATATTACGAGGATAATTGATTGGCACTGTCATTTAGAAAACAAAGAATGGATCTACATCGAAAACGCAGTTTCCACTTCCCTCAGATTCTTACTTTCTTCCTTTTATCCAGAAACCATCCAAAAACACTCATTCATAGGCACAACACTACAAGTTTTCCATATAACTGCAAATAAGTATGATATCGCCACAATACCTGGCCCTTTAATTAGAATCGCAGACAACCCAGAATTCAAGCCAGGCGTACACTGTAAAATGTTCCCCACTACTTCTTGAGGTTCCCCACTTCTTATCTCACACTGCACTCAGGCAGGACTAATTAAGTCTAGAGAAAACCTCCAAACCCCGTGCAAGGACCAACTCTTCCCCCAATGGACATACCTACAGCTTCACAGTTTTTTACACAAACACAAATCGAAACACCTATTCTCCAAATCAACCACACAATTGGACAGCATCTGCTTGAATGCCACGAAGACAATAAAGCTTATCTTTAGCTTACTCTTGGCTACAAGCACATGCCAGTAACCATAATCTTGTACTTAAATCAAAGTGGGAAAAGGCCTTAGATATAAGCTTCACAAACTCTCAATGGGAAAAAGCATGCACCCTGGTCCACAAATGCTCAATCAGCACCAAGCTTCAAGAAAATTCATACAAGATTCTTACTCACTGGTATGCGACGCCTGACAAAATGCACTCTTGGTACCCACAGCCCTCCAACCTGTGCTGGAGATGTAGAACAGAAGTCAGTTCCATGATACACATTTGGTGGGATTGCCCATTGATTTCAGGGTTTTGAGGGAAGGTTTGTGAACTAATAAAGAAAATTACAGAAACATTATCCTTGACCCATCCTACTGTTTATTATATATCTGTCCACAACCTATACGACGCTATAAAAACTCCTTCACCAGACATTTGCTGAACGTAGCAAAAATTTGAATCCCTAGAGCCTGGAAAACCACACACACACCAACCACACACATGCCAACCATTAAGGATTTGATTTCTCAAATTAATAAGATACACGCTATGGAAAAAACCATGGCGATTGCATATGACCGTTTGGAGCATCATCACAAAACTTGGAACATCTGGGTCCTATTCAAGGCAGATCTTCGAGGCCTGAGCTGCCATTATGTTTATAAAATTATGTTAGAATGTATAAGCCTAACCCCCTTTTTTGTTTCCTCCTCTATCTCCACCCTGTAATCCCCTGATACCCCCCCCCCCCCCCCCTACATCTTACCAACTTATCCTGTATAAAATTTCCTCAACTTATCTGTTACATTGTTGTCAATCAATGTATGCATTTCATTTACATTTATTGATCTGTATCCATGACTGAACTCAGTGTGTTATGTCTGGATTTGACGCTTTCTTTTAAATGTATATTCTGTACTGATTATTGTTATACTTGACGTTTTTATTTAAAATTTTCCCGCTGGAACTCTGCTGGACCCAGTTCCTATTGGGAAACCCATTCGTCTGTAAGCTGTTCCGATGGACCAAATACAACGCAAAGGCAGCTACATCACCTGCCCGCGAGGATGTTTCTGGTTCTCGGCTACAGGGTACTGTACATCTAGCGCTCGCTGCAATAGAAAAAAACATTTTCCTATTGCAGCGAGCACGAGAGAGAAGCGACAATGTCCCTTAGGTCCAGTATGGATTTTAAAGGGAACCCCCTTTGCCAAAAAAACAGCATGGGGGTCCCCCCAAAGTCCATACCAGACCCTTATCTGAGCACGCAGCCTGGCTGGTCAGGAAAGGGGGTGGGGACGAGCGAGCACCCCCCCTCCTGAACCATACCAGGCTGCATGCCCTCAACATGGCTTTTTATAAGACTTTTATTCTGTCTCTCATATGTTGAGGAATCTTATGAGGATATTTTAGCGCTGCACTATTTCTTTTATTATGTGTAACTTTATCATTCTAGTTGCAGAAATTAACAAGACTATCTATACGTTGGTAAACCTTTACGCACCAAATGTTAAACCAATTAAATTTATTCGCAAAGTAGTAAATAAGGCTAAATCCTTGCAGAAAGGTTGCTTAATAGTGTGTGGGGATTTTAATATAGTTCTAAATGCAGAACTAGATTCATCCTCTGTGGCTCTTAGGCAGATGCCGTGCTTGGGCACCTTCTGTCATGAGGAAAGGCTTTTTGATCCTTGGTGTTGCTCCCGAACCACAGAGAAGGACTACTCATGCTACTCTACAGTACATAATAGCTATTCCAGAATTGATTTTTTCCTCACAGATGTGTATACTTTACAAAATGTGGTAATGTCGGATATCCATAGTATCACATGGTCGGACCATGCTCCAGTGACCATTGAGATTATGGATATCAACAAATCCTTCTGCAGACCCCTATGGTGTAACAACACTTTCCTCCTATCCCGTCCCCACATCAGGGACGAAATAGAGGGGAAACTAAAATAATTCTTCCACTTCCAATTCTTACACCAACGGAGAATGCTCCCCAACTATGACATGGTGTGCGCACAAGGCGTTTGCTAGAGGAACCTTTATTTAGATAGCTTCTAGAGAACGTAAGAAAAAAACACACCGCATGATACAGCTCCATAAAACCATTGCTAAGCTAGAGACCCAACACAAGAACCCAGGTACCTCCTCCCCCAGCATCTTAAAACATCTTAATCAATGTTGTGAAGAACTACGACAAGAGCTTAATTGGATCATGACATGTATTTTAAAAGGATGAAACTGTCCTATTATTCTAAAAACAACAGGGCAAGTAAGCTTCTAGCCTCCCAAATTAAAAAAAGGCAAGCTAAAACCAACCTCACCCACATCCAGCACCTCAACTCCCATACTGTATTCCATAACCCTAAGGATATAGCCAATACTTTTATGGATTATTATGAATCCCTTTACAATCTTAGTAATGACCCATCCACTCATCAATCCTCAGAATAGGAAATTGATAATTCCTTCAGGGAGTAGGCTTGTGCAATTCGTTTCATAACGAATCGAAATTCGGCTGAATTTTCCATCTTTCGGACAGTCGAATGCATCCGAATGTCCGAATAAAAAAATAACGAATAACAACGAATACGAAAGAAATATAAAGAATGAATTCAAATGAATTCGACATGATTTAGTAATTCTTTAAAGATCTAATGAAACAAAAGGTCAGCTCAAAGTAAATTTTATAGTCCAATCTAATTAATTTTGCGCCGGAGGATGGATTACTTGCAAAGTGGATTCCTGAGAACTGAGTTAGAAGGGTGTTGTATTGTATTTGAGCCGAGGAGAAGAGATCTTGTCATTGTGTGTGTTAAAAGATTCAATAAACAAACGACTTTCCAAACTACGAATCATTATCACGAATATACATAAATAGCGAATTTCAACGAATACGAACGAATGAATTTGACACTCTACGAATAATAATGAATTATCCGAAAACGTATTAATTAATTAATTAATTATGTATTTTACGAATGACAACGAACCGAAACTAAACAAAATTTTCCGTTGTGCACAAGTCTATCAGGGAGTAAATCTACCTACAGTAGGTGCACCTACTTTGCACAAATTAAACTCCCCTATCACCTGTGAGGAAGTGATTGCAGTTATTCAGTCCCTCCCCATGCATAAAACACCAGGGGCTGACGGTTTCTCAGCTGAATACTATAAAGCATTTATTCTGCTACTTGCTCCAAAACTGGTAGAGGTCTTCAACACGGCAACTGCCACTGGCTCCTTCCCAAAGGAAATGTTAAAGGCCATTATAGTTACAATCCCAAAGCCAGGTAAAGACAGTACCCACCCCCAAAACTTTAGACTAATTTCACTACAAAATTCAGATTTAAAGATATACGCTAAAGTGCTAGCCAATAGATTAATGGAAGTCACCCCCTCCCTCATAGGATTGGACCAAGTAGGTATTGCAAAAGGCAGAGAGGCACCGGATGGGACTAGAAGGATGCTTAATCTTTTACGGTTCACAGAACTTAACAAACTCCCTAGTGCTTTCTTAGCCTTGGATGCAGAGAAAGCCTTTGATAGGGTACATTGGACTTACCTATCAAAGACCTTGCGCAAATTTGCAATAACAGGCCAAATTCACTCAGCTATAATGCCCCTTTACTCTCATCCTTCAGCCAGAATCTAGTTTGCTTTCTGACCCCTTCCAACTCTCGAATGGCACGCGTCAAGGCTGCACTCTATCCCCAAATATATTTTCACTTATAGAACCTGTAGCAGAAAGCATCAGAACCTCCGACACCATACATGGCATCAAAATAGGCTCAGAGACCCAGAAATTGGGCTATTTGCCGACGATAAAATACTAACCATCACTAACCCAGAAACCTCCATTATAGCCATACAAAAACTATTACATGACCATCACCATAAACCAGAAATCCCACCATACCCCACAGTACAAGCCACAGTTGCTGCATGGTCAGCCCTAATACATCAAAAATTCCCTGACACACCTATGTGCAACTTACAGATCCCTCTGGCAACCTATTAATACCTAATACCTAACATATCGACCCAGGCCTGGAAACAGAAAGGTAATCACTTCCTTACACCCCTAATGGAGGAGCAGGAGATGTCAGACACCTATAAACTATTTCAGATAAAACACTATACCTTGGCCAACACACCTAGACCAATAGAAATACCCCAAGCACTATGGGACTATTTGCTCAATAAGCATCCTGGAAAAAAGAAAGGGATCTCTTTATTTTACAAACTTACTAACCCTCTTTATATGAATTCAAAACTATCTAGCATGAAAAAATGGGAGCAGGAATTAAAAAGAGAATACCCACTAAGCCAATGGCATCTAGCAGTAAAATATAACAGTAAATCCTCAGCTTCCATAGACCACTGGGATAATGCCCAAAAATCCTACACAGGTGGTACCTAACACCCCTGCGCTGTCATGTACCTGGTGGTTGAGCCCACGGATACTGGGAGCGGCTACTCGTATTCCTCCGGCTCAGGAACTTCTGGTAGAGGAGATAGAGGTTCAAGAGCGTGGAAGGGGCACAAGTGCCAAGCAGGACACAGGTGTCAGGACTGACCCGGCTCCGGGTACTGGAGAGGAGCAAATGCAGCAGGAACAGCGACCAGCAGGAGGTGAGAGCAGTGGAAGATGCACACGCTGAAGCAGCGGGGAAGGTGTTCTGTAGTACGGCTTCTCTCAGCAGACCCGCAAGCAGGTAAGGCAGGATACTGGAAGGCTGGCACAGTGGAGGGACAGCAAACTGGACGAGGTCGTGGACAAGCCGGGTCAACAACACCAGCGCACACCCGCGTGCGCCAATCTGCGTCAACACGCACCCGCGTGCGCCCATCTGCGTTAACGTGCAACCGCGTGCGCCCACCAGGACATCTGCGCACCCGCGTGCACCCACCTACGTTAGCGTGCACCCGCGTGCGCCCACCTGCGTTAGCGCGCACCCGCGTGCGCCGACAGACACTCACAACAGGGGCTTTGCGGCCCGAACCTTCAGGAGCAGTTGGATGACTGGGCTGACCTTCTTGACATGCGCCTTCACAAAATGAACCCAAACATAACCCCACTTTGCTGGAGGAACTGTCAAAGCAATGGTGGCTTAATTCACACTTTGTGGAGCTGCGGGATAATAGAAAACTACTGGAAGGAAGTATCATCCATAATTAAAGTTACATACACCACATTCATACTAGACCCAGCATTGGCACTGTTCAGCATTGGTATTGAACAGTTCCCCCCTGTACTGAGGAAAATAGTAGTACATATCTTGTTTGCTGCCCGCATGTCCCTGGCGAAAGAATGGTGCTCTCCATCGCCTCCTCACATGGAAGTAGTAATATCCAGAGTTAATAACCAATACCTTATGTAAAAGCTTCTAGTACATAAAGAAAGAATCAAATATTGGGAAAAATGGAGAACTTCAAAATATGCCTCTCCACATTTGTGATTTCTGACTGCTTATTTCAACTTATTGATAACTGCCATAAGTACCTGTAGGCGGAGTGAACAACAGTTATAGAGGTGGTTGCACCAGTAGTGTAACTCCCTAGAAATAATGGCTACAACCACTTCTATAGTGGCTCATGTGTATTCCCTAGCACTGAAAACATATCACTGTTTGTAACTTTATAGTATTAGTTTAGAAGAGATTATATATTACTTACTTGTTACGAATGGAACTTGCTTTGTGCATTATCTCCCGAGACCCTCACTAAGGTCTAAGGGGAGCTACTTTTTTTTTTTTATTAATCTTTTTAGTTTTTTTCCATCTTTTTTTCCCCCCATACAAAGAATTCCCCTTAATAGCTATAACAACATACACTCTTAATAAATATATCTATTACAAAATACAAAACACCCTTTTATTTAATTCCCAAAAGGACCCAGCATATATTTAAAAACAAGGAGAGAGCAGCTAGCCAGGGCTGCGTTTAGCCGAGGACTATCAATCTCAGAATAAAGGGGCCCCTCTATATGTCGCAGCAGGAGGAACATAGGGTTGGTACTCCTCCCCCAATCCTCTTTTTTTTCTACATTTTATGGCTTATAGTCCCCCCCATTGACTCCCCCTAAAAAGTTTAATTACTTAGTAGGTTACTATATTTTCCTTTCAACCAGGGTTCCCACATTCTAATATATTCCTTGAGATTGTGTCTCCTTACATAAGCTGCTCTTTCCTTAGGGAGGGTTTCATTCATGGCATCAATCCAATTTTTAACTGTAGGAGGCACCCTCGATTGCCATCTTATTGCTATCAGTTTCCTAGCTTGAAACATACTCCTCCAAATTGCTACCGTTATGCTCCTATTTTCTCCTTGCTCCTGCCTGTAACCCATAGGCATACCGCCGCTTCTTTTTTCAGCCTAATGTAAAACATTTCTTGCAGGGTTTTAATCACTCCTTCCCAATAACGGAATAATTTGGGGCATTTCCACATCATATGTAGAAGGTCCCCAGTACCCTCACATCTCGAGCAGCAATCATCCGCTCTTTTTCCGAACTTGAACAACCGTTTGGGAGTATAATATGCTCTATTTAGCAACATTAACTGGAATATTTTCTGTGACGGAGCAACTGATATCAGCGGGGATGCCTCTCGAATTCTTCTCCAATGAGGGGAGCTACTTTAAAACAACGTCTGACCTGAGCCTGCTCACAGTGTGTACCCAAAAGGGGTGACAGGCTCTGCCTCCTAGAGGCCATTTTCTATTGTACTTTGAGTAGCTCGCATATGAGCTGTGCTTTCAAGTTTGTTAATGCAATGACTGTTAACCACGACTTGTACCTACCCGATATATGCAATGTTTTACTTATCACATGTAAACTGCAAAACTCAATAAAAATCAACATGTTTCGCGCGCAAAGGGACTTTGAGAAGGCGCATGAGTGTGAAACATGTTAGTTGAGGCTGTTATGAAAACCTGAAGCAGTACGATCTAGTTCGCTATGCTCTAGCTGTGCAGAGATTATTTCTGCCGCCCAAGGCATCCTGGCTCTGTGCGATTGCAACTTCTAGTCCTCAGTGTGAGCTCCCTGCTCGTCTGGTGGCAGTGTTCGGACACATTGGAAGCCCCGAGTGTTTTTGTTACAACATCCCAATTATTGAAGCCGGTATAGCGCTGTTAGGACCTGGGCTTGAACTTGGGACCTCTGGTGTGTCTGGCAGCGACTCTGCTTGCTGAGCCACCTGGAATGTTGGACAGCTTCTTGGACAATTCCTTGAATGACTTTGTCTTGAATCTTGTTTGACTTGAACCTTGAACCCTTTGCTCCTCCCATGAACTTCCTGATTTAAGCCATGTCTCTGCACTTCCTGGTTGCCAGAATATTGTGCCTTCACCAGCCAATATCTTGCTCCTGTCTCTCCTGCTGCCAACCGTATCCTCGCTACCATTTGTTACCGACATTTGGCTTGTTCCTGGACTAGGTTTCTACTGAATCCCAACCTGCAACTATTTGTTACCAACTTTTGGCTTGTTTCTCAACTATGCTTCTGCTTGATCCCTACCTGCTATATCTGCTACCAGACCCCGGCTTGCTCACCTCCCGGTGGGGCTATCCTGAGGACCGCGACCTGGCACTAACATGCAGCAAAGCCCATCTCCACCTTCAGGAGCTCTGGTGAATACCGGTTAGTGCTTAGACCCCGCACCTCAGGTGAACCCGTGTCATCAGCCAGGGTGACCTGTGCGAATACCTGCTCTGCTGCTAAAGCTACTGGCCTCTAAGCCTGACTCCAGACCGTGACAGAATATTCTGGCCAAAAACATGGATGCCGTTGTAGCAGCTGCCGTGGCTCCTCTCAGGGTTTAAATCGCTGAGTTGCAGACATTTGGTGTTAACTACCAGGAAAATTTTTCTGAGTTACAAATTGAAGTGAAAGGTCTACAAGAGGAAATCCTTGATCTACACAAACAATTGCGGGATTTTCATGCCCGAGATACTGCTGCCATAGATACTAATGCACGAATGCCCCTACCACTCAAGTTTACCGGAGAGGGTTCCTTAATCAATGTTGTGTATACTTTCAGATGCATCCTGCTGCATTCACTTCTGACAGGAAAAAGGTGCTGTTTATTATCAACCTCCTGACTGAGGAAGCCTTAGCCTGGGCCTCCCCTTATATAGAGAAAGATGATGTCATCCTGGATCATTTTGATTCTTTTGTGACTGCGATGAACCAAGTTTTCCATGATCCTAACCGCTGTGCTACTGCTGAGGCAATATTGCACAATTTACGGCAGGGAAGACGCTCTGTTGCAGAGTACACAACTGAATTCCGACATTGGATCTCAGAAAAACCAATTGGAATCCAGCAGCACAAAAGAGTCAGTTCCGTCAAGGACTTTCGGAACAAGTAAAAGATGAGCTTGCCAGAGTAGAAAGTCCTGATGACCTCAAAGCTTTTATTAAATTATGTATTCGAATTGATCAGAGACTTACTGAAAGGAGAAAGGAGAGACTGGGAATCCTAGGCAGTAATGGTGGCATGTGTTTTTCTACTACTCAGTATCTTCCTAAGGGTCCAAGAGTTTTTTCTGATTCTGACACTCCTGAACCTATGCAGGTGGATGCTATTAAAAGATCTATTAGTACTCAGGAGAAAGAAAGACGACGTTCAGAAAACGTATGTCTTTATTGTGGAGACTCTGGACATTACGCAGTTAATTGTCCCAATAAATTTAAAAGAACAATTGCAGCAACGGATGTTACAGTATCTGAACAAATAAACTCAATTTCTCAGTCCATCTCTCCTTTGATTCAGGAAGCAAATAAAGTTAATTCTCTATCAACTCATTTTGTCATCCCTATAAAGCTTATTGTGGAAAGCAATGAAATGCCTTGCTCTGCTATGCTGGACTCAGGGGCTGGGGGAAACTTCATCAACATCGAATTTGCCCAAAGTAATAACATTCAAATAAGAAATAAACTCTCCCCAATTGATATGGAAACTGTGGATGGCTCACCTTTGTCTTCAGTACCTTTTACCCACGAGACAATCCCACTTAAACTCCTAATTGAAGCTGACCATCAGGAGACTATCAGCTTTGAGCTGATTACATCACCCAAGTTCCCTATTATCCTGGGCATTCTTTGGTTCTCTATCCATAATCCCTCCATCAACTGGGAGACACGTTCTTTAAGCTTTACATCTGACCATTGCAAGAAACATTGCAAAGAATCTTCTCAAATAAGCCCTCCACCAACCCAAGATTTACAAGCAGTTTTGGCAACTATCCAGTCATACGACAAGCTACCTCCACAATATCTTGAGTTTCGGGACGTTTGTGATAAAAAGAACTCAGATCAGTTGCCTCCTCATCGCTCTTATGATTGTCCCATTGAATTGCTTCCAGGGGCAGAAATACCATTTGGTCGCCTTTATTCTTTATCAGAATCTGAACTGAAAGTGCTCAAGGAGTGGATTAATGAGAATCTTGAGAAGGGTTTTATCAGACACTCAACCTCTCCTGCTGGCGCAGCCTTATTCTTCGTGACGAAAAAGGACTCAACCCTGCGTCCGTGTATTGACTACAGAGATTTAAATAGGATCACAATTAAGAATCGCAATCCACTCCCACTGATTCCAGAAATGCTCGAGAGACTCCACTCTGCCAAGCTCTTTACCAAATTAGATCTACGGGGAGCATACAACTTTGTCCGCATTCATCCCGGAGATGAATGGAAAACTGCTTTCAGAACCAGATATGGACATTTTGAGTCTTTGGTCATGCCCTTTGGGCTTTGCAATGCTCCTGCAACTTTTCAACATTTTATTAATGATGCTTTTCGAGATTTGCTTGATCAGTTTGTAATAGCATATTTGGATGACATTCTCATTTTCTCTGATACTTTGGAAGAACACCGCAAGCATGTCTGTATTGTTTTCGAGAGATTAAGGCGGAATCAACTTTACATAAAACTAGAGAGATGCGAGTTTGAACAAACTCAGATCCAGTTCTTGGGATACATAATCTCTTCTGAAGGGGTAAGCATGGATCCTGATACAATCAAAGCTGTGGTGGATTGGCCTGTCCCTAAGAATGTTAAAGAGATACAGCGATTTGTTGGATTTGCCAACTTTTACAGAAGATTTATAAGGAATTTCTCTAAGGTAATTGCTCCAATTACACAGCTGAAAAAGAAAGGGGTGCCCTTTTTGTGGTCACCTGAGGCACAGGCTGCCTTTAGTAAACTGAAAACTCTCTTCACTTCTGCACCAATACTGGTACATCCAGATCCAGAACTACCTTTCATCGTAGAAGTTGATGCTTCTAATTCTGCTGTGGGAGCTATCCTATCTCAGCGAATGGGAGAAAAAATGCAGCTTCATCCTTGTGCTTATTTCTCTCAACTGATGTCTTCAGCCGAGATGAATTATGACATTGGAAACAAGGAGCTGCTGGCAATTAAGGAAGCATTTTCTGTGTGGAGGCATCTGCTGGAAGGAGCTAAGCACCCTGTAACTGTTCTCACCGATCATAAAAATTTAGAATTTATTAGGTCTGCTAAAAGGTTGTCATCTAGACAAGCACGTTGGACCTTTTTATTTTCCAGGTTTAATTTTGTTATCTCATACTGCCCTGGGTCAAGGAATGGTAAGGCTGATGCCCTATCATGGATGTTGTCTGGGCCTCTCCAGGAAAGCACCTCTGAATGTACAATCCTGCCTCAAAAGAACTTTCTAGGGGCCATGAGTTCGAAGACATTTCTTAATCTTCTCAAGGAGGGGTATGAGAATGACCCACTTCTTAATAATCCTCCTAAGGACATTAACCTCAAGTACAACAATGTTTTTTGGACTCAAGCGCATTGCCTCTATGTACCTGAATCAGTTCGAGTAGAAGCCCTCAGGTTGGTACACGACTCTAAACTTGCTGGTCATTTTGGGGTTTCAAAGACAGAAGAACTCTTAGCACGTTCCTTTTGGTGGCCTGAGTACAAGAAAGATGTAAAGAGTTATGTGGGGGGGCGTGGCCTGACGGGGCATGTGAGCAGCGGTGTTTTACGGAGCTCCCGCTGGTGATCCTTAACTGATCCTTTCCCCGCAGTTATTACCGCCGAAATCTGGGCGGATCCGCCGCACACTGCCTCCGAGACCCTCAGGAACCACACTGCCGCGGCAGTGGAAGGGAGGGTGAGTGATATGGAAGATCAACTACCTCACCTAAACCGCGATGTGAGAATCGCAACGCAGCAAGCACAACTAGCGTTTGACAGAACAGATGACATTGAGAATCGCTTAAGACGCAACAATGTCCGGATAGTGGGGTTACCGGAGAAGGTGGAAGGTAGGGATCCCACTGAATTTATGGAGAACTGGCTGCTGGATGTCTTTGGCAAGGAAGCTTTTTCCCCTTTATATGCTGTGGAGCGGGCGCACAGAGTTCCGCCGCGACCCCTTCCCCCGGGTGGCCCCCCGAGAGCGATGCTGGTCAGACTCCTAAACTACAGGGACCGGGAAGTTGCGTTGCGGTTGGCCAGAGAGAGGGGTTCGGTGCAATTTCAAGGCAGTAGAATCTCCTTCTATCCGGACTTTTCCGCTGAAGTGCAACGCAGACGCGCTAAGTTTGCAGATGTTAAAAAGCGCCTGCAGAGGCTACAACTGAAATATGCTATGCTGTTCCCGGCGAAGCTTCGCATCACCGCCATGGACCAGAACCATTTCTTTGAAAATGCGCAAGATGCTGCCCGCTGGCTTGACCACAATGAGAACGTCATCCGTCACAGAGCGGAGGATTGATCCCATGCTGTCTTTCTATGGAGGGCTCGTGAGGAGTCGGCGTGTATCTACCTGAGAGGTTTTACACAGTTACCGAGGGGACACTACTTGATGATTGTTATCAGCGACTTTATCTCCATCCACAGTTTGCCTTTGACGGTGACGAGTTGCTATGTTTGGCTGGAATGGGGTTTGCATCTGCTCTCTACGACCTCGGTGGCAGTTAAGCTGCGATGGAACCTACACGTGCCCGGCTGCCAAGCTGGGGGCGCATGTGGGTCACTCCTTTGTTATTAGGGAGCTCGCTTCTCCTGCCCGGTTGGCAGGAATAGGAATCCAAGTTGACCAACGTATTTTTGTTTGCTGCTTAGTCGGTACGGCTCGGCGGCAGAATTTCAAGGATTTTTACCGTTCAGCATTATCTATCCAGTGCACAGGTTACATGCTTTTTACAGTTTTGGGCTACATCATTATCTTTTTTGCTATCCTGAGCTTGCAGTTCTATGTACCACTCCCTCCTATATGTTTGAAGGGCGCAAGTCTGGCTCCCCCGGGAGAGATGTCTGGAGGACCTGGAACCCCCAGTAGGTACAGTAGATTCCACACAACTGGTCTATGGCCGCTACACCTATAGTGACTTGGAATGTCCGGGGGGTAAATGATCCCCTGAAAAGGACCATGATTTCGGCAGGGTTACGAAAATTCCACCCGGCAATAGTAGGCCTTCAAGAGACGCATTTACAAGGGGACACGGTGAAATTTCTTCAATATGCCTGGGTTGGGAAGGCCTATCACTCCACTCACACCTCGTTTTCTAGGGGGGTGAGTGTTCTGATACATAGGGCACTGGCCTATCAGGAACTGGACTCTATGGTTGATGTATCAGGCAGATTTGTTTTTTTGTATTGCAGAATTTATGCTTTTACTTTGATTCTTGCTTTTGTATACATACCTCCCCCCCCCCATTTTCGCGGGAGGTGCTTCAGCTGCTAATCTCTTATTTGGCCAATAAACAGGAGGTACCGGTGTTAATTTTGGGGGACTTTAACTGCTATCTGGATCCCAAAATGGACAGACACCCCCCGATGGCGCCTCCTGGGGGTAACAGGGGCACGGCCCTTAGCAGATTACTGACGGAGGTGGGGTGGGCCGACATCTGGCGGATCAGAAATCCTGACTGTAGACAGTTCTCATGTTTTTCTAAGACCCATGGATCCCTGTCCCGTATAGATCTATGTGTGGGTACTCCCAACATGGTGGGGTTCACCTCGAGGGTGGAATATTTTCCTCGGGGAGTGTCAGACCACTCCCCCTTGGTCCTTTGGCTGACTACTCAACCCCCTAGCAGTCTGCCCAGAGCCCCGTGGAGGCTGAATGCCTTTTGGCTCAAGTTGTTCCCCTCTCCGGATGGGATTGCATCCCAAATCCGGGGTTTCTTTCTGACACATCGCCACCACCCTGATGACCTTCTGACGTGGGAAACTTTTAAGGCTTTTCTGCGGGGGGTGTTTGTCCATGAGATACACCTAGTGAAGCAGAACTCTTTGCGGCAATACTGGAGCAAGCAGGAGACTTGGTAAAGAGGCTGGAGATAGAATATGTCACGGGGCCTACTGACTCGGCAAGGGAGGCATGGATGGCGGCACAGGATTCTCTGGACCGCCTGAGATCCTCCACTGCGGAGCGTAGAAGCTTTTTCACAAAATTGGCATTTTATGAGGAGGGGGAACAGACGGGACGCCTACTCGCTAGAATTGCAAAAGCGCAACAGATGTCCCCGGCCATAGGGGCCATTCAAGCCAAAAACGGCAAGGTGGTCAACTCACAGGAGATCATTATATCCGAGCTGGCTGACTTCTACCGGGACCTTTACGGGTCGAGGGACGCCTACTTGGATGACGATCTACAGTCATATTTGACCACAATTAATTTACCCAGGCTCTCGGAAGAGGCCGTGCGTCTTCTCGACACCTCGATCACCTTAGAGGAATTGATGGCGGCTGCCGGCTCTTTCCCCACCTGCAAAGCGCCTGGGACAGATGGTATTCCCATGGAGGTATATGTACAATACGGGGAAGATATCCTGCCTAAATTGTTGACGGTGTTTAATGCATGCTTGGAGGGTGGTGCTCTTCCCGACTCTATGTCAAGGGCTACTATTGTTTTATTGCTTAAACCTGGGAGGGATCCATTGGACCCGGGGTCATATAGACCCATCTCGTTGCTGCAGAGCGATGTAAAAATCCTGGCCAAGGTCCTGGCGCTTCGGGTAAACGGGATAGTATCCGCCCTTATTCACCAAGACCAGGCTGGCTTTATGCCACATAAGTCCACAGCAACCAATCTTAGGAGATTGTTTCTGAACATGCAGCTGTAGGCTGACAATGGGGAAAATAGGGCCCTTCTGTCCCTTGATGCCAATAAGGCGTTTGATAGTATAAGCTGGAGGTACCTGTGGGCGGTGTTAGATAAGTTTGGCTTCGGACAGCGTTTTATTGCCTGGGTCAAATTACTGTATGCCTCCCCGAAAGCCAATATCAGGATGACGGACAAAATGTCTGCCGATTTTGCTTTGGCCAGGGGGACACGGCAAGGGTGTCCGCTCTCCCCATTGCTCTTCGCATTTGCGATAGAACCCCTTGCGGCCCTTATCAGAGACAGTGTTGATGTACGGGGATTTCAGTATGGGGATGTCCACGAAAAGATCATGCTCTATGCGGATGACATGCTGCTTTTCCTGGACGACCCCAGCCAGTCCCTGCCGCAGGTGATGTCCATTATAGAGAATTTTGGAAGGTTCTCCGGTTTGACCATTAATTGGTCTAAGTCGGTCCTGTTGAAATTAGATGAAGGAGAGGTGTCGGCCCCGCAGTCATGCCCAGTACCAGTGGTGACTAGTTTTAAATACTTGGGGGTGCAAATAACGTCCAAAGTAGGGGACTATTGTTCAGTGAACATATGTCCTCTGCTGTCGAGATTCCGGGATAGAATAAACACGTGGAACACCCTTAGGATGTCCCTGGCCGGGAAGGCCAATCTTATAAAAATGATTTTAATGCCCCAATTGCTATATTTCCTCCACAACTCACCGGTCATCATTCATTTAAAACTTTTCAGAGTAATTAACACGCTTTTTCAGAAGTTGTTGTGGCACACGAAGCCCCCTAGGATTAAGTTGGAGCACTTGCAGCGCTCTAAGGACAGCGGAGGGTTGGCGGTGCCCAACCCTTGGCTGTACTATATTGCGGCCCAGTTGCAGCACCTGGTGGGCTCCATGGCGCATGGACCGGCAGGCTCCTCTGCGAGGCTGCTGCTTCATGCGACGGGGGCAGAGACCATCCCTATGGGACTGGAGGCCCAGAGGTTCAAGGGCTCCAACAGACTAACCCCCACGCTGTCTATGATACAAAAAATAAGGAACAAGAGTAGGCAGCTACAGGGGGTGCAGGGATTCACAGAATATAGTCCGATATGGGGAAATCAAACATATGTTGAGATCGCTAAACTGCAGCCTGACCCTAGATGGAGAGCCCATAACGTACAGCTATTGTCCCATATATTTCAGGATGGAAAGCTTCTATCTTTTACAGCCCTGCGGCAAAAATTTAACCTTACGGAGGCTATGATCTTCCCTTATTTGCAATTGCGGCACGCGGTGGCCGCGCAGGGGGACTCGGGTGAATGGGTATTGTCACCCACCCCGTTATTTCACGCGTTGCACTCTGCGGATGGCACAAAGGGCATAATTTCGCAATGTTATCAGATGCTGCTAGCACAGCACCTGCGTGGCCATCCGTGCAAAGCACTGCCGCTTTGGGAACGAGATGTTGGCACCCTTACGGGTGAGCAGTGGGAGGAGGCCCCGCAGGCCATCACCTACTGTTCATTGAATGTGGCGCAAAGAGTCTCCCAACTCTATATCATACTGAGAGCGCACTATACACCGGTGAGATTGAGTAGGATGGGTGGAACGGCTGACCCCCTGTGTTTTAGGTGCGGGCAACACGAGGGGGACCTTATCCACCTCCTATGGCGTTGCCCGAAACTCCACAGATACTGGAAGGAGGTAGTGGACACTGTTAATGTGGTGTTTCACACGCAGATACCCAGGGACCCCGTGCACTGCGTTCTGGGGATACTGGAGGGGGTGGTGTCGTTGGAGCCCATCAGGGTGGCAGTCTCCAGGGCGCTATTCCAGGCTAGGAAACTTATTTTGTTGGGTTGGAAATCCGTAGAACCCCCTGTGGCAGCGACCTGGATAACCCATATGGGCAGGACCCTTATCATGGAGAAATACATCTATCAGCATAGGGGATGCCCGGGAAGGTTTGAGCGCCTGTGGTCACACTGGCTGGATACCCCTGGGCTAAGTCCAAACGAACTAATATTGTCCAGATTACTGTAGGATGTGTGGCACAGGGCAGGTATGTGAGCCCTAGCTCGAAAATGTTATACCTACTGGGGAACTTTATGCGATTGCGGGGCGGAGGGAGGAGGTCCTGGACTGCTGTATTGCCTGTATGTATTTTGACAACTATGTATCAAGTGGATGTATATGTGCGCTGGAAATTGCTGTATACCTGTAACTTTAATAAACACCTTTTTGATTAAAAAAAAAAGAGTTATGTGGATTCATGTCTAACCTGTGTTCGCAATAAGACACCTCGATCTTCTCCTCTGGGGTTACTTCTACCACTGCCTGTTCCATCAAGACCATGGGGGTCAATTTCTATGGACTTTGTGGTTGACCTTCCTCTTTCAAAAGGGATGACCACCATTCTGGTAGTCGTTGACCGTCTCACTAAGATGGCCCATTTTATTCCAGTTAAAGGGGTACCCTCCGCCGAACATACTGCTGAGGTAATGGTTAGAGAAGTTTTTAAACTTCATGGAATTCCTGATGATGTGGTGTCTGACAGAGGGGTACAGTTTATCTCAAAATTTTGGAGAAGTTTTTGCTCAGCTTTGGGTGTAACAGTTAATCTGTCCTCGGCTTTTCATCCGCAGTCTAATGATCAGACCGAGAGGACCGATCAAACTCTGGAGCAATACCTTCGATGTTTCGTGAGTTATCTTCAGGATAACTGGGTGGACTACCTTCCTACGGCAGAGTTTGCTTATAATAACTCTAAACATAGCTCCACTTCCCAAAGCCCATTTTTCTTAAAGCGGGAGTCTACCGGGACTCCGCGTTTTTTTTTTTTTTTTAAAAGCCAGCAGCTACAAATACTGCAGCTGCTGACTTGTGACACTTACCTGTCCAGCGCGCCCGCGATGTCGGCACCCGAAGCCGATCGCTAGATCGTCTGTCGGGTCCTGCCGCCGCCATCTTGGGTATGGGAATCAGGAAATGGAGCCTTTCGGCTTCATTTCCCGGTTCCCTACTGCGCATGCGCGAATTGCGCTGCGCAATAAGGACGCTCCCCGCTGCCTCTGGGAGCTGTGTGTTTCCCAGCAGGCAGCGGGGCACTTGCGGGAAGGGGCGGGCACTTGCGGAAAGGGGCGTAAGTTACGCCCCTTTCCGCAGAGAGCTGTCCCGGAAGTGGGTGCAGTTACCTGGATTATCCAGGTAACTGCACCCCCCTCCCCCCTGAAAGGTGCCGATTGTGGCACCGGAGGGGGGGAGGGTTCCGATGAGCGGAAGGTCCACTTTAGGGTGGACCTCCGCTTTAAACACTGGGTATCATCCAGTTTTTATTCCTGATCTCCCCATCTCAACTTCAATTCCTGCTTTTACCAACAGACTAACTTCATTACATGAGATCCAGGAGAAATTGACTGATACATTGAAGGAGGCGCAGGAATATTACAAGAAGGCTGCTGACAGACATCGTAGGTCTATTCCCACTTTTCAAGTAGGTGAGAAAGTTTGGTTATCTACCAAAAATTTTAAAGTTCAAGTTCCATGTGCTAAGTTGGGTCAAAAGTTTATGGGACCTTTTGAGATTTCTGCTCAAATCAACCTGGTCACTTTTCGCCTAAAACTTCCTGACAATATGAAGATTCACTCTGTGTTTCATATATCGCTACTCAAACCATTTCATGAAAACACTTTCCTCTTCCACCACCTGTTGAGGTACAGGGTGAAGAAGAATTTGTGGTGGGAAAAATTCTTGACTCCAGGATCTCTAGAAACAAATTGCAATATTTGGTTCAATGGGAAGGATATGGGCCAGAAGAAAATTATTGGGAGCCTGAAAAGAATGTTCATGCCCCTAGATTAACAAGGGAATTCCACCAGAGGTATCCTCAGAAACTTGCCCTAAGACGTCCAGGGGAAATCCTGGGAGGAGGGGAGTACTGTTAGGACCTGGGCTTGAACCTGGGACCTCTGGTGTGTCTGGCAGTGACTCTGCTTGCTGAGCCACCTGGAATGCTGACAGCTCCTTGGACAATTCCTTGAATGACTTTGTCTTGAATCTTGTTTGCCTTGAACCTTAAACACTTTGCTCCTCCCATGAACTTCCTGATTTAAGCCATGTCTCTGCACTTCCTGGTTGCCAGAATATTGTGCCTTCACCAGCCAATATCTTGCTCTTGTCTCTCCTGCTGCCGACCGTATCCTCGCTACCATTCGTTACCGACATTTGGCTTGTTCCTGGACTACGCTTCTGCTCAATCCCAACCTGCAACTATTTGTTACCGACTTTTGGCTTGTTTCTCAACTACGCTTCTGCTTGATCCCTACCTGCTATATCTGCTACCAGACCCCGGCTTGCTCACCTCCCGGTGGGGCTATCCTGAGGACTGCGACCTGGCACTAACACGAATACCTGCTCTGCTGCTAAAGCTACTGGCCTCTGAGCCTGACTCCAGACTGTGACAAGCGCATATCTAAAGCCTGCCTCGCACAGCGGAAGATAGGAGTTTACATCTAAAGCCTTCATCCAGTACAGATCTCATGGTGAGCACTATACCCTGCTCTATATCTTGGGACATTAGCTCACCTAGAAGATTTGAGCCTGAATGATGTTAACTCCGTGTGATCTGGCTAACTGGCGGCATCGTATGTAACTTATGTTGAAGTGCCTTAGTTTATACAATGACTGATACACCATGTTATGAATTGTTTGTCACATTGACAATTGTGGACAAATTCCTTGGTTAGACATTGTTTTTTTAGAATTCAATAAATGACTATTTTTTGTACCATACTTTATGTATAGGTCTCTCTAGAGAGCTGTTTTTTTCTTTTTATCCTTTCTTATCCATTTCGTCCTAAGTGGTGGGCAGCTGCAATAGACACCTAAGTTTTTACCAACATTCCAATATGATTTGAATTCAATCCATTATAGACTGTACATTGGAGCGCCTAAAGACTTTTTACTGCTGATTTTATCATCCAATCATGTGCAAGCTAAAATTCAGTTTTTTATTTTCCTTGCATATCCCCCTCGGATCTACAGTGACTTTACTTCCAAGTGCACTTGCAGTGCAAAGTGGATTTGCCTTTAGTAAATAACTCCCAGTGTAAATTTGCTGTCCCCTCTAAATAACTCAACACACAGCCATTAATGTCTAAACCGCTGGAAACAAAAGTGAGTACACCCCTAAGTGAAAATGTCAAAATTGGGCCCAAAGTGTCAATATTTTGTGTGACCACCATTTTCCAGCACTGCCTTAACCCTCTTGGGCATGGAGTTCACCAGAGCTTCACAGGTTGCCACTGAAGTCCTCTTCCACTCCTCCATGACGGCATCATGGAGCTGGTAAATGTTAGATACCTTGCGCTCCTCCACATTCCATTTGAGTATGCCCCCCAGATGCTTAATAAGGTTTAAGTCTGGAGACATGCGTAGTGCCGGCTCCTGAAGAGCACGCGCTTTGTGTTTTTGGCATTTAAACTTCCTGGAACTGCAGTTTGGTTTTGGGTTTAATTACTCTAAATTTTGGCCTCAGTACTGAAGGGATATTTAGCTTAACTGCTTTCATTTTTTAAGAAATCGGTTTCCATTTTGTTTCTGTCTCGAACATCCACTTCACGAATAGATATGCTTAAGTTTTGCTCGGAGAGACTTTGTTGTCTTGTGTCATTGTCTCAATGGGCTAATCTCACAGGCCTGTGGGGATTGAGCCTCACATCTTACCAGAGATAATCGAGGGTTAAAAAAATGCCCCTAGACATTCCCTTCGGATGGGGGCTCGTCTGTCCGGGTCGATTATAATATATGTCTGTCTGGTGAGTTGAATTGATATATTTATCTTCTCTCACCGTGACACATATTTAGAAATCGTTTCCTTTAAAGGGACCTGTAATGTATGTAGAAGTTGTTTTCAGACCTCGATAATAAGTTAACTGCTCTGAGAAGCAGTAAAAAAGGCTGTTCTGAGTTAACAGCGAGAAAAGCCTTGGGTGGGCTTTCTGGGCTCTGAGAAGTCCACTTAATAAGACTGCTTTAAGAAGCAGCATTTGTTCTGGGTGAACAGTGAGAAAGCCCTGGGGGGGGGGGGGCTTTCCAGGACCCTGAGAAGTCAGTAGGAAAATGATTTATACAGTACTGTAATTATATAAGTCTGATAAGGTGTGCCGGACAAAACCCTTTGCTTATCTTCCTATCGCTCGTAGAAGTCATAAGATCATTTGTTAACTGTCTGTGTGGAATTTGTCAGCGTTGTAAGGTAAGACGATGCCTTCCACTGTACTGTGTTATAATGGGACTTAAATAAAAGGCAACAGATGTGTTTTGCGGTGAACTCCCGGCTCCTTTTTGTGATTGATGGAAGTTCCCCAATCGAAACGTAGAGTGATGCTACAGTATCCGGTGATGTATTTATGTTTACTCTTAATGATTTACATATGAATGCTTTGACTCTAACGTATAAGATAGTGAGCATAATAGCAGTGTTAATAACACTTTCTTAAGGTAATAGATAAATTGGCATAGTCGGTAGTATACTCTGAGGTTAACTTTTGATCAAAACATGCTATTTGAATAATTCTTTTTGCTACTGACATCTCTTGCGCAGGGGAAGTCAGGCGCACAATTTGGATATTTGGCTTTTTGCCAACAGGGTTCAAGTGCTAATATCTCACTGACCCCAATAGATAGTGGGGAATTGTTTGCGGCATTGGTACTACAGCAATTGAAAGTACTGTTTGAACATTTTGGCACTCTGCCAAAAATTTGAAATATAAATAAAAATTTGCTTTTGATCATGGGAACTTCTGGCCATAAGAAGTGCTTATTGGCTTTTACCAAGGAAAAAGAAAGGTGAAAATAAACATGCTGTGGAGATCCCCGGCTGGACCGAGGCTCCCTATAGCATCCTAGCCCAAACATTGTCCATGATGGGTTTAACAGCAACATGGGATGGTGGATTTAAGGGTTAAATCAACCTTCTCTATGCCTGTACCAGGCACCCCGCCTCCTCCCCCTTACATCCCACAACCAGATCAAGAGCTGCAGGAAAGACCTCATCACATGAGAACACAGAGCAAATATCAGAGTGGGCTACAAGCACAATAACTGATTTCTGCGCTGACAGCAAAGAATGCTGCAGGATGTTTTGACATCCTTAAGCAAACACCAGTGCAGACACATTATCAAAATGATTTCTCAGGAAATCAAAGGGGAAACTTTTATAAAAAAGAGAGGAGGGGGATACAGAGGCCAAAGGGGGTTACACACAGACAACCAAGAGGATGGCTTACAGCCAATAGTTGAGGATTTCTTAAAGAAGGGGATCTTAAAGGGAAATTGTCTCGCCCTACATTAACATTAACCCAGTAAGAAGGCAAATGCTGACTATAGGTTGTACAAGACCTAAGAGCCATCAATAGCCTAATGGTACTAATTGCCCCAATAGTGCCTGATGTGTCATCAATACTGCCATACCACCCGATGCAGAGTATTTTACTGTGATTGATTTATTGAATGCATTTTTATTTCCATCCCTGTGGATGAGGAGACACAGCCAATATTTGCTTTCTAACTAACTTACATGGTGTAGAATACCCCAGGGCTATGTAGACTCCTCTGTAGTCTATTCCATTGTCCTCCAAACTACTCTCAGAGCTTGGATACCAGGACACTGTTCATCCCTGCTGCAGTATATGACTCCTCATCTGCAGTTCTAATCGGGTGGCCGCCCTGGAGGATGGGAGGGATCTTTTTAAATGTCTTTTTGAAAGTGGTCACAGAGTGTCAAAGAAATAATTGCAATGGTGTCAGGAAACGGTTGAATATTTTGGTTTTGTACTCTCAAAAGGAGAAAGGAAATCTTACCAGATATAATCAAGGGTTAAAAAAAACACCCCTAGACAATCTACATTCCCTTCAACTACCAGTCTGGCTGGATTGCACTGTGTTCTGCTTGACCATAGGTGGTGCTGTCATCTCTGGCAGGTGCTAGAACGCGGTCCAGTTGGGTGTATTAAGTGTCAGTTCTCTCTTGGAACCAGCCCCCAGGGCTCTCATGGCCTGGGGTGTGGATCCACCCGACTCCAAGTCTCGGGGCTGGTTGGCCTGAGGCAAAGTAACTGAAAGAAGGACTCAAAGGTGGTCCGGTGCCGTCTCGGTTTGTGGAGAGGCCTGGCGACTGTGGAAGCATCCAGGGGAGGACTCTTCGGGAGAAGGTCACGCAGAGGTTGGCTTCTCAGCAGGAGCCTGGAGGCTAAGTTGAAAGACCCCAAGCGAATCTGGTCTTGTATGGTATCGCCGGACCGGCTGCAAGATACTGGTACCGTACGAGGGTTCTCTGAGTTGTCTACATCTTTCAGCTTTATTCAAGTGTTCTATAACAAGTCTGTGGCAGAGACTTTGTTTGATTTAAACACCTTGTTGGCTGCTAGGCCTGGTGAGAGAAGGACTATCTGATAAGGGTGAGGATCCAGGTGTGAATGGCTATTCTCTGGATTTCCTAATGTGAGAGACTCCTTTGTCCTTTTGATTTAGTTCAAGAGTACCTTGACTTTCCTACCTAAACCCTCTAACCCTACTTTGAAAGACTGTGTTTGTTTATTCTTTTATGCAAATAAAAATCCCTTAAGCAGTTCAATCTCTGCAGTTCTTGGGCCATCTACCTCAGGAAACCCCTAGACATACATGAGGTCAAGAAGGTAAAGGTAAGCCCAATTAAATCAGCCGCTCCTTCGGAGATCAGTGCTACACACAGGGCCGCTGATAGAAATCATGGGGCCCCGTACAGCCTACCTGACGGGGCCCCCTTCAGCTCCACCCTGGCCCCGCCCCTAGTCCCTCCTCCAGCCCCTCCCCAGACCCCGCCTTGAAACAAAGTGTAGGTTTGTCTACAACTGATATTTGTTTTTTTCCAGCCAGTTATAGGTTTGATTATCCAAAAGAAATACTGTTTTCAGATGAGAACAGATCTTGTTAATATCTATATGTAATACAAACCATTAATGAATAAATAAAATGGTATTTTGAAAAAATTAGGGAGATTAAACAAATGACAAAGGTTGAAAAAAACAACAAGCCAGGTCTCATTAAAGATAGTTTACTGTAGATAGTTTTCAGGTGTTTTTAAAGTAGGCAACAACTGGGTAAACATAAGTGTGCCAACAGGCCCAAAAACAACAGAAGTCAAACAACCCAAGTTCAGAGTGCTACTGCAATACTCTTGAACCAAAAGCTGCACCAGCAAAAAATTTAACATCCACATGTTAAAACTGAAAGAAAGTTTGACCAATCACTTCCATGCAAAGGTGGTAATGTCGTCCTCTCATGTGGCCAAAAAATGTACAAGTTCACAGCCTGCATATGTACATATATTTATGGCTTTACCCAAAAACAATGTGAATGTTATAAGGAAGTGTCCAAACTGCATAATGTTAACACTGTCCAGACACAGAAAAATTCCTCTCTGAAATAGATTGCAGCAGGGTCAAAAAGAAACGCTGACCGGTTTCACTAGTCCTTTCCCACTTTGCCAAAGATGTTACAGATTTGTAGCAGACATTCTTTGTACCTTTGCTTCAGCAAACTCATTTATAAGGTCTCGAAAGTTCAGCTGTCTTGCAAATTCATGCTCAATGGACAGAAGAGCCAGACTGTTCAGACGCTGCTCACTCATTGTTGAACGGAGATAGTTTTTTATCAAGGCTAACTTGCTGAATGCTCGCTCTCCTTCTGCAACTGAGAGTGAAAGGGTAGCAAAAATTCTAAGGGCAATACAAACCTCTCCAAAAATCCCTTCAAGCTGCAGCTCATAAATTGAATTAATATTATTATTAATATTAATAATTCCAAGGGACCCAGCTGAATGGCAAATGTTTCTGCATAGATTTTCCACAGGTGTTGTAGCTCTGTTAGTAGGGATTCAGTAAAGTCATCATGGTATGTGGAAATCAGCATTTCTGTTGAAGTTTTTAGTTCTTCTTCTGAAAGAGTCCTCAGATTCAAGATGAGAGCAAAGAGCTTGCAGACTTCTTCCATTGATCTAAATCTTTGATCCAGGTCTGAAATTATTACATCCATTGCTGGGAAGAACATATTGAATTTTTTTTCGACATCCAGATCTTTAACATTTTTATCAGCCTTCTTTTTATGAAGCTGGTGAGCATTCAGTAGCTCCTTGGGAATCTCCATGGAATCAGCAACAACTTTAGACTCCGAGAGTAGAGCTGGCCACTTATTCCGTAGAATCTTCATTTCTTCAGACAAAGCCCTGATGTTGGCTGCACCTATGTCAAAAGATACAGACCTTGACTGAAGGATTTTATTCCGTTCCTCAAAACTTTGCAGGACCTTGACCCAGAATGTAGCCAGAACAATTGCACGGAATGAGGAGAAATAATCTAGCAGCCCTTCTGCTTCAGAGTGTGCAGCACTTGTCAGTTTATTACTTTCCAGCACTCTTTCCAAAGCTTTCAGAATACTTGAAAGCTTTTGTGCAATTGGCCTTACTGCTTCAATCCTGGAACTCCATCTGGTGTCACTTAGGCCATGTAAAGAACCACCAACTTCATCTAACAAAGAGCTCCATCTCTCAGGACTGCTGCTGAATAGAACATATAGCCTATTTACACTCCCAAAGAAGCTCTTCATTTCAGGGGAACTTGAAGCTGCATGTACACCAACCAGATTTAATGAGTGTGCTGCACATGGACTAAATAAGGCTGCTGGATACTTTTGTTGGATTCTGGATCTTACACCTTTAATTTTTCCTGACATGTTGGCTTCGTTGTCATACCCTTGACCTCTACAGTCTTTCACATCAATGCCATGTTCACGCAATCTTGATAGCAACATTTCAGCAATTTCTTCACCTGTCTTCTCAAAGAAATCATAGAATTCCAGGAACCTTTCTTGAATGCCCAATTTTCTTTCCACAAGATCTCTATGCACGTATCGCAGAATAATAACATTCTGTTCCATATGTGATATATCTGGTGTTGCATCACAAATCACTGAGAAATAAATTGATTGTTGCATTTCAGAAAGAATGACATTCAAAACACGTCTTCCACATACATCAATAAATTCATTTTGTGTGGCCGATGACAGATAATGTACAGGTAGACGCTTTCCTTTTTCCTGGCTTTCTTTCACTTTTTCCAAGTGCTCCCTAAGTACACTATCATATTTGGCAACAAGTTCAAGAATTCCAAGGAAATTACCATTTTGAATGTCTCCAAATCTTTGAGAACATTCTCTAAAAGCCAGATTCCGTGAGGCCAAAAATAAGGTAACATGAAGAAGCCTTTCCAACAGAGCTGCAAACTTTTCTGCTTCTCTTGCCAAACTTCTTTGCATCTCAAAGTCCACACCTTGTCCACCTATGGACCTCTGTAAAGTTCGCCAACTTAAGTAGTGCTTTCGGTATTGAGTAGAACGTTCATGCTCTGGCAATCTTGTATAAAGTCGATGCCATGTGTTTTTGGAAGGGTCAAAGCCTTCTCTCCTACATAGTATACTTCCATCCTTCCTATGGTAATAATTTGAAGAAAAAGCTCTGCAAGTGATGCAGTATAAAACATGTTTGGAATCACTCCAACGAAGCCAGTCTCTCAAAATCTTCTCACGTCCATTTGAGGATTTTGCATATAAAAGATACTCTGTAAATGAACGTCCATTGCTGTCCAAATTCATACGACATGCCATTTTTTTCAGCTCCTCTTCAGTCATCAATCCAGAAAGCACAATTTGCTCTCTTTCTTTGTCTTGAAGATTTTCTGGCCACAGTGCCGGATCTTTCCAATCTACTTCACATAAATCCATAGGAATAGGACCTGTAGAACTTGAGGCAAAAGTGGAGCTGCATGAAGTTTCTAAATCACTCAAAATTTCAAAGGGATATGCAATGGAGGCGGTATCTTATATACTTGCAGCAGACTGGGTGCATGAGGACACACTTTCCTCAGGTAAAACACTCTCAGTGGAGCAGTTTAGAATTTTAAAGGCAGCCATACCCTTTTCTTGCAAATCTTCAGATATAGTGAGCAGCTCACAGTGTTGAGAATGGCCCTCAACTGTGTCTGACCTAACGTCCATATCTCGTTCTGAGGATGCTTCCTGTTCAACATTATGTTCCTGGGTAGTTTCTGGCTTCTTAAAATAGTGAAATATTAGATTTTTCTTCTTTATTTTTTCTCGTTCTTCCTCTCGCTCTTTCCTCTCCTTGCGCTTCAGAAATCCAGACTTGTGTGGATACATTTTTGGATTGACCTGAAGCAGGGAGATATGATTCTTGTTCGACATAAACGCAGCCAGAATCCCAAATTTTGGTCATATATAAGTAAGAATGCCCAAGGGTGCTTATCACTCACTCCACTCCAAAAAAACGAAATTAAATGCTATGAGCTTTTTTACCACTGCTCTTAAAGTGGTAGATATTGTTTCAAGAATGGCACCCAGTGTCTTAAGATACTATCAGCTCAAAAACACTCACGGTCATTCAAAATCAAAAGCATACACATCCACTACTTAATGAACCTGTAATCTATTTTTCCGGAAATTATTTCTTACTGTGGTTTTCTGCCTCCTTGTAACGTCCTCTGCGAGCTCCCAAAGCTCTCCTATCCACTTTTGCTGTAAGAGGAAGACAGGACTTTAAATTAAGAATACATACTTGAATAGAACTAGAGTTTAGTGTCACTTTAACTTTGTGACAACACTCTATGGGCTTGTTCACACCAGCAGCAGCTCCTTCGAAAATAGATCATTACTCAGATTACTTTTCTGAGGCAAGTCACAGAAATTTTTAATTTTAATCCCCTAAATACCACACCACTAGGGTTGCCACTTTTTCTTCAAGCCAAACCCAAACACTTTAGTGGCGCACAGAAAATTGTTTTATTATACACTATATAGGATAATAGACCTGGGACACCTTTGGGTAGAATAGTAATGTGGCACACATAGTGCCCCCTCAACCTCCACCACTATGCCTTGCCGCAACCGGGTGCACTGCAGGATGGTTGAACAGCATTCAAATTTAATTGAATGGAGAGTGTTTTGCCAGTGGTTGTGCTTGTTAGACGCAAAACGAGGTATAATTCCTGCCATGGCTGCTACATGTGTAGACGCTGGCCACTGCTTCTGCATCTAAAGGGGGAGGGGTTAGAGGGCATTATAAAGCATGGTTTAACAATGTGGTTTTACCGCCTCCCCCAAGCCACTAGTATGAACAAGATGTAATACTGCTGTAGTGCAATGATGCATCCTTTGTAAGTAAAGTAAACCATTTAATTTCCTATAAATCAGCAAATATATTTAAAGCAGTATTAAACCCAAAAACAAACCTTTATTATATTGCAGCTTACCAATTCTTAAATGTGGTATCTGCATTAGTTTTCTTTTTAAGCCTCTTTCCTTTATTTTCATATGGTGATCTAGCTAGTAAGTCTTTTGTCTTTCAAAAGAACAAGCTCTGATGCAGACATATCAGTTTACAGAGATGACAAACCATTTACCACTGAGAGGGTGCTTATAATGATCAGCTTTTGATGAGCTTTTATTTATTTATGTAAAACCTTCACAGATCCCAGGAGGCTACAGAAGCTGGGACAAACAGTGGTCTGCTACTGGCACTCCTATGGAATGCTGTGTAGCACAATTTGAGGCACAGGAAAAGGTTTTTCCAGCTTCTGGGCTTAGTGTTAGATCCTCGCTTCCACAGAAAGCAGGCGATTCCAGCACTAAATCCAAATGGGAACACAAAGGAAATGCTGAGGCAAAGTTAGCTGTTTTTAAATGGCACTGGGGTGGCTCTGGAATAAATTGCTGACAGTGCTAGCCCTACCCCATTTTAAAACAGTGGTGGTGGGAACTCAGGCCTCATACACTAGCCAGTGACAGAATGGGTTAGCAGCAGGCGCATGCATGTGTGCCCCCAAACTCAGAACAGGATGGATGACGTACATGTGATCCAGCTTGCAAGTGTGTGTCACCCTGCCGCAGTAAATGTACTGCGGTTAAAGGGAAAGGGTTGGGGGTGGGGGTCACACGACTGGTCTGATCACGTCTGCCTGTCTATTTTTCAGTCCACTTCTTGTACTAGAAAATAAAAACAAGGTGCAGGACCTTCATAGTGTAGCATTTGATTCATGTAATGGTTTTATTAAAAGTTAATGACGATGCTTGTATTAGGGCTGAGGATGCTTGGGGGCAGGATGTTGTAATTTTTTCAAGAAGCTATGGACTGAACCCTGTTTACCACTGTCACCAGCCATGATCTAACTGAAAGAAGAATATAGACCCAGCTATGACATCACTAGGTCTAAAATAAGGTATGCATTGTAAACAGAGCATGTACTAAGTAATAGGAAAACTATTTTTGTAACAAAAAATGCAATTCCCAATTTATCCTCATCTGACAGCAGTCTCAAGGGATCAAAGGTGTGAATGGCTTTGAATACCTTCATTCCCATTGATTATATAGGAATGAGTTTGAAGGTAAACAGAGCCATTCACATGATTGTAGAAAGCTGAAGTGAGGACAATGTTGACCGACCACTTTACTTCAGAGAACAGAACTATGAATGGATTTGCTAACAAACACAAAGCCTTTCATAAATGCAAAAAAAATTAAAACAATTTAGCACATCACACTGTTCACTTAAGGCCCCTTTCACATGTTCACATGGGGCAGATCAGTAATGATCCGCCCCGTGATGATCCGCTCGCTCAGCGGGGATCGCTCCGTTGTCCCCGCTGAGCCGGCGGCGGACAGGGCGGTCTCCGCACACAGTGCAGGGACCGCTCTGTCAGCTCTCCGCTCTCCTCTATGGGGATCGGATGAGCACGGACCATCTGTCCGTGTTCATCCGATCTGCTCTGCAGACGGATAGAAAAATAGGATTTTCCTCCGTCTGCAGAATCGGACCATAGCCGAGGCGGACAATAGCGGGTGTCTGCGGATGTTCATCCCCAGACACCCGCTATCCCATAGGGATGCATGTATGCCCGTATTTCATCCGCAAATGGATGGATGAAATAAGGACATACTGTCCGCATGTGTGAAAGGGGCCTTATTCTTAAACAAACTTTATTATGATGTCACTGAGTTCTTTTAGCCACAGCAGTAGACTGCTTAACACTGCAGTGCACTGAAAAAAAGTAGTGGGTGCATTACTTTTTGCAGCTCACTTCACCACAACATGATGGTATGAACTAGCCTGCTAGAAGACAAGGCATTTTGCGGTGGGACAGCAGTGGGACTGTGCTGGAATAGATACCCAACACAGTTCTACCGAACCTGGTGTGATGAACAAATTATTGCATTTTTCCGTATTCTATTATTTAATCTAATTTAAAAATAAAGAAACAAAATCCAAGTAGCAACTTTTAAAATTGAAAGGGACATCAACACAAGCATGTACCCAGCGTTTTATATTTTCTGACCCTTTTTTTCTCTAATGACTAAATTCTTATCATCATAGCTAGGTGATCAGACATAATAAACAACCCATTGCTTCTCCCTAGCCTGTGCAACTACCACTGGGACTGCCATGCATGATCTGCCATATGTTATATCATAGATTATAACCAAGTCATATTCAGTATACAGAGAATAGTGAAATGTAATGTTAGTTCAACATCTTTAAAGTACAAAATTGCTTAAGATTTTTAAAATACAGGATTCTAATCACTATGAGTATGACACAAAAGCAGGTCAGTCCAGTTTTGTGTCATCTTTTAGGCCTCATGAATACACACCTCACCTTGTCCACAACTTCAAGATCTCCTCTCGATCGCTCGGCCCCTGCTCTCTCTGCTTCTTGTTAGTCACGCGTAGAGAGAGAGAGGATTGGGCATATCACTCCGCAACATAACCTTTCTATGCTAATGCTGGCCGGGACTAGTACGGTGTGCGAAGCGGGTGCAGAAGATGTATTCTTCAGCGCCCAAAATAGAAGAAAGAGTCCCCCCCACTGCAGCCGCATACACAGCGTAGAGCACATAAAAAAAAAAACTGTACCGAACAGGGGGGATGGGGTTGGTGGATGTTATCTGCTGATAGCGTTATTTATGGCGATCACTGATCAGTGGAGGAGGAATTTTTTTTTATTTTTTTATTTTTACATACATAGAATGTTTTGCAGTTCAGGTTGCCCGGGCCCCCCTGCTGGTCAGGCCCGGTACAGCAGGGCCAGATGTACTGGCTTATCAGCGGCCCTGGCTACACATGCTTAGCCAGTCCATCACATTTACCCTCAGTTTCTTTAGCAAGGCAGTGGTCGTCTTGGAGGCATGTCGGGTCGTTATCATGTTGGAATACTGCCCTGCGGCCCAGTCTCTGAAGGGAGGGGATCATGCGCTGCTTCAGTATGTCACAGTACATATTGGCATTCATGGTTCCCTGAATGAACTGTAGTTCTCCAGTGCAGCCCCAGACCATGACACTCCCACCACCATGCTTGACTGTACGCAAGACACACTTGTCTTTGTAATCCTCACCTGCTTGACGCCACACATGCTTGATACCACCGAACCAAAAAGTTTATCTTGGTCTGGTCAGACCACAGGACATGGTTCCAGTAATCTATGTCTTTAGTCTGCTTGTCTTCAGCAAACTATTTTCAGGCTTTCTTGTGCATCATCTTTAGAAGAGGCAGCCATGCACATCAGTTTGCATGGAGGGACAGCCATGCACACCAGTTTGATGCAGTGTGCAGGGTATGGTCTCAGCACTGATAGGCTGACCCTTCACCCCTTCAATCTCTGCAGCAATGCTGGCAACACTCATACATCTATTCCCCAAAGACAACCTCTGGATATGACACTGAGCACGTGAACTCAACTTCTTTGGCCAACCATGATGAGGCCTGTTCTTAGTGAAACATGTCCTGTTAAACCGCTGTATGGTCTTGGCCACCATAGGCATGCGCAGCCTATTGTTGCATTAGGGTGTGCACCTCAAACCAAAGCTCAAACACACGTGCGTCTATATAGTGTGTGTGTGTTTGTGTGTGTGTATATATCGGTACTCACCTCTCCACCGGCTTCTGGGTCTTCGGGGAGTTCGGTCAGAGATTCGGTGATGTCACGGACATCAACGTCACTGGACTCCCTTCCCCAAGTGCCTCCATCTGCTAACAAAGGGAAGAGGGGAGGAGTCCAGTGACGTTGAAGTTCTGATTGAACGTAATGCGTATGGGGTAGAGCTAAGCATGATGTCACCCGCTTCTGCTCTAAGGAACTAACATGATTGTCGGCTTTACATGCTGTGTTGTTATCATCTTTATGTGAGTAGTTTCTGTTTGAACACAAACATTTTTATCTTATACTTTAGAGGTGAGCACTTAGATCTTTTCTTTCTACCCATGACCTGGGGTCCTTGCTGTGATCTAAGGAGACATGAGAGAAGTTTATGGTCCGTGTTAACCCTTTTGATACCCGCTTGCATGACCACCTGTTTGCACAGGAGTCCATGCCATAAGGTGAGAGTGATTAGTTAGACTGGAGGTGGAGGGATTGTCATGCTACTGTGGACAAAAAAAATTACTTACGTCAGTGCTACAGTTTGAATTTAAAACTTATTTGTGTGAACTGTGAAGTTAAGTCATGGATTGTGGAAACTAACTAGTGTCAGGTGATTGTATATAGTGTATACGACATTTACCACTGACTAATGCAGAGTTGCAATGCAAGGAGATCAGCTAAAAGTAGTTGGATCTATATGTGCATTATAATTAATCAAAATTAGTTGATAAATCGATTTAAAAAAATCGATTAATCGAACACAAAAATTTTAATGAGTAACAGCCCTAATAAAAATATATATATATATATATATATATATATATATATTTATTTTTATACACAAAAAAATATATATATATAAGTTCAGGTTAAAGGAACAGTTGTGCTTGGCAGCATCTGCCGACTGAGTAATTCAACCCAAGAAAGCATGAACGTACAATTAGCATCCACATTTACCAAAGAATAACTTATACCGCATACACAGGATCAAACAATCCGCCCGTGTGTGGGCTCCGGCTGACTTTTTTTTTCACAAAAGTCCGGCGGACTTAGTTTTGACTCAAAAATTGGCCGCCGGACTCGCAGGCGATCGGCCGTGTGTTTGATAGTCCGCCGGACTTTTGAAATGAACGGACTTTCCCGCACACGGAGAAAAGTCCATTCATTTTGAACACGGCCTAAGGTAGCCGGGACTAGCGAAGGAAGTCAATGTCGGTCGCTGGCCCCGTCAACTGGTATGGACTTAAAGGGGAAGCCCTACTCCGAAAAAACAACGTGGGGGTCCCCCAAGGTCCATATAAGACCCATATCTGGGCACACAGCCCGGCCGGTCAGGAAAGGGGGTGGGGACGAGCGAGCGCCCCACCTCCTGAGCCGTACGAGTCTGCGTGCCCTTAACATGGGGGGGTGCTTTGGGGAATGGGGGGCCATGCGGCTCCCCACCCCAAAGCACCTTGTCCCCATGTTGATGAGGACAAGGGCCTCTTCCCTACAACCCTGGCCATTGGTTGTTGGGGTCTGCGGGCAGGGGGCTTATCGGAATCTGGGAGCCCCCTTTAATAAGGGGGCCCCAGATACTGGCCCCCACCCTATGTGAATGAGTATTGGGGTACCTTGCCCCTACCCATTCGCGTGTGAAAAAAGTGTAAAAATAATATAAAACAACACATGTTTTTAAAATGATTTATTGTACATCTTCTTCCGTCTTGGGGGATCTTCTGCTCTTTTGCTAGCTCTTTTACTAGTGGAGGAGCCCGGCTTTCTTCTTCATCGTGGGTCTTGTCCCCCCTCTTCGGTTCTTCTTGCCGAGCATCCGCTCCTTCTTCCAGCTCTTTTACTGGCATCTCTTCCTTGAGATGTTGACTCGACACTGTCTCTGGCCGTAATGACAGGGACGTGTTGCGCGGCGACTTATATAGGGACAATGGGCGGGGTCACCGGGTGATGTCCCCACCCATTATGATGTCACAGTCCCAGAGGATGCTGGAATTGTGACATCATAATGGGCGGGACATCACCCGGTGACCCCGCCCATTGTCCCTATATAAGTCGTTGCGCAACACGTCCCTGTCATTATGACCAGAGACAGCGTTGAGTCAACATCTCAAGGAAGAAGAAGAGAAGGTGGCGACAGCGATGACAGAAGACCGGGCCATCACCAGTAAAAGATCTGGAAAAAGGAGCAGAGGCCCATCAAGAAGAACCAAATAGGGAGAAAAGACCCCCGAAGAGGGGGACAAGACCCCCAAAGTCGGAAGAAGACCCCTAGGCGGCGACGAAGAAGAAAGCCGGGCTCCTCCTCTAGTAAAAGAGCTAGCAAAAGAGCAGAAGATAGCGGAGGAGTCCGGCGCGAAGACCCCCGAAGACGGAAGAAGACCACCGGAGCTGTGCAGCAAATTATTTAAAAAACATGTGTTGTGTTTTATTTTTACACTTTTTTTCTCAGGTGAATGGGTAGGGGTACATGGTACCCCAAAACTTATTCACATAGGGTGGGGGGCCGGGATCTGGGTTCCGATAAGCCCCCAGCCCGCAGAATCTGACAACCAATGGCCAGGGTTGTCGGGAAGAGGCCCTTGTCCTCATCAACATGGGAACAAGGTGCTATGGGGTGGGGGGCCGCATGGCTCCCCCTTCCCCAAAGCACCCCCCATGTTGAGGGCACAAGGCCTGGTACGGCTCAGGAGGGAAGGGGGGCGCTCGCTCGTTCCCACCCCCTCTACTGACCAGCCGGGCTGCGTGCTTAGATAAGGGTCTTATATGGACCTTGGGGGTGACCCCAACGCCGTGTTCGGCTTCCCCTTTAAGTCCATACCAGGTGACGGGGCCAGCGACGTGTCAATCTCACCGCCGTGTGTAGGTAAGTCCGTTCATTTTCAAAAGTACGGCGGACTCCCGCCATAGTCCGGCGGACTAGGTCTGGTAGTGTGTGGGCAGGTCTGCTCGTTCGGAAAGTCCGGCGGACCTCCGCTTCAAAGTTCGGCAGTTGGTCCGCCGGGCTAAGTCCACTGGACAGTCTGATCGTGTGTACGCGGCATTACTAATCCTCGAGACAGGGGGGGTCAATATTTATTCCCTGCAGGAGATGTGATAATATTTACACAGGATATATACTTATACCCTCTAATTAGGCCCTTGTAAGGCTATTACTACAATAGGATGCCATTAAGTTAGCACGGCTGTACTATGGGTAGGTTACCCATGACATTTCCTGGACTTCAGGTACAGAACATTGCATAGTGACTGGGAAACCAAAGAGCACGTTGGCTTATATTCATGTGATGAGAAGAACATCCCTGAACAGTGATACACACTTCTTACTGTTCAATACAACAAATGAAATAATTAAGAGGATAGATGAAAAGCACTAAACCCCCCTCTCTCCCTGCCTGCTGCAGAGCCACGCACACACTGCTAAAGTCTGTGCCTCAACTCCCCCCTTACCAGTGACATTTTCTGAGTCCCAGTGCATCCTCCTCACCTCAGGTTGTTGTGTTGTCAGCACTGCATGGCAGAAGCTGGGAGGCGGGGCACTCGGAGGCGGAGCAGGGAGGAAAAAGCTACCTCCTTCTCCTCTGCCTGGGACGGTCCTGGCAAATACTTTTCTCGGACAAAGGGCAGTGGTGGACTGGAAGCCCTGCGGTGGCAGTGGGCAGGTCTTGTTTAAAAACAGTGGGGTTAATCCAGCTCCAATGCTACCTCTATAGTTGTGGCTATAGTATCCCTGATAGCAGGCGGCGGAGTAAAATTAAGCTGTTAGGGATGCAGTAGCCGGAACTATAGAAGTAGCATCGGCCACTTGCCTGCTCATTCCGCGTTCAGTGTCTGCACTCACAGGAGTTATACAGCCAAATAAAAAACAGTCCCACTCGCATAGTTGCAACGTTCCCATTGTCCATCTGCAGAGGTGCCAAAATGGAGATCCTGCCAGCAAAAAAGCCCTGAGATGTGCCTGGGCTTTAGGGTGTGCCCAGGCACATCTGGCACACCAAGTGTACACGCCTATGTTGGCCACCGTGGTGCAGCTCAGTTTCAGGGTCTTGGCAATCTTCTTATAGCCTAGGCCATCTTTATGTAGAGCAACAATTATTTTTTTCAGATCCTCAGAGAGTTCTTTGCCATGAGGTGCCATGTGGAACTTCCAGTGACCAGTATGAGAGTGTGAGAGCGATAACACCAATTTTTTACACACCTGCTCCCCATTCACACCTGAGACCCTGTAACCCTAACGAGTCAGATAACACCGGGGAGGGAAAATGGCTAATTGGGCCCAATTTGGACATTTTCACTTAGGGGTGTACTCATTTTTGTTGCCAGCAGTTTAGACATTAATGGCTGTGTGTTGAGTTATTTTGAGGGTACATCAAATTTACACTGTTATACAAGCTGTATACTCACTACTTTACATTGTAGCAAAGTGAAATTTCTTCAGTGTTGTCACATGAAAAGATATAATAAAATATTTACAAAAATGTGAGGGGTGTACTCACTTTTGTGAGATACTGTATATATGCAATACATTGTATATATACAGTATGTTATATTGCATAAAATTACCTATGTTCCCTCTCAATTTACAAAAGTTTACATACTAAAACCCAGGTGTTGTAGTTCAATACTTTTTAGATTTTTCGTAAGAGCAAATATATTTTTATATTATTGTTTAAAGCATATATGTACACTAGATTATTTCTTGCGTATGTATGTACTCATATCCATTCCAATTTTTAATTCATTAACCCATGTAAAACTCAAAATAACATATTCCTGATTAGGGATGAGCTTCGTGTTCGAGTTGAACGTACGTTCGACTCGAACATTGGCTGTTCGTTCGGCGAAGTCCGAACATTTTGGTCCGTTCGTGCCAAATTCGTGTGGCGCTCACGGCCCACAATGCACTGCGATGGCGCAGTGCATTGCTGGCTCATGATTGGCCAAGCATGCACTGTGACCCCGCATGCTTGGCCAATCGCAGCGCCAGCAGCGAGGAGAGCCATGATTGGCCACAGGCAGGATGCCTGTGGCCAATCATAGCTCAGGCTGTGTAGTGCACGCCCCACACTATATAAGGCCGCCAGCGCGGCGGCCTTGTGTAGTGTGTTGGCGTCTGAAGCAGTGGGTGTTCTGTGTACCTTCAACACAGTACACACCGATCGTTTTCGGCCGATTTTCGATCTTGCTGTTGTGTAGTGGTTATTGTCTGCGTACCCTGACCGCAGTATACACCGCTATATTCACCTCACCTATATAGCTAGTGATCTATCTTTTATAATAGAGCTTGCAGTCAGTAGTGTTAGGAGATAGTGCGTGCTGTCTGCGTGCTCTGTACCCAGTACATACCGCTATATACACCTACATAGCTGTTCTCTATTTGAGCCCACTTGCCATCTGCAGGAGTTATTGGAAGTTGTGTGTGCCTCCAGCACAGCACAGTATACATCTGTATATACCCCTTTATCTCTGGTGTTCTATAATAAAGGCATCTGCAGGAGTTAGTGGGTGTTCTGTGCCTCTAGTACAATATACACTACCCAACTGCTTTTTTACCCAACTCCCTTCAGGCCATTACCATGTCTGGAAGGCCAGCAAGGAGAGGCAGACAGGCGCGAGCCGATAAAAGAGGGCAAGCAGGCTCTGTGTCTAGAGACAACAGTGCTGGTCGTGGATGCGGTGCATTGTCATCAGCACGTGGCCATGGGACACGCTTGTCCTTCTTTTCGGCAGCTGGACATGTTGAACCGCAACATGCCAACGACTTGGTAGAGTGGATGACCAAGCCCTCTTCATCTCCTCATCCTCTCTCACCCAGTCTCAGGGTACTAACAAAGCAGCTGCCAACGCATCGTCTTCCCTCCTCTCAATGTCATCATCAGTGACTCCTTCCCTAGACCCACCACGTCCTCCTGAGGAGTCTCCTGAACTCTTTGAGCACAGTGTTGGGTACATGCTCCAGGAGGATGCCCAGTGTTTTGTGGACTCTGATGATGACACTCAGCTAGAGGAAGGCAGTAGCGTGAGCGCAGAGAGAGGGGATGCTCAAGAAGGACAGCAATCTGGCAGTCATGTTCCACAAGCTGCAGCATACTGCCAGGTTTGCTACAGCGATGAAGAGGGAGGGGATGATGAGGGCACTGACTCCACGTGGGTGCCTGGAAGGAGAGAGGAGGAGGATTTTATACCTGAAGGGTTCCACATGTACTGCCACTTTAAGGCTGGCTCCACCCAGGAGTGATGCCAAGGGTCAAGGGGTATGGTAGCCATCTTGGACACATGTAAGAGCCTAATAAGATGTACTGTCCTGAGATGCATGTTGCAGTGTACACTGAGTACTGGAAATAAACTTCCATTGTTCCAGACCAGAGTCTTGTGTCTCTCACAACACAGAGGATATAACAGTGGCGACGAGGATGGGATTTACAAAGTGTCTATCAGTCTGAGAGAGAGACAAAGACATTGTGGATTGTTACCTGGATAAAAGCAATCACAGATCCCAGCAGGAAAATGTCATTGATCGGGACATTAAGTGAATTTGATGGAGAACAGACATCCTGGAGTTCCTGGGTGGAGAGACTGGAACAGTATTTCAGTGCAAATGCCATCCCAGGTGAAAGGCAAGTAGCAGTATTTCTGACAGTGGTCGGTGCTCAGACATATGACACTCTCAGGGATCTCCTTTTTCCTGTAAAACCAGCAACTAAGACATTGGCAGAGCTCCTGACACTGTTAGAGGGTCACTTCCAGCCTAAACCACTAGAGATTGCAGAAAGATTTCGTTTTTATCAGAGGCAGCAGCAGCCAGGTGAAGAAATTAAAGCTTATGTGCTCGCCCTTCGCAGACTAGCCTCTACCTGTTCTTTTGGGGAGTACCTACCTACTGCACTGAGAGATAAGTTTGTCATGGGACTGAATTGTGACTCTAGCCAAAAGAGACTGTTAACAGAGAAAGACCTTACCCTTGCAAAGGCAATTGAGATAGCTTCAATGATGGAAATGGCTGTGAAAGATACAGAGGAATTGAACTCTCAGGGCAGAAGGGAAGAGGTGAAACAGGAAGTTTTCAGAACAGCAGTCAAGCCCACAGTCACAAACTGGAAATACAGACCTCCACCAAGCCGGGAGTCAGCTTGCTACCGTTGTGGGAATACAGACCATGATCACAAAGTCTGCAGGTTTAAGGATCAGACCTGTCATAATTGTGGTAAAACAGGACATCTGAAACGAGTTTGCCGGAGCAAGAAGGTGCGAGATAAACAACCTCTGAACCCCAAGACAAAGACCTATATGGTGGGAAGATATACATCATCATCTGAGTCAGAGGATGAGGAAGTGCTCCACAGTTTAGACATACATCATATGCATTCAGCACCCTCTGCAATGACTGTAGAGGTAACCATTGAGGGAAAGAAACTAAAGATGGATGTAGACACAGGAGCAGCAGTTTCAGTTATCACTCAGAAACAATGGAGACAACTTCAGACCCGAACAACGGTCTGCCCAACGCCAATCAAACTGCAGACATACTCAAAGCAGATACTCCACCCACTGGGTTATGCAAAAGTGCAGGTATTGTACAAGGGTCAGACAAAGAGACTGCCATTATATATACTAGAGAATGGGGGACCCCCTCTCTTTGGGAGAGACTGGATTGCTCACTTTGGTATGCCAGACATCGCCATAAATCCCTAGAACACTGTGACAATTCCATTAGGAGATAATGAGGGATGGGTGGTGTCCCTGAAGCAGCGGTTCCCAAAGATCTTTGATGACCAGTTGGGGAAAATAAAGCATGACTGTGTGAGACTCAAGCTAAAACCCAACGCCCAGCCTAAATTCTTCAAAGCTCGCACAGTACCTTTCGCACTCCGAGCAGGAGTGGAAGCAGAACTAAGTCAGCTGGAGGAACAAGGTGTCATCTCAAAGGTAGAGCACAGCGAGTGGGCATCACCTGTTGTACCAGTGAAGAAAGCGAATGGGGACTTGCTCATTTGTGGCGATTTCCGCATGGCACTGAACTCCCAACTGGAAATAGACCAGTACCCTCTACCCAGAGTAGATGACATTTTTGCCTCTCTTGCAGGGGGTCAAAAGTTCACCAAGCTTGATCTCAAACAAGCATATTTACAGTTTGAGGTCCATCCTTCTTCCCGCAAGTTTCTGACCATCAACACCCACAAGGGACTGTATGAGTACAATCGGATGGTGTTTGGTGTAGCCTCTGCCCCAGCCATTTGGCAACGGAAGATGGATGAGATTTTGGCGGACATTCCTTTCACTCAGTGCCTGTTAGATGACATGCTCATCACGGGACGGACGGACCAGGAACACAAGCAAAACGTGGAGCTTGTGTTGGAAAGACTCCAAGAGCAGGGTCTGAAAGTGAACTTAGCAAAATGCCAATTCATGGTGCCGAAATTGGAGTTTTGTGGCCACCTTGTGGATGCAGACGGTATACACACCACAGAAGCCAAGGTTGATGCCTTAGTCAAAGCTCCTGCCCCAACCAATGTCCAGCAGCTGCGATCATACCTTGGCTTGCTGAATTATTACCACAAATTTCTGCCAGATCTGGCACACACCTTGTTTCCGTTGAACAAGCTTTTGGAGAAACACTCCAGATGGGACTGGTCGGCTGCATGCCAACGCGCTTTTGAAGTCTCTAAGCGGAAGCTGTTGGCGTCACGCATGCTTGTTCACTATGACCTCCAGAAGCCTCTGACCTTGGCTTGTGATGCCTCACCCTATGGTCTGGGGGCTGTACTGTCTCACATCTTACCTGATGGGTCAGAAAAACCAGTGGCATTTGCCTCCAGGTCTTTGACAAAAGCAGAAAGCAATTACTCACACATTGACAAAGAGGCTCTTGCGCTGATATGGGCAATTAAGAAGTTTCATCTTTACCTGTATGGTAGGGAATTCACCATACTGACAGACCATAAACCACTCCTTCAGATCTTTAGCCCTGACAAAGGCATCTCTCAGACTACTGCGGCCCGCCTCCAACGCTATGCCCTGTTCTTGGGAGCGTACAGTTATAAAATCCAGTATCGCAGTCATGATGCCAATGCTAATGCGGACGCAATGTCCCGACTGACAGGGAGGTCAATGGACTCCTCTCCACCAGTCAAGAGTTGTCGTTACACCAGCCTGTCCTTCTTGTCTTCTGGGGAGATAGCAGCCCATACAGCCAAGGATACCTTTCTGAAAACAATACTCTCCTGGGTACGGTCCGGTTGGCCTGCAACCGTCACACAGGATTATGAACCTTATTTCCGTAGGCGTATGGAATTAACTGTGGCTGGTAACTGTGTTTTATGGGGAGACCGAGTGATCATTCCACAGACCCTCCGGAGACACATTCTGGACTTGCTACATACTGGTCATCCCGGGGGCACACGTATGAAACAAAAGGCCCGAGGCTATGTGTGGTGGCCAAACTTAGACTCGGATATCACAACATATGTGAATGCTTGTGCTGGATGTGCACAAACTGCAAGAGACCCTCCTCGAGGGTGCGTCCAGCCCTGGACTTGGCCCACGGTTCCTTGGTTTCGACTACACTTGGACTTTGCAGGTCCGATCAGAGGACACACCTTCTTGATCATAGTGGACGCCCATTCAAAGTGGCCTGAGGTAATTCCTGTTACTCAGCCAACAACTAAGGCAACAGTTTCCATACTGTTACATCTCGCTGCTACATTTGGATACCCCTGAGAAATCGTCACAGACAATGGTGCACAATTCACCAGTCAGGAGTTTCAGCGTTTCTTGACTGCCCACAACATCAAGCACAAGTTGACCGCACCTTACCACCCAGCTACAAATGGTCAAGCAGAGCGGTTTGTGCAGACTTTTAAACGCTATTTCAAAGCTACAGTGGCTACAAGTAAACAGCAGTCCCTGTCACCCCAGCAGCTGGACTCCTTCCTTTCTGCTTACAGAAATACACCACATGCAACCACTGGGAAAACTCCAGCAGAACTCCTTCTGGGTCGGCAGCCATGGACTGTTTTGGACATGCTCCGCCAACAAACAGTCCAGGAACATGTACTGCAGTCCCAAGACAAGATGGTCAAACACCATGAGATCCCCCGATTCACAGCCCAACAAAAGGTATGGGCCCGATCTTATGGGGCTTCCAACACCCGTTGGCTTCCTGCTGTCATTGCAAAGACTTTGGGACCCAAGATGTATAGGGTCTGCCTGGAAGATGGTTCCATTTGCAGAAGGCATGCGGACCAACTGCGCCCTCATTTTCAACTGCATGAATCCCTGACGCCGGCTGAACCACCAGTGTTGCAAGGAACTGCTCCCAGCCGTTCAGGATGCATGGGAACTGATGATTGGGGGGACTCTGATCTTTTGAACTCAGCTCCAACAGAGCCCTCCAGCCCTGGTCCGGAGGTTGGTTCACCCACTGAGCTGGGGGATCCCTTCTTGGCACCGCCAGTGCCCATTCCAGTCGACCCTGTTTCCTCCGATCCCGAGTCGATGGGTGCCCGCCCTCAACGACACTGTCGCCCTCCTGACCGGTTTCAGCTTCAAGACCGGTTACGAGACTTTCGACGGGGCCGCCGAAAGTGATCCAATGACATTGTATCCCCGCAACTGTCCCTGGAATCTTGCTCTCACATTTGGATGCAGGAAAAGTCCTGTGCATCTCCTGTGTTTGGAGGACTGTTATTGGACAGTTATTAGTTAATGTTTTGTGCCTTTTCTCGTTTTGTTTTTGTTTTTTTTGTTTTGTTTTTTTAGGGATGGATGGAAGGTGTTATACCTGAAGGGTTTCACATGTACTGCCACTTTAAGGTTGACTCCACCCAGGAGTGATGCCAAGGGTCAAGGGGTATGGTAGCCATCTTGGACACATGTAAGAGCCTAATAAGATGTACTGTCCTGAGATGCATGTTGCAGTGTACACTGAGTACTGGAAATAAACTTCCATTGTTCCAGACCAGAGTCTTGTGTCTCTCACAACACAGAGGATATAACGGAGGAGGAGGAGGAGGAGGAGGCACATGCCCAACGAGGCAGGATGCCCTCCGGGGGCCAGCTTAGGGGCAGTACACCGACTGAATCACACCGCAGAGCTCCGCCTGTGCAGAGCGCTGCCTCTGCGCGTTATTCTAAAAGTTCTTTGGTGTGGGCCTTTTTTGAGATGAGTGCATCAGATCGCACCGCTGCTATTTGCAACATATGTCTCAAGCGTATCTCACGTGGCCAAAACATCAGCCGCTTGGGCACCACATGCTTGACCAGACATATGTTGACCTGCCATGCAGCTCGTTGGCAAGCGTACCTCAAAGACCCACACCAAAGAACAAAGCGGACCTCTCCTTGCTCCTCATCAGCTGGCATCTCCAACCCCACTAGACCTTCAGTCCTCTCTGAAACCTGCTCTGAGAGGAATGAAGGTGTAGAATTAGGTGTGTCACAGCCAAGTGCTTCCGGGAACTCTGCTAGCGGTACACCCACGTCCGATTATAGCAGGCAAATGTCCCTGCCCCAGCTGCTGGACCAGCGAAAGAAGTTTACTCCCAGCCATCCACATGCCCAGCGGTTGAATGCTAGCTTGACTAAATTGCTAGCACTTCAACTGCTGCCTTTTCAGTTGGTAGACTCGGCCCCCTTCCGTGAGTTTGTACAATGTGCGGTTCCTCAGTGGCAGGTCCCCAAACGCCACTTTTTCTCACGGAAGGCGATTCCGGCTCTCTACCGGCATGTGGAAGGCAATGTCCTTGCCTCGCTGGACAGGGCGGTCAGCGGTAAGGTGCATATTACCGCTGACTCATGGTCCAGCAGGCATGGACAGGGATGTTACCTGTCTTTCACGGCCCATTGGGTCACTCTTCTGGCAGCTGGGAAGGATGCAGGACAAGGTGCAGTAGTGTTGGAGGTTGTTCTGCCACCACGCCTCCAAAATGCTACTATTGGTTGTGACACACCTCTCTCCTCCACCCCCTCCTCTTCTTCTTCCTCCATGGCCTCTTCCAGTGCTCTGTCCTCAGAACCAACAGTGCTCCGTAGGCATTCCAGGGGCTACGCAAGTACGCAGGCAAAACGATGCCATGCCGTGCTTGCGCTGGTTTGTTTGGGGGACAGGAGCCACACTGGGGCGGATGTTTTGTCAGCTCTGCAGGGGCAGGCCGAGAGGTGGTTGACGCCACGCCAGCTTAAGCCAGGAATGGTGGTTTGCGACAATGGCACCAACCTCCTCTCCGCCCTCCGACAGGGACAACTGACCCATGTGCCCTGTGTAGCTCACGTCCTTAACCTGGTGGTGCAGTGGTTCTTGGGCAGGTACCCCGGCTTACAGGATGTCCTGAAGCAGGCCAGGAAAGTCTGTGTGCATTTCCGCCGATCATTTAATGCCTGTGCTCGGCTGGCTGAGCTCCAAAAGGAGTTGAACCTGCCCAAGAACCGCCTTATATGTAACATGCCCACCAGATGGAACTCAACATTGGCCATGCTGCAGCGGCTGCACACGCAGCAGAGGGCCATCAATGAGTACCTGTGCGACTACGGCACCAGGACAGGGTCAGGGGAGCTTGGTTTTTTCTCACCACGCCAGTGGGGCATGATCAGGGATGCATGCACTGTCCTGTCACCGTTTGAGGAGGCCACAAGGATGGTGAGCAGTGACAGTGCATGCATCAGTGACACTGTACCTCTTGTCCACCTCTTGGAGCATACGCTGCGTGGAATAATGGACAGGGCACTTGAGGCAGAACAGAGGCAGGAAGAGGAGGACTTCCTTGCCTCTCAAGGCCCCCTTTATCCAGACAGTGTTCCTGCTGTGCCACCCATCACACAGGAAGAGGATGAGGAGGAGGAAGAGGAGGAGGAGGATGATTGTGTCAGCATGGAGGTGGAGGCTGGCACTCAGCATCAGCATCAGCAGCAGCAGCAGCAGCAGTCTTGTAGGGATGATTTACAGTCCCAAGAAACACGTGGACTTGTACTTGGCTGGGAGGAGGTAGCTGCGGATCATGTTGTCCTTAGTGACCCAGAGGACTCCGGACCGAATGCCTCAGCTAACCTACGCTGCATGGCCTCCCTGATCCTGCAAAGCCTGCGGAAGGATCCTCGTATTCTTCGGATCAAGGAGAGGGACCATTACTGGCTGGCCACTCTCCTTGATCCACGGTACAAGGGTAAGGTTGCCGACCTTATCTTGCCATCGCAGAGGGAGCAGAGGATGAGACATCTCCGGGAGGCCTTGCAGAAAGGTCTGTGCAACGCGTTCCCAGAGACTGGGAGGTTACAAACTCCTGGTCCTGGACAACGTGTTGCTGAGGCATCGGTCAGAAGGAGCGGTGGAGAAGGTGGCCGTCTGACTGATGCTTTCAGACAATTTTTTAGTCCGCAGCCCCAAGGTATGATCGGTTCCAGCACCCATCGCCAGCGTCTGATTTACATGGTGCAGGAATACCTAGGGGCAAGGTCAGACTTGGACACCTTTCCCACCGAAAATCCTCTGGCTTACTGGGTCTTGAGGATGGATCACTGGCCAGAGCTTGCACAGTATGCAATTGAGCTACTGGCCTGTCCTGCATCCAGCGTTCTTTCGGAATGCACCTTCAGTGCTGCTGGTGGCTTTGTTACCGATCACAGGGTGCGCCTGTCCACCGAATCAGTTGATCGACTGACCTTCATCAAGATGAATCAGTCTTGGATCACCCACAGCTACCAAGCACCTGAAGCTGATGTAACAGAATAATTTTTTTTGAAATATCACATCCCTTCAAGACTGCCTATGCTGATGCTGAGTGACTGTCCTGTTATGTTGATTGTCTATTCTCTTCCTCCTCCGCTGATATGTTGGAAGAACATTTCTGGTTCTGGTTGATGCCATCAGCCCAATTTTTCTGCCCCTGTTTAACAGGGGCATTTAATTACAATTTTTGATGCAACGCTTTGCAGCAGGGCTAATTCCTGCAATAAAACTAGAATATATGGCAGAGGTTGCAGTGTGGTGGCACCAGCACCAGTGCCTAAGGCCCAATTTTTCTGCCCCTGTTTAACAGGGGCGTTTAATTACAATTTTTGATGCAATGCTTTGCAGCAGGGCTAATTCCTGCAATAAAACTAGAGTATATGGCAGAGGTTGCAGTGTGGTGGCACCAGCACCAGTGCCTAAGGCCCAATTTTTCTGCCCCTGTTTAACAGGGGCGTTTAATTAGAATTTTTGATGCAATGCTTTGCAGCAGGGCTAATTCCTGCAATAAAACTAGAGTATATGGCAGAGGTTGCAGTGTGGTGGCACCAGCACCAGTGCCTAAGGCCCAATTTTTCTGCCCCTGTTTAACAGGGGCGTTTAAGTACAATTTTTGATGCAATGCTTTGCAGCAGGGCTAATTCCTGCAATAAAACTAGAGTATATGGGAGAGGTTGGAGCTACACTTTAAAAATGTACCAGTTGAAAATTACAAACAGATTCAACTTAACACAACAAACCTACACAGTCCCTGTCTAAATTTAGATTTAATTTAAATTAAACAATAGACTATTTTTTTGTATATTTTGGACTTTTTCACATTTTTTGATTTCTTCAGTTCAAGAAATTTTTTCACGATTTTATGCAAGTGTGGTGCAGTCTGAGAAGCATCACTGAATGTTATTCAATTTTGACACTTATATAATATTGTTATATCACTAAGTAGTTTAAATAGACTATTTTTCTTCTTTTTTCTATAGCGCTACACTATAATTTAATATTTGGTATTTTGTTCACTATTTTATCCTTGTGATCGTGTTAGCAGCTTCTTTTTGTATATAATTTCTTGGGGATAGCGCAGTGTTGATTGTCACCGACAGCTTTTTGGAAACCTACACAGTCCCTGTCTTGTTTGCACCGCCTGTATACTGCTGTTCTGAGTATATAGGGCCTGGGGGCCACACGCATTTCCTTTTTTTAATATGGGTACGGGGTTCCCCTTAATATGCGTACAAGACCTAAAGGGGCTGGTAATGGGCAGGGAGGGCTACCCATGCCATTTTTCTCAATGATTTTCAACCATATTGCAGGAACCAGATATAACATTAAAACCGCAAGCAGTTTTAAATGGTGTTATTTCCGTTTAATGTCATTTTGTGCAGGGACTGTTCTAAACACGGGAAACACGTGGCACTTCACAGGCATACTACAGACACCCCCCAGGCACCATATTTAAAGGAATATTTCACTTTTTTTTTTCACTTTAATCGTCATTAAAATCAGTGCTCCCGCCAAAACGGCCATTTTTAAAAACATTTTAGGCATTGACCCATGTCCCCTGGGGCAGGAGCCAGGTCCCCAAACCCTTTTTAGGACAGTATCTTGCATATTAGCCGTTAAAATTAGCACTTTTCATTTCGAATGTTCGAGTCCCATAGACTTCAATGGGGTTCTAAAGTTCGTTCGAATTTGGGGTCCGTTCGAAAGTTCTGGTGCGAACCGAACCGGGGGGTGTTCGGCTCATCCCTATATCTGATATGTGCCTGCTGTACAATGTACTTGTATGAGAAAGTCTCCTTTTCTCTTTGTATTGCTTCCTATGCGTGAAATCCCTGGTGATCCTTCCAGTCCCTCTGCTTTCCTATTAAAAACTGACCACATGAAGCAGGAGAGCACACCATAGTCAGTTCTCTAGCTATGCTGGGAACTGCACAGCCATTTACTGGGAAGCTACGTGTGCTGCTGCTTCTCCTCCCCTCAGCTCCTGTGCAGCTGAGAACAGAGGGAATGTGATCACTCATTAAAACTGTATTTATAATGTATTTTTATATCTATACACACGTTTTGCCTTTAATTTCTATTTTAAACTGAATAGATTGTTTTACAAGGTGATCATTTATAATCACTTTAACAAAAAGTAGAACAAGGACAAATTATGCATTGCTAAGTGGCTTTTTATTTAACAGACTTCACATTGTACATTTACATTTCCAATACCATCAACCATATTGCCTTCTGTATAATATATTACGGTAATAAAGATGTTAATGCAAGCTATAAAAAGGAATCATTGTGAATCCTGTCCATTGTTATAAAACATTTCATCATTGTTGGTAACTGGGGTTCCCTTTAATCTAATTTGTTTCATATTTTATTTCAGAGAATGTTGGAACTCACAAGCTGAATTTCAGCATCAGTAATGTGCTAAACTATGGAAATTTTGGTAAGTACAGTTCAGTATTCCTTGAAAAGCTACAGATAATGTGTTAAGCAAATAATACTGAGGAAGAATTGAGGATTGCTGGGAGAACATTATAAATACATGCTACAGATCGTGCTGAGTGTAAATGTATTGAGTGGAAAGTTGTAAAAATATTTTATGGGATTCTTGATGAATTTAAGTAACATCGCATTTTGTGTGTAGTGCTGTGTAGATATTATTTACGATATTGCTATTCAGAAAATGAGTTTGACTGAGGAAAACTCAGTTTTCATTAGAAACACCCTGATTTATGAATTCATGGATTGTGTCCCGAACATCTTTCTCTAGGTACTCCACCTGATCTTGCATTGTCACAGTGTATTCTCCCAACTTCTTCTTCATGTCCTCTACTCTCTGCACCAGAGCCTTGTTAAGAGCTTCCACTTCTGGTGTAATTGTGCCTTTAAATTCTGTAATTTTCTCATCAATTTGCTGGTTTACTTGGGTCAGATAGGGTTCCAGCATCTGTTTGACATTTGCCATATCTCCATTAACCTTGTTTCTTAACTCATTGGCATAAGGGTAGAGTTGTTCTTGGAGTTGTGCCGTTAGCTCCAGAGCTCTGTTCTCCATCTCTTTCACATTTTTTCTCATTTGAAACTCCATGTTCTGGATCTGTTTTCGCAGCTCATCTTGAACATCCTCTGCATAGGGATTCAGACTTTTATAAAGCTCCTGTATTTGCTGATCAATGTTTTCTTTTACTTTTTCTGTGATAGGTGTCACCTGCTTCCTCAATTGGTCCATATTCTCATCTACCTTGACCTGAAACTCTTGTGAGTATGTAGCCAGTGTTGCCTGTATATGGTCTGCATTCTCTTTGAACTTAGCTTCCAGGTCATTGGTCACAGATTTTAGCTGTTGATTGAATTCCGCTGCATTTTTGTCCAGTTGGGTTTGGAAGGCTTCTGCATATGGAGCCAGTTTAATCTGAAGTTCCTTGACATTATTGTTCAGGTGCTTGTGCAACTCATCTGCATATGGGGAGATCTTCTCTTTCAGCCTCTCCAATTCGGTTTTAATTTGTTCTTTTCGTTTTTCTGCATCCTGTGTTAATTTCTCATGTATCTGCTTGGCAAAAGGAATGAGTTGTTTCTGTAATTCTCCTGCATACACGTTTACACTCTTTAGGTTTTCTTCAATTAAAACACTGCGGGTGGAAAAATAGCAATCAAATACCACATTTACATAGATCGCTAATTCATCAATTGTTTATATATATATATACAATTTTAAAGTGCATTTGAGTATCCATCATAAAGCAGAAACTGCAGTATGTTTGTAAATAAACAAAATAAATGTATTGTATAACCATTGCAATGTATGTTAACCACTTCAGCCCTGGAAGAATTTACCTCCTTCCTGACCAGAGCAATTTTTGCGATACGACACTGCGTCACTTTAACTGACAATTGCGCAGTCGTGCGCCGTTGCACTAAAACAAAATTGACATCCTTTTTTTTTCCCACAAACAGAGCTTTCTTTTGGTGGTATTTGATCACCTCTGTGGTTTTCATTTTTTGCGCTACAAACATAGCAAAAAGTAAGTCTTTTTGCTATAATAAATATCCCCGAAAAATATATAATAAAAAATGTCTTTCTCAATTTAGGCCAATATGTATTCTTCTACATATTTTTGTAAAAAAAAAAAAAAAAATCGCAATAAGCATATATTGATTGATTTACACAAAAGTTACAGGGTCTACAAAATAGGGGATAGATTTATGGCATTTTTATTATTATTTATTTTTTATTAGTAATGGCAACATTCTGTGACATTATGGCGGACACATTAGACATTTTTGACAATATTTTGGGACCATTGTCATTTATACAGCGATCAGTCCTATAAAAATGCACTGATTGCTGTATAAATGACTCTGGCAGGGAAGGGGTTAAACACTAGGGGCGATCAAGGGGTTAAGTGTGTCTTAGTGAGTGATTCTAACTGTGTGTGGGGGGGGGGTGGGCTACCACTAACATGACAGCGGTTACTTATCCTGATGACAGGCAGCAGTAGATCCCTGACATGTCACTAGACAGAACAGGGAAATGCCTTGTTTACATAGGCATCTGCCCATTCTGCTGCTCCTTGACACAATCGTGGGACATTGAGTCCGCGGGACCTGCGGGCACGGTCATGGAGTATGATGCCACGTCTTAAAGGGGACGTACAGGTACGGCCATTTGTGCAGCCGTATATCGTCATGCACTGGTCGGCAAGCGGTTAACCTATAAAAACCATTCAGATGAGCTTATAGTTTTTAACTCATTTTATAAAAAGTATATCTAATGGTAAACATTTTTTCTGTATCTCTTTGAGTAGATTACCCTTCACTTGCTGTTCTGTAGGCACTACAAGAAGTGAGGGTAAAGTGATAGAAATACCCTCTGAAATAGAAATATTTATCTCTGGAACAAGTGTCTCCATTACAATCCCCCCCCCCCCTCTTATTCTGATGACAATTCGGAGTTTTGGATTTTCACTGAATAAATAGAGGAAATGTCAATATACAAATTTGCAGGGTCCTAATCTGTTACCACTCTATCCAAACCCCCCAACAATCAGGGCTTTGAATACATTTTGGGGGGGAATCTAGTATGGAAAAGGACCTGGGGATCCTAGTAGATGTCAGACTCAGCAATGGCATGCAATGCCAAGCTGCTGCTAACAAAGCAAGCAGAATATTGGCATGCATTAAAAAGGGGATTAATTGCAGAGATAAAATGATAATTCTCCTGCTCTACAAGACTCTGGTCTGGCCGCACCTAGAAAATGCTGTCCTGTTTTGGGCCCCAGTGCTCAGAAAGGATGTACTGGAAATGGAGCAAGTATAAAGAAGGGCAACATAGCTAATAAAGGGTCTGGAGGATATTAGTTATGAGGAAAGTTTGCGAGCACTGAACTTATTTTCTCTGGAGAAGAGACACTTGAGAGGGGATATGATTTCAATATACAAATACCACACTGGTGACCCCACAATAGGGATAAAACATTTTCGCAGAAGGGAGTTTAACAAGACTTGTGGCCGCTCATTAAAATTAGAAGAAAAGAGGTTTAACCTTAAACTACGTAGAGGGTTCTTTACTGTAAGAGTGGCAAAGATGTGGAATTCACAGGCGGTGGTCTCAGCGGGGGGCATCGATAGTTTCAAGAAACTATTAGATAAGCACCTGAATGACCGCAACATACAGGGATATACAATGTAATACTGACATATAATCACACACATAGGTTTGACTTGATGGACTTGTGTCTTTGTTCGACCTCACCTACTATGTAACTATTTTAGGATGTATATTAGTGTTATAGTTTTACCTGTAATTTATCTGGAGGTAGTAATTGCTGGTCTTCTGGTGAAAATGCTAGCTGCTTGACTGCCATAGACTTTATTACCATCTGAGTCACTGAGCTGGGTTAAGCAAGCAGAGCAGGAAAGTCGGAGTCAAGTCAGAACTCCTGAACCTTTTATTTGTTCCAAGCCAGTGACTCAGAAAGTACTAAAGTTATAGATTCAGATCAACAATCGGCTAGTATTTTCAGGAGGAGGAGCCAGCAATAGCAATGTCTACATTTCTTTAGTACATCTGTCCTACATCATTACATAGGTAGATTAAATGACATACGGTATATTGAAAGGCTTCTGAAGGCTACAACATTTATAATGATGACACCTTGTTGGTTGATTTATTTTGCTTCCTGCATTTCTTTAATCATTATCTGCTATCTACCCTTTCCTAATCTATATGCAGTTAATTAATATTGTCATACCTTTCCCAGATATCCCATTTCTTTGAGGGATCAAGGAAGGCTTACATTGCACTGGGGTTGAATTACTAAAGACAAATAGTTGTTTCACTTTGCAAAGGAAATTGCAAGGGAATTGGTCCTCAGAGCTTAGTGAATGAGGTGAAGCTTTGCTGACTTCCATCATCCAATCATATGCAAGCAAAACATTTTTTTTTCTCCTTCCATGTGATTGGGTATTCTTTCCAAAGTAAAACTTCACTACAGTGACTAAGCTCGGGATAAAATTCCCTTGCGAAGAACAATTTTCACTGCAAAGTGAACAGCCTATTTGCCTTCAGAAAATCAACTCCATTGAGTGTACAACTGAATCGAACCTGATTGAACTCTATACCTTCATTATAGCTGTGATGTGCCTGCTTGTGCAACATTTATGTAGATTTACCTGCTATGCTATGCTATGCACTTATATGTTATGATTCTGCTAAAAACTAGCCTGTTGAGTGCTGCTCACCTATGTGTGTTAACGTTACAGAGATAAAAAATATAAAATAGTTTCTATAAAGTGTGATATCCAGAATTAATATACAGACAACGCTAAACTTATAATGTAAAGCAGCACTTAGAAATGTACAGGAGTTCTAAAACAATTACGGAATTAAGGCTTAGTGAAAGAAGTACAGTATATTACTGACGGAAATGATGATAACTAAGCTGTTAACGTGGCTACCCTAAGTTAGTTAAAGATTCAATTTTTAGAGGACGGAGCATTTACAGGTTCATTAGGTTATAACGACCAGAGGCAAAATTGCTGTTGCAAAATTTGTTGTCACTAGCAGTTGCTTGCAGTAAGGCAAGTCACATACCATGTAACAAACGATACTGTACCCCAATAGAATTACAAGGAAATTATTTCACAGATAAACCCCTACTTGTCACAACCCTTGCAACTCTATATAAAAGGAAAGGCTGATGGGCAACGTAGCTTACAATTTTTTTGAGAGAGATGATAAAATACTATGTATTTTAAAGCCAAAATAACTTATCCAGTAGGTTCTACTGACTTTGATGCTGTTACAGTGATTTCCACTTACTTTAGCTGTTTGCTGATGTCAGATTGCTGTATCTGATCTACAGTGTCCTTTGTGCCAGTGGTCAGCTGAGTGAAGTATTTCCAGAAAGCATCGGATACCTGGTCAGTGCTGACTTCTGCCTGAGATCCTAACAAAGAGAAGAACCCATCATTAGACATAGACTGTCACATTAAATTGGCTCATATAATAAAGCAGTGGCTAGATCTGGTATTAGGTGCAGTAGCTCATAAAAAAAATCAAATTGTATCTACTTACAGAGCTAGCATATACAGAGACTGGTTGTTATCTTAAAAGGGGGCTAGAAGATTGTATAATGTATGTAAATTGATAAAATAATCACTATTAGAAGTACAGAGGTGGTTTTTAGTGCTGAGGCACCGAAGCCTGAGGTTGAATTAATCTGGACTTTAAAGCCTATTGTTCACCATGTAGCAAGATCAGCACTTCTCTACATGCAGTTTATTTTTATGTGAGGGCTTCCAGTAATCCCAGTTTTGAGAAAACCCCTCTATATAGATATTGTCGGAAGGCCCCCACTGACCCATTTGCACCCTCCATTCCACAGCCTTAGAAATGGTCCTGTAGTGGCAATATGGTCTTTAGGAAATAATAAGTATATACACTGGAGTTTTATTACTATCAATAAATAACAACAGTACAGATCAGTTTTGCTTTTTCAGCTTATAGTTACAGATATTGGGTGTGTGGGCCTGTGCATCAGGAGTGTTTCTTTAAAAAGTGCTGCCAAGTGCTTTTGCTACTATCCTCACCCATGAGGATTAGATCCTTCCCCTGAAGTAAATTCCATCCCCTTTTAATTGTAAACCATATGCACCAGTGTAAATACTATGGAAACAATGTGATAAATTACATTACTGGTGTATCCAGAAGGATAGATGCCATGAGATGAAGATATCATCTCATGCTTCAGCTAAAATGTGCTATCTTAGATAAGATATCACCTTGTCTTCTGAAAGAAATGACCCTGGTCACATACTGATTTTACTGACCTGTGACTGCGCACACAAGAAGTGCGAGTGCTGCAACTTTTACCAACATGGTGATTGATTGAGAAGGTCAATAAGAGACAGCCAAATGATCCCCAGTAATTTAAATCTATATAAAGAAAAATAGCAATGTCAGACAATTAAGATTTGTGTATATATTATACAATGAAATAATGGCTCTAAGCTTTATACAAGCTATTCCTATTTCATATTATAAAGTTACAGTTGTTATTTTAACCTTAACATAATATTTATTGTGCATTTGTACCTTTTTGTACTGAGGAGGTGTTAACCAACCCTCTTCAATAGGATAGCATAAATGTTAGGATGTGGAAACCAGTGTTACTCAAAAAAAAAACAAGGTTTGCTGTTATGTATCTCTGGGAGATAAGAGTCAGAACTAGTAAACTAAAATGTGAACATGTGTATTAAATGGTACAATATAAAAATAGTTTCACATTCTGAAAAGAGTTTAACTACAATAATAATAAGTAAAATAATGCAACAATAAAATAATGAATAATGCCCACCCAGAAACTTAAAATTTTTTCAAAAACATTCAGGTAACAAATCATTTCTTCTCAAATCATTTCTGAACTAAGATGAGATTTACCTCTGTGTAAGAGGACTAGACTTCCTTTCCCCTTACCTGTATCCTGGTACTTGGGATTGATGTTGATATCGATGCTACAGTCTGCCCTTTATATTGGACGATCCCTATGCTATGACTCTATTCCAAGTCAGCCTGAACTTTAGATCAGCTTTACAATGTGGAGTTCCTGACGTGTCATTGTTTTCAGAAAGATTCTGGAAGTTTGATGAGCTCACTGAGGACTGGTCAGTGTGGACTTACAACCATAAGGAGAAGGGAACTGTTGTGTAATTGTTTTAATTTAGTTATTACAGAAAACATTGAAACAACAAGATTGTATGACTAAAGCTTACACGTGGTTATTTTGAAATATACTTAGACTCAGCTAAAAAAAAAATTTGGAGGCAATTGAGGTCCAATAATTTGATTTAATTTGAAAAAAAAATCGGTATTTAAGCCACAATTATAGAAAATGGGACCCCTGACATTGTTAACCCAGTTAGAAGGTATCAGAGGTCTGCTTTTTCTTTGACCCTACCACTTAAAGGAGAAGTATGGCTTTAAAAAAAAAACATTTACTTACCTAGATGGCAGCATCGATCCCCGCTGGCTATAAGACTGAGAACTGAGCAATCAAAAAGCACTGATCGCTCAGATATAGCCTGCAGAGAGCTACCTCTTTTTTGCCCTCCAAGGCTTCCTGGAGCACTGGGCTGTGCAGGGGAAGGAACAGCTGTCTCATGCTTTCAGCAGCTTGCTGAGAGGCTGAGCCAGGTGCCGATCGAGACATCTTGGTAGATCCCAACTATTTGGTTGGGCTCTTTTCAGAGCCTGGGCCGAACTTACTGCAGTTCTGTGATCCATAGTAGAAGTACAGCCAAAATAACTTTGGCTATACTTCTGCTTTAAGTTGGGATGATTTATCAAAGTAGAATTCCAGTATGAGCCTAAATAGCGTTAAAAATGCTCCCTGCTAACACCTATGCTGACTGAACTAATAAAATAAATATATTTTTACAAATTTATTTCTGCTTCTTGTCGCTGCCTGAAAACCCCAAGGGGAACCTGTCCTTTCATTCTTTTTAGAATATTTAGGGGTGTGCAGCCAGCTCGTTATTTTATTTCCATGCACTTTCTCTTTTTTCTTACACCTATGCTGACTAACCTATGTAAGAGGAATGTATACACTTATTACACCTTTTTTCAGCCCGCTTTGGTCTGGTCACATGAACCAGCTCTTCTGTGTTAGTCAGTGGTGGCTGCAGGGGAAAGGAGTAAACGCAGACAAAGGATGGGCCATAGGAGTCTAAAGCCGCATACACAAGATCGGATTGTTCGACGGGAAATGTGTGATGGCAGGCTGTTGGTGGAAAATCTGACCGTTTGTATGCTCCATCGGACAATTGTTGTGGGATCTTCCACAGACAAATGTTGGATAGCAGGCTGTGTACACAAGTCCGTTTGACAAGAGTTCAAAGTACAAACACGCTTGCTCTGAAGCAAGGACGAGCCAGAAGCGATCAGTCTTGTAAACTAGCATTCATAATGGAGAATTGACATTGGTGATGAATTATGAAATCTTGAAATGCAGTGCAGATTATTTTCTTCTTTAAATGGGATGATAATGAAGCTGCTTTGCTAGTGATACTGATGGAGTTCTACCAAACGTATTTTAAAAGGCTTTTATTTTCTAGTGATATCAAGAATAATATTATTATGCTTTTTTTTTTTTGGACAAGTTACCACAGCACCATTATCCTGTAGTTTTTAAGATTAAAGATACAACTATGTTGGTGTTCCTTGTTAATTTTACATTGTATTTTTTTAAATGTAACTGCCTACTCTCATTTGAAGTAAAACACATGCTATAGAACTTAACCAAAAAGTGCATTCTACGCATCCAAAAATATAGAAAATATAGAAAATATACCAAATCAAATCATTATTCAACCAAAAAATAAAATAAAAGCCTCATGCATGGGTCAAAGCAATAACTCCAAGGCCAATAATAAATAACACGTTATCTCCTCCGATTCTGCAACATGTCTGGTTGACGAATGAGAAACGAACTGAAAAGCACGAAAAGAAAAGTGTGAATCAACACTCACCAAACTTCTACTAACACAACATTAGCAGAAGGAGCCCAAAGGATCACACTTGTTTCATAATAAAAGTAAAAAGAGCAAACATAGTCAAAACATAGCCAAAGTTCAGTAACCTGAACAACTAGTCAGCCAAGACAAAAGTCAGGGATCAAAGTAGTGGAATAGCAGTCAGGACCTGGAGCCAGAAGGGATGTCAGCAAAGCCAGTCTTTAACCACTTCCCACCCGGCCAATGCATATATACGGCCGGGTGGGAGCCGTCTACTCCTGATAGGATGTTCAGGAACGTCCTTCAGAAGTAGCGGGATCGCGCACGCGCGTGCCCACGCAGCGGCGCGATCCCGATGTGCTCGTGTCACCCGGACACGGCGCATCTCGGATCGGCAGGAGGGCTCTGTGATTGGCCCTCCTGATCACATGACGGCCGTGTCAAATCACGGCCGTCATGTGATGTAAACAAACAGCCGGTTGCTAGGCAATCGGCTCTCCTCTCCTCACACGGAAGTCATCGCTGAGGAGAGGAGAGCAGAACGCTGCAGCCGGCTGATGATCAGTGAGTATGAGCTGTTTTTTACAGCTTTTTACTCACTGATCATCAGTCTAGTGTCAACACACAACACACCACACAGTACAAACACAGTCCCCACACATGTCCCCAAAACACACATGTCCCCAAAACATACATGTCCCCAAATAATAAAAACACATGTCCCTAATAATAAAAACATGTCCCCCACATATGTCCCACTAAAATCACATGTCCCAATGATTATCTGCACACATATGTACGTGATCACCTGCACACATATGTACATGATCATTTGCGTACATATGTCCCTAATCACACAAACCAATTATTATACACTTAACGGAATTTTTTTTACCAAAAACATGTAGCAGAATACATTTTGGCTTAAATTTATGACAAAATTTGATTTTATTGGATTTCTTTTCAAATAGAAAAAAGAAAATATTGTTTTTTTTCCAAATTTCCGCTTTTTTTGCGCTATATCGCAAAAAATAAAAAACTGAGTCGTGAATAAATACCACCAAAATAAAGCTCTATTTGTGCGAACAAAATGATAACAATTTCATTTAGGTACAGTGTAGCATGACCGCGCAATTGTCATTGAAAGCGCTAGAGCGATGAAAGCTGAAAATTGGGCTGGGAAGGAAGGGGGTGAAAGTGCCCTGTATTGTAGTGGTTAAACAGGAATGCAGGAGATAATTTCTTGTGATGTGACCAAGGCGAAGGCAGAGCTCCTCTGGACTGGACGGAGAAGGAAGGGCTGAGTCCAGCCCTGACAGTACCCCTCTTCATCCACCCCTCCCCCTCAGAGGACCACCAGGCTTGAGGGGAAAACGTCTATGGAAATCAGAGTGGAAGACAGGGGCATATATGTCAGAGTATGAGACGCAAGAGCAATCCTCTGGACTGCACCCTTTCCAATGCACCAGGTACTGTATGTGCCCATGGAACCTACAGGTGTCAACAATGGACTCTACTTCATACTCCTCATGGTTCTCAACCTGTACAGGGTGGGGACGTGGCACCGAGGTGGTAAGCGGTTGGAGACCAAAGGTTTTAATAAGAAGACATGAAATACATTCAAAATACACATATTAGAAGGAAGGTCTAATGTGTAAGCCACTAGGTTAATCCTGCAAAGAATACGGAAAGGTCCAAAAAACCGAGTTGTGAACTTCACTGAGGGAACACGAAGTCGGAGATTGTGAGATGACAGCCAGACCCTGTCCCCAACCTGGTAGGAAGACGCAGGCAGGCATCTGCGGTCAGCTTGGAGACTGTACCTCTCATTAGCATGACACAAAGCCTAATGGACTTGTGTCCAGATGGAACAAAGTGGGCAATTTCTTAAGTGGAATACAATGACACATCTTTGAGAACCAGTCAACCGCCATAAGGATAACAGTGTTGCCTTGGGAGTTGGGTAACTCCACAATGAAATCCATAGACAGGTGGGTCCAGGGCATCTCTCCATTGGGTATGGGTTGTAGGAGGCCCACTGGAAGAGTCTTACTCTGAGCACACACGGAACAGCAGCTACGAGGGCAGTTACATCAGCATGAGACTAGGCCACTAGAATTGTTGGGAAATGGCCCAAACGAGTTGATTCTTCACAGGGTGGCCATCTGCCTTGAGAGAATGGCAAGTCTGGAGCACAGCAGTATGGAGACTCTCTGGGACAATGCAGCGACCGGTCACAAGGTTTCTCAGGAGAAGCATGGACCTGGGCAGCAAGAATTTTGTCACCCAAAGGAAATGTGAGACTGGTGCGAACCGTAGCCAGAATACGATCAGGAGGAATCACAGGAACCGGAACTGACCTCAAACTTGGAAGTGGAGGAAAATTGTCATGACAAGGCATCAGCCCTTACATCCTTAGTACCGGGTAAGAATGAGACAATGTAAATGAAACTTGACAAGAAAAGAGGTCATCACGCCCTTCTGGGAGAGAGGCGTTTAGCATCAGACAAGAATGTGAGATTATTATGGTCAGGAAGAATGAGAACTGGCACAGTGGTACCTTCAAGGAGATGTCTCCATTCTTTCAGGGCTAAAATGATTGCCAACAGCTCTCTGTCACCAATCTTGTAATTGCACTCCGCAGGTGACACTTTCTTGGAAAAGTAGCCACAAGGATGCGTAGCACTCTCAGAGGTAGGACGTTGGGACATAAGGGCACCAACACCAGTCTCAGAAGCATCAACCTCAAGGTTAAAAGGTAACGTAGGATCAGTATGTGCCAACACAGGAACAGGAAAAAATGCAGCCTTGAGGCTCTCAAAGGCCAACTCTGTGGGTTACCATTCTTTCTGGTCAAATAAGTTGGGGGCTTGACCATAGACGAGACGTTACGAATAAACTTCCGATAATAGTTGGCAAAGCCCAGGAAACACTGCAGAGGACGTAAACCCATGGGTCAGGGCCACTGTAGGACTGTCAAAAGTTTCTCTGGGTCCATCAAAAAACCAACAGTGGAAATGACATATCCCAGGAATTTAACCTGTTCATGATGGAACTTGTACTTCTCCAGTTTACAATAGAGATTGTGCTCTCTTAGTTTCTGAAGCACACAACAGACATCTGTGTGGTGGCTCTCCAAGGACTTGGAAAATATGAGGATATCATCGAGATAAACCACCACACATAACTGCAACAAATCTCAGAGGACATAGTTAATAAATTCCTGGAAAACTGCCGGGGCATTACAAAGGCCAAAAGGCATTACAAGGTACTCATAATGGCCTGTTCTGGTATTAAATGCAGTTTTTCACTCGTCGCCCTCCTTAATCCTTACGAGATTGTATGCCCCTCTCAAATCAAGCTTTGTGAAAACTGTTGCTCCCTTGAGGTGGTGAAATAACTCTGTATTTAACTGAATTGGATAGGCATTCTTAATTGTGAAATGATTGAGACCCCTATAATCAATACAAGGTCTCAGTTCACCACTCTTCTTCTTCAAAAAGAAGAAACCAGCACCAGCAGGGGACAAGGATTTGCGAATGAAACCTTGAAAGTGTGTCTGCAACATACTCCCCCATGGCCTTATCCTCCAAGACCAAGAAAGGGTAAACCCAGCCATGAGGGGGTATGGCACCAGGTTGAAGGTCAATTGCGCAATCATATTGCCGTTGTGGAGGCAAACTACTGGCTTGAACTTTGTCAAAGACATTGCTAAACTCGCGGTACTACCAGGGAGGAGAGGGAAGAGGTGCACAGGACCTTGGCTACCTTCTGGAAGCATGTCTCATTGCATTGTGGTGACCAGAAGAGAACCTCAGCATGGAGCCAATCAAAGGAGGGGTTGTGCCTCTGTAACCAAGGATAACCAATAACCAGCTGAAACTTAGGTGAGGAAATAACTTGGAATTGGATGATCTCATGGTGAAGAGCCCCTACAGGCATGGACAATGGAACCGTCTCATGAGTCATATGGGCAGGCTGTAGAAGTTTCCCATCAACGGCAAGTGGAGTGTCACGCAGATGCAGCAGAATCAAGTGCTTCGATACAAAGGTAGCATCAATGAACAGGCCTGCAGGCCCAGAGTCGACTAGAGCCTGTATCTTGATGGATGACTCAGCCCAAGAAATCTGTCTGGAGTCTAGAGTCAATGAGGATGACAAACGTGATCAACTTCTTCAGCTCAGTGGTTATATCTTGGGCTGCTATCTCATCTTTGATGGAATCCGACAGAAAAAGCATCCACAAGGACCTCATTGTTCCAAGCAACCTCTGCTGTCATAGTACGGAATTCAATGGCGTAGTCGGCAACAGGTCTCGTACTCTGTTTTATGGACACGAGGCACTTGGGAGCAGAAATGGAGTGTGCGGGAACGTCAAATACCCTTTTAAAGGAGGCCACAAACTCAGGGTAACTCAAGACAACAGGTTTTTGCATCTCCCATAGAGGGTTTGCCCAGGCCAAGGCTCTCTCAGAAAGCAAAGATATCACAAAACCTATTTTGCTTCTGTCCATGGGAAACGCCTGGGGCAGCATCTCAAAGTATATCTCAACCTGGTTTAGAAACCGTCCACATTGAACTGGACACTGGGGAATCACTGGGGAAGCGGAGCGGAACCAGACATACCTCTTATAGAGGTAATAATCAAGGCGAGTGCCTGCACAGAGACTGGTGCAGCAGCAGGGATGGCCTGCAACTCAGGTTGTACCGGAGCAGCCACAAAAAAATATTTCCAACAAGTGGATTGACTGTATCTTCTGAATTCATGGCCTTCGCCTACTATCAGAAACCAAGAAATCAGACCGAGACAGTACAATTAAATCGCACTTGTTTAATAATAAAAGTAAAAAGAACAAACATAGTCAAAACAGCCAAAGTTCAGTAAGCTGAACCAATAGTAAGCCAAGCTAGAAGTCAGGGATCAAAGTAGTGGAACAGCAAGCAGGATCTGGAGATAGAAGGGATGTCAGCAAAGCCAGTCTTTAAACAGGAATGCAGGCGATAGTTTCTTGTGATGTGGAGAGAGATGGGAGCTGGCAATTAGATGACAGCTGAGCGGCCAGCTCAGAGAAGGAAGGGCTGAGCCCAGACCTAACACGCTGTTGAGTTCTCTCTCCTCTCCCTTGCAGCCGCCACTGGCTGACACAAGGGAGCCAGATCACATCACCCCACCGAGTGTATACATCTTTCCTACAAAGCTTAGTCAGCTTGGGGGTTGGGGGGGCTGCATTTTTGATACTAAGTAAGTTTATCTTGGAAATCTATTTTAAAGACTAATAGGCTGTTCACATTGCAAGGGAAATTGTGCTTTGATAGGGAATTTTCCCCAGAGCTTATTGAATGAGGTGAAACTGAAACAAGCTGTTTTTTTTTTTTTGTGACTGGGTATTCTATGCAAAGTGAAACCTTACCAAATTGAATAAACTCTTGGACAAATCCCCTTAAAAAATGCAACATACCTTGCAAAGTGAACAACCTATTTGCCTTTCATAAACCACAGTACAGTATTGACCTGGAGCATGCTTGCAGATTAGGAGTCCCGATATTAAAGTCACATACTTGTTTCAGATCAGTCACTCACTAAAATGTGAATCCAGAGGATGTAAATGACACCTATAAAAATAATAATATTTTAATGAGTGACAACCTATTTGATAATCTTTGTGAACTGACGTTTGTGTATTATTTAAGACCTGTACAAACATACCCCCTGCTGATAAATATAATTTGTAATCACATACTACAGCAACAGCTTCCTACATATTTGAGTGCTGGCCATTCTGAACTGTCAAGCTTTCCTGTTCCCATCTCAGTAACATTCCCAGTGGTCCATTACTATGATGAACTTGTAAATCCTGTAGACTAGACACCCCCTAAATTTTTAGCCCTTTTTTGTGACTAGACTAGAGAGTGTAGCCCCATACACACTGTCAGTTTTTCTGCTGAGTTTTTCCTTCAGGTTTACCAAACCCATGTAGTGCAAGGGCCTGCCTGATTGCATACAAACTGAAACTCCTAAGGCTTGACCTCATATTATATGGTTTTGGTAAATCTGGTGGTTTTGGTAAAACTCAGCAGAAAAACTGACAGTGTGTATGGGGCGTAAGAGTTAGAAACTCTATTTGGTTTTTATTGCTGTCCCAGAAGAGAAGATTTATTCTCCAAAAGTAAGAGTCCATGCACACTTGCTTAAAAATCGCTGCTACTGCATTGAGTCATCGCTGGATGATCGTTTGACTCTGTTCCTGATCTGACTATGCTTGGCCCTTCTTTGGAATACCCTTGCTGCCAGAGAATGCCTACAAAATGTTTGGCCCACAGAAATGCACACAGAATTATTAAATGTTTCTGACCTGGATTTGATACCTATCTACCTGGCTGTTACCGAACTTGGTTTGAATGAATAAATGAAATACTTGTATAGCACACAATGCGAACTGAATCGCCTCTAGGCGCTGTGGCGAGCTTTGATCATCTGCTAAAAGAGGAAGGTCTTGAGTTCTTTCCTAAAAGCCAGGTGATTTTCAGGTTTGTGACCTGATGTCTATCCTTATGCTCATCTGACACCAGTACTTTCAAGCTCAAGTGTGAGCAGGGCCGGCCCAAGTCATTGTGTTGCCTGGTACCAAGCATGAAATGCTGCTCCCCCACCCAAAAAAAAAATCACACCCACCAAAAGGCCCCCACATTCATAATTTTATATCATGATAACTTAAGGGGACCTGTGATGTGAAGGGAAGGTGTTGTGCGTTACTTTACCTTTATGTTTTGTGAAAAGGTGAACTAACCCTTTAAAATTTTATTTGTAGATTTGTTGCTCTTGGCAGGGGTGGACTGACCATTCGGGCACTCGGGCACTACCCGAGGGCCCCATGCCACCAAGGGACAATATGTAAAAATCTGTGTTTTAAAAAAAAAAATCCCAAGATTATAGCTGCCCCGCCTCTCCAGTACCTTTTAAGTGTGTGTATATGTATGTGTATTCTGTGTGTGTGTACTGTGAGTGTATATTGTGTGTGTATACTGTGTGGCCCCATAATCTATTGCCTGGGGGCTCCATAATCTCCTATTGCCTAGGGGCCCCATAATCTCCTATTGCCCTAGGGCCCCATAATCTTCTCCTATTGCCCGGGGTGCCCCATAATCTCCTATTGCCTGGGGGCCCCATGAGTTGTCAGTCTGCCCCTGGCTCTTGGCATGGGTTGTTACACTAGACCGAGACTCTAGCCAGCCAGAACTTTGTGGGGCATACTAGAAAATCGCATGTTGTAAAAACACAGTGATCATGCCAGTGAATGGATAGCTTATGGTCTCAATAATACTTATGAATTTTTAAATTTGCATACAATACGTGAAAGCCACTCATGAATATTTTAGAAAGTGAATATAAAAGGAGATAGAAGGCCCGGGTCACATATGTCCCTTGTGTCCTCCTCAGCAAATTAGACTCCCTTGGCCTCCGTGATTCTGCTTTATCCTGGTTCTCCTCCTACCTATCTCAGCGCACTTTCAGTGTCACTTACAATTCCATCTCCTCCACTACACTTTCTCTTTCTGTTGGGGTACAAGGCTCCGTCCTTGGGCCTCTCCTATTCTCACTCTATACCTCTTCCCTGAGCCAGCTGATAACCTCCAATGGCTTCCAATACCACCTCTATGCCAAGGACACCCAGATCTATCTCTCCACTCCTCAACTCACCCCCTCAATCTCCTCAAGGATCTCAAACTTACTAAATGACATATCGATATGAATGTCACACTACTTCCTCAAACTCAATCTTTCTTAGCTCTTGTACACACGGTCAGACATTCCGACGGAAAATGTCTGATCGGATCGTGTTGTCGGATAATCCGACTGTGTGTGGGCTCCATCAGACTGTTTCCGTCGGAATATCCGACAGACAAAGTTTTAGAGCTGGGCTATAAAACTTTCCAACAACATGATCCGATTGTGTGTAGAGAATTCCGATTGGACAAAGTGCCATGCATGCTCAGATCAAATTCCTAAACCAAAGCTATTGGCTACTAGCCTGAACGTAGTCCCGTCGTAACTAAATAACGTCATCACGTTATGTACGATCGGATTTTCTGACAACTGTGTCCGACCGTGTGTATGCAACACAAGTTTCAGACAAAATCCGACGGATTTTGTTGTCGGAATGTCCGACCATGTGTACAAGGGCTAAAACTGAGCTTGTTAAATTTCCTCCTTCACGGTCCCCCCCGTGGCTTGTCAAGGGCAAGTTCTCAAATAAGTCCATTTGGTGTATGACCTGTCTGCTCCTCATTCTTCCCACATTCCGAGCCTCAATTCCCTCAGAGGAGTTCTCCCTGAAGTATGCTTCTGTAGACATGGCAATTCAGGCCATTATCAAAGCAGGCACAGGTGCCTGGCTCTCTAAGGCTGACATTTTGGACGCTTTTAAGCTTCTACCCATCCACCCGTCCCTCTGATGCTGGCACGGCATTAAGTGGAAAGATTCATACTACTTTTCTACCAAACTGACCTTTGGCTCTAAGAGTAGCCCCTGGCTCTTTGACATTTTTTCACAGTCCCTCACCTGGATACTGTTGCATCAAGCTCAGTGACAAGAAGTCATCCCTTACTTGGACGACTTCTTGTTAATTAAACAGCCCTGTTGGGAATCTCAATGTTCCCATTGCAGAACACAAGGTAGAGGGACCAGCACACTCCATCACTTTCCTCTGAGTCAACATCGATACTTGCTTGATGCAGGCCAGCCTCCCCTGACAAGCTGACCCGCATCAGGTCAAGACTTCACCCATACACGGGGGTGTACTAAGAAGCAGCTTCAGTCTCTCTTGGGAATGCTCAATTTTGCAATGCAGATCATTCCACAGGGTCGATCTTTTGTCTTAAGCCTCCCGATAGGTCCGTGTCAGTAGCGGACCTATCAATGTTGGAGGAGTTCCTTACTACGTGGAATGGTATACCAATGTTTATACCATCAATATTGTCCCTATCACCCCAGGTAGTGACAGATGCCGCAGCCTCCACAGGCTTCGCTGCAATTTTTGGCCACCATTGGTTTGCAACACCATGGCCTCCAGAGAAACTCTTAATCCCCGTGTTTACCCAGACCTCCTCTCTGTTCGAGCTTTACCCAATTGTGGCAGCTGTTCAGCTCTGGGGTCATCTCTGGACAGGACAAACCGTGGCCTTCATCACCGACAACCAGGCCACGGCCGACATTATTAATAATGGCAGGTCCAAGTGGCTCTCGATTATGTCCTTCCTACGCAGGCTGGTACGTCTATCTCTGCAGCACCAATTTAACGCCCACTGTTCATTCATTCTGGGCAAGTGCAACCTAGCAGCAGATGCATGCTTTAATTACACTTCCTTTTTTCAGCAGAATCCCGGAGCCAATCCAGTATCAGCCCTTGACCCTGCTTGGTCGAAGCTGACCCTGGACTAGAACAGCATCTGCAAGGAGCGACACAACTCATCAACCAGTCTCTGTCTCACAACACGCTCAAAGCTTACCACACAGCTTGGAATGTATTCAACAATTTCCTAGCATCCTGCTCCATGGAAACAACAGACACCAAGCACATACTGGCTTTTATCTCATAATGCCATAATCAGTTGGCCCTATCCCATAACACTATCTATATATAAAGTGAAGGTAGTGCTGCGCTATGAACTTAAATACTGAGCATAATAAAGTGCAAAGGTGCTCAATGAAAGATATGGTTGGAAGAGGCAATGTTCAAAGGTCAATATATATCCAGTCCTAGGCAGTATAAAAACGTGTCGCATGCCCTGCAATTTCTTTGGATAAAACAATAAAAGTGAATCAATAAGACAATAAAAGTATATCAAATACTCAGATGATTCTTCATACAACAGTGATAGGAAATATATCAAAATGGTGTGCACATGAAGTGAAAAAACAGTGGTCAAAAGAGGGTGCACTACAATTGCAATAAATCCTGAAAAAATAGGTAAAATCCTAAAAGTGTATCGCCGGCTCCTGAAGAGCACACGCTATGTGTTTTTAAAATTTAAGGTTACACCTGAACTGCAGTTTGGCTTGGGTACAATTGTCTAAATTTAGAATTCAGCATCAGTCTGACTATGAGATTTTCAGCCTGACCACAGGGGGCACTGTCTCTTATGGCAGGCATGGAACTATGGTCTGGTTGGGTGTTTAAGCTACTCTCTCTCGGAGCCCGCCCAGTGGGAGTGGTGCTCTTGCTGTGCTTTCTGGAAGAGGGTATTTAAGATGCGGAGGTCACGTGGTTCAGGGTTCTGGTCCAGAAGGATGTACTGACTTCATAGTCCTGGTCCTCCTGACCAGCCCCAAGGAAGACTTGTTCCTGAGTACCTTGTTGGCTGCTAGGCCTTGGGAGAGAGGGTACTGTGCAACTTGAGTGAACATCCAGTTGCGAATGGCTATTCTCTGGATGCAGTCAAAGTAAGCAAGTTCTTCAATATTGACTTTGACAATAAGAGTAGCTGAACTTACTTTCCAACCCTCTGATCCCATTTTAATAGACTGTTCATTGTTTACGTTTTTGAAAATTAAAATCCATTTAAGTGGATCTGTCGTCAGTCTCTCAAGTTGCTGGGCCATCTACCATGGGACACCCCTAGACGTGAAGTGAGAAGAAAAAGAAGGTAACGGTAAGCCCAATATAACCAGCAGTTTCTTTGGGGGTTAGTGCTACAAAAGCATACAAAAAAAGTTTCCTGCATATAGGCATATGCTGGAAATGTTCTTATAGGTGAAAGCAAAAAGATAAGTAGTGTCCATATAAGGTGCAAGGTAGGAAAGTGGCTGTATATTAGCAGTGTCAGCATAAAATGACAAAGTGCTGGTGACAATCCTCTGGCATAAAGTGCTGATGATAAGCAACGTCCTGGTTCCTGTGCAGAGTAATGTATAAATGTACCCTTAGCTTACCACTGTAAGGTAACAGCATTGTGGGTATATCTCAATGTGTTTCTTGGCAGCATCCCAGTATGGCGTATCCGGCTCCACTGGTGTGTGTCTCTAGTCTGGAGTCCCACTATTGTCCCTGGTGTGTCCACATCCAATGAACCTTGCAACGGGGCATGGGGGGATGTAAAGAGGGATGCACAATAGTGTAGTATTTCCAAATGTTTATTGGCAAAACAGTAAATGTAAAATCAAGGTACTCACAATAAGAAGTATCAAACAGGCATGTAACAAACGAGCTGCAAGCTTGCCCACGTCACTTCCTGTGCCTCGTGTTCCCGCACGTGTTCGTCACTGTCACATGACTTTGTCATGATCCCCTTGCTGACCGGCAGACTCGCCATTGCAGAGCAACAAACAGAGTGCAATGCAGAGGGATCACTTTTAAAGTTGGAGCTGTAGTAGGGAGCAAGAGCCGCTTAAGCCCTCTCTGTAGTGCTGGATCCTGTCCCATGCAGAGTGATACCAACTGCACTCCACCTGTTATCCCACCTTTCCATCTCCAGAGTGGTGCCAGCAGCAGGAAAGAAGAGATCTTCAGGTCAGTGTGAAGCAATACACTGGGCATAATAGTATAGGGCTGCTTTCACACCGATGTTCTGCTGTTTACCAGTGTACCAGTGTGCAGTGTACCTGCAGATTTCCTGTGGGTTTGCTGAGGTTAGCCATAGACTTCTATAATATCCTGAGGGCTTGGTGCAAATTTGCAGATGTACTGCACTGCACCTGTAGTCCAGGTAAACCACAGCACATCAGTGTGAAAGCAGCCTTATAGGGAGCTCAGAACAGTAAAGCCGCGTACACACGAGCGGACTGTATGGCCTACTTAGTCCGTCATACAATCCGACGGACAGTCCGACATACTTTCCACTGAACGGACTTGACCACACACGGATAGCCAAACAGTCCGACGAAAGCTTGCGCGATGACGTACAGCACGTACGACGGGACTAGAAATAGGAAGTCCAAGACACAGCAAAGCACCCTTTGGGCTCCTTCTGCTGACTTTGCGTTAGTAGAAGTTTGGTTAGAGACGATTCGTGCTTTTCAGACTTCAGCTTAATTTGTCCGTTTTCTGCGGCGCAGTCTACCTGTGAGGTTTGTATCTGTCTTTCGGTACGCGTGGATCAGTTGGTACCTGTTGTTAGGCGCTTCTGGTCCGCTCGTTTCTGGGTTTCAGGTCGTTCTTCATAGGTCTGGCTGTTCTTCAGTGCGTTCAGTTAAGCTTGTTTGTCCAGCCGACCGTTTCAAAGCCATGGAGAGTGGACGTACTCGGGAACGAGTTCGTGCTATATTGGGGCTTGGTGTTGGGGTTAATACTTTGACCCGAGCCCAGTCTGTGAACAGGGTGAGGAGGAGTTCATGGACAAAGAATTGGTTGCGCCAGCGTGACCAATTCTCGCATATGCCTTTACTCCGTGAGATCCGTGAGAATAATCCTGATGATTTCAGGAATTATCTCAGGATGACGGACCCCGTTTTTCACCGTCTGCTGGCTTTGCTGACCCCTTATATCAGCAGGCAGGATACCTGCATGCGGCAAGCCATCACTCCGGAGCAGAGGCTCATTGCCACGTTGCGCTACTTGGCGACAGGGAGAAGCCTTCAGGACCTCAAGTTCTCTACAGGCATCTCCCCCCAGGCTCTGGGGATCATTATTCCAGAGACCTGTTCTGCCATTATTCGGGTCCTGCAGAAGGAATATATGAAGGTAAGTTTGTTCTTTTAATATTGCATTATATGCATTGTATGTTTGTATTAATTTCATCATGACTTTTAATATCCATGACAGGAATATGCTGTGAATGTCCCCTTTATATGAATGCATGCAATTTTTTTTTTGATGTATTTTTTTTTTTTTTTTGTGTCATTTTTTTTATAGCTTTTACCTTTTTGTGCCTCACGTGCATATTTGCTTTCACTAACGTCCCCAGCATGCAATCCTGGGCCCCTATACACCCACAGCCGAGACTGTTTTTCTCTAATTCATATTGTCAGATCCATTGTACTGTTTTACTGCCCCCCACCCTTTGTATACTCTTTGTATACACCCTGTGTATGTGTATATATATATATATATATATATATATATATATATATATATATATATATAGGGATTGTATACTCATTAATTAGTCCCCCACCCCACTCAAATTGGTTGCAGGGATTGTATACTCATTAATTAGACCCCCACCCCACTCAAATTGGTTGCAGGGATTGCATACTCATTAATTAGGCCCCCACCCCACTCAAATTGGTTGCAGGGATTGCATACTCATTAATTAGGCCCCCACCCCACTCAAATTGATTGCAGGGATTGTATACTCATTAATTAGGCCCCCCACCCCACTCAAATTGGTTGCAAGGATTGTATACTCATTAATTAGTCCTCCACCCCACTCAAATTGGTTGCAGGGATTGTATACTCATTAATTAGGCCCCCACCCCACTCACCCACCTAACTTATGTCCCCTGGTCCATCAGAGGGTTGAGTAATCTGTGAATTGGGCCGTCTATTTTTTTTTTTTTGCAGAATTTTTTTTTTCAATATTTCTGTTTAAAGCGGGATTCCACCCTAAAGTGGAACCTCCGCTGATCGGATCCCTCCCCCCCTCCGGTGTCACAATTGACACCTTTCAGGGGGGAGGGGGGTGGAGATACCTGTCAAAGACAGGTATTTTCACCCACTTCCGGGCATAGACTCCCACGGAAGTCTATGCCATTTCCTGCCCTGCCGCGCTGTCTGCTGGGACACACACGGGTCCCAGTGACAGCGCGGAGATTTCCTATTGCGCGGCGCGGCTCGCGCATGCGCAGTAGGGAACCGGGAAGTGAAGCCGATTCGTTTCACTTCCTGATTCCCTCAGCTAGAATGGCGGCGGCAGCAGCCGAGGGCCGAGCGATCGATCGGCCTCGGCTGCCGGCATCGCTGGAACCCGGGACAGGTGAGTGTCCATTTATTAAAAGTCAGCAGCTGTAGTATTTATAGCTGCTGGCTTTTAATATTTTTTTTGCAGGTGGAATCCCTCTTTAACTGTTGTTCCAAAATGTTTTTGAGTTTTATTTGTTATGAATTGTTTTGATTTAATGACTAATTATTTATTTATTTTTTCCTGTGTTTGACTCCCCAGTTTCCTTCCACGCCACAGGAATGGCAGACTGTGGCTTCCCAATTCGCTGCCCGTTGGGACTTTCCCAACTGTGGAGGGGTGATCGACGGGAAACATGTGAGGATTGTGCCCCCAGCCCGTTCGGGGTCCTACTATTGGAATTATAAGGGGTTCCATAGTGTGGTGTTAATGGCGGTGGTGTCAGCACAATGTGACTTTCTGTATGTGGATGTGGGGAAGAACAGCCGGATGTCTGACGGAGGAGTGTTTAGGCATACCGAGTTCTGCCACCGTCTCATCACTGGTGGCCTGGACTTGCCACCAGATGCCGATAATGTGGAGGGTCTACCTTTTGTTTTTATTGCTGATGAAGCGTTCGGTCTGAGTGACCATTTGATGAAACCCTTCCCCCAAAGGACCCTCACCCCGGAGAGGAGTGTTTTTAATTACCGGCTGGCCAGAGCAAGAAGGGTTGTGGAGAATGCCTTTGGTATTATGGCCAGCCGGTTCCGTCTGTTTATGACAGCAATAAACTTGGCAGAGTACAAACTGAACTATGTAATTCTTTGCTGCTGCATTTTGCACAATTTTTTACGCAAACTTTCTGGAAACCAGTACCTGCAACCAATTGGGCCTGAGGCCGGACTAATATTACCTGAACTCACAGGGCTGGATCATGCCCATCCTGGCTTAGCCCCCCAAACAGCACGTGAGGTGCGTGACCGGTATGTCACCTATTTTAATGGTAGGGGGGCTATTCCAATGCCAGCTGACCAATAAAAATTTCTTTTTGTTTAAATATGTATTGTCTGATCAAATTTTTAAGTTTGGTTCTTGTTTGCTTTTCACGGTGCTTGTCTCCTACATTCTCCTAATTCAGGGATATGCAATTGGCCGACCTCCAGCTGGTGCAAAACTACAAGTCAATCATGCCTCTGGGTCTCATGCTTGTGAATGTCAGTCTTGCTATGCTTCATGGGACTTGTAGTTCTGCAACAGCTGGATTTCCACTAATTGCATATTCCTGTCCTAGTGCATTTGTATTGCAAAGTGGTTTTTGCCAATAGGAAATAAGGCCCTTTGTGACAGACAACACAAAATGACTTCCCAAACTGGTATTGAGTATTGAAAGAAGTAGACACACACACACACACATCTTTTTTTTTAATTTTTAATAGTGCACATTCCAACCAGTGCCTCTTTTTTAGATATTTTTCTTTTTGTTTTGTTTTGTTTTTGTAAACATTTTTTTTTGTAAACATATAAATATATATATATCTATATATAGATATATATATATAATAAAATAAAAAAAATACATAAAATCGAATTTTTAACTATTTACAGAAAACAAGGGGTAAAGCCAAATTTTGAAGATGCACACCAAAAATTGGTAATGTCAACATGTGCTATTTACCATCATGAGTGATCAATGGACGTGTTTGGTGGGTGCAATCCCTTCCTCTCACATACTAGAATGAGGAAGAGTTTGCAAACACAAAATGCGTACATTGCGATCCTCTGATGGCACATAGCACATGTTGGCACACCGTGTGCATCTTCAAAATTTGGCCTCTAAAAACAATGTTATAAAAACATTAAAAACTTTTTTACAAGGAAATGAAGAACATGATCTTTCGTTTTAGGGAAAAGGGGCTTAGATTCTCCCTAAAACATCGATCATGTTCTTTATTTCCTGCCTCATAGTTTCCAGTTCTCGTTGCATGTTTTGCATCTTGTTCTGCATTTCATCAATCTTGCCATTCCAGGCCATGATCTGACCAATCAGTCTCTGGGCACTGTCAGAGGAAAATGGCTCCGCGGCTTGTCCCTCCACAACCAGATCATCACCTAAAAACATGTGTAGATAAAAAAAATGTGTTAAAATATACAGCCATTAATTGTTTACCTTAAGCTGGGTTGTCAGACACTCACTTTGTGGGGTGCGTATCTCCACCACCTCTTCCTCCTCCACATCTAGCTCTGGGCTGGGCTGCTCTATCTCTGACACTGGGCTGGGCTGCTCCATCTCTGACACTGGGCTGGGCTGCTCCATCTCTGACACTGGGCTGGGCTGCTCCAGCTCGGACACTGGGCTGGGCTGCTCCAGCTCGGACACTGGGCTGGGCTGCTCCAGCTCGGACACTGGGCTTGGGCTAACTGCCCAATCAGGCTGGTGAGGCCGGGGGGTCCTGGGCTGCTCCGCCTCTTGTCTGAGTCTTTGTTCCCCTATGAGAATGAAAAAAAACAAAAAGAAGGTATAATTTTAAGCATAGTGATATTTGAGTTCAGAAATTGGAATATGAAACATTGGTTTGAAGTGGTGTACAATTATTAGCTGGTTATTACAAGATCCTAGTTTAATACATCATTAAAATGATATTTTTTTAGTTAGGCTGTGTTCAGACTGCTGCGATGTGCGAACGCTGCAAATCTACTGTGGTTTCACGCATCGCATGCCTCCCGGAGGCAGTTCACACTGCCCTATGTGACCTGCTGGGAGTGTCAGTTTAAAGTTTTATTGACACCTCCAAATTAGTTCTCATATCACAGTGCAATCTTTAAACTCGGACAGGAATTGGACCACATGGTGTGAACACCCATGTGATCCGATTCTGCTGTGGACTAAAAAAAGGGCCATGTACAAGTTTGGGCCGGATGCGATGCGAATTCAGCCATACTATATGTATGGCTGAAATCGCATCAAACAGAGATCACATGTGATTTGCACTGCAGTGCGGTGCAAATCACATTCGATCTCGTACATTGCAGCAATGTGAACCTAGCCTTTAACCAAACTGCGATACTTTATATCTTTTGTCCAAGTTTCACAGACGGACACACTCGAATCATCCCCTGGAGTACCTGTGTGTGATTATGTCAAAAAATGTTCTATGATGTCCCAAACTACACTAAATGATTCCCAGTCCAGATGTTGAACCAGCATTCTATCTATCTATCTATCTATCTATCTATCTATCTATCTATCTATCTATCTATCTATCTATCTCTTTTTTTTATTTAGACTACATTACACTGAATAAATTTATGAAACAGCTGCAGCTATAAAGACATGTACACAAAGATATCCTAAACTGAGTGTGACAATTCAGTTTATCATGAACAATACAAAAAAAATTAATAACTAATTAAAATCTAATCCAACACCAGATAAATTTACACCATATACAAATTCATGCTATTTACGTCCACATATACGAACGAGCATATTCGCTCATTACATGAACTATTAACCACACGAACGATCAAATTCGCCAGATTTACAAATATATCGTATACCTATACGAACGATTATGTCCGACCATCACGATAAGCGCAGAGTACTCACTTTTTTTCAGGGCCTTTTTGATTCTCCTGTATTGGTCCGGCTCCCTGGATTTGATGTCGGACCATCGTTTCCGGAGCTGATCTTTGGCTCTTCGGACCCCAAATTTGCTTTCCAAAGTGCTCACAACTATATTCATGATGCCATTTTTTCTGATATTGGGTTTGGGATACGGGCCATTTTCCCCATCGTAATCCTCCCTTCTCAGTATATCCACCATCTCCACCATCTCCACCATCTCTTCAAAGGCCATGTTTGTGGCCTTATACCTCTTCCTTGCTCCGGAAGCATGGGGTTCAGGGCTTTCCTCCGCGCTGCTCACTGAAATTCCGTCCGCCATTTTCATCTATCAATCTCCCACAGCGGAACGAGGGTAAAAGGGGCGGGGAAATACGGTCACACGGAACGTCCGGGGCGGGCAACGTGGGCGACGCAGGCGGAGCTTGAACGCATGCGCTGTATATAAAGCGTTACCGCGAGGCCGTACGTTTGTCCCAACGGAAGCAGCGAGTGATACACGCGACGGTAAGATGGTTATCTTTTTATTTCTAGGGTTTTAGGCCTGCGTTAGGAATGTATATAGTGCGATTTCACCTTGTGGATGGTTAGTTGATTTTTATGTGGGTTGGTGGTTGAGTGGGGTTGGTGTTTTGTGTGGTAGTGTGGGGGTGGGGGTGGGTGTATGGGGGGGTAGTGTGTGTGGTAGTGTGTGTGGGGGTGGGGGTGGGTGTATGGGGGGGTAGTGTGTATGTGGGGGGGTAGTGTGTGTGTGGGGGGGTAGTGTGTGTGTGGGGGGGTAGTGTGTGTGGTAGTGTGTGTGGGGGTGGGGGTGGCTGTGTGGGGGGTAGTGTGTGTGGTAGTGTGTGTGGGGGTGGGGGTGGGTGTATGGGGGGGGTAGTGTGTGTGGGGGGGTAGTGTGTGTGTGGGGGGGTAGTGTGTGTGGTAGTGTGTGTGTGGGGGTAGTGTCGGTGTAGTGTGTGTCTCGCCTACATTGTCACAATATAAATAGTGTGCATTTGGTCTGACATTAGTATTTATGTTTTTTTTTTTTTTCAGAAATCAAAATGCAAAAGTACACTCCGGACCCCTTTAAGGAGGAGGCCTTCCTCTCCACATTTATAGATATGTTGGAGATGCACAGGAGCCTGTGGGATTCCAAGCACCCACTATATTCAAGCCGTCCTGGCCGGAGGAAGACACTGGGGACAATTTTGACGTTTGTGAAAACCCGACTCCCCCAGGCAGACCTTAACTTTGTGAGCTCCAAAATTCAGAACCTGCGTAACATGTATAGGCGGGAGCGCAAAAAGGTCCTAGACTCCCAAACATCAGGAGCAGCAGCAGATCAGATATATGTACCTAAGCTGTGGTATTATGACAGGCTGCGTTTTCTGGATGACACGTCAAAAGCCAGGCAGTCACTTTCCACTCTTCCGTCTACCCTTCCCTCCACCCTTCCCTCCACCTCAGGTGAGCCATCCCTGGAAGATCCAGACCCTTCCTTGCTGGACGAAGTTGATGCGCCCAGCTGGAGCCAGGTATATTTTAGTTTCTAAAGTTAGGATTGCTCAAATATTAATGATGTAAAGTTCAATGTTTGAATTGCTTCCAAATCTAGGATTTCATCACAAATTAAATTAGATATAAGGATACAGTAGTTTCCACAAATGTGGCTCAAATCTTGGTGAACTGATGGAAAAATGATGGTGTCAAAATTATAGTCTTTTGTATTTCAAGACAAATGTATTTGCAAGTGAGAACTGTAAAATTGTCAGTGATTGATGATTTCAAAATATAGACATATTTTATTTATTTATTTCTTTATTTTTTACACAGGATGAGCTCACCCAGGAGGAGGCCGGGACCAGTGGTATGGAGGAGGAGGCCGGGACCAGCCACACGCAGGAGCTAGCTGGGCCCAGCAGGAGTCGGACCGAAAGTCAGGTCTCTCCCCTCCGCCTAGCCAGCAAAAGGCCCAGGAGGATGACGCAGACAGAGGAGGAGTCATTGGCGCTTATACGCCAAGCCACCCAAGTGCTGAGTAAACCCCCCAATCCTGAGGAGGCCTACGCTACATATTTGGCAAGCAAGTTGCTTGAAATGGAGAAGGGACAGCGCAACTTGTGCGAAGCGATTTTTTTTGACACTATTCAACGGAGTCTGAAGGGTGAGCTAACACCAACCACCAGACTGTACAACACAGACCCTACTGCTCCTCCTCCTCCTCCTACCACAAGTCCACCACCAGAGGCACAGCCTCCAGCGAAGCGTGGATGGAAGACTAGACGGAAGAGTCGGAAGTGACTGCCTGGCTTCAGTCTGCTCTGAAAGAAGAGGCAGGCTGTTGTAGTACCACAGTCTGGGGACATAGATCTCATCTGCTGCTGTTCCTGGTCTGTGGGATTCTAGGACCATGTTGTGCTCCCTATTTTCATGTTACACAGGATCTGAATTTTGGTGGCCACTGACTTGATGTGTGTCTGGGGGACAAAAGGCTTCACAAACTTCAAAATTGTCTCCAGTGTTGCCTCCCTCTTGATTTTGTTTTGTACAGACTAAAAATAAATATTTATTATTTCCAAAAATATTGTAATTTTTTTATTTTTTTTGGCTTAAAAAAACAGAGTTTATTTGTGAGTAGGCAGGTACATGTCAAAAGACTATGGGGGTTATTTACAAAACACACGTTCATGTTAATATAAATATGCTAACTTCAAGTGCAATTTTTAAAGCACTGCAAGTGCACTTGGAAGTGCAGTCGCTGTAAATTTGAGGCTAACATTTGAAATGAGGGGAAGCTCTGCTGATTTTGAACATTCAATCATGTGTAAGCTAAAATGCTGGTTTGGGTATCTATCTATCTATCTATCTATCTATCTATCTATCTATCTCTACTTACATAGTCTGCTTGGCCAAAAAAAACGCAAGTCCATCTTGTTTAAACAACCCCCCCCCCCCCACAAAAAAATAAATAAATAAATAATTTTAAACTGACAATAGTAGTTCCAAAAATATATAGTAATAGATAAATTATAAAATTATATATATATATATATATATATATATATATATATATATATATATATATATATATATATATATTTATATATATAATTTTTTTTTTTTTCTCAAATTGGAATATTAATCATAGGATGAGGATGAATAAAAACATTTGTGATAACTCTGTGTGAATATAAGCAGCAAAGCTACTTCACTTTTCTTGCATTATGAAGAAGAAAAGAATGGGCTATATTAAAAAAACACAAAATTAGCAGCATGACGAATATGCTAGCTTCAATACGAACACTAGTTTTACAAGACCGAGCGCTTCCGCCCTGTAAATCCTTTCTGGGCATGCGTCATTCTTAGTCCGTCCGACTAGCCTACTGACGAGCGGATTGTCCGCTGAAACCAAAGTATGACGGACAGAATTTCGAAAATTCCGAAATACTTAGTACGCCAGACTGCACGCTGAAAAAGTCCGCTGAAGCCCACACACGAGTGGACTGTCCGCTGAAATGTGTTTCGACGGACTAAGTAGGCCATACAGTCCGCCCGTGTGTACGCGGCTTTAGGGTTCATTTACATTTGCAGTTTGCGGGAATATAAAACCCCATAGCTAAGATGTTTTTATCACCCCCACCCTAACCGTACCCCCTTTACCTGCATTGGCCAGGGATGTACAAATGTTGCAGCAAGAGTTATATGCCCTGTAGGGATGAGCTTCGTGTTCGAGTCGAACGTACGTTCGACTCGAACATTGGCTGTTCGTGCGTTCGGCGAATTCCGAACGTTTTGGCCGTTCGCGTCAAAATTCGAGTGACGCGCGCGCGGACCACAATGCACTGCGTTGGCGCAGTGCATTGCTGTCCGATGATTGGCCAAGCATGCACTGTGACCCCGCATGCTTGGCCAATCGCAGCGCCGGCAGCGAGGAGAGCCATGATTGGCCACAGGCATCCTGCCTGTGGCCAATCATAGCTCAGACTGTGTAGTGCACGCCCCACACTATATAAGGCCGCCTTTAAGGCGGCCTCCTGTAGTGTGTTACTTTGCATCTGAAGCAGTGGGTGTTCTGTGTACCTTCAACACAGTACACACCAATAGTTTTTGGCTGATTTCCTATCTTGCTGCTGTGTAGTGGTTGTTGTCTGTGCCCTGACTGCAGTATACACCACTATATTCACCTCACCTATATAGCTAGTGATCTAGCTTTAACCACTTAACAACTGCCCATTGCCGATTAACGGCTTCAGGGCGGTTGTTTAACTCAGAGAGGCCGTTAATTAACGGCCTCCCAGAATTCTGCTCTCGCGTGCCCCGAGGTGTGCGCACTCGAGAGCATCCGTGACCGCCGGGTCCTATGCGGTAAACGGCCGCTCATAGCGGCCGTTTACCACGTGATTGCTCCGTCAAATGACGGAGTGATCACTTGGAAACAAACCGGCGTCATGTTATGACGCCTGTTCCTCCCTCCCCTTTCTGTACCGATCGGTACAGCGGAGGGGAAAGAGATCGGTGTCAGCAGCGATGTGGGCTGCATCTGCAGTGCCCACATCGCTGCTCACCAAATTTAACCCCTCAATTCCCTGCCAATACTCTGCAATACCAGTGCATACTCTGCAGTACCCTGTCATTACTCTGCAGTACCCCGCCATTACTCTGCAGTACCCCGCCATTACTCTGCAGTGCAGTACCCCGCCATTACTCTGCAGTGCAGTACCCTGCCATTACTCTGCAGTACCCCGCCATTACTCTGCAGTACCCCGCCATTACTCTGCAGTGCAGTACCCCGCCATTACTCTGCAGTGCAGTACCCCGCCATTACTCTGCAGTGCAGTACCCTGCCATTACTCTGCAGTGCAGTACCCTGCCATTACTCTGCAGTACCCCGCCATTACTCTGCAGTACCCCGCCATTACTCTGCAGTGCAGTACCCCGCCATTACTCTGCAGTGCAGTACCCTGCCATTACTCTGCAGTGCAGTACCCTGCCATTACTCTGCAGTACCCTGCCATTACTCTGCAGTACCCCGCCATTACTCTGCAGTACCCCCCATTACTCTGCAGTACCCCCCATTACTCTGCAGTAACCCCCAATACTCTGCAGTACCCTGCCATTACTCTGCAGTACCCTGCCATTACTCTGCAGTACCCCCCATTACTCTGCAGTAACCCCCATTACTCTGCAGTAACCCCCATTACTCTGCAGTACCCGCCATTACTCTGCAGTACCCCCAATACTCTGCAGTACCCTGCTATTACTCTGTAGTACCCCGCCAATACCCCGCCAATACTCTGTAATACCCTGCCATAAATTGCCATACCCAGCCATACTCAGAGATACCCAGCCATACTCGGTGATACCCTGAAGTACCCAGCCATAGACGCCCCCCACCCCTCACCGCCCTCCGGTGCTTCTACCAACTCGCCAGTACGATCAAAGCCAGAATCTTTTTTTTTATTTTTTATTTCAGGCTTCCCAGCCTAGAGGTGAGATGTGGGGTCATATTGACCCCCCAGATTTCACTGTAAAGAGGACCTGTCACCCCATATTCCTATTACAAGGGATGTTTACATTTCTTGTAATAGGAATAAAAGTGATCAAAAATATATTTTTGGGAAAAAAAATGTCAAACTAAAATAAAGTAAAATGAACAATAAAAAAATAAAATAAAAATGAAAGCGCCCATGTCCCCATGTGCTCGCATGTGCCACACATGTGAGGTATCGCCGAGAATGTTAGAGCGAGAGCAATAATTCTAGTCCTAGACCTCCTCTGCAACTCAAAACATGTAACCAGTAAAAAAATATTTAAAGCGTCGCCTATGGGGATTTTTTAAGTAGCGACGTTTGGCGCCATTCCACGGGCATGGACATGTTTGATATCTATTTACTCAGCATAACTTCATCTTTCACTTTATGCAAACATTGGGCTAACAAGTGGTTAATAATAGAGCTTGCAGTCAGTAGTGTTAGGAGATAGTGCGTGCTGTCTGCGTGCTCTGTACCCAGTACATAACGCTATAATATAGGGCAGGCCCCTACTTTCAAACATCCAACTTACAAACATCTCCTACTTGCAAACGCAAGGAGACAGCAGCAAGTGAGATGAAAAAAGATGGACGACAAAACAAATTATACAGGGGTGATAACCCTTCCCTATGTTTTCCAAAAAGCTTAAAGATAGTTTTTTTGACTGGAGCTACACTTTAAAAATGTACCGGTTGAAAATGACAAACAGATTCTACTTAACACAACAAACCTACACAGTCCCTGTCTTGTTTGCACCGCCTGTATACTGCTGTTCTGAGTATATAGGGCCTGGGGGCCACACGCATTTCCTTTTTTTAATATGGGTACGGGGTTCCCCTTAATATGTGTACAAGACCCAAATAGGCTGGTAATGGGCAGGGAGGGCTACCCATGCCATGTTTCTCAATGATTTTCAACCATATTGCAGGAACCAGATATAACATTAAAATCGCAAGCAGTTTTAAATGGTGTTATTTCCGTTTAATGTCATTTTGTGCAGGCACACAGGAAACACGTGGCACTTCACAGGCATACTATAGACACCCCCCAGGCACCATATTTAAAGGAATATTTCACTTTTTTTTTCACTTTAATTGTCATTAAAATCAGTGCTCCCGCCAAAACGGTAGTTTTTAAAACTTTTTTTTGCAGTGACCCATGTCCCCTGAGGCAGGAGGCAGGTCGCCAAACCCTTTTTAGCACACTATCTTGCATATTAGCCGTTAAAATTAGCACTTTCCAATTCGAACGTTCGAGTCCCATAGACTTCAATGGGGTTCTAACGTTCGTACCGAACGCGGGGGTCGTTCGCAAGTTCTGGTGCGAACCGACGAACCGGGGGGTGTTCGGCTCATCCCTAATGCCCTGTTATGGTTGGGGGGTGTAGCAACTGCCTAGCATGACCCTTTCAAATTAATGAGGCCGCTCTGCAAGTGCCCTGAAACTTTGCGCAGTACAGACAGAAAACAAGGGGTTAAAGCAGGAAGCATGGTGTTTCTCACCACTTGCTTTAAAGTGGTTGTAAACCCTTTAGACATGGGCACCGTCAATAAATTAGTTTCCTTCTGTTCCGTTCCGGTTCGTATTAGAATTAATTCGTACTTCGTATTTCGTGTCCGAAATTCAATTTCAATTCGTAGGAAAATACGAATTGTCGTTAGGTTCGTTAACTTGTACAAACGTTCTTTAAGATGAATTTCAAGGAAAAAATATATACCTCAATAACACAATATGTCCAAATTCCGTTACTACGGAAACAACATGTGACTTGGTTGACCAATCAGTGGTTTTCTTCTGCTGCTGAGGCCTACAGGGCAGGCCCGATCATGTGACTTCCCTTTATGGGTTAGTTAGTGTAGTGGAGCAGATCACACGATTATTTGTCTGTGCATCTGAGTGAATATCTTTGCAATCCTTCGTTTTTCATTGTTCATTTTAGTTTATATCTGTTGTAGTTTGCGAGTGTATCATCTCTTAGTGTTTAGTTTCTGGTTTTATTTGTTTTTTGGTTGGTTTTGAGAGATTTTTTGTTTTTTTCATTTCTTGTTTCATTTAGTTAATATTTTGTTATTTTCTGTTGGTATAATTTTTTTTTGTACATTTGGTGATTTTGGTGTTAGTTTGCTGCAATCAAAATCATCTATTTTTTTTTTTGTCTACATTTTTCTAACTTTTAAAGGAAAAATGAGCAGCAAACAAGGCCAAAAAAGCAGTAAGAGTGCTGCTGGGAAAGGGAGATCTATGAGCTGTGTACATGAGCAGCAGGTGGGACGTTCTGTCTCTGCGCCCTCTGAGCTCAGCTCACCTCCCATAAATCTGAGGCGAATGGGAGTGAAGACTGCTGGTGGTAAAGAGCCTGGCAAACAGCAGACATTTGCACTTCGTCAGCTGTTCCAGGATTTACCTCCTAGAATCAGCAGCACAATTCATAGCAAAAGTGGCGCTACCACCTCTGCCACTGCTGCTGGTAGCATGCTGCCCATTGGTACCTTTTATGGAAGAGGGCAGGCCAAAGGGGTTCCCAGTGCACATACATTTGTGCAGCCAAAGCTGGAGATCCTGGCCATGCAGCAGGAAACATCTCAGGAGGCTGAGGCTCATGATGATGTCACCACCACCATTGCTGCCAGTGCCATCACCATCAGGACTACAGGGAGCTTGGCAGTGGTCAGCAAGGAGACAGAGTTTACTGCTTCTAATGATCACTGTTCCCTTGGCAATGTGAAAGAGGTGGAAGCAGGCTTTCCTGACATTGTTGTAGACACATTTAATTTCCAGCCCTCTACCCATGTTGGCACCACCGACAGCCCAGAAGGTATTTCCCCTCAGTCCCCACTACTTTTTTCTCCTGAAAAGACCCCTGCCCAAGGGCTTTCTAAGCCTCCAGCATCAGAATGGGCCAATGCAACCATTAGACCTCAATCCATCACAGAACCCAAAATACCTGGGATGTTCAGGTCTCTACCTCCTGCCGAACCTCAGAAAGAGAGTGTTAGTGGAAGGGATTCCATCAGGCAGTGTCTGAGGCGGTGGATGCCGTTCCAGCATTTGGCAGCATTTTAAAAGAATTGGTGTCGGTCAGAAGGCCAAATGCAATCACTGTGGCAGGGAGGTCAGCCGGGGCCGAGACATAGGCCTCTCAGTAATAGTGGCATAAACCAGCACATGCGTGTGCACCACCATGCAGTGCTGTTAGAGGAGAAAAGTATTATGGCCACTCCTCCAAACACCAAAAGGGAAAAGGGGAACCAAAAGGGAAAAGGGAAACCAATAGTGGCACCGCCACAGCCACCATGAGTGCACCACCAGCCAGTATAAGGCAGAAAAGAATGCTGTTACTATCCCACATCCAATCCATACCAGCCAGGCCACCCTGGAAGATTTTGGTGGCTTTCAGAGTAAGGGTATGTCTCGGGCGCAGGTGCATAAAATAACACGCCTGATTGGCCAGCTCATTGCAGTTGGAGGAGCACCTTTCAACATGGTGGAAGGTGAGCCCTTCAAGCAATTGATGCAGGCTGTTGCACCACAGTACAGTGTGCCATCACATAAGACCTTCAGCCAAACTGTGGTGCCAGCCTTATACAGGTCTTGTGTCGGGGTGCTCAAGGAGGAGATTGGAAGGGCAGGTGGATAGGCAGTGCACCTGACCACTGACCTGTGGAGTGCGTGTAGTGCCCAGCATGCCTTCCTGTCCCTGACGGCACATTGGTGGCAGGCCAAGTTTCCCATGATGTAGTTCAAACATCTGGATCCTCGTCAGCAGTTGACAAACATGGGCATCGTTCCTTCCTCCTGCACGCTGAGGTGCTTGATGAAAAGCACACAGCGCGAAACATCCTGCAAGCCCTGCAGAAAATGTTGTTGCAGTGGTTTGGACAGGCAGACAGCAACTACCGGATTGGCTATGTTGTCACTGATGGAGGCAGCAACATGGTCAAGGCTGTAAGGGATGGCAGCTTTGTGGGTGTGCGCTGCTCAGTCCACCTTCTCCACCAGGTGGTAACTGACAGTTTTCGGTTGGTGGAGACCATTTCTGGCGGCGATGGAAGGCTGTCCAAAGTGGTGGACTCTTGTCGGAAGATGGCTGGCCACCTCCATTGGAGTGTGAGGGACAGCCACCTCCTCAGGGTGGAACAGAGGAAGGCAGGCCTTCCAGAACACTGTCTAAAACAGGATGTGGAGACTGGGTGGAATTCAACCCTAGCAATGCTGGAACGCATCCTTGAGCAGCAGAAGGCTCTCCATGCCATGGCCTGTGATCATAAAATTGGCATAGAGAGACCTTTAGGCAGGGAGGACTGGGCCATAATTGGGCAGATTGTGGCAGTCCTCAAGCCTTTCCTCTCTGTCACAGAACACCTAAGCCGCGAGGATGCCAGCATTGGTCATGTGCTCCCACTCTTCAACCACCTTCAGAGCAAATTGGAGCGGTTCAAGTCGGCTGAGGAACCTTTGCCTGGTGGTGGCCCTCAACCTGATGGGTTGGCTCTGCTAAACACATTTCTGATGGAGTTGGGCAGGCGCACGCAGGAGTTGACCGCCTCTTGCCCAGAACTGATGCTGGCTGCCATGTGTGACCCTCGCATCAAGGGCAAAATGGCTGTGCAGTGTAGTGCTCTGACAACATGGCGGGACTAATCGACAGGGTGCGTCAGAGGGAAAGGCAGATGGTAAGGCTGGGAGAAGAGGAAGAGGAGGAAGAAGATATTGAAGACCCCCTCTCCCATGTATCATCTAGTGAAGTGAGCAGAGCTCCTGCCAGCGGAGCATCTTCTGTCTTGGCTGAGGCACTTGACACCCTAATGGGAACCTCCAGCATAGTGCACAACCAAGAAATCCATATCAGCAAGGGAGGTTGTCATGTCCTATTTGTCAGCCCCACCAGTGCACCCCACCACAGATCCAATGTTTTTTTGACAGGAGAAGAGCGAGGAGTAGCCTGCCTTTGCAGATATTGCCAAGGAGCTACTGTCCTGCCCTTCGACAAGTGTCCAGAGTGAGCGGGTGTTTTCTGCGACGGGAAACATCCTGTCACCCCAAAGATCCCAGCTGTCCCCCCAGCTAATGGAGCAATTAGCATTTTTGAAAATCAATTTGCCAAAGCTGGGGTACCCCTCCCTCACTCTGAACATTCCTTGAACTGTCTGCAGCAGAGATGGCCATTTGGTCTTAGTATTTGGTCCCTGTCCCTCCACACAATCCCTCCCCTCGCTATTCATCTACCCCTATTTGCTTGTTGCATCATCTGGGATGGACGAGAAGAGAGGAGGTGCCACCAGGAAGGAGCGGAGAGAGAACTTATTACACACGCTTCCTGCGCTACTCTGCATGCTGGCTGATAAACGCTGTGCCCTGATGTTCCCCAATGTGTTCTGATGTTCCCCAATGTGCCCCAATGTGCTCCAATATGCCCTGATGTGCCCCAATGTGCTCTGATGTTCCCCAATGTGTCCCAATGTGCCCCAATGTGCTCCAATATGCCCTGATGTGCCCCAATGTGCCCTGATGTTCCCCAATGTGTCCCAATGTGCTCCAATATGCCCTGATGTGTCCCAATGTGCCCTGATGTTCCCCAATGTGTCCCAATGTGCTCCAATATGCCCTGATGTACCCCAATGTGCCCCAATATGCCCTGATGTGCCCTGCTGTGCCCCAGTGTGCTCCAATATGCCCTGATGTGCCCCAATGTATCCTAATGTGCCCTGATGTGCCCCCACCATTCTCCTCATTTACACATATGACTGCTAGAACAGATAAAAATACATTTAGGGAAATTGATCAAAATTGGAGCGAACAGAATCTGGAGCAGTTGCCCATGGCAACCAATCAGCTTCTCTTCAGTTCGTTCCGTTAAGATTTGAAAATGAAAGAGAGAAGCGGATTGTCTGCCATGCACTGCTGGTCCAGTTTTCGCCTGCTCCAGTTTCGATAGATCACCCCACACTGTTTGGGGTCACCGGGGTGTGCGGAGAGCACATGCTTGGTAACACCAAACAATTTCCAGTGACCCCGTACAGTGCGGGGGATCAAAACTGGAGCAGCTGTGCATGGCAGCCATGTGCTCATTATGAGGGGCTCCCACCATCCCTGTGCTGTGCTGAATTCCTCCTGGGGCTGTACCCCTGCTGTGCTCAGTATGTCAGCACAGCACAGGAATGGTGGAAAACCCTCATAATGAGCACAGCAGAGGTAAAGCCCCAGGAGGAAGTCAGCATAGCACAGAGATGGTGGGAGCCCTTCATAATGAGCATAATGACTGAGTCGTCGATGCGACGACAACTGGTCCGAAATTCGTAAACAAAAGTTCGTATTGCGTACAAAATTCGGACGCATGGCAATTCGTATTTCGGATCCTCCCGAACGTACGAATTTAGGGAAATTCGTACGAATTTGAGATTTGTATGGAACGAAACTCACATGTCTAAAACCCTTACAAACCACTTTAACCTACAGGTAAGCCAAGATTAAGGCTTACCTGTAGGTCCAAGAAATATCTCCTAAACCTACACGGTTTAGGAGGTATTAAATGGTAGACAGCTTGAACCCTGCAGAAGAATGTAGTTGTGGGGCAGGCAGTAGCACCCGCCAAAAGCAGCAGGGGGCTTAATGTGAACACCTTTGGCTGCTGCTTCAGCAGCTAAAGGAAGTAGGGTTTGGGGGTAGTAAAATTGCTACTCAGATGCCTACAGGGTGGTTGCATAACTCTGGGAGGGCATACAGTGACATCCTCCCAGAATCCCGCTCTCTTGAGCCCCCTGGGGCTTACACCTGAGAGCATCCTTGATCATGGTAAATGGCCGCTGATAGCAGCTGTTTACTACGTGATCGTTCCGTCAAATGACCGAGCGATCACTTGTAAACAAACCAGCGCCATGTCATGACGGCAGTTCCTCTCTCCCCTCTGTGTGTTGATCGGTACAGTGGAGGGGGAGAGATCAGATGGCAGCAGTTCTGTGGGCTGGATCTGTAGTGCCCACAACGCTGCTCAGTGACAATTGCAGTCACGTCCAGCCATCCATCCATCCATGCTCAGCCATCCCTCCATGCTCAGCCATACCCTGCAATACTCTGTAATTCCCTGCAATATGCTGCAATACTCTGCAATACCCTGCAATACCCTGCAATACCATGCCATACCCTGCAATATCCTGCAATACTCTGCCATACTCTGCAATACCCTGCAATACCCTGCAATAGTCTGCAATACCCTGAAATACCCTGCCATACTCTGCAATACCCTGCAATAACCTGTAATACTCGGCAATACCCTGCAATACTCTGCAATACTCCGCAATACCCTGCCATACCCTGCAATACCCTGCAATACTCTGCCATGCTCTGCCATACTCTGCAATACTCTACAATACCCTGAAATACCCTGCAATAACCTGTAATACTCGGCAATACCCTGCAATACTCTGCAATACCCCGCAATACCCTGTAATACCCTGCAATACTCTGCCATACCCTGCAATACTCTACCATACTTTGCAATACCCTGCAATACCCAGCCATAATCTGAAATACCCAGCCATACTCTGCAATACCCTGTCATACTCTGCAATACCCAGCCATACTCAGCAATACTCAAACATACCCAGTCATACTCGGCGATACCCTGCAATACCCAGCCGTACCCAGCCATACCCAGCCATACTCAGCCATACCCAGCCATGCTCAGCCATACTCGGCTGTACTCGGCCTCTGCATGTGGCCAGGCTGTGGAAGTCTCACACATGTGGTATCGCCGTACTGAGGAGCAGTAGGAGAATCTATTTTGGGGTGTCATTTTTGGTATGTACATGCTATGTGTTAGAAATATTGTATAACTGGACAACTTATAGCAGCTTTTTCAGCCAGCTATTCCCTACACTATAAGAATGATCATAGCAGCTGTTCCGCTGCTTGATCGTTCTTATGGGAGGCAAGAGGGGATGACCCCCTCCCGCTGCCCTCCAGTAGTTCTACTGACTCACCGCTACGATCGAAGCCAGGATCTTTTTTTTTATTATTTCAGGCTTCCCAGCCTAGAGGTGAGATGTGGGGTCTTATTGACCGCATATCTCACTGTAAAGAGGACCTGTCATGCCATATTCCTATTACAAGCGATGTTTACATTCCTTGTAATTAGAATAAAAGTGATCAAAATTTTTTTTTTTTTTTTGGGCAAAAATTGTCAAACTAAAATAATTAAAGTAAAATGAACATTGACATATTTTTTTTTCAAAGCACCCCTGTCCCCGTGTGCTCCCGCCCACATATAAAAACGGTGTTCAAACCACACATGTGAGGTATCGCTGCGAACGTTAGAGAGAGAGCGATAATTTTGGCCCTGGACCTCTGTAACTCAAAACATGTAACCAGTAAAAAAAATGTATAGCGTCGCTCATGGGGGTTTTTAAGTAGTGAAGTTTGGCGCCATTGCACGAGCATGTGCAATTTTGAAGGGTGACATGTAAGCTAACTATTTACTCGGTGTAACTTCATCTTTCACATTATGCAAAAACATTGGCGAACTTTACTTTTTTTTTTTTTAAGCACAAAACAGTTTTTTTCCCCAAATAAATGCATTTGAAAAATTGCTGTGCAAATATTGTGCGAGATAAAAAGTTGCAATGACCGCCATTGTATTCTCTAGGATCTTTGCTAAAAAAATATATAATGTTTTGGGGTGCTATGTAATTTTCTGGCAAATAAATGATGATGTTTACATGTAGGAGAGAAATGTCAGAATTGGCGTGGGTGCTCCAGAACGCCTGAAGGTGCTCCCTGCATGTTGGGCCTCTGTATGTGGCCACGTTGTGCAAAAGTCTCACACATGTGGTATCGCCATACTTGGGAGTAATAGCAGAATGTGTTTTGGGGTGTAATTTGTGGTATGCATATGCTGTGTGTGAGAAATAACCTGCTAATATGACAATTTTGTGAAAAAAAAAGAAAAAAATCTTGATTTTTCAAAGAATTGTGGGAAAAAATGACAACTTCAAAAAACTCACCATGCATCTTTCTAAATACCTTGGAATGTCTTCTTTCCAAAAAGGGGCCATTTGGAGGGTATTTGTACTTTTCTGGCATGTTAGGGTCTCAAGAAATTAAATAGGCTGTCAGTACTTCATCTAATAATTTATAATCAGCTTTTAACTTTTGTGACAAAGGTTTTACAATAATAAATAAAAGCTGATAATTGTAAGCACCTTTGTCAGTGGTATATGTTTTGTCTCATCCCTGTAACTGCAAGATAGCTTGTTCTTTTGGAAAACGACAGATAACTGGTAGGATTACCAGATAAAGATAGTAATAGTAAGCCTAAAAAAAAAAACTAAAAAAAAACGAATGCAGCCATCACATCTAGGAATTGGTGAGCTGCAATATAATGAATGTTTGCTTTTGGGGTTAATACTGCTTTAAAGATCTGGGTCTGATGTGAGGCTTTCACCTTATTCTAAATCCCATCGAGACTCCGGGGCCATTATGGGTGAGTGCCCCTTAAATGCTAAAATAATAGGCAAATATGGATAACAGCATGAAATAAATATTGTTAGATAAATGGCATATGTAGCTTTGACCATCAATAGCTTTTGACATCCCTGTCCTTAAGGTAAGACCCCTTTCCCCTTATTTTATCTACTTCTCTTCCTGCTTTCCTATTTCCCTCCCAATTTGTCTTTCAGTACTTTCCCCTCCCCAGTAGGGATTCAGACACAATATTTTGTACACATTTTTTGAGAGGTCTCTCCACGTTGGTACCCTGGCCATCTGCTGCTAGTTTCCTCCAAATATTGGAGGGATATGTGTGTTTTTATATTTGATATTTAAATTAAATTTTTCTTTCCCGTAATAGGGAACTATTTAGGTTAAGTATGTTATGATAATTACTTTTGGAATGTAGTTGTGTGGTTTCAGATGATTTGCTTTGCTTAGGTTTAGAAAAAAAAAACTCCCTCTTCCTCCCCTATTTTTTTTCTCTTTCTCTCCCTCTGTTTGCTGCTGCCATTGGGTCCATGTGCTATAGATGCCCATACAGATGCCTGGGGGCCTATTTGGGGAGGCATTTGGTCTTTACCCTTTTATTTTATGGGTTGGACTGATATTCCTCTCTACTGGCCCATTTATGGAGGTCCTCGATGCCACTGAATCTATCAGCCCTTTTAAGTAGTCTTCCCTTTAACATCTTAGCCTTATAAGGGCTTTTGCTGCTTAGTGTCAGCAAAGGGGCACTTTCCATCGTGACTTGTAAGCTTGCACCGGAAGTGACTTGTGATTTCTGATTCTGGCGGCTTGGTGACGGTTTTTGGACTTCTGGTTGAGCGTCCGCATGGCGCCATAGCAGCGTGACGTCACACACCGGTGTTTAGCACCATGGAGAGGGCCTATTTAAACCCGGCCGTCTTTCTTAGCCGGCCGAGGAGTATAGAGGAGCTCGTGATACTTGCTTATCGCGACATGAAGGTATAGAATTTTTCTCTGTATGGCCATGTTTGGGAATATTCTAATTGGGTACTTTGGAAACATTTATTTATTTGGTATCTATTTGATATATATGTTATTTTTTAAACCGGGTCATCCTTTGGGAACGATCTGTTTTCTGGGGAGGTGCCCTACCCTTGGTTGGGGGTGTGGGTGCCTGCTTGTGATTGTCCCTCCCATGGGGGGATCCATCGGGATGCCCCATATTAGCGATGTGGGAGCCATAAAAGGTGAGAGATCTTTACTGTGTTTGAACACAGTTAATATAAATGTTTCCAGGAGAAACCTTTTGTCATAGTATCACACTATTATTATTTTTATGATATTTTTTGCATACAGACTTTGTCGGTGTTAAGACAATTGCTCAGTGTATGGTCAACCCGAGCACCTGAATTTATTTTGATATCTCTGTTTACTCATTAGTGGGAGGTAAGTCTGGATCAGTATTAGAAGCCTGTTTTGATCTGTTTTCCTACTTCCTTCTATGTTTGATTAATTTCTCCTCTTTTTCTTATGATTTAATGCTTTCACAGGTATTGCATTTGCATGATATAGAAGTAAGGTTGTAGCAAATTTACCCCTCTCTAGGGGTAATCTGGCACTCCATGGACTATTTCTCTGGTTTACGTGCATAACAGAATTTTTGGGAACTATTTCTGTACTGGATATGATCCTCATGCCCCACCGTTTTGGAGGTAGGTGGAACATGCAACATCATGTTTTGCATTGGAACATATATTTTCTGGAACCTTGTTGGGGATATGGGGTTCTGAAGCCACGCATCTGCAAAAAATTTGGTTTTGTATTGTATTTGTGTGAATATATTTCTATATATCTTGATGCACTCATTTTTGTGTTCTTTTCTAGTTATATACGTCTTGAGGATTCATTCTCTTATATACTCAGATAAAGCATTCTGTGTCCTTTTCCTGAGGAAGCCCTATGAGCGAAACATGTCGAAAAAATGGGAACAGAATGATCTATATATTTAAATGCTGTAATCTGTTTTTCTGTAATGGGTTATATGTATAGGCCTATGATAACAGATATGATTGCAGGTATCATATATGTTCTCTTTTTAAAAATGTTTTCAATAAATACTTAATTGTTATTTTATTTTGGTATCATGCGATTTTTGTATTTCGGTATCCTCAAAGTCCCGTATCTCCAAATTTCTTTCACGTTTGTCCTTAAGGTAAGCTTAAATAAGTCTGACAAATCATATAAAATATGAAAAATAACGATCATTAATCCTAACATTAAATGACTCACTAACAGTACTAGTTACTATTTTTATAAATGTCTATAGGGAAGGCAAGCTCATCCATAACAATAAGAAAAACCTCTACTGTGGGATTTTTAAGGCAATAAAGGTTTTTTATGAAAAAATTCATTTTTTGTGCATATAGAAAAAAGTTACATAGAAATTTCAAACATATGACATATGACAGTTAAAACATTGTATGCTGAGAAAAGGATAAAGATAAAGTAATACTTTAAGTCTCAAGGCCAAGGGTGAACAAATAGTTTACATTTTGGGAAGACCTATACACTATGTCATAAATAAACGGGAATACACATACACACTTTATAATAAATAATACAATGAGAAAAAGTGCTATATACTCTATTATTGCTTATTACTGCATGTATAGTTTACTTTAAATATATTATAGAATTACCTATGTTCCCCCTCAATATCCAAAAGTTTGTATTCTAAAACCCAGGTGTTCTTGTTGTTGTTCAATAAGTTTTTGCTTTTTCTTAGGAGCAAATTGTTATTATTGTTATTGTTTAAAGCATATATGTATACCAGATTATTTCATGCATATGTATGCCCACTATCTCCCTCCCTGTCCATTTTATACCCCTTTTCATATCCATTCCAATTTTTTATTCAGTAAGCTTTATAAAACTCAACAGATATGTAATTAAAGCGTTTGTTACCCCAAAACGTCATATTTCTGATATGTGCCTGCTGTACTATGTACTTAAATGAGAAAGTCTCCTGTTCCCTTTGTATTGCTTCTTATGTGTGAAATCCCGGGTGATCCTTCCAGTCCCTCTGCTTTCCTAATTTAAAAAACTGACCACACTAAGCAGGAGAGCACACCATTGTCAGTTCTCTAGCTCTGCTGGGAAATCAGTGTATTCTCCTCCAATGATGAGACTTGTCATGACAGGCCCCCACTGCACAGCCATTCACTGGGAAGTTCAGTGTGCTGCTGCTTTTCCTCCCCCAGCTCTTGTGCAGCTGAGAACAGAGAGAATGTGATCCCTTACGAAAAAGGGAGAAAAAACTGTATTTATAATGTATTTTTATATCTATACAAAAATGTTTTGCCTTTTATTTCTATCTTCAATTGAATGGGTTGTTTTACAAGGTGATTGTTTACAAGCACTTCAACAAAAAGTAGAACAAGTAAAAATTTTGCATTGATAAGTTGCTTTTTATTTAATAGACTTTGTAACACATTGCACAGTTACATTTTGAATACTATCAATCATGTTGCCTTCTATATATATATATATATATATATATATATATATATATATATATATATATATATTAAACATTAAAAGCAGAAAGGAACCATTTTCTATACATCTTTATAGTGCTTTTCTTTTTTTTTTTTTTTTTTACAAAACTGCATTCAGATGTTTAATGCAATCTATAAAAAGGAATCATTGTGAATCCTGGCCATTGTTTTTTAAAAAAAATCTCTTCATTGTTGGTAACTGGGGTTCCCTTTAACGTAATTTGTTTCATATTTTATTTCAGAGAATGTTGGCACTCACAAGTTGAATTTCAGCATCAGTAATGTGCTAAACTATGGTAATTTTGGTAAGTACAGTTCAGTATTCCTTGAAAAGCTACAGATAATGTGTTAGGCAAATAATACTGAGGAAGAATCGGGAGAACATTATAAATACATGCTACATATAGTGCTGAGAAATGTATAGAGTGGAAAGTTGTTGAAATATTTTATGGGATTCTTGATGAATTTAATTAACAGCACATTTTGTGTGTAGTGCTGTGTAGATATTATTTCCGATATTTCTATTCAGAAAATGAGGTTGACTGAAGAAAACTCAGTTTTCATTAGAAACACCCTGATTTATGAATTCATGGATTTTGTCCCGAACATCTTTCTCTAGGTACTCCACCTGATCTTGCATAGTCACAGTGTATTCTCCCAATTTCTTCTTCATGTCCTCTACTCTCTGCACCAGAGCCTTGTTAAGAGCTTCCACTTCTGGTGTAATTGTGCCTTTAAATTCTGTAATTTTCTCGTCAATTTGCTGGTTTACTTGGGTCAGATAGGGTTCCAGAATCTGTTTGATATTTGCCATATCTCCATTAACCTTGTTTCTTAACTCATTGGCATAAGGATAGAGTTGTTCTCGGAGTTGTACCGTTAGCTCCAGAGCTCTGTTCTCCATCTCAGCCACATTTTTTCTCATTTGAAACTCCATGTTCTGGATCTGTTTTCGCAGCTCATCTTGAACATCCTCTGCATAGGGATTCAGACTTTTATACAGCTCCTGTATTTGCTGATCAATGTTTTCTTTGACTTTTTCTGTGATAGGTGTCACCTGCTTCCTCAATTGGTCCATATTCTCATCTACCTTGACCTGAAACTCTTGTGAGTATGTAGCCAGTGTTGCCTGTATATGGTCTGCATTCTCTTTGAACTTAGCTTCCAGGTCATTGGTCACAGACTTTATCTGTTGGCTGAATTCCTGGGCATTTTTGTCCAGTTGGGTTTGGAACTCTTCTGCATATGGAGCCAGTTTAATCTGAAGTTCCTTGACATTATTGTTCAGGTGCTTGTGCAACTCATCTGCATATGGGGAGATCTTCTCTTTCAGCCTCTCCAACTCGGTTTTAATTTGTTCTTTTCGTTTTTCTGCGTCCTGTGTTAATTTCTCATGTATCTGCTTGGCAAAAGGAATGAGTTGTTTCTGTAATTCCCCTGCATACACATTTACACTCTTCAGGTTTTCTTCAATTAAAACACTGTGGGTGGAAACATAACAATCAAATACCACATTTACCTAAATCAAATGTGTCCACTGTTTCATCTATTGTTTTTAACACATTTTATAAAAAAAAATATCAATGACATTAAAGTATATCTAAAGGTAAACATTTTATTTTTTCTGTGCCTCTTTGTGTAGATTACCCTTCACTTGTGTCCTGGAGGGACAAGAAGAAGTGAGGGTAAAGTGACAGAAATACCCTCTGAAACCTTTATCTTTGGAACAAGTGTCTCCAGTAGAAGATTTCCCCCTACTCTTGTTCTGACAACTCAGAGTTTTGGATTTTCACATTGCTTTTAGTCCCAGTGGCAGTTTTCACCAGAATAAATAGAGTAAATGTCCCTAACAGGGACACAAATATCAATATACAAATTCACAGGCATCCTAACCTCTTACCATTCTATCCAAATAACCCAAACATTGGGGCATTAGGTAAATTTTAGGATGTATATTAGCATTATAGTTACGGTACGTTATGAGGTAGTCATTGCTGGTCTTTTTGTGAAAATGCTAGTTGCTTGACTGCCATAGACGTTATTATCATCTGAGTCACTGAGCTGGTTTAATTAAGCAGACCAGAGTCAAGTCAGAACTCTTGAACCTTATATTTGTTCCAAACCAGTGACTCGGTATACATACGGTATATTGAAAGGCTTCTGAAGGCTACAACATTTATAATAATGATGACACCTAGTTGGTTGATTTATTTTTCTTCCTGTATATCTTTAACCTTTCTCTGCTATCTACCATTTTCTTAATCTACATGCGATTAATTAATATTGTCATACGTTTCACAGATATCCCATTTCTTTGAGGGATCAAAGAAGGCTTACATTACACTGCCGTTGAATTACTAAAGACAAATAGACTGTTCACTTTGCAAGGGAGGTAGCACATTGCAAGGGAATTTGACCTCAGAGCTTAGCAAATGGGGTGAAGCTCTGCTGATTTCCATCATCCAATCAAAAAAGATTTTATCTCCAAATACAGGAAAGGTTTCTTCACAATAAGAGCTGTGAAAATGTGGAATATATTCCCTCCAGAAGTGGTTCTGGCCAGCTCAGTAGATTGCTTTAAAAAAGGCCTGGATTCTTTCCTTAACCACTTGCTGACTGCTGCACGAAGATATACATCGGCAGAATGACACGGGTGGGCCCCGTGACCATGACCACAGGTCCCACAGACTCGATGTCTGCCTGGTATCCGCGATTGTGTCATAGAGAGGTAGAACGGGGAGATGCCTTTGTAAACAAAGCATTTCCCCATTCTGCCTAGTGTCATGACAGAGATCACTGCTCTCTGTCACCAAGATGTTGAAGCCCATCCCCCCCACAGTTAGTATCACTCCCTAGGACACACTTAACCCCTTCATCGCCCCCTAGTGGTTAACCCCTTCACTGCCAGTGTCATTTAGACAGTAATCAGTGCATTTTTATAGCATTGATCAGTGTATAAATGACAATGGTCCCAAAATAGTGTCAAAAGCGTTCGATGTGTCAGCCATAATGTCGCAGTCACGATAAAAATTGCAGCTCCCCGCCATTACTAATAAAAACAAAATTATAAAAATGCTATAAAACTATCCCCTATTTTGTAGATGCTATAAATTTTGTGCAAACCATTCAATATACGCTTATTGTGATTTTTTTTTACCACAGATCTGTAGTAAAATACTTATCAGCCTAAACTGAGGAAAACAATTTGTTTTTTATAGATTTTTTGGGGGATAATTATTCTAGCAAAAAATAAAAAATATTGTTTTTTTTTCAAAATTGTCACTCTTTTTTGTTTATAACGTAAAAAAACAAAAACCGCAGATACCACCAAAAGAAATGTCTATTTGTGGGAAAAAAAGGCGTCAATTTTGTTTGGGTACAACGTTGCACGATCGCGCAATTGTCAGTTAAATCAACGCTGAAACACAAAAAGTGCTCTGGTCAAGAAGGGGGCAAATCCTTCCGGGGTTGAAGTGATTAACGTACATAATATAACTGGATATTAACATTTATAAGTAAAGTTGATCCAGGGAAGATCCAATTGCCTCTCGGGGGATCAGAAAGGAATTTCTTCCCCTGCTGTAGCAAATTGGATCATGTTTTACTGGGTTTTTTTTGCCTTCCTCTGGATCAACTCTGGGTGAAGGATTGTGTATATGGGATTGTATGGTTTTTTTTTTTGGTTGAACTGGATGAACTTGTGTCTTTTTTCAACCTGACTAACTATGTAACTATATGCAAGCAAAAATGCTGTTTTTTTTTTTTCCTGGCATGGGATCAGGTATTCTTTCCAAAGTAAAACTTCACTACAGTGACTAAGCTCAGAATAAAATTCCCTTGCAAAGTACAGCTTTCACTGCAAAGTGAACAGCCTATTTGCCTTCAGTAAATCAACTCCATTGAGTAGACAACTTAATTGAAACTTCATTATAGTTGTGATGTGCCTACTTGTGCAACATTTATGTAGATTTACCTGCTATGCTATGCATTTATATGTTATGATTCTAATAAAAAATTATTACAATTTGAAAAAAAAACAGAAGCCAGCCATTCATTACACAAGCCTGTTGAGTGCTGATCACCTATGTGTTTTAACGTTGCAGAGATAAAAAATATAAAAATGTTGTAGTCGTTTCTATAAAGTGTGAAATTCAGAATTAATATACAGTAGGGTTGTAAAAAATAAAGGTTAATTCCTCGATTAATCAATTAATTTTTTTTGATCAATCAAAATTCTTTTTGATTGGTACTCACCTCTCCGCCGGCTTCAGGGAGTTCCGTCGGAGATCCGGTGACGTCACAGACATCAACGTCACTGGACTCCTCCTCCCTTCCCCAAGTGCCTCCTTCTGCTAACAAAGGAAAGGGTGAGGAGTCCGGTGATGTCAAAGTTCTGATTGAACATAATACGTACGGGGAGGAGCTACGCATGACATCACCCGCTGCTGCCCTACGGAACTAACACGATTGTTGGCTATACATGCTGTGTTTTTATCATCTTTATGTGAGTAGTTTGTGTTTGAACACAAAAATTAAATCTTATACTTAAGAGGTGAGCACTTAGATCTTTTCTTTCTACCCATGACCTGGTGTCCTTGCTGAGATCTAAGGAGACGTGAGAGAAGTTTATGGTCCGTGTTAACCCTTTTGATACTCACTTGCATGACCACCTGTTTGCACAGGGGTCCATGCCATAAGGTGAGAGTGATTAGTTAGACCGGAGGTGGAGGGATTGTCATGCTACTTTGGAAAAAAAATACTTACGTCAGTGCTACATTTTGAATTTAAAACGTACTTGTGTGAACTGTGAAGTTAAAGCGGAGGTCCACCCTAAAATGGACCTTCCGCTCATAATCCAGGTAACTGCACCCACTTCCGGGCTAGCTCTCTGCGGAAAGGGGCGTACATTACGTCCCTTTCCGCAAGTGCCCGCCCCCTTCCGCAAGTGCCCCGCTGCCTGCTGGGAAACACACAGATCCCAGAGGCAGCGGGGGACCGTCCTCATTGCGCAGCGCGGCTCGCGCATGCGCAGTAGGGAACCGGGAAATGAAGCCGAAAGGCTCCATTTCCTGATTCCCATACCCAAGATGGCGGCGGCAGCACTCGAGTGTCGATCTAGAGATCGGCTTCGGGTGCCGACATCGCGGGCGCGCTGGACAGGTAAGTGTCACTATTTTAAAAGTCAGCAGCTGCAGTATTTGTAGCTGCTGACTTTAAAAAAAAAAAAACGCGGAGTCCCGGCGGACTCCCGGCGGACTCCCGCTTTAAGTCATGGATTGTAGAAACTAGTGTCGGGTGATTGTAAATAGTGTATACCACATTTACCACTGACTAATGCAGAGTTGTAATGCAAGGAGATCAGCTAAAAGTAGTTGGATCTGTATGTGCATTATAATTAATTAATCAAAATTAGTTGATTAATCGATTTAAAAAAATGATTAATCGAACATGAACATTTTAATCAGTAACAGCCCTAATATACAGACAACACGGAACTTATAATGTAAAGCAGCACCTAGAAATGTAGATCATTATATTTGTAATAGATCAATATTTCGAAAACAATTATGGAATTAAGGTTTAGTGAAAGAAGTATATGATAAATGAATGAATAATAAATAAAAGAAATGATAATAATTAAGCATTTAACTTGGCTATCCTAAGCTGGGCAAAGATTCACTTCTTAGAGGACAGAACATTTACAGGTTCATTAGATATACGAGCAGAGGCAAAATTGCTGTTGCAAAATTTGTTGTCACTAGCAGTTGCTTGCAGTAAGGCAAGTCCCATACCATGTCACCCACAGTATTGTATCCCAATAAAATTACAAGGAAAATGATTTCACAGATAAACCCCTACTTGTCACATCCCTTGCAACCCTATATAACAGGAAAGGCTGATGGGCAAGGTAGTTTATAATTTTTTTGTAAAGAGATGATACAATACTATGTCTTTTAAAGCCAAAATAACTTATCCAGTAGGTTCTACTGACTTTGACTATGACTTTGATGCTGTTACAGTGATTTTCACTTACTTTAGCTGTTTGCTGATGTCAGATTGCTGGATCTGATCTACAGTGTCCTTTGTGCCAGTGGTCAGCTGAGTGAAATATCTCCAGAAAGCATCGGATACCTGGTCAGTACTGACTTCTGCCTGAGATCCTAACGGAGAGAAGAACCCATCAGACATAGAACGTTAGATCTGGTTTTAGGTGCAGTAGCTCATTAAAAACCATCACATTTTATATTTATATATTATACAGAGACTGATTGTTATAGGTCACTGCACTATAAACATCTTAAAAGGGGGCCAGAAGATTGTTTAATGCATGTAAATGTATAAAATAATCAGCATTAGAAGTACAGAGGTAGTTATTAGTGCTGAGGCACAGAAACCTGTGGTTCAATTAATCTGGGCTTTAAACTCTATTGTTCACCATGTAGTAAGATCAGCACTTCTCTACATGCAGTTTACTTGTATGTGAAGGCTTCCAGTAATCCCAGTTTTGAGAAAACCTCTCTATATAGATATTGTCGGAAGGCCCCCACTGACCTATTTGCACCCTCTATTCCACAGCTGTAGAAATTGTCCTGTAGTGGAAATGGAGTCTTTAGGAAAAAATAAGTACGGTATATACACTGGAGTTTTATTACTATCACTAGGTAACAACAGTACAGATCAGTTTTGCTTTTTCAGCTTATAGTTACAGATATTGGGTGTGTGGGCCTGTGCATCAGGAGTGTTTCTTTCTAAAGTGCTGCCAAGTATTTCTGCTACTAGCCCCACCCATGAGGAGTAGATCCTTACCCTGTAGTAAAATCTATCCCCTTTTAATTGTGACCATATGTACCAGAGTAAACACTATGGAAACAATGTGATAAATTATATTACTGGTGTATACAGAAGGATAGATGCCATTAGATGAAGATATCATCTCATGCTTCACCTAAAATGTGCTATCTTAGATAAGATTTTACATTGTCTTCTCAAAGAAATGACCCTGGTCACATACTGATTTTACTGACCTGTGACTGCGCACACAAGAAGTGCGAGTGCTGCAACTTTTACCAACATGTTGAATGATTGAGGAGGTCAAGAAGAGACAGTCAAATGATCCCCAGTAACTGAAATCTATATAAAGAAAAATAGCAATGTCAGACAATTGAGGATTGTGTGTATATTATATACAATGAAATAATGGCTCTAAAAGCCCCTTACACATGATCCGCAATGTCAGACAATTAATATTTGTATTATACAATGAAATAATGGCTCTAAGCTGTATACAAGCTAACCTTATTTTATGTTACCCTCTTCAATAGTCTAGCATAATTTTTAGGATGCAGAAACCAGTGTTACAAAACCCAAAGTTTGCTGTTATGTATCTCTGGGAGATAAGAGTCAGAACTAGTAAAGTAAAATGTGAACATGTGTATTAATGGTACAATATAAAAATAGTTTGATATTCAGAAAAGAGTGTAACTAGATACTAAACAAGTAGAATAATGCAGTAATAAAATAATGAATAATGCACCCCCCCCCCCCCCCCCCAATTTAATTCTGAACTGAGATGAGATTTACACCTGTGTAATAGGACTAGTCTTCCTTTCCCCTTACCTGTAGCCTGGTGCTTGGGATTGATGTTGATACCGATGATACAGTCTGCCCTTTATATTGGACTCTAAGTTATGACTCTATGCCTGCTGAACTTTAGATCAGCTTTACAACGTGGAGTTCCTGACATGTCATTGTTTTCAGAAAGATTGTGGAAGTATGATGAGTTCATTGAGGACTGGTCAGTATGGATTTTAATTTAGTTATTGCAGCTCACAGTGAAACAACACTACTACTGCTACTACTACTACTACTAAAGCTTACACTTGGTGAGTTATAGGTTATTTTTATATATACTCGACTCAGCTAAAAAAAGCTTAGAGGCAATTGAGGTCAAATAATTGGATTTACATAGTAAGTAAGGTTGAATAAAGACACCAGTTCATCCAGTGTGAGTCTACAATTGTCCATATTCCTATACATTGTATCTCATTAAGATGCTCATCTATTATTATTTTTATTTAGGGACCCAATAGCACCATACATTTACACAGCACTCCACACATACATCACTCCCTACCCTCAAGGAGCCCACAATCCAAGGTCCCTAACTCTCATTCATATACTAGGGACAATTAACCTATCAGCATGTCTTTGGAGTGCGGGAGGAAACCAGAGGTCACCCACAGAGTCACAGGGAGAATCTGCAAACTCCAGGCAGGTAGTGTCATGGTTGGGATACAAACCTGCAACCCTTTTTACTGCTAGGCAAGATTGCTACCCACTATACCACTGGGCCAATTTAATTGGAAAGGATCTGTATTTACTTAGTGAAAGGCCCCTAGTAAGCCACAATTAAAGAAAATGGAACCCCTGACGTTGCTAACTCATTTAGAAGGTATCAGAGGCCTGCAGGTTCTTTGACCCTACCATTTAAAAGAGAAGTATGGCTTTAAAAACAAACAGATATTCATACTCACCTAGATGGCTGCAGCATCGATCCCCCACCGGCTCTCAGACTGAGAACTGAGCGATCAAAGAGCACTGATCGCTCAGCTCTCAGTCTTCAGTCTGCAGAGAGCTGGTACCTGTCAGTCACTGGCCCTCTTCTCTGCCCTCCAAGGCTCACTGGAGTGCTGGGCTGTACAAGGGGAGTAGCAGCTGGCTCATGCTTTCAGCAGCTTGCTGAGAGGCTGAGCCAGCTACCGGTTGAGACATCTGCATAGATCCCAACTATTTGGTTGGGATCTTTTCAGAGCCTGGACCGGCTCTGTGATGTCAGCAGTCAGCGAGTCACAGGAGTGCCGAACGAACTGCAGTTCTGTGATCCATAGTAGAAGTACAGCCAAAATAGCTTTGACTATACTTCTGCTTTAAGTTGGGTTGATTTATCAAAGTAGAATTCCAGGATAAACCTAAGTAGTGTTAAAAATGCTCCCTGCTAACACCTATGCTGACTAACCTATGTAAGAGAAATGTATACACTTATTATACCTATTTTGGTCTGGTTACATGAACCAGCTCATCTGTGTTAGTCAGTGGAAGCTGCAGGGGAAAGGAGGAAAAGCAGACAAAGGGTGGGTCATAGGAGTCTAAGAGTGACGTCACCACTCCAGGCTTTAATAGCCATTGTTTAGTTCTCTCTCCTCTCCCTTGCATCCACCACTGGCTGACATAAAGGAGTCAGATCACATCTCTCCACTGAGTCGGAGTGTATACATCTTTTGTATAAAGGTTAGTCAGCGTAGGTGTTGAGGGGCTGCATTTTTAGTACTAATTAGGTTTATCTTGGAATTCTACTTTGAAGACAAACAGGCTGTTCACATTGCAAGGGAAATTGCACTTTGATAGAGAATTTGCCCCAGAGCTTATTGAACGAGGTGAAACTCTGTTGACGTCCATCATCCAGTCATGTACAAGCTTTTTTTTTTTTTCTTGCATGTGACTGGTCATTCTTTGCAAAGTGAAACCTTAAGCACATTGACTGAGCTCTGGGACAAATGCCTCGCAAAGTGCAACATGCCTTGCAAAGTGAACAACCTATTTGCCTTTCCTAAACCCCAGTACAGTATTGACCTGGAGCGTGCTTCCAGATTAGGAGTTCCCATATTAAAGTCACATACTTGTTTCAGGTCAGTCACTCACTAAAATGTGAATCCAGAGGATGTAAATGACACCTATACAAATAACAATATTTTAATGAGTGACAACCCACTTGATAATCTTTGTGAACTGACATTTGTGTATTATTCAAGACCTGTACAAACATACCCCCTTCTGATAAAAGTTGATCCTGCTGATAAATATATAGTCACATACTACAGCAGCAGTTTCCTACATATTTGAGGACTGGCCATTCTGAACTGTCAAGACTCTAACGTTTCTGAGTAGTTACAAAGCTTTCCTGTTCCCACCTCAGTCGCATTCCCAGTGGTTCATCACTATGATAAACTTGTAAATGCTGTAGACACCTCTTAACATTTTTAACACTTTTTTGTGATTAGCCTAGAGAGTGTAAGTCCCCGTACCACGGTTGGACATTCCGGCAACCAAATCCGTCAGATAAATTCCGACAGATTTAGTCCGGAAGTGGTCCGGAAGTGGTGTTGCATACACACGGTCGGACTGAGTTGTAGGAATTTCCGGTTGCCAAGAACGCAGTGATGTAAGCAGCGTATGACGGGACAAGAAAAGGGAAGTTCAGCACCACGTCCGGCACCCTTTGAGCTCCTTCTGCTGATCTCGTGTTTATCGCGTGTTAGTAGAAGTTTGGTGAGAGACTATTTGCGCTTTCAGATTTGTGCTTCAGTTCATTACTGCTCTTCAGTTTGTGCTTGTCGGTGCATATCTGCTTATCAGTGCGTGTAGTCAGTTAGCATTTGTTGCTCATTGTGGACTATATCTTGGTATAGTACGCTTTGATTTTCATTGCTTATTGTCTGCTAGTTTCTGGTTTTCAGGTTGTTCTTTCAGGCATTGCTGTTTATCGGTGCTTTCTGTTGTCCGTTCTGACCAGCCGACCGTTTTAAGCCATGTTTCGTGTACGTACTCGTCATAGAGTTTGTGCTGTGCAGGGGCTTGGTGTTGGGCTTTTAGCTTTGACACAAGCCCGGCCCGTGAACAGGACGAGGAGGAGTTTGTGGACCAAGAATTTGTTGCGCCAACGTGACCAGTTCTCGCACATGCCTTTGCTTCGTGAGATCTGGGAGAATAATCCTGATGATTTCAGGAATTATCTCCGGATGACGGACCCCATTTTTCACCGTCTGCTGGCTTTGCTGTCCCCTTATATCAGCAGGCAGGATACCTGCATGCCGCAAGCCATCCCTCCGTAGCAGAGGCTCATCGCCACGTTGCACTACTTGGTGACAGGGAGAAGCCTTCAGGACCTCAACAAGCATCTCCCCCCAGGCTCTGGGGATCATTATTCCAGAGACCTGTTCTGCCATCATTCAGGTCCTGCAGAAGGACTATATGAAGGTAAGTTTTCTCCTATAACATCACATTCTATGTATTTAATGATTGCTAATGTATTGGATTTCTTTCCTCATTCCCTAATTACCATCATTGCAATATGTTCTAATTGATATGCTGTGCCCCTTTGTCCTCATGCATGCTGGAAGCTTTTCAAGTTCCTTTTTTGTCCTTCATGCATATTTGCCTTCACTAACTTCCCCAGCATGCTCTTGTGGGCCCATAAAACTATAGTCTAGTCACTTAGCAATGTATTTTGTCAGCTCCATAGTATTGCTTTCCCTAAACACCCCCTAAAATGTGTACAAATGTTATGTGTGTGCTTAAATTCATGCAGAGTGACAGATTTATTTTTTTGGTTGGGCCAAACTCATTAGGAACCCCCCAAAACACCCCCCCCCCTCATTTATGGCAAGGGCCCATCAGATGGGGGGGGGTGATGACTCTGATAAGGGGACCTTATACTTTAGGCTTTAAATACTAATTTCCCAAAATGTTATACTGATACTGTCCAAAAATGTTTGTGTCTAATCTGCTTGCAATGTTGATGTGCAAAATTACAATTTTTTTTTCTTGTTTCACTCCACAGTTTCCTTCAACGCCACAGGAATGGCAAACTGTGGCCTCCCACTTTGCCAGCCGTTGGGACTTTCCCAATTGTGGAGGTGCAATTAATGGGAAACATGTCCACATCGTCCCACCCCCCAACTCGGGGTCCTACCATTATAATTACAAGGGGTTTAATAGTATCGTGATGTTGGCGGTAGTGTCAGCGACTATGACTTCTTGTATGTGGACGTGGGGCAAAATGGCCGGATGTCGGATGGTGGAGTGTTCGCATGGACGAAATTCTACTGGCGTCTCCAGAGTGGCAGTCTGGGCTTGCCACCTCCAGAGGAGAATCTGGAAGGACTCCCGTTCATTTTCGTCACAGATGAGGCGTTGTCTAACCTCTGTCAAACCATCTGATGCGGCCTTTCCCGATGAGGACCCTCACCCCGAATCAGAGGATCTTTAATTTCCAGCTGGCCAGAAGAGTCGGTTCCGCCTATTTTTGATGCCAATCCACATGGCGGAATATAAACAAAATCATATAGTGCTTGCCTGCTGCGTTCTACACAATTTTTGGAAAAAACATTCCTCAAACTATGTGGTCTCAGTTGGCCCAGATGCAGACTTGCCAGAAAATGACAACCTCACACCCCTTGAAGCTGCTCATCCTGGCTTGCCCCCCCAAAGCGCCCGCGAGGTCAGAAACCAATACATGGAGTACTTTGTGGGTAGGGGGGGCCATTGATATGCCAGACATTGTCTGAGAGGCATTTTTTTTATACATTTTTCTTTGAAACTCCAGTAATCTTTGGTTTCATTTACTGCTTGGCTTTGTTTTAGGTGTCTCATAGGTATTTTTGCTGTTTTTTTGTGCCTTTTTTAACAACAGTGCAAACCCTAAGTTCTGAGCAAGATGAGGTGACAGTCTCTTCTTCAGATAATCTTATTATGTTTTGGGTCTGCTACACACACACCTTGTTTTTGCTGATAATGTGTGTAGTGCATTACTGACAAAAATATTGCTAATTTTCAGCACCATGGCAGAAATATGTGGGATCATTAAAATGGCGTGATTGGGGAAATTTAAACATCACTGTGGGTGTTATTTACTAAAGGCACATCCACTATGCACTACAAGTGCACTGCAAAAGTACACCTGAGACTGCACTTGGAGTGCAAAGTCGATTTGCCTTTAGTAAATAACACCCATTGCGACAGAAACCAACAACTTTATTCCAAATACTGCTTTTGCGCATTGAAAAAGGAAGCCACACATTGTTGATAATTTCCCTTTTTACTCAAAGCACATTCACATGTGCGTTTAGAAAAGGGTTTTACAACAAACCAACATATTTGGTGTATAGAAAACATTATTTTGGGTAACATTTTTATTATTTGGCGTTTTTGTGTAAACAGTCATGTATCAAAGCATAACATACAGTACAAAGTTCAAATTTGAAAAGTGAAGACAATATCAGACATGAATATGTACAAACTGTGCTGATATTGCCTTCATGAGATGGGGTGTCACCCCTGGAAAAGCCAAATTTTTGAAGATGCACACTCATTGAGAATACAAAAGTGGCCAGTTTCCCCCTGATCCCATGCCTAATGTCAACATGTGCCATCTCCCATCATGGGGTATCAATGTACATGTTTTGGGGGTGCAACCCCTTTATCTCAGCCACTTTAGTAGCAAGGAAGGGGTTGCACCCACAAAACACATACATTGATCCACCATGATGGGAGATACTACATGTTGACACACTGTGTGCATCTTCCAAATTTGTCTTTTTGAAAAATATAAAAGTTTTGTGGAAAAATCAAAAACGATGCTAGCTAGTTTGCGGTGTTTCAGACTCTCCCCAAAACATCAATGATGTTCTTCATTTTCTGTTGAACATCATTGATGTTTTTCTGTATATTCTCTAAATCGCGATTGCACCCCATTATCTCCCCAATGAGGATCTGGGCACTTTCACTGGTAAAATGTGATTCTTCTTCCACATCACCTAAAAAATAAAATAAACACACCATGTATTATAAATATGCAGACATACATTGATTAACTTACCGGAAGCTGTGGTCTCCGACACTCACCTATTGTGGTGACAATTTGTCCAACTTCAACAATTTATCATTCTTCCTCTTCCTCTGCTTCTGGTGTTGGTATTCCCCCTTCTTTGGGAGGTGTGGGGTCCCTGGTGTCCTCAGACGTCCCGAGTCTTCTCTCCCCTATGAGAATGTAAAAAAGGAATACTTAGAACACAGAGGGCAGAAATAGGAATATGAAACATTGCTTGGAAGTGTCGTACAATTGTAATTTTGGCCGAGTTCAAAGGTGAGAACATTATTTTTCACACTTTCTAAAGCTGGAATACTTACATGCAGTGTGAACAAATGTAGTGAAGTGTAAGTTGGAAAAACATTGTTTTGGGAGTGGGCTAACGAACGATGTTAGTGCAAACGATTGAACCCATGAACTTGAAAGTGGCCATTTTAAACTGTACAACATTATATCAAAGCACATGGAGCAGTATGCAAGTAATAATAATAATATGAACATACGACAACTACTTACTTTTTTGAAGAACTCGCTTGATCCGTCTGTACTGATTGTGCTCCCTCAGTTTCAGGTCTGACCAGCGATTTCTCAGTTGATCCTTGGATCTTCGTACCCCAAAATTCTTCTGAAGACTCTTCACAACTTTAGTCATGATCTTGGCCTTTCTGATATTTGGGTTTGGGTAAGGTCCATACTTCCCATCATAGTTGTTCCTCTTCAATATGTCCACCATCTCCAACATCTCTCCAAAATACATATTTGAGGCCTTAAATCTTCTCCTCCAGGATCGGGACATTTCAGGCTCCGGGCTTTCCTCGCCCCCCTCTTAGTTAGTGGAACTATGATTGCGCACCTGCATTGTCTCCGCCATGTGCTCTCCCCACTGCGCCGAAAGAGAAGGTCTAGAATAGTCTAGAAAGAACGTCACGGGCGGGCGGAGTTTCACGCATGCGCACTGTATATAAAACGCAACATGCGTGTGTCATATGTACGATCTGTGAGCAGAGTGAGGACGATCGTGCAAACGAAGGTACAATTTTTAACTTGATACATCACTAACCTATACTGCTTCTATATAGGCATATGTTGGGACAAGATTAGGAGAGTTTAGCATGGCATTATTATTATTAGGGTTTGTCTTGTGTCTTGCAGACAAGATGGATCACTTCAAACACTCAAATTTTATGGGGCTATTCATTGATCTGCTCAGGGAGCTGCCCTGCCTGTGGCAGAAGAACAACCCCTTTTATAATGACCTAAGAAAGAGGAAGGCAGCGCTGGAGAAACTTCTTGTTTTGGTGAAGATCATGGTCCCCACAGCAGACATGACCTATGTGAAGAGCAAAGTTGGTGACCTGAGGTGTATATATCTCAGGGAGTGAAAGAAGCACCAGAATTCCCTGAGATCAGGAGATCCACATGACATTTATTACCCCAAGATGTTGTACTACGAGAGGCTGCATTTTATGGCAGACCAGGGGGAACCCACGCCACCACTCTCCAGTCTTCCTTCAAGGCTTCCTTCACCCCCAGCTGAGGCTTCCAATGTCCAACCTGGGCCTTCCAGGCAGCAACATGTGGAGGGGCCCAGCTTGAGACAGGTATAGCATTGTTCAACATATTTTTGTCGTACATTTAATGATGTTAACTAGATGTTATTATTGATCAGTAAGTTGTGATTTAACAAAGTGGTTTACATCTCAATAGATAGTAGTGACCAAAAATGATTGGGACAAGAATGAAAAATGCTGGGCTCAGAATGATAGTCTGTTCTATTTGGTAATATTCAATTTGCAACAGTCATGAGCACAAAATTGTGTGATTGATGACCAAAAACTAAAACTATGTCCCATTTTCACACACAGGAAGACCTCAGCTAGGAGGAGGCTGTGGCAAGTGGCAGCCGGGAGGTCGAGCATCGCCCTCCTCCTCCTCCTCCTTCCTCAACTACAGGAGCCGAGCCACAGCCTGGAAGGAAGCCTGGAGGGAAGTGCCCAAGGAAGACCAGAGAGTGATGGCCTGGGTTTAGTCTGGTCTGAAAGAAGATGCAGCGTCTTGTAGGACTACAGCCTGGGGAATGTCATCTGTTCTTCCTGATCTCTTGGACTTCTGGACCAGACTGCTCTCCCTGAGATATGTACTCCTCAGGGCACCAATTTAGCATTTTCAAATTAGTTCATGTTTGCCCTGGGGGCCAAAGGCTTCGCCAAATTGACCAGTTTCTCCAGTGTTGCCTTCCTGTTTATTTGTTTGACACCTAAATAAAGGTTTTTTTTGGTTGAAGAAATGCTTGCGTATGTGTTTTACTTGAAAAAGGACAGTTTATTTGTGAGTAGGCAGGTACATTTCAAAAATACAAAGTCAAATGAATAACAAGGGGCACCAACACCAAACAACCTTCTCTGGATTAAAAAAGAAAACAATAAATTAAAAAGATAATAATGGTGTTGTGGTAAGTTGACACACAAAACACACCAAAAAAATGCAAAGATGAGCAAACTGTCAAAAAAGGAGATGTTGATTAAAAAAACTAACCACAAAATTAAAAAAAACAAAAAACAAAAGATTGGGGAGATGTGATGAATTAAAATATTGTATTGATGAAATGAGTAAAAGAATAAAGAAATAAGTTTGGGAGAAGTGTGTGTGAATATTTCACAGCAGGGCCTGTTCTAGTGCCCACTAAGAGTAACTGTGAGGGCTTACAGTGTTCTGGTACCACCAACACCTAAGGGCCAATTTCCCACAGAGTGTATAGGGCAGGCCGTATAGTATATACAGGCGGTCCCCTATTTTCAAACATTCGACTTACAAACGACTCTTACAAACGGAGGGAGACAACAGGAAGTGAGAGAAAATCTACCCATAGGAAGGGAAAATATTCTCCTGTAATACCCTGTACACACGACCAGTCATTGGGACAGAAAGTGAGGTGAAATCTTCTGAACAGGGGCACAGACAGACAGCAAAACAAATGGTACAGGGGTGATAACCCTTCCCTATGTTATCCAGGAAGCTTAACATACTTTTTTTTGGCTGGAGCTACACTTTAAAAATGTACCTGTTCCAAATTACAAACAGATTCAACTTAACAACAAACCTACAGTCCCGATCATGTTTGTAACACTGTATACTGCTGTTCAGAGTATATAGGGCCTGGGGGCCCCAAGCCTTTTTTTTGTAATTTGGGTGCGGGGTTACCCTTAATATTCATACCAGACCCAAGGGGCCTGGTAATGGGCTGGGGGGGGGGGGGGGTACCCATGCCATTTTTTTCAATGATTTTCATCTATATATGGTTGAACTAGATGGACTTGTGTCTTTTTTCAACCTGACTAACTATGTAACTATGTAACTATATTGCTGGAACCTGACATTACATCTGCAAACGGTTTTAAATTACTTTTATTCCTTTAAAAAATGTAATTTTGTGCAGGGACTGTTCTAAACACAGAAAAATGTGCCACTTTACAGGCATACTATAGTCGTCACCCCCCCCCCCCCTCGGCACGATATTTAATGGAATATTTCACTTTTATTGTTTCACTTTGAGTACTATTAAAATCATTGGTCCAGAGAAAACAGCAGTTTTTAAAACTTTTTTTGCATTGATATTTGTCTCCTGTGGCAGGACCCTGGTCACCAAATGCTTTTTATGACAATAACTTGCATATTAGCCTTTAAAATTAGCACTTTTGATTTTTTCATGTTCAAGTCCCATAGACTTTAACGGTGTTCACGTGTTCGCACAAATTTTTTGCCTTGTTCGCATGTTCTGCTGTGAATCGAACCGGGGGTTGCTCGGCTCATACCTACTCAATAACAGTACTAGTTAATATTTTTTATAAATTCTCATAGGGAAGGCAAGCTCCTCTGTATTCTCTCTTCATGCTTATTAGGTACTGGTATCCAATGAGAATTCATGCAACAGCAATCAAATTTGTTTCATAATTTCGTAAGTAGATGCAACAGAGTATGAATAAGTATGAAATGTATAGTGTGTAATGGATACAGTATCTTACAAAAGTGAGTACCGTATTTATCGGCGTATAATACGCGCCGACGTATAACACGCACCCCAAGTTTAGGAGGGAATTTAAAAGAAAAAAACTTTTAGGAGGGACGTTTAAGGAAAAAAACTTTAAATGCCCATCAATGCAGCCTTGTCAGTGTCATTTGCAGCTTTGCATTGCAGCCTTGTCAGTCATTTACAGCCATGCATTGCAGCCTTGTGAGTTGTTTGGAACCTTGTCAATCGTTTGCAGCCTTGCATTTGCAGCCTTGTCAGTCATTTGCAGCCTTGTTAGTCGTATGCAGCCTTGCATTTGCAGCCTTGTCATTTGCCGTTCGGGTATTTTCGGCCGCACTTGGCCCTTCTCTGTTATTTTCGGCCGTTTTCGGCTATTTTCAGCCACTCTCGGCCGATCTCAGCGGCTTTTGGCTTTCTGAAAGCTGCTGAGAACGGCCGAGCACAGCCGAAGATAACCGAGTGCGGCCGAAGATAGCCGAGTGCAGCTGAAGATAGCCAAGAATGGCAGAGTGTGGCCGAAAATACATGGAAGCTACAGAGCGGCAGAAAGCATCGGTGTATAACATGCACCCCCGATTTCCTCCTGATTTTAGGGGGAAAAAGCGCGTGTTATAAGCCAATAAATACGGTATATCACTAGCCTCATTCCCTGTGGATGCCACTTACGGAAAAATGCAGCGTCGGGTGGAGCTAGCTGACAGGACATCATACTACATCTCACACCAGCCAGCTGGCATGAGCCATGGCTGTGTCTTTCGCTTAGAAGTACCTGCTTGTTATCTTTGGTGCAGTGTTTGTATTTGTTTTTTTAGAAATAAAGGAACTTTGATTTTATACTAAATTTACTGCACCGTGGAGCCCTCTTTCTTCATTTTTTGACTCACCCTCTGAAAGTCTTTACCCCAAATGTTAGCACCACGGAGTAGATCGGAAGTTCAGCTTTACAAGTGGAGAAGAGGATCTGGAAGGATGGATGTTTGAAGGTGCCGTCCCTGCTTGAATTATCCCTCCTATTCTTGCCAGCATGATCTCCGTAATAGAGATCCTACGGCTCTGGTAAGCGGCCATCTGGCATTTATTATTCCGTCTGGCATTTATTATTCCGTAGCTATAGGGTGGGACTATGCTGTGAGAAGAAAACCGGGTGTTAATGGTCAAGGATTCTTTTTCTGGACTATTGTGTACACCTTAATATTTTTTGGATATATATAATTTTTTTATGTAACAGTGTTGGATTAACTAAGGTTTAAATGTATGCACACAGATGAACATTTACTTTGTTTATTTTTAAACATAACTGCATGTTTCACTTAGTATATCAATTATTAATTGAGTTTGTACACATTGTTTCCTTTTTTTTGGTAGCGCATCTATCTTCAATTTGCACAAAAGTGAGTATACCCCTCACATTAGCTTGTAAAACAGTGTAAGTTTCTCCTCAAAATAACTCAACATACAGCTATTAATGTGTAAACCGTCGGCAACAAAAGTGAGTACACCTCTAAGTGGAAATGTCCAAATTGAGCCCAATTAGTCATGTGATTCATTAGGGTTACAAGGTCTCAGGTGTGAATGGAGGGCAGGTGTGTTAAATTTGGTGTTATTGCTCTCACTCTCTTATACTGGTCACTGGAAGTTCAACATGGCATCTCATGACAAAGAATTATTTGAGGATCTGAAAAAAAAATTATAATTCTCGCTTACATAAAGATGGCCTAGGCTATAAGAATATTGCCAAGACCCTGAAACTGAGCTGTTGCATTGTAGCCAAGACCATACAACGATTTAGCAGGACAGGTTCCACTCAGAACAGGCCTCGCCATGGTTAACCAAAGAAGTTGTGCCTAAAATAAGTCTCAAGGCCAAGGGTGAACACATAGTTTCAATATGGGAACCACTTATACACTATGTAATAAATAAACGTGAATACATTATTGTGTATTACTGTATGTATAGTCCACTTTATATATATTTGCAGTATATTGCAAATATCCAAAAGTTTTTAAACTAAAACCCAGGTGTTGTTATTGTTGTTCAATACTATTTAGCTTTTTCTTAGGAGCAAATATATTTCTATATTGTTACTGTTTTAAGCATATATGTATACCAGATTATTTCATGCATATGTATGCACTCTATCTCCCTCCTTGTTCATTTTATGACCCTTTTCTTATAGTTACATAGTAATCCATTCCACTTTTTAATTCAGTAACTCTTGTAAAACTCAACAACCATGTAATTAAAGCGTTTGTTACCCCAAAACTTAATATTCCTGATATGTGCCAGCTGTACCATGTACTTATATGAGAAAGTATTCTGTTCTCTTTGTATTGCTTCCTATGCGTGAAATCCCTGGTGATCCTTCCAGGCCCTTTGCTTTCTTATTCAAATCTGACCACATTAAACAGGAGAGCACATAGTCAGTTCTCTAGCTCTGCTGGGAATTCAGTGTACTCTCCTCCAATAACCAGACTTGTCCTCACACGCCCCCACTGCACGGCCATTCACTGGGAAGTTCAGTGCACTGCTGCTCCCCCCCCCCCCCCTGGCAGCTCTTGTGCAGCTGAGAAAAGAGAGAATGTGATAACTTATGAAAAAGGGTATTTATAATGTATTATTATATCTATATAAAAAAGGTTAGCCTTTTATTTCTATTATAACCTGAATGTGCTGTTTTACACGGTGATAGTTTATAATCACTTCAACAAATAGTAGAAAAAGGAAAAACTATGCATTGCTAAGTTACTTTTTATTTAACAGACTTCACATTGTACATTTACATATTTAATACTATCAATCATATTGCCTTCTGTATATATATATATATATATATATGCACACTAAACATTAAAAGCAGAAAGGAACATTTTTTTATACATCCTTATAGTGCTTTTTTTTACAAAACTGCATTCAGATGTTTAATGCAATCTATAAAAAGGAATTATCGTGAATCCTGGCCATTGCATAAAAAATGTCATCATTGTTGGTAACTGGGGTTCCCTTTACCCCAATTTGTTTCATATATTATATTTGGAGAATGTTGGAACTCTCAAGCTGAATTTCAACATCAGCTAACCTGCTAAACTATGGAAATTTTGGTAAGTACAGTTCAGTATTCCTTGAAAAGCTACAGATAATGTGCTAGGCAAATAAAACTGAGGAAGAATCGGGATAACATTATAAATACATGCTACAGATAGTGCTGGGTGTAAATGTATTGAGTTGAAAGTTGTAGACATATTTTATGGGATTCTTGATGAATTTAATTAAAAGCACATTTTGTGTGTAGTGCTGTGTAGATATTATTACCGATATTTCTATTCAGAAAATGAGTTTGACTGAGGAAAACTCAGTTTTCATTAGAAACACCCTGATTTATGAATTCATGGATTTTGTCCCGAACATCTTTCTCTAGGTACTCCACCTGATCTTGCATAGTCACAGTGTATTCTCCCAACTTCTTCTTCATGTCCTCTACTCTCTGCACCAGAGCCTTGTTAAGAGCTTCCATTTCTGGTGTAATTGTGTCTTTAAATTCTGTGATTTTCTTATCAATTTGCTGGTTTACTTGGGTCAGATAGGGTTCCAGCATCTGTTTGAAATTTGCCATATCTCCATTAACCTTGTTTCTTAACTCATTGGCATAAGGGTAGAGTTGTTCTCGGAGTTGTACCGTTAGCTTCAGAGCTCTGTTCTCCATCTCATTCACATTTTTTCTCATTTGAAACTCCATGTTCTGGATTTGTTTTCACAGCTCATCTTGAACATCCTCTGCATAGGGATTCCGACTTTTATAAAGCTCCTGTATTTGCTGATCAATGTTTTCTTTTACTTTTTCTGTAATAGGTGTCACCTGCTTCCTCAATTGGTCCATATTCTCATCTACTTTGACCTGAAACTCTTGTGAGTATGTAGCCAGTGTTGCCTGTATATGGTCTGCATTCTCTTTGAACTTAGCTTCCACGCCATTGGTCACAGACTTAAGCTGTTGACTGAATTCCTGGGCATTTTTGTCCAGTTGGGTTTGGAAGGCTTCTGCATATGGAGCCAGTTTAATCTGAAGTTCCTTGACATTATTGTTCAGGTGCTTGTGCCACTCATCTGCATATGGGGAGATCTTCTCTTTCAGCGTCTCCAACTTGGTTTTAATTTGTTCTTTTCGTTTTTCTGCATCCTGTGTTAATTTCTCATGTATCTGCTTGGCAAAAGGAATGAGTTGTTTTTGTAATTCCCCTGCATATACATTTACACTCTTCAGGTTTTCTTCAATTAAAACACTGTGGGTGGAAACAAAGCAATCAAATACCACATTTACCTAAATCAAATGTGTCCACTATTTCATCTATTGTTTTTAACACATTTTATAATAAATATATCAATAATATTAAAGTATATCTAAAGGTAAACATTTTCTTTTTTCTGTGCCTATTTGTGTAGATTACCCTTCACGTGTGTCCTGGAGGGACAAGAAGAAGTGAGGGTAAAGTGACAGAAATACCATCTGAAACATTTATCTCTGGAACAAGTGTCTCCAGTAGAAGATTTCCTTGTTCTGATGACAACTATCTTTGGATTTTCACATTGCTTGTAGTCCCAGTGACAGTGTTCACCAGAATAAAAATAGAGCAAATGTCCCTAACAGGGGCACAAATATCAATACTCAAATTCATAGGCATCCTAACCCCTTACCACTCTATCCAAACCTACCAAAAATTGGGACTTTGGATACATTTTAGGATGTATATTAGTATTATAGTTTTAATTTTGCCTGTTCTTTATCTGGAGGTAGTCATTGCTGGTCGTCTTGTGAAAATGCTAGTTGCTTGACTGCCATAGACTTTATAACCATCTTAGTCACTGAGCTGGGATAAGCAAGCAGACCAGGAAAGTCAGAGTCAAGTCAGAACTCCTGAATCTTATATTTGTTCCAAGCCAGTGGCTTCGAAAGTACTAAAGTTATAGATTCAGATCAACAATCGGCTATTATTTTCAGGAGGAGGAGCCAGCAATAGCAATGTCTACATTTCTTTAGTACATCTGTCCTACATAATTACATAGGTAGAAAATAAATGACATGCAGAATATCGAAAGGCTTCTGAAGACTACAACATTTATAATGATGACACCTAGTTGGTTGATTTATTTTGCTTCCGGTATCTCTTTATCTGCTATCTACCGTTTCTTAATCTATATGTGGTTAATTAATATTGTCATACCTTTCCCAGATATCCCATTTCTTTGAAGTATTAAGTAAAGCTTACATTGCACTGGGTTTGAATTACTAAAGACAAATAGACGGTTAACTTTGCAAGGGAAGTAGCACATTGCGAGCGAATTGGTCCTCAGAGCTTAGCGAATGAGGTGAAGCTCTGCTTATTTCCATCATCCAATTATATGCAAGCAAAAATGTTCTTTTCCTTGCATGTGATTAGGTATTCTTTCCAAAGTAAAACGTCACTACAGTGACTAAGCTCTGGGTAAAATTCCCTTGCGAAAAACAACTTTCACTGCAAAGTGAACAGCCTATTTCAGTAAATCAACTCCATTGAGTAGACAACTTAATCCAAACTGAAACTCTATATCTTCATTATAGTTGTGATGTGCCTGCTTGTGCAACATTTATGTAGATTTACCTGTTATGCTATGCACTTATATGTTATGATTCTGATAAAAACTATTACAATTTGAAAAAAACAGAAGCCAGTCATTCATTACACAAGCCTGTTGAGTGCTGATCACCTATGTGTTTTAACATTACAGAGAAAAAAAATATAAAAATGTTGTAGTAGTTTCTATAAAGTGTGATATTCAGAATTAATACACACGCGCACACACACAACACTAAACTTATAACGTAAAGCAGCACCTAGAAATGTACAGAATAGATCAATGTTTCTAAAACAATTTTGGAATTAAGGTTTAGTGAAAGAAGTACATTACTGACAGAAATGATGATAATTAAGCTGTTAACATGGCTACCCTAAGTTAGGTAAAGATTACATTTTTAGAGGACAGAGCATTTACAGGTTCATTAGATATAATGAGCAAAATTGCTGTGGCAAAATTTGTTGTCACTAGCGGGTTCTTGCAGTAGGGAAAGTCATATACCATGTCACCCACGATACTGTACCCCAATAAAATTACAAGGAAAATTATTTCACAGATAAACCCCTACTTGCCACAACCCTTGCAACCCTCTATAACAAGAAAGGCTGATAGGCAAGGTAGCTTATTTTTTGGGTAAAGAGTTGATAAAATGCTATGCCTTTTAAAGCCAAAATAATTTATCCAGTAGGTTCTACTGACTTTGACTATGCTGAAACAGTGATTTTCACTTACTTTAGCTGTTTGTTGATGTCAGATTGCTGGATCTGATCTACAGTGTCCTTTGTGCCAGTGGTCAGCTGAGTGAAGTATTTCCAGAACGCATCGGATACCTGGTCAGTGCTGACTTCTGCCTGAGATCCTAACGGGGAGAAGAACCCATCATCAGACAGACATAGAACGCCACATTAAATTTGCTTATATAATAACCCAGTGGCTAGATCTGGTATTAGGTGCAGTAGCTCATAAAAAACAATCACATTTTATCTACTTAGAAAGCTAGCATATACAGAGACTGGTTGTTACAGAGGTGGTCATTAGTGCTGAGGCACCAAAACCTGATGTTTAATTAATCTGGGCTTTAAACCCTATTGTTCACCATGTAGTAAGATCAGCACTTCTTTACATGCAGTTTATTTTTATGTGATGGCTCCCAGTAATACCAATTTTGAGAAAACCCCTCTATATAGATATTGTCGGAAGGCCCCCACTGACCTATTTGCACCCTCCATTCCACAGCTTTAGAAATGGTTCTGTAGTGACAATAAGGTTTTTAGGAAAGAATAGGCATATATATATATATATATATATATATATATATATACATATATATATATATATATATATATATATATATATATATATATATATATATATATATATATACATACATGCACACTGGAGTTTTATTACTATCACTAGGTAACAACAGTACAGATCAGTTTTGCCTTTTCAGCTTATAGTTACAGATATTGAGTGTGAGGGCCTGTGCATCAGGAGTGTTTCTTTCTAAAGTGCTGCCAAGTACTTTTGATACTAGCCCCACCCATGATGAGTAGGTCTTTCCCCTGAATTAAATTCCATCCCCTTTTAATTGTGACCATATGTACCAGTGTGTACATAGTGATTTTACTGACCTGTGACTGCGCACACAAGAAGTGCGAGTGCTGCAACTTTTACCAACATGTTGAAAGATTGAGGAGGTCAAGAAGAGACAGCCAAAAGGATTCCCAGTAATTGAAATCTATATAAAGAAAAATAGCAATGTCAGACAATTAAGATTTGTTTATATATTATACAATGAAATAATGGTTCTAAAAGCCCCTTACACACGATCTGAGAATCTACTCAATCGTACGATAATCGGATCGTTAGTAGAGAGCTTTCTAGAGCCTATCATGACAGTTCATCTGATATTATTCAATCGGACAAGCCTGAAAATTTTCCTCGTACGATACCAGATCGTACGATTTTCGTTTAGTCAGTACAGTTGTCGTCTGAAAATACAATACTAATACACTACAACAAAAAGTAAATAGATTACTAAAGTCACGAAAATTCTCGTACATCAGAAAAAAAAAAATCCGAAGTGATGTCATGTGCTGTAGTGCAGTGGTCATCAACCCTGTCCTCAGGGTCCACTAACTGGCCAGGTTTTATGTATTACCTTGGGGAGATGCAGACTAGCATACTGCAAGCAAATGATATCACCTGTGATGTATTTCAGTTATCTTGCAAACCTGGCCTGTTAGTGGGCCCTGAGGACAGGGTTGATGACCATTGGACTACAGCATGTACGAGAATTTTCGTGACTTTAGTAATCTATTTAATTTCTACTTGTAACTAGTAAGGTAAAAAAAGTCTGCCGATCTGCCATCCGATTTTTGGATCATGTGTATGGGGCATTAGCTGGATACAAGCTAACCCTATCTTATGTTATAAAGTTAATTGTTATTTTAACCGTAAGGTAGTTCTTATTGTGCATTTGTGCTTTTCTGAACTGAGGAGAGGTAAAACTAAAGTAAACTTTAGTAAACTAAAATGTGAACATGTGTATTAATGGTACAATATAAAAATAGTTTCATATTCAGAAAAGAGTGTAACTAGATAGTAAACAAGTAGAATAATGCAGTAATAAAATAATGAATAATGCCCCCCCCCCCCATTTAAAAAATGTTCAAAAACATTCAGGTAACAAAACATTTCTTCTCAAATAATTTATGAACTAAGATGAGATTTACCTCTGTGTAATAGGACTAGACTTCCTTTCCCCTTACCTGTAGCCTGGTACTTGGGATTGATGTTGATACCTATGCTATGACTTTATTCCAAGTCAGCCTGAACTTTAGATCAGCTCTACAACGTGGAGTTCCTGACATGTCATTGTTTTCAGAGAGATTCTGGCAGTTTGATGAGCTCATTGAGGACTGGTCAGTGTGGACTTACAACCATAAGGAGAAGGGAACTTTTGTGTAATTGTTTTCATTTAGTTATTGCAGCTAACAGTGAAACAACAAGAATGTATGACACGTTACTTTGCCCAGCTGTGCCATTCTGCTGACGTATATTTACAGAAGTCGGTCGGGAACCGGTTAAGAAATATCATTTTGTTCAGGAACTGTTCTAAACATGGGGAAAATGCACCACTTTACAGGCATACTATAGACACCCCCCAGATACGATATTTAAACAAATATTTCACTTTTATTATTTCACTTTAAGCCTTATTAAAATCACTGCTCCCGAAAAAACAGCCGTTTTTAAAACTTTTTTTTGCATTGATACATGTCCCCTGGGGCAGGACCCGGGTCCCCAAACACTTTTTATGACAATAACTTGCATATTAGCCTTTAAAATTAGCACTTTTGATTTTTCGCGTTCGAGTCCCATAGACTATAAAGACCAGCCTTGTTTTGAGATTTTGGTGTTTACATGTTTAAAACAGTTTTTTTGCTAGAAAATTACTTAGAGCCCCCAAACATTTTATATATATATATATATATATATATATATATATATATATATATATATATATTATTTATTTATTTTCTAACACCCTGGAGAATAAAATGCATTGCAATATTTTTTTTACACCACATTTGAGCAGCGGTCTTACAAGCACACTTTTTTGAATAAAAAATAAAATGACAGTAAAATTAGCCCAATTGTTTTCTATATTGTGAAACATAATGTTACACCGACTAAATTGATACTCAACATGTCACACTTCAAAATTGCGCCCGCTCATGGAATGGTGTCAAACTTTTACCCTTAAAACTCTCCATAGGCGACGTTTAAAAAATTCTACAGTTTACAGAGGAGGTCTAAGGGTAGAATTATTGCTTTCATGCTACTGATCGCGGTAAAACCTCACATGTGTGGTTTGACCACCGTTTTCATATGCGGGCGCTACTCACGTATGCATTTGCTTCTGCACTCAAGCTCGTCAGGGCGGGGCATTTAAAAAAAAAATCCTAATTTTTTTTACTTGTTTTTATTTATTTTTCCGCAGTTTAAAAAAAAAAAAAAATGTGGGTCCCTTTTATTCCTATTACAAGGAATGTAAACATCCCTTGTAATAGAAAAAAGCATGACAGGTCCTCTTAAATATGAGATCTGGGGTCAAAAAGTCCTCAGATTTCATATTTGGACTTAAATGCAAAAAAAAAAATGTGTCATTTGAAAAAATGTGCCTTTAAGAAGTATGGGCGGAAGTGACTTTTGACGTTGCTTCTGCCCTGCTATGGTATGGCGACGGGTGGGGGCCATCTTGCTCTCACTCGTATCCATACCAAGCAGGAGACAGGACCCGATCGCCTCTACCGCTACCAACGGCTCTGGTAAGCGGCGGAGGGTGTGGGAGAGCAGCGGGAGGGGTGGTGGTATCTCTTCCGCCGCTGAAAACAGTGATCTCGCCTGAAGAGATGGATACCTCGGTTGTGCAGCAGCTGGGACGTACATCGTCGCGCCCTGGTCATGAAGTGGTTAACGGGGTTTGCGTGTTCGCACTAATTTTTGGTCTGTTCGCATGTTTTGCTGCGAACCGGGGGGGTGTTTGGCTCATCCCTACCAGTGTGTATGGAGCCATAATAGTGTGGTACGGTCTCCACTCCGAAGTGTGCCTCCTATCTACATTCTTCATATCTACCCTTCACACAGCTTCATATCTACCCTTCCGCACCTTCATTTGCATGCAATAAAGCTTCAAAGACTCTTACTCGATCGTATGGACCATTAAATAAAACATGGTCAAGAGCGCTTTAAAGCGCTCTTGACCATGTTTAAACGCATTTAAAGCGCTCTTGAAATCAAACATGCCTCTAATGGTATCCAAATTGTGACTTCACTCACCATTAATAGACATTCCCGGAATAACAAAAAGGAATTTATTTTTATTTAATGGTCAATATGATCTGCTAAGAGGCTTTGAAGCTCTATTGTATGTGAGTGGAGTTGCTCTCCTTTTAAAGCTTTTATACATAAAATATATGTTTTATACTTTGAGTAAGCACTGCCGCCAGTGTAACTTAAATGTACATGTCAAACACATATGCCGGCATTCGGCTCTGTAGCAGGATGGCCACAGGATGATGTCACGCCCAAGGCTCTGTTCCCCCTTCCCTCCATATGTATTATGACCAAAATGGGGAATTTTTCAGTAGTAGTGGAGCTGCACTGTCCACTTTTTATATACCTACACAGCCCGGGCTGTGTTCAGAGCCGAATGGCGGCAAATGTGTTTGACATGTGCATTTAAGTTAGCACTGGCAGCAGTCCTTCACTCTGTAAGTGTTATCTCTTATATATAACATTTTTAAACAGAGCATTAGATCTTGTTTGTTTCCATTTCCTTCCTATTTACATGTGGTTTTGTGAGGAGAAAGGAGTGAGGACTCGCCAAGCATCTGTCAGAGCCATTATCCCTGAGGGGAACACAACTTGCTTTGACCTTTCTGGAAATGCAGAGGTCATGGCCATGAGGTAAACCGATATGGTGGTAGAGATATGGAGCACTTTTATTTGGATAACAGTGGCACAGTGGCGATCACACTATTTATTGATTGGACTTTAAAGTTATTTTTACCTAATTTTCAAATGTGAGCGTAATTTTTGTTGTACACTTTTTTTGTAGTAAAGCTTCTTTAAGTACAAGGTAGATTTTGGTTGCCCTACACTGCTTTTTTATTAATTTGTATTATATTACTTTAAATATTTTGATTATTTTGAGCACAGGTCACCAATGTATTACTGTGGTTCTGCTTATGGATTTTATATCACATTGATGCAGACTGCAAGGTATCCAACTACATATGATACTGTCTCAATGTTTTTTTTCTTTACGTAAGTTATGATCTTTCTTTACCACATGTCTTTGCTTCACCTGTAGTTGGTTTAATATTTCATGGATTATTTGGAACTTCTCTGATAGCTGTTACTGAGCTCCATGTTCTAGAATTATTTGAATATTCACTGGGCTCCCCTCATGGAGAGCAGTGTTTTTTATTTTGGACCACATCGAGACTGCGTCTCTTAAGAATGCCTCTCCCTTAGGACCAGGGAGAGTCCCAAATTATGAAGCAGATTTGAGACAATTACAGGCCAGATGCCAAAGCAGGTGGCAGTTAAAGAATCAGGCAGGCAAGCCCTGGTCAAATTAAAAAGTATATTTCCCAAGGGGGCAATGCAGAAAAACAGACAACAGAAAAGCAACAAGGAGCCCAAGGAAGACAAACAGAAGTGAAAGGAAAAAAAAGGTCAGAATAGAACATCACCAGATGTGAGTACACTTTCCCAGTCAAGAATAGAACAAGATCTTGAAATAGATCTGGAGATAGGACATAAAGATGAGCAACCACTGAAGGCTTAATTACCAACAAAAATAGAAATGGCAGAAATGTTTGCGGCCCTGGAGAACTCCTTGAAAGTAGAGATGGTAACAATACATAAGGATTTGGGACATATGCTTACAAGGATAGAACAAATACAAATAAGATTGGACAGTCATACACAAACAATAAAAGAATTAAAAGGAGAAATGAAAGTCTTAAAAACTGAACATATAGACTGGAAGAAAAGAATCTGAGAATACGAGGCCTACCAGAACCAAGGCAGGAGAGGACTTAATAAAAAAATATGGAAAATATTCATCCCAATACTGGGCAAAGAAGAAACTAACCCGATAAAAATAGTAAGAGTCTATAGAATCAGAAGACCAAAAAGGTATATCAATGGAAACCCCAAGGGATATAATTGTAAGATTCCATAACTTTGAAGAGAAAAACCTAATATGGGGAAACATGATGGGTAAGCCGCCATAAAAAATGAGCGATAGGGGTTCAGAAGAGCGCCAGAGCACTACCTCAGGCCAGAAGGAGCACTGTATCTATACCGTGTATTTTACTTTTTGAATTTGGTGCCGAACTCCATCCCCATGCGTCGCAATGCTTGCAGGGAACGGGGCCCGGCGATGTGACAGATTGAGCGGAGGACGGCTCGCAGATTACAGCGGGGAGACATCGCTGGATCCAGGTGACAAGGTAAGTAAACTCCTCCAAGGATCCAGCGATGCGATCCCGAGGGAATACGGCCAGGGAGGCTACATTATTTTTCAGTCCTCAACGCCAAAGTCTGATAGGTTCAAGAAACCATCACCAGCGTCTGCATTATATGGTGCAGGAATATCTAGGGGCAAGAGGAGACTTGGAGACCTTTCCAACAGAGCATTCACTAGCCAGAACTTGCTCAATTTGTGAATGAGCTACTGGCCTGTCCTGCATCCAGAGTGCTTTCTGAACACACATTCAGTGCTGCCTGAGGGTTTGTAATGGATCAAAGAGTGCGCTTGTCCACAGACCCCGTTGATAGGCTAACATTTATAAAAATGAATCAGTCCTGCATTAGCAGCTATCAAGCACTTGATGCTAATGTAAGTGATTGAATTTGCTATGGATCTGGGATCTCTTGAAGGCTGCCTATGCTGCCTATCCTATTCCTCCTGAATCTTGATGATGCTAGCTTCCAAAAAATATTTTTGGTTTAGGGCACCAGCACCCAAGACCCATTTTTCTGCCTGTTTTACAGGGGCATGTAATTAAAATTTTTGAAATAATATTTAACAGCAGGGCCCATTCCTGAGCCCAACAAGAGTAACTGAGGGTTACAGTGTTCTGGCACCACCTAAGGCCCAATTTTTCTGCAGAGTATATAGTGCAGTTCAGAGTATGTAGTGCCTGGGGGACCCCCCACCATTTTTTTAAAATAGTGGCACGGAGTTACCCTTAATATCAATACCAGACCTGATGGGCCTGGTAATGGACTGGGGGGGACCCATGCCATTTTCTTCAATGATTTTTTTTATGTATATTGCTGGGATCCAGCAATACATTACAGCTGCAAGCAATTTTGAATGACATTTTTTCCTTTAGAAATGTAATTTTGCTGTAGGGGCACATGCATGTTATTTAAAAGAATATTTAATTTTTATTGTTTCACTTTAAAAATGATTAACATCACTACTCCTTAAAAAACGGTTGTTTTAAAAACTTTTGCATTGATACATGTCCCCTGGGGCAGTACCCGGGTCTCCATATACTTTTTTTGGCAATAACTTACATATAAGCCTTTAAAATTAGCACTTTTGACTTTTCATGTTTGTGTCCCATAGACTTTAATGGTGTTCGCATGTTCATACAAATTTTTTGTCTGTTCGCATGTTCTGGTGCGAACCGAACTGGAGGTTTTCAGCTCATCCCTACTGGAGATATAAGAGAGGCCAACTTCGTCAATCACCTTCCGATTAGGTACGTGACACTTACCTGTTCATGTCTTCTGCTCATCCGTGATACCGACCTTGGCCTGGACATTTGACAAAAAGTTTCTGCCTTCTGATTTTGTATTTCACTGCAAACACACGACTAACACTTGCTTGTTTCTGACCTAGACTCTGTTTGTTATTTGGTACCTATCTACCTGGCTGTTACCAATCTCGGTTTGTGACCCGACGACCTGAAGGTGTTATGAGTTACCTTTATGTTTTGTGAAAAAGTGAAATAACCCTTTAAACATTTTATTTGTAGACTTGTTATTACTCTTGACATGGGTTGTTACACTAGAGTGAGACTATAGCCAGCCAGAACTATGTGGGGCATACTAGGAAATCGCATTTTGTAAAAACAGCTTATAGCCTCATAAATAGTTATAAATATTTGAGAAAGTAAACATAAAAGGAGATAGAAGGCCTTGCTCACAACTGTCCCTTGTGTCATATATATGTTGTACTTTTACATAAACTTTATGAGCATTTTGGAAACCTTGCCAATGAATTCTGTGTAAGACCTGTTATCCTTTCGGTGTGAATGCAGCCTTATGGGGAGCTCAGAACAGTAATGTCGCATACACACGACCGGACTTTCCTGCAGACTAGGCCCGACAGAATCAGTCTGTCGGACATTCCGATCGTGTGTGGGCTAATCTGATCATTTTTCATTTTAAAAATCCGACGGACCTATAAATAGAACATGGTTCAAATCTGTCCAACGAACTCAATTTCTGTTGGGAAAACCATTCGTCTGTATGCTGGTTCGACGGCCCAAATACGACGCAAGGGAAGCTATTGGGTACTGGCTATTGAACTTCCTTTTTTAGTCCCGTCTTACGTCATCACGTTCAAAGTGAACAGACTTTCGAACGGACTTAATACGTTCGTGTGTGGGCAAGTCCGTTTGTTTGAAAGTCTGACGGAACGCCACCGAAAGTCCGTCTGACCTAGTCTGCCGGAAAGTCCGGTCGTGCATACGCGGCATAAGAGTTAATTTACATTTGCAGTTTGGGGTGGTAAAAGACCATCGCCAAGATGTGTTTTTATCACCCCCGCTCTAACAACACCCCCTTTAGCTGCATTGGCCAGGGATGTATAAATGTTGCAGCAATAGTTATATGCCCTGTCATGGTTTGTGGTTGTAGCACCTGCCAACAGGCCCCATTCAAATGAATGAGGCCACTCTGCAAGTGCCCTGTAACCTTGTGCAGTACATAAAACAAGAGGTTGAATCAAGAAGCATGATGTTTCTCACCACTTGCTTTAATCCCTTGGACCCCGCAGAAGCATGGAGTTGTGGGGCACTTGAAGAGTGGGCCGATTTATTCAAATGTGTTGCATGGTTTTACCAACCCCCAACTTTACCTGTGAATGAGCCCTAAGGGTGCCACTGCTGAATGCAACTAAGGATCATTCATAAGCGCAGCAGGTGATCTGAGTGTATTTGAAAGGTGGCGAGGAGGCGATAGGAGGCACCTGAATTAAACCCATGATTGCTGAGAAATGCACACAATCGTGACACGGTAGTACAGAAATTAAAGGTTTAAATCCGTGTGAGGTGACAACACTATTCCTCTTCTGGTCCTATACCACAGGCAGCTGTAGCAGTTACGGTTGCTGTATTGTGCCACCCACACAGTATACACCTGAAGCTACCCCAATTGCTGGTGTTCTTCTGGTCCTATACCACAGGCAACTGTAGCAGTTACAGTCGGTGTATTGTGCCACCTTCACATTGTACACCTGAAGCTACCCCAATTGCTGGTGTTCTTCTGGTGCTATACCACAGACAGCTGCTGCAGCAATTACAGTCTGTGTATTGTGCCACCTGAACAGTGTACACCTAAAGCTACCACAATTGCTGGTGTTCTTCTGGTCCTATACCACAGGCAGCTATAGCAGTTACAGTCGTGTATTGTGCCGCCTGCACATTGTACACCTGAAGCTACCCCAATTGCTGGTGTTCTTAAGATCCTATACCACAGGCAGGCAGCTGCAGTAATTACAGTCAGTGTACTGTGTCATCTGCACAGTGTGCACCTAAAGCTACCCCAATTGCTGGTGTTCTTCACATCCTATACCATAGGCAGGCAGCTGCTGTAATTACAGCCGGTATACTGTGTCATCTGCACAGTGTGCACCTAAAGCTATCCCAATTGCTGGTGTTCTGCAGAGCCTATACCGCAGGTAGCTGCAGTAATTACAGTCGGTGTACTGTATCATATTCTCAGTGTGCACCTAAATCTACCCAAATTGCTGGTGTTTTCATAGTAATAATACTACAGGCAGGCAGTTGATTCTGCTAGCTGCAGTACAATCAGTATATGCGTCCCAGCTTTGTGCAGCTACATCTCCCTGCAGGCCATTAGTATGTCTGGAAGGCCAACAAGGAGAGGCAGACAGGCACAAGCCAATAAAAGAGGGCAAGCAGGCTCTGTGTCTAGAGGCAACAGTGCTGGTCGAGGACACGGTTGTCCTTATTTTCGGCAGCTCGAAATGTTGAGCCGCAATATGCCGAAGACTTGGTAGAGTGGATGACCAAGCCCTGCTCATCCTCCTCATCCTCTCTCACCCAGGCTCAGGGAACTGGCAAAGCAGCTGCCAACGCATCCTCTTCCTTCGTCTCAATGGCATCAGTCACTCCTTCCCTAGGCCCACCATGTCCTCCTGAGGAGTCCCCCGAACTGTTTGAGCGCAGTGTTGGGTACATGCTCCAAAAGGATGCCCAGCGTTTTGAAGGCTCTGATGATGATACCCAGCTAGAGGAAGGCAGTAACGTGAGCCCAGAGAGAGGGGATGCCCAAGAAGGACAGCAATCTGGCAATCATGTTCCACCAGCTGCAGCATACTGCCAGGTTTGCTCCAGTGATGAGGAGGGAGGGGATGATGAGGTCACTGACTCCACATGGGTGCCTGATAGGAGGGAGGAGGAGGAGGATGAGGCACATCTCTAATGAGGCAGGATGCCCTCCAGGGGCCAGCTTAAGAGCAGCACACCGACTGAATCACACCGCAGAGATTTACCTGTGCAGGGCGCTGCCTCTGCGCATTATTCCAAAAGTTCTTTGGTGTGGGCCTTTTTTGAGATGAGTGCATCACATTTCACTGCTGTTATTTGCAGCATATGTCTTAAGCATATCTCACGTGGCCAAAACATCAGCCGCTTGGGCACCACATGCTTGGCCAGACATATGTCGACCTGCCATGCAGTTCGTTGGCAAGCCTACCTAAAAAACCCACACCAAAGAACAAAGCAGACCTCTCCTTGATCCTCATCAGCTGGGATCTCCAACCCCACTATACCTTCAGTCCTCTCTGAAACCTGCACTGAGAGGAATGAAGGTGTAGAATTAGGTGTGTCACAGCCAAGTACTTGCGGGCAATCTGCTAGCAGTAATAGATACTAAGGTGGTAGTAACAGCGCTCGCCTGTTATTAATTATATCTGCAGGAGACCCACCTGCTATTACTTATGCCTATTCTTTGCATGGGTATGTATCAAATTGAAAGTATAACACAAATGAAATTTTGTGCATTAAGTGCTTTAGTGACAATATCTCTCCTAAAGGTTGTAAAAAAAAAAAAAAAAAATTTTTTGAGAAAAACAAAAAAATAAATGAATGTGTAAATCTCTACCAGTATGAAACAAGCAAGAAGATGCTATAACAAACCCTTCACAGCGTTTTTTAAATCCACCGCCGCCGCCGCTATACGAGAGTGTATTCACCTTAGGCCATTCCCTACGCGTTTCGTCATTGGACGTCCTCATGCTAGCAGTACATCGACATCCGATTGTCCAGGCAAATTTCCCTGCCCCAGCTGCTGGACCATCAAAAGAAGTTCACTCCCAACCATCCACATGCCCAGTGGTTGAATGCTAGCTTGGCTAAATTGCTAGCACTTCAACTGCTGCCTTTTCAGTTGGTAGACTCGGCCCCCTTCCATGAGTTTGTGCAATGTGCGGTTCCTCAGTGGCAGGTTCCCAAACACCACTTTTTCTCACGGAAGGCGATTCCGGCTCTCTAACGGCATGTGGAAGGTAATGTCCATGACTCGCTGGACAGGGCGGTCAGCGGTAAGATGCATATTACCACTGACTCATGGTCCAGCAGGCATGGACAGAAACGTTACCTATCTTTCATGGCGCATTGGGTGACTCTTCTGGCAGCTACGAAGGATGCAGGAAAAGGTGCAGTAGTGTTGGAGGTTGTTCCGCCACCATGCCTGCAAAATGCTACTACTGGTGATTGTGACACACCTCTCTCCTCCACCCCCTCCTCTTCTTCTTCCTCCATGGCCTCTTCCTGTGCTTTGTCCTCGGAACCAGTGGTGCTCCGTAGGTGTTCAAAGGGCTACGCAAGTACGCAGGCAAAAAGATGCCATGCCGTGCTTGCGCTGGTGTGCTTAGGGGACAGGAGCCACACTGGGGCAGAGATTCTGTCATCTCTGCAGGGGCAAGCTGAGAGGTGGTTGACGCCACTCCAACTTAAGCCAAGAATGGTGGTTTGCGACAATGGCACCAACCTCCTCTCCGCCCTCCGATAGGGACAACTGACCCATGTGCCCTGTGTGGCTCACGTCCTTAACTTGGTGGTGCAGCGGTTCTTGGGCAGGTACCCGGGCTTACAGGATGTCCTTAGGCAGGCCAAGAAAGTCTGTGTGCATTTCCAGTGCTCGGCTGGCTGACCTCCAGAAGGAATTGAACCTGCCCAAGAACTGCCTAATCTGTGACCACAAGGTGGCTGCACTCGTAGCAGAGGGCCATCAATGAGTACCTGTGGGACTAAAGCAGCAGGGCAAGGTCAGGGAAGCTCGGTTTTTTTGCCCACACCACTTGGCCATGATCAGGGATGCATGCACTGTCCTGTCACCATTTGAGGAGGCCATGAGGATGGTGAGCAGTGACAGTGCATGCATCAGTGACACTGCCCCTCTTATCCACCTGTTGGAGCACACACTGTGTGGAATAATGGACAGGGCACTTGAGGCAGAACAGAGGCGGGAAGAGGAGGACTTCCTTGCCTCTCAAGGCCCCCTTTATCCTGACAGTGTTCCTGCTGGCCCGCCGATCACACTGGAAGAGGATGAGAAGGAGGAGGGGGAGGAGGAGGAGAATTGTGTCAGCATGCAGTTGGAGCCTGGCACTCAGCATCAGCAGCAGTCTTTTAGGGATGATTTACAGTCCCAAGAAACCCGTGGATATGTACGTGGCTGGGAGGAGGTGGCTCCGGATCATGTCGTCCTTAGTGACCCAGAGGACTCCGGACTGAATGCCTCAGATAACCTACGCTGCATGGCCTCTCTGATCCTGCAAAGCCTGCGGAAGGATGCTCATATTCATCAGATCAAATAGAGGGATCATTACTGTCTGGCAACTCTCCTTGATCCATGGTACAAGGGTAAGGTTGCGGACCTTGTCTTGCCATCGCAGAGGGAGCAGAGGATGAGTGTCATGGTTATGCAATAGTTTGTCTGCTTACCTGTTTCCATGTGTTCATCTAGAGACCAGCCGACCCTCACCTGTCTGCTTTTGTAATCCATCCTCTGGCATGGCTCCACCCTAGCTCCTATCAGGGAGCTCTATATTAACCTGTGCACTGCAGGCCAACCCTGCTGATCAACCTTTGTGTGTTAGCTTCCTGTTACCTGCCGTGTGCTCTTCTGTTGTTCCGTTACCTTTTGGCGTGTCCCTGACTATTCCTGTCTGCTTGTGGCCCCGACCTTGGCTTTGTCCCTCACTATCGCTATCCTTCTGTTGCCTACTGTGTGTGTGAGCTGGGGGACCCTGGGGGTCGTGACCTGGAGCCAGTTGCAGCCAAATCCATCCTCACCACTAGAGGCGCTGGTGAACGCTGGCTCCTAGACTCCGCGCCCCAGGGAATCTTACGCTCTAACCCCAGTGGGATCTGTCTCCCATCCGCAGCAGTCAGCCATAGGGTCCACAACCTTGCGGTGCACTCCTGATCCCTACGGTGTGCATCTGTCACCTCGCCTCAAGGTGACCTGACAGTTTGATCAGCCATGGACCCGGCTGACGTGCCGCTTCCTGCAGTGGATCCGTTGCAGGGCTTAGTTCGCAGACTTGAGATTCAAGAATCGCATCAGACCCAGTTGATGCGATTCCTTCAGGATTTGACATCCCGTTTTGAACAGGTTCAGGCCTTATTAGGACCCCCAGTTCAACAACCTCAACCGCTATCTGCTGCTGCACCTATCGCATCAGTCGCAGCCACACATTCATTTCAACTACCAGCTCTGGTCCGTTTCTCTGGGGACTACAAGGCTTGCAGGGGGTTCCTTAGCCAGTGCACAATTCATTTTGAACTTCAGCCTCAAAACTTCCTGTCCAATCGGGCAAAAGTTTCATATATTATATCCCTCCTGTCCGCCGAGGCGCTAGCTTGGGCTTCCCCTCTGTGGAAACTGAATGATCCAGTGGTTTCTAGCCTGTCTGATTTCTTGACACTTTTTCGTAATATCTTCGAGGAACCGAGTTGTGTCTCCTCAGCGGCTAACGCTCTTTTACCTCTCTGTCAAGAGTCTGCGTCTGTGAGACAGTATGCTATTCAGTTCCGTATCCTCACAGCTGAATTGAGCTGGAATAATGAGGCCCTAGTTGCAACCTTTTTACATGGCCTCTCTGATAGAGTGAAGGATGAATTAGCAGGAAGATCCCTTCCTGCTGATCTGGACAGTGTCATCACCTTGTGTAACCAGATCGATATTTGCTTTCAGGAGAGGGCCCTGGAAAAAAGACGCCAGCACTCCCCATTCTTTAGGCAGCCTGAGCCCCCAGTCCCTTCTCTTCGATCCGAGGAGCACCCCCTGCCTGCTGAGGAACCTATGCAGTTGGGCTGGACTAAATTATCTCCCGAAGAACGTGCTAGGCGCAGAACTCTGGGCCTATGCCTCTATTGTGGGGCCAAAGGTAATTTCCGTGACACTTGTTCTCTTCGGCCGGAAAAACTCTCAGGGCTAATACATCTGGAAGGTGGAGTATTAGACCCTAAAATATCACCTTCACCTTCTCGTCTTCTCCTTTCTGTGTTGCTTCATGTCGGTGCTTCCTCTCGTTCGGTCTCAGCACATCTAGATTCCGGAGCCGCTGCCAATTTCATGGATTGGGAAACTGCATCCTCCATGAGACTTACCCTTTTGCCCCTTACAACGCCATTGGTGGTCTTGGCGATTAATGGCACTGTTCTCCCAGGGGGCCCTATCCGCTTCCAGACTCTTCCTGTTAAGATGTCAGTAGGGACACTCCACCAGGAGTGGATATCCTTCCTTGTCTTAGCTAAGGCTTCATCTCCTATCATATTAGGTCTTCCTTGGTTATGGCTCCATTCTCCACACGTTGACTGGTTTGCTGGACAGATCCTGGCTTGGGGTTCCTCCTGTTCCTCTTCCTGCCTACTCAAGGGTACCCCAAAAGAGAAACTTCCTGTTACCACCATCCCAGTATCTTCTGCTCTTCCCGCTGTATATAGGGATCTCTGGGATGCGTCCTGCAATAGTCGGACTGATGCACTCTCTAGGTCATGTGGTACTCTGGATGAGGGGCCCACCTATGAACCTGAGTCGATCATTCACTCCAGTTTGCATAACCATTTACCTTTGCCTGTCCCTAATCTCCCTTGGATGCACAGCCAGGCTAACTTGTCTGCAAGTTCCACAGTCGCTATGCCCTGTGATCCGATTGAGATGGTCGCTACACCTGACAATACTTTTCAGTCAGCCTCTGCACCAGTTATGCCAGTTCAGCCCATGCCCAATGAGCTTCCTCCTTATTGTTCAGGACCTTCTGTGACCTGGCCTCACCCTACTGCTACTATGTCTGTTCAAACCCGTTTAAGAGGCTCAATCCATCCTTTGGATAGAATACCTCATTCGGCCAGGTGGGGTTTTCAATATTTTTCTCAGGGCTCTCTGCATTCTTTTTGTGTTTCAGCTATCCAGCTTGACTCTTGTTTAATGTCACCTTCTAACCAACCTGACCTCAGGGATCCACTGACATCTGCCCAGTCTGGTGGTCCTGTTCTGGATGCCCAGCTCATCTTTAAGGGTCTGGGGGACCCTGCTCAGGCTCCTGATCTTCTCATGCCCTTACCCATTCCCAAAAAGCCTTTAGTCCTCAAGTCCTCTCGTTCTCTCCCTACCTCGGTTCCAGTATCTGAGGATAATCTAAAATACGAGGTTAGTCAAGTTTTGGATTCCCGGCTCCGTAAAGGAATTCTTCAGTACCTCGTACATTGGAAAGGGTTTGGCCCTGAGGAGAGGTCTTGGATCACTGCATCTGAGGTCTTTGCTCCTAGTCTGTTGAGGAGGTTCCATCTGGAGTTTCCCTTTAAGCCTGGACCCAGGCGGGGGAGGGGGAGGCCTCGTAAGAGGGAGGGTACTGTCATGGTTATGCAATAGTTTGTCTGCTTACCTGTTTCCATGTGTTCATCTAGAGACCAGCCGACCCTCACCTGTCTGCTTTTGTAATCCATCCTCTGGCATGGCTCCACCCTAGCTCCTATCAGGGAGCTCTATATTAACCTGTGCACTGCAGGCCAACCCTGCTGATCAACCTTTGTGTGTTAGCTTCCTGTTACCTGCCGTGTGCTCTCCTGTTGTTCCATTACCTTTTGGCGTGTCCCTGACTATTTCTGTCTGCTTGTGGCCCCGACCTTGGCTTTGTCCCTCACTATCCCTATCCTTCTGTTGCCTACTGTGGGTGTGAGCTGGGGGACCCTGGGGGTCGTGACCTGGAGCCAGTTGCAGACAAGTCCATCCTCACCACTAGAGGCGCTGGTGAACACCTGCTGGCTCTTAGACTCCGCGCCCCAGGGAATCTTACGCTCTAACCCCAGTGGGATCTGTCTCCCGTCCACAGCAGTCAGCCATAGGGTCCACAACCTTGCGGTGCACTCCTGATCCCTACGGTGTGCATCTGTCACCTCGCCTCAAGGTGACCTGACAATGAGACATCTTCGGGAGGCCTTGGACTTGGAGAAAGGTCTGTGCAACGCGTTCCCAGAGACTGGACAACGTGTTGCTGAGGCTTCGGTCAGTCACAGAAGGACCGGTGGAGAAGGTGGCCATCTGACTGATGCGTTCAGACAATTTTTTAGTCTGCAGCCTCAAGGTATGATCAGTTCCAGCATCCATCGCCAGCGTCTGATTTACATGGTGTAGGAATACCTAGGGGCAAGATCAGACTTGGACACCTTTCCCACCGAAAATCATCTGGGTTACTGGGTCTTGAGGATGGATCACTGGCCAGAGCTTGCACAGTATGCAATTGAGCTTCGGCATGATGCGGCTCAACACATAAAGCTGACGAAAATAAGGACGATCGTGTCCCATAACCACATGCTGATGACAATGCACCGTGTCCACGACCAGCACTGTTGTCTCTAGACACAGAGCCTGCTTGCCCTCTTTTATTGGCTCGTGCCTGTCTACCTCTCCTTGTTGGCCTTCCAGACATGGTAATGGCCTGCAGGGGGATGGGAAAACTAGCAATTGGGTAGTGTATACTGTGCTGGAGGCACAAAATACCCACTACCTCCTGCAGATGCCTTTATTATAGAACACCAGCAATAAAGGGCAGATACAGGTGTATATTGTGCTGTGCTGGAGGCACACAACACCCACTAACTCATGCAGATGCCTTTATTATAGAACACCAGCAATAAAGGGTAGATACAGGTGTATATTGTGCTGTGCTGGAGGCACACAACACCCACTAACTCCTGCAGATGGCAGATGGCTCAATTAGAGAAGAGTAATATAGGTAGCTACAGGTGTATACTGCGCTAGAGGCACACAACACCAACTAACTCCTGCAGATGGCAGATGGCTCAATTAGAGAAGAGCAATATGGGTAGATACAGGTGTATACTGCACTGAAGGCACACAGACAACACCCACTAACTCCTGCAGATGGCAGATGGCTCAATTAGAGAAGAGCAATATAGGTAGATACAGGTTGTATACTGTGCTGGAAGCACACAACACCAACTAACTCCTGCAGATGGCAGATGGCTCAATTAGAGAAGAACAATATAGGTAGATAGAGGTGTATACTGCTGTCACGATCACCCTGGCGTTCCGGTCGTACACAGGAGACTTACCCGCAGAAGCCTGCCGTTGAGAACCCGTCGTTTCCCCTTGACGCGCGCTAAAGCGAACGAACGCACTCGCGTCAACATGAACGAGCGCACGCGTGCACGTGGGGTCACGAACGGGCGCACGTCTACTCGCGGGGGCACGCTGACCCGTCGTACGACCGTTTTGTCGCCCTAAGGACTTCTTAAGGCACTTGCTCCATCCCATCTGTGCTGTCCAGTCTACAGCGTGTCCGTGACCTTGCTTTCTGTACCTGCACCCGTTACTTTGGTTCCTGATACCCGGCTTGTTCCTTGACCCTGATCCGTTGCTGCCTGCCTACGACCTCTGCTTGTCTGACCACGTCTCTGCCTCATCCTCTTGTACCTCGCTGATCGATCCCTGCTGACCCGGCCTGCACCTGACCCTGCTGTTCCTGCTTACCCGTTGGGTTTCCTGTACTTCCTGACGTCCACCTGCCTGCCAGTCTATCCACTTGTGCCTGCCTACTTTAGTCAAGTACCGCCAGCTCTACCTACTCGCTGTCGGTGTCCTGCTGCTTATCCGGACCGGTCTCCATCCGTCAGGCACTTGTGCCCTCTGAACTTTTGAATACCTGTCTCCATCTCCAGGGGTTCATTAGCCAGGGGATACGAGGGGCCGCTCCCTGCATTCCGGGCTCAACTACTAGGTACGTGACAACTGCGCTGGAGGCACACAACACCAACTAACTCCTGCAGATGGCAGATGGCTCAATTAGAGAAGAGCAATATAGGTAGATAGAGGTGTATACTGTGCTGAAGGCACACAGACAACACCCACTAACTCCTGCAGATGGCAGATGGCTCAATTAGAGAAGAGCAATATAGGTAGATACAGGTGTATACTGTGCTGGAGGCACACAACACCAACTAACTCCTGCAGATGGCTGATGGCTCAATTAGACAACAGCAATAAAGGGTAGATACAGGTGTATACTGTGCTGAAGGCACACAGACAACACCCACTAACTCCTGCAGATGGCTGATGGCTCAATTAGAGAAGAGCAATATATGTAGATACAGGTGTATACTGCACTGAAGGCACACAGACAACACCCACTAACTCCTACAGATGGAGGAACACTACACAAAGCCGCCGCACTGGCGGCCTTATATAGTGTGGGGAGTGTACTACACAGCCTGAGCTATAATCATGGCTCTCCTCGCTGTCGGCGCTGTGATTGGCCAAGCATGCGGGGTCACAGTGCATGCTTGGCCAATCATGAGCCAGCAATGCACTGCGATGGCGCAGTGCATTGTGGGCCGTGAGTGCCACATGAATTTGGCGCGAACGGCCCATAACGTTCGGTATTCGCCGAACGTGCAAACAGCCAATGTTTGAGTCGAACATACATTTGACTCGAACACAAAGCTCATCCCTAGTCAGATCCCTTCAAGACTGCCTATGCTGATGCTGAGTGACTATCCTGTTATGCTGACTGATTATATTCTTCCTCCTCAATGATCCTGCTGATAGCTTGGAAGAAAATTCTTGGTTCTGGGCACCGCCACCAGTGGCTAAGGCCCAATTTTTCAGCCCCTGTTTAACAGGGGTGTGTAATTACAATTTTTGATGCAATACTTTGCAGCAGGGCTCATTCTTGCACTCCAACTAGAGTATCTGTGAGGGGTTGCAGTGTTGTGGCACCAGCACCAGTGCCTAAGGCCCAATTTTTCAGCCCCTGTTTTTTTAAAAAAAAAATTATTTTTTTTATTTTAATAGATTTACAGTAATAACGTACACATTTGTTAAATAACATATCTTTTACAAACTACAAAGCATCCTGTATAGCTAACCCAAGAGAAAAACAGCATATTTTTAAAAACAAAGAGAGAGTGGCTTACCAGAGCCTTCATCCCAGCAACTACTATTCTTCCCAGGGCAATAAAACCCACCTCATCGTTTGACTAAACAAGCGGAATCCAGGGGGATCCCCTCCACCCTCTTTTATCTACCAACAATAGGTTTATTATTGTAATTACAATTTTTGATGCAATACTTTGCAGCAGGGCTCATTCCTACGCTCCAACTCGAGTAAATGTGAGGGGTACCAGCATCACTGCCTAAGGCCCAATTTTTCTGCACCTTTTCAACAGGTCATGTAATTACAATTCTTGCTATAATATTTCACAACAGGGCCCGTTTCAGCGCCCACCGAGAGTAAAGCCCCATACACACTATCAGTTTTTCTGCTGAGTTTTTCCTTCATATTTACCATGTAATATGAGGTCAAACCTCAGGTGTTTCAAATTGTATGCAATCAGACAGGCCCTTGAACTACATGGTTTTGGTAAATCTGAAGGAATAACTCAGCAGAAAAACTGATAGTGTGTATGGAGCTTAACTGTGAGGACTTACAGTGTTATGGCACCAGCACCACCAACACCACCACAGGCCCAATTTTTCTACCACTGTTCAACAATGGCATGTAATTACATTCCAGCACCCGCCAAGAGTCACTTTGAGGGCTTACAGAGTTGTGGCACTGCCGGGGCCAACTTACAAACGTCTCCTACTTGCAAATGGAAGGAGAAAACAGGAAGTGAGATGAAATCTACCCCTAGGAAAATAAATTCTCTCCTGTTAGCCCTTGTACACACGGTCGGAAATTCCGACCACAAAATCCATCAAATTTTTTCCGATGGATTTTGTCCGAAACTGGTGCTGCATACACACGGTCGGAAAATCCGATCCTTCAGAACGTGATGACGTTCGTTCGTTACGACGGGACTACGTTCAGCCTAGTAGCCAATAGCTTTGCTCTCGTACTTTGATCTGAGCATGCGTGGCACTTTGTCCGATCGGAATTCTCTACAAATTATCGGAAAAAGTCCAATCGGATTTTGTTGTCGGAAAATTTGAGATCCTGCTCTGAAATTTTTTTCCGTCAGAATTACCGACGGGAAAAGTCCGACAGAGCCCACACATGATCAGTTTTTCCGACAATATAATCAGATCGGACCGCTTCGGTCGGAATTTCCAACCATGTGTACAAGGGCTAAGAGTTGATATGGGAAAAACGTGTCTGCTCTCCGCTGATGCTTTAGCCCAATCCTTCTTTTAATAAAAACCTACAAATTTTAAAAAACATTGGTCATTGGGACAGAAAGTGAGGTGAAATATTCTGAAGAGGTGCACAGACAGCAAAAAAAATATTACAGGGGTGATAAGCCTTCCCTATGTTTTCCAAAAAGCTTAAAAATTTATTTTTTTGACTGGAGCTACACTTTAAAAATGTATCAGTTAAAAATTACAAACAGATTCTATTTAACAACAAACCTTCACAGTCCCTGTCTCCGGTAAGCACATAGGTTGTGTGGTGGAGGATCACATAGCACGGGTGTTTTATCTGCACAGAAGGATTTGATTTTTACGTCATCACTTTCACTTAATTCACCGGACTTTTATATATAGCAATATTTTTTCCCACTAGCCTCCTCACTTGAGGATTGGTTAGTTATCACGTATTGCATATATACAGTATCCTACAAAAGTGAGTATACCCCTCACATTTTTGTAAATATTTTATTATATTTTTTCATGTGACAACATTGAAGAAATGACACTTTGCTACAATGTAAAGTAGTGTGTGTACAGCTTGTTTAACAGTGTAAATGTGCTGTCCCCTCTGTTCGTTCATCCACCTTCTGTCTGAGGATGCCCCACAGATGCTCAATAGGGTTTAGGTCTGGGGACATCAGCTTTACCCTCAGCTTCTTTAGCAAGGCAGTGGTCATCTTGGAGGTGTGTTTGGGGTTGTTATCATGTTGGAATAATGCCCTGCGGCCCAGTCTATAAAGAGATGGGATCATGTTCTGCTTCAGTATGTCACATGGCATGTTGGCATTCATGGTTCCCTTACTGAACTGTAGCTCCCCAGTGGCGGCAGCACTTATGCAGCCCCAGACCATGACACTCCCACCACCATACTTGACAAGACACACAAGCAAGACACACTTGTCTTTGTACTCCTCACCTGGTTGCCGCCACACACGTTCTGTTCATTTTATGCCCCTTTTCTTATTCATTCCAATTTTTAATTCAGTAATCCTTGTAAAATGCAACAAACATGTAATTAAAGCGTTTGTTACACCAAAACATAATATTTCTAATATGTGCCTGCTGTACCATGTACTTGTATGAGAAAGTATTCTGATCTCTTTGTATTGCTTCCTATGCGTGAAATCCCTGGTGATCCTTCCAGTCCCATTGCTTTCTTATTAAATCTGACCACATTAAGCAGAAGAGCACACCATGGTCAGTTCTCTAGCTCTGCTGGGAACTTAGTGTACTCTCCTACAATAACCAGACTTGTCCTCACAAGCAGCAACAAGAAGTTCAGTGCCCTGCTGTTCCTTCTCCTCCCCCCAGCTCTTGTGCAGCTGAGAACAGAGGGAATGTGATCACTTATAAAAAAAACTGTGGAAAAAAAGGGTATTTAAAATGTATTTTATAAAAACTGCACCCAGTTCACAATTAGTGCAAAGTAATCAGGTCTTCCCACTGACCATACATATAAACAAATAAGTCCAAAGAATTGCTGCACTTAAAAACTTTGTTTATCCGTTCAAAGATTTGTAAAGTTACATCTCAGAAAGTGTTCAAAAATATTTCCGTTTTGGGCTCACATGCTCACGCCCTTCCTCAGATCAGAACACAGATGAATGAATAAACTCAGCAATCCCCAGAAAAGAATATTTTCTATACATCCTTATAGTGCTTTTTTACAAAACTGCATTCAGATGTTTAATGCAATCTATACAAAGGAATTATTGTGAATCCTGGCCATTGTTATTAAACAAAATGTCTTCATTGGCAATAATCCTGAGGAAAAATTGAGGATTGCAGGGAGAACATTATAAATACATGCTACAGATATAGTTGAGAAATGTATTGAATGGAAAGTTGTAAAAATATTTTATAGGATTCTTGATGAATTTAAGTAACAGCACATTTTGTGTGTAGTGCTGTGTAGATATTATTTCCGATATTGCTATTCAGAAAATGAGTTTGACTGAGGAAAACTCAGTTTTCATTAGAAACACCCTGATTTATGAATTCATGGATTTTGTCCCGAACATCTTTCTCTAGGTACTCCACCTGATCTTGCATAGTCACAGTGTATTCTCCCAACTTCTTCTTCATGTCCTCTACTCTCTGCACCAGAGCCTTGTTAAGAGCTTCCATTTCTGGTGTAATTGTGCCTTTAAATTCTGTAATTTTCTTGTCAATTTGCTGGTTTACTTGGGTCAGATAGGGTTCCAGAATCTGTTTGACGTTTGCCATATCTCCATTAACCTTGTTTCTTAACTCATTGGCATAAGGGTAGAGTTGTTTTTGGAGTTGTGCCGTTAGCTCCAGAGCTCTGTTCTCCATCTCTTTCACATTTTTTCTCATTTGAAACTCCATGTTCTGGATCTGTTTTCACAGCTCATCTTGAACATCCTCTGCATAGGGATTCAGACTTTTATACAGCTCCTGTATTTGCTGATCAATGTTTTCTTTTACTTTTTCTGTGATAGGTGTCACCTGCTTCCTCATTTGGTCCATATTCTCATCTACCTTGACCTGAAACTCTTGGGAGTATGTAGCCAGTGTTGCCTGTATATGGTCTGCATTCTCTTTGAACTTAGCTTCCAGGTCATTGGTCACAGACTTTAGCTGTTGATTGAATTCCTCTGCATTTTTGTCCAGTTGGGTTCGGAACCCTTCTGCATATGGAGCCAGTTTAATCTGAAGTTCCTTGACATTATCGTTCAGATTCTTTTGCAACTCATCTGGACATGGGGAGATCTTCTCTTTCAGACTCTCCAACTCGGTTTTAATTTGTTCTTTACGTTTTTCTGCGTCCTGTGTTAATTTCTCATGTATCTGCTTGGCAAAAGGAATGAGTTGTTTCTGTAATTCCCCTGCATACACATTTACACTCTTCAGGTTTTCTTCAATTAAAACACTGTGGGTGGAAACAAAGCAATCAAATACTAAATCAAGTGTGTTCACTATTTCATCTATTATTTTTAACACATTTTATAAAAAATATATCAATAACATTAAAGTATATCTAAAGGCAAACATTTTCTTTTTTTTCTGTGTCTCTTTGGGTTGATTACCATTCACTTGTGTCCTGGAGGGACAAGAAGAAGTGAGGGTAAAGTGACAGAAATACCCTCTGGAAAAATGATCTCTGGAACAAGTGTCTCCAGTAGAAGATTTCCCCCTACTGTAATATAATAAAAATGGAGCAAATGTCCCTAACAGGGACACAAATATCAATACACAAATTCACAGGTATCCTAACCCCTTACCACTGCTTCCAAACCTCCCAAAAATTGGGACTTTGGATACATTTTAGGATGTATATTAGTATTATAGTTTTAATTTTGCCTGTACTTTATGTGGAGGTAGTCATTGCTAGTCTTCTTGTGAAAATGCTAGCTGCTTGACTGCCGTAGACTTTATAAATATCTTAGTCACTGAGTTGGGGTAAGCAAGCAGACCAGGAAAGTCAGAGTTAAGTAAGAACTCCTGAACCTTTTATTTGTTCCAAGCCAGTGACACAGAAAGTACTAAAGTTATAGATTCAGATCAACAATCAGTTAGTATTGTCAGGAGGAGGAGCCAGCATTAGTAATGTCTACATTTCTTTAGTACATCTGTCCTACATCATTACATAGGTAGATTAAATGGCATACAGTATATTGAAAGGCTTCTGAAGGCTACAACATTTATAATGAAGACACCTAGTTGGTTGATTTATTTTGCTCCCTTTATCTGCTATTTACCGTTTCTCAATCTATATATGGTTAATTAATGTTGTCATACCGTTCCCAGATATCCCATTTCTTTGAGGGATCCATGAAAGCTTACATTGCACTGGAGTTGAATTACTAAAAACAAATGGTTGGTTTACTTTGCAAGGGAAGTAGCACATTGCAAGCAAATTGGTCCTCAGAGCTTAGCGAATGAGGTGAAGCTTTGCTGCCTTCCATCATCCAATCATATGCAAGCAAAAATGTATTTTTCCTTGCGTGTGATTGGGTATTCTTTCCAAAGTAAAACTTCACTACAGTGACTAAGCTCTGGATAAAATTCTCTTGTGAAGAACAACTTTCACTGCAAAGTGAACAGCCTATTTGCCTTCAGTAAATCAACTCCATTGAGTGTACAACTTAATCCAAACTGATTAAACTCTATACCTTCATTGCAGTTGTGATGTGCCTGCTTGTGCAACATTTATGTAGTTTTACCTGATATGCTATGCACTTATATGTTATGATTCTAATAAAAATTATTACAATTTGAAAAAAACAGAAACCAGCCATTTATTACACAAGCCTGTTGAGTGCTGATCACCTATGTGTTTTAACGTTGCAGAGATAAAAAATATAAAAATGTTGTAGTCGTTTCTATAAAGTGTTAAATTCAGAATTAATATACAGTAGGGTTGTGTTTTAACATTACAGAGATAAAAAAATATCTAAATATACAACTATTGTAGTAGGTTCTATAGAGTGTAATATCCAGAATTAATATACACACACACACACAACACTAAACTTATAATGTAAAGCAGCACCTAGAAATGTGCAGGAGATCATTATATTTGGAAAAGATCAATGTTTCTAAAACAATTTTGGAATTAAGGTTTAGTGAAAGAAGTATATTACTGACAGAAATGATGATAACTAAGCTATTAACATGGCTACCCTAAGTTAGGTAAAGATTAAATTCTTAGAGGGCAGAGCATTTACAGGTTCATTAGATATACGACCAGAGGCAAAATTGCTGTTGCAAAATGTGTTGTCAGTAGCAGTTGCTTGCAGTAGGGTAAGTCACGATACTGTACCCCAATAAAATTACAAGGAAAATAATTTCACAGATAAACCCCTACTTGTCACAACCCTTGCAACCCTGTATATCAGGAAAGGCTGATAGGCAAGGTAGCTTATTTTTTGTAAAGAGATGATAAAATACTGTCTTTTAAAGCCAAAATAACTTATCCAGTAGGTTTTACTGACTTTGACTATGGCTTTGATGATGTTACAGTGATTTCCACTTACTTTAGCTGTTTGCTGATGTCAGATTGCCGAATCTGATCTACAGTGTCCTTTGTGCCAGTGGTCAGCTGAGTGAAGTATTTCCAGAACGCATCGGATACCTGGTCAGTGCTGACTTCTGCTTGAGATCCTAACGGAGAGAAGAACCCATCATCAGACATAGAATGTTACATTAAATTGGCTTATATAATAACGCAGTGGCTAGATCTGGCATTAGGTGCAGTAGCTCATAAAAAACAATCACATTTTATCTATTTAGAAAGCTGGCATATACAGAGACTGGTTGTTACAGGTCACTGCACTAAACATCTTAAAAGGGGACCAGAAGATTATTTTATACATTTATATGCATTGAACAATCAGCATTAGAAGTACAGAGGTAGTTATTAGTGCTGGGGCACCGAAACCTGATGTTTAATTAATCTGGGCTTTAAACTCTATTGTTTACCATGTAGTAAGATCAGCACTTCTCTTCATGTGAAATCTTCCAATAATCCCAGTTCTCAGAAGACCCCTCTATATAGATATTGTCAGAAGGCCCCCACTGACCTATTTGCACCCTCCATTCCACAGCCTTAGAAGTGGTCCTGTAGTGACAATAAGGTTTTTAGGAAAGAATATGTATATATATATATATATATATATATATATATATATATATATATATACTGGAGTTTTATTACTATCACTAGGTAACAACAGTACAGATCAGTTTTGCTTTTTCAGCTTATAGTTACAGATATTGAGTGTGTGGGCCTGTGCATCAGGAGTGTTTCTTTCTAAAGTGCTGCCAAGTACTTTTGCTACTAGCCCCACCCATGAGGAGTAGATCCTTCCCCTGAAGTAAATTCCATCTCCTTTTAATTGTGACCATATGTACCAGTGTAAACACTATGGAAAAAATGTAATAAATTACATTACTAGTGTATCCAAAAGGACAGATGCCATTAGGTAAGATATCATCTCATGTTTCACCTAAAATGTGCTATCTTAGATAATATTTTACATTGTCTTCTAAAAGAAATGACCCTGGTCACATACTGATTTTACTGACCTGTGACTGCACACACAAGAAGTGCGAGTGCTGCAATTTTTACCAACATGTTGAATGATTGAGGAGGTCAAGAAGAGACAGCCAAAATGATTCCCAGTAATTGAAATCTATATAAAGAAAAATATCAATGTCAGACAATTAAGGATTGTGTGTATATTATATACAATTAAATAATGGCTCTAAAAGCCCCGTACATATGACCTGAAAATCCGATGAAAAATAGCACTTTCGTACGATAATGGGATCATTAGTACAGAGCTTTCTAGAGCTAATCACGACAGTTCATCCGATATTATTCAATCGGACAAGCCTGAAAATGTTCCTCGTACTATACCACATCGTACAATTTTCGTTTAGTCAGTACTACAGTTGTCATCCAAAAATACAATACTAATACACAACATATGACATCACTTCTGTTTTTTTTTTCATGTCGTATGAGAATTTGTGACTTTAGTATTTGTGCATTTCTGAACTGAGGGGGGGTTAACCAATAGAGATGGCCTTCTTCTTCTGACAGACTTCTGGCACTGTTCACCCAGTGGACATATGCAATTACATTGTGAAAGAACTTTGAAAGAACTTTGACCCATGATGACACATCCATCATGAGGTACAGGACAGCCAATTGAGATATTTCAGCACATGGACAATTGGACATTCCCCCTACCTTATAAATAGACCTGATTTGGCTGCAATTTTACATTCTGTATTTTGTCAGTGTAAGGAGAGGTTGCTCTGTGGAGCAGGGACAGACTGTAGTGACACAAATCACTAGCTATTAGGTCCACAAAAGTCCTTTTAAGGACTGGTATAGGTGTACAGTATATAGGGTTCTGGTGCAGTGCTGCACTGCTGTGCTGGTGATTGCTGAGTGCACTGCTGACTGATTCTGCAGCTGTCTTTTGTCAGTGTAGGGACAGGACGCTGTGTGGAGCAGGGACAGTCAGTTTAATCACTAGCTATTACTATTAGGTCCACAAAGGTCCTTTTAAGGACTGGTATAGGTGTACAGTATATAGGGTGCTGGTGATTGCTGAGTGCACTGCTGCCCAATTCTGCAGCTGTCTTTTGTCAGTGTAGGGAGTCGGGACTGAGTAACAGTCTGCACATCACTAGCTACTAGGTCCACAAAGGTCCTTTTAAGGACTGGTATAGGTGTACAGTATATAAGGTTGTACACGTATAATCTACTTTCTTTCAAATATAGAAAGAATATTATACTTGATTGCTGCCCGATTCTGCAGCTGTCTTTTATCAGTGTAGGGACTGAGTGATAGTCTGCAGATCACTAGCTACTAGGTCCTTTTAAGGACTGGTATAGGTGTACAATATATAGGGTTCAGGTGCACTGATGTGCTGGTGATTGCTGAGTGGACTGCTGACTGATTCTGCAGCTGTCTTTTGTCAGTGTAGGGACAAGACCCTGTGTGGAGCAGAGACAGTCAGATTAATCACTAGCTATTACTATTAGGTGCACAAAGGTCCTTTTAAGGACTGGTATATATGTGCAGTATATAGGGTGCTGGTGATTGCTGAGTGCACTGCTGCCCGATTCTGCAGCTGTCTTTTGTCAGTATAGGGACTGAGGGACAATCTGCAAATCACTAGCTACTAGGTCCACAAAGGTCCTTTTAAGGACTGGTATAGGTGTACAGTATATAGGGTTGTACACGTATAATCTACTTTCTTTCAAATATAGAAAGAATATTATACTTGACTGCTGCCCGATTCTGCAGCTGTCTTTTATCAGTGTAGGGAAATCACTAGCTGCTAGGTCCACAAAGGTCCTTTTAAGGACTAGTATAGGTGTACTATTTGGTGTGCAGTATATAGGTGTGTAATACACGTATAAAATACTTGCACATATAGAAAGCATAGTATAGTGCATTTCCACTGTGCAGCATTGTGACTGCTGAGTGGTTCTGCAGCGATACTACAAAGAGTGACAAACGCAATAAAAAAAAAGTATTATAACTGGTGTGATAGACCAGTGGCCCCCAAAAACGACAGATTGATGCAGGGTATTATATACACCCGTGTAGATTTGGTTTTACCGCCACAGATTGCATGCAGGCCTGACTCTTCTTCTTCTCCTCCTCCTACTCCATCCTCCTCCCTCTCCTCCTCGGCTGACTCCTCCTTTTCTGCTGCTAGCGTCTCTTCCCCTGCGCCGTCCAAGCTCCCCAGAATTTGACATGCCAGGTGAGACGTTGCCATGCTGTGCTGCGTCTGTTGTGCCTGGAAGCCAAGAGCCACACTGGCCCTGCATTCCTATCAGCTTTGGGTGCACAGGCAGATCAGTGGCTAACACCGCTCAATTTGACAGTTTGTAAATTGGTGTGTGACAACGGTGCCAATCTGCTTAGCGCATTGAAACAGGGCAAAATTATGCACGTGCCATGCATGGCACACGTCTTAAATTTGGTTGCCCATTTCAGAAGATCTTACACGGCCATGGCTCACCTTGATGACATTCAGCGGCGACACAATCTGCCGGTCAGACGTCTTATTTGTGATTGCCCGACGCAATGGAACTCAACCTTCTATATGCTTGAAAGGCTGCTCCAGCAGAAACGTGCAGTTAACGACTACCTGTATGAACTCTGCGGCAGAACAGGTTCTGGGGGCTTGTTTTTTTTTCACTGCGCCAGTGGCTGCTTATGCGCGACGCATGCAGACTTCTGCGGCCATTTGATGAGATCACCAAACTGGTCAGTCGCAGCCATGGCACCATCAGTGACATGGTACCTTATGCCTTCTTTATGGAGCGTGCATTGCGTCATGTCATTGATCAAGCTGTGGAGGAGCAGGAAGATGAGGAAGTCGCAATGCTGGATGAATTCCCAGGGGGGCTACTCTATCTGAGACAAGTCAACAACAGGAGTCTGAAGAGGAGTCAGAGGAGGATGGTGCCGGGGCGGATGAGGAGGAGCAAGAAGAGCATGCTTTAAACCTTTCTGGGATCCCTGTTGTTGTGCGTGGATGGGGAGAGGAGAACGAGAGGGCATTATCCTGGATGATGAGCAGGAGCCAGGCCACCACACCACTTCCAGTTTAGTGCAAATGGGGGCCTTCATGCTCCAGTGTTTTAACAGGGACCCTCCGTATAAAAAGCATAAGGGTCAAGGACCAGTACTGGGTGGCAACGTACTTAGACCCCTGGTACAAACACAAAATGGCGTAAATGTTACCACCGTCACAGAGGGCTGTCAGAATGGAGCACTTCCAGACCTTGCTTCGCCAACTGCTGCATTCTGCATTTGCATGCGCTGGCAGAGGAGGAATTCCCACTCCCCAACAGCGCCTGCAAGAAGAGGGCGGTTTGAAGATGTGTTGGTGACTTCTGATATGAGGTCATTCTTTCAGCCGACCCATCGACAGGTGTCATCTGGATCCAGCATCAGGGAATGCCTAGACAGACAGGTGTCCGACTACACGGGTTAACGGCTGATGTGGACGCTCTGAGGAGTGATGAACCCCTGGACTACTGGATGGGCAGGCTTGACCTCTGGCCAGAGCTTGCCCAATTTGCAATAGAAGTGTTGGCTTGCCCCTCATCCAGTGTCTTGTCCGAAAGGATGTTCAGCGGAGCAGGGGGATCCCAATAAGTGCACTTGCCTAGCTAAAGACAGTGTTGACTACCTGACATTTATAAAAATGAATGAGGCATGGATCTCAGAGGAATTCAACACATGTGACCAGTAGACCATGTATATGCATAATTCTATAAACGATTTATTTAATCGAGCACACGGACATTTTTTCTACCTTTGGCTCACTTCCTTGTACAAAAAAAGCACACCATACTATATGCCCATACCCTCCCCGCGGTGTCATATTTTTGGGTCCCGCAGCAAGTTGCTGGTATCAGTGCTGGTGTCAGTGCTCTCTATCTCGGTGCTGGTGTCAGTGCTCTCTCTCTATCTCGGTGCTGGTGTGGTGTAAGTGCTCTCAATCTCAGTGCTGGTGTGATCTCAGTGCTCTCTATCTCAGTGCTGGTGTCAGTGCTCTCTATCACGGTGCTGGTGTCAGTGCTCTCTATCATGGTGCTGGTGTCAGTGCACTCTATCACGGTGCTGGTGTCAGTGCTCTCTATCATGGTGCTGGTGTGGTAGTGCTCTCTATCATGGTGCTGGTGTGGTCTCAGTGCTCTCTATCACGGTGCTGGTGTGGTGTCAGTGCTCTCTAACTCGGTGCTGGTGTCAGTGCTCTCTATCACAGTGCTGCTGTGGCGTCAGTGCTCTCTATCTTGGTGCTTGTGCCAGTGCTCTCTATCACGGTGCTGGTGTGGTGTCAGTGCTCTCTATCTCGGTGCTGGTGTGGTCTCAGTGCTCTCTATCATGGTGCTGGTGTGGTGTCAGTGCTCTATAACTCGGTGCTAGTGTCAGTGCTCTCTATCTCAGTGCTGGTGTCAATGCTCTCTATCTCGGTGCTGGTGTGGTCTCAGTGCTCTCTATCACAGTGCTGGTGTGGTGTCAGTGCTCTCTAACTCGTTGCTGGTGTCAGTGCTCTCTGTCACAGTGCTGGTGTGGTGTCAGTGCTCTCTATCTCGGTGCTGATGTGGTCTTACTGCTCTCTATCAGGGTGCTGGTGTGGTGTCAGTGCTCTCTAACTCGGTGCTGGTGTCAGTGCTCTCTATCACAGTGCTGGTGTGTTGTCAGTGCTCTCTATCTCGGTGCTGGTGTGGTCTTAGTGCTCTCTATCACATTGCTGGTGTGGTGTCAGTGCTCTCTAACTCTGTGCTGGTGTCAGTGCTCTCTTTCTCGGTGCTGGTGTCAGTGCTCTCTATCTAGGTGCTGGTGTCAGTGCTCTCTATCTCGGTGCTGGTGTCAGTGCTCTCTATCACGGTGCTGGTGTCAGTGCTCTCTATCACTGTGCTGGTGTCAGTGTTCTCTATCACGGTTCGGGTGATCATCTCCTGCACCATCTTCATAGCCTGCCCTGACCTTTTCTCTCCTCGATGGCCTTCATGCGCTCCTGAATTGTCAAAATTTCACAGAAAAAAAAGAATGCTTGTCGTTGTCGATCCCAGATTCACTTAATACTTTTGTTATGTCAGTGTCCATGTGGTGGGACTATGTGTGCACATCTAGTAAGTATTTTGTGGCTGAAAATATGACCTGTAGGTTTTTAAGGTTTGCCTGCTATTAAAGTCAATGGGGCCTGCTGTAAACTTTGTGGTTCGTGAACTTTTGGCCGCGTTCGCGGTCGCGTTTGCGAAACATCCCGTCGGAAGTTTGTCCATCACTATTAACCAACTCTCTTCAATAGTCAAACATCATTTTTAGGATGTGGAAACTAGTGTTACTCAAAACCCAAGGTTTGCTATTATGTCTGAGAGATAAGAGTCAGAACACGTAAACGAAAATTTGAACTAATGGTACAATATAAAAATAGTTTCATATTTGGAAAAGTGTTTAACTAGATACTAAACAAGTAGAATAATGTGATAATAAAATAATGAATAATGCCGCCCCCCCCCCCCCCGAAATTTAAAAAATTTACAAAAACATTCAGGTAACAAATCATTTTTTCTCAAATCATTTCTGAACTAAGATGAGATTTACCTCTGTGTAATAGGACTAGACTTCCTTTCCCCTTACCTGTAGCCTGGTACTTGGGATTGATGCTGATATCGATGCTACAGTCTGCCCTTTATATTGGACATTCCCTATGCTATGACTCTATTCCAAGTCAGCCTGAACTTTAGATCGGCTTTACAACGTGGATTTCCTGACGTGTCATTGTTTTCAGAAAGATTCTGGCAGTTTGATGAGCTCATTGAGGACTGGTCAGTGTGGACTTACAACCATAAGGAGAAGGGAACTTTTGTGTAATTGTTTTCATTTAGTTATTGCAGCTAACAGTGAAACAACAAGAATGTATGACTACTAAAGCTTACACTTGGTGAGGTTATTTTGAAACATACTTAGACTCAGCTAAACAAAAAAGTTAGGGGCAATTGAGGTCAAATAATTGGAAATAATCTGTATTTATGTAGTGAAAGGTCCTTAGTAAGCCACAATTTAAAAAAAAATGGGACACCTGAGATCAGGATCTAAAATTTTCCTTAAAAAAAAAAATCTGATCAGCCTTTTTCCGATCGTTTGTAGAGAAATCCGACGGACAAAGTGCCACGCGTGCTCAGAATAAATTACGAGACGAAAGCTATTGGCTACTGGGCTCTACGTAGTTCCGTCATACACAACGAACGTCACCGCGTTCAGAATGATCGGATTTTCTGACAACTTTGTCCAACCGTGTGTATGCATAACACAAGTTTCGGCCTAAATCCGTCGGAAAAAATACTGAGCGATCAAAGAGCAATGATCGCTCAGATTTCTGTCTTTAGCCTGAAGAGTCACCCTCTTTTCTGCCCTCCGAAGCTAACTGGAGAGCTGGACTGTGCAGGGAGAGGAGCAGCTGGCTCAAGACCTCTGGGTAGATCACAACTATTTGGCTGGGATCTTTTCAAAACCTAGACTAATCAAGCTGAAGTTCTGTTATCCATAGTAAGAGTACAGCCAAAATCGGTTTGGGTATACTTCTGCTTTAAGTTGGGTTGATTTATCAAAGTAGAATTCCAGGATAAACCTAATTATTGTTAAAAATTCTGCCTGCTAACACCTATGCTGACTAACCTATGTAAGAGAAATGTATACACTTATTATACCTATTTTCAGCCCGCTCTGCTCTTGTCACATGAACCAGCTCATCTGTGTTAGTCAGTGGCAGCTGCAGGTGGTGTTGGGGGGCTGCATTTTTAATACTAATTAGGTTTATCTTGGAATTCTACTTTGAAGACAAATAGGCTGTTCACATTGCAAGTGAAATTACTCTTTGATTGCCCCAGAGCTTATTGAACGAGGTAAAACTCTATTGACTTCCATCATCCAATTATGTACAAGCTGTTTTTTTTTTTCTCCTTGTATGTGACTGGGTATTCTTTGCAAAGAAAAAGCTTACCACATTGACTAAGCTCTGGGACCAATCCCCGTGCAAAGTGCAACATGCCTTGCAAAGTGAACAACCTAGTTGCCTTTCGTAAACCCCAGTACAGTATTGACCTGGAGCATGTTTGCAGATTAGGAGTTCCGATATTAAAGTCACATATTTGTTTCAGGTCAGTCACTCACTAAAATGTGAATCAAGAGGATGCAAATGACACCTATACAAACCAACAATATTTTAATGAATGACAACCCACTTGATAATCTTTGTGAACTGACATTTGTGTATTATTCAAGACCTGTACAAACATACCCCCTTCTGATAAAAGCTTATCCTGCTGATAAATATAAGATATTGTCTCATACTACAGCAACAGCTTCCTACATACTTGAGTGCTGAACCCTTAAAATCGTTGCTACTACAGGAGTTTAGCATTTTGCCTGTAGAAGCAGCTCAATGTTATCCTATGTGTCCATGCACGTTAGGACGATTACAGGGATATTTTCAGCTCAACGTTTAGAGGAAGGGAAAAAAACTTCTAGTTCGCATTTCTGAATGCCTCAGATAACCTACGCTGCATAGCCTCTTTGATCCTGCAAAACCTGCGGAAGGATCCTCGTATTCATCGGATAAAGGAGAGGGATCATTACTGGCTGGCAACTCTCCTTGATCCACGGTACAAGGGCAAGGTTGTGGACCTTTTCTTGCCATCGCAGAGGGAGCAGAGGATGAGACACCTTCAGGAGGCCTTGCAAAAAGGTCTGTGCAACGCGATCCCAGAGATTGGACAATGTGTTGCTGAGGCTTCCGTCAGTCACAGAAGGACCGGTGGAGAAGGTAGCCATCTGACTGATGTGTTCACACAATTTTTTAGTCTGCAGCCTCGAGGTATGATTGGTTCCAGCAACCATCGCCAGCGTCTGATTTACATGATGCAGGAATACCTAGGGGCAAGATCAGACTTGGACACCTTTCCCACTGAAAATCCTCTGGGTTACTGGGTCTTGAGGATGGATCACTGACCAGAGCTTGCACAGTATGCAATTGAGCTACTGGCCTGTCCTGCATCCAGCGTTCTTTCGGAATGCACATTCAGTGCTGCTGGAGGCTTTGTAACCGATCACAGGGTGCGCCTGTCCACCGACTCAGTTGATCGACTGACCTTCATAAAGATGAGTCAGTCTTGGATCACCACCAGCTACCAAGCACCTGAAGTTGATGTAACCAAATATTTTTTTTTTGAAATGTCAGATCCCTTCAAGACTATCTATGCTGATGCTGAGTGACTATCCTTTTATACTGACCGATTATCCTCTTCCTCCTCAATGATCCTGCTGATAGCTTGGAAGAACATTTTTGGTTCTGAGCGCTACCACCAGTGGCTAAGGCCCAATTTTTCAGCCCCTGTTTAACAGGAGCATGTAATTACAATTTTTGATGCAATATTTCACAGAAGGGCCCGTTCCAGCGCCCATTGAGAGTAACTGTGAGGACTTACAGTGTTATGGCACCAGCACCACCAACACCACCACAGGCCCAATTTTTCTACAACTGTTCAACAATGGCATGTAATTACGTTCCAGCGCCTGCCGAGAGTCACTTTGAGGGCTTACAGTGTTGTGGCAACTTGGGCCAACTTACAAATGTCTCCTACTTGCCAACGGAAGGGGACAACAGGAAGTGAGATTAAATCTACCTCTAGGAAAGGAAATTATCTCCTGTTAGCCCTTGTACCACAAAATCCATCTGATTTTTTCAGACGGATTTTGTCCGAAACTGGTGCTGCATACACACGGTCGGACAAAGTTGTCGGAAAATCCAATCATTCAGAATGTGATGACGTCAGTTCATTATGACGGGACTACGTTCAGCCTAGTAGCCAATAGCTTTGCTCTCATACTTTGATCTGAGCATGCGTGGCACTTTGTCTGATCCGAATTCTCTACAAACGAAAAAAAAAAAAAAATTCTGATCGGATTTTGTTGTTGGAAAATTTGAGATCCTGCTCTCAAATTTTTTCTGTCTGAATTACCGACAATGTAATCCGATTGGAACGTTTTGGTCGGAATTTCCAACCATGTGTACAAGGGCTAAGAGTTGATATGGGAAAAACGTGTCTGCTCTCCACTGATACTTTAGCCCAATCCTTCTTTTAATAAAAACCTCAAACTTTCAAAAAACATTGATCATTGGGACAGAAAGGGAGGTGAAATATTCTGAAGAGGTGCACAGGCAGAAAAAAAAATATTACAGGGGTGATAAGCCTTCCCTATGTTTTCCAAAAAGCTTAAAATAGATTTTTTTTAACTGGAGCTACACTTTAAAAATGCTCCAGTTAAAAATTACAAACAGATTCTATTTAACAACAAACCTTCACAGTCCCTGTCTCCGGTAAGAGCATAGGTTGTGTGGTGGAGGCTCACATAGCACGGGTGTTTTACCTGCACAGAAGGATTTCATTTTTACCTCATCACTTTCACTTAATTAACCGGACTTTTAAATATAGCAATATTTTTTCTCACTATCCTCCTCACTTTTGATTGGTTAGTCATCACGTATTGCATGTTTATTCATCATTATGATTTAATGTTCATTATGGTGATCATTTGGTGCATTTCACTGTTTATTTTTGTCACTGTATTATTTTAGTTTAATCTTATGCGCAGCTTTTTTCTATGTTTGTAATATTTTTTATAACTTCCTATAGGGAAGGCAAGCTCCTTTGTATTCTCTCTTCTCTCTTTGTGCTTACTAGATACTGGTATCCAATGAGAATTCAAGCGACAGCAATCAAATTTACTTCATAATTTAGTAAGTAGATGCAACAGAGTATGAAAAGGTATGAAATGTATAGTATGTAATGGATACAGTAGTACAGTGAGTGTACAGCTTGTATAACAGTGTAAATGTGCTGTCCCCTCTGTTCGCTCCTCCACCTTTTCTCTGAGGATGCCCCACAGATGCTCAATATGGTTTAAGTCTGGAGACATGCTTGGCCAGTCCATCAGCTTTACCCTCAGCTTCTTTAGGAAGGCAGTGGTCATCTTGGAGGTGTTTGGGGTTGTTATCATGTTGGAATAATGCCCTGCGGCCCAGTCTCTGAAGAGATGGGATCATGCTCTGCCTCAGTATGTCATAGTACATGTTGGCATTCATGGTTCCCTCACTGAACTGTAGCTCCCCAGTGCCGGCAGCACTTATGCAACCCCAGACCATGACATTCCCACCACCATACTTGACTGTAGGCAAGACACACTGGTCTTTGTACTCCTCACCTGGTTGCCGCCACACACGCTCTGTTCATTTTATGCCCCTTTTCTTATTCACTCCAATTTTTAATTCAGTAATCCTTGTAAAATGCAACAAACATGTAATTAAAGTGTCTGTTACACCAAAATGTAATATTTCTAATATGTGCCAGCTGTACCATGTACTTGTATGAGAAAGTATTCTGATCTCTTTGTATTGCTTCCTATGCGTGAAATCGCTGGTGATCCTTCCAGTCCCACATTATTAAATCTGACCACATTAAGCAGAAGAGCACACCATGGTCAGTTCTCTAGCTCTGCTGGAAACTTAGTGTACTCTCCTCCAATAACCAGACTTGTCCTCACAAGCAGCAACAAGAAGTCCAGTGCCCTGCTATTCCTTCTCCCCCCCAGCTCTTGTGCAGCTGAGAACAGAGGGAATGTGATCACTTATAAAAAAAGTGGAAAAAAAGGGTATTTAAAATGTATTTTTATATTTATACAAAAATGTTGGCCTTTTATATCTATCTTAACTTGAATGTGTTGTTTTACAAGGTGATAGTTTACAATCACTTTAAGAAAAAGTAGAACAAGTACAAATTATGCATTGCTAAGTTACTTTTTATTTAACAGACTTCACATTGTACATTTACCTTTTTAATACTATCAATCATATTGCCTTCTGTATATATATATATATATATATATATATATATATATATATATATATATATATCTTAAAATGTGGTTAAGGAAAGCTGCACCCAGTCCACAATTAGCGCAAAGCATTCAGATCTTCCCACTGACCATATATATAAACAAATAAGTCCAAAGGATTGCTGCACTTAAAAACTTTGTTTATCAGTTCAAAGATTTGTTACATCTCAGAAAGTGTTCAAAAATATTTCCATTTTGGGCTCAGATCAGAACACAGATGAATGAATAAACGCAGCAATCCCCATAAAAGAACATTTTCTATACATCCTTATAGTGCTTTTTTACAAAACTGCATTCAGATGTTTAATGCAATCTATAAAAAGGAATCATTGTGAATCCTGGCCATTGTTATTAAACAAAATGTCTTCATTGCAAATAATACTGAGGAAGAATTGAGTATTGCAGGGAGAACATTATAAATACATGCTACAGATATAGCTGAGAAATGTATTGAGTGGAATGTTGTAAAAATATTTTATGGGATTCTTGATGAATTTAAGTAACAGCACATTTTGTGTGTAGTGCTGTGTAGATATTATTTCCGATATTTCTATTCAGAAAATGAGTTTGACTGAGGAAAACTCAGTTTTCATTAGAAACACCCTGATTTATGAATTCATGGATTTTGTCCCGAACATCTTTCTCTAGGTACTCCACCTGATCTTGCATAGTCACAGTGTATTCTCCCAACTTCTTCTTCATGTCCTCTACTCTCTGCACCAGAGCCTTGTTAAGAGTTTCCATTTCTGGTGTAATTGTGCCTTTAAATTCTGTAATTTTCTCATCAATTTGCTGGTTTACTTGGGTCAGATAGGGTTCCAGAATCTGTTTGACATTTGCCATATCTCCATTAACCTTGTTTCTTAACTCATTGGCATAAGGGTCGAGTTGTTCTCTGAGTTGTACTGTTAGCTCCAGAGCTCTGTTCTCCATCTCATTCACATTTTTTCTCATTTGAAACTCCATGTTCTGGATCTGTTTTCGCAGCTCATCTTGAACATCCTCTGCATAGGGATTCAGACTTTTATAAAGCTCCTGTATTTGCTGATCAATGTTTTCTTTGACTTTTTCTGTGATAGGTGTCACCTGCTTCCTCAATTGGTCCATATTCTCATCTACCTTGACCTGAAACTTATGTGAGTATGTAGCCAGTGTTGCCTGTATATGGTCTGCATTCTCTTTGAACTTAGCTTCCAAGTCATTGGTCACAGACTTTATCTGTTGACTGAATTCCTGGGCATTTTTGTCCAGTTGGGTTTGGAATGCTTCTGCATATGGAGCCAGTTTAATCTGAAGTTCGTTGACATTATCGTTCAGATGCTTTTGCAACTCATCTGCATATGGGGAGATCTTCTCTTTCAGACTCTCCAACTCGGTTTTAATTTGTTCTTTTCGTTTTTCTGCGTCCTGTGTTAATTTCTCATGTATCTGCTTGGCAAAAGGAATGAGTTGTTTCTGTAATTCCCCTGCATACACATTTACACTCTTCAGGTTTTCTTCAATTAAAACACTGCGGGTGGAAACAAAGCAATCAAATACTAAACCAAGTTTGTCCACTATTCCATCTATTATTTTTAACACATTTTATAAAAAATATATCAATAACATTAAAGTATATCTAAAGGCAAACATTTTCTTTTTTTCTGTGCCTCTTTGTGTAGATTACCCTTCACTTGTGTCCTGGAGGGACAAGAAGAAGTGAGGGTAAAGTGACAGAAATACCCTCTGGAAAAATTATCTCTGGAACAAGTGTCTCCAGTAGAAGATTTCCCCCTACTGTAATATAATAAAAAATGGAGCAAATGTCCCTAACAGGGGCACAAATATCAATACACAAATTCACAGTCATCCTAACCCCTTACCACTGCTTCCAAACCTCCCAAAAATTGGGACTTTGGATACATTTTAGGATGTATATTAGTGTTATAGTTTTAATTTTGCTTGAACTTTTGTGAAGGTAGTCATTGCTGGTCTTCTTGTGAAAATGCTTGTTGCTTGAATGCCGTAGACTTTATAACCATCTTAGTCACTGAGTTGGGGTAAGCAAGCAGACCAGGAAAGTCAGAGTTAAGTAAGAACTCCTGAACCTTTTATTTGTTCCAAGCCAGTGACACAGAAAGTACTAAAGTTATAGATTCAGATCAACAATCAGTTAGTATTTTCAGGAGGAGGAGCCAGCATTAGTAATGTCTACATTTCTTTAGTACATCTGTCCTACATCATTACATAGCTAGATTAAATGACATACAGTATATTGAAAGGCTTCTGAAGGCTACAACATTTATAATGAAGACACCTAGTTGGTTGATTTATTTTGCTCCCTTTATCTGCTATTTACCGTTTCTCAATCTATATATGGTTAATTAATGTTGTCATACCTTTCCCAGATATCCCATTTCTTTGAGTTATCAATGAAAGCTTACATTGCACTGGAGTTGAATTACTAAAGACAAATAGTTGGTTTACTTTGCAAGGGAAGTAGCGCATTGCAAGCAAATTGGTCCTCAGAGCTTAGCGAATGAGGTTAAGCTTTGCTGACTTCCATCATCCAATCATATGCAAGCAAAAATGTATTTTTCCTTGGGTATGATTGGGTATTCTTTCCAAAGTAAAACTTCACTACAGTGACTAAGCTCTGGGTAAAATTCTCTTGTGAAGAACAACTAAAGCCTATTTGAAGCCTATTTACCTTCAGTAAATCAACTCCATTGAGTGTACAACTTAATCCAAACTGATTAAACTCTATACCTTCATTATAGTTGTGATGTGCCTGCTTGTGCAACATTTATGTAGTTTTACCTGCTATGCTATGCACTTATATGTTATGATTCTAATGAAAATTACTACAATTTGAAAAACACAGAAGCCAGCCATTCATTACACAAGCCTGTTGAGTGCTGATCACCTATGTGTTTTAACATTACAGAGATAAAAAAAAATATCTAAATATAAAACCATTGTAGTAGGTTCAGTAGCAGTTGCTTGCAGTAGGGTAAGTGACGATACTGTACCCTAATAAAATTACAAGGAAAATAATTTCACAGATAAAGGCTGATAAGCAAGGTAGCTTATTTTTTGTAAAGATATGATAAAATACTATGTCTTTTAAAGCCAAAATAACGTATCCAGTAGGTTTTACTGACTTTGACTATGACTTTGATGCTGTTACAGTGATTTTCACTTACTTTAGCTGTTTGCTGATGTCAGATTGCTGGATCTGATCTACAGTGTCCTTTGTGCCAGTGGTCAGCTGAGTGAAGTATTTCCAGAAAGCATCGGATACCTGGTCAGTGCTGACTTCTGCCTGAGATCCTAACGGAGAGAAGAACCCATCATCAGACATAGACTGTAACATAATAATAAAGTAGTGGCTAGATCTGGTATTAGGTGCAGTAGCTCATAAAAAACAATCACATTTTATCTACTTACAGAGCTAGCATATACAGAGACTGGTTGTTATAGGTCACTGTACTATAAACATCTTAAAATTGGACCAGAAAATAATTTTATACATTTACATACATTGAACTATCAGTATTAGAAGTACAGAGGTGGTTATTAGTGCTGAGGCACTGAAACCTGAGGTTTAATTTATCTGGGCTTTAAACCCTATTGTTCACCATGTAGTAAGATCAGCACTTCTCTACATGCAGTTAATTTTTATGTGGAGTCTTCCAGTAATCCCAGTTTTGAGAAAACCCCTCTATATAAAGGCCCCCACTGACCTATTTGCACTCTCCATTCCACAGCTGTAGAAATGGTCCTGTAGTGGCAATGGGGTCTTTAGGAAAAAATAAGTATGGTATATACACTGGAGTTTTATTACTATCACTAGGTAACAACAGTACAGTTCAGTTTTGCTTTTTCAGTTATAGTTGCAGCTATTGGGTGTGTGGGCCTGTGCATCAGGAGTGTTTCTTTCTAAAGTACTGCCAAGTACTTTTGCTACTAGCCCCACCCATGAGGAGTAGGTCCTTCCCCTGAAGTAAATTCCATCCCCTTTTAATTGTGACCATATGTATCCGTGTAAACACTATGGAAACAATGTGATAAATCACATTACTAGTGTATCCAAAAGGACAGATGCCATTAGATGAAGATATCATCTCATGTTTCACCTAAAATGTGCTATCTTAGATTAGATTTTACATTGTCTTCTAAAAGAAATGACCCTGGTCACATACTGGTTTTACTGACCTGTGACTGCGCACACAAAAAGTGCGAGTGCTGCAACTTTTACCAACATGTTGAATGATTGAGGAGGTCAAGAAGAGACAGCCAAAATGATTCCCAGTAATTGAAATCTATATGAAGAAAAATAGCAATGTCAGACAATTAAGGATTGTGTGTATATTATATACAATGAAATAATGGCTCTAAAAGCCCCGTACAATCAATCCGAAAATCCGATCAAAAATAGCACTTTCGCATGATAATCGGATGGTTAGTACAGAGCTTTCTAGAGCTAATCACGACAGTTCATCTGATATTATTCTATCAGACAAGCCTGAAAATTTTCCTCATACAATACCAGATCGTATGATTTTCGTTTACTCAGTACAGTTGTTGTCCAAAAATACAATACTAATACACAACACATGACATCACTTCCGATTTTTTTTTTCTGTCGTATGAGAATTTGTGACTTTAGTAACCTATTTAATTTCTACTTGCGAATAGTAAGCGAAAAAAGTCTGATGTCTGACGATCTGCTGTCCAATTTTCGGATTGTGTGTACGGGGCATTAGCTGGATACAAGCTAAACCTATCTTATGTTATAAAGTTAGTTGTTATTTTAACCATAAGGTAATACTTATTGTGCATTTGTGCATTTCTGAACTGAGGAGGGGATTAACCAACAATAGTCAAACATAATTTTTAGGATGTGGAAACCAGTGTTACTCAAAACCCAAGGTTTGCTATTATGTCTGAGAGATAAGAGTCAGAATACGTAAATTTAAATTTGGTACAATATAAAAATAGTTTCATATTCGGAAAAGAGTTTAACTAGATACTAAACAAGTAGAATAATGTGATAATAAAATAATAAATAATGCCTAGACTATAAGGACTAGACTTCCTTTCCCCTTACCTGTAGCCTGGTACTTGGGATTGATGTTGATATCGATGCTACAGTCTGCCCTTTATATTGGACATTCCCTATGCTATGACTCTATTCCAAGTCAGCCTGAACTTTAGATCAGCTTTACAACGTGGAGTTCCTGACGTGTCATTGTTTTCAGAGAGATTCTTGCAGTTTGATGAGCTCATTGAGGACTGGTCAGTGTGGACTTACAACCATAAGGAGAAGGGAACTTTTGTGTAATTGTATTCATTTAGTTATTGCAGCTAACAGTGAAACAACAAGAATGTATGACTACTAAAGCTTACACTTGGTGAGGTTATTTTGAAACATACTTAAAGCGGGAGTCCACCGGGACTCCGCGTTTTTTTTTTTTTTTTAAAAGCCAGCAGCTACAAATACTGCAGCTGCTGACTTTTAAATAGTGACACTTACCTGTCCAGCGCGCCCGCGATGTCGGCACCCGAAGCCGATCGCTCGCTCGTGCCGCCGCCATCTTGGGTATGGGAATCAGGAAATGGAGCCTTTCGGCTTCATTTCCCGGTTCCCAACTGCGCATGCGCGAGCCGCGCGGCGCAATCCGGACGGTCCCCGCTGCCTCTGGGAGCTGTGTGTTTCCCAGCAGGCAGCGGGGCACTTGCTGAAGGGGGCGGGCGCTTGCGGAAAGGGGCGTAACGTACGCCCCTTTCCGCAGAGAGCTAGCCCGGAAGTGGGTGCAGTTACCTGGATTATCCAGGTAACTGCACCCCCCTCCCCCCTGAAAGGTGCCGATTGTGGCGCCGGGGGGGGGGGGATTCCGATGAGCGGAGGTCCATTTTAGGGTGGACCTCCGCTTTAAACTCGGCTAAACAAAAAAGTTAGGGGCAATCGAGGTCAAATAATTGGAAATAATCTGTATTTACGTAGTGAAAGGTCCTTAGTAAGCCACAATTAAAAAAAAAAAATGGGAACCTGACATTGCTAACTCCCTTAGAAGGTATAGGATGTCTGCTGTTTCTTTGACCCTACCACTTAAAAAAAAAAAAAAAAACATTCATACTTACCTAGATGGCTGCAGGATCAGTCACCTGCCGACTCTGATGCCCTGTACACACGGTCGGAAATTCCAACGGAAAAGGTCTGATCGGATTATACTGTCGGAAAATCTGATTGTGTGTGGGCTCTATCAGACTTTTTCAGTCGGAAATTGCGACTGAAAAAATTTGAAAGCAGGATCTAAAATTTTCCGTAAAAAAAATCCGATCAGACTTTTTCCAATAGTTTTGTAGAGAATTCCGACGGACAAAGTGCCACTCATGCTCAGAATAAATTACGAGACGAAAGCTATTGGCTACTGGCGCAACGAACATCACGCGTTCAGAACGATCGGATTTTTCGACAACTTTGTCCAACCGTGTGTATGCAACACAAGTTTCGGCCAAAATCCATCAGAAAAAATACTGAGCGATCAAAGAGCACTGATCGCTCAGATTTCTGTCTTTAGCCTGAAGAGTCACCCTCTTTTCTGCCCTCCAAGGCTAACTGGAGCGCTGGACTGTGCAGGGGGAGGAGCAGCTGGCTCAAGACCTCTGGGTAGATCACAACTATTTGGCTGGGATCTTTTCAGAGCCTGGACCAAACAAGCTGCAGTTCTGTTATCCATAGTAGAAGTACAGCCAAAATAGCTTTTAGCGTTGGGTTGATTTATCAAAGTAGAATTCCAGGATGAATCTGATTAGTGTTAAAAATTCTGCCTGCTAACACCTATGCTGACTAACCTATGTAAGAGAAATGTATACACTTATTATACCTATTTTTAGCCCGCTCTGGTCTGGTGACATGAAACCGGCTCATCTGTGTTAGTCAGTGGCAGCTGAAGGGGAAAGGAGGAAGAGTAGGCAAAGGGTGGGCCATAGGAGTCTAAGGGTGACGTCACCACTCCAGGCTTTAATAGGTGTTGTTGAGTTCTCTCTACTCTCCCTTGCAGCCGCCACTGGCTAACACAAGGGAGCCAGATCACATCACCCCACTGAGTCTGAGTGTATACATCTTTCCTATAAAGGTTAGTCAGCGTAGGTGTTGGGGGGCTGCATTTTTAATACTAATTAGGTTTATCTTGGAATTCTACTTTGAAGACAAATAGGCTGTTCACATTGCAAGTGAAATTACTCTTTGATTGCCCCAGAGCTTATTGAACGAGGTAAAACTCTATTGACTTCCATCATCCAATTATGTACAAGCTGTTTTTTTTTTTTTCTCCTTGTATGTGACTGGGTATTCTTTGCAAAGAAAAAGCTTACCACATTGACTAAGCTCTGGGACCAATCCCCGTGCAAAGTGCAACATGCCTTGCAAAGTGAACAACCTAGTTGCCTTTCGTAAACCCCAGTACAGTATTGACCTGGAGCATGTTTGCAGATTAGGAGTTCCGATATTAAAGTCACATATTTGTTTCAGGTCAGTCACTCACTAAAATGTGAATCAAGAGGATGCAAATGACACCTATACAAACCAACAATATTTTAGTGAGTGACAACCCACTTGATAATCTTTGTGAACTGACATTTGTGTATAAGACCTATACAAATATACCCCCTTCTGATAAAAGCTTATCCTGCTGATAAATATAATATGTTGTCACATACTACAGCAACAGCTTCCTACATACTTGAGTGCTGACCATTCTAACCATCAAAACGTTGCTACTACAGGAGTTTAGATGCACATGTCAAACACATATACCGGCTCCGTAGGTGTTCAAGGGGCTACACAAGTATGCAGGCAAAAAGATGCCATGCCGTGCTTGCGCTGGTGTGCTTAGGTGACATGAGCCACACTGGGGCAGAGATTCTGTTATCTCTGCAGGGGCAGGCTGAGAGGTGGTTGACTCCAGGCCAATTTAAGCCAGGAATGGTGGTTTGCGACAAAGGCACCAACCTCCTCTCCACCCTCCAACAGGGACAACTGACCCATGTGCCCTGTGTGGCTCACGCCCTTAACTTGGTGGTGCAGTGGTTCTTGGGCAGGTAACTGGGCTTACAGGATGTCCTGAGGTAGGCCAGGAAAGTCTGTGTGCATTTCCACTGGTCATATAATGCCAGTGCTCGGCTGGCTGACCTCCAAAAGGAATTGAACCTGCTCAAGAACTGCCTAATCTGTGACATGCCTACCAGGTGGAACTCAACAATGGCCATGCTGCGGTGGCGGCACACGCAGCAGAGGGCTATCAATGAGTACCTATGCGACTACGGCACCAGGGCAAGGTCAGGGGAGCTTGTTTTTTTTGCCCACACCAGTGGGCCATGATCAGGGATATATGCACTGTCCTGTCACCATTTGAGGAGGCCACGAGAATGGTGAGCAGTGACAGTGCATGCATCAGTGACACTGTCCCTCTTGTCCACCTGTTGGAACACATGCTGCGTGGAATAATGGACAGGGCACTTGTCTCTCAAGGCCCCCTTTATCCAGACAGTGTTCCTGCTGGCCCACTGATCACACAGGAAGAGGACGAGAAGGAGGAGGGGGGGGAGGAGGAGGAGGAGGAGGAGAAGGATTGTGTCAGCATGGAGGAGGTGGAGCCTGGCACTCAGCATCAGCAGCAGTCTTTTAGGGATGATTTACAGTCCCAAGAAACCCTTGGATTTGTACGTGGCTGGGAGGAGGTGGCTGCGGATCATGTCATCCTTAGTGACCCAGAGGACTCCGGACTGAATGCCTCAGATAACCTACGCTACTTGGCCTCTCTGATCCTGCAAAGCCTGCGGAAGGATCCTCGTATTCATCGGATAAAGGACAGGGATCATTACTAGCTGGCAACTCTCCTTGTTCCACGGTACAAGGGCAAGGTTGCCGACCTCTTCTTGCCATCGTAGAGGGAGCAGAGGATGAGACATCTTCAGGAGGCCTTGCAGAAAGGTCTGTGCAACGTGTTCCCAGAGACTAGAGAACATGTTGCTGAGGCTTCCGTCAGTCACAGAAGGACTGGTGGAGAAGGTGGCCGTCTGACCGATGCGTTCAGACAATTTTTTAGTCTGCAGCTTCGAGATATGATCGGTTCCAGCAACCATCGCCAGTTTCTGATTGACATGGTGCAGGAAAACCTAGGGGCAAGATCAGACTTGGACACCTTTCCCACCGAAAATCCTCTGGGTTACTGGGTCTTGAGGATGGATACCTGGCCAGAGCTTGCACAGTATGCAATTGAGCTACTGGCCTGTCCTGCATCCAGCGTTCTTTCGAAACGCACATTAAGTGCTGCTGGAGGCTTTGTAACCAATCACAGGGTGTGCCTGTCCACCGACTCGGTTGATCAACTAACCTTCATAAAGATGTATCAATCTTGGATCACCACCAGCTACCAAGCACATGAAGCTGATATAACCAAATATTTTTTTTTAAATGTCAGATCCCTTCAAGACTGCCTATGCTGATGATGAGTGACTATCCTGTTATGCTGACTGATTATCCTCTTCCTCCTCAATGATCCTGCTGATAGCTTGGAAGAACATTTTTGGTTCTGGGTGCTGCCATTAGTGGCTAAGGCCCAATTTTTCAGTCCCTGTTTAACAGGGGCGTGTAATTACAATTTTTGATGCAATAATTTGCAGCAGGGCTCATTCCTGCACTCCAACTAGAGTATCTGTGAGGGGTTGCAGCGTCGTGGCACCAGCACCAGTGCCTAAGGCCCAATTTTTCTGTCTCTGTTCAACAGGTGCATGTAATTACAATTCTTGATATACATTTTTTCACAGCAGGGCCCGTTCCAGCGCCCACCGAGAGTAACTGTGAGGACTTACAGTGTTATGGCACCAGCACCACCAACACCACCACAGGCCCAATTTTTCTACCACTGTTCAACAATGGCATGTAATTACATTCCAGCGCCCGCCAAGAGTCACTTTGAGGGCTTACAGTGTTGTGGCACTGCCGGGGCCAACTTGCAAACGTCTCCTACTTGCAAGCGGAAAGAGACAACAGGAAGTGAGATGAAATCTACCCCTAGGAAAGGAAATTCTCTCCTGTTAGCCCTTGTACACACGGTCGGAAATTCCGACCACAAAATCCATCTGATTTTTTCAGACGGATTTTGTCCGAAACTGGTGCTGCATACACACGGTCGGACAAAGTTGTCGGAAAATCCGATAGTTCAGAATGTGATGACGTTCCTTCATTATAACGGAACTACGTTCAGCCTAGTAGCCAATAGCTTTGCTCTCGTACTTTGATCTGAGCATGCGTGGCACTTTGTCCGATCGGAATTCTCTACAAACGATCGGAAAAAGTCAGATCGGATTTTGTTGCCAGAGAATTTGAGATCCTGCTCTCAATTTTTTCCATCGGAATTACTGATGGAAAAAGTCTGATAGAGCCCACACACGATCGGATTTTCTGACAATATAATCCGATGGGGCACCGCTTTGGTCGGAATTTCCGACCATGTGTACAAGGGCTAAGAGTTGATATGGGAAAAACGTGTCTGCTCTCCACTGATGCTTTATCCCAATCCTTCTTTTAATAAAAACCTCAAATTTTCAAAAAACATTGGTCATTGGGACACAGAGTGAGGTGAAATCTTCTGAAGAGGTGCACAGACAGCAAAAAAAATATTACAGGGGTGATAAGCCTTCCCTATGTTTTCCAAAAAGCTTAAAACAGATTTTTTAACTGGAGCTACACTTTAAAAACGTACCAGTTAAAAATTACAAACAGATTCTATTTAACAACAAACCTTCACAGTCCCTGTCTCCGGTAAGCGCATAGGTTGTGTGGTGGAGGCTCACATAGCACGGGTGTTTTACCTGCACAGAAGGATTTAATTTTTACGTCATCACTTTCACTTAATTCACCGGACTTTTAAATATAGCAATATTTTTTCTCACTATCCTTCTCACTTGAGGATTGGTTAGTCATCACGTATTGCATATTTATTCATCATTATGATTTATTGTTCATTATGGTGATCATTTGGTGCAATTCACAGTTTATTTTTGTCACTGTATTATTTTAGTTTAACCACTTGAGATTCGCGCTATAGCCGAATAACGGCTACAGCGCGGATCTCCTTTTCCGGGACTACGTCTATTGACATAGTCCCGTGCACGAGCGTCCTGCGCGCCCCCTGAGGAGCGCGCGCGGCGCGCTCTGTGATCGGCGAGTCTACGAGACTCGCCTGATCACCGATCCGTGCAAGGGGTCGATCCCGACCCTTATCACGTGATCAGCTGTCAGCCAATGACAGCTGATCATGTGATAGAACGTAGCCGGTAATCGGCTGTCAGCGCGAGGAGAAAAAAAAAAAGCCGATCACCGGCGGCCGTGATCAGGACATCAGTCCCGATCACGGCCAGCCCTGCCAGTGCCCACCTGCCCCCTACCAGTGCTCACCTGCCCCCTGCTTTGCCTGCCTAAATAAAAAATGTCAGTGCCACCCAGCAGTGCCTATAGTGCCACCCAGCAGTGCCCACAGTGCCACCCAGCAGTGCCCACAGTGCCACCCAGCAGTGCCCACAGTGCCACCCAGCAGTGCCCACAGTCTGCCTCAACAAAGGTGCTGCACCCCAGTGCCACATATCCGTGCCCAGCAGTGCCGCCCATCAGTGCCCAGCAGTGCCGCCCATCAGTGCCCAGCAGTGCCACCTATCAGAGCCACCTATCAGTGCCACCTATCAGTGCCCATCAGTCCCATCTATCAGTGGTACCTATCAGTGCCCCTTAGTGCCACCCATCCGTGCCACCCATCCGTGCCATCTTATCTGTGCCCGTCTTTGCCCATCAGTGCCGCCTTATCTGTGCCCATCGGTGCCGCCTTATCTGTGCCTATTAGTGCCGCCTTAACTATGCCTATCAGTGCCCACCAATGCAGCCTATCAGTGCCCACCAGTGCAGCTTATCAGTGCCCACCAGTGCAGCCTATCAGTGCCGCCTCATCAGCGCACTTCAATGAAGGAGAAAAATGACCTGTTTGCAAAATTTTATAACAAACTATTAAACATGATTTTTTTTTTTTTTTGCATCTTTTTTTGTTTGTTTAACAAAAAATAAAACTCCCAGCTGTGATTAAATACCACCAAAAGAAAGCTCTATTTGTGGGAAAAAAAATGATAAAAATTTCATTTGGGTACAGTGTTGTATGACCGCGCAATTGTCATTCAAAGTGCATCAGCGCTGAAAGCTGAAAATTGGTCTGGGACTGAGGGGGGTTTAAGTGCCCAGTAAGCAAGTGGTTAATCTTATGCACAGCTTTTTTCTATGTTTATAATATTTTTTATAACTTCCTATAGGGAAGGCAAGCTCCTTTGTATTCTCTCTTCTCTCTTCGTTTTTACAAGGTACTGGTATCCAATGAGAATTCAATCGACAGCAATCAAATATGTTTCATAATTTCATAAGTAGATGCAACAGAGTATGAATAAGTATGAAATGTATAGTGTGTAATGGATACAGTATCCTACAAAAGTGAGTATACCCCTCACATTTTTGTAAATATTTTATTATATCTTTTCATGTGACAACACGCTTTGCTACAATGTAAAGTAGTGAGTGTACAGCTTGTATAACAGTGTAAATGTGCTGTCCTCTCTGTTCGCTCCTCCACCTTCTGTCTGAGGATGCCCCACAGATGCTCAGTAGGGTTTAGGTCTGGAGACATGCTTGGCCAGTCCATCAGCTTTACCCTCAGCTTCTTTAGCAAGGCAGTGGTCATCTTGGAGGTGTGTTTGGGGTTGTTATCATGTTGGAATAATGTCCTGCAGCCCAGTTTCTGAAGAGATGGGATCATGCTCTGCTTCAGTATGTCACAGGACATGTTGGCATTCATGGTTCCCTCACTGAACTGTAGCTCCCCAATGCCGGCAGCACTTATGCAGCCCCAGGCCATGACATTCCCACCACCATACTTGACTGTAGGCAAGACACACTTGTCTTTGTACTCCTCACCTGGTTGCTGCCACACATGCTCTGTTCATTTTATGCCCCTTTTCTTATTCATTCCAATTTTTAATTCAGTAATCCTTGTAAAATGCAACAAACATGTATGTTTGTTACACCAACACGTAATATTTCTAATATGTGCCTGCTGTACCATGTACTTGTAAGAGAAAGTATTCTGCTCTCTTTGTATTGCTTCCTATGCGTGAAATCCCCGGTGATCCTTCCAGTCCCATTGCTTTCTTATTAAAATCTTACCACATTAAGCAGAAGAGCACACCATGGTCAGTTCTCTAGCTCTGCTGGGAACTTAGTTTGCTCTCTTCCAATAACCAGACTTGTCCTCACAAGCAGCAACAAGAAGTTCAGTGAACTGCTGTTCCTTCTCCTCCCCCCCAGCTCTTGTGCAGCTGAGAACAGAGGGAATGTGATCACTTATAAAAAAAAGTGGAAAAAAAGGGTATTTAAAATGTATTTTTATATCTATACAAAAATTTTTGCCTTTTATATCTATCTTAACTTCAATGTGTTGTTTTACAAGGTGATAGTTTACAATCACTTTAAGAAAAAGTAGAACAAGGACAAATTATGCATTGCTAAGTTACTTTTTATTTAACAGACTTCACATTGTACATTTACATTTTTAATAATATCAATCATATTGCCTTCTATATATATATATATATATATATATATATATATATATATATATATATATAATCTTCAAATGTGGTTAAGGAAAGCTGCACCCGGTCCACAATTAGTGCAAAGCAATCAGGTCTTCCCACTGACCATACATATAAACAAATAAGTCCAAAGGATTGCTGCACTTAAAAACTTTGTTTATCAGTTCAAAGATTTGTAAAGTTACATCTCAGAAAGTGTTCAAAAATATTTCCGTTTTGGGCTCACATGCTCACGCCCTTCCTCAGATCAGAACACAATTGAATTTATAAACGCAGCAAGTCCCATAAAAGAAAAATTTCTATACATCCTTATAGTGCTTTTTTACAAAACTGCATTCAGATGTTTAATGCAATCTATAAAAAGGAATCATTGTGAATCCTGGCCATTGTTATTAAACAAAATGTCTTCATTGCAAATAATACTGAGGAAGAATTGAGTATTGCAGGGAGAACATTATAAATACATGCTACAGATAGTGCTGAGAAATGTATTGAGTGGAAAGTTGTAAAAATATTTTATAGGATTCTTGATGAATTTAATTAACAGCACATTTTGTGTGTAGTGCTGTGTAGATATTATTTCCGATATTTCTATTCAGAAAATAAGTTTGACTGAGGAAAACTCAGTTTTCATTAGAAACACCCTGATTTATGAATTCATGGATTGTGTCCCGAACATCTTTCTCTAGGTACTCCACCTGATCTTGTATAGTCACAGTGTATTCTCCCAACTTCTTCTTCATGTCCTCTACTCTCTGCACCAGAGCCTTGTTAAGAGCTTCCACTTCTGGTGTAATTGTGCCTTTAAATTCTGTAATTTTCTTGTCAATTTGCTGGTTTACTTGGGTCAGATAGGGTTCCAGAATCTGTTTGACATTTGCCATATCTCCATTAACCTTGTTTCTTAACTCATTGGCATAAGGGTAGAGTTGTTCTTGGAGTTGTGCCGTTAGCGCCAGAGCTCTGTTCTCCATCTCTTTCACATTTTTTCTCATTTGAAACTCCATGTTCTGGATCTGTTTTCGCAGCTCATCTTGAACATCCTCTGCATAGGGATTCAGACTTTTATACAGCTCCTGTATTTGCTGATCAATGTTTTCTTTTACTTTTTCTGTGATAGGTGTCACCTGCTTCCTCAATTGGTCCATATTCTCATCTACCTTGACCTGAAACTCTTGTGAGTATGTAGCCAGTGTTGCCTGTATATGGTCTGCATTCTCTTTGAACTTAGCTTCCAGGTCATTGGTCACAGACTTTAGCTGTTGACTGAATTCCTGGGCATTTTTGTCCAGTTGGGTTTGGAAGGCTTCTGCATATGGAGCCAGTTTAATTTGAAGTTCCTTGACATTATCGTTCAGGTGCTTGTGCAACTCATCTGCATATGGGGAGATCTTCTCTTTCAGACTCTCCAACTCGGTTTTAATTTGTTCTTTTCGTTTTTCTGCATCCTGTGTTAATTTCTCATGTATCTGCTTGGCAAAAGGAATGAGTTGTTTCTGTAATTCCCCTGCATACACATTTACACTCTTCAGGTTTTCTTCAATTAAAACACTGTGGGTGGAAACAAAGCAATCAAATACTAAATCAAGTGTGTTCACTATTTCATCTATTATTTTTAACACATTTTATAAAAAAAATATATCAATAACATTAAAGTATATCTAAAGGCAAACATTTTCTTTTTTCTGTGCCTCTTTGTGTAGATTACCCTTCACTTGTGTCCTGGAGAAGAAGAAGTGAGGGTAAAGTGACAGAAATACCCTCTGAAAAAATTATCTCTGGAACAAGTGTCTCCAGTAGAAGATTTCCCCCTACTGTAATATAATAAAAATGGAGCAAATGTCCCTAACAGGGGCACAAATATCAATATCCAATTTGTATAGGCATCCTATCCCCTTACCACTGCGTCCAAACCTCCCAAAAATTGGGACTTTGGATACATTTTAGGATGTATATTAATATCATAGTTTTAATTTTACCTGTACTTTATGTGGAGGTAGTCATTGCTGGTGTTCTTGTGAAACTGCTTAAACTCTATACCTTCATTATAGCTGTGATGTGCCTGCTTGTGCAACATTTGTGTAGTTTTACCTGCTATGCTATGCACTTATATGTTATGATTCTAACAAAAATGATTACAATTTGAAAAAAAACAGCCATTCATTACACAAGCCTGTTGAGTGCTGATCACCTATGTGTTTCAACATTACAGAGATAAAAAATATCTAAATATAAAACTATTGTAGTAGGTTCTATAAAGTATGATATTCAGAATTAATACACACACACACACACACACACACACACACACACACACACACACACACACACACACACACACACACACACACACACACACACACACACACACACACACACAAAACACTAAACTTATAATGTAAAGCAGCACCTAGAAATGTTCAGGAGATCATTATAGACAGAAATGATGATAACTAAACCGTTAACGTGGCTACCCTAAGTTAGGTAAAGATTAAATTCTTAGAGGACAGAGCATTTACAGGTTCATTAGATATACGACCAGAGGAAAAATTACTGTTGCAAAATTTTGTTGTCACTAGCAGTTACTTGAAGTAGGGCAAATCACGATACTGTACCCCAATAAAATTACAAGGAAAATAATTTCACAGATAAACCCCTACTTGTCACAATCCTTGCAACCCTATATAACAGGAAAGGCTGATAGGAAAGGTAGCTTATTTTTTGTAAAGAGATGATAAAATACTATGTCTTTTAAAGCCAAAATAACTTATCCAGTAGGTTTTACTGACTTTGACTATGACTTTGATAATGTTACAGTGATTTCCACTTACTTTAGCTGTTTGCTGATGTCAGATTGCTGGATATGATCTACAGTGTCCTTTGTGCCAGTGGTCAGCTGAGTGAAGTATTTCCAGAACGCATCGGATACCTGGTCAGTGCTGACTTCTGCCTGCGATCCTAACGGAGAGAAGAACCCATCATCAGACATAGACTGTCACACTAAATTTGTTTATATAATAACGCAGTGCCTAGATCTGGTATTAGGTGCAGTAGCTCATAAAAAAACAATCACATTTTATCTACTTACAGAGCTAGCATATACAGAGACTGGTTGTTATAGGTCACTGCACTATAAACATCTTAAAAGGGGACCAGAAGATTATTTTATACATTTACATACATTGAACAATCAGTATTAGAAGTACAGAGGTGGTTATTAATGCTGAGGCACCGAAAACTGGATTTAATTAATCTGGGCTTTAAACCCTATTGTTCACCATGTAGTAATATCAGTACTTCTTTACATGCAGTTTATTTTTATGTGAAGTCTTCCAGTAATCCCAGTTTTGAGAAAAACTCTCGATATAAAGGCCCCCACTGACCTATTTGCACCCTCTATTCCACAGCTGTAGAAATGGTCCTGTAGTGGAAATGGGGTCTTTAAGAAAAAATAAGTATGGTATATACACTGGAGTTTTATTACTATCCCTAGGTAACAACAGTACAGATCAGTTTTGCTTTTTCAGCTTATAGTTACAGATATTGGGTGTGTGGGCCTGTGCATCAGGAGTGTTTCTTTCTAAAGTTCTGCCAAGTACTTTTGCTACTAGCCCCACCCATGAGGAGTAGGCCCTTCCCCTGTAGTAAATTCCATCCCATTTCAATTGTGACCATATGTATCTGTGTAAACACTATGGAAACAATGTGATAAATCACATTACTAGTGTATCCAAAGGGACAGGTGCCATTAGATGACGATATCATCTCATGCTTCACCTAAAATGTGCTATCTTAGATACGATTTTACATTGTCTTCTAAAAGAAAATGACCCTGGTCATATACTGATTTTACTGACCTGTGACTGCGCACACAAGAAGTGCGAGTGCTGCAACTTTTACCAACATGTTGAATGATTGAGGAGGTCAAGAAGAGACAGCCAAAATGATTCCCAGTAATTGAAATCTATATAAAGAAAAATAGCAATGTCAGACAATTAAGGATTGTGTGTATATTATATACAATGAAATAAAAGCTCTAAAAGCCCTGTACACACGATCCGAAAATCCGATGAAAAATACCACTTTCGTATGATAATCGGATCATTAGTACAGAGCTTTCTAGAGCTAATCATGACAGTTCATCCAATATTATTCAATCAGACAAGCCTGAAAATTTTCCTCATACGATACCAGATCGTACGATTTTCGTTTAGTCAGTACAGTTGTCGTCCAAATATACAATACTAATACACAACACATGACATCACTTCCAATTTTTTTTTCTGTCGTATGAGAATTTGTGACTTTAGTAACCTATTTAATTTCTACTTGCGAATAGTAAGCGAAAAAGTCTGATGTCTGACGATCTGCTGTCCAATTTTCGGATTGTGTGTACGGGGAATTAGCTGGATACAAGCTAACCCTATCTTATGTTATAAAGTTAGTTGTTATTTTAACCATAAGGTAATACTTATTGTGCATTTGTGCATTTCTGAACTGAGGAGGAGATTAACCAACTCTCTTCAATAGTCAAACATCATTTTTAGGATGTGGAAACCAGTGTTACTCAAAACCCAAGCTTTGCTATTATGTCTGAGAGATAAGAGTCAGAACTTGTAAACGAAAATGTGAACTAATGGTACAACATAAAAATAGTTTCATATTCAGGAGTTTAACTACATACTAAACAAGTAGAATAATGCGATAATAAAATAATGAATAATGCAAACCCCCCTCCCCCCCAAAAAATTTTTTTTTTAATTATTTACAAAAACATTCAGGTAACAAATCATTTCTTCTCAAATAATTTCTGAACTAAGATGAGATTTACCTCTGTGTAATAGGACTAGACTTCCTTTCCCCTTACCTGTAGCCTGGTACTTGGGATTGATGTTGATATCAATGCTACAGTCTGCCCTTTATATTGGACATTCCCTATGCTATGACTCTATTCCAAGTCAGCCTGAACTTTAGATCAGCTTTACAACGTGGAGTTCCTGACGTGTCATTGTTTTCAGAGAGATTTTGGCAGTTTGATGAGCTCATTGAGGACTGGTCAGTGTGGACTTACAACCATAAGGAGAAGGGAACTTTTGTGTAATTGTTTTCATTTAGTTATTGCAGCTAACAGTGAAACAACAAGAATGTATGACTACTAAAGCTTACACTTGGTGAGGTTACTTTGAAACATACTTAGACTCAGCTAAACAAAAAAGTTAGAGGCAATTGAGGTCAAATAATTGGAAATAATCTGTGTTTACATAGTGAAAGGTCCTTGTTAAGCCACAATTTAGAAAAAAATGGGACACCTGTCACTGCTAACTCCTTTAGAAGGTATAGGATGTCTGCTGTTTCTTTGACCCTCCCACTAAAAAAAAGCAAAAAAACATTCATACTTACCTAGATGGCTGCATGATCAATCCCCTGCCAACTCTGATGCCCTGTACACACGCTTGGAAATTCCAACGGAAAAGGTCCGATCGGGGGTTATATTGTCGGAAAATCTGATCGTGTGTGGGCTCTATCGTATTTTTCCCATCAGAAATTTCAACTGAAAAAATTTGAGAGCAGGATCTAAAATTTCTCGTCAAAAAAATCCGATCTGACTTTTCCAATCGTTTGTAGAGAATTCCGATGGACAAAGTGCCATGCATGCTCAGAATAAATTACGAGACGAAAGCTATTGGCTACTGGCCTCTGAGTGGTCCCGTCGTACGCAATGAACGTCACGGCATTCAGAATGATCAGATTTTCCGACAACTTTGTCCGACCGTGTGTATGCAACACAAGTTCCGGCCAAAATCCGTCGGATTTTGTGGTCGGAATGTCCGACCGTGTGTACAGGGCATAAGACTGAGAACTGAGCGATCAAAGAGCACTGACCGCACAGATCTCTGTCTTTAGCCTGAAGAGAGCTGGTACCTGTCAGTCACCCTCTTTTCTGCCCTCTGAAGCTAACTGGAGCTCTGGACTCTGCAGGGCGAGGAGCAGATGGCTCAAGACCTCTGGGTAGATCACAACTATTTGGCTGGGATCTTTTCAGAGCCTGGACCGAGCGAGCTGCAGTTCTGTTATCCATAATAGAAGTACAGCCAAAATAGCTTTGGGTATACTTCTGCTTTAAGTTGGGATGATTTATCAAAGTAGAATTCCAGGATGAACCTAATTAGTGTTAAAAATTCTGCCTGCTAACACCTATGCTGACTAACCTATGTAAGAGAAATGTATACACTTATTATACCTATTTTCAGCCCACTCTGGTCTGCTCACATGAACCAGCTCTTCTGTTTTAGTCAGTGGTGGCTGCAGGGGAAAGGAGGAAGAGCAGACAAAGGGTGGGCCATAGAAGTCTAATGCCCCGTACACACGACCAGACTTTTCAACATCAAAAGTCTGACGGAATGGTTCCGGCAGACTATTCAAACGTGTGTGGGCTGCAGCGGACTTTTGATTTGCAAAAGTCTGACAGACTTTAGAAATGGAACATGTTTCAAATTTTTCCGACAGAACTCTGCCGGACCCAGTTCCTACTGAGAAATCCGCTCGTGTGTGTGCTAGTCTGACGGACTAAAACCGACGCTAGGGCAGCTATTGGCTACTGGCTATGAACTTCCTTATTCTTATCAGAAAGATTTTTATTGTTTTTAACAAGGTGATAACAAAGCAAGACAATAGCAGCATGACAGTCATGTGTAATAAAATCGTAAGGCACATAGATATCACAGCATGAGTACCCGAGAGGGCATCAAATCTTTAACAACAACAGACAGTAACATCCATCCCTAACAGCCCTCCACCCCCCATGGGGGACGGCAGGGTCTCCTGACCGCATCTGATAGGGTATGAGCACTAGCAACCCAAGGGGGGGGCGCACAAATATCATTGCTGAGAGGAGCCTACCGATACAGAAGGCACAGCACCTGGGAGCCATACCCAACCCCACAGCCTAATGACTGCTATGGGGGGGGGGGAGGGAAGTCCACCTCCGGCACAGGCTGAACAGGAGACAAACCAGGCACCCTGTGAGGATTAGATCCGCATGAGGCCCACCCCGTCTAAGAGGGGTCAGCCGCATGCGTCAATCCAATTTGACCAGATCTTGTCATATTTTTTCGGACAATTTCTACTTTCGTATGTAATACGGTATAGCGGCAGAACATTATTGATCGTTTCCCGCCACGACGTTTCAGACGGCGGATCTGCCTGCTTCCACCTGAGCAGTATCTCCCTCCTCACATAGAATAACGCGTATGTCAGGCACAGCTTGACATAGCGGTCTCCCTCTATGTCATCTAAACGACTGAGCAAAAATGTCAGGGGATCCAGTGGTATCGGCATCCCGCACACCTCTCCAAGAGTATCCGCCACCGCACTCCAGAACTGGTGCAGCCGCGGGCACGTCCAGACCATATGAAAAAACGTCCCCTCCACCGAGTCGCACCTAGTACAGTTGGGGCTGAGTCCCGGGTAAATGTTTGCAATCCTCTGAGGTGTATAATAGGCCCTGTGCACAAATTTTAGTTGTATAAAGCGATCCCTGGCCGCAATCATAGAGGGGATATAGGTGGTCAGGCACTCTTCTCATTCCTCCTCTCCCAAAGAGGGAATATCCCCCTGCCATTTAAGCCTGGACCTGCAAGTCTTGACATCATGGGTTACCGTCAGGTGAAGATACAGGGAGGAGAGAGGCTTCTCCAGACCCGCCGAGACTAGCAGGCTCTCAATTGGGTCAGATTCTAGCACAGGCCGGGAAGGGAACTGGGCTCTGAGGGCATGTTGAAGCTGCCAGTATCTAAATAAGAATTTCCCCGGTAGACGGTGGGTCTGTCGCAGCTCCTGGAACGTAGCTATCTTTCCCCCTGGCATTACCTGTTGGAGCTTTATGATCCCCCTCCTAGCCCAAGCCGCCGGGTCAGGGACTGTGAGCAGATGGGGTAGCGAGGGGTTAGCCCAGAAAGGAGTGTGAGGAGAGACGCATCCCTGTTTCAGGATAGCCGCCCTGGAGGCTTTCCATACCCGGATCACAGTCGCCATAGGCCCAGTCACCTTAGGGCTGGCCCTTTCCCCCTATAAGGGAGGTTGGACAGCACCGCATAGGATCCGAGATGGGCGGCCTCAAGGGTAACTGCTGGGTTTTGACGGGGCTGCGAGAACCACCATCTCACCGTGACCAAGACCGCCGCCCAATTGTATACTAAAAAATTGGGGAGAGCCAGACCACCTCTCGACAGCGGGAGATAAAGCACCGTCTTTGCCACCCAAGGGGGCCTCCCCGCCCATATAAAGGTTACCACCACACTATCAAGTTTGCGAAAGAAGGATCTAAGAATGGGAGTCGGGGTCTGCCTAAAGTAATACAAAAATTTGGGTAAGTAGATCATTTTCAGAAGGTTACCCCTACCCACTGGTGAGAGGGGGAGATCCCTCCAGGTGGCACATTTCTGCTGGAGCTGGGCGAGCAGCGGGTACACATTCCTAGCTAGATATCCCGACAAGTCTGCCCGACCCGCACGCCCAGATAGGTAAACTCGTCCACCCACTCCAGTGGAGTGCCCGTGTCCTCCCGGGGGAGAGGTCGGCCCAGTGGAAACAAAACTGACTTATTCAAGTTTATGCGGATGCCCGAGTATCTGCCAAACCTGTCAAAGATCTCCAGAGCTGCTCGCAGGGAATCCCCGGCATCTGCCAGATACAGTAGGGAGTCGTCGGCGTACATGGAGATCTTTTCTTCTACCACACCCACCTGTATACCCCTAACCGACCTATCCGCTCTGAGAAGGATGGCGAGAGGCTCCAGAGCTAGGGCGAACAGAGCCGGGGAGAGTGGGCAACCCTGTCGCGTGCCCCTCCCCAGCTGGAACGCCTCCGACAGGACCCCATTGGTCCGGACACGAGCCCTGGGCCGCTCATAGAGCATCCGAAGCCAGGCACAGATCCCAGGTCCGAATCCGAACCTGGTCAGGACCTCCCAAAGGAAGCCCCACTCGACCGAGTCGAAAGCCTTCTCGGCGTCGAGTGAGGCAACCACTCCCGATTCCCCAGACGATGCAATCGCAATATGCGTGTGCAGCCGCCGGATGTTTATGTCCGTTCCCCTTCCCGGCATGAACCCCGTTTGGTCTGAGTGCACTAAGGCCGTAATAACAGAGTTGATTCTTATGGCCAACACTTTAGAAAGGATCTTAGTGTTCACATTGAGGAGGGAAATGGGATGGTAGGAGGGGCATAGGGTGGGGTCCTTCCCAGGCTTGTGGATGACTACAATCACCGCCTCATGCATGGAGTCCGGGAGATTACCGTCAAGTCTGGCTCTAGTTAATAGGGTCTGGAATCGCGGAGTTAGTTGTTCCGCATATAATTTATAGAATTCTACCGGGAGGCCATCCGGCCCCGGCGTTTTACCTGTCTGCATGGATTTCAGTGCTCTAATTATCTCCTCAGTTGATATAGGGGCGTACACACAGGCGGACTGTATGGCCTACTTAGTCCGCCGAAACACATTTCAGCGGACAGTCCGCTCGTGTGAGAGCTTCAGCTGACTTTTTCAGCGTGCAGTACGGCGGACTAAGTATTTCGGAATGTTCGAAATACTGTCTGTCGTACTCGCATTTCGGCGGACAATCCGCCCGTGTGTATGCCAGTCCGCCGTACTTTTGAAATTAGCGGACTTTTCCCGCCCGGAGAAAAGTCCGCTCATTTCGAGCGGGTATCCAGGTAGGCGGGGCCCGCGAAGGAGACGTCGCTGGCCCCGCCGCCTGGTATGGACTTAATGGGGAACCCCAACGCCGAAAAAAATCGGCGTGGGGGTCCCCCCAAGTCCACAACAGACCCTTGTCCGAGCACGCTACCCGGCCGGCCAGGAAAGGGGGGCGAGCGAGCGCCCCCCCCCCCCTCCTAAACCGTACCAGGCCGCGTGACCTCAACATGGGGGGGTGCCTTGGGGAAGGGGGGGCCGCGCTGCCCCCCCACCCCAAAGCACCTTGTCCCCATGTTGATGAGGACAAGGGCCTCTTCCCGACAACCCTGGCCGTTGGTTGTCGGGGTCTGCGGGCGGGGGGCTTATCGGAATCCGGGAGCCCCCTTTAATAAGGGGGCCCCCGGATACCGGCCCCCCACCCTATGTGAATGAGTATGGGGTACAATGTACCCCTACCCATTCACCTGTAAAATAAAAGTACCAAAAAAAACACAACACACAAGATAAAATACTTTATTGCACAGCTCCGGGGGTCTTCCGTCTTCGGGGGTCTTCTCGCCGGACTCCTCCGCTATCTTCTTGTAGCTCTTTTGCTAGCGGAGGAGTCCGGCTTTCTTCCTCGCCGCCGGCCTCTTCTCCCGACTTCGGGGGTCTTGTCCCCCACTTCGGTTCTTCTGCCAGGCCACCGCGCCTTCTTATAGCTCTTTTACAGGCGGTGGCCCGGTCTTCTGTCGCCGCTGCCTTCCGTTCTTCTTCTTCTTCTTCTTCTCCAGGAGATGTTGCCTCGACGATCTCTCCGGCCGGAATGCCAGGGACGCACTGCGCGGCCACTTATATAGGGACAAGGGGCGGTGTCACATGGCTTTATGTCACATGGCACCCCCCATGTTGAGGGCACGCGGCCTGGTACGGTTTAGGAGGGGGGGCGCTCGCTCACCCCCCTTTCCTGGCCGGCCGGGTAGCGTGCTCGGACAAGGGTCTGTTGTGGACTTGGGGGGACCCCCACGCCGATTTTTCGGCGTTGGGGTTCCCCTTTAAGTCCATACCAGGCGGCGGGGTCAGCGACGTCTCCTTCGCGGGCCCCGGCTACCTGGAGACGCGCTCGAAATGAGCGGACTTTCCTCCGCGTGTGTGGGCGAGTCCGTTCATTTCAAAAGTAGGGCGGATAGTATGGCGGACTTAGTACGCCGTATTAGTCCGCTCAAAAAGTGGTGTGTGTGGTCAAGTCCGTTCATTCGAAAGTATGACGGACTGTCCGTTGGATTGTCTGACGGACTAAGTTGGCCAGACAGTCCGCCCGTGTGTACGCGGCTTTAGTGTACGTGGGGGTGAGAGTCGGGATGTCAATCCCCTGGAGGTACGTCTCCAACTCCTCCATGTCATAGGTGGCGCGGGAGCTATAGAGTTGCTGAAAGTAGGAAACAAATTCCCGATTAATGTCCACTGGGAGGGTCAAAATTGAACCATCGGCCGCTCTAATCTGACTGATAGTTCCTCCCGCCGACTGCTCCCTAGAGAGCCAGGCCAAAAGGCGTCCAGTCTGCTCCCCCTGCTCAAACAGCCTTTGGGTTTGATAGAGCAGTCTTTTCTGCGTCCGCTTCGTCCGCAGGAGGAGTACATCCTGCAACACCGACTGCAGTCTATCATAGTGGTGTGGTTCCGGGGATCGAACATAGAGCGCCTCCCGCCTGGCTGCCTCTGCCTCCAACTTCGTAAGCTCTGCCCTACGCTCTCTCCTGACCCCTGCTATGATAGATTGATATTGGCCTCTCGAGTATGCTTTAAAAGCATCCCATACAGAGGAGGCCGAGTCGGCATTAGACCTCCAGTACGTGTCCAGCGCATCCCTATACCTCGGCTCGACCCCCTCGTCCGTGACCCAATACCTGGACAGGCGCCATAACCTGTCCGAAGGGGCTAAGGATAGGTCCAGGTCAATGAGAAGTGGGGCATGGTCCGAGATACCTTGGGGAAGAATCAGGATGTCACGGACTCTGGGAAGAACAGGGGCACCCGCATAAATCAGATCAATCCGGGAGAACGTTCTATGCGAGGCAGAGTGACATGTATAAGCTCTGGTCTGGGGATGTCGCCATCTCCAGACGTCAACTAGGCCATAGGTCTCAGCCCATTCTGCCAGGCCCTGTCGGCTCACTCCCGTAGGAAGAAGGCCCGCATCAGGGACAAGGTTAAAATCGCCCAGCAACAAAACCCGGTCAGTGGAGAACTCCGCTATTTTGGCATTAACCTGGTTCAGTACCTGTAGGGAGGCCGGAGGTGGGAGATATAGGCCCGCAATCACCCAAGGTTGATTATGAAGCAAAGCATGCATCACTATATACCTACCCCCCGGGTCAAGGGCCAGGTCGAGGAGCTTGAACGGGAGGGACTTCACAACCAAAATACTAACCCCTCTTGAAAACGTAGAGTGGGTCGCATGATAGTGGTGACCCACCCAAGGTTTTTTAAGGCTGAACGTTTTCTTGCCCACTAGGTGAGTCTCCTGGAACACGCAGATGTGCGGGTGGTAAGATTTAACAAACTGAAAAACCAGGGAGCGTTTTACAGGAGAATTTAAACCTCTCGTGTTCCAGGAGAGGACCCTAAGAGAAAACATCAGTAGGGGCAAGAAATAATTTGAGATGGGAAGGTGGCGCACCCGCCCCCCCATCCAGACACCCAGACCCGGAGGGGCATGCAAAGGGTCAAACTATACATGTTGCCAGATCAAGGAGACCCAGCAGCGATACTGTCAAGCATAACCAAATCACCAAACAAGAAAATAATAACAATAACAAAAACTGGGGGCCTGCAACGGCAGACCAACATAACCCCACCATCCCCCCCACCCCACCCATCCCCCAACTCGGTAGGAGGGCTTCCCTTCCCAAAACTATGGTGGATAAATATCCACCCATAAGGGCTGTGTGCAAGAGGAGCCTTGCCTCCTGCTACAAGTGCTGTGGAAAAAACAGTTCAACTGCAGTCCAGCAAGGATATTAGGTGTAGATCTCCCGGAGCCCCGGGGGTGCATACTTAAAGTCCAAAAAACAAAACAAAAAAAAACAAACAAAACATACAGTAGGATCCACGTCCCAATCCCCTCAATAGAACAGGTCCCCCGAGCCACGGAGTAATAGGAGGCATCGCCCATGGCCCTCGGAAGTCCTCGGGAAAACCCCCCCCCCAGATCAAGGTGGAGCCTCCCTCGAAGCGGGCAGCATCGCATCCTGCCTGTCTCTCAATCCCCCCCCCCCCACACCCCAGCAGTGGTTGAAAGGAGTACAAATGTTACAACGTGTCCAAACCTCCGCCAGTCGAACATGTCCTGTCACATCCCAGGTAAGGGGGGGAAACCTGTTCGGTAGGGCCGCCAGGATTCACAGATGATGACATATCAACCGCGGCAGAGCCCCGGGCTGCATAAAGGTGTTCACTATCCGACCGGTGAGGAGCGAGGTGCAGGGGGGTGTTCCCGCAGGAGGGGGGAGACACAATCAGCTAGGCTAAGTTACACAGGAGGGGAATTAGGATCACATACCATGGTAGGCTCAGCGCGGGAGAGTTTCGGCCCAGTCCGCGGCCTCCCGGGGCGATGTAAAAAAGATTGTCTTCTCGCCATCCTGAACCCGCAACCTGGCCGGGAAAAGCATACTATACTTCACCCCCCGCTGTCGCAGCAGGCTTCTGACGTGGTCGAAGGATTTCCGCTGTCGTTGAGTTTCGACCGAGTAATCCGGGAATATGAGGATCCTCGCATTCTCAAATTTGAGTTCCCCCTGCAGCCGCGCCGCCTGTAGCACCGTGTCTCGGTCGCGGAAATGGAGCAATTTAAAGATGAGAGTGCGGGGGAGGGGGAGCCCTGAGGGCCCCTGGTCGCCGGCATCCTATGGGCCCGCTCGATGGAGAAGTGCGGGGAAAACTTGGCCTTGGGAAGCAAGGATGGAAGGAGCCCCTCCATAAACGTCACCGGGTTCTGACCCTCTGCTCCCTCAGGGAGACCAATCACCCGCAAATTGTTGCGCCGGTTTCGGCTCTCGGCGTCTTCGGCTCTCGCTTCCAGATGTCGGACCTTGACCTTCAGGGCTTGGATGTCGGCATCATGGGTCCTCTGAACATCTTCCGCTCCGGATACTCGGCGCTCAACCTCCGTCACTCGGTCACGAAACTTGTCCATGTCTCTCCTGATCAGGGCCGTCTCGGTCTGTACGTGGTCAATTTTTGTAGTGAGGGCAGCCTGACAGGTAGAGATAGCCAGCATCAGAGCATCAAAAGCCTCCGAGCCGGCATGGATAGCACCGTTCGAGGGGGGATCCGTCTGTGCCTCCATGTGGTTGACCGCGTGTGCGGGAGGCCGCAGGGGCCGAGCGGACAGAGGCAGGAGTCGTAGCGGGCTTTTTCTGGCTATTTCTTCGGCCACCGGGCATCGCCCAAAGCCCCTCAGGCACTCCTCCGATGGATCTCACTGTCGGGAGTCTCCTACACCAGGGTAACGACAGGATAAGCAGCCGGAGACGGGAGCTCAGTTAACACACGTCTGCTCCCAGCGCCATCTTGGACACGCCCCCGAACTTCCTTATTCTAGTCCAGTCATACGTCATCACGTTCGAATCCGTCGGACTTTGGTGTGATTGTGTGTGGCCAAGTCCGTTCATTCGGAAAGTCCGTCAGAACTCTGTCAGAACTCCGTCAGAACTCTGTCGAAAGTCTGTCAGACTTAGTCCCTCGAAAAGTCTGGTTGTGTGTACGCGGCATTAGGGTGACGCCACCACTCCATGCTTTAATAGGCGTTGTTGAGTTCTCTCTCCTCTCCCTTGCAGCCGCCACTGGCTAACACAAGGGAGCCAGATCACATCACCCCACTGAGTCTGAGTGTATACATCTTTCCTACAAAGGTTAGTCAGCGTAGGTGTTGGGGGGCTGCATTTTTAATACTAATTAGGTTTGTCTTGGAATTCTACTTTGAAGACAAATAGGCTGTTCACATTGCAAGGGAAATTACCCTTTGATTGCCCCAGAGCTTATTGAAAAAGGTGAAACTCTATTGGCTTCCATCATCCAATTATGTACAAGCTGTTTTTTGTTTGTTTTTTCTCCTTGTATGTGACTGGGTATTCTTTGCAAAGAAAAAGCTTATCACATTGACTAAGCTCTGGGACCAATCCCCTTGCAAAGTGCAACATGCCTTGCAAAGTGAACAACCTATTTGCCCATCGTAAACCCCAGTACAGTATTGACCTGGAGCATGTTTGCAGATTAGGAGTTCTGATATTAAAGTCACATATTTGTTTCAGGTCAGTCACTCACTAAAATGTGAATCCATAGGATACAAATGACACCTATACAAACCAACAATATTTTAATGAGTGACAACCCACTTGATAATCTTTGTGAACTCACATTTGTGTATTATTCAAGACCTGTACAAACATACTCCCTTCTGATAAAAGCCGATCCTGCTGATAAATATATGTTGTCACATACTACAGCAACAGCTTCCTACATACTTGAGTGCTAACCATTCTGACCATCAAAACGTTGCTACTACAGGAGTTTAGCATTTTGCCTGTAGCAGCAGCTCAATGTTATCCTATGTGTCCATGCACGTTAGGACGATTACGGGCATATTTTCAGCTCAACGTTTAGAGGCAGGAAAATAAACTTCTAGTTCGCATTTCTGATTGGAGCTTCCTGGCAGAAAAAATGCAAAACTCTCCTAAATTCATCTAAACTCTGTACAAAAAACGTTCTATGTGAGCTTTTTTTCTAGCAAGGGAACAGGAATTTTTTTAAGCCCAGTGTGCATGGAGCCTAATAGCGTGGCACGGTCTCCACTCCGAAGTGTGCCTCCAATCTCCACCTTCATATCTGCTCTTCACACAGCATTCGCACCTTCATTCACATGCAATATAGCTTCAAAGCCTCATACCCGATTGTATGGACCATTTAATAAAACATGGTCAAGAGCGCTTTAAATAAACCATGCCTCTAATGGTATCCAAATTGTGACTTTACTCACCATTAATAGACATTCCCGGAATGACAAAAAGGAATATATTTTTATTTAATGGTCAATATGATCTGATAAGAGGCTTTGGAGCTCTATTGTATGTGAGTGGAGTTGCTCTCCGTTTAAAGCTTTTATAATAAAATATATGTTTTACACCTTGAGTAAACCATTGCCGCCAGTGCTAACTTAAATGCACATGTCAAACACATATGCCAGCATTCGGCTCTGTAGCATGATGGCCACAGGATGATGTCACGCCCAAGGCTCTGTCCCCCCCCCCCCATATGCATTATGACCAAAATGGGGAATTCTTCAGTAGTAGTGGAGCTGCACCTTCCACTCTTTATATACCTACACAGCCCGGGCTGTGTTCAGAGCCGAATGGTGGCAAATGTGTTTGACATGCGCATTTAAGTTAGCACTGGCAGCAGTCCTTCACTCTGTAAGTGTAATAATTATCTCTTATATATAACATTTTTAAACAGAGCATTAGATCTTGTTTGTTTCCATTTCCTTCCTATATACATCTGATGTTCTTGAGTGTCTAAGGGCCTGTGTATCCCATTGTGAGGAGAAAGGAGTGAGGACTCGCCAAGCGTCTGTCAGAGCCATTATCCCTGAGGGGAGCACAACTTGCTTTGAAGTTTCTGGCAATGCAGAGGTCATGGCCATGAGTTGAGCGGCCAACTGATATGGTGGAGGAGATTTGGAGCACTTTTATTTGGATAACAGTGGCACAGTGGTGATCGCACTATTTATTGATTGGACTTTAAAGTTAGATTTTTACACAATTTTGGAATGTGAATGTAACTTTTGTTGTACACTGTATAATTTGAGTTTATTGGATTTTTTTCTTTTTTTTTTGTAGTAAAGTTTTTTTATACATGGTAGATTTTGGTTGCACTACACTGCTTTTTTATTCATTTGTGTCATTATTGCGGTTGTGAATTCACTTAGCTGGCAAAATGACTTTAAATATTTTGATTATTTTGAGCACATGTCACTAATGTATTACTGTGGTCATGCTTATTGATTTTATATCACATTGATGCAGACTGAAAGGTATCCAACAACATATGATAATGTCTCTATGTTTTTTTTTTTTTTAATCTGTAAGTTATGATCTTTCTTTACCGCATGTCTTTGCTTCACTTGTAGTTGGTTTAATATTTCATGGATTATTTGGAAGTTCTGTGATAGCTCTTACTGTGTCCCATGTTTTAGAAATGACTGAATTTGACTGGGCTCCCATCATGGAGGGCATTGTTTTGCATTTTGGACCATATCGAGACTGCATCTCTTAAGAATGCCTCTCCCTTAGGACCAGGGGGAATCCAAAATTATGAAGCAGTTTAGAGCCAATTACAGGCCAGAGTCCAGAGGCGGTGGCATAAAGTTTAAGAATCAGGCAGACAAGCCCCGGTCAAATTAAAAAGTATATGTACCAAGAGGGCAATGCGGAAAAACAGACATCAGAAAAGCAACAAGGAGCCAGAGGGAGACAAACAGAAGTGAAAGAAAAAAAAAAGTTCTGAATTGAACATCACCAGGTATGAGTGAGTACACTTTCCCAGTCAAGAATAGAAATAGGTCTGGAGATAGGACATAAAGATGAGCAACCACTGAAGGCTCATTTACCAACAAAACTGGAAAACTCCTTGAAAGTAGAGATGGTAACAATACATAAGGACTTGGGACATATGCTTACAAGGCTAGAACAAATAGAAATACGATCAGACAGTCATACACAAGCAATAAAATAGCAAGAGGCCATAGAATCAGAAGACCAAAAAGGTATATCAGGATTAAGATTCCATAACTTTGGACAGAAAAACCTAATATGGGGAAACATGAGGGGTAAGCCACCAATAAAATATTAGGATGAGATCCTCCAGATCTTTGCAGATCTGTCACAGGAAACATTAAGAAGAAGGAGGATGTTAAAACCCTACTAGAAGTGATGCAAAACCATGAAATATGGTATAATTGGGGCTTCCCTGCCTGCCTGATAGGTCAGAAAGATGGTCGCTCAGTAAAACTTAGATTTCCAGAATAAATCCAAGACTTTTGTAAAAACATGGAAATCCCTATTCCAGAAATCCCTGGATGGACAGAAGCAAGGAAAGAAAGAACTACACAAGATGAAGAGCAATGGCAATTGATCCCTAGGAGAAAAACATAAACAAAGAGAATTGGTCAAAATAAGTACACAAATACATAACTTATTGGACCGGGGGGGGGGGGGGTGGGTTTGGGGAGAAATGGAAAAAACAAAATGAAATAAAGCATAGGGGATGGGGGAATACGATATCCAGCGGGTTTCAGATCCACCTTCCACTAAATTTTGGAGGGTTGGGGGCTCAGAAAGAGCGTTAGATAGATCACTACCTTAGGCCAGAAGGAGCAGATGGGCAGAGGAGGCACAAATAGAAAATATATGGAGCTGCTCAATGACCGATGCCTTTAAACTATTTTTCAGTCCTCAGCGCCAAGGTCTGATGTCACCAGCATCTGCTTTATATGGTTCAGGAATCTAGGGGCAAGAGCAGACTTGGAGACCTTTCCAAAAGAGCATCCACTGGTTTACTGGGATTGAGGATGGATCACTGGCCAGAACTTGCTCAATATGCGATCAAGCTACTGGCCTGTCCTGCATCTAGTGTGCTTTCTGAACACACATTCAGTGCTGCTGCAGGGTTTGTAATGGATAAAAGAGTGCGCCTGTCCACAGGCCCCGTTGATAGACTCACATTTATAAAAATGAATCAGTCCTGCATCAGCAGCTATCAAGCCCCTGATGCTGATGTAACTGATTGAATTTGCTATGGATCTGGGATCCCTTAAAGACTGCCTATGTCGCCTATACAATTCCTCCTGAATCTTGATGATGCTAGCTTCCAAAAATATTTTTGGTTTTGTGCACCACCACCACCCAAGGCCCAATTTTTCTGCCTGTTTAACAGGGGCATGTAATTACAATTTTTGAAATAATATTTAACAGCAAGGCCCATTCCTGTGCCCAACAAGAGTAACTGAGGGTTACAGTGTTCTGGCACCACCAACACCTAAGGCCCACTTTTTCGCCAGAGTATATAGTGCAGTTCAGAGAACATTGTGCCTGGGGGACCCCCACACCATTTTTTTTAATTGTGGAGGGCCTTGTAATGGACTGGGGGGGGCCCACACGATTTTTTTTCAATGATTTTTTGTGTATATTGGCGGGATCCAGTAATACATTACAGCCGCAAGCAATTTTGAATGCCATTTTTTCCCTTTAGAAATGTAATTTTGCTGTGGGACTGTTATGAACATAGGAAAGACGCGCCACTTTACAGGCAGACTAAGGGGACCCCCAGGCAGGATATTTAAAGGAATATATACGGTAAATCAAATCCAACAATGTTTAAATTAAAAAAAAAACCCAGGCAGAAAAAAAAAATCCAAATCAAGACCAAGGCAAGTCAAAACAGCATAGCAGAATCTATACATAATCAAACAAAAACCTGAAAATTTTTCTTAGGCAACAAAAAGAAAAAAAAGATAACTAGAAATATCTATTTAAACAGATATTTGAAAAAGTATGGCTGATAATGTAAATTGCCAAGATTAGCCAATATTATCCCTATGTGATAACCACCACACATTACACATTTGTGTGAAATACAGTCAAACTCTACAGCCACACATTATTACATGTGGATCTGACACTTAAGATGTTAGAATTAATCTTCTTCAGGGTTATATTGGTGGTTTGTCTGTAATGTAAATACATATGTCAGAAAAAACATTATATTTTGCACAGTTGATAGATACAACTCATATACTAGTTATAGATCGTGCACTACATTTAGAGTTACATTACAGCAGGGCTCAAGTCCTGAGCTTGCCACCAGTTGCCCCACCCAACTCTTACCATGCCCCACCCCTAATTCCACCCCTTAAAACGCCCTTGCAAGTTAGCTCATGAAATTACACTGTTAAATGTTTTTTAATGCAGAATCATGTTACAAAAATAAATATTATTAACAACTTTAGCAGTACCCATCAGTGCAGCCTCATCAGTTCCCATCAGTACAGCATATTAGTGCAGCATATCAGTTCCCATCAGTGCAGCATATCAGTGCAGCATATCAGTTCCCATCAGTGCTCATCAGTGCAGCCTATCAGTGCCCATCAGTATAGCCTCACTCAGGAGGAGAGATGGCTGGACCACACACAGAGAGGATTTCCCGCTGTGACACAACTTGGATCTCAAATGCCGGCTGCTGTTAAACAAAGTCCCGCCTCCTGGAATGGCTCCTATGATAGAAATCACACTACTGCTGTGTCACAGAAGAAGTTCCCCTGGCAAGTTTATTCTTAAAGTGGGCAAGACCTTGAGCTACTTGTTGCCATTGGATTCAATTATATATCTATATATTTTTTAATTTCAAGATCTTTTTATCATTATAATTGATTATTTAAATTGTTTAGTGTAAACCTCTGTTGTGGAATTCCTTGTGCTTTTTCCTGTTGTGTAGTATTTTTATCTTGGGGCTGCTAATGTACCATACCTCGTTTTACTGTAATGTAAGTAAGTGTATGGACATATAACTATACAAGTTGTATGTATTGACTGTACAAAATATGATATTTTTCTGACATATATTTACATTACAAACTAATTGACGCATTTCAATTCTATAATCGAAACACGTTTACTCTACATGTGTCATAGTTTGACTGTATTTAATACAAATGTGATGATGTGTGATGTGAGGTGGCTATCACACAGGGGTATTATTGGCTATGGCAAATCTTGGCAATATAGCTCATCAGCCCTACTGTTTTAAAGAAGTCTTTTAATGATTTTTTAAATAAAATATTTCTAGTTTTATCATTTGTATTTTTTTATTTTCTTTTGGTTACCTAAGAAATTCCATTTGCACTATTTGTTGTTGTAATTTTTAGGGATGTGGCGCCTTGGCATATATTAGACCATACTTTAATAACAAAGCAGAATCTGTAGAGAGGACGTAAGCCAAGTTCAAATCAGGTTAATATGAGAGACAAGCCAAGTTATAAATGAAATAGCAGAAAGAATAAAACACACTTCGAAGTGTAGATTAAAATGGATCCAGCATTTATTTAGGGCTTGACATAGCTTTATCTTATTGCGTGCCCAAGATCAGGTTGAATTGCAGACTGGACACACACCACTGCACCACACTATCTGCCACTGCAGTAGGACACGAGGAAGAACTAGGGCTGCCAACTATTCTTCAAGTCAAGCCCAAAGACTTTAGCGGCGCACTGCAATTTTTTTATCGTATAAATTATACATATATTTTGCTATTAAATAACATTTCTAATCATACAAAGTTAATAAAAAGAGTTCCCTCTACATCAGAGTCCACAGAGTTCCCCCTTTACATCTGAACTCACAGGGTTCCCTTTCATTGTAATGGGGGCCCTGCAAACTCTGATGTAAGAGAGAACTCTGGGGCCTCTACCATAAGGGATGCTCTGGGAACCATGATTTAAGGAGGAACACTAAGAACTCTGATGTATGGAGAGGACTCTGCTGTAAAGGGAAACACTGTGGCCTCTGGTGTAAAGGGGAACTCTGATGTAAGGGGTGCTCTGAGAACCCTGATTTGCCCTGGTGTACTTACTCAGATGCAGGAGAAAGAAGGGGGAGACTTCAGTCACAGACAGGGATGGATGGTGAGCTAACTCCTTCTCCCCTTAGGAACAGTTGGTGAATTGTGTGGATTACCCGCACCTCAGTCCCTGTTTCTCTGTGTTCTTGGTGTTCTTCTTGCTGTTTGTCTGATTCTTCCCTGGAGCTTATGCCTCATTTCACATATGTTACGACATGTCTACCTTGACCCTCAACTATTAACAGAAGGCCTTCTTCTCTGACAGCTTGGTATTTCCCTTTCAGGATTCCTATCACCTTGCCAAATGTATCCATTATGGAAAATCTGAGGGGTGCTACCTAAGTGCCGGTTACACAAGGGCAACCTGACTTACAGTGCAACTTTGTGCAACTTAAAACACGACTTAAAGTCACCTCCAGGACAGGCAACTTTGGCTGTGGCCAATCACAGAATAATCAGCTCTGTGGGAGGGAGGGGGTTGCCTGGTTTAAACGTGGGGAGTACCTGGATAAATTATTTTATTTTTCCTGTAAGGTCGCTTCAATATAGATGGAGATCTGACTTGGAGGCGACTTCCATTGAAATACTTGGGCACAAGTCGCTTTGAAGTAGTAAAGGAACCTTTTCTGAAGTTGGAACGACTTCAGTAGTGTATAATAAGAAGGCTCTCATTCATTTCTATGGCATTTCTTATGTCCAGTGACTTGGGGCAACTTGAGGACTTACAAGTCGGATCCCAAGTCGCTGTAGTGTGAACCGTGAACTTAGAGTATCTCATGTATGACATCTACGTAGGTCTCCCTTATTAAATCTTTTTTATGTATTCAATTTTATTATTTAGTATTGGATTTAAGAAACCTATAAACGGTTTTATAGGTCGTCTGTTCTTAGAAAATAAATTTTTGTAAATAAATGTTGTATAATTTGATGGATTTTTAGGTCCTATAATAAAATAGTAGAAGTAGATCTATAACTGGATTACATTTTGTTTACTAAAGCACTGTGTATCCAAGGCAACTGCCTTTTGTTTTACCTTCTTTTCCTACTTTGTTGCATCCCAGGGCTGTGGATCTCTTCCACAGTCACTAAGTAATTCCGCGTACACACGATTAGACTTTCTGGCAGACTAGGTCAGACGGTCTTCCCAACAGACTTTCCGAACGAATGGACTTGGCCGCACACGAACGGACTAAGTCCATTTGTAAGACCGTTAGTTTTGAACGTGATGACGTAAATAGGACTAAACAGGGAAGTTCAATAGCTAGTAGCCATTAGCTTCCCTTGCGTCATATATGGTCTGTCGGACCAGCACACAGACAATCGGTTTTCTCGATTTTAGCCCGTCTAAATTGAGTCCGTCGGATAGATTTGAAATCCCTTCGGACCTAGTCTGCCAGAAAGTCCGGTCATGTGTATGCGGTATTACTCTCTGCAGGGGTGACTAAGTCATTACTCTGGACCATCTTCTTGGTAGTGACAACACTTGACCATGCCTGCACATTGTGGGACAGTGCGGCTGTATATAGTCTTCACCAGGGGTGGTGTGACAGGATGGCAATGCAACAGCACAACAAGGGGGCAATTGTCACCCCATAACAGAAATTGCCTGAGCAAAGGTGCTCATGACAGGATCACCAGGCATTCTTTTAATAGCATTTAAAAAAATGAAAATTATTTTTAAAATTACATTAACATGTTAAAGCCTGTATGATATTTTATTGATTGGGTTTAAAGCTGCTTTAATTGGGATTGTAACCTGCCATGCTTGGATGATTTGTACTCTCCTTAGATGCCGTTTTCTTTTTCCAAGATGTGAACCACCCACTGCAGTTTGATATGCAAGCAATTTTTTTATAGAATTCCATGGCTGTAATAGGTTGTAGTAGTTAATTGGAGCCATAACAGGAAGAGGCATACATTTTTTTTTTTTAATTAAACATTCTAAGCTATTTAACCATTTGGCACCCGTGCTATAGCCGAAAGATGGCTACAGCACGGGCTTAAAATGCCTGGAGGGCTTACATAGACGTCCTCACATTCTCGCAACCCCCTCCCCCGTGCACCCTTGGGACTTGGCTGATCACAGATCAGGTAAAGGGCCAATCACAGTGGGCCCTTTACCATGTGATCAGCTGTCAGCTGTCACCATGTCAGCACGAGGAAAAGAAGAAAGCCGTTAACCGGCTTCTGTTAGAGGGACATCGGTCCCCTTAGTGCCCACCACCAGTGCTGCTAATCAGTTCCCAGCAGTACTGCTAATCATCGCCATCCAGTGCTGCTAATCAGTTCCCTGCAGTGCTGCTAATCAGTGCCACCTATCAGTGCCCATCAGTGCTGCTAGTCAGTGCCTTATCAGTTTCACTTATCAGTGCACCCCCTATCAGTGCCGCAGATCAGTGCCCATCGGTGCTGCCTCATCAGCGATGAAGAAAAATTACCTGTTTGCACATTTTTATAACAAAACATGAAAAACGTATGTGTTTTTTTTTTTCAAATTTTTTTTTGTTTGTTTAGCAAAAAATAAAAAAACCCTGTGGTATCAAATACCACTGAAAAAAAGCTATATTTGTGTGAAAAAAAGTGTCATATGGGTACAGTGTAGCATGACCACGCAATTGTCATTCAAAGTGTGAGCTCTGAAAGTTGAAAATTGGTCTGGGCTGGAAGGGGGTTAAAGCGACCAGGCAGCAAGTGGTTAAATAGGTCTGTTTTTATACAGCAAAAAAAAAAACACAGAAAAAATGTTAAGGTGGATAAAAACAACCAGAATAAAATCTGGCGTGTTAACATCCCTTTGTTTCTTCCATATACGAACATTTGCTGTGAATTAGGTAACTGCACACACAGCTTTTTTTCAAGCCTTGGAATCAAATGGGTCTCAGTTTATCCCCTAATAAATCATTTCCATAGGTTTGAGTCCAAAAAGTTTCATACACGTGGAAGGGGATTGTGACACCCTGGTGTCAGTCAAAGATCACTGTGTTATTAGCTTTAGAGCTTATCTGTTATTAGTACTGTGTGTGACTGTCCTGTATCAAAGTCTGTGCTTTCATCCAGCAAGGTCTCTCCTAAATGCTCAATAAACAACTAGCTGATTAACTCTCTCTGGCTAAGAAGCTATGCAAGGCTGCTTAGCTATGGACGTGACAAAATTATACAATTAAATGAAGTGTGTAAGTTCAGATCTGTGTGTTCGCGTTTACGATCACACCTCGCCAATAGGGCAGCCCATTCATTTCAGTGGGCTGCCTTACCCTCAGAAAACATGGTGAAAGAAGTCCCCGACCCTTTTTTAACAGTTTGGCATACATGAAAACACAGCCTTGGATTTCACTGTATGGGGGTGCCGCTGTCTCGGGTCCTCATTGGCTCCCACTGCTGTAAATCAAATCCAATGACTGGATGGGACACGGGGGGGGGGGGGGCAGAATCCTGCTGTCTGTGTCAATGGACACAGCAGCAGAACTCGGTAGCGTGCCCGCACGGGTGTCCCCATGGAATGCGGCTCTCCGTGTGAGCACTCCAGAAGAGGAGGAGCCAAGAGTTCGCCGGGGGATCCCAGAAAAGGAGGACCGGGGCCTCTCTGTGCAAAACCCTTTGCACAGAGCAGGTAAGTATAACATGGTTGTTATTTAAAAAAATAAATAAATAAAATGAACCTTGACAAACACTTTAATTTACAGGAGATTCAGGTGGCTTTAAAACTTTAAGCTACACTAAAGAATTGCCTTATTTTCCAAAAACAATCCATAAACATTTATTACTTGGAGGCCCTTTAATCCATTTTTAATTACATCTTTTATTATCGGAGCTCCCAAACCTCTTCTTTGCCTCCCCCAATATCCATTTGTTTGCAGTACATGTAAATTGCAGTCATGTATATTTCTCTATGTTGACTAATAACAATGAGCCCCAGCGTGTTCGCACACCCCATGTGCCGAGCCCGCCAGGAAGTCGGCGCTGCGCTAATCACAGACAGTGAGACTTCCCGATGCAGAGATCGGGAAATGTCTCACCGCCTATGATTAGCGCAGCGCCAACTTCCTGGCAGGCCATACTGACCCTAGCCCACCCCTTTTATTCACTTGATTTCAGTTCTTTCAAGAGGCTCAGCAACACACTTGGGTGATACATGGTCTTATTCAAACACAGACCAGTTCAGAGTCACAAGAAGGAGACATAACACAAAAGAGAGTGCTATTAAAAAGATAACCCACTGCAATGCAAGACCAAAGAGATTATTATTCAGGGTCATTTTTCTTTCTTTTAGAAGGGGAATGTCCAGAAGAAGGTGTTACTAGTGGTGTCTTGGACATACCTCCCAACATTTTGAGATGGGAATGAGGGACACCTACTAACAAATGTATATAGGCATAGGACACGCCCCTATAAAGGAGGATTAACCAAAAAAATTGTTATTTAAATCCAGAAGGGCTTTTTTTTTACTACTACTATTCCTTTATTTTGGCTTTTAACCACTTAAGCCCCGGGCAGCTAAAGGACCAGGCCCCTTTTTGTGATTCGGCCCTGGGTTGCTTTAACTGACAATTAACTGACAATTGCGCGGTCGTGCGACATGACTCCCAAACAAAATTGACGTTCTTTTTTTACCACAAATAGAGCTTTCTTTTGGTGGTATTTGATCACCTCTGCGGTTTTTATTTTTTGCTCTATAAACAAAAATAGAGCGACAATTTTGAAATAAATGCAATATTTTTTACTTTTTGCTATAATAAATATGCCCAAAAAATATATAAAAAACATTATTTTTCCTCAGTTTAGGCCGATTCGTATTCTTCTACATATTTTTGGTAAAACAAATCGCAATAAGCATTTATTGATTGGTTTGCGCAAAAGTTATAGTGTCTACAAAATTGGGGATAGTTTATGGCATTTTTATTAATATTCTTTTTTTTACTAGTAATGGCAGCGATCAGCGATTTTTATTGTGACTGCGACATTATGGCAGACACGTCAGACAATTTTGGCACATTTTTGGGACCATTGCCATTAATACAGCGATCAGTGCGATTAAAAATGCATTGATTACTGTAAAAATTTCACTGGCAGTTTGGCAGACACGTCAGACAATTTTGACACATTTTTGGGACCATTGCCATTAATACAGCGATCAGTGCGATTAAAACTGCATTGATCACTGTGAAAATTTCACTGGCAGTGAAGGGGTTAACACTAGGGGGCAGTGTAAGGGTTAAGTGTGACCTAATGTGTGTTGTTTTTACTGTAGGGGCGTGGCTTGGCGTGTGACATCACTGATCATCGTTCCCTATGACAGGGAACAGACGATCAGTGACAGGCTCAGTAGGAAGCACGGGAGAGGTTTGTTTACACTTACCTCTCCCTCTTCTTCAGTTCTGTGACCCGATTGCGGGACACTGGCGGCGATCGGGTCCGCGGATACCGCGGCCATATTCACGGAGCTCAGGACCGAGTCGCGAGTGCGCCGCCGGCACGCTCGCGACCCATGACTGGGCTCTTAAAGGGCAACATACCTGTACGTGCTTGTGCCCAGCCGTGCCATTCTGCTGACGTATTTTGGCGTGAGCCGGTCCTTAAGTGGTTAAAATGTACAAATGCAGCCATTTAGAAATGAGATGAAAGGTTTAGCACTGGGAAACACTTTTTGAAAGATAAAAAGTGCATTTTATATACAACTATATAGATCAGACCAACATGAGGGACAAATGAGGAGAAAAGAGGGACAGAGAGACATTGCTCCAAATCTGGGACAGTCCCTCAATATCAGGGACAGTTGGGAGCTATGCTTGGACTTGGAACAAAAAGTTAAAGCTGAACTTTAGACACACAGCTATAGCCAGCTAAGGCCACATATATATATATATATATATATATATATATATATATATATAAAGATGAAGCCTCCCCCTAAGACCTCTACAATCCCGAACGCCAGCTCATTAGGTGCTCACTCCGGAGCCACTTCTCCCTTCACAAGTCTTTGAGCCACAAACCACTTCCAGAGGGTAAAATCAACTTTGGCCCCATTCACACTCGTGAATCAGGATGACTGAAATTACCTGCTGGAGTCTCAGCCAGGGTTCCCTGTGATAAGCTGCAGGCAGGGAACCCTATTCAAAGCAATGGGAGGCTGACAGCATGTGAATGATCATCCATGGTTGACCATCTGTAGGTAATCCCCTACTAGGACATAGTCATCTGTATTTGTGTATGTGCTGAACAATAAAGTTCATTTTAACCTTGGAGAGTGAATCTCAATGGGAATAACTATATTATTAATAGAATGAATGGGAATGACTGATTATTCTGCACTTGCAGCATTCTAGTGAGGAAAGTTGCAGTGTCTGCATACCTTTTAGAAGTGATTAACCTTTGGGTATATCTCACAAAAATTAAATTTTCTTTTCTTTCACGGGATGCCTAAAGTCTGACCTATATCTTAGTACAGACATCTGGGTAAATCAGTGAGCCAATCACACAAGCAGGAAAATACATTTCTGGGAAAGTTCTGTACACCAACTGTGTATGAAAGGCCTCCATATTGCATTGCATTGAATTTTACAGAAAATTACAGGGCTGCAGATTGAAAGGTAATTTTAATAGCATTCAATTACAATGCCAGTGGCGGAACTACCGCCATAGCAACCCACGCGGTCGCTATGGGGCCCGCAGTCGCTATGGGGCCCGAAGCCTAGTGGAACTGCTGCCGAATGGGGGCCGCTGCCGAGCGGTCCGGGGCTCGGCAATGCATTGGCAAGCTTCTGTCCTGCCCAGAACACCGGCGTCAGCCCCCTCCCAGCGTCGTGACGTCACTCGGCCGGAGGCTCGATGGGCGGAGCGTCAATGCAGAGCTACTGCAGCCTGCATACACAGGAACCAGGCAGCACCGCCGAGGAGGAACCAGACTCACCCTCACTTGCAAAATTTGCAGACCATTCATTGCAATCAGACAGAGGTACTGTACAAGCTAAAGTAAGCTGATGCAATGATGGGGCCAGACTGCAGTCTAAACATTTTGAACTGTCTGTGAGTTTAACTGATTTTTATAATATGCAGCATGGCGGGGGGGAGGGGGGTGAATGTCCTGCACTGGTCACTGTAATTGTATTAATGTCCTGCACTGGTCACTGTAATTGTATTAATGTCCTGCACTGGTCACTGTAATTGTATTAATGTCCTGCACTGGTCACGGTCGAATGATTTTACTGGTTACGGTCACTGATGAATGATTTTACTGGTCACAGATGAATGATTTTACTGGTCACGGTCGAATGATTTTACTGGTCACGGTCACTGATGAATGATTTTACTGGTTACAGTCACTGATGAATGAAATAACTGGTCACGGTCACTGATGAATGAATTTACTGGTCAAGGTCACTGATGAATGATTTTACTGGTCACGGTCGAATGATTTTACTGGTCACGGTCGAATGATTTTACTGGTCACGGTCGAATGATTTTACTGGTCACGGTCGAATGATGAATGATTTTACTGGTCACTGTGGAATGATTTTACTGGTCACAGTCACTGATGAATACATTTACTGGTCACTGATGAATGATTTTACTGGTCATGGTCACTGATGAATGATTTTACTGGTCACTGTGGAATGATTTTACTGGTCACGGTCACTGATGAATAAATTTACTGGTCACGGGCACTGATGAATTAATGTCCTGCACTGGTCACTGTAATTGTATTAATGTCCTGCACTGGTCACTGTAATTGTATTAATGTCCTACACTGGTCACAGTAATTGTATTAATGTCCTGCACTGGTCACTGTAATTGTATTAATGTCCTGCACTGGTCACAGTAATTGTATTAATGTCCTGCACTGGTCACTGTAATTGTATTAATGTCCTGCACTGGTCACAGTAATTGTATAAATGTCCTGCACAGCACTGGTCACAGTAATCGTATTCATGTCCTGCACTGGTCACGGTCACTGATGAATGATTTTACTGGTCACGGTCGAATGATTTTACTGGTCACGGTCACTGATGAATGATTTTACTGGTCACAGTCACTGATGAATGATTTTACTGGTCACAGTCACTGATGAATGATTTTACTGGTCATGGTCACTGATGAATGATTTTACTGGTCACGGTCACTGATGAATGATTTTACTGGTCATGGTCACTGATGAATGATTTTACTGGTCACGGTCACTGATGAATGATTTTACTGGTCACGGTCACTGATGAATGATTTTACTGGTCACGGTCACTGATGAATGATTTTACTGGTCATGGTCACTGATGAATGATTTTACTGGTCACGGTCGAATGATTTTACTGGTCACGGTCGAATGATTTTACTGGTCACGGTCACTGATGAATGATTTTACTGGTCACTGTGGAATGATTTTACTGGTCACTGTGGAATGATTTTACTGGTCACAGTCACTGATGAATAAATTTACTGGTCACTGATGAATGATTTTACTGGTCACGGTCACTGATGAATGATTTTACTGGCCACTGTGGAATGATTTTACTGGTCACAGTCACTGATGAATAAATTTACTGGTCACGGGCACTGATGAATTAATGTCCTGCACTGGTCACTGTAATTGTATTAATGTCCTGCACTGGTCACGGTCACTGATGAATGATTTTACTGGTCACGGTCGAATTATTTTACTGGTTACGGTCACTGATGAATGAATTTACTGGGGGGGGGGCTGTTTGCAGGGGGGCCCCATACAACATTTTGCTATGGGGCCCTGTGATTTCTAGTTACGCCCCTGTACAATGCGGTGTGTGTATCAATTGTATATGCTATTTTATCTATTTGTATCTTTTTATGAAAGTGGAGTTACCCTTTAAATAATGCTTAAAGGTCTTGCCTCTAACCCAACCTACGATTGGACTGTTAAAAGGGAGCAGTCACTTCCAGCGCTAATAGGTCTTCCAAGGTGTGGAGTAAGGATGAGCTCCTGTATGTTCGCATACTCCCCGTGTAGAGTCCGCCAGGAAGTCGCTAATCACAGGCAGTGAGACATTGCCCCGATGTGTGGCTGCAGAGATCGGGCAATGTCTCACTGCCTGTGATTAGCGCAGCGCTGCGCCAACTTCCTGGTGGGCTCTGCACGTGGAGTATGCAAACACGCCTGAGCTCATTCCTAGTGTAGAGTAACAGATGTCAGATAAAATGGTGGGGCGAAAGGTATATATGGTATCCCAAAACTGGGTGGATGCTGCCTTCCTCAGATGGGGTAATCTGAAAGGAACTACAAGAAAAAACTGAAATGGAAGGCGCGCACACCTAGTACATTACCAGAGATAATTTAATAATAAGATTTTTTTATATAAAAGTGGATACTCACAAAAGGCCATAAACACAGTGCATGGAAGTGCACAGAACATGGGGTACAGCTAACGCATTTTGGGGGCGCACCCCCTTCCTCAGAGCTAAGCCTAGTCTAGCTCTGAGGAAGGGGGTGCGCCCCCGAAACACGTTAGCTTTACCCTGTGTTCTGTGCACGTCCATGCACTGTGTTTATGGATTTTTGTGAGTATCCACTTTTATATAAAAAAATTCTTATTATTAAATTATCTACAGTAATGCACTAGGTGTGCGCGCCTTCCATTTCAGTTTTTTCTGGGAGCAGTAGACTGATAAAATCATCTCCCTGTCACTCTGCTCTCTCATTCTGTCAGTGTGCCCTTCATTAACACATGAATCATTTGTAAGTATTTATACTGCTTGCATTTAAAGAATACAATTATTGAATTGTTGATGAATACAGAGAGATATCAGGTTATGTATTTTACCTGCCTGGAGTTCAGCTTTGAAATTGAACAATGATCAAAAGAAAATGACATACAGCTATGTGATACAGTCTGTCAAAAAGAATGAGGGTACGTTCACATCAGCCATTGTGCTGGTGTGCAGTGGGAGGCGGTGGGATGACAGCAGTGTTGATGCACCAATCCTGGCCCATCCCACTGTTCACTTTTTTTTAATAAGTTAAAATGTTGCACTGCGTTGCCCTTAAAAAAAAGTCCAGCTTGGCACCACACTGTGGTGTGAACTGGCCAGGTAGGAGACAAGGCATTGCTTGTCTTGAGGTGCGACATTGGTGGAACTGTGCTGGAATAGCCACTTAATGCAATCCTACCACACCTAGTGTAAATATTGCCTAAATCTGTTCAATTTCAACTTCCTCAGGGTGACAATGCTGTTAATTCTGCAGGGAACGTATGCAGCAGCATTGTTACCCTGGTCTGTAAGTAAATGTCAAGAAAAATCTAAATAAAGGTATATGAGGTATAAAAGGCATTCACATACTGAAAACAATCATTCTAAATATTAACTCCACTCAGTTACAGAATGCAATACTATTTCTTATAGTGAGCGTTAAAAAAAAAAAAAAAAAAGAATAGCTCTCCTATCTTTGGCCTTCCCAGTCATTAACCACTTGCCACCCAGGTCAGTTCTGACATTTCTCTCCTACATGTAAAAATCATACTTTTTTTTCTAGAAAATTAAATAGAACCCCCAAAAATTATATATGCTTTTTTAGAAAAGACCCTAGAGAATACAATGGTGGTTGTTGCAACTTTTTATCTCGCACGGTATTTGTGCAGCAATTTTTCAACCACGTTTTTTGGGAAAGAAAAAAATAAAAACCAGTAAAGTTAGCCCAATGTTTTTCATATTGTGAAAGATGAAATTACACTGAGTAAATAGATACTTAATGTAAACATCACTTGTAATAAGAATATGACATGACAGGCCCTCTTTATAGTGAGATATGGGGTCAATAAGACCCCACATCTCACCACTAGGCTGGGAAGCCTGAAATTAGAAAAAAATTAACTGATCACCGCTTCCCAACCGAAGCGGCGCTGTTTACTTTTAATGCAGAGGCTGGGCGTGACGTCATAACATCGAGCCCGGCCTCCGACGATCACAGAGACACAGAGACTCCAGTGACCATCTGGTCTGCTGGAAATCTCTATGATCAACATCCGGGGCCAGCGGATCATCTGTCTGACTCACTGATCATAGCGGTGAGTCGGTAGAAGCACCGGAGGGCAGCGGGAGGTGGGGGATGTCCCCTCTCGCCTCCTGTAAGAACGATTAAGCGGTGGAACAGCTGCTAAGATCATTCTTATGGTGTAGGGAATCGCCGGGTGAAAATGGCAATATCTGAATGATGTCTGTAGCTACAGGCATCATTCAGATATACCCGCTCAAAGTCTGTCATTATATGACGGCGGGCGGGCATGAGGCGGTTAAACAAAATGTCAAATTGCATGCCAAATCAGTAGAAATTGCCAGCAATGGCACTGCCTAAATCGGTGTGATGTTGCATTTGTGTGGGGGATGGGCTTGCTGGGACAACACAGAGATCGCTGTTTCTGATCACTAGGAATAGCAGATCTCAGTGCTGTCCCCTTTCAGAACAATATCCCCTGTCAGAAGTGCACGCGCGCAGTACCAAGTGCACAGACCGACGTACAGGTACATTGGTTTGCAGTATTAATGTGGAAGGCAGTCGGCAAGTAGTTATTTGGGCAACTATGTGGCAAATGAGGTTTAACGTTGAAAAAAAATAATAAAAAAGTTATGCACTTGGGGGCTAAGAATATGCATACATCATACATACTAGGGGGATACAACTGGGGGAATCAATCAGTGGAGAAGGATATGGGTGTTCTGGTAGATCATAAGCTTAATAATAGCACACAATGCCAAGTTGTGGTTTTCAAAGTGAGCAAAGTTCTTTCTTGTATTAAGAGATGTAGACTCCAGAGGGAGAGAGAGAGAATTTTTTTTTTACATAGTTACATAGTAGGTGAGGCTGAAAAAAGACACAAGTCCATTAAGTCCAACCTATGTGTGTGATTATTTGTCAGTATTACATTGTATATCCCTGTATGTTGCAGTTGTTCAGGTGCTTATCTAATAGTTTCTTGAAACTATTAATGCCCCCGGCTGAGACCACCTAATGTGGAAGGGAATTCCACATCCTTGCCACTCTTACAGTAAAGAACCCTCTACATAGTTTACAGTTAAACCTCTTTTCTTCTAATTTTAATGAGTGGCCACAAGTCTTGTAAAACTCCCTTTTGCAAAAAAGTTGTATCCCTATTGTGGGGTCACCAGTACAGTATTTGTATATTGAAATCATATCCCCTCTCAAGCGTCTCTTCTCCGGAGAGAATACGTTCAGTGCTCATAACCTTTCCTTATAACTAATATCCTCCAGACCCTTTATTGGCTTTGTTGCCCTTCTTTGTACTCGCTCCATTTCCAGTACATCCTTCCTGAGGACTGGTGCCCAGAACTGGACAGCATACTCCAGGTGCGGCCGGACCAGAGTCTTGTAGAGCGGGAGAATTTTTGTTTTATCTTTGGAGTTGATCCCCTTTTTAATGCATGCCAATATTCTGTTTGCTTTGTTAGCAGCAGCTTGACATTGCATGCTATTGCTGAGTCTATCATCTACTAGGAACCCCAGGTCCTTTTTCCCTTTTCCATTTTGCCCATGTACAAATCATTAGTAAGACCTTATCTGGAATATGCAGTTCAGTTTTGGGCACCAGTTCTTAAAAAGGATATCGGGGAACTGGAGAAAGTGCAGAGAAGGGCAACCAAACTGATAAGAGGCATGGAGGAGAGCTCAGCTATGAGGAAAGATTAGATGAACTGAATCTATTCCCTCTTGAGAGGGGATATGATCAACATGTACAAATGCGGGGTGCATGCGGCGCACAGATTGATGTAAAGAGCAAATAAGCAGTTCTTTACCACAAGATCAGCTGTGTCCAATCGCAGCTGATCACGGATGTAAATAGAAGCCGCTTATCAGCCATCCTTTCCTCATGCTGACAGGAGCGGAGAAGAGAGCCGATAGCTGGCTTCTGTAAAAGGGACATGTACACTGATAGTCAGGGCACTGATTATCGGTGTCTAGATTATCAGTACAGTCCCTACAGGGCCCACTAGTGCTGCCAATCTGTCCCCACAAGTGCTGCCAATCTGTGCCCACCAGGGCTGCCAATCAGTGCCTCCTCATCAGTGTCCCCTATCAATGCCGCTTACCAATGCCGCTTACCAATGCCTATCAGTGCCCATAAGCACGACCTATTAGTGGCACCTATCAGTGCCCATCATTGTAGCCTCATCAATGCTCACCAGTGCCGCATCAGTGCAGCCTCATCGGCACACATCAGTGAAGGAGAAAAATTACCTATTTGCAAAAAAAATTAAGAAACTATGAAAAGTTTTTTTTTGTTTTGTTTTTTTGTTTTGTTTTTTACTTTTGGTAAAAAAGCTGAAAATTGGCCTGGGCAGGAAGGGGGTAAACGTATCCAGTAGGCAAGTGGTTAAAAAAGGACTGGATTCTTTCCTAAATGTACATGATATAACTGGACACTAACATTTTGTAGGTAAAATTGATCCAGGGAATATCCAATTGCCTATCAGGGGATCAGGAATTATTTTTTTTCCCCTGCTGGAGCAAATTGGTTTATGCTTTTCTGGGTTTTTTGCCTTCCTCTGGATCAACTGTGGGTATAGGATTGTGTATATGGGATTGTATGACGACCCCCCCCCCCCTTTTATTGGTTGAACTAGATGGACTTGTGTCTTTTTTCAACCAGACTAACTATGTTACTATGTAACATTTTGAATGAATGAATGAAATACTTATATAGCGCGCAATGCGAACTGAATCGCCTCTAGGTTAATCAACCTTTGAGCAACACAAGACAGTCACCGAATTATGCACCACAGTGCTCAGGTGTACCAAACCTGAAGTGTATGTTACCCTAACATTTCATATTCCTGATATGTGTATGTTGAACCCAGGGCTGGACTGGCCTACCGGGATACCATCTGCCCTGGGGCCGCTTTGTGCAGCGGCTGCAGTGCTCAGCTCCCCTTTGTCCTCCTCCTCTTTCGGAGCTGGGTCTGTGTGTGTACGGCGGTGATGTAACAAGGTCCTGCCCCTTTAGACCAGCTTGTGTGATAGTCTTCTATGGAACACTGATTGAACCAGTGTTCCACCTATCACACAAGCTGGTCTAGGGAGTGGGACCTTGTTACAGCACGCCAAAAACACACAGACTAAGCTCCATGACATACAGCGGGAGATGGCCAATGTGTGCTCAATCCAGGAAATGGTGAGGCTGCAATCATGGGCACAGAGAGGCTCCAGTGGTCGGCACAGAGAGTCTGCAATTGGTGGGCACAGAGAGGCTTTAATGGTGGGCACAGAGAGGCTTTAATGGTGGGCACAGTGAGGCTGTAATGGTGGGCACAGTGAGGCTGCATTGGTGGGAAAAGCGAGGCTGCATTGGTCGGTACAGCGAGGCTGCATTGGTGGGTGCAGCGAGGCTGCATTGGTGGGTACAGCGAAGCTGCAATGGTGGGTACAGCGAGGCTGCATTGGTGGGCACAGTGAGGCTGAATTCATGGGCACCATAAAGCTGCAATTGATGGGCACCATAAGACTGCATTGGTGGGCACAGGGAGGCTGCATTCACGGGCACAGAGAGGCTGCATTCAGGGGCATAGTGAGGGTGCAATAATGGGCACAGTGAGGGTGCATTGATCTCTTGTATTATGTCTGCAGTCTCTGACCATCTCTTTCACCATGTCTGCAGTCTCTGACCATCTCTTATACCATGTTCACAGTCTCTAACCATCACCTGTACTATGCCCACAGCCTCTGACACCTCCTGTATCATGCCTGCAGCCTTTGACCATCTCTCATATCATCTCCTCGGTCTCTAACCATCTCCTGTATCATGTCCTCAGTCTCTAACCATCTCTTGTACGATGTCTGAAACCTCTGACCATCTCTTGTCTTATATCATGTCTGCAGTCTCTGAGGGGGAGTCTGGAGAGGAGTCAATAGTGGGAGTGGCGCTGGGAGAAGTCAGACATGTGTGCACTGTGGAGAGAAGACTATAGGACAAAACCAGAGCCATCAACATGGAGGAGGTCAGTGGCAGCACCCCCAGGCAAGTCTAAGGGGGGTCACTGATGTAAGTGGGGAGTGAATACAATAATGGGGCACTGATATAAAGGTTTCCCCCTTTTATTAGTAACCCACCTCCCTTCCCTTTGTGTATTCTCTCTGCAGAAGGTGGTCTCTGGAAACCTGGGTCCCCCCACGTTCCCAGAGTTCCTGGGGTGCTCCTTGTTGATTGACCAATCTTACCACTTTTTACTGGAATTTTCATATATATATATATATATATATATATATATATATATATATATATATATATATGTAGTGCCCGGGCTCCTGAAGAACATGTTTTTGTCAATTTAGTTTTCCTAAGTCCATAGTAGGATTTTAGGGTTAATTTCAGTAAATTATGGTCTCAGTATCAGTTTGGCTGGACGGTGCTATGCTCTGCCTGGTCATAGGTGTGGGTGTCACCTTTGGCAGGCATTGGAACACAGTCTGGTTGGACGCATTGGGTACCAATCTCTCTCCTGGAGCCAATCAGTGGGTGCGTTGTCTCGCTGTATATTTCGGGAGAGGGTACTTAAGGTGCTGAGATCATGTGATTTGGGTTGCGGTCCAGAAGTATGTTCTGACTCCCTGGTACTGGTCCTCCTGACCAGCCCCCAGAGGCCCTCAAGGCCTGGGGTGCGGATCCATCCGTTTCCGAGTCTCGGGCTGGCTAGCCCGAGGCCCACTAACTGGAAGGAGGGTTCCAAGGTGCCGTCTCGGGTTTGGAGAGGCCCAGCAACTGAAAACGCAACTAGGGGAGGACTCTTCAGAAGAGGGCCATGCACAAGGCTGGCTGCTTGGTAGGAGCCTGGAAGCTAAGCTGAAAAGACACCAAGTGAATCCGCATTCTCATGGTATCGCCAGACCGGCTGAAAGATACTGATACTGTAAGAGAGTTCCTAATTTCATCCTTCAGTTACAACTAAGTTTCTGTAAAATACTTTCTGTTCTAATCTAAAGTTCTACAATCAAGTCTGTGGCAGAGACTTTTCTATATTTAAATATTTGCTATATTTAATATCACCTGTCGGTTGCTAAATTCACAAAAAAGGGATTAATCCGATAGTTGAAATATCCAGTTGCGAATGGCTATTCCCTGGATCACCTAGAGAGAGACATTTCAAGTGTCAGCAGTTCCAAGAATACCTGAGATTTACTACCCATACCCTCTATTCCCTACTGAGAGACTGTGTTCTGTTCAGAGTATTGCAAATAAAAATTCCTAAAGGGATTCAAGTGTCGGTCTCTACAGTTTATTGGGCCATTAACCTCGGGAAACCCCTAGACGAGCACGAGGTGGAGAAGGTAACGGTAAGCCCAGCAAAACCAGCCGCTTCTTCGGGGGTCAGTGCTATAGATATATATATATATATATATATATATATATATATATATATATATATACACAATAATAATACACAATACACTCTTCAAATGTGCTTTAAAATGCATGGTTTTTCCCTTCATGAACAAGGAAATAATGATGTTATGATGTTGGGCAGGTATAATAATGCTATGGGGCTGGTATGCCATTTTTTCCAGGGTTGTTTTTTTATTCCCAGTCCGGCCCTGGTTGTACCATATGATTATGCAGAAACATAGCTTTAAGCTTGTGGGCTCAGATGCAAAAGTTGACCTGGAGTCAACCCACTACCATCTGCTGCTTCCACTGTATGCCAAGTTACTGCAGGTAGCTAAAGAGTTATTTCACATATTGAGAGGGAATTTAAATATTTTTGGAGCAGCTGTCCACATTTTGGCATACTGTACCTCTCCAATTCTTTTGAATACCCTGGAGCAGTGGTAGGCTGCCTTTGAGAGGTGGAGATATACCTGAACCACATGAAAGAGATCAAAGTTCACAAGGGTTCAGAGCCCTTTTTTTAAAACCAAAATTAACTAGCAAGGCCTAACTAACTAGCAAGGAAAACTTAGAAAAATATAATAAAACAGTGTAAAAATATAAATTTAGCCTACCTTAAGGCCTGGTTCACACCTATAAATTTTTTGGTGTATTTTCGGTTTTGCAGAAACACACTACAGTCCATTTAACATGGTTTCTTATAGATGTAGTTCACATCTGTGAATTTTATGGAAAAGGCCAGGGGTTTTTTTTCTGGTTTTTGGTTCCATAGACGTTTAAAGATGTGTATTGAAAAAACACAATATGCAGCAGCAATGTGCAAACTGCAACCTGCGAAAGTATGAATCAGGCCTCAATGTGGATAGTGTCAGTATGTAGAGCAGTGGACAATGTCAGTAGGGCAGTGGATGGTGTCAGTAAAGCAGTGAACATATAGTAGGACAGAGGGTGCTGTCAGTCAGTAGAGCAGTGAACGGTGTCAGTATGGCTGTGGACTGGGTCAGTAAGACAGGAAATGGTCAGTAGAGTACTGGAGTGGATGGTATAAGTAGAGCAGTGGACAATGTCTGTAGTTTTTTTATTTTGGTTATTTTTTAAATAATCTTTTTTACTGCTAATTAAAAAAAATTCACAATTCTTTTTTTTTTACGTTTTTTTTCAGCAGCCCTGTTGGAGAGCTTTGGTGAAATATCAGGGGTCTAAATAGACCTCTGTTGTCTTATTTTAGAGACAGAGAAAGGAGATTGAGACCTTAAAGTTACATAGTGGTTGAAAAAAAGACACAAGTCCATCTGGTTCAACCAATACCTCAGCCTCAAGCTGCACAGAAAGAATTAACAGTAATAGCTCTGTACAGAATTTCCTGTTCATTCACAAACCTAAGTATGTTAAACACAGTTTACTATGCTTCAGTTATGAATAAACAGTGAGTGATCAGTACTGATTACTCACTGTGTTCATTCAGAAAAGGAAGGCGCCAGTAAATTACATATTTACCGACCCCTTCTTTGTTTTTCGCTGCAACGGTGGGAGAGGAGAAGGGGGGAAGCCAGTTGAAATTACGGGGCAGAGGGGTGGGGGTCCAAGGAAGCACACAGGGAGGGGTAGCATATACAAGAACCAATATGCTCCATCTCCTCCTGCAGCCTCTGAATGATGGTGGGAGGTAGGGAGAGGAGGAAAAGCAGGATCTCAACAGCTGCAGGAAGAAAATGAGGGGATCAGCTACTGTATATGCCGTCCCGCTTCTCCTCCTGTCCAGGTGTAACAATGAATGTGACAGGGAGGCCGGACAGGCTCCCTGGGGCATGGAAGGGGCCGCCATTGTGACCCCTGTGACCCCTGAAGCAACATTGAGTGTACTTGTGTTAAAACTGTCTTATTTGTGTTTCTTAATTTGTGTGAAATACCTGGTGATCCTTTCAGTCTCCCTGTTTTCCTATTTTAAACTGACTAAACGTCAGTTTTCTTTTTCGCAGCCTGCTTTTACTCCAATGGTCAAACGAGTGTAACTGGATAAACACACGAGACAGTGTGGCAGGCCACCAGGGGTCCCTCAATCGATGTGGAACGGTCCACGATGAACTCAGGGAATCCAGTCTTCTCTTGATGGAATCAGGAGGCTGGAAGGAAGGCTGCCAACCAATGAGTCACCCACCGAGGGTTCAAACCGGCTCATGAGCAGGTAATATATAAAACAAAAGGAAGAATGCTTCCAATGGTGTAGGTCAAAAAAGGATGGCTCTTGATTTGCATAAAAAACACATACAAATAAAACAAAAAATTTATAAAATAGTGATCACAATGTATAAAAAAGGCAATATGGAGAGCGGAGAAACCAGGCCCTACGCATTTCGTCCAAAAAGGACTTCTACTGGGGCATCTGACAGCACCCCCATATTGCACATATATAAATAAATATCTGAACATAATGTAAAAATGGTTGGTTGTAAAAAGTGCTACAGTCCCACTAAAACTTACCTGAGCCCATCTCCATCCAGCAATGTTGCAGGAGAGTCTCGGCTGCTCCCACTGCTGTCAAAGTCAGTAAGCCAGTGAGGAGAGCGAGGGGGCCTCTGTGATTGAATGGGCACACAAAGCAGCTGCTCGGCTTGGGTGCCCCCATAGCAAGCTACTTACTGTGGGAGCACGTGATGGAGGGAGGGGCCAGGAGCACCTGCGACGGACCCAAGAAGAGGAAGATCTGGGCTGCTCTGTGCAAAACTACTACACAGAGCAGGTAAGTAAAACATGTTTGTTATTTTTAAATGAAAAAATAACTGAGACTTTAGTATCACTTTAATTCTTATATCCCTTGAAATGTGCATGTATAACAAATTATAAAAAGGGATGGGCTTTATGTTCGGGTAAACGGGTGACCCCACCCCCTCTGACAACCCAGGGAAAGCCATAGGGAGGTCCCCGTGCGTCACTGGGTGGCCCCGCCCTCCGTCATATAAGAAGTGTTAGAAGAACCAAATCGTTTACACGGTGGAAGACTTCCACTGAGGTGGATCGTGCGGAGGATGAAGTGGAGAAGAAGCGGGGTTCCCTTTAAAATCCATATCAGACCTGAAGGGCCTGGTATGGAATTTAGGGGGACCCCCACGCATTTTTTTTTTGGTTTGGTTTGGGGTTCCCCTGTGGGGAAATCCCATGTGGTTTTTATCAATGATCTTTTATGTGTATTGCCAGACTGACAATTCATTATAGCCACGAGTAGTTTTAAATTACTTTTTTTCCTCTAGAAATATCATCTTGCTGTCAGACTGTTCTAAACACGGGAAACATGCGCCCCTTTGCAGGCATACTATAGACACCCCCCAGGTACGAAATTTAAAGGAATATTCAATTTTTATTTTTCACTTTAAGCATTATTAAAATCACTACTCCTGAAAAAACGTCAGCTTTTAAAACTTTTCTTTGCATTGATACATGGGGCATGACCCGGGTCCCCAAACACTTTTTATGACAATACCATGCATATAAGCCTTTAAAATTAGCACTTTTGATTTTTCATGTTTGTGTCCCATAGACTTTAACAGTGTTCAAGCGTTCAAACAAAGTTTTTGCCTGTTCACATGTTAGGCATGCGAACTGAAAAGGGGGGTGTTCGGCTCACCCCTAATTATAAACATGCCAAGAGGTATCTGCACACACAGAGCTGGGTGACTAGCTGTATCTATGAAGATGCAGATTTTCACCTGTACATATGACTGCTCATACACTCTCATTATTTGTATAGTCCCAAATATTGCATTTTTCTTGCATTGCTAGTTGTATTAAGAATTTAGGTATAAAGGTATGGATTATACTTCAGTGTGATAAATGCACATTATTTCACTAATGATGTGTGTTATGAGATTATCTGTTAATCTTCTCCTATCTCTGTGGCACAAGGGTGTCAGCAAATATTCCCGGTCCTAGGTATAAACTTTCTGATCCTGGACTGCAACCTTCACCCCTCTCCCAACACACCCACCCACTCCCATCCAGGCTCTTCCCTATGGAGGAAGCAGTCTATATAACACAGGCACCTATATACAATGGCAAGGGACTAGGTAGAGCTCAGGGTGCAGTACTGCAAGGTGAGTCTCGGCTAAATCTAAATGCTCATGTATGTTGTAATTCTGAGCGCTGTATTAGATGAAAATCTTAATGTATGAATTATAGTTAATGATATAAATAATAATTTCAATGCAATATGATAATGCTGTTTTGTAACAATGGTCTTTGTAACACAGGAGTGTGTACTCTCCCATATAACCTTAGTGATCAATAAAATATTTATTGATCTCTTGTATTAAGGTCACTGTTAAGGTAACCTTTATTGAATTACTGGGATTGCCATTTTCTACCTCTTTGTGAAAATTCTAGTTGCCATGCAGTCATGCTTTTTGGTTTCCATGCTTTCTGATTCACTGACCCAAAACCATTGTAGAGATCTTGACTTCTGACTTCACTGGCTGCATGCTTGTTCAGTGCAAAGTCAAATAAAATACCATTGTTTTCAGTGGTGCTGGTTTACCCCAATGCCCTGCATTGTGTTCTAGGTTGCATTTTATCACAGTGAGTTGCAATCCATTGCAGCATCCATCCATAGACACACTGAGCATTGCTTGGCCCCACCCCCTGCTCTCTCCTCACTGGCTGTGATTGGCGGTAGCAGTAGGAGCCAATGAAAACAGCGATAGTGAAGATAGCTGCTGCTTTCGGGCATAGTGCTGGATCGAGATCAGGCACAGGTAAGTATTTAAGGGGAGCTGGGAGTGATTCTACTCACAGAAGGTTTTTTACCTTAATGCAGAGAATGCAACCACCTTAAAAATATATTGCAATGCAGTGTCAAATTGAGCAAATGTTGAAGTCTTTACTGACATTTTTCTTTAAAGTGTATCTCTAGCCACAACTTTTCTTTACAGTTTTGCATAGAGTGGGAAAGGCTTGGAACAAGTGTCAAGATATATTATTGTCTGTATGTTCATTGATGAGATTGACTTTCTTTATTTGTATTGGAAGCTACTATCACCATGGCACAAAGTCAGGAAAAATTCAATATTTTATGGTTGTCAATGAACAGAAGCAGGAGCAAGAGGTATCATTTAAAGGGGACACCTGTTTTACTGTAGAAAGGAATTTCCCCTAATTTTGTAGAGATTTCCACTATTTTCCTGTTGGACTTCAGGACAGGAAGTGAAGGGCACTTTTTAATTGTATTCGATAGAGTAGGGAAGGGTTTTTATTTTTTTTGCCATTTGTCTGATTGGGGACATGTGCCTTCATTTCCTGTCCTATGGACACAAGAGGAAATTAGAGCAAATATCTCAACTTGTGCAGTTGTCACAAGTTGTGACAAGTGTCTCCATTGGAATCCTTTACACCTGTTTCCATGACAAATGAAAATGTTAGATTTCTCCTCACTATTAGTCTCTGTGACAGTAGTTACCAAGAAAAATAGAGAAGGTTAATCTCCTCAGTGGGAACACAGATAACATAAAAAAAACTGACAAGGAAAACTTTGGGCTTTAGATACACTTTAGGCGTTATATACTTATAAAATCCAATTGCCTCTACATTTACATCAGGTTGTTTCTCATTTTAAGCATAGCAAGTTATCTGAAATCCCATTTATTTCCCAGGTTGATGCACGGAATGGCTGGCCCCATCACTTTCTGTTTCTTAAGCCTTAATATTGCCCAATAGTATGAATTAGATGGTACATGTTGGGGCATGGCTACTATCCATCAACTAACCCAGAAAAAAAGTGCCAATCAGAGCACTCAGAAATTCTGTGTGCCCATTGGGGGCTTGGAATTGGATAGCTGCAGAGGTGTACCAGGAGGTTATTAAAGCTCAGAAGTATAGTCCAAATATGCCATGACTGACTAATAATATATAAAAAATAAATCTCATTTCAGCTTCTGATTTTCATGTTGCATATTGGCTACTTTGAAAATTTGGAGAATTCACTGCTGAGGCTCCTGCTGTGATATTTGTTGAGGTCTCCCACCCTCCAAAGCAGTAATAATATGAATATTCTGTTCAAATCTGTCATCACAGCTCCTGGCAGAGAGAATTCTTCCTATTCAACCCTGAGATGTAATGTCACTAAATTTCAAGAAACATGTGAAAAGATGTGGTACCATAAACCATGTCCTTTAGGAACATTCACCTTTCACTATGCCCACCAATCACTCTGCCACCAAGACACACTTTACATAATACATATTCTTTAGCCCACAGAAATCTGTCCTACTTGTTTGTGTTTGCCAAAGGTGTTTTTACTTATTGTGTAAGAGGACATGGACTATAGGGTCCATTCAAAGACTGTTACTTTTTACAATGATGGGGTTAGGCTAACAATAAATGTACTACTAAGTTTGATTCAGGTTTAGAGCCAGTGGTAGGTTACAGCTCTGGCTAGTGATAGGGTTGACATTAGGTTTAGGGTAAGGTTTCGTATTCTTTACAGATTCTTTTAGGGATATGGGAATATTGTGCTATTTTATGTATGAGTTATTTGTAACATTTGCACTCATAAACTGATGCAAATGTACGCTGTGCCAGCATTTTGACTTTACACAGTGATTTGCATACACTTCAATCTGGATTTTTTGTGAAAGGGAATTTAATACGGCAAGTGGCCATTCATTAAAATTAGAAGAAAAGTGGTTTAACCTTAAACTGCCTAGAGGATAATTTACTGTAAGAGCGGTGAGGATGTGGAATTCTCTTCCACAGGCGGTGGTCCCAGTTGGGAGCATCGGTTAGTTTCAAAAATGTATTGGAAACACCCGAACAACCACAACATACAGGGATATACAATGTAATACTGACCTAAAATCACACACATAGGTTGGACTTGATGGACTTTTTTCAACCTCACCTTCTATGTAAGTTCTATGCACTTAATATGCCTATAACTGTACTACAAATAATGTGATCTGTAATTTAACAGATTATCGGCTGAAACCTAAATATGAAGCTCGTGGTGATCTCCGCTCTGCTTGTTTTAGCTGTCTGTGCAGGTGAGAAATATATATCCATTCTGAAAACAAGAAAATATATACTGTACCTATTACTATATACTGTTCTCTTCACTATTGTATGTTTAACTTTTCTTGCTCCTTTCCAATTCAACTTTTGAAGAGCAAAGGATTCATATCTATGGGCTGGGAAGGAATGAAAGATTTGTGTACATTACACTAGACATGTGCATTCGTTTTCGTCCGAATGCATTTTCGTCCGAATTTCAGGTATTTTCGTTTTCGTTTTGACAAACGATAACGAAAGTGCAGATTCCGAAAAATGAAAGATCCGACATAAATAAATGCTTTTTTTCGTTTTCGTTGTTATAACAGTTCGATATAGAATAGGAGATTCGAAGTGGCCGTTCGATATAGAATAGGAGATTCGACGTGACTCCATATGTCTATTGAACCTGTGGTCGAATGTGCCTAAGTTTCGTTTACCTCTATTAGTCCTATTACATAGAAAAGCTTCGACAGAGAGTAAATATTCGACATAGAGAGAACAGAATCGACAGAGAGAAACGATACTGGAATTGGGTGGGGGAAGTAAATTAAAAAAAAATAATGATAATATTCGACGGGATCGTTGCACGTTTAAAATAATATTCGACGGGATCGTTGCACGTTTATAATAATATTCGACGGGATCGTTGCACGTTTATAATAATATTCGACGGGATCGTCGCAACTATACGACACTGCAATCGTACATTTCGGCAATCGAATGCTCCGCCTATAGGCTATATAGTTTAGCAGCTCCATCGAATCTTCTTTATCCATTCGACAGATACCATAAGCCTTCCAAGACAGATTCGACCGTAATTCATGTGGATTTTCGGACGAATGCAATTTTTGCACGAAAAACGAAATAAATAAAAACGAATTTCGGGAGTAACTAAATAAATAAAATTTACGGACGAAAACGAAAAAACGAAACGAAATATTCTAGTCTGCACATGTCTACATTACACTCACCTCTATGATTCAGACCTCTCTGAATTCCTACATTTCATTATTTTTTTGACCTGAGCACGTATTCACTGTACAAAGACATTCATATAAGACATTCATATAAAATATTATAGAAGAAAACATTTTCTTGTTATCTCCCAGCTGTCACTCATTTAAAAGAACTGTCCCTCTTATGGATCCCTATCTCTCTGATCCCTTTCTGTCCCCTTTCTTTTTACCTGTCCTTCTTTCTGGTCTAATGTATAGACTTCTATAATAATATACTACCTACAGTAACTACCAAAGTGTTATAATACTGTAAACCTTTCAAACTATATATAACTGCATTTTTTTAAATCCAGTATGAAATAAAGGAGAAGTGAAAACACTTGTGGGTTTAACCAATTTTTGACATATTAAGTTTACAAAATCTACATATTTGGGGGGCGGGGGGGGGGGGGGTCCAATGTCTGATGGTGGCATTGAAAGTTACTTTTTTATACATTTTTTATTCCATTCTGAGGTCTGGAGAGCTTTGGAGCATAGAAGAAGGATTTAGCATTGTTTAAGCAAATGCTCTCCTTGACATTATAAGTATAATTACTTCTTAGATTAACTAACTACTAGTCTGTTTGAAACCCAGATAAAACATCTGTTGCGTCATCCATCGTCTGGTCAAAGTCTAAAGCCATTTATTCTTTGCACAGGTCTGCCTCACGTAATCTTGGAAAATTTGGAAAAAAAATTGTTCTTTTTTTTTATGGGCTTAAAGTGTGTTTTGCATATGTTTTCTCCTTGCACAAATCTTGCTACACTAACCAATCATTTCCACCCTCTAGTGCACTTAAGAGGTTTGCCTCCAGGCTGCAGTCATCATCATCCTGTTTTTACAAGGCCTGGAGAGCATTTAAAAGTTTCTGTAAACCTTTCTAGAAATTCAGTGTTCTTGTAACTTCCTGTGCACTAAACTTAAATCTCAAACAATGTTATCAATAGGGATGAGCCGAACACCCCCCGGTTCGGTTCGCACCAGAACTTGCGAACGACCCCCGCGTTCGGTACGAACGTTAGAACCCCATTGAAGTCTATGGGACTCGAACGTTCGAATTGGAAAGTGCTCATTTTAACGGCTAATATGCAAGATAGTGTCCTAAAAAGGGTTTGGCGACCTGCCTCCTGCCTCAGGGGACATGGGTCACTGCAAAAAAAAGTTTTAAAAACTACCGTTTTGGCGGGAGCACTGATTTTAATGACGATTAAAGTGAAAAAAAAAAAGTGAAATATTCCTTTAAATATGGTGCCTGCGGGGTGTCTGTAGTATGCCTGTGAAGTGCCACGTGTTTCCCGTGTTTAGAACAGTCCCTGCACAAAATGACATTAAACGGAAATAACACCATTTAAAACTGCTTGCGGTTTTAATGTTATATCTGGTTCCTGCAATATGGTTGAAAATCATTGAGAAACATGGCATGGGTAGCCCTCCCTGCCCATTACCAGCCTATTTGGGTCTTGTACGCATATTAAGGGGAACCCCGTACCCATATTAAAAAAAGGAAATGCGTGTGGCCCCCAGGCCCTATATACTCAGAACAGCAGTATACAGGCGGTGCAAACAAGACAGGGACTGTGTAGGTTTGTTGTGTTAAGTTGAATCTGTTTGTCATTTTCAACCGGTACATTTTTAAAGTGTAGCTCCAGTCAAAAAAACTATCTTTAAGCTTTTTGGAAAACATAGGGAAGGGTTATCACCCCTGTATAATTTGTTTTGTCGTCCATCTTTTTTCATCTCACTTGCTGCTGTCTCCTTGCGTTTGCAAGTAGGAGATGTTTGTAAGTTGGATGTTTGAAAGTAGGGGCCTGCCCTATATTATAGCGGTATGTACTGGGTACAGAGCAGGCAGACAGCACGCACTATCTCCTAACACTACTGACTGCAAGCTCTATTATTAACCACTTGTTAGCCCAATGTTTGCATAAAGTGAAAGATGAAGTTACGCTGAGTAAATAGATATCAAACATGTCACTCTTCAAAATTGCACATGCCCGTGGAATGGCGCCAAACGTCGCTACTTAAAAAATCCCCATAGGCGACGCTTTAAATATTTTTTTACTGGTTACATGTTTTGAGTTGCAGAGGAGGTCTAGGACTAGAATTATTGCTCTCGCTCTAACATTCTCGGCGATACCTCACATGTGTGGCACATGCGAGCACATGGGGACATGGGCGCTTTAATTTTTATTTTATTTTTTTATTGTTCATTTTACTTTATTTATTTTAGTTTGACATTTTTTTTCCCAAAAATATATTTTTGATCACTTTTATTCCTATTACAAGAAATGTAAACATCCCTTGTAATAGGAATATGGGGTGACAGGTCCTCTTTACAGTGAAATCTGGGGGGTCAATATGACCCCACATCTCACCTCTAGGCTGGGAAGCCTGAAATAAAAAATAAAAAAAAGATTCTGGCTTTGATCGTACTGGCGAGTTGGTAGAAGCACCGGAGGGCGGTGAGGGGTGGGGGGCGTCTATGGCTGGGTATTTCAGGGTATCACCGAGTATGGCTGGGTATCTCTGAGTATGGCTGGGTATGGCAATTTATGGCAGGGTATTACAGAGTATTGGCGGGGTATTGGCGGGGTACTACAGAGTAATAGCAGGGTACTGCACTGCAGAGTAATGGCAGGGTACTGCACTGCAGAGTAATGGCGGGGTACTGCACTGCAGAGTAATGGCAGGGTACTGCACTGCAGAGTAATGGCGGGGTACTGCAGAGTAATGGCGGGGTACTGCACTGCAGAGTAATGGCAGGGTACTGCACTGCAGAGTAATGGCGGGATACTGCACTGCAGAGTAATGGCGGGGCACTGCACTGCAGAGTAATGGCGGGGTACTGCAGAGTAATGGTGGGGTACTGCACTGCAGAGTAATGGCAGGGTACTGCACTGCAGAGTAATGGCGGAGTACTGCACTGCAGAGTAATGGCAGGGTACTGCACTGCAGAGTAATGGCGGGGTACTGCACTGCAGAGTAATGGCGGGGTACTGCACTGCAGAGTAATGGCGGGGTACTACAGAGTAATGGCAGGGTACTGCACTGCAGAGTAATGGCGGGGTACTGCACTGCAGAGTAATGGCGGGGTACTGCAGAGTAATGGTGGGGTACTGCACTGCAGAGTAATGGCAGGGTACTGCACTGCAGAGTAATGGCGGGGTACTGCACTGCAGAGTAATGGCAGGGTACTGCACTGCAGAGTAATGGCGGGGTACTGCACTGCAGAGTAATGGTGGGGTACTACAGAGTAATGGCAGGGTACTGCACTGCAGAGTAATGGCAGGGTACTGCACTGCAGAGTAATGGCGGGGTACTGCACTGCAGAGTAATGGCGGGGTACTGCAGAGTAATGGCGGGGTACTGCAGAGTAATGGCAGGGTACTGCAGAGTATGCACTGGTATTGCAGAGTATTGGCAGGGAATTGAGGGGTTAAATTCGGTGAGCAGCGATGTGGGCACTGCAGATGCAGCCCACATCGCTGCTGACACCGATCTCTTTCCCCTCCGCTGTACCGATCGGTACAGAAAGGGGAGGGAGGAACAGGCGTCATAACATGACGCCGGTTTGTTTCCAAGTGATCACTCCGTCATTTGACGGAGCAATTACGTGGTAAACGGCCGCTATGAGCGGCCGTTTACCGTGATGCGCCGGGTCCTATGGACCCGGCGGTCACGGATGCTCTCGAGTGCGCACACCTCGGGGCACGCGAGAGCAGAATTCTGGGAGGCCGTTAATTAACGGCCTCTCTGAGTTAAACAACCGCCCTGAAGCCGTTAATCGGCAATGGGCAGTTGTTAAGTGGTTAAAGCTAGATCACTAGCTATATAGGTGAGGTGAATATAGTGGTGTATACTGCAGTCAGGGCACAGACAACAACCACTACACAGCAGCAAGATAGGAAATCAGCCAAAAACGATTGGTGTGTACTGTGTTGAAGGTACACAGAACACCCACTGCTTCAGATGCAAAGTAACACACTACAGGAGGCCGCCTTAAAGGCGGCCTTATATAGTGTGGGGCGTGCACTACACAGCCTGAGCTATGATTGGCCACAGGCAGGATGCCTGTGGCCAATCATGGCTCTCCTCGCTGCCGGCGCTGCGATTGGCCAAGCATGCGGGGTCACAGTGCATGCTTGGCCAATCATCGGGCAGCAATGCACTGCGCCAACGCAGTGCATTGTGGTCCGCGCGCGCGTCACTCGAATTTTGACGCGAACGGCCAAAACGTTCGGAATTCGCCGAACGGCCGAACGGCCGAACGGCCAATGTTCGAGTCGAACGTACGTTCGACTCGAACACGAAGCTCATCCCTAGTTATCAACTTATTGAGCTATCCTCAGATCTACAAAACTCGCCCTGCCATGCAATTCCAATGAGGAAGAAGGGGAGGGTATTCATTTAAGAACTTGTAAGCTGCAAATATATTACATTTTCTAGCCCTGAATTATTTTTTACATTACATTTCTTACATTTTTAACAAATGTCCTAAATACCATGCAGACAATTTTTGCAGACATTGTTGCTAAGTACACTGATCAGTTAGAGATGTTGTTGTAACATCCTGTCATCTCTGGCACATCAAATTCAGACCTGGAATTGATTACTTATTTTGCAGACATGTACCCACCACTGCAGCTTTACCAAATGCCATACTTTAACAGTATGATATTCATTCGATAATCATTTTTTAAAGCAAAATAAAAAATGCTTCCTGATTATATTAATTCCCTCCAATGCGTAGATATTAGGAAAGATAATTTGCTGATCTCTTTATATCATCATGCACTGATGTATTTTTGTTTCTGACCCCCAGTTTCTGCAGATGATGAAACCTTCTTGTCCTCAAGTATCGGCTATGTACAGGATCTGGCCAGTGATGTGGCTTCCAAAACAACAGATGCCCTGAACACAGTTAAGGATTTGGCACTGGCACAACAAGCTATGTAAGAATCAGTCTTATGTACTGTAACACTCAAAATGTGTAACACATACTGATCAATACTTCTAAAGTAAAAAGGAAAAAGGTAAAAAAAAAAATATATATATATATATATATATATATATATATATATATATATATACATACAGCATCTCACAAAAGTGAGTACACCCTTTACATTTTTGTAAATATTTTATTATCTTTTCATGTGACAACACTGAAGAAATGACACTTTGCTACAATTTAAGTAGTGAGTGTACATCTTGTATAACATTGTAAATTTGCTGTCCCCTCAAAATAGCTCAATACACAGCCATTAATGTCTAAAAAGCCCGCAAAAAAAGTGAGTACACCCCTAAGTGAAAATGTCCAAATTGGGCCCAATTAACCATTTTCCCTCCCCAGTGTCATATGACTCTTTAGTGTTACAAGGTCCCAGGTGTGAATGGGGAGCAGGTGTGTTAAATTGGGTGTTGTCACTCTCACTCTCTCATACTGGTCACTGGAAGTTCAACATATCACCTCATGGCAAAGAATTGTTGCTCTACATAAAGGTGGCCTAGGCTATGAGAAGGTTGGCAAGACCCTGAAACTGAGCTGCAGCTCGATGGCCAAGACATTACAGCAGTTTAAAAGGACAGGTCCCACTCAGAGCAGGCCTCTCAATGGTTCACCAAAGAAGTTGAGTGCACATGCTCAGCATCATATTTAGAGGTTGTCTTTGGGAAATAGACATATGAGTGCTGCCAGTATTGTTGCAGAGGTTGAAGGGATGGGGGAGTTAGCATGTCAGTGCTCAGATCATATGCCACACACTGCATCAAATTGGTCTGCATGGCTGTCATCCCAGAAGCAAGACTCTTCTAAAGATGATGCATAAGAAAGACCACAGTGTGTGTGGCAGCAACCAGGTAAGGCGTACAAAGACAAGTGTGCCTTGCCTACAGTCAAGCATGGTGGTGGGAATGTCATGGTCTGGGGCTGCAGGAGTGCTGCCAGCTCTGGGGAACTACAGTTCATTGAGGGAACCATGAATGCTAACATGTACTGTGACATACTAAAGCAGAGCATGATCCCCTCTCTTCGGAGACTGGGCCGCAGGGCAGTATTCAAACATGATGACCCCAAACACACCTTCAAGATGACCACTGCCTTGCTAAAGAAGCTGAGGGTAAAGGTGATGGACTGGCCAAGCATGTCTCCAGACCTAAACCCTATTGAGCATCTGTGGGGCACCCTTAAATGGAAGGTGGAGGAGTGCAGGAGCGGACTGACAACTCATGGGGCCCCGAGGCAATAGGAGATTATAGGGCCCCCAGGCAATCAGAGATTATGAGGCCACACAGTATACACACACACAGTATATAATCACACAGTATACACATACATGTACACACAGTATACACAGACATGTTTCTATTAGCTGAGAAGGTACTGGAGAGGTGGAGCAGCTATAATCTCAGGATTTTTAGACCAAAAGGATGTCGGTAAGGCACATTTCAGGGACAGATGTAAAAAAAAAGACAGATTTTACATACTGTCCCTGGTTTTTCTGAGGCTGGCAACCCTGATGGGGCCCCCTAGTGCCCAAGTGGTCAGTCCGCCCCTGGAGGAGTGCAAGGTCTCTAACAGCCACCAGATGTCATCATGCAGTGGAAGAGGACTCCAGTGGCAACCTGTGAAGCTCTGGTGAACTCCATGCCCAAGAGGGTTAAAGAGGAAGTAAACCCTTCCAAACAACTTGGACCTATAGGTAAGCCTAGATTAAGGCTTACCTGTAGGTCCAAGCAATATCTCCTAAACCTATATGGTTTAGGAGATATTTGCCTGAAAATGGGCACCGCTGTCTACGGCGCATGCGCCGTAGACAGCGGCGCGCAGGCGCACTAAATGCGGCAAATCCAAGAATGGATTTGCCTAATTTGTCGACTCCCGTGCGCATGCGCGGGAGTGACGTCATCGCGGCTTCGCCGTATGGCAGCGGCGGAGCTGCGAGACGCGACTCCCGTGCGCATGCGCGGGAGTGACGTCATCGTGGCTGCGCCGCTGTGATTCGTCGGAGCTGCGAGACGCCACCAGCAACATGGATGCGGCGGACTACAGGGGACAGCGGCGACTTCGCTGGCACCTGTGTCAGGTAAGTGACACATAATGAGCTACTATGCGATGCATAGTAGCCCATTATGCTTTACCTTTGCAGGGAAAAAAAGAGGAAGTAAACCCATCAGGGTTTACTTCCTCTTTAAGGCAGTGCTGGAAAATAATTGTGGCCACACAAAATATTGACACTTTGGGCCCAAGTTGAACATTTTCACTTAGGGGTGCCCTCACTTTTTTTGTCAGTGGTTTAGACATTAATGACCGTGTGTTGAGTTATTTTGAGGGGACAGGAAATTTACACTGTTATACAAGCTGTACACTACTTTACGTTGTAACAAAGTGTCATTTCTTCAGTGTTATCACATGAAAAGATGAATAAATTATTTACAAAAATGTGAGGGGTGTACTCATTTTTGTGAGATACTGTATGTACATAAAATATATACATACAGTATCGCAAAAAAGTTCAAGGTTTTTGTAAAAGAGAGAGTACAGCAGGAGCTGTTTGCCTTCAAATTCTTTCTCTCTGATCAAAAATGTTTACAATCCTTTTTAAACAAAATAGGGAAGGACAAAGTCATGTGTCTATGACTCATTTGGTTACACGTAAACCTAAATTTTGGCTACTGAACTTTTTATCAGCAGCAAAAATAAACAAGGAACATGTGAAAAATAAGTGTTTTATTTGTTTGCATCCCAGATAATCCAAGAGATATGTTTCCCATTTAGGGCTCTTTCACAAGCGGCGGATCAGTGATGATCCGCCCCGTAAATATCTGCTTGCTCAGCGGGAATCGCTCTGTTGATCCCGACTGTTTTTTTTTTTTTTTTGCTAAACAAATGAAAAAATACCAAAAAAAATAAGTTTAATTGTTTGTTATAAGAGTTTGCAAACAGGTAATTTTTCTCCTTCAGTGATGTGCGCTGATGGGGCTGCACTGATGGGCACTGATGAGGCAGCACTGGTAGAAGGCACTGATAGGCAGCACTGGTAGGCGGCACTGATAGGTGACACTGATGAGGAGGCACCGATTGGCAGCACTGATGGGACTGCAGTGATAATCAGGATACTGATTGTCAGTGCTCCGATTATCAGTGCTGATGTCCCTTTAACACAAGCCTGTTATAGGCTCTCTTATTCTCTCCTTTCGCTGTCAGCATGAGGAAAGACAAGCTGATAACTGGCTTTTGTTTACATCCTGTGATCAGCTTTCATTGGACACAGCTGATCACACAGTAAAGGCCCGCTGTGATTGGTCTTATCAGATTTCGGCTATATCATGGGCAGGAAATCGTCAATAGATGTTACATTACCTCACCTTTTTTTTTTTACCAAGGCCTCCTTTATTTCCTTATGTCACAAAATATTGCTCACCGTTTCCTCAAGAAATGTTTTACAGCTACCACTAGAAATTATTTGCAATATTACATCAGCTTAAGGCACACCTGTTGCTAAAAAAAAGGAAGGAGTACTTAGTCGACGATGCCCATTCATAATCAAAACTGCACATAAAATGTTCACATCTGACGTACATTTCCCACCTCTGTGGTTCCTCCCCCTAGCCCCTACATTTGGCATGTCTGCTTTAACCTATAGTAGCTACCCCTAGTATTTTGTGTAAGCCCTTGTACACACAGTCGGAGAACCAGTCGGAAAGGGGTTCTATCGGACCGTTTTGTCGGATAATCCGACTGTGTGTGGTATGCATCGGACTGTTTCCGAAGAAATATCCGTCGGACCAAATTTTCCAACTTGCTGGAAATATTTTCCGACAAACTGGTCCGATCGGACATACTCCGATCATGTGGTGCCACGCATGCTCAGATCAAATTCCTAGACCAAAGCTATTGGCTACTAGCCTGAACGTAGTCCTGAAATAACGTCATCACGTTATGTAAAAACGGATTTTCCGACAACTTTGTCCAACCGTGTGTATGCAACAGTTTCGGACACAATCCGTCAGACAAAATCCGTCGGACAAAATCCGACGGATTTGGTTGTTGAAATGTCCGACCGTGTGTACAAGGGCTTATTCTTTAACCAATTTCACCCCCTTCCAGCCCAGGCCAATTTTCAGACTTCAGCACTGTCACACTTTGAATGGTGATTACTCAGTCATGCCACACTGTAACCAAATTACATTTTTTATAAAAAAATTTTTAGACAGACAGATATTTTTTGGTGATGTTTAATCATCTGTGGGTTTTTATTTTTTGCATTATAAAAAATATAGAAAAAGAAGTTTCAAATAGCAAAAAAAATATATCTTATCAATACAAAGTATGATATATTAATTAGAAAATTTATCAATCCTGATGTACTGAAGGCCTTTCTAATTTCCTGAGGCCTTTAACCACCAGGACAGTGCAAATACCGCAAAACAATACCCCTTTTTAGAAAGTATATAGTGCAAGGTATTTAGTAAGACGCATGGCAAGTTTTTTAAAGTTGTCATTTTGTGTCACAGTTTTTCGGAAAATAAAGAAATTACATAAAATTTTGCGCACAATTCTTTTTACATACTGTTACCAGAGCAGTACGTCACCATATGGTTAATCAGTTTTTTAACATGTGACCAGAGCAGTACAGTTTCACCATAATGACGCTGTACTGCTCTGGGGAGCTAATCTGGATTTTATTTCACTTTTTTTTTACACTATGATTGCTTATTACAATAATGATCGCTGTTATATATATATATATATAATTTTTTTTTTTTTTTTTAATGGCAACCATTCATGTGGATGCCACTGTGATAGCTGTAATTGGCCACAGCTATCACATAGTACAGGTCTGCTGTGCTTGGCCCTATACACTGTGACCAATCACAGAGATCACAATAGTATGCAATGAATGGCTATGAATGAGGCCATTGTGTATAACTGATATGTGATTGCTGTGATTGGTCACAGCAATCACATGGTATCAGGGCCAGCCCAGTACAACAATCACCCTGCTGCATGCCCCTGGAGGCGTGCACTGGTAGCAAGAGTGACAAGACATCATATGACGTTCACCCGGGATAAAGAAGCTCCTGCCTGGCTGTATTATTATAATAGGACGGGAGGTGGTTAAAACAATTGGGGTATTCCTGTATTGTATTTACAGTAAATGTATAAATTCAACTTTGTGAAGTTTTCAGTGCAGAGGATGTCTGGGACTTCATAAAGTTGCTGCCTATACATGTTGTACAATGGTCAGTAAGTGAACCTATTGTGGTTATATGTTAGTAACTTTAAAAATGGATAGTTTATGATGCATATGATTTAATATACAGACAACTAATTTGTATTTTCTTGTTTTTGTTTAGTGAATATTATGATTCAGGAAGTGAGTATGTAACATCTATGTACAGCTCATTCGTGAAAAAGGCAATAGAGAGATGGGATCAGCTGACCAAGTCTTTCTAAATTGGTGGAACAAGTATATTTCAGCAGTACAAACATTTTGCATTCTCACCTGTATTCTCACCTGTATGTAGATGACTGTCCTTTTATTTTTATAGCTAATCCCTAGAAAAAAGTTCTTGCATCCATGTTTTCCATATTACTTCTGTACACCAATACGTTGCACTGAATAGCTTGCCATTCTGATGTTTTATGTTTTTTTCATTCGAAGTGTGCCTGTTTTGTAAATAAAATTCATTTTGAAGACATAATTGACTGTTTTTTTTTTTACTTGGTTTCATTTGGAAATAGCAGCAGAGTTCTTGCCCTTGCCTTAGTGCCGGGGTCGCCAGACTTTTCAAGCAAAGCGCCAGTTTACTGTCCTTCAGACTTTAGGGGGGCTGGATTCTGGCCATTGGGAATAGAAAATGCCCTGGGGCCGAGCATCAGTGAAAATAAACACAGCCTTAGTGTTAGTGGTCAGTAGAAGGAGGAATAGTGCACCATCATTAGTATTGGTGGAATAAATAGTGCCCCATTGTTGGTATCAGTGCCTCATATCATTAGGAGCAATAGTGCCCAAGGGCCAGATGAAGGCTAGCAAAGGGCCACATCCGGCCCCAGGGCCACAGTTTGGAGTGCCCAGCCTTAGTGCATAGTGCTTTTAATTTATTCAGTGATTTATTATGTCTAGAATTTAAGAATAAAAAAAAAGAAAAGGAAAAAAAAAAGAAGTCTTTATAGCTTGGTAAATATGAAATACTGCATATGAATGCTTCCTACTTACTACTTTCAGCCAGATTGGGGAGCTGTTTTCTGCAGTTTGAATCTACTGTGCTTTAAACATGGACTCCAATAAGTGTCATCAGAAAGGACAGTGGAAGGTAAGTTTAAAATGTTAATTACATATACTTTCATGGTGTTCCTTCTGAAATACAGCTGAAAACCCTGATGCCGGGGAAGCAGTGCAGCTAGTTGACTGCTTTCAGTCCTTATGCTTTCTATGGGGCCACCATTGTCTCCACTGATGCCATTCAAATAGCAGGGACCAGAAGCATAACAGATAGCTGTTCTGTTATCAGGGAATTTTTTTATAGAGCTGTATTTTGGGAAAGAACAGTAAATATAGTACAGTTACCTTCCATAGTCCATTCTGAAGATACTTTATAAGTTCTCTTGTTAAAAAGAGTGTGATTTGATGCCCTGCTGTTTAGCTGTAATCAGAACACACACATAACTGAATTAATAAGAGGATGAACACCCCTCATCCTCCCAGGATGAACAACTCTATATAGAGTATCAGTTAGAGAGTGACAGTACAAAAATGAGCTTAGTAATGCTCTGTGAACACTCTAATGTAGGGGTCTCCAAACTTTCTAAACAAAGAGCTAGTTTTTTAGGGGGGGGGGGGGGGGGGGCAGACTGTGGCTATTAGGAGTGGAAATTTTCCTGCCATCATTGGGGGGTAAACATCACCACACATGGTATTCAGAGGAGAAGTGGTGACCTATCCTTAGAATCATTGGGAAGAATAATGCCCCATTGTTGGTGTCAGTGGAAGAAATAATGCCCCATTGTTGATGTCAGTTGGCAGAATAGTGTCTTGCATCATGGGAGGTATAGTGCCCCAAAGGCTGGATAAAGGCAAGCAAAGGGCCACATCGAGCCCCACAGGCCCAAGTTTTGAGATCACTGCTCTAATGAAATAAACTTGAGTTAATAGTTAATCATTACTTGCTATTTTTTCTAATCATAAATTCGTTTTCATTTATCAGAGCACAGCAAACTAAATATTGGTCACTGTGGTTACTGATTAGGGTTTTTTTTCTACTACATTATTGAATGATACCAATAATATCATAATTATCATATATGAAGTTCCCCAAAGTCTGAAAGTGTCTGGCCTTGAGAAGAAGCAGGAGGGGAATCCTCTGTTCTGCTTCATGGAAATATCAGACACAGCTTGAAAATGTAGGTTTAGACAGTAAACTCCATGTGGTTATACTATAATAATATATAGTTTAAATATCTAAAGTAAACCTCTCTTAGCTCTTTTACTATGCCAAAAAAGATCTTCTGATTAAATATTCGTCCTTAACGCAACCTGAATTGCTTTTGTGGGAAGCTATGATGAATGCTGCCCTCCCTCTATATAAGAGAACATACATGAATGTGGCTACCCCTGGAAATTAGATGAGGTGTGGCCCCCCTGGACCCTGACCTGAGGGGGCCCACCTATGTTGTCCTAAATGAGTGAAGGGTCTTATACAAGATGGTAGAGATCCTTCCAACTGGCCCTTTCCTAGCTGTTTTGTCTACCTGTTGCTCCTCTCTCCCCCATTTGCTCACCCTTTCCTCTCCCTCTTCCCCCCCCCCCCCCATCACATCATGTTCCTAGGTATGTGAGAACTTTTATTCCCTGGAAGGAGGTCTTCTTTTCCGGTACTCACAGTATGTCTGCATTTTGCTTATGGTTTACTATATTTTTTTACTATATTTAATTCTGTCTCTTTTTACTTATACTTTAATGGGTTTGATTGCTTCACAATTTTTGTGTAGTGCTATACTAGACTGTGTGTTTTTGTGTTCTGTTTATACTGTACTATTACAGTCTGCAATAAAGTACCCCTATTTTGTTTAAAAAACAAAACAAAAAACAAACCTCTCAACTTTTTTTACACATTTAAAAAAAAAACAGTCCTGCATAAGAAAATATATCATAAGGCGCTATTTGTGCTCCTGCTCCTCTTTGTTTAACTTTTTTACTAGAGGTTTGACTTCCCTGACTTCAGGAGCAATCCCTTTCCAACTGCAATTCTTCTGTCCAATGTTAGCACTTGAGCGATCATTACGAGCACTGTTACTGGGCAGGGTACAGGCAGGTCAGGCTATAAATTAAAGAAGCATAGTTGCTTACATTACATTTTTACGTTTTACATTTTACATTACATTTAAAAAAAAAAAACTTTTATACAGTGCATCCAACAAGCCATTGTAGGTACAAAATAAAAATATACTTTATTTAGGGGTGGGGCATTTTAAATGGGTTCAGTTCCACAAGAGAATTGTCCAAAACGAACAATTTAATTTTAAAATACGGTAGAAAATTTATCGTGATAACCAAACCCAACGATGTATTGTACACTATTAAAACATTATTTATATATTTTTTATTAGCATATCTCACAAAAGTGAGTACGCCCCTCACATTTTTGTAAATGTTTTATTATATCTTTTCATGTGATAACACTGAAGAAATTTTTGCTACAATGTAAAGTAGTGAGTGTACAGCTTGTATAACAGTATACATTTGCTGTCCCCTCAAAATAACTCAACACACAGCCATTAATGTCTAAACCACTGGCGACAAACGTGAGTACACCTCTAATGCCGTGTACACACGACCAGACTTTTCAACATCAAAAGTCCGACGGAACAATTCCGGCAGACCATTCGATCGTGTGTGGGCTGCAGACTTTTCTGACAAAAACCGACGCGAGGGCAGCTATTGGCCACTGGCTATGAACTTCCTTATTCTAGTCCAGTCGTACGTCATCACGTTCAAATCCATCGGACTTTGGTGTGATTGTGTGTGGCCAAGTCCGTTCATTCGGAAAGTCCGTCAGAACTCTGTCAGAACTCCGTCAGAACTCCGTCGAAAGTCTGTCGGACCTTGTCCCTCAAAGTCCGGTCGTGTGTACGTGGCATTAGTGAAAATGTCCAAATTGGGCCCAATTAGCCATTTCTCTGACCTGTGTCAGGCGACTCATTAGTGTTACGTGGTCTCAGGTATGAATGGGGAGCAGGTGTGTTAAATTTGGTGTTATCGCTCTCACTGTCTAATACTGGCCACTGGAAGTTCAACATGGCATCTCATGGCAAAGAACTTTCTGAGTATCTGAAAAAAAAGAGATGTTGCTCTACATAAAGATCCTGCAGCACAGTGGCCAAGATCATACTCCGGTTTAACAGGACAGGTTCCACTCAGAAAAGGCCTCGCCATGGTTGACCAAAGAATTGAGTGCACATGCTCAGCATCATATCCAGAGGTTGTCTTTAGGAAATAGACATATGAGTGCTACCAGCATTGCTGCAGAGGTTGAAGGGGTGGGGGGGGGTCAGCCTGTCAGTGCTCAGACCATACGCCGCACACTGCATCAAACTGGTCTGCATGGCTATCATCCCAGAAGGAAGCCTCTTCTAAAGATGATGCACAAGAAAGCCTGCAAAGAGTTTACTGAAGACAAGTAGACTAAACCCCTTTACACACAGTCGGAGATTTCCACAACCAAATCCGTCGCATTTTGCCCGTCGGATTTTGTCCATCGGATCTTGTCCGAAACTGTTGCATACACACGGTCGGACAAAGTTGGCGAAAAAATACGATCTTTCAGAACGTGATGACGTAATTTCGTTACGATGGGACTACATTCAGGCTAGTAGCCAATAGCTTTGATGTAGGAATTTGATCTGAGCATGCGTGGCACTTGGTCCGATCAAAATTCTCTACACATGATCGGAGTATGTCCGATCGGCCCAGTTGGTCGGGAAATATTTCCAACATGTTGGAAAATTGGGTGCGACGGATATTCCGACGGAATCAGTCCGATGCATACCACACACAGTCGGATTATCCGACGACACGGTCCGATAGGACACATTCCGACGGATTCTCCAACCGTGTGTACAAGGGCTAAGGGCATGGATTACTGGAACCATGTCCTGTGATCGGATGAGACCAAGATAAACGTATTTGGTTCCGATGGTGTCAAGCGTGTGTGATGGCAACCAGATGAGGAGTACAAAGAAAAGCACGTCTTGCCTACAGTCAAGCATGGTGGTGGGAGTGTCATGGTCTGAGGGCTGCATTAATGTGGCCAGCACTGGGGAGATACAGTTCATTGAGGGAACCATGATTGCCAACATGTACTGTGACATACTGAAGCAGAGCATGATTCCCTCCCTTCAGAAACTGGACCACAGGGCAGCATTCCAACATTATATTTACCCCAAACACACTCCCAAGACGACCACTCCTTGTTAAGGAAGCTGAGGGTAAAGGTGATGGACCGGCCAAGCATGTCTCCAGACCTAAACCCTATTGAGCATCTGTGGAGCATCCTCAAACACAAGATGGCGGAGCGCAAGTTCTCTAACATCCACCGGCTCCGTGATGTCATCATGGAGTAGTGGAAGAGGACTCCAGTGGCAACCTGTGAAGCTCCATGCTTAAAAGGGTTAAGGCAGTGCTGTAAAATAATGGTGGCCACACAAAATATTGGCACTTTGGGCCCAATTTTGGACATTTTTACTTAGGGGTGTACTCACTTTTGTTGCCAGTGGTTGATTTTTGAGTCACACTCAGTCCTCCCTCTGCAAGTTGCAGCCCCACATAGTCACACACACAATTCTTAATTTCAGAATCTACCAGCAGCAGGGCAGCATGCATTAACACATCATATGACTGCAGTGAGTGCGCAGCACAGTGACGGCACACCAAAAAGTCCACCTGAGCCTCCTCCCTCCCCCATCCATCCATGAATCATTCATCATGTCAGGATGAGCCTGAGCCATCAATCACAATAAGAAAAAGAGAAAGAACCGCGCAGTCCCTAATACTTAATATTAAGGTATAAACACCTCACCCAAAAAACTCTAAGTGATTATAATTTGATAACACCTGTTTCAGAAATGAATCTCATACAGTGCAAAAGTGTTACATATAAAATGACATCACTATGTATCTGGTGAGTCCCAAGCCTAATGTGTTACATATACTAAACACATTTAACAATACATATACAGCAGTGTCACTGACTACATATATGGTAGATCACAATGATATTATACCATACACTAACATGCAAAATATAATGTGCAAATAAATAAATCACATAAATTGTTAATGTGTCCTTTTGTGATAATTCTAGAACAGCACGGAGCCAGGACCGAAGGGTAGGCGGAGTAAGGTCATGACATAGTGCTGGGCAAGGATTGGCCAACTCAGTTTAAGGGGGCGGAGCCTGAGCGTGGAGGAGAGAGCGCTTCACGTCCCAGCGTCAGTCGGCGAGAAAGAAGATTGGAAGAAGCATGGCGTCCTCGCTGGGTGACCTGGTCCTGCAGCTGCGGGCCGCAGCCGCTGCGAACGGGGAACGCTGGCTCCGGGAGCAAGTGGAGGAGGTACTCGGGGGCCGGCCTGATGATTCCAGGGCAGCGGCGGATGGAGCGGTCCGGGCGCGGCGCTCCTGCCCGCCGGCACGCTTCTCCCCAGACACGTGCGGGGCTCCTGCCGCCCGCATTACTGACTACACTGGCTCCGCCCCCCACGAGCCGCCCGCGAAACGGCCGGCCGTTCGGGCAGGAAAGGCCTCTGGGCGCATTGGGGGCGATGGTGGACACTATGAGGGGCCGTCCGCCGGACCGGCGGTGGCCTCAGGACACGTGACCAGGCCCAGGAAGCTGGATTCGGGCCGTGCTCCTGTCGCGGCCGCGGCGGGGGCGGGGTCCCGCTCGCAGACGCGTTCAACGAATGTGCCTGGGCGCAAGAAGACCTCCAGGATGGCGGCCAAGCCTACAGAGGGGCGGGGGGCAGCACACAGCCCACCCTCTGCGACATCAGCTTACCGTTACAAGGGACAGGGAAAAGGAGCGCGGAAGTCGGCCACGGGGCGGAACAGAGGACGGCCCTGGAGCGGCCCACCGCGGACGGATCACATGTCGCCTGTGGAGGGGGAGGAGAGCCCTGTCCGGTCGGAAGGGGAATTGTCATCATCGGAAGACGAAGGACCGAGAGGCGTTCCGTCGGCGGTCGGGAGTGGATCGGCGGCTGGAGGCGAGTCTTCCAGGCGGCCCGGTAAGTCAAGTTTGCTTCTGGGTTCTTGGGGGGGAGGGGGAGGGGTCGGGCGGAGAGGGGGGGGTCTGGAGCTCGGGAGTTGCCCGCGGCGGGGGGGATCCCTCCCCGTCCGCCCTCCCTCTGGCAGACGCGGTCGTTGACCGCACCCCGGCGGATGGGGGGCTAGCGGGTCTCCTGGCGGGGTTGCGGGAGCTGGTGGGGAGGTTGGAGGCGGGCGGGGTCAGGCCCGGGTCACCGGGGGCGGCGTGGGTGGCGCCGGGGCAACGCGTCGGGAGCTGCGCGGTTCCGCGGGGTGTGTCTGGGGTTGCGGGCGTGGCGCCAGCGGGGGATGGTAGGGGCGTGGGGGCGGCAACGGCCTCTGCGGGGCCCAGCTTGGGGGACTCGGTGGTGGCTGCGTCGCCCGCAGTGCCGCAGGTGGGGTCCGTTGGGGATATGGTGGGGAATACGGGGAAAAAACAAGATTTGATTCGGTTGGCGGATGCGGCGCGGTGCGAAGTGTATGTGTGCTTCGAGGGGCCGTTGGGCGCGCATCTCAAGCAGGAGGTTAGGGAAAAGATTTGGAAAGGGGAGTATGTGGAGATATTTTCTCTGTTGCCCCTGGAAAAATTCAACTTGGACAGAGTTAAGCCGGAGGACACCAAGAAGGAAGACGAGGAGAAGCGGAGGTACCGTCTGATTCCATGGACGTTCCCGAACTGGCTACAGGCGTTCGCGATTCTCGCCAGTGTGATAGGGGAAAGGAACCCGGAGCACTGTTCCGCTCTGTTCTGCTACTTGGACGCGATTGGGGAGGCACACAGAGTCTACGGGGGATTGGCATGGCTGCGGTACGATGAACAATTTCGTCAGCGGAGGGCGATTCGACCTGCTCTTCGCTGGGATCATAAGGACATCAGCCTGTGGATGCGCCTCATGTCGTCGGCGCGGATGCCGAATCAGTTTTTTCAGGGGGGGGCCGGTGGATCAGGGACTTCCGGTCCGTCGGCCGCTCGCAAGAAGGGAGTCTGCTGGCAATACAACGAAGGGGGTTGTAAGTTTGCCGGGAGTTGCAAATACAAACACGAGTGCTCCGGTTGTGGGGGGACCCATCCGGTTTCTCGGTGTTTCAAGCAGGGCAAAGGCAGAGCTGGGGAGCCTTCGCACAAGAGGGACGACGCCGGTGAGACTGGAAAGGATGCGTCCTTTTCTAGATCGGTATCCGGATAGGGAGGCTGCGTTGCTTTTGGGTCTGGGGTTTGCGGAGGGGTTTCGGATCCCGGCACTCCTTGGGACGCCTCCCCCGGTGTCCAAGAATTTGCGATCGGCGTTGCTTCATCCGGAGGTGGTTTCGGAGAAACTACGGAAGGAGGTGGCGCTGGGGCGGATTGCGGGCCCGTTTGCTGACATGCCGTTGCCGGATTTGGTGGTGTCGCCTTTAGGGGTGGTTCCCAAGAAGGAACCGGGTAAGTATCGTTTGATACATCACCTGTCCTATCCCAAAGGGGGTTCGGTAAACGATGCCATCGACCCCCGGCTTAGCGCAGTGTCATACACGTCCTTCGATGCTGCGGTGTTCTGGGTTCGGCGTTATGGCCGGGGGGCTTTGATGGCAAAGACTGACATCGAGGCGGCCTTTCGATTGCTGCCGGTGCACCCCGAGAGTTTTCGACTGTTGGGCTGCCGCTGGCAGGACGAATACTATGTCGACCGGTGCTTGCCCATGGGGTGCTCCATCTCGTGCGCTCTGTTTGAGCGGTTCAGCTCCTTCGTGGAATGGGTGGTCAGGGACGTCGCGGGAGTTAATTCGGTCATACACTACCTGGATGACTTCCTGTGCGTAGGGCCGGCTTCGTCGGTGCTGTGTGCGGTGCTGTTGACAACGCTAGAACGGGTGGCCGAGGCTTTTGGGATCCCGCTGGCCCCCGAGAAGACCGAACGGCCGACGAAGGTGTTGAGTTTTTTGGGCATTGTGCTGGATTCGGAGAGGATGGAGTGTCAGTTGCCAGAGGATAAGTTGGAGGCGTTGAAGGAGGAGGTGCGTGGTTTGGTCGGCATGCGTAAGGTGCAGCTCAGGACTCTTCAGTCTGTGCTGGGTAAATTTAATTTCGCATGCCGGATCATACCTATGGGTAGGGTTTTCAGTCGGCGGCTGGCGGCCAGTACGGGGGGGTGCGGTTTCCCCTAAACATTTTGTGCGGTTGTCCAGGGATCATCGTGCAGATCTGCAGGTTTGGCACGTGTTTCTGGACAACTTCAACGGCAGGGCGTTATGGATGGCGGGTCCGGTGAGCAATTTTGATTTGGAGCTCTATACGGACGCTGCGGGGTCCACGGGGTTCGGGGTCTTTTTTCAAGGTCGGTGGAGTGCGGGCCCCTGGCCCGACTCATGGAGGGCCGAGGGTCTGCTGAAGAACATGGTGCTGCTGGAACTCTTCCCGGTGGTGCTGGCGGTTGAGCTGTGGGGGGAGTGCCTCCGGGACCGGAAGGTTCGTTTCCATGGGGACAACCTGGGGGTTGTGCAGGTAATTAACCGGGTGTCTGCATCCTCCCCACCGGTGGTGCGGCTGCTGCGGCATTTGGTTTTGCGTTGTATGCAGTTGAATATTTTTATGCATGCGGTACACTTGCCCGGGGTGGAGAATGTGGTGGCTGATGCACTGTCTCGATTTCAGTGGGACAGGTTCCGGGAGCTGGCACCGTCGGCGGACGCTCAGGGGGTCCCCTGTCCAGAGGAGCTGTGGACGATTGCGTTGGAACGGCCTCCGTCTGGATCAAGCGGTCAAGTGGGGGCACTTGGTCAGCGTATGAGAAGACCTGGGAGGAATGGGAGGCTTTGGGGTTGCAGGTGGGGGCTGATGTGCGAGACCGGCGTTTGATGGTACTCTACTTTGTGTCGCGGAATTTGGAGGAAGGCGTATCGATTTCGCGGATGGGGAAAAAATTGGCTGGCTTGGCCTTTTGGTTTAAGCTGCGGGGGGAGGTGGATTACACAAAGGATTTCTGGGTGCGACAAGTGATGAGGGGTTACCGGCGGGGGCGACAGGTGAAGGACACCAGGAGACCGGTGTCTTTTGATCTGTTGGGTAGGCTGTGCGATCGGTTGGGGCTGGTGTGTTTTTCGGCTTATGAGCGGCTTTTGTTTAAAGCCGCATTTGTGTTGGCATTTTTTGGAGCTTTCCGGATCGGCGAGCTGGTCAGCCCTTCCAGGAAAGGGCAGGGGGGTTTGTTTTTTGAGGATGTGGTTTGTGGGGATGACCGGGTGAGCATGCGGATCCGTAGGTCAAAGACGGATCAGGGTGGCAAAGGGAAGGAAGTGGTGGTATTCGCAATTCCGGGCAGCGGGCTCTGCCCGTTTCTGGTGTTGCGTGAATTCTTGTACGTTCGGCCGGCGTGTCCGGGCCCTTTGTTGGTACATGTTAATGGGGAGTTTGTTTCCCGGTTCCAGTTTATCGGGGTTTTTAGGAAGTGCCTGCAGGCTTTGGGTTTGGGGGGGGAAAAGTTTTCCTCTCATTCTTTTCGGATTGGGGCCGCGACGGAGGCGGTGCGGTGGGGCTTGGACGAGGCGGCGGTGAAACGGATTGGTCGTTGGGAGTCGCGGAGGTTCAAATTGTACGTGCGGCCGGAATTGGTGGGCGTTTAGCTGCAAGGGTTGGTGGTGTTGGCATGGGTTCGTGTGACACATGTGTGGTTATTGTTATTTGGGTGTGTGTTTTTGTTTCTTTCTTACAGGTGCTGCGCCAGGTTTGGTCTGGATTATGGGCCATTCTTACGTCTGCTGGGGTGCCAGGAGGGGTGATGTGCGACCAGATGGCAGACAGTTAGGCATTTCCCGGCTTGAGGCGCTAGTAAAATGGTTTGGGTTTCCAGGCATGCTCTGGAGCAGGATGGTGCACGAGGTGCATCGTTTTGCGGGGTTCGATAGGGCCCCGGACGTTCTAGTTTTGCACGTGGGGGGCAATGATCTGGGCCTCCGCACTAAGCTGGACGTCACTAGGGACATTAAGTATGATCTCTTGCGCCTGCGAGCGGCCTTCCCGCAAATGATTATTGTTTGGTCGGATATAGTGGCCAGGACTCAGTGGCGATTTGCGCGTTCGGTGGATAAGATCAACAAGGCCAGGAGGAAGGTGAACCAGGAGGTCAGCCGTTTTGTAGTGCGCAATGGGGGGTTGGCTGTTCGACATTTGGAGCTGGAGGTGGACACGTGGTGGTACCTGAAGGATGATGGGGTACACCTCAATGCGGTTGGCATTGATTTGTGGACTCTTGGCTTACAGGATGGGATTGAGCGAGCTTTGAGGGTGTGGAGGTGCTCTCAAGGATAAGGTTTTATCCTTGATTGCGGTGGCGGGTGTTGGTCGGTGCAGGCAAAGGAAGATAACCCCTCCCCACAGAGAATTGTTGATGCGGGACCCATTGGAGATATGGGCTCACTGCTGATATGCCATATAGCGAGGGTCTATATGGTAACTGGTAATGGGGTGCACTGCGGTCAAGAGTTGGGATGTCTTTGAGCTAGCATGTCAGCTTGAGGCCTAGTTACAGTAATATCACCGCAGTGCCTGTTTGATCAATATGATAATGGGTGAGGAGGGGGAATGTCCTGTGGAAGACCAACGTGCTCAGTGTTGTTAAGTTAAAAGGATGTTGTTATATTGTTGTTTTGGTTTACATGTTAATTATATTTTGATAATAAAGGGGCTGCTACGGCCACCAATTGCTCCAAAAAATGTGTGGTCTCATTTAATGGGAAAGGGTATGATATGCAGGTGGTTATTAGAATAACAGCGCAGCATCAGCCATACTATAGTCATGTAAAAAACAAGATTTTTATATAAACTGTAGACAAAACACCACGTGTCACAGATAACTCCAGGTCCCTGAATCGTGTTCCAACGCAGGACAAGCTGAGGTGCACCACCACCAAACAAATAAGATTGGCTCCTTAAGGGGTTAGGTCAAACCATACATAAGCTTGAATCCTCCAACCCTGGCTCCACTCTCAAACAGGATCACAACTCGAAAATATTCCAATAAGAAAAAGCGAATGGTCCACCTGTTAGTAACACTCTTAATTTACTGGAAGACACAGTCACAGCAACTGGACTGGAGTTTCTAGCATCAGCCACATGAAGATTGAGGTGGACCAAGGGCTCAATGACTTCCTGGAGAATACTGGAGCTAAGAGTCTGGTCTACATGCCAGCTTACTGAAGATAAGCGCGATAAGCAAAGGCTACTCTCCCTCAATGTCTCTTGTAAAGCGGTCTGCTTTTCTTCGTAAGAGCGGCACAAAGAGACTGCATGTTCTTTGGGAAACCCCAGTTGCTGAAGTTCACTGGACAGACTGTCACTGCTAACATTGTGCTTGGCTGCTCTTGAAAGAATAAAACAAAGTACAGCAATGGTCGCTTTAATGTCACCGGACTCAAAACGAGCATCAGATGTTAGCTTCAAAATTTTTTCATAATCAATGGCTTCTCCCAACTGTTCTTTTAGCACTTGGGCACAGATCAACTTTAGCTTAAGAGAGGATATTTTAGCCAATGTGCTGATCTCTGCCAGAACCCAATCAGGGCAATCCAAGTCACCACAGAAACGGAACCTCAGGAGAAAGAAGATAAAGATCTCACATGTACAACTCAGCACAGAACTGTAATCCCCATCACCTCCCTGACAAATATCAGGGTGAAGCCGCCATTGTCTGTCACCGCAATCAAGACATGATGGATGTCTTGATTGCGGTGACAGACAATGGCGGCTTCACTCTGATATTAAATATTAAATATTATTAAAATATCCTCTGTTAAGCTAAAGTTGATCTGTGCCCAAGTGCTAAAAGAACAGTTGGGAGAAGCCATTGATTATGAAAAAATTTTGAAGCTAACATCTGATGCTCGTTTTGAGTCCGGTTAGCTTTCCAAGTTTCCCACAGAGGCGGGCCGGGGCTAGCACTCTCCAAGATACTTCAATCAGCCTTATCTTTATACACTTGGAGCAGCGGTTCTTTTTCTTGTATAAGGGGGATGTTACTAGGGGTTTCCCACTGACAGCCAATGTAAGAGGAAATGCTACTGAGGGAAGACTTGATGTAAGAAGAAACTGTATCCGGTTCCCAAGCGGCGCATGCCAATGTACATCAGCAGAATGACACGGCTGGGCAAATGGGTGTACCTATACGTCCCTTTAAATTTGCCGCTGTGCCATCACATTTGTGCCACTGGCAGCACGCACGCGCGCTGGCCGGGACCTCCGTGTGCCAGATCGCGGGTCCCGCGATCGCCTCACGGAGAGGAAGAACGGGGAGATGCTAATGTAAACAAGCATTTCCTCGTTCTGCCTAGTGACAGTGTCACTGATCTCTGCTCCCTGTGATCGGGAGCAGAGATCCGTGACGTGTCACGCGTAGCCACGCCCCCCCAAGCTAGAATCACTCCCCAGGACATACTTAACCCTTACACTGCCCCTAGTGGTTAACTCCTTCACTGCCAGTGTCATTTACACAGTTTCAAAAATGCCCAATGTGTCCACCATAATGTCGCAGTCACGATAAAAATTTGCTGATTGCTGCCATTACTAGTTAAAAAAAAATTATTAATAAAAAAGCCATAAAACTATCCCCTATTTTGTAAACACTATAACTTTTGCGCAAACCAATCAATAAACACTTATTGCGTTTTTTTGGTTTTTTTTTTACCAAAAATATGTAGAAGAATACATATCGGCCTAAACCGAGGAAAAAAAATGTTTTTTTTTTATATATATTTTTAGGGGATATTTTTTATAGCAAAATGTAAAAAATAATGCGTTTTTTTCTAAATTGTCATTCTTTTTTTGTTTATAGCGCAAAAAATAAAAACCGCAAGGGTGATCAAATACCACAAAAGAAAGCTCTATTTGTGGGAAAAAAAGGACGTCAATTTTGTTTGGGAGCCAAGTTGCACGAACGCGCAATTGTTAGTTAAAGCAATGCAGTGCCGAATCGCAAAAAGTGGTCTGGTCTTTGGCCAGCAAAATAGTCCGGGGCTTAAGTGGTTAATATAAAGGGGGCCCTAATTTAAGGGGTAAGTGGGGACTCTTATGTAAAGAGGACTCATATAGGGACAATGATATGAGTACTTTGATGCAAGGATGGATGCTGATGGGATTTTTTTTATATCTTTCACTTGGATGTTATAAGTTTCACCGAGTAAATGCAGCTGGCTAAAACTGCATCGGCCTTTATTTTAGGCCTTTTTTTAAGGGGGGGGGTGATTCTTTTCTATAACCACTGCAGGTGACAAAAAGATGGTTATAAAACCCGCTCTAACGCTCTTACTATATCAAAAATGACAAATATTATTTTACCTTGAAATCTCCTCTCTATTACATTGTTTATTGTATTTGCTTGTAGCATAAATACTAAAATGTGCATCTAAAAATGTAATTTTTGTAAGTTTTGAAAATGCCAGTAAAAATTTGGCTTTGCCAGTAAAATTTGGGTGTCGTGTCAGTGAATTTTATTCTGGTAGGTTGGCAACATTAATGCCGCATACACACAAGCGGACTTTTCAACATCCAAAGTCCGAAGGACCGAGTCCGTCAGACTATCCGATCGTGTGTGGGCTGCAACGGACTTTTGATTCACCAAAGTCTGACGGACTTTAGAATATGGAACATGCTTCAAATTTTCCCGAAGGAACTCCGCCGGACCCGGTCCCCTTCGAAAACTCCGCTCGTGTGTATGCTACTCCGACGGACTAAAACCGACGCTAGGGCAGCTATTGGCTACTGGCTATGAACTTCCTTATTCGAGTCGGGTCGTACGTCATCACGTTCGAATCCGTCGGAGTTTAGTGTGATTGTGTGTGGCCAAGTCCGTTCGGCCGAAAAGTCTGTCAGAACTCCGTCGGAATTCCAGCAGAACTCCGACGGAACTCCTTTGGAAGTCTGTCGGACTTAAGTCTGCTCGTGTGTACGGGGCATAAGTGGGACCGACAGGGTGGTTCATTTGGAAAAAGTGACCAGAGATGAGCATAAATCTGGCCATGAGTGCAATGCAGCTTCAATTGTAGGAGAATAGAGTGTCCGAGTACGAGACACAAATCATAGTTACATTTATAGTTACATAGTTACATAGTAGGTGAGGTTGAAAAAAGACAAAAGACCATCAAGTCCAACCTATGTGTGTTTATATGTCAGTATTACATTGTATATCCCTGTATGTTGTGGTCGTTCAGGTGTTTATCTAATAGGTTCTTGAAACTATCAATGCTGCTCGCTGAGACCACCGCCTGTGGAAGGGAATTCCACATCCTTGCCGCTCTTACGGTAAAGAACCCTCTACGTAGTTTAAGGTTAAACCTCTTTTCTTCTAATTTTAATGAGTGGCCACATTTCTTGTTAATCTCCCTTTTGCAAAAAAGTTTATCCCTATTGTGGGGTCACCAGTGTGGTATTTGTATATTGAAATCATATCCACTCTCAAGCCTCTCTTCTCCAGAGAGAATAAGTTCAGTGCTCACAACCTTTCCTCATAACTAATATCCTCCAGACCCTTTATCAGCTTTGTTGCCCTTCTTTGTACTCGCTCCATTTCCAGTACATCCTTCCTGAGGACTGGTGCCCAGAACTGGACAGCATATTCCATGTGCGGCCGGACCAGAGTCTTGTAGAGTGGGAGAATTATTGTTTTATCTCTGGAGTTGATCCCCTTTTTAAAGCATGCCAATATTCTGTTTGCTTTGTTAGCAGCAGCTTGGCATTGCATGCCATTGCTGAGCCTATCATCTACTAGGACCCCCAGAGGTTCCCCCCCAGTGTATAGATTGCATTCATATTTTTGCCACCCAAATGCATTATTTTAGATTTTTCTACATTGAACCTCATTTGCCATGTAGTTGCCCACCCCAAATCAATAGGAAGAAACATTTTTATCTGGCTGGTGCCATATTTAGTGTTTAACATAAGTCATGTAATGTTCACAAGCTTTGACAATTAATATAGGACAAGAGCAAAGAGCACTGAAACAGATTTGTAATTTTAAGAGGTTTTTAAGCCCTTGTACACACAGTCTGACATTCCAATGGAAAATGTCTGATCGGACCATGTTGTTGGATAATCTGACTGTTTGTGGGCTCCATCGGACTGTTTCCGTCAGAATATCCGACCAACAAAGTTTTAGAGCAGGGCTATAAAATTTTCCGACAACATGATCCAATCGGACTTTGTCCAATCGTTTGTAGAGAATTCCGATCGGACAAAGTGCCACCCATGTTCAGATCAAATTCCTAGACCAAAGCTATTGGCTACTAGCCTGAACGTAGTCCCATCGTAATGAAATAACATCATCACGTTCTGAACGATCGGATTTTCCGACAACTTTGTCCGACCGTGTGTATGCAACAGTTTCGGACAAAATCCGTCGGACAAAATCCAACGGATTTGGTTGTCAGAATGTCCGACCGTGTGTACAAGGGCTTAGGCATACAAGTTGAATATGGGAGAATAAACAATACCATTGCTGTTGCCACAATATATACTTATAAATATAGGCATGTTAATGCTGCATCTCAATAGCTGATATGTTTCAAAGATACTTAGTCAACCAAGGTCAGCTGAAGGCAGTGAATAATGTCTGACTGATATCACCAATACAAGATTTTAGTGATGTGGCAGGTAAACAGGTTTATGCATTCCTATCAGCTGACTACTAAGCACCCTGTGCTATCACAAAAACTGATTTATGACATTATATGACACTTATCTAAGCTTTGCCACATAGCCCAGAGTCACACAATCTGGTCAAGGTCCTGACTGGATTTCATATTGCTGACCAAATGTCTTTCTTATTACTAGCAATAAACTTTGCTTGATAAGGTATACTTCTGAATCTTATCATTAGATTTCTGGAAGCTAGGGATCTTATGTCCTCTAAATTTAAGGATGCAGATACTATATACCTTTATATCTGTATTAAAAAAAAAAAAAACATTTTAAAGACTATATATATATATATACACACATATATACACACATATATATATATATATATATATATATATATATATATAGTATATAGTATATTCTGTATATTCACCACATACTGTATTTGGAAGTTGCATAAATTGGCAAGAGCAGCTTTTAACTGAGTCTGTACTAAACCCCCTCATGTGACAAGCATGCAAACTACTTGATTGCTACACTAATTCCCCATACACATGACCGGACTTTCCGGCAGACTAAGTCTGACGGGATCAGTCCGTCGGACAATTCGATCATGTGTGGGCTAGACCGACCATTTATTATAAAAAAAATCCGACAGGCCTAGTAATAGAATATGTTTCTAATCTATCCGACAGACTCAAGTCCGACGGACTAAAAATAGGGAAAACCGTTTGTCTGTGTGCTAGTATGATGGACCAAATACAACATAAGAGCAGCTACTGGCAATTGAACTTCCATGTTTAGTCCCGTCTTATGTCATCACATTCAAAACAAATGGACTTTTGAACAGACTTAGTCCGTTAATGTGTGGGCAAGTCCGTTCATTCAGAAAGTCCGTCGGACCTCCGCCGAAAGTCCATCGGGAAGACCATCGGACCTAGTCCGTCGAAAAGTCTGGTCGTGTGTATGCGGAATAAGGTTCTAAAGCTAATCATGAACATCAAAGGGCAACAGAAGACATAATTAGTGATACCAGTGGGTTAATTAAACACTTCAGCCCCGGAAGATTTGGCTGCTGAATGACCGCACCATTTTTTGCAATTCGGCACTGAGTTATTTTAACTGACAATTGCACGGTCGTGCAACACTGTACCCAAACAAAATTGATGTCCTTTTTTTCCCAACAAATAGAGCTTTCTTTTGATGGTATTTGATGGCCTCTGCATTTTTTTCTTTTTTGCGCAGTAAACAAAAAAATTGCAACAATTTTGAAAAAACGCAATATTTTTTACTTTTTACTATAATAAATATCCCCCCCAAAAATATACAAATTTTTTTTTCCTCCGTTTAGGCCGATATATATTCTCTCATTCTCTTCTATATTTTTGGTAAAAAAAATTGCAATAAGCGTATATTGATTGGTTTGAGCAAATGTTATAGCATCTACAAAATAGGGGATAGTTTTATGGCATTTTTATTATTGTTTTTTTTTTTTTTACTAGTAATGGCGGCGACCTGTGATTTTTATCGGGACTGCGACATTATGGGGGACACATCTGACACTTTTGACACATTTTTGGGATCATTGACATTTATACAGCGATCAGTGCTATAAAAATGCACTAATTACTGTAAAAATGTCACTGGCAGGGAAGGGGCGCTCAAGGGGTTAACAGTGTTCCCTGTTTTTGTTTCTAACTGCAGGGAGAGGGGACTGACCTAGATGAAGTGAAGGATCACGATTCCTAGCTAATAGAACAGAACAGGGATTTGTGTGTTTACATAAACTCGTCCCTGTTCTGCCTCTTGTGCCCGCAATCACTCATGGCCGGCGGTCATCGTGACCCGCGGCGATGAGCATTGGCACCCCGCTGTGCAGCGTCGCACGCGCCTGCTATCCTGATCCCGCAAGTCGACGTATAGCTACAACGGCTCGCGGGATTGTGCCGACCTGCCGCAGTAAAATGATGGCAGCTGGTCGGTAAGCGGTTAACAGTGTTAATTAACCCTCTGGTGCCACTAATGCAGCACAAAAGGAGTTAATTAACTGCCACTGGTCACTAATGCATCAGTGACAGTACATTAACCCACTTTCCTGCTGCATATTACAAAATAGGATTTTTATAACAGCTTACCTGTAAAATCCTTTTCTTCGAGTACATCATGGGGCACAGAGCCACTGTATTTACTGATGGGTTATATAGGCACCACTAGGTGATGGACACTGGCACACCCTAGACAGGAAATTTAGCCCACTATATAACCCCTCCCCTTACTGGGAGTACCTCAGTTTTGTAGCAAAGCAATATATGTGTATTAGAAGAGGGGAGGGACCTCTGTGTCCCGTGATGTACTTGAAGAAAATGATTTTACAGGTAAGCTGTTATAAAAATCCTATTTTCTTTTTCGTACATAACCGGACACAGAGCCACAGCATTTACTGATGGGATGTCCCAGAGTAATGCTATCTGAGGGGAGGGAACCACAACAAAAGTACGGTGCAATCAGACCTGAGTACCTTGTACCGCTGTCTGCAGTACACTGCGCCCAAAGGCGATATCCTCATGTCTCCTCATGTCTTCTCACATCCACCTGATAGAATCTGGTGAATGTGTGGACTGGATACCAAGTTGCAGCCTTGCAGATTTGAGCTATGGAAGCCTGATGATGCATTGCCCATGAAGCACTAACAGCCCTTTTGGAGTGCTCTTTGATTTGAAAAGGTGGAACTTTCCTCTTCAAACCATCAGCTTGAATAATTACCTGTCAAATCCATTTAGCAATGGTAGATTTCAACACTGCCTGCCCTTTTTTAGGACCTTCAGGCAATACAAACAAAACATATATTTTGCGAATCTGAGCAGTCGCTTCCAAATAGGTTTTGACCGCTCTCACTACATCCAGAGAATGTAGTGACTTTTCTTCTGTAGAACAGGGATCTGGAAAAAATGAAGGCAGAACAATATCCTGGTTTAGATGAAAACCTGATACCACCTTCAGTAGAAAGCTAGGATGAGGACACAATATTACTCTATCCTTGATAAATAGGTAATTGTGGTGTTTGCGCTGTGTGAGAGAGGTGATGGAAAAGGCACAAGGGAAAGTGATACTACTAAAAATAAGGAATGTAGAATAAGTATCAAACATAAATCACGAGATGGTGTGAAACATAAATCCCAAGGTGTATAATCTAAATGTAAAATATATATAAATAAATGTAATATATCCTAGTGATGACTGTGCGAGTCTAAAAACCCAGTGACTGATAATAAAGTGTAACATAAAACACCATAATCCAGTTAAAAAGCATATACAATATAATATTGTAATGAGTGACAACTGCAAAAGGAAAAGAAAGTCCGTGTAGGCGGTAAATCCCACCACCAGTAAAACACAAGTGATAAAACATGACAAGTCTTCAGTGGTGACACCTGTGGTACTCCAAGCAGCTCACCTTACTGCCGTAAGGTATACAGCACATATATAGCCACAGATTCAGGGTGGGATAGCAGATGCAGAATATGTTAGTCCCCTCCAGGCTGTATTAGTATTGCTTGAATACACTCAGTGGCAGGTTTTCATGGGAAGAAACATAAATACAATATACATAGTATAATTCTGTAAACCCGAGAAGGTGGAGCCAAAGCAGATTCAAAGATGATGCACTCACTTTAATAAAAGGAGCGAAGGCGTCAATCCACGAACGCCGAGTTCGTAAAACCCCTCAATGAGGTCCTGGGTCTGCTCCTGCTCCCAAATACTTCCAATGGAATACTTCTAATGTCTTGTAGATTTCCTCCCCCAGGACTTATTTTTTCCATGGGGTTGACTCTGAGTTTTAACTCTTGAGCCTGACGGTGGAGGTCATCGTGACTGCCTGGAGGCTAATGCCCCTGGCACTGGAGAAAGAGCCAGTTTAAATGAGGGACGTTTACTCCTTTTCTTAACTGGCAAAAGGGTACTTTTCCCACTAGAGATTTTTTGGAAATAATTGTCCAAATTCTCCCCAAACAGCCTTGCACCACGGAAAGGAAAACCAGCCAGGAGCTTTTTACATGGCATTTCAGCTGACCAATTTTTCAACCATAAGATTCTACGCATATGTACCAACCCAAGCGCAAGGTGAGCGGTCTGGAGGATAGAATCTCTGATTGCGTCAACTGCAAAACACAAATCCACTGGCAGGTTGGCTAACTCCTGGGCCTGCTGTTCAGGGAAAACCTTGAGCACCTGTTTCAAATGGTCTCTCAAGGATTGACATACCCCAGTTGCCGCCACTACAAGTTGGGATACTGAACCTGCCAAGGAAAAAATGTTTTTTAACAGGAATTCCAATTTTCTTATCAGTTGGATCCCTAAGCATTTGAGCGTTGTCAACAGGACAAGTCAGACTTTTATTCACAGAGGATATAGCGGCGTCAATTGCCGGTATACCCCACATCTTTATACATTTTTCCTCCCTAGGATAGTGTGAAAACTAAAAAAGTGTTCAAAACTTTTTAGGAGAGTGATCCCACTCAGAATAAATAAGCTTTTCCAGCAAAAAATGAACAGGAAAGGCATGCGCAGTTTGAGGAGGCTTCAGTGAACCAAAACAAGAAGTGGGTTTTTCAACCGACTCAGTTACAGGTAACTTAAATGTGGAGCGGACCATTTCAGCAAGAGTTTGCACCAGTGATTTCTCATCCTGTGAAGCTGAAGAGGATCCTTCCCAACTTTATTTCTCAGAAGAGGAGTCATCAGTCTCATCCTGGTCCTCTGAGGGGGATTCGTCTCCCCTTTCCAAGAGTTCCTCTGTTTGAGGGTCCTGGGTAGAAGAGAAAAAAACCTAATGCGTTTTCTTCCACTTTGTGAAGATGCGATTAAGGCCATTAATCTTTCCTCTAATCCACTCCTGAGTAATATATACAGGGGCTGAAATGCCAGAAGCAGTTGCAGCCCCTGACCCCGACGGCTCACTCAGACCAGCCTCCCCAGGTCTTACAGGGGGGATGGTGCTGCAGAGGTGGGTCCTCAGAGCCTGAGGGAGATCCCTTTGAGCCCTTATTTCTCTGGGTATTTGTACCTCCCCTTCTTCCCATAGTGTCAAGCACAAAATGCAGAGGTACTACCAGCAATGCACCCGCTACTGAGCAATATAGTCCAGCAACTGCCACTGCTATCAAGGTTCTGTCTGATATGTTGCCTGGGAGTGCCTGTGTCACCCATACTCACATGCCCCGGTCTGCTCTGTGTCCCTCCTTGAGCTGTGTGCACCTACAAAAGAGTGCACTTAATAAATAGCTTCTATAGCCAGCGTTATGGGCATTAAACCAACACCGACGTCGTGCTAAAGTCCTGCCCCCCACCTCCGACCACCCCTTCTGCCCCTCCCCCTTGTTTTTTTCAAAAAAGACCGCTTTTCCCGCATGTCCCGACGATTCAATCCTGATCAGATCACACATGTAGGGGAGGCTGGGGTGGAGGAGAGAGGAGGGCCGGCGGATGCAGAGATGCTGTAATGGTGGCAGGAGGCGGTGCGGCATACTGTTGACTAACACATAGCTTCTTTGCCTGAAGGAAGCTGTTGGGGGACATTCCCAAAGAGAAACCCCCCCCCCCCCCCCACATCCTACCTGGAGTATGGGCTCAGAGGAGCATGCAGCTTGGACACAGACAAGACTGACAAGCATGGAAAGGTACGTGCTCTTGACAGCCCCCGGGCGCGAATTTAGACATAGCATACATTTACCTAAAGGAAAAAACCCACAAGAATTAGAAAAATTCCTTATCCAGCTGCAGGGTTCTGTGGTAACAAACCCAATCTTTACCTCTCACAGTGGGCTCCGTTTAGAAAAACCTTCAGGGACTGGGGCCCCCTTTTTATCGGGGGATCCGCAGCTCTTGGCCTGTAAAGCATACTGCCAGGAATATGGCTGAAAAAAACAAATACTGGATCATTTGAAGTGTTACAAGTAAAACTTTGTTTCTTTGGACACGAGGCCTGGGTACCATTCAATTCAGTCTGGAAAAGACACTTTGAATGGATACGGTTGCATAGCTTGCCCCAGTAAGGAATATTCCAGCGGAGCTCAGCACAGCACGTCTTTACTCTTGACAAACACCTAAGACACTGGCGAAAGTACTCCCAGTAAGGGGAGGGGTTATATAGGGGCTAAACGGCTAAATTTCCTGTCTAGGGTGTGCCAGTGTCCATCACCTAGTGGTGCCTATATAACCCATCAGTAAATACTGTGGCTCTGTGTCCCGTGATGTACGAAAAATAAATAATATTGCTAATTAAACACTTGCCAATCTACCGCAGGTGGCAGCTGCAGGCACTGGGACGTACCAACACATCACTGCCTGTTTGGGGCACATATTCCTTCCACCTACTCCCCTGTGATTGTACACAGCGGGAGTCTGTCAGCAGATCCCAGCCAATGATTCATGGCTAGGACCTACTGATTGGCTGTGTCCAATCACAGCCCAGAGCTCTGTTTTGACAATCAACATAGGGCTCTGGACAGAGGGATCTATTGTTTTTTTTTTCTTTTCCATGCAAAGCGTAGAAAATAAACAAATCTATCAGTAGTAAAAAGCAGCACACGTTACACATTTTTTTTTTACAATTATTTTATTTATTTCAAAAAGCAACCAAACACATTTTCTCCAGGTATGTCCAATAAGAGAACAAAAAGAAATAATAACAATTCAGGTATTGCCAACTAACATCATTCAAGTAGAACATATCAATACAGAATATCAAAATTATATAACATAATAGCCAATTCTACAATTCCTGACAGACATCTGGACTCCCCACATTATTTCACCATGCCTTGGTGTCTATTCCATCATATTGTAACCTATTGGCCTATGTGTTCCTATGCCTCAAATTTTCTCTAACTTAGTATTCTTACAAAAAAAAAATATATATATATAAGGACAATGGAGGGCGTGAACAAGCCCCCATCTTATTATTGCTCAATCTGGAAAAAAAAAACTATTTAATTCCCATACATTTTACTAATTAGTTCATTAATTTTACTTTAATTTAGTTTACCATATCGCTTTTAAACAAGTCTCGTCCCTGATATACCTAGTCCAAGAATTCCATGTCTTATTATAGTAGAAAAGGTGGGTATTCCTGCGCCAATCGATAGACTCCTAACTAGTGTACTGCTGCATGCACTGGGGGAAATGTCTGAACCCACAGGAAAATAAGCAGTTAAAGAGATAGTGGTGCGCTGTACTAAATGTTCAAAGGGAAAAAGGATAAATAGTACTTAATGGTAGTGTTCAAACTGATCCTAAATGGGGGGTCAGATGCCATAAACAAAGTAAATATAGCAGAAAGAATATAATATGCAACAGTAGAACTTATATATAGACAAATAAATCAGTTTCAGACATTCAAGTGTATACCACAGAAAAGTATATAATGCACATTAAAAAATATATTTAAAACAATAGTATAAAGTAAATCTGTGGATGCGGGTAATAGTGAACCCACGTGCTGGAGGATAAATGCTAAAGTGCTAATTTCCAAAGTGCAGTCACAAAGTGAAAATAGTGCATACAATCAGTCCACTAAACAAGCAGGGCTGAGGCTGTGGATAGTAATCTACTTATATAGAAAACAAAGCGAAAAAAAAAATATATATATATATATTAAATGAACCATATATTCAATGTCCAAAAGAAGCGAAACATATAACTCTTAAAGTGCACAGTGTAACAGTAAACTGTATCCAATACATAAAGTGCTTGGTGCTTGTAAACGTCATTCAATAAGGTGCTGTGGGTGGTGGGTATCCCGTGCAGTCCTTCGTGGTAAGTATATGGGTGTCCCCTTACCTTACTGCTGTAAGGTTACAGCATAGATGTATGTATCTTTAGGGTTCTTGGTGGTCTTTCCCTTTAAGAATCCTATTGTGGTACCCCAGGTCCTGGTTGGCATTTTTCTCCTGCCTATTACAAGCAGCGTATGGTCCCTTTAACCACTTTCAGACCGGACCAATTTGCTGGTCAAAGACCAGACCACTTTTTGCGATTCGGCACTGCGTCGCTTTAACTGACAATTGCGGGCCGAACAATATGCTTTGTTCAGGGAAAATTCGAAACACCATTAAAGTCTATGGGACAGTCTATGGGACACTAACATGAAAAATCAAAAGCTATTGTCATAAAAAAGTGTTTGGGGACCTGGGTCCTGCCCCAGGGGACATGTATCAATGAAATTTTTTATTTTTTTTAAACTGCCCATTTTTTTCGGGAGCAGTGATTTTTTTTATGTTTCAAGTGAAACAATAAAAATGAAATATTCCTTTAAATATCGTGCCTGAAGGGTGTCTATAGTATGCCTGTAAAGTGGTGTATTTTTCCCGTGTTTAGAACAGTACTACAGCAAAATTATATTTACAAAGGAAAAACAGCCATTTAAAATTGCTCACAGCTGTAATGAATTGTCGGGTCTCAGCAATATAGATGAAACTCATTGAAAAAAAAAGCATGGGATCCCCCCCCCCCCCCAGTCCATTACCAGGGGAACCCCCAATCAAAATTGAAAAATAAATTGCATGGGGGGGTCCCCCTAAAATCCATACCAGGCCCTTCGGTTCTGATATGGAAATTAAGGGGAACCCTGAGCCAATTGTTTTTTAAAAATGGTGTAGGGTTCCCCCCAAAAATCTATACCAGACCCTTATCTGAGCGCACCCCCCCCCCTCCTGAACCATACCAGGCCACATGCCCTCAACATGGGGAGGGTGCTTTGGGGTATTGGCCACTCTTATGTGTTCTGGGCTCAGAAGAGAGTGGAGTGTAGGATTTATGGCTCTAATTCGAGACTATCTTCTACATATTTTAAAGTACATATGGTACGGATATGGTATGGAAGACGTGGTATGAAGTGGAGAGAATTTTGTCAGACTCTGTCACACTTACATGATTGCTGGCCTATGCCTTGAGTCATTATCGTCCATTTGTCTGGAAATTATCTTGGTAAACATAAAACAGTTGCTTTCTCAAATTAAGAAAAAACAGTATGTAAACATAACAAATCTAACACTATTTTGTTTTTTTCTGAAGTGATCCCTCGACTAAATTGGCTGTTATACTTGGATTGTAAACATTTTGAAAAAAAATCGCAAAATGATTAATACGGCAATGTCAAAATTCATGCCATTATCCTATTCATTCAAGTTAAAATACCTCTTTATCTCACCTATCCTGCAACTAGTTGGTCTCAAGTTTGCCCTTTCCTATTTATTTGTTCATTTTTTATAAGGTTATTAATGACATATATACCTGTAGTGACTTGTAACTTTTTATTCTCTTTCATTATTAGGTGCTACAATTATTTATTTAATCAATCAGTTCTGGTGGTTGTGCTGTGGTCTTGTTGGGCCGCCTGTTCCTCAGCGCGTTCGGAAGCTGCGATGCGCACTGCGGGTCTCCTCCCTCCCTCCGCTGTTCATGCTCGAGGGGGGGCGGATCCACCGCACTGCGCATCGACGACACGCCTGCCACTGCGGACGTGTGGCGTCTCTTGTGACGCCGCTATGTCTGACGCCCAATCGGGAGACTGCGATTGCACTGATTGCTGGGCACATCTTCGCCCAGGTGACGACGCCTCCATTCCTCGCCCACTGTGCACACGCACGTGGCATTGGTGGGTTGTCCTTGTCGGTATATACATATATGGCCTCCCTGGGTGGGCTAGGCTTCCATGTTCCCACATCCTGGACTCCCTGCATCACCACAGACTCCGTCCCTCCTTTCCTCCTATTACCAGGTACTCTGGATCCTAACAGTCACCCCCCTTTCTCTTTTCACAGTCCTCTCTTGAACACCTATTCGGTTTTGGTTTTACCTTCCCTTCATCCCCCTCCTCTCACACCGGCTGGTTTTGGTTTCATCCTTGCACTTTTATTCTGTCCCACTAGATAGGGTTCTTTTCTAACCACGTTCATGGACATGCCTAGACCCACAGTTACCTGGGCATTGTTGGGTGCTTTTGCTGGACATGTCCCCACCACAGCTTCCGACCATGCCTCCGCCAGGTGAGCCATGATTCCTAGCATTACACCACCAGTACAAGGTTTTTTGTAAGTAACATGTGGTAGGGAGGTTCCCCCTCTCCCATAACGGTATATGACAGAATATTTAGACCCATTTTTTATTCTATTTTCATTGTAGAGCTACCACATGCCTGCTCCTGACGAGTGATTATTCACCACGAAACGCGTAGCGTCAATATATGCCATGTATTGTACCAATCATGTGGTCAATTGAATTTTTTTACAATCATGTTTATCTATATCAACTTTACTGGGAATAGTAAGGTCATGGGCCATGCAGGCATTATCATGAAAATTATGTTGTATATATATATATATATATATATATATATATCAAATTTGGTGGATTCTAGTGATTTATTATGTCATGCAATTGATATCCATATTATTATCATGGTTACTATGTGGGATTCATTTCCCTACTTTTCTCTATATGTATTATGTGTGTATATAAAATACGTGTTTCATTAAAAGTCCCACCCTTTTGCCCTCCTTTTTTGTACCATTACCCTATGCCATTGATGTCAACCCTAACTGAAGGCCACTTAGTTTGCTAAAACATCAAGTATCATAGACAACCGCTCTATTTTAAAAATAAAAAATTGTTTCCACCTTTGCTTATTTTCCACAGCTGCTTTAAAGCCATTTCCTGTCTATTTGCATGCAATTCAGTTATGACTGAATACCATATCTCAGATTGTGTCTCCTGATGGTGACTACAAAGGACCATGCCTGGGCAATGCATATTTAAGGTCGGGGTCACACTGGTACAACATAAGCTCTGACTTTGGAAGCACATGTCGCATGGCATAATGAGAGCCGTCTTAACTGGTCCAACACAAGCCAGGCCAAATTTGAAAAAGGTTCCTGCACTACTTTGGTCCTTCAGCCCATTGAATATCATTGAAGTCGGAGGGTCCCTCATCAAAATCCATACAAGACCCTTATCCAAGCACGCTGCTCGGCAGGTCAGAAAAGGGGGGGATGGGTGAGCTCCTCCTCCCCTCCTTGACTATACCAGGCCACATGCCCGCAACATGGGGAAGTGGGTGCTTTGGAGCAGGGCGGGCTCTGCACCCCCCACTGCACAGCACCTTGCTGATGGGGACAAGGGCCTCTTCCTGACAATCCTGAGCGGTGGTTGTCAGGGTCTTCTTCGCCCAATTGCCCCCCCCCCCCTTTTTTTTTGTTCTCTCTCCTCATCGTTTTGTAAAGAAACAATGATATTATATCCATCTCTTTCCGCAGAAATCTCTCATACTGTACTAATGAATCTTTTTAATCATACCAAACAATTATATACAAAACATACATTCCATGACCTCACACATCTTTGTATTTATTTGTAGTCTTTACCAGGCTATAACTATAGAGCTGTTTATGTTTAAGTTTTTCTTACTTGGTTTAAATCCAAATCAACCCAATGTTCTACCTTAAGGTATGTCTTATCTACTGCTTGTAATATTTAGCTCTCATTGTTAACAACTGATATATTTGGAACATCTACGTCCATTCATGATATTTTTACTCTTATGATATCTTTGTCAACTGTACTAACTCCAAATAAACACATTTTTGGGATAAAAAGAAGAAAAAAGAAAACAGCTTTTGAAATCACAGTAGTATATTAAATATTAAAGAATATGTAAACCCAAAATGTCATATTCCTAATATGTGCCTGCTGTACCATGTACTTGTATGAAAAGTATCCCGTTCTCTCTGTATTGATCCTCAGTGTGAAATACCTGGTGTTTCAGCTAGACCCCCCGCTTTTCTAATAAAAGAAAATTGCCCACACTAGGTATGAGAGCACAGGGTGGTCAGTTTTCTGGATATGCTAAGAGCTAATCTGAAGATCAGAATTGTGCTGACATGCCCCCCCATGCAGCCATTCATTGGGAAGATCAGTGTGCTTCTGTTTCTCCTCCCCAAGTTCCTTATGCAGCTGAGAACAGAGGGTATGTTATATTATTACATAGTTAGCCAGGTTGAAAAAAGGGCACAAGTCCATCTAGTTCAACCTATAATGATCACTTATGTGATCACTTATAAAAAAAGAAAAAAAGAGTATTTACAATTTTTTTTTAATATGTATACACAAATGTTTTGCCTTGCATTTCTATTTTTAAACAGAATGAGTTGCTTTACAAGGTGAGGGTTTACATATACTTTAAAGTAATTGTAAAACCCATATCATTTTTTAAATAACATGGCATCAATGGACACAGAACCAAAATGGGAATTCTTCAAAGTGACTGTATGTAAACTCACTGCAAAGTATATTCCCATGGGCAATAAGTTTTCCCCGGACTTGTTCGCCCTAGCCATGGAACCTATTGCTGAGGCTCTTCGGAGTTCGGCCAAGGTCCGTGGTCTTCGGGTGGGCTGGCTGGAGGAGAGGGTGGCTCTCTATGCGGATGATCTTCTGCTTTTTTTAAATGATCCTGGTGACTCTCTGCAGGGCGCACTCGGAATCATGGATGCCTTCTCTGCCTTCACCGGGTTGAAGGTGAATTGGCATAAATCTCAGCTCTTTCCGGTGGACGAGGGGGCCAGGACCTCACCATCCTCCCATGGGCAATAAGTTTAAAAGGCTAAAAATAAAACCTATGTGGCTCACAGCCAAAGTTAAAATGGCTATAAATAATAAAAAAGAGCTTTTAAAAAATATAAAAATGAAGGCATGCATTGTTTAAATGTTACAAAGAATATAACAGAATATGTAAAAAGGAAATCAAGGATGCAAAACAAATGACAGATTGCAAAAGATAAACCCCCAAAAATTTGGGTATCCTAGTTAGATATTTAAAGTGGTTTTATACCCTTATTTTAAATTTTTACCTACAGGTAAGCCTATAATTAAGCCTACCTGTAGGTAAAATGAGTATAACCTGTACTGTTTAGGAGATATTCACTTTGCATGCTGCCGCTGATGTCAGCGGAGCATGCGCTGTTAATGCCCGTCTGAAGACCTTGCTGGGAAGAAGATTGAGTGATGTGATGTCATCACGGCTCACTCACAGCTCCGGAGCCGCAAACACGGAAGACACGCAGAGGGCAAAATGTCAGCTCCCTCGGTGTGGACTGGCCTGCGATAAGGGGACCTCGTTCTAAGGTAAGTATTTCATAATGAGCTAGCATGTGGTGCATGCTAGCTCATTATGCCTTTGCCTTGCAGAGTTTTTTATTTTTTTATATTTTTTTTAACATCTGTGGTTATACAACCGCTTTAAAGTGAAGTTCACCAATAGCATGAGCATTAACTTTTTATAGTTTAGGATACCCTCTTTTACAGTCATCCAGCTCCCACTTCCACCCAAGGCTCCACGGTACCAGAAGGAAGTTCACCTCTCCCCCCCTCATGTCACAGGTCCCAGAAGATTGCCCGAGCGCCCACAGTAAGGCCGCGTACACACGCGGGGACTGTCTGCCGAAACTAAGTTCGTCAAACAGTCCGCTCAAACTTTTGAATGAACGAACACGCCCACACACGGCACTTTTTGAGCGGACAAATACGGCAAACTTTGTTCGTCGTACTAAGTCCGCGCAACTTTTGAAATGAACGGACTCGCCCACACACGAGGCAACAGTCCGCTCATTTCGAGCGCGTGTGCAGGTAGGCGGGCTCCGCCGCCTGGAATGTACTTAAAGGGGAACCCCAACGCCGAAAAAAATCGGCATGGGGGTCCCCCCAAAGTCCACAACAGACCCTTGTCCGAGCACGCTACCCGGCCGGCCAGGAAAGGGGGGCGAGCGAGCGCGCCCCCCCTCCCGAGCCGTACCAGGCCGCGTGCCCTCAACATGGGGGGTGCCTTGGGGAAGGGGGGGCCGCGCGGCCCCCCCACCCCAAAGCACCTTGTCCCCATGTTGATGAGGACAAGGGCCTCTTCCCGACAACCCTGGCCGTTGGTTGTCGGGGTCTGCGGGCGGGGGGCTTATCGGAATCCGGGAGCCCCCTTTAATAAGGGGGCCCCCGGATACCGGCCCCCCACCCTATGTGAATGAGTATGGGGTACAATGTACCCCTACCCATTCACCTGTAAAATAAAAGTACCCAAAAAAAAAACACAACACACGAGATAAAATATTTTATTGCACAGCTCCGGGGGTCTTCCGGGGTCTTCTCGCCGGACTCCTCCGCTATCTTCTTGTAGCTCTTTTGCTAGCGGAGGAGTCCGGCTTTCTTCCTCCCCGCCGCCGGCCTCTTCTCCCGACTTCGGGGGTCTTGTCCCCCTCTTCGGTTCTTCTGCCGGGCCACCGCGCCTTCTTATAGCTCTTTTGCAGGCGGTGGCCCGGTCTTCTGTCGCCGCTGTCGCCTTCCGGTCGCCTTCCGTTCTTCTTCTTGTTCTTCTTCTTCGTCTTCTTCTCCAGGAGATGTTGACACGTCGCTCTCTCCGGCCGGAATGCCAGAGCCGCGCTGTGCGGCCACTTATATAGTGACAATGGGGCGGTGTCACATGGTATATGTCACATGGGTTGGTCACATGGTGACCCCGCCCCCTTACGATGTCATAGTCCCCATGTGACATCAACCCATGTGACCAACCCATGTGACATATACCATGTGACACCGCCCCATTGTCACTATATAAGTGGCCGCACAGCGCGGCTCTGGCATTCCGGCCGGAGAGAGCGACGTGTCAACATCTCCTGGAGAAGAAGAAGAAGAAGAACAAGAAGAACGGAAGGCGACCGGAAGGCGACAGCGGCGACAGAAGACCGGAACCGAAGAGGGGGACAAGACCCCCGAAGTCGGGAGAAGAGGCCGGCGGCGGGGAGGAAGAAAGCCGGACTCCTCCGCTAGCAAAAGAGCTACAAGAAGATAGCGGAGGAGTCCGGCGAGAAGACCCCGGAAGACCCCCGGAGCTGTGCAATAAAATATTTTATCTCGTGTGTTGTGTTTTTTTTTTGGGTACTTTTATTTTACAGGTGAATGGGTAGGGGTACATTGTACCCCATACTCATTCACATAGGGTGGGGGGCCGGTATCCGGGGGCCCCCTTATTAAAGGGGGCTCCCGGATTCCGATAAGCCCCCCGCCCGCAGACCCCGACAACCAACGGCCAGGGTTGTCGGGAAGAGGCCCTTGTCCTCATCAACATGGGGACAAGGTGCTTTGGGGTGGGGGGGCCGCGCGGCCCCCCCTTCCCCAAGGCACCCCCCATGTTGAGGGCACGCGGCCTGGTACGGCTCGGGAGGGGGGGCGCGCTCGCTCGCCCCCCTTTCCTGGCCGGCCGGGTAGCGTGCTCGGACAAGGGTCTGTTGTGGACTTTGGGGGGACCCCCACGCCGATTTTTTTCGGCGTTGGGGTTCCCCTTTAAGTCCATACCAGGCGGCGGGGCCCGCGACGTCTCCTTCGCGGGCCCCGCCTACCTGGAGACGCGCTCGAAATGAGCAGACTTTCCTCCGAGCGGGAACAGTTTGCTCATTTCGAAAGTGGCCTACACACGGGCGGACTGTCCGCTCAAACCAAGTTTCAGCGGACAGTTTTTCGGAATTTCCGAAAAACTTTGTTCGTCAAACTGTCCGCTGAAACTGTCCGCTGAAGCCCCACACACGAGCGGACTGTCCGCTGAAACACTGTTCAGCGGACAAAGTTGAGCGAACAGTCCGCCCGTGTGTACGCGGCCTAAGAATGCTGGCGCTGTGGAGAGGAGGAGAGGAGCAGGGCTTCATATGCCCACATTGCTGGACAGCAGGACAGGTGAGTGTCCGATTATTAATAGTCAGCAGCTACACTTTTTGTAGCTGCTGACTTAAATTAGTATTTTTTTTTGGCGGAATTCCGCTTTAATAAACATGTGTAGAATGAAAAAATGTATTGTTTCGATTCATTATTTAAATAATTTTGTTTAGTGAAATTTGTTATATTTGTTTAATTTGTTTTTTGGATACATTTAGTTATGTTTATTCGTTTTCAATTTTGATTTGAATTTTGGCATTCAAATTCAAATTTATTCCATTTGAAATTAGAATTTCAGAAGATGATCATATTCTTTCTATTTTTTCCTATTCTATTATATTTCCTTATTTTCTAGTCTATTATTTTCTATCCTATTCTAATCTATTCTATTTGAATTCAAATTCTATTCTATCCTAGTCTATTGTTTTTTTCTATTCTATCATTTGCTAATCTATTCTCTTATTTTCCATTCCATTCTTTTCTTTTATATTATATATTTTTTTTTTTATTCAAATTTAGTTTGCATGAAATTCGAATTTCAGAAGATGGTTATATTCTATTTTATTCTATTCTATTTCTTTCTATTCTATATTATTCTATTGCATTCTCTTATTTTCCATTTTATTTTTTTCTATTCTTTTGCATTCTATTCTTTTCTATTTTATGCTAATCTATTCTATTCGAAAATTCTAATTTAAAAAAATGGTTACTATCTTTCTATTGTATTCTATTCTATTGAATTGTATACTATTGAAATATATTCTATTGTTTATTCTATTCTATTTTTTTCTTTTCTATTCTTTTTTATTATATTCTAATCTATTCTATTCAAATGTATTCTATTTGAAATTAGAATTTTAGAAGACAGTCATATTCTTTCTATTTTCAAATTCAAATCTATTATATTGTTTTCTATTTTATTCTATACTTTTCTATTCTATTCTTTTATTTTGTTATTATATTCTCTTCTATTCAATTTTATACTATTCTTTTCCATTCTATTCTGTTCTGGTTTACTCTATTATTTTCTACTCTGTTCTGTTTTACTCCATTCTTGTATTTTTTATTTTCTATTCTTTTCTATTATTTTCCTGTAATTTCTAATCTATTTTATTATATTATTTTCTATTCTATTATGTTCTGTTTTACTCTATTCTATTCTTTTATTTTTATTTTATTTTCTATTCTATTCCGTTAGTTTCCATTCAATTTTATTCTGTTTTCAAATTCAAATTTGTTTTTCAAATCTGATTCTAGTTTGATTCAAATTCGATTTTCTAATGAATTTTATTTTGTTATTTTGGATTTGTTTATATTCACTACTATTGTAATTCGGAAAGTCAGATACATCCGAATTTCTGAATAAAGAAAAATTTGGCAGAATTTTGATTCAGAACGAAACAAACTGCACATGTTAAGTTGTCTATAAGTTTGACTGTATAGCCCTTCTGGGAAGAGGCAATCTTTAGGGCCCCATTCAAATCTGTGTGGTCAAGAGCGGTGTGTTAACACACATAAGTTAAAACACATCATGTTGCACATTAATATGGCGTGCGTTCATGCAGCCTGTTCATTTAAAAAGACCACAATGGACCAAAAAATGCACCTGCAGTACTTTTCCCAATGCAACTCAACACAACACATTTTTTATTGTGTATAGGTGCACCACTACACAGCTACATTCCTCCAATGCATTTATGGTAAATGGTCATTTATTTTCTAATTCAGATGAAAGCTGAACAGGGGTCCTAGCCTTCCCCTACCCCATTAGAGAAAGGCTAAACATATGATAGCACGGCTCCAGGAATACATTACCTGCCCTGCTGCTCCATTATCTCTAAACATAGATGAGTGCAGGTCCTGATGCAACAGGAACATAGGAATAAAAGAGAGACTGGATGGCCGCACTCCAATGCAATCTCTTTTATTGAAGAATATAGTAATCCATACAGCAAACATAGGGGAACTACAAAGATAAGCTGACATGTTTCACACCTTTATCTGGTGCTGCTTAATCATAGCTATGATTAACCGCTTAAGGACCAGCTGCCGTTATTATACTGCGGCAGGTAGCCTCTAGTGGGTGAATCGCCGTAGACGTACGTTAACCGCTTTAAGAGCGATAGGGGATGATGCCGGAGCTGATGCATGTGGCCAGTGATCACTCCACAGAGGGCCAGAACAGGGATCTGTCAATGTAAACAGACAGATCTTTGTTCTGACATGGGAGCTGAGAGTGATTGTCTGTTCCTAGTGATTAGGAACAGTGATCTCTCTCCTGCTTCAGTCAGTCCCATCCCCCCACAGTTAGAAACACCTCCCAGGGAACACTGTCAGTTAAAGCAGCTCAGTGTCATATCGCAAAAAATGGCCTTGTCGTTAACGAGGCAAATCCAGTACTTACGTGGTTAAGCACCAGATATAGGTGTGAAACGTGTCAGCTATCTTTGTAGTTGACCTCTGTTTGCTGTATGAATTATGATATTCATCAATAAAAGAGATTGCATTGGAGTGTGGCCATCCAGCCTTTAATTTCTTACTAAAGAAAGGGTATTTTATTTCTGTCTGTGTTGCTGTAGGAGCATTCCTGTCACATCCTATCTCTCAGGTTATCCCTGGATAGCAGTTCAAGATCTGATGGGTGTTCTAACACTCCCCCACTTTACCCAAAACCAAGAAAAAATGTGGACCTTTAAACATTGTCAGCAGGACAGTAATGAGAGAATATCTTTCTAATGCCGCGTACACACGGGCGGACTGTATGGCGTACTTAGTCCGTCTAAACACATTTCAGCGGACAGTCCGCTCGTGTGTGGGCTTCAGCGGACTTTTTCAGCGTGCAGTCTGGCGTACTAAGTATTTCGGATTTTTCGAAATTCTGTCCGTCGTACTTTGGTTTCAGCGGACAATCCGCTCGTCAGTAGGCTAGTTCGACGGACTAAGAATGGCGCATGCTCAGAAAGGATTTACACGGCGGAAGGGTGCTTTGCTGTTTATTGGACTTCCTATTTCTAGTCCCATCAGCGTGCTGTAGACGTCATCGCGCAAACTTTCGACGGACTGTTTGTGCATCCGTGTGTGGTCAAGTCTGTTCAGTCGAAAGTATGACGGACTGTCCGTCGGATTATATGACGGACTAAGTACGCCATACAGTCCGCTCGTGTGTACGCGGCATAAGGCTGACCCAGACAGCAGTAAAACCTGATGAGTTTGCTTCCTCTTTGTTTCCCTGCAAAGGTGAAGCATAATGGGCTACTATGCATTGCATAGTTGCCCATTATGTGTCACTTACCTGACACAGAAGCCAGCAATGTCACCATTGTCCCCTCTTCCACAAAGCATCCATCTTCCTTCCGAGTATCGCTGCTCCGGCGCTGTGAGTGGCCGGAGCAGCGATGACGTCACTCCGGCGCATGTGCGCAAGAGCCGTCAGTGACAGCATGTTAGCCTTCACTAATGGCATGCTCAGTGCTCTTGTACCATTGTCTTAGAATAATAGAGGAGATGCAGTGTAGGACAAGGGGCTGGCAAGTGATTTTTTCTCAACTTTAGACTATGCAGACAGCGCTGTCCCAGGGCCAGGAGAGGGGGGACAGCAGGCTTCACCCCCCCCCCAATGTGTGGCACCCAGGGTGGACCGCTTAATCCACACCCCCTGTTGGTAAAATAATTATCAGCTTATAACACACAGGCACTGTTTACCCTTTTTTTCAGGGAAAAATGGTGCGTGTTATACACTGATAAATATGGTCATTTGCTCGCAGTGAAGTGGAGGGATAATTTGAATGTTTTCGTTCTGTCCTCCCTTTCACGCAGATACGACAGTCCAAGTTCCAGCAGCGACTGGTTTTGTTGAGAAACCCCTCTGTGTCCACAAATAAAACCTTAACATGGGAGGGATGGACCTTAATGACCAGTAAGGCTAGATGCTGGTATAAAAAAAAGTGTCTGTATACCTATTTCAGTTGGCTCTGCTGAACGCTTATCTGCTATACAAAGCGTCAGGACGAACTGGATCCTTCCTTAAATTCCAGGAAGAGATTGTCTGTTTCTGTTTCCAGACAGTGCTGTGCTCCAACTTCCCATTGCAAATGCAGTGAGCCGGCTGCATGAGATGAGAGGCATTTTCCGTATGCCATCCCTGGTACCCCTACCCAACGAGCAACCCAATGAAGATGTCGAGTCTGTAACAAGTGCGGATATAGGCATGACACCTGCTATCATTGTCCCTCCTGTCCTGGCCAACCCGGTGTCTGCATTGGTGAATGTTTCCAACGCTACCACACACTAGTGGAGTAATAGTGTAGGGTACAGCATGGCATAGTCTAGGGTACATTTTCACAGAGTCTCCCAAGATGCCATTTTGAGAGACCCAAACCTGGAACTGTTACACAGACAGCAGGACTCGGCCCGCCCCAGGCTCCTGTGCCACTGGATTTGAGTGACAGCAGTAAGAGCCAATGGCTCCTGCTGCTATCAATCTATCCAATGAGGACCCAACACAGTGGCTGGAGCTCCTGGGCTCATCCTCGACGCTGGAACAAACAGATTCAGGTAAGTAAAAGGGGGGCTCTGGGGGGCTGCTGCAGCACAGAAGGTTATTCCCTGTAATGCATAGAATGTATTAAGGGGAAAAAAACTTGAGACTTTACAACCCCTTTAAGTGCACACCAACCTGTTTCAAGCCTGCAATCTGAGATAGAAATCGGTGTGCGGTTATTATGTGTTCTGAGGTCCGGAGTCGTTTCAAGCAGATCCAGAAGCAAACTGAAACAATGGTACTGAAGCAGCTGTATTGCTGGGACTGGTGAGTGGGCATTGCTGCCATTAACCTGTCAGTGCTAGCAGAGTCTGAGCATCTAACTAAAAGCTTTATTTGCTGCATGCTGACTTTGCTGGGTCTGTACACCACCATAAAGATTGGGCCCCAACATTAGCTGGCTGAAGAACTAATGCTCAGAACTGCTCACCCAGATAGCTGCGTCGCAAGAACTTTGTCCATACCTATTGTCCATAATAAGAGATACCTGTTTCGGGAACCTTTTATTTCACTGTAGCTATTCACATGGCATAGAGTGCACTCTAATGCAGTTATTGAATACTGGTTACAGAGAAATCAGTTCATTGAAGCATTCATTACCATTGCTGTTCTTGTTTACCTATACCATGGCTATTTGTTGATTCATGGATTACCAGGTTTTCTTTTATCTAGCTGTACAGAACCTCATTCTAAGGCTGGCCATACATTATACAATTTTCTCATTCAACTTTCCTTTAGATTTACCAAAAACATATAATATGAGGTCAAACCTAAACATTTTCAATTTGTATGCAATAAGCCAGGCCCCTGTACTACTTAGTTGATGACAAGTCTAAAGGAAATTGAACAAGAAAATTGTATAATGTATGGCCAGCCTTAGAATGAGGTTCTGTACAGCTAGATAACAGTTCAATCCAAGCAAAAATTCAGTCCGAATATTGCCTGCTCAGTGTGATGTTCGCCTGCCGAACACCCCACAATGCACTGCTTGCTGCAAAGTGCATTCCAAGTCCTGTTTGGGTAAAGCGTTGCCCAATCAGGGCACAGTGAATAGCTGGTTGCTAGACCCCTTTTTACATTGGTGAGCTTTTCAGGCATTTTAGCACTAAAAATAGCGCCTGTAAAGGGCCTGAGAAGCACCTCTCAAGCCACTCCACTGTGAAAGCCCAGTGTGCTTGCAGGACAGGAAAAAAAAGTCCTGCAAGCAGCATCTTTGAAGCAGTGTGGGAGTGATGTATACACCGCTCCCAAAATGCCCTGCCCATTGAAATGAATGGGCAGCGCTGCCGAAGCGCCTGAAAAGCGATTAGACAGCGCCGCAACATAGGCGCTATTAACCCTTTCTTCGGCTGCCACCGGGGGTTAAAAGCGCTCCACTAGCGGCCGAAGAACGCCGCTATAACAGCGGTACAGCACCACTAAATCTAGCAGTGCTTTACTGCAAATGCCCGCACCACCCAGTGTGAAAGGGGTCTTAAGGAGCGGGGTGGGAAGCCAGCCGTCACATTCCTTAACAGCAGATGAATCATCAGCTGTCAATAGGCAATTGCTGGCAAAAAGAAATAAAAACACAGAGACAGTTTTTGACAATTCCTTTATTAAAAATAAAAAAAAACAATGTCCCTCCGATGCAAATCCATCATCAATCACAATGCCACCAGCCCCCAAAAAAAAGCTCCACCCATGACAAAGGCTAAGCGCCGACTGCAGGCTCTGCCATTTGACAGTCCTTATATAGGTAAGGGATGGGACCACCTGTGTGTCATCACCTGGTGGCACCACCCCCTTGTGACATCACCAACCCAGCATGCACCGGTTGGCAAAGCACCCCCCCCCCCCCATATTGAGAGCATGTGGCCTAGTATGGTTCAGAAACCTTTGCAGGTCTTGAAGAAGCACGTGGACCTCATTTGAAGGCACAGATTGCTTGCCTGTGTAATGTATCTAATGTCTACATGGTCTTAAAGCGGGGTTCAACTGAATTTTTTTTTTAAAGTCAGCAGCTACAAATACTGCAGCTGCTGACTTTTAAAATATGGATACTTACCTGTCCAGGGCACCTGCGACGTCCTCACTCGAAGCTGAGCTGTCCCTCGGCTCTCGGGTGGAGGCTCCACCATCTTCGGTAAGGGAATCAGAAAGTAAAGCCTTGCGGCTTCACAGCCTGGTTCCCTACAGTGCATGCCCAAGTCGCACTGCGTGTCCTCACTGGTCCATGCTGTATTCTGGGACCTGTGTGTCTTCCAGAAGACAGCGGGGGAGACAGAGGAGGGGCCGGACATGCCATAGATCCCCACGGAGCCTGCAGTGATCTATGCCCGGAAGTGGGAGCAAATACCTGGATTATACAGGTATCTACTGCCCCCTGAAAGGTGACACTGGGGGGGGGGGCAATATGATCAGTGGAATTTCCATTTTTGAGTGGAACTCCGCTTTAAACTGTATTTAATAAAATTGTGGTTTTAATCAATTTACAGTATATGTTCTGTTGAATAGTACATAAGTGACATTAGGAGTATGTTTAAAGTCCCAAAGCCTCCCTTACCTTCCCTTTAATATACATATCGAAGTGATACCCTGAGTCATTCCACTAGTCTATGTGTAAAATGTACACTACCTTCCACACTTACTTCTCTGCTTAATGTATCAACTATGTAACTATGTAACCAATAGGAATGAGCTTGATCTTCAGGTCGGACATACGTTCGACTCGAGCATTGGGTGTTCGCCCATTTGCCGAAGAGTGAACATTACGGGGCATTTGTGGCAAATTCGAGCAATGTGGATGCCCCATAATGCACTGCAAGATCGCAGTGCATTGCTGTATGATGATTGGCCAAAGCATGCATCTGACCTGCATGCTTTGGCCAATCCCAGAGCCCTCTTCTAAAAGAGCCATAATTGGCCAAAGGCAGGGTGCTTTTGGCCAATCATGGCTCAAAGGAGCTAAGTCCACGCCCCACACTATATAAGGCTGCTTACACGGCGTTGTTGGTGTGGACAGAGAGATAGCTTGATTTAGATTAAGTGGCATGTTATTCAGTTAGTGGCAGTGTATTATATTTATATATATATATATATATATATATATATATATATTCTGCATTTAGCATAGACTTTAGCATAAATTCAGTGTTTACTCTATATTCAATATATATAGTCAATGCAGGCAGTGTATTAATAATATATATATATATATATATATATATATATATATACTCTGCATCCAGTGTAGCCTATATCTACAGTGCATTGCGTGGTGTACTGTTTCTAATACATTTCAGGCAGTGTACACAGTATCTAATACAGTGTGCACATTTTCTACTATACTTCTGGTGGTGTACACAGTATAAAATACAGTGCATCCGTAGTACAGTGCTAATGCAGTGCAGGCGGTGTACACAGTATCTAATACAGTGTGTACAGTTTCTGCTACACTTCTTGTGATGTACACAGTACACAATACATTGCAGCCGTAGTACAGTTTCTACTACTTTGTACTATTTTGCTGATGGTGTACACAGTATCTAATACAGTGTACAGTTTCTACTACACTTCTGGTGGTGCACACAGTACACAATACATTGCAGCTACATTACATCACACTACAAATTGTGCTTAATCATAGCTATGAGCAGACTTGGAGACCTTTCCAACAGAGCATCCATTGGGTTACTGGGTCTTGAAGATGGACCACTGGCCAGAACTTGCTCAATATTCAATTGAGCTACTGGCCTGTCTTGCATCCAGCGTTCTTTCTAAATGCACATTCAGTGCTGCCGGAGGGTTTGTAATGGATCATAGAGTGTGCCTGTCCACAGACTCCATTGATGGGCTCAAATTCATTGAAATTAATCAGCCTTGGATCAGCAGCAATCAAGCACCTGATGCTGATGTAACTGATTGAATTTTCTATGGATGTGGGATCCCTTGAAGACTACCTATGCTGACTATCCTATCCTACCAACACCAAAGGCCCGATTTTTCTGCCCCTGTTTAACAGGGGCATGTAATTACAATGTTTGATATAATATTTCAACTCTGGGTCCGTTCCTGCGCCCAACAAGAGTATCTGTAAGGGTTTACAGTATTGTGGCACCACCACCCAAGGCCCAATTTTTCTGTCCATGTTTAACAGGGGCATGTAATTACAATTCTTGATATAATATTTCACAGCAGACGACATCTGCAAGGAGAGTTAATTTACTTTTTTTCCTTTAGAAATGTCATTTTGCTGTGGTATTGTTCTAAACATGGGAAAACTCTGCCAGGCATACTATAAAAAAAACCTGGGCACGATATTTAAAGGAATATTTCATTTTTATTTTTCACTTTAAGCATTATTAAAATCACTGCTCCCAAGAAAACGGCTATTTTTAAAACGTTTTTTTTCATTGATACATGTCCTTTGAGGCAGGACCCGGGTTCCTTAACCCATTTTATGGCAATAACTTACATATAAGCCTTTAAAATGAGCACTTTTGATTTTTCACATTCGTGTCCCATAGACTTTAAAGCAGTTGTATAGTCATATTTGTTACTTTGAGCTATAGGTAAGCCTATAATAAGGCTTACCTGTAGGTAAAAAGAATATCTCCTAAACCTGTATGGTATGTAGAGCAGCCAGTGGTCCCTAAACCCTATCACTGGATGGTATTAGGTTTAGCCCATGGTCATATAATGGGTGCACACCTGGGTATAAACTAAGGAGAGATTATTTTGACCTGGGTTACATGCAGATCTCAAAGAATATTGTGAGTCATGCCCAGAGTGTTAGTATTCTGCACCATCGCCACATTTTCTCAGTCTGCTGGTGTCGTTACCGATAATTGAAGTGCCTTTTAAAAGAATTGGCATGGATCTGGTGGGACCATTAGTAAAGTCTGTCCCAGGGCCATCAGCACATACTGGTAATACTGGACTATGCCACGTGGTATCCTGAAGCCATTCCCTTGCTTGTCCAGGAATCACTAAAGAATTGTGCAAGTTGTTCAAAATCTCTCATCTCTGTACCTCTGTCTACCACCTCGAAACTGATGGTCTTGTGGAGAGATTTAACACGTACAAAAACATGTTAAATAAGAAGGTGGACAAAGATGGGAGAAATTGGGATTTTTTTGCTGCCATAACTCATGTTTACTATATGAGAGGTACTTCAGGCATCTGCAGGTTACTCCCCTTTTTAACTACTGTATGGTAGATTTCCCAGGGGATTGCTAGATATCGCAAAAGAAATGTGGGAGGGTGAGACCATGCCTTATAGAAGAGTCATTGAGCATATCTCACTGATGCAAGTTAGATCACTGCTGCCATGCCGCTTGTACGGGAACATACGGAGCAAGCACAGGAGGCCCAGAGAAGGGATTATAATCAGGGTGCCAAGACCCCGACCTTTAATCCTGGGAATAGAGTGCTTGTACTAGTCCCCACAGTTGAGAGTAAATTCCTAGCAACGTGGCAAGGTCCCTGTTTCACATTGTATATCCCTGTATGCTGTGGTCATTCAGGTGCTTATCTAATAGTTTTTTTAACCCCATTGAGACCGCCGCCTGTGGAAGGGAATTCCTTATCCTGGCTGCTCGTACAGTAAAGAACCCTCTACTCAACTTTTCTTCTAATTTTAATGAGTGGCCACGTGTCTTGTTAAACACCCTTCTGCGAAAAAGTTTTATCCCTATTGTGGGGTCACCAGTAGGGATAGGCTAAATGGACTCCTGTTCAGTTTGCACCAGAACTTTCAAACACCGTGAAAGTTCGGAACCCAAATAACAAATCCCATTAAAGTCAATGGGACTCGAACGTCAAAAATCAAAAGTGCCCGTTTTGATGTCTTTATATTCAAGTAATTGGGCATACAATTGTTTTAGGGGTCCGAGACCTGCTCTAGGGGACATATATCAATTTTAAAAAGTTTGCGTAATTTTTAAATGAGCAGTGATCTTTTGATTTTTAAAGTGAAAGCATAAAAATGCCTTCCAATATAGTGCCTGGGGTCCACCTAAGTCTACTTAAAGTGGCAGATCTGTACCATGTCTAGAATCTTCTGCAGCAATCATTTCATTTATAAAGCCAAAAAAATAAAATGTTCCCTGCAAGCTGCCTTTATTTTGCTCAGCAACAGCTGGGGAGCCAGTGTGTATGATGAGGCCACAATGTAGTGCACTGGGAACAAGATTAGATATTTTTATTGGATACATTCTGGTGTCATTTTGACTTAGGATAGAAGTAAAAGCAGGGCCATCTTTAATATTGATTGGACCCTGGGCAAAACTTTTCTTGGGGGCCCCCTCCCCATGCAGTTCCGCTCTCCACCTGCTCTGAGACATACAATAAATAGCAGCTAGACTCAAAATCAGTTTACTGAATCAGATCAGGCAGCTATTGTGATTGGTTGCCAGAGATTTCAGTGTATCATTACCGCTCACTGATTGGTTGCTAGAGGTTACAGAACACATTACAGCTCACTGGTTAGTTGCTATAGGTTACAGCACATGATTTCTGCTTGTTGATTGGTTGCTAGAGATTACTGTGGATATGACCTCAGGGGGACATGATATACATATCAATGCCACTGGCTGCCTCTATTTACATATGAATGCCGGTAATTTACATGTAAACACAAGGTCTCCAGGTGAGTCATCTGGGACACAGCACAGGACTAAAACCTCAAGGGGGTGAGGGAATTTAAACCAGGATAGTTGGCAAGTATGAAGCAGCTGCTTTGGGCCCCACAACAATGATAGGGCCCAGGGCAGCTGCCCCTTTTGCCTTGCCTTAAAAACGGCCCTGAGTAAAAGGTGCATAAAAACTGGTCTTTGAGTGTTGGTTGCGCCTTCCCATTGTAACTCTATAGAGGTACTCTTGATGAAAGCAAGAATTGGCCGTGTTGTTAAAAAATGACAATGATATGCACCTGTCAAACAGGTGCTGAAAAAATGGTCTTTGGGTTTTAATTGTGCCCATGAAACCTATACCAAAAATATTCTTCCAGATGAAATGATTGAACACATCAAAGCTAGTCAGCCTCGAAGCCCTGCAGAGATTCCACATCCCAAAAAGACTTAATCAGTGACATCAGCATCAGGGGCTTCATAGCTGGCAATCCAGGACTGATTCATTTTTATAAAAGTCAAACGGTCCATGGAGTCTGCATTCTATATTCAGTAAAAAAAACTCCTGCAGCACTGAATGCCATTCTGAAAGCATGCTGGATAGCATGGGTAAACTCCCTAAACAGAGGAAATGATGCCCTGCCTGAGGACTTACCACCACGTCCACCTTTACCTGTGGACACATTTGTTGCTGGCCCCCTTACAGTGTCTAGGGAACGTCTGTCTCTCCTTGTTGTCCTCCCAGACATTATTGGGAGTGAGGGGGCAGTGCCTGTAAGCAAATGTAAAGGAGTTGAAATCTGTACTTAGATGCACTTTAATCAATGTAAAGAGGTGTTTGGTGCACTTTAATTTGAGTACTCACACTATACAGACACACTCCACAGATAGACTAAAATATACTGGAAAATAATGCACCAAACGTACAGTGACGTACAGAACGATATGGTGTTAAACTGGCAGTAACGCACACAAACCGATATGGCGCTAAACTGCCAGTAACACACACAGAATTATTTGGCGTTAAACAGGCAGTAATGCACACAAAACGATATGGTGTTAAACTTTAAGTAACTCACACAGAATTAAATGACGTTAAACTGGCAGTAATGCACAAAACCATATGGCATTAAATTGGCAGTAATGCACATTAAACTATATGGCGTTAAACCTTTCAGTAATGCACGCAAAACTACATGGCATTAAGCTGGCAGTAACGGGCACAGAACTTTATGGCTTTAAACTGGCAGTAGCGCCCGCAAAACTATATGGCGTTAAACTGGCAGTAACGCACACAAAACGATATGACGTTAAACTGGCAGTAACGTACACAGAATTAAATGGCGTTAAAGTGGCAGTAACGGACACAGAAGTAAATGGCGTTAAACTGGCAGTAACGCAATCAAATAGACGGTGTTCAACCGTCACTACACTGACGCAATCTGAACAGTCCCTACTCTAGTTATACACTAATGTAAAGATTACTGACACGGTCTCACTACACTACACTGAAACTATCTGGGTTGTCCCTACTCTAGCTGTACACTATGCAAACCTGAATGCTGGTCCTCCTCACTACACTCACACTGTCCCTAGACTGACACTAAACTAATATTCTATACTGACAATTGAAGCAAAATAGCACAGTATAACACACTAACTAATAGCACTGAACAGAGCCCTGTTCTATCTCTCTCCACGCAGAAATCACACTGAAAATGTCTGCCATTGAAAGAATACTTTTATACTATGGGGCAAGAATGAGCCATGATTGGATAAAGTCACAATGACAGTGTGTAATCATGACTCTGACAGTGCTCTGTGCCCTGATTGGCTGAAGCTTTCATTGCTTCAGCCAATCAGGGCTTGCAATGCACTGTTCAGCACCACTGTGCATTGTGGTCGGTTCAGGGGCCGAACAAGCGATTGAACGACCCGTTTGTTCGACTGTTCGTTGGAACGTCCGAACAGCGAAAGTTCGGCCCAAACTTATGCTCAGGCCGAACTGTTCGCCCATCCCTAGTCACCAGTACGGTATTTGTAAATTTAAATCATATCCCCTCTCAAATGTCTCTTCTCCAGAGAGAACAAGTTCAGTGCTCGCAACCTTTCTTTGTACTCTGTTTCCAGTACATCATTCCTGAGGACCGGTGTCCAGAACTGGACAGCATACTCTAGGTTCAGCTGGACCAGAGTCTTGTAGAGTGGGAGAATTATCACTTTATCCCTGGAGATAATCCCTTTTTTAATGCATGCCAATATTCTGTTTGCTTTTCTAGTAGCAACTTGGCATTGCATGCCATTGCTTAGTCTATCATCTACTAGGACCCCCCAGGTTCTTTTCCATCCTAGATTCCCCCAGAGGTTCTCCCCTTAGTGTATAGATTGCCTTCATATATTTGCAACCCAAATGCATTATTTTACATTTTTCTACATTAAACCTCATTTGCCATGTAGTTGCCCACCCCATTAGCTTGTTCAGATCTTCTTGCAAGGTTTCCACATCCTGCGGAAAAGTTATTGCCCTGCTTAGTATTATCCATAAATACAGAGATTGAACTGTTTCCCCCATCCTACAGGTCGTGTATGAATAAATTCAATAGGAATGGTCCAAGCACAGAACCCTGTGGGACCTCACTACCCACCACTGACCATTCTGAGTATTCCCCATTTATCACCACCCTCTGAACTCGCCCTTGTAGCCAGTTTTCAATCCATGTACTCACCCTATGGTCCATGCCAACAGGCCTTATTTTGTACAGTAAACGTTTATGGGGAACTGTGTCAAATGCTTTTGCAATGTCCAGATACACCACGTCTATGGGACTTACTTTTACCTAGATTGCAACTCACTTCCTTATAGAAGGTTAAAGTGTTTGTAAACCCTTACAGACCACCTTTTGCTACAGGTATGCCTATAATATGGCTTACCAGTAGCTACCCAGGATATCTTCTAAACCTGCACGGTTTAGGAGATATCCCCTGTATTTGCATGTGCCAACGTCATCACATGAGCACTGACACAAACTGAAGCAATGGCATGTGCCATTGCTTCAGTAAGTGTGCAGTTACTTTGCGCATGCTCGGGAGTGATGCCATCGCGTCTTCGGCCAATCACAGCGCCTGAGCCGAAATACCCAGAAGTAACCCTGCTGGTGCTGTGTCACCTGCCGGTGCTGTGCTGTGTACAGGCACCCCAGCGAAGGCTTCGAACTCAAAGTGGGTTTACAACCATTTAACCACAACTCAAACACCACAACCTTTAATAGATTGGTTTGGCAAGAACAATTCTTCATGAATCCATTCTGATTACTGCTAATGATACCATTTTCATTACTAATATCTTGTATATAGAGTCCCTTATCATCCCCTCCAAGAGCTTGAATACTTTTGATGTTGGGCTAACTGGTCTGTAATTCACAGGAATGTTTTTTGGGCCCTTTTTAAATATTGGTGCTAGATTGGCTTTTCTCCAATCTGCTGGTACCATTCCAGCCAGTAGACTGTCAGTAAAAATTAGGAAAAATGGTCTGGCAATTACTTGACTGCATTTCCTAAGTCCGGTCCCGGTGATTTATTAATGTTAAGCTTCCCGAAGTCTAATTCTAATTCTGTCCTCTGTTAGCCATGAGGGTGCTTCCTGTGATGTGTCACGCGGATATGCACTGCAGTTTTGGTACTGAAGCCTCCCAATTCCCTCGTGAGGAATGAGGAGAAGAATAAATTCAATACCTTCGCCATCTCCCCATCCTTTGTAACCAGATGTCCTTCCTCATCCTTTATGGGGCCAATATGGTCTGTCATCCTTTTTTACTGTTTAAATAATTAAAGGATTTCTTGGGATTTATTTTTGCTCTCCTCTGCTATGTGTCCTGCGTGTTCTATCTTAGCCACCCTAATTGCACCCTTACATTTTTTGTTGCAATCTTTATAAAGTCTGAATGCTGATGATGATCCCTCAACCTTGTATTTTTTCAAGGCCTTCTCCTTTGCTTTTATATGCATTTTTACATTGGAGTTAAGCCATCCAGGACTTTTGTTCGCTCTTTTAAATATATTACACAATGGGATGCACCGGCTAATGTCCTTATTTAATATGCTTTTAAAGCAAACCCATCGCTTCTCCGTGTTCTTTGTTCCTAAGATTTTATCCCAATTTATATCTTCTAGCAAGGTTCGTAGTTTAGGGAAGTTGGCTCTTTTGAAATTCAGTGTCTTTGTATTCCTCTTATGTTTCCTGTTTGTGTGATTTATACTAAAGCCAATTGACCTGTGATCGCTGTTTGCTAAATTACCCCGTATTTCCACATCCATGATCAGGTCTGTATTGTTGGTAAGCAGGAGATCCAGTAACTCTTTTTTTCTAGTTGGTGTGTCTACCATCTGACCCATTAAATTGTCCTGCAAAACATTTAGGAACTGGCGAGCCTTAGCCCCTGTACACACGGTCGGACAGTCGGACATTCCGATCACCAAATTCATCGGATAATTTCCAACGGATTTAGTCCGGAACTGGTGTTGCCTACACACGGTCTGACTAATTTGTCTGAATTTCCGGTCGACAAGAACGCGGTGACATAAACCACGTACGGCGGGACTATAAAAAGGAAGTTCAGCACCACGTGCGGCACCCTTTGGGCTCCTTCTGCTGATCTCGTGTTTATCGCGTGTTAGTAGAAGTTTGGTTGGAGACGATTCAAGCTTGATGATTGGCGGCACAGTGGTGTAGTGGTTAGTGCTCTCATCTAGCAGTAGTTTGAATCCCAACCAAGACACTACCTGCCTGGAGTTTGCATGTTCTCCCTGTGCCTGTGTGGGTTTCCTCTGGGTACTCCAGTTTCCTCCCACAATCCAAAGACATGCAGGTAGGTTAATTGGCTTCTGTTCAAAATTGGCCCTAGTATATGAATGGGGACCTTGGATTATGGGCACGTTGAGGGTAGGGACAGGTGTGAGTGTGCAATGTACAGGGATAAGGACAATTGTAGGCACTCACTCAGGTTGAACTGGATGGACTGGTGTCTTTATTCAACCTTACTAACTATGAAGCTATGAAGCTTTTCAGATTTGTGCTTCAGATCGTTACTGCTCTTCAGTTTGTGCTTGTGGGTGCATATCTGCTTATCAGTGCATGTAGTCAGTTCGCATTTGTTGGTCATTTCGGACTATATCTTGGTATAGTACGCTTTGATTTTCAGTGCTTATTGTCCGCTGATTTCTGGTTTTCAATTCGTTCTATCAGGCCTTGCTGTTTATAGGTGCTTTCTGTTAGTCCGTTCTGACCAGCCGACCATTTTGAAGGCATGCTTCGTGTACGTACTCGTCGTAGAGTTCATGCTGTGCAGGGGCTTGGTGTTGGGCTTTTAGCTTTGACGCAAGCCCAGTCCATGAACAGGGTGAGGAGGAGTTCATGGAGCAAGAATTGGTTGCTCCAGCGTGACCAATACTCGCACATGCCTTTGCTACGTGAGATCCGAGAGAACAAACCTGATGATTTCAGGAATTATCTCCAGATGATGGACCCCGTTTTTCACCGTCTGCTGGCTTTGCAGGATACCTGCATGCGGCAAGCCATCATTTCGGAGCAGAGGCTAGTTGCCACGTTGTGGTACTTGACGACAGGGAGAAGCCTTCAGGACCTCAAGTTCTCTACAGGCATCTCCCCCCAGGCTCTGGGAATCATTATTCCAGAGACCTGTTCTTCCATCATACAGGTCCTGCAGAAGGACTATATTAAGGTAAGTTTTCTCCTTTAATATCACATTCTATGTATTTAATGTTTGCTAATGTATTGTATTTCTTTCCTCATTCCCTAATGACCATGATTGCAATATGCTGCAATTGATATGATGTGCCCCTTTGTCCTCATGCATGCTGGAAGCTTTTAAAGTTATTTTTTGTCCTTCATGCATATTTGCCTTCACTAACCTCCCCAACATGCTCTTCTGGGCCCATACACCTCTAGCCTAGCCACTTAGCAATGTATTTTGTCAGCTCCATAGTATTGCTTTTCCCTAAACACCCTCTAAAATGTGTACAAATGTTATGTGTGTGCTTAAATTAATGCAGAGTGCCAGAGTTTTTTTTTTTTTTGGTGGGCCAAACTCATTAGGAACCCCCCTTCCCCAACTGCTAGGTCAGTTGATAGCAATCCTCTATCTGCTGACTATGCCAAACCCAATACACACTATACCTACCTCTTTTGTGGTCAGATTTATGGATGAATTCACCAAAGCATGTAGTGCAAGGGCCCTCAATACTTTCAAATGCTACTGTTTTAATTTTTTTTTCTCCTATTATTATCTTGATAGGTAATAGCAGAATGTAAAAATGTGCTTCCATTTGTTCATTATTTTATTTTTTTGTATTATGACACTGCCAATAGTGTAAGTAAGGAGGGTCTGGCCAAAGTATCACACATTATTTATGCATTCAGCTCTCAATGAAGTGGAGAGGGTTACCTGTCCAAAACACCCCCCCCCCCCTAATTTTTTGCAATGTTCCATCAGTGGGGAGGAGGAATCGGATAAGGGGACCTTATACTTTTGGCTTTAAATACTCATTTCCAAAAATGTTATACTGATGTTGGCCAATGTTATGTGCAAAATTAAAAAAAAAAATTCTTGTTTGACTTCACAGTTTCCTTCAACGCCACAGGAATGGCAGACCGTGGCCTCCCACTTTACCACCCGTTGGGACTTTCCCAATTGTGGAGGTGCAATTGATGGGAAACACGTCCGCATTGTCCCACCCCCCAACTCGGCATTGTTATATTATATAGTTACATAGTTATTAAGGTTGAATAAAGATACCATTCCATCCAGTTCAACCTGAGTGTGTGTCTACAATTGCCCCTATCCCTGTACATTGCACACTCACATCAGTCCCTACCCTCAAGGAGCCCACAATCCAAGGTCCCCATTCTTATACTAGAGCCAATTTTGGACAGAGGCCAATTAACCTACCTGCATGTCTTTTGGGTGTGGGAAGAAACCGGAGTGCCTAGAGGAAACCCACGCAAGCACAGGGAGAACATGCAAACTCCAGGCAGGTAGATGGTTTGGGATTTGAACCAGCGACCCTTTTTACTGCTAGGTGAGAGGCATCTTTCAAATTTGGCTTTTCTAAAAATATAAAAGTGTTTTTTAAAAATGAAAATGGATGTTAGCTAGTTTTGGGTGTTTCAGATTCTCCCTAAAACATCAATGATGTTCTTCATTTTTTGTTGAACATCATTGATGTTTTTCTTGAGATTATCTAAATCGTAATTGCACCCCATTATCTCCCCGATGAGGATCTGGGCACTTTCATGGGTAAAATGTGATTCTTCTTCCACAACATCCACATCACCCAAAAATAAACCAGAAAAAACACTGTGTATTATAAATATGCAGGCATACATTGATTAGCTTACCTGAAGCTGTGGTCTCAGACACTCACCTGTTGTGGTGCCAATTTCTACAATCTCTACTTCCTCCTCCTCTGCTTCTGGTGTTGGTATTTCCCCTTATTTGGGAGGTGTGGGGTCCCTGGTGTCCTCAGACGTTCCAAGTCTTCTCTCCCCCATGAGAATGTAAAAAAGGAATACTTAGCACACAAATATTTGAGGGCAGAAATAGTAATATGAAACATTGCTTGGAAGTGTCGTACAATTGTGTTTTTTGGCAGAGTTCAAAGCTGAAAACATAATTTTTGACACTTTCTAAAGCTGGAGTACTTAACCTGTTTTGTGCAAGTTTGACAGATGGAGACTGGCTCACTCGTACATCTAGGGCTGCCACCTGTGTGTTTGCCACCTCCACATCTTTACCCAACTTGGCAAATTTGTTTTGATACACAAATACAGGACTGGCCTTCCTTTTCTGCGAGCCCCTTCCACTCCCTCTAACTACATTAACCCATCTTCCTATCTGATAATCCTGACTTCCCCCTCCATCTTCCACATCAACCTTACTGACCACCTGCTCAGCGAGCAGAGGATTCCTTTCAAGGTTGTCCTTTCTGCCCAGTGTTGCAACTTGCTCCTCCCGATCTCTAATGCGAGCTTCGAGAAAGGCAACCTGCTCATATCTGTCACAGCGGTATCCATCCTGGAGCTGTTGCACCAATTTTGCATACAAGTGGCACACTGTGCACTGAGCAAAACCTTCAACTCTGCTAGCACTCATTTCCCAGTTACAATACAATTACTTAAAGGAAGTTTAAGATGTTACTTACAGGTTAGAATACTCCTGTCGTAACTCCTGTTTTCAACTCCTGGCTATTAATGCTCCATTTTAGTTCAAAATTCCACTTATGATCACACATGCAAGCCACCATCAGCAGGGAGCAAGCTCCTAGGGAGTTTGTGTAGACACTTTTATACACCTGTGAACAATTAACCACTCCCCTTAATTAGCAGAAAGAAGAAAAAAAAGCTGTTTAAAAAGTGTCAGAAAAAAGAAGGGATAAAACGTATTTTGAAAAACTGATAGCAAACATATCAAATAAAGGAGGGAAAAAAACAAAAACAACACTTGCATGCAGAAGCAGTCAAAACAGAGGGAATTCTTTTCTCTACAAATTAAAGTGGAGCTCCACCTAAAAAGGGAAGCTCCACTTCTCTGCCTCCTCTCCTCCTTGGCTGCCACATTTGGCACCATTTGGAGAGGAGGGGGGAGCAGGTACTTGGTTTTGACCAGCAGCGAACTGAGGCAGAAGTTTGGACCCCTCCTCCTTTCCCACAGCTGACCCATTCACAAAGCTCAGCGCAACTCTTTCATTCCATATCTGTGTACAGGATGAGGGCCCTGCTGGTGCAGATCTGCTCCAATTGCTACGGAAGGTGGATTGCAGCTGAAGGAGTGCTGGCAACATCTTCCTCATTGCAAGAGGCTATCTCTCATGCCACATGCACACGCTTGCAACAAGGTACTAGAGAAACCTTTTTTAACATTGCTAACCACTTGTGTCTTCACACTACAGTATATGAACTCATTGTACTGATGTCTTCATACCCCAATATGTTTAATGACCCGAGCTGTAGACTATATGTGCCATTTACTTATATTATATCCCTTTAGTTACTTAAGACCAGGCAAAGACAAAATTTCAAAAGCTCTATTTAAAGAATAAATGAACATGATGGCAACAACAATTAACAGTCCAAGATAAAGTGTAGTAATTCCCTAAAATCCCTAGTGCAAACTACAGGCATGGGTCTGCCCCAGCATACCTGCTTCGATTAAGTCCATAATGGAATGCGTTCATGGTGAGTTAGACTCCAATTCCGGCAATTCTCTAGTCCTCCAGACTCTCATGACAACATGGCATAATACCATACCCTGCATCTCTGGGCTCCATCTAACAGCCATTCTTTATTTTCTTCCCTTATTTTAGGCTCAGGCTTTCTCCCTGCAGAATCCTCTTTCCTTCTATATAACACGGAACGAGTCAGATCCAGCAAAACCCGCCAAACAGAAAACCCAGGAACACACTTAACTTTTAACTTCCTGACTGGGCATTGTAATTGAGCAGCCAGAACTTCAAGTTGCTCACATGCTATTTACTGCAACCTGTGGCAACATATTGGGTTCATTTACGACTAACCAATCTTTGCTTTTTGATACTGAATCTTAGTTGTGTGCTCCCAGTAGGAGTACAGTATCCATTTGCTTAACCTGTTGTGTCAGTTGGGCTGAGGTTGTTATTAGAGTTGAGGCAAAAGAACTGAGAACTCAATCTGCCAAGTGGCTCCTGTGGAGGGAGGTGGGGGGGGGGGGGGGTAGCACTAAAGGTACAAGAAGGCTTTTGTTTTATTTAACCATGCCCCTTTAAGCCTCTGTCACTATTAATCCAATTTGGCCAAACTCACTATTCACCTTGGTGTGCTAACCTCGCCACATCACTGCTCTGCCTGAGGTGCCCAAAGGTGTCCCAGGTCTTTTACAATCCTATATATGTATATAAATTTAATGCCATGCCAACAAATGTGTAACACAGCACTAAAAAAAATATACCAAAAAGAATTAAACTAAAATACAAAGACTTAAAATATACAAGTGGTAACGAACGGATTTTAGTGTTACATCACCTAAGTGAGGAAAATCCTCTGTGCAATCTTTCAAATATAAAAAAAACAAAAACATTATTTTATAAACAAGCTCTGTTGTTGTGTTCCTTGACTTCTAACATTAAAGGAATGTGCCGCATGTGGCGTGTCCTCTTAGTCAGCACCAATACACACTCACCAGATAAGAAACTGCGCAACACAACAAGCCACGCATATACACTCACCGGCCAATTTATTAGGTACACCTTGCTAGTACCAGGTTGGACCCCCTTCTGCCTTCAGAACTGTCTTAATTCTTAATGGCATAGATTCAACAAGGTGTTGTAAACGTTCCTCAGAAATTTTGGTCCATATTGACATGAAAGCATTACACAGTTGCTGCAGATTTGCCGGCAGCACATCTATGATGGGTATCTCCTGTTCCACCACATCTCTAAGGTGCTCTATTGGATTGAGATCTGGTGACTGTGGAGGCCATTGGAGTACAGTGAACTCATTGTCATGTTCAAGGAACCAGTTTGAGATGATTTGAGCTTTGTGCTTTGACATGGTGCATTATCCTGCTAGAAGTAGCCATCAGAAGATGGGCACCCTATAGTCATAAAGGGATGGATATGGCCAGTAACAAAATTCTGGTAGGCCGTGGCATTTAAATGATGCTCAATTGATACCAAGGGGTACAAAGCGTGGCAAAAAAAATCCCCCAAACCCATCACACCACTACCACCAGCCTGAACTGTTGATACAAGGCAGGATTTATTCATGCTTTCATGTTGTTTACGCCATGTTTTTTTTGTTTTGTTTTTTGCAGAGCTGCACCAGATTGTGCCCTCTCCAGTAAATTTTAGTTTAGTAAATTAACCCCTAAAAGACAGTGCAATGCAAAGTGCAATACTGTCTACTAGTAACCCTGGTAGTTAAATCAGATTTTATTAGCCTGTCAAGCCTCCAACATCCACTAATCACTCGCACAATAAAAATTTTCATACAGCTCAGTATAAATTAAAAACCAAGCCTCAAAATAGAAAAACCCAGCCGGATTGGTAAAAATGGCAGACAGTTTGATCCAACCAAACATTCAGCCTCATACCCCTATTGTGAGGTACATTACTGAGTTTGCAGTTGGCAGACCCTCAGATTTACTCATTGACCTTTACTCTAAGGCAGTGGTTCTCAACTCCTGTCCTCTGGACCCACTAACAGGCCAGATTTTATGTATTACCTTGGGGAGATGCAGACTAGAATACTGCAATCACTGAGCAGCAAATGATATAACCTGTGATGTATTTCAGTTATCTTGCAAACCTGGCCTGTAAGTGGGCCCTGAGGACAGGAGTTGAGAACCACTGATCTAAGGCTTTAAATGGGGATTCTGATGTTTATTAATTTTTTGTAGATGATTTATATGCTGACTTTATATTGTTTCCTTATCTTAACAGTTGTAGTTAAACATATCTGTGCATGTCAGACCAATGTATGTTTTCCCTTCCTGCTAATATATTAGTTTGGTTATCATGTACCCTTTTCATTTACAAAAGTAAAAGTTTTCATTTATAGTGTAAGTATAACTTTAGTTAGTTATAAGTATAACTTTCATGGTACTGCCTTTATTGTGACTTGATTTGGTGCATGTAATAGACAATTAAATTAAGTACCCTGTTTTATTTTTGCCTGTTATTATACTTGACACAATATTTGGTCAAAGCTCATATAACACATGTAATCTGCTAATTAATAAAAATCTGGATGTGTGCTATAAGCTCCATTTAGAGTCCTATTATATCCTGAAACGCTTGGGGAGACTTGACTGTACTTTGCTTTACTGAAAATCTCTTCTTCTTCTTTCCCTTCTTTCATTTAAAATTATAATTTTGAGTCATAACAAATCCTATAGTGATGTGGAACTAAGGAGTAGATTTACTAAAGCTGGAGCGTACAAAATCGGGTGCAACTGTGCATGGTATCCAATCAGCTTCTAACTTCAGCTTGTTCAGTTAAGCTTTTTACATTTAACCACTACAATACAGGGCACTTTCGCACCCTTCCTTCCCAGCCCAATTTTCAGCTTTCATCGCTCTAGCGCTTTCAGTGACAATTGCGTGGTCATGCTACACTGTACCCAAATGAAATTTTTATCATTTTGTTCGCACAAATAGAGCTTTATTTTGGTGGTATTTGTTCACGACTCCGTTTTTTATTTTTTGCGATATAAGCGCAAAAAGCGGAAATTTGGAAAAAAAAACAATATTTTCTTTTTTCTATTTTAAAAGAAATCCAATAAAATCAAATTTTTCATAAATTTAAGCCAAAATGTAATCTGCTACATGTTTTTGGTAAAAAAAAATTCTGTTAAGTGTATAATAATTGGTTTGTGTGATCACAGACATATGTACGCAAATGATCATGTACATATGTGTGCAGGTGATCACGTACATATGTGTGCAGATAATCATTGGGACATGTGATTTTAGTGGGACATATGTGGGGGACATGTTTTTATTATTAGGGACATGTGTTTTTATTATTTGGGGACATGTATGTTTTGGGGACATGTGTGGGGACATTGTGTTTATACTGTGTGGTGTGTTTACTGTGTGGTGATTTGTGTGTACACTAGACTGATGATCAGTGAGTAAAAAGCTGTAAAAAACAGCTCATACTCACTGATCATCAGCCGGCTGGAGCGATCTGCTCTCCTCTCCTCAGCGATGACTTCTGTGTGAGGAGAGGAGGAGCCGATTGCCTAGCAACCGGCTGTTTGTTTACATCACATGATGGCCATGATTGGACACGGCCGTCATGTGATCAGGAGGGCCAATCACAGAGCCCTCCTGCCGATCTGAGATGCGCCGTGTCCGGGTGACAAGGGCGCATCGGGATCGCGCCGCTGCGTGGTCACGCGCGCGCGCGATCCCGCTCCTTCTGATGGACGTTCCTGAACGTCCTATCAGGAGTAGACGGCTCCCACCCGGCCGTATATGTGCATTGGCCGGGTGGGAAGTGGTTAAACCTGAAAGTCGATTGTTGTTTTTTTTTGCAGAGCTGCACCAGATTTTGCACTCTCCAGTAAATTTTAGTTTAGTAAATCAACCCCTAAAAGACAGTGCAATGCAAAGTACAATACTTGGGGTTATTTACAAAAGGAAAATCCACTTTGCACTGCAAGTGCACTTGGGAGTGCAGTCACTCTAAATCTAAGGGGTAGATCTGAAACGAGGGGAAGCTCTGCTGATGTTATCATCCAATTATGTGCAAGCTAAAATGCTGTTTTTTTTTATTTTCCTTGCATGTCCCCCTCAGATCTACAGGGACTTTACTTCCAAGTGCACTTGCAGTGCAAAGTGGATTTTCCTTTAGTAAATAACCCCCACTGTCTACTAGTAACCCTGGCAGTTAAATCTGATTTTATTAGCCTGGGTTAGGCTCCATGCAAACTGCTGCTCCAAAATTCAAGTTTAGGAGCTTTTTGACATTTCTTTTGTCAAAAGTCCTTAAACTCAATTCAATAGAAGCACACATTGGGGGTTATTTACGAAAGGAAAATCCACTTTGCACTGCAAGTGCACTTGGAAGTGCAGTCACTCTAAATATTAGCCCTTGTACAAGCGGTCGGATAATCCGATGGAAAATGTCCAATCGGACCATGTTGTCAGATAATCCGACCGTGTGTGGGCTCCATCTGACTTTTTCCGTCGGAATGCCAAACCAACAAAGTTTGGGAGCTGGATATAAAATTTTCCGACAACATAATCCGATCGGACTTTGTCCAATCGTTTGTAGAGAATTCCGATCGGACAAAGTGCCACACATGCTCAGATCAAATTACAAGACCAAAGCTATTGGCTACTAGCCTGAACGTAGTCCCATCGTAACGAATGAACATCATCACGTTCCGAACGATTGGATCTTCTGACAACTTTGTCCGACCGTGTGTATGCAACACCAGTTTCGGACAAAATCTGTCGGAAAAAATCAGATGGATATTGTGGTCGGAATGTCCGACCGTGTGTACAAGGGCTAAGGGGTAGATCTTTTTTTTTTTTATTATTCTTTATTTATTTCCAATTTTCATCATTGCAAAGCTAAAACAGAGAAAAGGAAGGCAGAATCATAGTTGTAACACATATATACCAACAAGTCATAACACCCATGGGACAGTGCCAAATATTCTTTACCTATTGCCCCTAACCTCTCCTTCACCTATACATGTTCTTAACCTATATTATCTGTTTCTCCGTTTACCTTATGACTCTGATTCCTCTGTTTCCCCCCTCCCCCCCTTCCTCCCTTTTTAATTTTTTTATTTTATTCCTGCAACCCAACCACCTCGCTATATTTCTTCGTTAACTTAAAGGTTTTCCATCTTTCCCATTTTCTCTGGGGTTCTCTGTCTCCCTCTTCCTCCCTATCAAAGTATTCCATCCTAAATGCGTCATCTATTTTCTCAAACCATTCTTTTATCGTAGGTTCTTCCACTTCTCTCCATTTTTTCGGGATCATACTCTTAGCTTTATTTAAAAGTTGGGGTACCAAAGATTTTTTATATTCTTTTATGGGTAGATGTGTATCATGGAACAGGCACACCCATGGGTTTTTGGGAACTTGGACGTTAGTTATCTCTTTTACATATTTTAATAATTCCTCCCAGTATCTTTTGAACTTAGGGCAGTTCCACCATATGTGGGCCATAGATCGGAATATAATTCGCCTGGTATATCTCTTCAAGAGATTATGTAAGCTTAATTCCTAGGTATTTTACCCCTATACTCTTCCATGAGAAAGGAAATTCCACTCGAAGACTCTGCTCTTCTTTTGGAGGTATATTTATATTCAATATTTCTGATTTTCCTATGTTGATCTTAAAGTTAGATTACTCTCCATACTCCTTTAAAACCCTCAATAGATTAGCCATAGAAACTAGGAGTTCCGAAATATAGAATAATACGTCATCTGCGAATGCAGCTAATTTATGTATCTCATCTCCTACTCTAACCCCTCCTATGTTGGGGTTATTCCTTACTGTCATCAATAAGGGTTCTAATGTCAAAACAAATAGGAGAGGAGATAACGGACACCCCTGCCTTGTTCCATTGAACATTTCAAAGGGAGAAGATAATACTCCATTAACCCTTATATCCGCAGTTGGATATCTATAAAGTACCTCAATCCACTCCAGTACTCTAGTACCAAAGCCCATTGCCTCCAGAGTACCTAACAGGAATCCCCATCCTCGATCGAACGTTTTTTCTGCCTCAATCGAAAGGAGTAGACTAGGGATTCTACTCTCCTTCATCCTCTGGAGGTGGAGCAATGTTCTTACCCCATTGTCCTTAGATTCTCTCCCTTCTACAAAACCGGACTGATCCAAGTGTACCAAGCTCGGCATAAGCTTTTTTATACTATTTGCTACTACCTTAGAAAACAGTTTCATATCATATTCATTAATGATATCGGTCTGTAGTTGGAACAGATTGTATTTTCTTTACCTTGTTTTAACACGGTTGTAATTGTTGCTCTCAGAGCTTCTTTACTCAACCCATATCTCTTACCTAGCCTATTAAAATATGCACAGAGTCTCGGGACTAAGATTTCTCTAAATTTTTTAAAGTATTCTATTATAAAGCCATCAGGACCTTGGGTTTTCCCTCCTACTGATCCTATTACTGCCTGATTTATCTCTTGTACTGTTATTGGTTTCTCCAATTCCAGCACTGACTCTTCAGATAGAGTAGGAACTTTAGCCTGGCCCACATATTCCTTGATTTTTTCTTTTCTATTAATCTCTGTTTGTCCCAGTTGTGATCGTTTCACTGAGTACAGTTATGCCTATAATATTCTCAAAATACTTCCGCAATGTCCTTGGTATTATATACAGGGGTCCCTACTCTATCCAAGATTTTCTCTATATAATTTATATATTAATATATCAATATTCTAGCTAGGTCTTTACTATTTTTATTTCCCCAATGATATCTTTCTTTCAGGGTGAAGCGGACCTCTTTCCCTATACCTATAGCCACCCCCTTCGTTTTATTCGACATAGAATCTGCATAATACGAACAGGGATGGTGCGGAAAATACAATCTGATCTTAGACTCATGACTTAAATGTGTTTCCTGCAAAAAGACAATCTCTGCCCTGTATTGCTGAATCTCATTCAATACCTTATGTCTCTTTGCAGGTAAATTCAAGCCTCTAACATTATATGTCAAAAAATGAACAGTGGTCATACATTATGAATAATTCCTTCTGTTCCCCTCTCTTTTTAGTACTTTCCCTCTTTAGAGTCTCTGTTTTCGAGGTCCTGAGTTGCAGTTTCCTATTTTCCCCCCACTCAAACAGGCGCCCTGAAAAGGCCCCAGCTCCCACTCATCCCCTCACCCAACCACCACCCCTCTTCTTTATTAATATATGGCAGCTTATCCAACCCTCACCCCCCGCCAGGCCCTCCGCCACCCTCCCTCCTCACTAATCGCTCCCTCTCCATTCTATCATCCAAGGAGAGTTGGAACCGGAATCTCCAATTTTTTACAAAAGTCCTTCAACTCATCCAGAAACTTTAATTTTACTGTTCTTCCCTCTCTATGGACAAGCAACGCTGCCGGGAACCCCCAGCTATATTTTATATTTAAACCCCTTAGTTGTTCCAGATCTGTGAACACCTGCAACACTGCTTGTTTGTATTGTATCGGTGTCCTCCCTCTGAGGTTCCTCCATATTTTGGCCTTATCTTTATACTGTTGAAATTTAATGATAATGTCTCTGGGAGTTTCTTCCCTCGGTCCCAGGGGTTTCCTAATCTGATGTACTCTTTCAATCTTTAACTCCTCTCCTTCACCCCGACCCAGTAGGGGGTTAAATATGCTTTGCATTATTTCCTCTAAATTTTCTCCATTTTGTTCTGGTAAGGCTCTCACTCTTAAAGTTTGATGTCTGTTCTGATTTTCCTGGTCCTCCAGCTTATATGCAAAGTCCCTCTGGTTTAATTGCAATTGCTTTACTTGTGTTTTTCACTATCTCTTGCACCAGTTTTTCCGTTTTTTCCTCTGCTTCCTCCACCTTTCTCAAGAGGTGACTCATATCTATTCTAATATTTGCTATTTCACTTTTAATCGATTTTTCCAACTTCTCAAACATTTCAAACATTCTCATTTTTGTTGGCATTTGAGACAAACTTCTCTGATCTTCTCTTATACTTATATCCATTTCTTTCTCCCCTTCCAATTCCTCTCTTTCTCTATTTCCCTGAGTCTCCTTTTGTTTGGCCAACTGTTTCTTAGCAGCTTTCGTCCCTTGTATTTTCTTTTCTACTCCTGGGCTTTTGGAATTTCCCTCCTTAATAGTTAAGTACTTCTGGATTGTTCTTGCATTTGCGCTTGTACTTAAACTCTCCCTTCGAGTTTTTTATTCTGCTGCTCTTTGGGAGCGACCTCTCATATTTGGATCCCTTTATTTTTAATCCTCCACTCCCGGAAAAAAAAAAAAATAGACGAGCCAGAGGATTGACTGTAAGAGTCTATTTTAGGCCAATCCACTTTGCACTTTACTACCTGATATTTTTCCTAGGAGGGCCAGGTTGTACTTTCAGGAGAATAGTTCTATGGCAGATTTCCTGTGCACAGTCCCCAACTTACGTTCAATTATCGTACACAAAAGAAAAAGGAAATCTTTTTTAACCTGAAACAGCACATATCAATTGAGCCATCAGTAACCGAACATTTTGCTGTTATAGAAAGGGAAGAGGTTTTAATTTCTATTAATTTAGAAGAAAAATGGCTTTATAGCGCGATGCCTTTTAAAATCACCAGTAATTCACATTTCGTCACCCATGGGTGAAGCCCTTTTTTAGAACCCAGAAGTTGCTCACGCCGGGCTATAATAAGGAGTTTTAATATATATATATACTGGGTCTCAGCTGTTTATTCCTAGGCAATTCATCAAACAGTTCATAGGTAAAGGAGAAAGAGAGGAAAAAAAAAACTTCGTTTGAGTGTCTTTTGAATGTCTTTAAAGCCACCAGTAATTCACATTTGACCACAGTGCACCACTTCTCGGGTGAAACTCTTTTTATACCAGGACCTTTCAGATCTGATAGGGTTCACCGCTATTAGGTAGTTCATAAGCAGCTATTAATCAGTTCATAGGCAGTTCATTAAACAGTTCATTAGACAGTTCATAGGTAAGAGGAGAAATATAGCACTTTACCTGGGGATTGCTCGCACAGGACTATAAAAAGAAAGAGGTTTAATGTGCCAGCTCTCAGCTGTTTATCCTCAATTAAATACAGCTTCATCAGACTCACTGTTATGTGCTTCTCCCCTCAGGCTTCCTGCTTTCAGTTTCAGTTTCAAAGTTCCACATTTTTCTCCTCAGCTCCTCAGCTTTCAGGGAAATCCCATCCAATATGTCCCAGGCTCCCAGCAAGGAGTAGGGGTAGCCCCCGGCGGGATGACAGGAGGGGGGGGCATCCGACCAGGCCTCCGCAACCACTCTCACCTCCTTCTCAGTTATTTTGGGCCGTCCGCTGGCACTTGTCTTAAGTGGTGGACAGATGGGGCATGCAGGCCGTTGGATGTGGCCGTTGGAGCCTCCGCTCGTGGAGTTCTGGGTAGCCTGGCGTTCCTCTCACCTCCGCCCAGCACCCGATCTTCCACCGCGGCTTGTTGCCTCTCCGTGTGCCCTCACAGGCGCCATCTCAGGCTCCTCCCCCAGCACGATCAAGTCACGTCAACGATGGATGCAGCATCAAGGCAGGTATGCTAAAAAAAAAAATTCTCTTGGGCAGCACAGTGGTGTAGTGGTTAGCACTTTCAACTAGCAGCAATAAGGGTCACTGGTTTCTATCCCGCCAGCAACACCATCTACCTGGAATTTGCATGTTCTCCCTGTGCCTGCATGGGTTTCCTCCAGGTACTTCAATTTCCTCCCACACTCTAAAAACTTGCTGGTAGGTAAATTGGCCCTAATATGTATGTATGTATGTTAAAAAAAAAAATTCTCTAAGGGGTAGATCTGAAATGAGGGGAAGCTCTGCTGGTTTTATCATCCAATCATGTGCAAGCTAAAATGCTGTTTTTTATTTTCCTTGAATGTCCCCCTTGGATCTACAGTGACTTTACTTCCAAGTGCACTTTCAGTGTAAAGTGGATTTGCCTTTAGTAAATAAACCCCATAGGCTTTAACCAGAGTTTACGAGCTGCAGAGTTTAGAGGCAGTTAAATGCTCCTCTCCTGAATGCAGAAGAACTGAGTTCAGGAGAGGAGCTTTTGGGCATAAAAAAACGCCAAACACACCCAAACGCTTAGAACTTCAGCATTTTTTCATTTCAATAAAAAATAAATATAAATAAATAAAAATTCTGACCAATGAAATAAATAAACTCCCAAACACCAAATGCTGCTAAACGCTGCAAACTGGTTTGAAAAAAGGCAGCTTAGGTGAGTTTTTAATGATGATTTTCTTCTGTCAGGAGAAACAGCATGTAGGCTTGGTTCACACTTGTACAATGTGGGAACCCTGTGAATCAACTGCGGGTTCCTGCATTGCACCCGACTCACACAGAAGTTCACACTGCTGTATGCGAATTGCGGGGAGGGTCAATACAATGTTAATTAGTCCCCATTTCAGCTTGCATATCGCATTGCGAACTGACAGTTTGGACATTAATCGGATCACATGGGTGTTCATACCCATGCGATCCGATTCTGGAGCAGACTAAAAAAAAGGTGCGAGTTTGGTCCGAATGCGATGCAAATTCAGCCATACTATGTGTGTGGATGAAATTGCATCCACGGACCACGCATGTGATTTGAACTGCAGTGCGGTGTGAATTACATGCGAACTCACACCACGCACTGGTGTGAACCGGCACTTAGGCTACATGTACAGTGTCCATCCCTAAATGTAACTCTCCTGGCAGCAGAAAAATGCTAAACCGCAATTGCATTTTTTCCCAAAACGTTCTTCTCCTGAGCACCAATCTTCTGTATTCAGAAGAGGGACATGTAACTGCCCCTAATCTCTGCTGCTCCTAAACTCTGACATAAAACTATAGAGGTTATTTACGAAAGGCAAATCCACTTTGCACTACAAGTGCAACCAGGGCCGGTGCTAGACTATTTTGCACCCTAGGCAAGACCAGCTACTTGCGCCCCCCCCCCCCCAAAAAAAAAAACATACACTGCATGGCTTTGTGAAGTGTCATTAAATAATAGCACAACACACTCTTTGATCACAGTGTGTATTGTGTGACAATCTGTCAGTGCACTTTTTAATTATTTCACTGTGAACACCAGGGCCAATTGCAAGTGCGACCGTTCAGCCTGGATTACGAGCATCATGGGCCTGGTGCTGAAGATTTTGGTGGGCTCTGGATTATGAAGCCCCTTGCCCTGTATGATACATTCAAATTTTCTTTACAGGCCCGCCTTAACCGTCACTTGTGCCTAGGCATGCCTTCCATCACCACCCACTGCATCTGGGATCCCTTTCCTCATCATCTACTGTGCCTGCAGCCTCCCTTGCTTTACCACCCACTGCACCCACAGCCCTCTTCCCTCACCACCCAACATACCTGTAGCCCCCCTTTATTGCAGAAATACTACAGGAGAGGGTCAGAGACTGCCGACAGGGTACAGGAGAGGGTCAGAGACTGCCGACAGGGTACAGGAGAGGCTCAGAGACTGCCGACAGGGTACAGCAGAGGCTCAGAGACTGCCGACAGGGTACAGGAGAGGGTCAGAGACTGCCGACAGGGTACAGGAGAGGGTCAGAGACTGCCGACAGGGTACAGGAGAGGGTCAGAGACTGCAGACAGGGTACAGGAGAGGGTCAGAGACTGCAGACAGGGTACAGGAGAGGGTCAGAGACTGCCGACAGGGTACAGGAGAGGGTCAGAGACTGCCAACAGGGTACAGGAGAGGGTCAGAGACTGCCGACAGGGTACAGGAGAGGGTCAGAGACTGCCGACACGGTACAGGAGAGGGTCAGAGACTGCAGACATGGTACAGGAGAGTGTCAGAGACTGCGGACAGGGTACAGGAGAGGGTCAGAGATTGCGGACAGGGTACAGGAGAGGGTCAGAGACTGCCGACAGGGTACAGGAGAGGGTCAGAGACTGCAGACAGGGTACAGGAGAGGGTCAGAGACTGCAGACAGGGTACAGGAGAGGGTCAGAGACTGCAGACATACTACAAGAGATGGTCGGAGACTGCAGACATGCTACAGGAGATGGTCAGAGACTGCAGACATGGTACAGGAGATGATCAGAGACTGCACACATGGTACAAGTGTTTCCTAGGCTAGCAGTGACCAGTGTGGAAAAACATTGATCACTGCACTGCATGTGTAAAAAGGAGTTTACAAGATATAACAATGTGCCAAAAAAAACAAAAAAACTAACAGTCATTTCTCAAGCAAAGGAGGACAGTAAATGGTTAACAGGTCTGAGACGCTCCTAGCCTGACCAACCTAATTCCTTCAAAGATAATTAAAATTTCAAACAAATCATGTATGGGCTGGTATTTGCACATATAGTTATAGAAACAGCAGTCATTGCAGGTCTTGCAGAAGTCTAATCAGCATTCTCCTGTCCTGTGTTCAGTGTAAATAAAACCACAGATAAGAAGCAGTGTGAGAAGCGGAGGAGAAGTCCTCCTGATCAGTGATCACTGCATATCCTACACACAGCACTAGAGAAGGAGAACACTGATACCTGTCTGCAGCCAGCATTGTGACAGGTTTTATCTCATACCTTCACCATGCTCAGGTATGTCGGGTCCTCTCCATCCCGCCCTGCTCTGGCCAACATCTTCTGGTCAAATGTGGCGGGCTGGACAATATGATTGGCTAAGGAGTTAGTGGGAGGCGGAGCAACTTAGCAGTCACGCCCTCCCACTCAGAAGAGGAGCGCTATTGGCTGCCTTGTTACACAGACGCCCCTCTCCCTCCAGCATTGTGAAAGCCTGGGAGGGAGAGGGGAGAAGCTGCAGCCACACCGCAAGGCAACCACCAGCCCGCCGCACTGAACTGCTTGCTCTCCGGGTCCCCTATAAGCGGCTCTGCCGGGAGCTTGGGGGTGGGAGAAGAGGAAGAAAGGGGGAGGCAAGGGTCAGCTGCACCCCTAGGCGGCAGTGCGCCCTAGGCGGCTGCCTAATCCGCCTAGTGGGTGCACCGGCCCTGAGTGCAACCTACAAGTGCAAAGTGCACTTGAAATTTCACTGAAAGTGCACTTGGAAGTGCAGTCGCTCTAAATCTAAGGGGTAAATCTGAAATGAGGGGAAGCTCTGCTGATTTTATCATCCAATCATGTGCAAGCTAAAATGCTGTTTTTAATTTTCCATACATGTCCCCCTAGGATCTACAGCGACTGCACGTCCAAGTGCACTTTCAGTGCAATTTCAAGTGCACTTGTAGTGCAAAGTGGATTTGCCTTTAGTAAATGACCCCCTATGTGTACGTGGACACATAGGGGGTTGATTTATTAAAGGCAAAAAGACTGCACACTCTGCAAAGTTCAGTTGCTCCAGAGCTTAGTAAATGAGCAGAAGCTCAAATTACCAAATGATCATAGCCTGCTAAAGAATCTTGTGTGGCAATGTGAAAAATGAAGGAGCACACATGGGAGACAGGCAGGGCTCAAGTCCTGCAGGAACGCATGGGAACAGAGTTTCTGTACCTTTTCCACAACAGGAACTCAGTTCCCATTAGAAGCCGCGTCCTACAAGACTTTGAAGTATGCAAGCTGTGTGGCAGGTGCTACACCAGCAGCCGCCGACACAGCTCGCAATAGTAAGTGCCGCACACCAGGGTGGATTGACCATTCAGGCATTGCCAGTAGGGGGCTCCATGACAACTTCCTCTTCAAACCACCTGTCAATCACAGCTAGCTGATAGGTAGATCAGGTCCCTGCTGCTAAGAGATATTATTTAGTCAGACCTATCGTGATGCGCTGATGAGAGAACCCAGAGGAGGAGCCCAGCTATTCTGCTCATAGGACATGCAGGGAGAGAGGTGAGCTGAGGGAGGAACATCAGTCTGGGGTGGTAAGCTGAGCACAATACCTGGCAAAGTTTAATGCCAGGAGGGAAGATTATGTGGAAATATGTGAAGGGTTGGAATAGCAGCGAGTGTGTGTTGGAGCCCTGCAGAGTTTACAGCCCCCCAAGCTAACATACATCTCCTAAGCAGGAACACATCACTATCTCCCCAAGCATTCTGTCCAGATACTGTGCAGTTAATTTATGACCTTTCCGTTTAACCCTGTGTTATCCAAACTCTGTTCCATGAAAAGTGTAAACTCGCCACATAAGCACTCTATATACAAAATAAAATTCCCCATTAAAGATCAGAACATGATGTTCACATTTGCATGGAAGCACAATTGAATGAATGCTGATTATTTAGAGAATTACCGTATTTATGTTTATTAAGGATTGTTTTTTTTTTATGTACTAATAGTTAAGCTTCATACACACAATACAAAATTGGATAAAAAATACCACTTTTTAAGTTTTCGTGCATATAAGCGTATCATTTTTTTTTTTTTTGGTGGGGGAGTGGATCTTGGATGGGGGGTTCCCACACTTTTTCCCCAGGACTTGACCAGTGGAGACAGGAACAACCTTTTGCCCCTGTTGTCACCCTAACAATGATGAAACAGAACAAGGACCCTCATGGTAGGATCAGCAATGATAGGTGCAGCTTTTAAAGGATTGAAATGGCTTCTGAAATCACATCAAAATGTTAAAGCTTAAAGTGATTGCAAATGATCACCTTGTATTTAGTGTACAATAGAAATAAAAGGCAAAACATGTTTGTATAGATATATATAAAAAAAATATTATAAATACCCTTTTCCCTTTTTTATAAGTGATCACATTCCCTCTGTTCTCAGCTGCATAAGAGCTGGGGGGGGGGGGGGGGGGGGAGCAGCACACTGAGATTGTTAGTGAATGGCTGTGCAGTGGGGGCATCTCAGGGCAAGTCTGATCATTGGAGGAGAGAAAACAGAGTTTCCAGCATAGTTAGAGAACTGACCATGGAGTGCTCTCCTGCTTAGTGTGGTCAGTTTTTAATAAAACATAAAAGGTACTAGTAGGAACATCAGGAATTTCACATAAAGGAAGGAACACAAAGAGAACAGGATACTTTCTCATACAAGTACATGGTACAGCAGGCACATATCAGGAAAAATACGTTTTGGGGGTGACAAGCGCTTTAAATGTGATTAGGTATGCATATACTTTATGGATAACTTTAGACAGTAAGGGTGAATTACTGAGGGTAAATAGGCTTTTCGCTTTGAAAACAAATTGGCCCCAGAGTTTACACTCTATTTTCCTTTATAAAATCAACCTCTTCATGTCCGTGAGGGCAGCAGATGCCTCCAACCAACCAATCTGAGGAGGAGATATTAAGGGGATTTTTTCAAAAGGAACAGCCAGAATCTGGATCAGAGGTTCATGGCAACCAATCAGCTTCTGTCTTTCTTTTTCAAAGCTTAAGTGAACACACTGAAAAGAAAAGTTGATTGATTGCTACGCACAGCTGCTGCAGTCTCTGGCTGCTCCAATTTTAGTAAATCCCCCTTTTGAACCAGCCTGCACAGAATCCTATGGGCTCAATTCACCAAACTATAGTTCATGTTTTGTTTGCCTTGAGGCTCCTTTCACACTGGGGCGATGCTGGCGCTGGCGGTAAAGCGGCGATATATTTAGTGGCGATTTACTGTCGTTTTAGCAGCGCTATTCGGCCGCTAGCGGGGCAGTTTTAACCCCCGCTAGTGCCCGAAAAAGGGTTAAAACCGCCCACAAAGTGCAGCTGCATCGGCACTTTGCAGGCGGGTTTGCAGCGCTGCCCCATTGTTTTCTATGGGAAGGGGCGCTTTAGGAGCGGTAAATACAGGGGCGGACTGACAACTCATGGGGCCATCGGGCAATAGGAGATTATGGGGCCCCCAGGCAATCAGAGATTATGGGGCCACACAAAATACAATTACACAGTATACACATACATGTTTCTATTGGCTGAGAAGGTACTGGAGAGGTGGGGCAGCTATAATCTCAGGATTTTTAGACCAAAAGGATGTCGATATGGGACATTTCAGAGACAGATGTAAAAAAAAAAACACAGATTTTTACATACTTTCTCCTACAGCGCTCCAAAGATGCGGCTTGCAGAACTTTTTTGAATGCCCTGCAAGCGTACCACTACAGTGTGGAAGCGGCTGTTTCAGGGCGCTTTGCAGGAGCTATTTTTAGCGCTGTAGCGCCTGCAAATCGCCCCAGTGTGAAAGGGGCCTAAGAGTCATTATTTTCCTTTCTGCCATGTGACATTTATTTTCCACTGCCATTGGCTCACATTTCTGGAAATACCAGTCATTATGCCCTTCCGCCAGGCTTGCTTATGGAACTTTTCATGTTTCATGTGTATTTCAGGCAAAATGAATATACAGTCATTCAAGAGTCTACTTTGCATTTGAATCCTATCTAAAAACAAATTGTAAATAATGGAAAAGACGCATTTTGGTTTCCATGCAGTGTTGAGGATTTAATATGGGACCATATGACATTACAATGAAATATGGAAGTGCAATGAAACTGTCAAAATTGAACAGATACATAGATATCTATAGATATCAATAAATGGGATGTATTTTAGAATATATAATCAATGGTTAAGAAAGAGCTGTGGCTCCAGATACATAATTTAGTGGATCAGAAAGACCTATAGTTGAAAGATTTCTGGTTTCAACGTGCTTAGTTTTCATTGTTACTGGTAAAATATTCATGAATTTTTCTCATTAGAATCTCTACATGCTTCTGCATATCCTCAGCGTGTGGGACCACCTGTTTTTTAAGCTCTTCAAAATAAGGTTTCATTTTTTCCCTTAGTTCTTCCAGATCTTTTTCCACCTCTTCCTTCATATGTTTGGCTTTGCCTTGCCAGTTAGTCGCCATGCTCTCTTTGTACTTCTCATATTCTGCTTTGACATCTTCAGCATAAGGTTGGACTTTGGTACGTAAAGTGTCGATCTCAGCCCGAATTCCATCCCTGGTTTTTTCAGCTGTGTTTTCAATACTGACCCAAAACTTTTTCATTTCTCCTCCTAACCCATATACAAGTTCTGATGTAACTGGCACTAGCTGCTTTACAGCTTTTTTGACCACTTCTTCTAAATTATTATCAAATTCATTCAAAAGAGGGAGAACTTTTTCCCTGAAGACTGGGAGATCTTTATGCAACTTTTCATCATAATTCTTCCAGACTTCATGAAAATAGTCTTCAAGCACCTTCTCTGCATGTTCTGCATTATCTTTTGCAGCTTCCAACTTCTCTTTAAGCTTAAATCTGTTCAAAGAAAAATGAAACAAGTTACATATAGATAGATAGATAGATAGATAGATAGATAGATAGATAGATAGATAGATAGATAGATAGATAGATAGATATTTTAATACAGTGCGGCGCTCCCAATATATTCTTTACCACCATGAGTGTAAATACATAATCATGCAACCAATCAATAGGTTTTCATCAGTTATATGCAGAAATTTTTTCCCAACATGGTTGTATAAGTTCAGTTTTAAATACACCAATAATCACTTAATTCCCAACCTTCTTAACCACCTCAATAGCCCCTTCCTATCCAGGCCATTTTTAAGCTTTCAGCGCTGTCACACTTTGAATGACAATTGTGCGGTCATGCTATACTGTAACCATGTGAAATTGTTATCATTTTCTTCACACAAATAGAGCTTTCTTTTTTCGTGGTATTTAATCACTCCTGGGTTTTTTATTTTTTCCTTAAAAAAAAGACCAAATATTTTGAAAAAAATTTAAGTTTTTCTTAGTTTCTGTCAGTAAATTTAGTAAATAAGTAATTTTTCTCCTTCACTAATGGGCACTGATAAGGCGGCACCGATGGGCACTGATGAGGCGGCACTTATGGCCACTGATTAGGCACGGATGAAGAAGCACGAATATGCCGCACTTATGGGCACTGATAGGTGGCACTGATATGTGGCACTGATGAGCACTGATAGGCGGCACTGGTGGGCACAGATAGTTGGCACTGGTGGTCACAGATAGGCAGCACTGGTGGGCACAGATAGGCGGGATGGATAGGTGGCACTGATGGGCATTGATGGGCAACAGTGATGGGCAGCACTGATAGCCAGCACTGACTGGCATCACTAATGGTCACTGATTGCTGGCACTTGTGGGCACAGATTAGTGGCAATTGTGGGCACTGGTTGACCCTGATTGCTGGCAGTGGTGGGCAATCATTGCCTGCACTGGTGGGCACTAATTGTAATCAGGGCACTGATGATCCGTGTCCTGACTACATACCTAGCTGTCCCCTGTGAGGAGATGCCACTGATTAGACATGTGCGATTAGTTTCATACGAATCGAAAATTCGTACCAATTTCCAGAAATTTGTACATTCGTGAGGATCCGAAATACTAATTTTTATGCATACGAATTTTGTATGAAATACGAAATTTCGTTTACGAATTTTGGATAATTTAATCGTAACGAACTTTCGTTATTGTTACGAAAAGTTTACGAAACTAAAAGTTAAAAAGCCAGGAAGTCAGCACAGTAAAGGGATGGTGGGAGCCCCTCATAATGATAAATTTATCATAACGAACTTTCGTTATTGTTATGAAAAGTTCGTATTTCGTATGAATCCGAATGGAATTTCGGAAACACGAATTACAAATTAATTTTAATACGAAATGGAAGGAAACAAAACAAATTTATTGACGGCGCAAATGTCTACCACTGATCGGCTCTCCTCTCCTCACAGTCAGTGTGAGGCGAGGAGCACCGATTACCAGCATCTCCTTGTTTACATGTGACCAGCTGTGTTTGGCAGCAGCCGCAAATCTTAACACAGATCGGGCTCGCGCCATGTCCTAGCAACACAGGCGTGGCCACAATCGCCTCGCTGCGTGCAAGAGCGGTCGTTCTGGGAGGCTGTAATATGACGTCCACCCAGAACAAGAGCCGCACCTGGTTGTAGACCCAGATCCTTAAAACCTCTCTTCTCTAGGCATCAGAGGTCCTCTGACCCTATTTTTTGGGACCCAGTGTTAAATTGTTCCAGAATAAGCACTTCTGCAGATCAAAATGCCAGCCACTTAGAAATTATATGGACAGCCCTAATCCTCAGGGATTCATTTTTCTCCATTGCTCCAGATATAGTTAACTCAGGAATAAGCAGTAGAAAAAATATAATGCTTTCTATCAATGTACTTGGTTATGATTACCCAGTGTGTGATCCACCACAAGCTGTGCCACCAAATGTGCTAGGTCTACTCCCATCTTTTCACATGGGACCCGGTCTCTTCTAGGTCCAATATAAAGTACACATGGAACTAAAGGCAAGGCAGACATTAAGTTTTTATACTAGATAAGTTCTATATGCATTCTGGAGTCTTAAATCATGCAAGTGTTTTAATCTTTGGTATTATTAAAAAGTGCATTACAGAAAGCTTGCTTTTGAGTATTTGGCAAATGGGGGAGACGATCTTCTTGAAAAAATGAGGGTCTTATAGGATAACTAAAGGAAAAACTTTTTTTTTTAGCTTTAGTTAGAATGTAGAGGGATAAGAACACTTGTCAGCTTTTATTGCTGTTTGTGCCCCGTTTCTATTTGTCCTGTTTACCATTATCATTCAAAGTACAGTATCTCACAAAAGTGAGTACATCCCTCAGATTATGTAAATATTTTATTATATCTTTTCATATGACAACACTGAAGAAATGACACTTTGCTACAATGTAAAGTAGCGAGTGTACATCTTGTATAACATTGTAAATTTGCTGTCCCCTCAAAATAACTCAACACAAAGCCATTAATGTCTAAATCACTGGCAACAAAAGTGAGTGAAAATGTCCAAATTGGGCCCAAAGTGTCAATAGTTTGTGTGGCCACCATTATTTTCCAGCACTGCCTTAACCCTCTTAGGCATGGAGTTCACCAGAGCTTCACAGGTTGCCACTGGAGTCCTCTTCCATTCCTCCATGACAGAGCTTGTGTATGTTAAAGACCTTGCGCTCCCCCACCTTCCATTTGAGGATGCCCCACAGATGCTCAATAGGGTTTAGATCTGGAGACATGCTTGGCCAGTTCATCGCCTTTACCCTCAGCTTCTTTAACAAAGCAGTGGTTGTCTTGGAGGTGTGTTTGGGGTCAGTCATTATCATGTTGGAATACTGCCCTGCAACCCAGTCTCCGAAGGGAAGGTGTCATGCTCTGTTTCAGGCATTCGTGGTTCCCTCAATGAACTGTAGCTCCCCAGTGCCGGCAGCACTCATGCAGCTCCAGACAATGACAATCCCATCACCATGCTTGACTTTGGGCAAGACACACTTGTACTTGTACTCCTCACCTGGTTGCCGCCCCACACACTTGACACCATCTGAACCAAATAAGTTTATCTTGGTCATTTCAGTACCAGTCCCGAATGCTTACTATACACTTTCCCATCAGGATTTGTTTTATACTATGGATAATGCAACAAAATGAGTAGGAATTAGGGATGGCCCAACCGTTCGCCCGGCAGTCGTTTCGCGGCGAATTTTGGCTGTTCGCCGTCCGCCCGATCGGCAGACTATTGCCGTCGTTCGCCCGCCGGACTTCCGTGTTTACTGTGTAAAAGAACTTTGACCTATGATGACACATCCATCATGGGGTACAGGACAGCCAATTGAGACATTACAGCACATGGACACTTGGACATTCCCCTTAACTTATAAATAGACCCGATCCGGCGGCCATTTTACATTCTTTCTTCTGTCACTATAGGGAGAGGTTGCTGTGTGGAGCTATTTGGTCCACAAAAGTTATTTTCGGGACTGGTATAGGTGTTAGGTGTAGTTCAGGATATAGGTTTGAGGCACTGCTGTGCTACTGATTGTTGCAGCAGCCTGTCTTTTGTCAGTGTAGAGAGAGGGACAGGACGCTGTGTGCTGCAGGGACAGTCAGTTTAATCATTAGCTGTTACTATTAGGTCCACAAAAGTGCTATTCAAGTTATTGTTCCAGCAGCCTCTGTTTTGTCAGTTTAAATAGGGACAGGCAGGAAGCTGTGTGTGAGGCAGTGAGGGACAGCCAGTTTAATCAGTAGCTGTTACTATTAGGTCCACAAAGGTTCTTTTCAGGACTGGTATGGTAATATGGTTGTACACGTATAATATTCTTTCTTCCAAATATAGAAAGAATATTATACTTGACTGCTGCCCTTCTGCTGCAGTAGTCCTTTATCAGTATAAGGACTGAGGTACAGTCTGCTAATCATTCACAACCTACTAGTTCCACAAAGGTCCTTATAAGGACTGGTAAGGTATAGGGTACTACAGTACATAGGATTGAGTGAGTTACAGTCTGCTATTCCTTAAGGACTGGTATAGGTCCACAATATATAGAGTTGAGGTGCACTACTGCTGACTGCTGCCCTATACTGCAGCAGTCCTTTATCAGTATAGGGACTGAGGTACAGTCTGCTAATCATTCACAACCTACTTGTTCCACAGAGGTCCTTATAAGGACTGGTAAGGTATAGGGTACTACAGTACATAGGATTGAGTGAGGTACAGTCTGCTATTCCTTAAGGACTGGTATAGGTCCACAATTTATATAGAGTTGAGGTGCACTACTGCTGACTGCTGCCCTTCTGCTGCAGTAGTCCTTTATCAGTATAGGCACTGAGGTACAGTCTGCTAATCATTCACAACCTAATAGTTCCACAAAGGTCCTTATAAGGACTGGTAAGGTATAGGGTACTACAGTACATAGGGTTGAGTGAGGTACAGTCTGCTATTCCTTAAGGACTGGTATAGGTCCACAATATATAGGGTTGAGGTGCACTACTGATGACTGCTGCCCTTCTGCTGCTTTTCAGGACTGGTATGGTAATATGGTTGTACACGTATAATATTCTTTCTTCCAAATATAGAAAGAATATTATACTTGACTGCTGCCCTTCTGCTGCAGTAGTCCTTTATCAGTATAAGGACTGAGGTACAGTCTGCTAATCATTCACAACCTACTAGTTCCACAAAGGTCCTTATAAGGACCGGTAAGGTATAGGGTACTACAGTACATAGGGTTGAGTGAGGTACAGTCTGCTATTCCTTAAGGACTGGTATAGGTCCACAATATATAGGGTTGAGGTGCACTACTGCTGACTGCTGCCCTTCGGCTGCAGCAGTCCTTTATCAGTATAGGGACTGAGGTACAGTCTGCTAATCCCTAGCTACTAGTTCCACAAAGGTCCTTAAGGACTGGTATAGGTGTACTATTTGGTGTGCAGTATATAGTTGTGTAATACATGTATAAAATACTTGCACATACTTGACTTCCTCCTGGGGCTGCTTATTATGAGGGGCTCCCACCATCCCTGTGCTGACTTCCTCCTGGGGCTGTACCTCTGCTGTGCATATTATGAGGGGCTCCCACCATCCCTGTGCTATGCTCATTATGAGGGGCTCCCACCATCCCTGTGCTGTGCTGACTTCCTCCTGGGGCTGCTTATTATGAGGGGCTCCCACCATCCCTGTGCTATGCTGACATCCTCCTGGGGCTGCTTATTATGAGGGGCTCCCACCATCCCTGTGCTATGCTGACTTCCTCCTGGGGCTGCTTACGGTGCAGGTGTCAGTGCTGTATATCACGGTGCTGGTGTCAGTGCTGTATATCACGGTGCTGGTGTCAGTGCTGTATATCACGGTGCAGGTGTCAGTGCTTTATGTCACAGTGCTGGTGTCAGCTCACTCTATCACGGTGCAGGTGTCATTGCTGTATGTCACGCTGCTGATGTCAGTGCTGTATATCACGGTGCTGGTGTCAGTGCTGTATATCACGGTGCTGGTGTGAGTGCTTTATGTCACGCTGCTGATGTCAGTGCTCTCTATCACGGTGCTGGTGTTATTGCTGTATGTCACGCTGCTGATGTCAGTGCTGTATATCACGGTGCTGGTGTGAGTGCTTTATGTCACGCTGCTGATGTCCGTGCTCTCTATCACGGTGCTGGTGTCAGATCACTCTATCACGGTGCAGGTGTCATTGCTGTATGTCACGCTGCTGATGTCAGTGTTCTCTATCACGGTGCTGGTGTCAGATCACTCTATCATGGTGCAGGTGTCATTGCTGTATGTCACGCTGCTGGTGATCATCTCCTGCACCCTCTTCTTTGCCTACCCTGACCTTCCCTCTCCTCCATTGCCTTCATGCGCTCCACAGTCCTGAATTGTCACAACAATTTCACATATAAAAAAAGAATGCTTGTAGTTGTCGATCCCAGATTCACCTCATACATGTGTTATGTCATTGGCCATGTGGTGGGACTATGTTTGCACAGCTAGTAATTATTTTGTGGCTGCAAATTTGACCTGTAGGTTTGCAAAGTTCGCCTCCCATTGAAGTCAATGGGGCTCGCCGCGAACATTACGGTTCGCGAACTATCGGCCGCATTTGCGGTCCACGTTCGCGAAACATCCCGTCGGAAGTTCATCCATCACTAGTAGGAATAAATCTATTGGGAACACCCAATATGCCTGGGTGGGCAGAATCAGAGCCAGTAACTATAACAAAAAGAGCATGTTTTGGTTGGGGTATTTTTTCTGGGTTGACTGCCCCTTTTTAAAGCCTTCAAATTTCTAATTTAAATAACATTTTAAAAGAATTTCCCAGCATTTATTAGAGAAAAAAAATGGATTTGCTGCATTACTCACTCCCTCTCTATCACTGTTCTATTCAATTACACCGCTCCAGTTGGCCAACAGTGGTCCTCTTCCATGTTGAAAACAACCCAATGTCATTCAACCCACTGTCTGTGAGCCCAGATTGTCAAGGACCCACCACTGGGGGTACATGATAAATCTGCTCTGGGCTCACAGAATGCTGAAGAGGTTTCCCCTATTCTCTGCAGTATTTAGAAACGTCTTAATGCCAGTAGAAGAAAAGAAGCAGGGGGGCAGTGATGTCACTTGACCTGGCAGAGAACCCACGAAAAAATACAATATGCAAACATATTTTTTTCAAAAGTTAGGGAAAGGAGGGGAAGACAACTAGACTTAGGTAAGACATGACCTTCTAGAGCAGGGGTCTCAAACTGGCGGCCCTCCAGCTGTTGCAAAACTACAAGTCCCATGAGGCATTGCAAGGCTGACAGTTACAAGCATGATTCCCACAGGCAGAGGCATGATGGGACTTGCAGTTTTGCAACAGCTGGAGGGCCGCCAGTTTGAGACCCCTGTTCTAGAGGTAATTGTGAACAAGAATACATAAACACTTACCTGCATAACTAATGTAAAAAAGTGTATGAACTCCAATTTTATATACAGTATAATTTAGGTCTTTTTTGCTAAAGGTAATCTTGCTATTGGAAGAACACTATTTTTTTTTACTATGCAATATCAAGCAGCAATATGTAATACATATATGTTTGCAATTTCTTACCTTTCTGCTATCTCCGAATATTCCAGATTTTTTAATGCATCTGCTGCAATTGCAATACCATTTTCTAGAACTCTCCATAGGTTGGATTCATGTGGTTTATCTTGTTGCCAGAAATATTTTCCATGTGCCCCTGAAAAAACAAGACGATATTGTAAGTGTTTGTATAAAACTATGGATTTTTACATTATAAGCACAATAAACAAAAGGGCCAGTCCTATGAAAACCTTATTTATTTATTTTTTTTTCAATTTTGAAGGGACGCTTGTGAGATAAATCACACACTGGTATGTAATATTTTAACTCTAGTGAGAATATTTTTGAACCTGTGTTTTAGGTCCAGTAGAATTAAATTTTCCCCAAATATTTAGATTCATGGAATGCTGTGAATGATAACTGTCACAGGCATATAGAGAAATATTAATATATTAAAAGTAATTTCACCTAAAGCAGAGGCATATAGAGAAATATTATTATAATAAGCCCCTCGGTCAGACCGATCTAGACATTTAAATCATGCTACTTCCACTTGAATGCACAGATGTCTATGCAGGTCGCACCTGAACTTGCAAAAAGTAGTGCAGGGGCTACTTTCAAAATCAGTGCGACTTCTGCAGGTCGCATGACAAGTCGCACAGGTGTGACCGGGTGCTAAAAGTTACCTATAGCAAAGGCATGCAGAGAAATTTTATTATATTAATGGACTAAATTGACCACTGGCTTTTTTAATGCCCAATTAAACTTTCAGTTTAAATTTAGTTAAATATATTTCAGGTACACGAAACAAAAGGTGCTCAATGGTTTCTTCGGTTTTCTTCAGAATGTAGTCTGAATAGTAGTAATTGCAGAATGGGATTGTGTTTATTGTGGGTAAGCAGTGGTCTCACTGTAGATGTCTGACATGCCCCCATGTCTGCAGTCCCCTGCTAATTGGAGAACTCTGGCCTCAGATTCAGTGGGGGGAGGGGGTGGCATGTCAGTGCTCTGCAAAGAAATCAGTGCTTCTCCACAATGTGCAAAGTTCCCACACTTCATCATACTGGCAGGGGACAAGCTTTTCTGCTTTGGCTACTTTCTAAAGAAAACACCCTGTAAGTCTACTTTTACAAACAGGGCAGACCCACTGCCCCTCTGAAAAGCAATCCATGTTAGATTGCTTTTCAGAGGCATTTGACAAGCAGTAAGGAGGCAATGGGGTTGATTTGCTAAAGGCAAAAAAGTTGCTGCAGAGTTTAGTAAATGAGCAAAAGCTCTGCTAACTTCCATCATCTAATCATGTGCAAGCAAAAAAATGTTTTTTCCTGGCATGTAATCGGGTACGCTTTGCAAAGTGAAGCTTCACCTCATTTACTAAGCTTTGGAGCAACTGCAAAGTGCACAGTCCATTTGCCTTTAGCAAGTCAACCCCAATATGTCACCTAATCAGTACCTTTTTTAACCCCATAAAGCCCACACCACACATCACAACCGTGTGCATTGCATGTGGTTGCAGGGTGGTTGCAGTGCAGTCCCTTTCACTTGGGTGTGTTTGAGGGTAGTACTGCCTGCCAAACATGATGGGGGTTTAATTTTTGCATGGGTACACCTCCATCTGGCTGCCTTTGCCTTGTTAGGGGATAATAAAAACAAATCTCAACCACATATTTTACTGCCCCCAACTTGTAAACAGTGTATACCTTTTGTTTTGATGTACCTGATTTTTTTAGCTGATTTAAAATGATAATTCAATTGGGTTTTAAATACATCAGTGTCTTTCCCTAAATGAAATTACCTTTTAATACAATAATATTTCTCTATATGTTTCTTCCATCTAAATATAGTTTGCAAATGAAAGTATAATCACTGTATTGCAGTGATACTTTCCTTCAAAACAAATATTTTTGCATCGTACTGTTACATGGCCCATATAGACACATACTCACTTTCCCTTCACTCCTGTTCTCTCTTCAGTTGCTGGGAGCAAGCCAACTGTGAAAGCTCAGCCAAAGCCTACACAGTGCTATGAACTCCGACCATGTGACATTGCTCGTGCTTGGTGATCGGCCTAGCATTGTCCTATGAAGTGACTCGCATACACCTCTATACCTGGGGGTATCTGTATTTTCTTCACTCATAGCAGCTTATTGGAGAAGTGGGGTAGAGAAGGAAAGTTAAGTATGTGTGGCTGAGTAATGGGGCAGATTGTTACTTTACCATCTACAAGCAAAGCTCATGCTTTCTTTAAAGCAGAAATTGTATCTGAGCACTGCAAACTGAAAACAGTATTTAAATAATCTTTTAATATTAAAAGTAAATTCACCCATCCATCCTTGTCTCTATTCTTTATTTTGTTGAGAAATCACTTTTAAAAACAGCTCCCTAGCATTTCAGCCATCTTGGGTATGGGCAGATGATTCATGTAGCATTTGCTTAAATCCACCTGCCTATAGCTCAGCTTAGCTGAGAAAATCTCTTATCCCTTCATCCAGATAAAAGAAAAAAAATGCATATGAAGACTTCTGGGATGTATGACATCATTTTGGCCCAGACCAGAAACCAGGAAGCAACTAAAGAAATGCTAAAAAGAAATAAATATTTTATACTTTTCTATCTATTTACTAATGCTAGTAGCATAAAGATTAAAAATAGTTAATGTTGTTTGAGAAAGTTTAGTTCCGCTTTAAGAGTAATACTTTATTTACAGGGGGTCTTTATAGACAACAGTAGTAGTAGTAGTAGTAGTAGTAGTAGTAGTAGTAGTAGTAGTAGTAGGTTAAAACTGCTGTCAGTTTATTTTTTGCTGTATATAATCCTTTTAGAAAAATGTCCCTTCTATTCATGTTCCAGTGATGCAACAAGAAATGAAAGGACATATATTCAAATTTAGGAGTTATCCTTTAGGACAACTGTCACTGGAACAGTTTTCCCCAATTGGAGCTTGACTATCACCACTTGTTCCTGTGCTAACTCTAAAATGTTGGATTTCCCATAATTTTTTTATCTTGATGACAATAGAAAAGGTGAATCTACACAAACAGCAATATTAAGCTGCCAGGAGTTCTGATTCTTCCCTACTGTATCCAAAGCAGATAAACAGAGTTTGGCTGTATATACAGTAAACTTATGTTTGGTACAAGAGCAATAAAACAATGCAGAATTATAATTAAGAGTACTCAGGAGAAACTGGGAATGTCTCCAACCTTGGCCTAACACTTGACAAATATGCAACTTAATAGCATAGTAAACCCATGAAGAATATATAGATATTGCAGTAGCAAGACTCGCCAAGACTTTTATTGGGCTATTGTATTCAATAAGGCATAAAAAAAGGCATAAAAAAAGAGAGTTCAATATAATAGAGTATATAGTAGAATCCTTGATCCCCTTGGATAGTGGGAAGGCAGGGGCCATGCCTGATATCCAGGGGATCCATGGAGAAGCTTGAGAAATTGCATTTATTTTGAAATACATTTTATAAGAAATGCTTTGTGCCAGAATCATATAATGCAGAATCTAGAATTTCTCAACTTCTTAGAAATGTCAAACGGATTTGAAAGTCCCACCATTAAAATTAATGGACAGTGTTTTATAAGTATCACTTTTTTTCCCAATTTTATCACATTTTGTCTTATTTAAAATCTTTTAATCACCTGCTCTGAAGGATTTTAAGATGCTTTCACGATGTGGGGGTGACATAACTAGGAGTGTCAAATGTGGGGTGCTTATTTATTAGACAGCTAGTGGGGGGGAAAGCAGAGATCCCACAAAGAAGAATACAAATGTCAGCTATTAGGGACCCCAGCTGCCCTGATTGAGAAGCCTGTAATATAGCAGACTCTAAAAAATAAGCAGCACCGAAATTGGGAACTATAAACAAATACTTTACTTGTTATATATGAAGCTATTTTATACAGATACATGAAACATTCTTCCAATTTTGGGTAGCATTGAAAAAGGTTAAAACCATGTCAGGTGTTTGCTCTGTCCGTGTCCTTACTGGGGAGAGTGCTGGAGATGCATTAGGGTTGATTTACTAAAAACAAACATACTGTGCACTTTGTAAAGTGCAGTTGCACTCTACAAGAGCAGTTGTTCCAGAGCTTAGTAAATAAGCAAAACCTTTGCTGACTTCCACCACCCAATCATGTGTAAGAAAAAAAAAATTTTTTTTTGTTTTCTTTGCATGTGATTGGGTACTTTTTGCAAAGTGAAGCCTTGCCTCATTTATTATAATCATATAAGCTCTGGAGCAACTGCACTTGCAGAGTGCACAGTCTATTTTCCTTTAGTAAATCCACCCCATTGTCTCAGAGATGCAACAGAAAGAGCAAGGACTTCTCTCCAAAGTGAAAGGAAATCACATCTTTGACAGCTGTCACCAGATAAGGTGTCTCCATTGGGTTATTTTCTTCTACTCCTGTTCAGGTGACATCTGTAAAATTTAGATTTGCATTCTATTTGTGAATCTCTCAAACGGGGTAACAGGTAGCAATGAAAGCTAGAAAAACGTTGTCTGGGTTCCACTTTAAAGCATCCTAGACAGCAGGTGTTTATATGGATACCAAACATTTTGGATGATACTGAGAAATTTGTTTAGCCAGTTCATGAAATTATTTCAGGAGAAATTGTAATTGTCACTGCAGTAGTAGAAAAGTCAGCACTCATTTGTTTTTATTCATGAACTCTAAAAAGCAAGTAATGAAAGAAGTAATTTGTGGCAGATGAGGGGATCTACAAATCAAATCAAATGACCCCATAGTAAAAAAATGTTTGGGGTCACTCCAGCTTTAGTGATTCTCCAGCATTTTGCAGTAGTGGATTCCAATGGCCTATATTGCACACCTAGCAATGGTTCCCTTTAAAACTTTGTAACCAGGAGTCAAGTCCTGGGGAAAAAAGTGTGGGAACTCCCACCCAAGATCCACTCTCCCACCAAAAAAAATAAAAAGATACGCTCATATGCACGAATGCTTCAAAAGTGGTATTTTTCATCCAGTTTTCGTATTGTGTGTATGAAGCTTAACTGTTAGTACATAAAAAAATAATCCTCAATAAACAGATACGGTAATTCTCTGAATAATCAGCATTCATTCAATTGTGCTTCCATGCAAATGTGAACATCATGTTCTGATCTTTATTGGGGATTATTTTGTATATAGAGTGTTTATGTGGTGAGTGTACACTTTTCATTGAACAGAGTTTGGATAACACAGGGTTAAACGGAAAGGTCATAAATTAACTGCACATTATCTGGACAGAATGCTTGGGGAGATAGTGATGCTTAGGAGATGTATGTTAGCTTGGGGGGCTGCAAACTCTGCAGGGCTCCAACACACACTCCCTGCTATTCCAACCCTTCACATATTTCCACATAAACTTCCCTCCTGGCATTAAACTTTGCCAGGTATTGTGCTCAGCTTACCACCCCAAACTGATGTTCCTCCCTCAGCTCACCTCTCTCCCTGCATTTCCTGTAAGCAGAATAGCTGGGCTCCTCCTCTGGGTTCTCTCATCATATGGCACTGAAGATAGAGGAGGGGGGGATTCAGCGGGACACACAGAGCAAGTATGCAGGAGAGTGGGGGGGGGGGGGAGATGAGGAGATAGAAAATCAGGAGGGACCGGCGGGGAGGAGCGCATCACGAGAGGTCTGACTAAATACAATCTCTTAGCAGCAGGGACCTGATCTACCCGTCAGCTAGCTGTGATTGACAGGTAGATCGAAGCAGAAGTTGTCATGGGGCCCCCTACTGGCAATGCCTGAATGGTCAGGTGTGCGGCATTTACTATTGTGAGCTGTGTCGGTGGCTCCTGGTGTAGCACCTGCCACACAGCTCGCATACTTCAAAGTCTTACAGGACACGGCTGCTAACGGAACTGAGTTCCTGTTGTGGAGAAAGTACAGGAACTCCGTTCCCATGCGTTCCCGCAGGACTTGAGCCCTGCTTGTAACCTATTATAGTGCTGCTTGGTGCAATGCGTGTAAAGAATCCGATGTCTCACACTAGTGTAAGGGTGCAGGCTGTCTTGTGCTTGATCCAGAAAGCAGTGAACCATGAAGGCATGAGAGACATCGCACAGCACTAGTTCAGCAGGTGGAGAAGAATGTGAACAGCACCAGCCTGGAGCTCCTCTTAAGCCACTCTTCTTGGATGCATTTCACCATGCCCACCAGGGCTTATGACTAATGAGTGAGACCTTGGGGTAATAGCAAGCACGGGTTATGTACAAGTCAAGTTTCCTGGCATTCAAGTTAATTAAGAGTTAAATGTACTCATCAGTGTCACTGGGATGAGGTGACAGGTAACTGGACTGGTGGAGTCCAGTGCACATCACATAACACTGGCTCAGACATGCATGGAGGGAGAAGTGTATGGAGGAACTGGTATTCATAGTGTACAGTATATACAAATTGACAGAGTTGAACCACTGCCTGCGTGGAGAAGTGTTGCTCATTACAGAGAGTGCCACCTTAATGCCATACCTGGGTTTCAGCACATGCTTCTGGCAGCCTGCAAGGGCATGAGTGTACACAACTCTCTGTCCCCACATGGGCACTGCCCAAAGCCAGGTGAAACTGAGATGGTTTGAGTGAATTGATGCACAGAAAGTATTCCACGCTTTTAAATTCCAGCTTAGATATTGTGTATTGAGAAAGGCGGTAAAGAATTAAGCAGAGGATAGGTTTAGTTTTATTCACAAGCATTTTGCAAATTTCAACAGGTATTACCCCAGGGGGCACAGCAACTTTGTGGCCTATTTACTATAAAAAAATAAAATGTAATGGCAAACAAAGCTCAGATTTATTCAGAATATAATTCATGAAAATATACACAAAGGAGTCACTGTACCTGTGAAGAGCAGAGCCAGAGCAAGAAGCAGCACCTTCATGATTGCACCAAAACTTCAATCAATCTGCAACAACAGGGACAAGTTTACTTGACTTTAAAGAAAATATTACTTTAAAACATATGTAAATGTTCATCTTTCAATTCAGTAATTACTTCTACTACTGTCTGTGTTGGTGGGGGAATCGTGCAAACCACGGGATGCAGGAAATAAATTTGCACTGTGTATGGCTGGCCTAAATCAACAAATAATCCCCGATTGATTGATTACGATCAGATACCCAACTATACATATCCTTGTTCTTTCTACAATGGTGTGTTTAATTAAGGTTAAATAAACATTTATCTTCTTTTTTTTACTCTACTCTTTATGCATTTAAAAAATATATAATGTGTTTGTACTTTTATTGTTTCCTTTCAGTTTTCTTTTATCAGTCTATAAATTCTTTACTGAAATGCCTAAATTACCTACAAATACTACTTTCTGAAAAGTATGTCAAATGTTTAGCAAATTATATTTTCAAAAACAATAGGTGAAAATGATATAGTTATACCTAATGGTATACCTATCTATATAAAGTTGTACCTAATATATAGCAGTCACTTAAAATGGATGTAAAGGCAAAGCTTTTTTAAATTGTGGATTGAATGTTGAAGTGTTATAACCCGATTTTTTGCTTTGAGGAGATTCACCCGCTTCTACTTGTACTTGTGATCATTGTCACCAAGGGTGACAAGAAATTCAAAATGTTAGAATTCTCACAAGAACAATAGTTGAGAGTAAATATTCAAAATGGGATACTTGTACCAATGACAACTAGGTGAAAATTCCCCTCACTATGGGAAATGTCCTTTAACTACCTGTTGCATCTCCAGGAAGGAAGTGAAAGAAAAACTCTGCAACAATGCACAGACAGCAAAAAAAAACTGAAGTTTATCCCGTTTCTACTGTATTCAATACCAAAAAAATATTGTCTCTTTATACACTTTAACTAGTTATTAACTAACTCTAAATTCTATTTTAAATGTCTCTATTTTTCCAATAAAGTATATCACTTTTCAATTACGGTACTTACATTTCATTAAAGTTTCAGGTCCCTCTGTGGACTGGGTTTATTCCCCAGCTGCTATATATACAGTATCATTACAACCTCCCTTTAATGGGCACAACACCAACCAGATAACAAGGACATGTGTTATACAAAGGTCATGAGTATAGATGAGAGACCTTTGTAAAATCTGTTCCACCTGGTATTTGAAATTGTGCCAATTATGTTGTTTTACCCAATTGAATCTCAGAATATTTTTCTTGCTTAATCCTCTGAGTTTCAGACTTTTTCTTTTTAGAGATGTCCCTGTTCCTATTCCTATGCCTTAGTGTTTGTAGTCTACAATAAACATATAATTATAAATAGACTTTTGGGGAAAGATAGGGCTTTAATTTGACAGATAAGGCTTTAATTTGCATATACCGTATTTATTGGCGTATAACATGCACTTTTTTCCCCCTAAAATCAGGGGAAAATTGTGGGTGCATGTTATATGCCAATCCCCCACCGGCTGTGAGCCGGTGGGCGGCTTTCGGACATTCTCGGCTGCTTTCGGCCGATCTCGGTGGCCAAAAGCTGGCGAGACCGGCCGAGAGCTGTCGAAAGCTACCGAGAACGGCCGAAAGCCGTCGGGAACTGCCGAAGGTAGCCGAAAGCAGGACATCTGGCTCTGTATCTCAGCGGCGTTTTAAATGGCAAAGCTGCAAATGACACTGACAAGGCTGCATGACAAGGCTGCAAATGACACTGACAAGGCTGCATGACAAGGCTGCAAATGACACTGACAAGGCTGCAGATGGACACTGATAAGGCTGCATTGATAGGCACTTAAATGTAAGTTTTTTTCCTTAAACTTCCCTCCTAAAAGTTTTTTTCCAGACAAACTTCGGGTGCGTGTTATACGCCAGGGTATGTTTTATATACGCCGATAAATACGGTACATATTTTTATATCCTAGGTGTTTTTTGAAAAAATAAAATGTTAGAAAAGAAATACATTTTCCTGTATTTTTCCAAATACAACAGTTATGCAATTTGCACTTTTTATGTAGAATAGGGAAATGGTAATGCTGAAAGTAAATGTTTGCATTTTACTTTAGAAAAGCCTTACTTCTTTTACAGCATTGGGGTAAGATCAAGTTGGGTTGACAAGGCCCAAACAGGTTTTTTTTTACAGGTTTGCATGCAGTCACTAAAAAAACAAATCAGAAGATCTTTAAATCAACCCTACCCCCCAGCCTGATACTGTATGTGCCTACTGTACCATACCATACTTGAATGAAAAAGTACCTTGTTCTCATTGTATTGCTTCCTTTGTGTAAAATATCTGATGTTCCTGCAAGTCCCTCTGCTTTCCTTTTAAAGACAGACTACACTAGGCATGAGAGCACATCATGGTCAGTTTCCTCAAATGATTAGACTTGTGCTGACATGTTTCCCTATGTAGCCCTTCACTGGGAAGACCAGTGTACTTCTGTTTCTCTTCCCCCAGCTCTCTGAGCTCCTTGTGCAGCTGGGGGCATGTGAGCCCATATAAAAATGGAGAACAAAGTGTTTATAATTATTGATATATATATATATATATATATATATATATATATATATATATATATATGTATATATATATATATATATATATATCACAAAACTGAGTACACCCCTCACATTTTTGTAAATATTTTATTATATCTTTTCATGTGACAACACTGAAGAAATGACACTTTGTTACAATGTAAAGTAGTGAGTGTACAGCTTGTATAACAGTGTAAATTTGCTGTCACCTCAAAATAACTCAACACACAGCCATTAATGTCTAAACCGCTGGCAACAAAAGTTAGTAAACCCCTAAGGGAAAATGTCCAAATTGGGCCCAAAGTGTAAATATGTTGTGTGGCCACAATTATTTTCCAGCATCGCCTTAAACCTCTTGGCCATGGAGTTCACTAGAGTTCACTAGAGTTCACTAGAGCTTCACAGGTTGCCACTGGAGTCCTCTTCCACTCCTCCATGACGACATCACGAAGCTGGTAGATGTTAGAGACCTTGCACTCCTCCACATTCCGTTTGAGGATGCCCCACAGATGATCAATAGGGTTTAGGTCTTAAGACATGCCTGGCCAGTCCATCACCTTTACCCTCAGCTTCTTTAGCAAGCCAGTGGTCATCTTTGAGGTGTGTTTGGGGTCATTATCATGTTGGAATACTGCCCTGCGGCCCAGTCCCCCGAAGGGAGGAGATTATGCTCTGCTTCAGTATGTCACAGTACATGTTGGTATTCATGGTTCCCTCAATAAACTGTAGCTCCCCAGTGCGAGCAGCACTCATACAGCCCCAGACCAAGACACTCCCACCACCATGCTTGACACACTTGTCTTTGTACTCCTCACCTGGTTGCTGCCACACACGCTTGACATCATATGAACCAAATAGGTTTATCTTGGTCTCATTAGACCACAGCACATGGTTCCAATAATCCATATCCTTAGTCTGCTTGTCTTCAGCAAACTGTTTGCGAGCTTTCTTGTGCATCATCTTTAGAAGAGGCTTCCTTCTGGGATGACAGCCATGCAGACCAATTTGATGCAGTGTGCGCTGTATGGTCTGAGCACTGACAGGCTGTTCCCACACCCCTTCAACCTCTGCAGCACTCATACATCTTATTCTGAAAGACAACTGCTGGATATGACGCTAAGCACATGCACTCAATTTCTTTGGTCGACCATGGCAAGGCCTGTTCTGAGTGGAACCTGTCTTGTTAAGCCGCTGTATGGTCTTGGCCACCGTGCTGCAGCTCAGTTTCAGGGTCTTGGCAATCTTTTTATAGCCTAAAGCCATCTTTATGTAGAGCAACAATCATTTTTTTCAGATCCTCAGAGAGTTCTTTGCCATGAGGTGCCATGTTGAACTTCCAGTGACCAGTATGAGAGAGTGAGAGCAATAACACCAAATTTAGCACACCTGCTACCCATTCACACCTGAGACCTTGTAACACTAACGAGTCACATGACACCGTGGAGGTAACATGGCTAATTGGGCACAATTTAGATGTTTTCACTTAGGGGTGTACCCGGGATGTCTGCTATATTTAAGTGAGTTATTTCTAAGAATTACAGGCCTACAATATAAAACGCCAAATTTTCATGCAAAATAATTGTACCGCTTTCAACACCTAAAATCTGAAATAATCTTACCGCCAGGGAGGTTAAAATAGTTAACAGTGAGCAGTGAAAATATTTGGAACAATATACATTATACAATTAATATTAAGCATTAAACTAGACATGCAGTTTTTTTTTTGTACTTTGGGCAATTTCTGTTATTCAAAGTGGTTAAAAAGTTATTGCTAAAACAGGTATTGTGTTACAATCAAAATATATTATATTCTAATATCAGTGGGCTGATGGAGGAGCGATCCCGATACCATATTTCATGGCTTGGTAGGCTTATGGCTGTAAAGATAGTAATTCTTCCCAAACCACTTTTCCTATTCTGAGCCCTTCCAGATCAAGATCAAGTAACAAAAGCACTTTACTAAGTTTTAAAAATAAACTTACTACATTTTTATGGTTTTCAAGAGGACCCAGGATACACATTTTTATTTTACCTAGCATATGTATGGGAGGTGGGATAAATTACCCAAACCTGTGGTACTATTATCTTACTGGACAATTTAGCCAACTTGGCTCTTGGTCTCTACAGCTACATTATTTTCTTTAGGTCCTCTTTGACTCATTAACAATTTACCAGGTATTGCTATGGTATCATTTTTGGGGGGTTTGGAGCCCCTGAAAAATGTACCTTTTTTTCTTGCTGCTGAACAAAGGTACCATCAACTAAAACACTTTATCTCTCCACATAGGAAATCCTCTGACTTTTTTTATGCTGTAGAAACTGTCTGTCAGATGTCTTCGAAGGCAAGGGGTCACAGTTTCTCCCTTTATTTAAATTTTCAGAATAGGTCAACAAAAAGGGGTTAAATTAAAAGTAGTATGGAGGCAATATAATGAATCCTCACTGCCTGTTTTTTCCTTGAAGATGCTTACTACAAACATCACCCCAAGAAACGATCTGAACACATGACGTTTTAGGGAGAAAGTTTGTTATTCAAGAGCATTTTGAGTCATTTTGGTATTATTATTATTAATTTAATTAATTATTTTGGTAAATATCCTAGCTTCATGTTGACTAAGCAGATCAGTCACTGATGAAAAATAAGAAATATAATTTGTTTACAGGGGTGGTGAAACACTATGGACTTAAAACCATGAATGAGTACAACCATAGTCCAAGTTTCAAAGATGACAACAATAAAAAAGATTTGTAGAACTTTAGAAACAAAACATCTTGTTAAAGGATGTGGCAACACCACAGTGTGTCATGGACTTTCATTCCGAGAAGACTTACAACCTTTGACTGGACTGAGAACGCTACAGCACAGCCTTTGAACCAATAATAAATTTGTATTAATATCTCAAAGTTCTGAGATGTCTCAGAGTGACGATGTAGTGTCCAGATGCCAGCTAATTTCCAAACAGTGACGTGAAATTACAGACACCTAAGAGATTCACAAATTTAGTTTGTTCTGGAGGGTTTATACAACTATCTGCTAATTTGCAGAGTTTGGTTTCTTTTTAGACACTTGCTTACACTAGACACTGGCGCTCTAGAGGTTGTCAAGTTGCCTGCTCTAAAAAAAAACTGAGTTAGCTGGATTAATTGGGGTGCCCTGTAGTATATCTGAAGATGAGGAACTTTCAAATCACCATGTGACTTAGAAATACAGTATAAAGGAATATATTTCTAAGTCACATGAGGGTTTGAAAGATCATCATCTTAAAAAGATACTATAAGGCAGCACAATTAATCCAGCTAGCAAAGAATTTTTCTAAAACCTACAGACCTGACTGCATCATGTTTGAGGGTCAAGCGGGTGCTCCACTTCTGAACAATCTCCTTTTATGTCTTTCTCCTAAACAACATATTTTAAGCCCCGCATTATTGCATTCTCTTCATCTCTGGAACACAGCATGCAAAAACCTATCCCCCCATGTCTCCCTATATGCCTGTAGTTCCCCTTTTTAACAACCCACTTTTCCCCCAAGGAGATCCCCTTAGTAGTTCTGTTGGTGGATTAATAAAGGCTTATATAGGATGAGACACTTTTTAAACCATAGAGAATTTGAGTACACTCCGTATTTCTTCCATACTCAGAAATGTTACACTTTCGCAAAATAACCCACTTCTTACATAGTTACATAGTTAGTCAGGTTGAAAAAAAAGACACAAGTCAATCTAGTTCAACAATAAAAATAAGTAAATAAAATAAAAATAAGTGTATAAGTAATTCTTGAACTCCTCTGATGTTGTGTACACACGGTCAGACTTTCCTGCTGAAAAAGCTAGATGGAATCTTTTCATCAGATATTCCGATCGTGTATGGGCCCAATCAGACTTTTTTTTTCAAAAAATTCTGACAGACCTAGAAATAGAACATGTTTTAAATCTTTCCAACGGAATCAATTCCTATCAGGAAAACCGTCCGTCTGTATGCTGTTTCGACGCACCAAAAACAACGCATGGGCAGCTATTGGCTATTGGCTATTGAACTTCCCTTTTCTAGTCCTGTCGTACGTGTTGTACATCACTGCATTCTAGACAATTGGACTTTGGTTTGATCGTGTGTAGGCAAGACCGTTTCAGTGGAACTCCATCGGAACTCCGTCGGAACTCTGTGGGAAAAACCATCAGAGCTTATTCTGATGGAAAAACCGGTCATGTGTTTGTGGGTGTTAGAGGGTGTTACAGATGACATATCTAGAAGAGGGGTGTTACAGATTACATATCTATAAGAACTCCTTTTGAGAACAGATGCATGAGGCATTCTGGAAGAAGGGGGGCATCTCAGAATTGCATTCTCTCTTTTCAAGCCAAAAGGGCAAATTTCCATACCAAAAAGCTTGAGAAACTGATCTAGAAGTAGAGATAGAGGAGGGAGTTAGATGGTCAGCCGTGCATAGGGCAATCCTTAATACTATGCTTGTTGAGGCAATTTATAAAGTACTATCTTGCTGGTACATAGTCCCATCAAGAATTGCTAACATTTACCCAGATGAACCACCCCTTTGTTATAGGGGGCGAGCAAAAGAGTACTATGTATCATGTGTGGTGGTCCTGTCCAAAGGTCCAGTGATTCTGCACCAGATTTATCTATTCAGTGGCCAGTGTTGCTGTGGCTAAAAATACCAAGGCGGAGCTATTTAATGACCTTTTGGATGAGACCTCCAACCACTCTCAAACTTTTTTTCTTTATCCTGCTAAAATGGCGCCAGCGCCCCCTTCATTCACTGCCCCAGTACGCTCCCACAGGCAGAAACTAACCCAGTCAGTCTCACCAGCTGAGTCAGAAACTGAATTAATCCCCTCACAGAACTCCCCACAAGTATCCACAGCACCCCCTGCACTTTTACAATCATATGAAAGAATGCTCCATAAGTAAGGTGACCACATTTTTATAAATTTTATTTTTTGTTAAATTAACCACTTAAGGACCGCCGTATTGCCATTGTACGTCATCGCAATGGCACAGGCAGGCACAAGCACGTACATGTACGTGCCTGCCTTCCAGCGGGTGGGGGGTCCAATCGGACCCCCTCCCGCTGGATACGGCGGTCCGGTTCGCTGCAGGAGTGATCCGTGATGAGGGGATGGCCGTTGGTTTCTGGCCACCCCCTCTGGATCGCTCCTGGCCAATGAGAAGCTTCCTCCCACTGTGTATTGTATACACAGGAAGGAGGAAGTGATGTCATTCTCCTCGGGGCGGTCTTTTTGACCGGACTACGAAGAGAAGACTAAAAGTAAGTGCACCAAAACACTATTCTAACACATAGGTACACATAGGTACACAAACCCCCCCCCGATCCCCCCCCCCAGTCACAGTGTCACTGATTGCATTGATCATTTATTTACTGATCACTGCATTCAGTGTCAGTTGTAACAGTAAAAACTGTCAGGGCAGTTAGTGTTAGGTCCAGGGTAGCCCCCTACCCCCCCCCCCCCCAATAAAGGTTTAACCCCCTGATTGCCCCTAGAGTTAACCCTTTCACCCCCTTTTGCCAGTGTCACTAAGCGATCATTTTTCTGATCGCTGCATTAGTGTCGCTACTGTCGCTAGGTAGCTAGTTATTTTTTTAGGTTCACCGCCAGGTTTTTATATCGCTAGGTACCCCGATATACTACCCAATAATGGTTTTAACCCCCTGATTGCCCCTAGTTAACCCTTTCACCCCCTTTTGCCAGTGTCACTAAGCGATCATTTTTCTGATCGCTGCATTAGTGTCGCTAGTGTCGCTAGGTAGCTAGTTATTTTTTTAGGTTCACCGCCTGGTTTTTATAGCGCTAGGTACCCCGATATACTACCCAATAATGGTTTTAACCCCCTGATTGCCCCTAGTTAACCCTTTCACCCCCTTTTGCCAGTGTCACTAAGCGATCATTTTTCTGATCGCTGCATTAGTGTCGCTACTGTCGCTAGGTAGCTAGTTTTTTTTTGAGGTTCACCGCCAGGTTTTTATAGCGCTAGGTACCCCAATATACTACCCAATAATGGTTTTAACCCCCTGATTGCCCCTAGTTAACCCTTTCACCCTCTTTTGCCAGTGTCACTAAGCGATCGTTTTTCTGATCGCTGCATTAGTGTCACTAGTGCCGCTAGGTAGCTAGTTATTTTTTTAGGTTCACCGCCAGGTTTTTATAGCGCTAGGTACTCCGATATACTACCCAATAATGGTTTTAACCCCCTGATTGCCCCTAGTTAACCCTTTCACCCCCTTTTGCCAGTGTCACTAAGCGATCGTTTTTCTGATCGCTGCATTAGTGTCACTAGTGTCGTTAGGTAGCTAGTTATTTTTTAGGTTCACCGCCAGGTTTTTATAGCGTTAGGTACCCCCATATACTACCCAATAATGGTTTTAACCCCCTGATTGCCCCTAGTTAACCCTTTCACTAGCGATCACAGTATAAGTGTCACTGGTGACGCTGGTTAGCCAGTTAGTTATTTAGGTTCCCCGTCAGGTTTTTATATAGTGCCAGGGACCCCCATATACTACCTAATAAAAATTTGAACCCCCTGATTGCCCCTAGTTAACCCTTTCACCACTGATCACCGTATAAGTGTTACGGGTGACTCTGGTTAGTTTGCTTTTTATAGCATCAGGGCACCCACCATTTATTACCCAATAAATGTTTAACCCCCTGATCACCTGGCGGGTGATATCAATTAGGTTTTAGGGTCAGGGTCTGCGTCGCCCCAGGCAGCGCTAGGTTAGTGCCAGTACCGCTAACACCCACACGCAAAGCATAAACCTCCTGTAGTGGTATAGAATCTGAACAGATCAATATCTGATCTGATCAGATCTATACTAGCATCCCCAGCAGTTTAGGGTTCCAAAAAAACGCATTGTTAGCGGGATCAGCCCAGATACCTGCTAGCACCTGCGTTTTGCCCCTCTGCCCAGCCCACCCAAGTGCAGTATCGATCGATCACTGTCACTTACAAAACACTAAACACATAACTGCAGCGATCGCAGAGTCAGGCCTGATCCCTGCGATCGCTAACAGTTTTTTTGGTAGCATTTTATATTTAAATCCGGAAGGCAGTGCTTGGTTTTCGGGGTCCCGTACGTGGCTAGGCTCCCAAAAAGTCCCCCACATGTGGTATCCCCGTACTCGGGAGAAGCAGCAGAATTTATTTTGGGGTGTAATTTGACTTATGCCCATAGCATGTATGAGCAATATATCATTTAGTGACAACTTTGTGCAAAAAAAAAAGTTTGTAATATTCCCGCAACTTGTGGCAAAATATAAAATATTCCATGGACTCAACATGCCTCTCAGTAAATAGCTTGGGGTGTCTACTTTCCAAAATGAGGTCATTTTGGGGGGTTTTGTGCTATTTTGGCATTTTATGGCCTTCGAAACTGTGATAGGTAATGAGGAGTGAAATCAAAAATTTGCACCCTTAGAAATCCTGAAGGTGGTGATTGGTTTTCGGGGTGCCGTGCGCGACTAGACTCCCAAAAAGTCCCACACATGTGGTATCCCCATACTCGGGAGAAGTAGTGGAATATATTTTGGGGTGCAATTCCACATATAACCATGGCATGTGTGAGCAATATATCATTTAGTGACAACTTTTTGTAAAAAAAAAAAATTTTTTATTTTTTGTCATTATTCAATCCCTTGGGACAAAAAAAAATATTCAATGGTCTCAACATGGCCCTCAGCAAATAGCTTGGGGTGTCTAATTTCCAAAATGGGGTCATTTGGGGGGTTTTGTGCCATCTTGGCATTTTATGGCCTTCAAAACTGTGATAGGTAGTGATAGGTAGTGAGGAGTAAAATAAAAAATGCATGCCCTTAGAAATCCTGAAGGCGGTGCTTGGATTTCGGGGTCCCGTACGTGGCTAGGCTCCCAAAAAGTCCCCCACATGTGGTATCCCTGTACTCAGGAGAAGCAGCAGAATGTATTTTGGTGGGTCATTTCACATATGCCCATAGCATGTGTGAGCAATATATCATTTAGTGACAACTTTGTGCAAAAAAAAAAAGTTTGTAATATTCCCGCAACTTGTGGCAAAATATAAAATATTCCATGGACTCAACATGCCTCTCAGTAAATAGCTTGGGGTATCTACTTTCCAAAATGAGGTCATTTTGGGGGGTTTTGTGCTATTTTGGCATTTTATGGCCTTCGAAACTGTGATAGGTAGTGAGGAGTGAAATCAAAAATTTGCACCCTTAGAAATCCTGAAGGTGGTGATTGGTTTTCGGGGTGCCGTGCGCGACTAGACTCCCAAAAAGTCCCACAAATGTGGTATCCCCATACTCGGGAGAAGTAGCGGAATATATTTTGGGGTGCAATTCCACATATAGCCATGGCATGTGTGAGCAATATATCATTTAGTGACAACTTTTTGTAAAAAAAAAATTTTTTGTCATTATTCAATCCCTTAGGACAAAAAAAGTAATATTCAATGGGCTCAACATACCCATCAGCAATTTCCTTGGGGTGTCTACTTTCCAAAATGGGGTCATTTGGGGGGGTTTGTACTGCCCTGCCATTTTAGCACTTCAAGAAATGAGATAGGCAGTCATAAATTAAAAGCTGTGTAAATTCCAGAAAATGTACTCTAGTTTGTAGACGCTATAACTTTTGCGCAAACCAAAAAATATACGCTTATTGACATTTTTTTTACTAAAGACATGTGGCTGAATACATTTTGCCCTCAATGTATGACTAAAATTTAGTTTATTCGATTTTTCTTATAACAAAAAGAAGAAAATATCTTTGTTTTCAAAATGTTTTGCTCTTTTTCCATTTATATCGCAAAAAATAAAAATCGCAGAGGCAATCAAATACCATCAAAAGAAAGCTCTATTTGTGGGAAGAAAAGGACGCAAATTTCGTTTGGGTGCAATATTGCAATGACCGCGCAATTACCAGTTAAAGCAGCGCAGTGCGAAATTGGAAAAAGACCTCTGGCCCTTAAGGTGTTTATTGGTCCGGGGCTGAAGTGGTTAAAAAATAGCTTTTACTAAAGGGAAGGTATAGATTGTTCCTTTGCAGGAAAACAGGATCAATGTCTTCCATACTGACACAACGCCGTTTACATAGGCAGACCACCCTTCTGAATATGTACATAATGATCAGTGGAAACTAGTGAACATCGAGTACGCCAGAGCCGCTGATTGGCTTCCAAACTGAAGAAATGGTCCCTCCACTTTGACCAGTATATGATTATCAAATAGGGACAACAGATAATGGAATAAATACACCCCCCAAGCTAGTAGGCGCGGTGGAGCGGGGGGGGGGGGGGGTGTAGGGTGTGTTGTGGAAATTTTAGATGTATTTATTATATGTATTGTCATAAGAGTCCTCCTGTGTTCATTCTCTCCCAGCCCGCTCTTTTAGAGCTGACTGGGGCAGACTGACGCTGGTTGAGATCCGTTAGGTAGTGGATAATATCTTGGGGTTGGAAAGAAAGGTGTTTATGGAGTGGGGGTATGTCCACCAGCAAAAGGGCCCCTGTACATTGTACAGACGATCGTCTGGGGACATGTGCGTGCTCTGTAGGCATTGGCTGTGTGCGGATGTGCGCACATCGTCTCTCCTGTGTCTGATCAACATATGGAGATAGGCGGTGCACATCTGTAGATGGCTTTCCATTCACAAGAGATGAATTATCCAAGTATACATTGTTCTCTGGAACAATGTATATATATTAAGGATTTCTATCGACAGAATTATAATCATCGTTCATTGGTTTTGTATGGTTTCCATCATTGAAAGAATTTGGTCAGTCTGTGTAACAGACTATTTGAATGTATACATGTCTGTAAAGGTGCCTTCTATTGTATTGTATTGTATTGTATTGTCCTTATATGGACATTCACATCCTGTTACTGCTGTGAGGTCACATCCTCTGCGGGAGGTGTTTAGCTGTTGGAGGCAAACCCTCCAGGGCGTGGCTTCCAGTGGGAAAAGTAATAAAAAGCTTTGGTCAAGGGGAGCTTGGGGGGGCTTGCTGACGATGAAGCAGAAGGAAACACTACTGTTGATGTCTCTTTAATGGGTAACCAGGGCGGCCTGGCTGAGGAGCAGCCAGGCTGAGATGAGAACGTAGAAGGATGGTTGAGTCTGTTCACTGGAATGAATGTATTGGAAGGTAACATGAAAGCATTATATCATTAAGATGGAAATGGGTGCTTATTGGAAGCACAGCGGTAGATGGAGCTGTGTGCATAGCATATAGCAGCCAGAATTTCTACGACATTATGGCGACTCTGCTGGAACCAAACAGAGCCCCCCATCTGCACAGGCAGAAAGGGGGAGAACAGAACCAAGTCCAGGACGCCAAAACTTTGTTGTCCTGAGAAAAGGGGGTACGTCTTCTCTGCCTGATGCATTGGGGAGGTTCTGCTTTGTGAAAAGAACAATTTTCCATCTTTTTGAGATAATGCTGGAAGTTTGATTGTGTGTGTGTGTGTGAGAATGTGTGTGTGTGTGTGTGTGAGAAAGTGTGTGTGATTTGGATAACAAGTTTGTAATGCATGTGAGAAATTGATGAATTTTGATTTTTACCTATGTATGGAACAAGTAGACTGCATGAGTTTTGTAGAGCAGTTTGTAACTGCAAGTTTGTGGTGCCATGCGGCCTTGTGTTGAATGGGATACGCCCTGTGGGAAGGGAAACAATGGCTTGTTATGCTAGCTTTGTTTGAGAAAAGAGGCGATGTTTGAGCTGGCCTGGGATATATTGTGTTATATTGTGGTTTTATGTGGTGTTTTTGTTTCATTGGATAACATGTGTTACTAAGAGTGCATTCTCAATTGTGTAGTAAGATTACATACTTTTCAGTGAAACTGTTCCTAAACTGTGTGTCTAAGTGTGCATTTTCAAATGTGTAAGTTTGTGGGGAGAAGTTATGGTTTTGGCGGGAAAAAAACGCTGTGTTGTTGAAGCCTAGCTTTTGTTGTCTGCCATGTGACCAAGCTTGGTGGCCATTTTTGAAAATCTGAGCATCCCTATAGGGGAAGGTGCAGACACCATTCCCTTGTGTGTGAAACCATGTGACATGAACCACCATCTTGTTCTTAGACCATGTGGTCTGGGCACCTCTCTCTAGGCGCCACCTCCTTTAAGTGAATTCTACTTTTGTACCTTTTATGTGATTTTTCAGTTAAGCTATTGCATTTTCTGTAGTGAACTTTTGGTTTTCAGTGTAAATCTCTATTTTGCGTTGAATTTCAATGGATGGTGAAACTAGCTTTAACTGAGGTTTTGTACACAGCAGTGTGTTATTTTTATTACAAATGTATGGAAGTTTCACAGAGGGCAATTCATTTGTTTTGTTTTTTGTTAGGCTTGTATTGTATAGCCGGCATATGGGGCGAGGCTCCCCCTCCCTTTTCCTGTAACATTGATATGTAAATGAACTTGTTTGCTGGGTTCATGCTGCAACCTTTTGGAGACACAGGAAGTTGGTGGGAGGAGTCGGGGGTCTTCTGACTCATGTTTGGAAGCACAATGGAAGATACTGGCGTTTGAAAGAGTGTTTTAAGTTTAAATTTCATTTTTTTTCTAAGGTTTGTACTGTAATACAGTTTTGGGTAGAGAGCAAACAGGAGGCATCCATGTTGTTTGTTGTAATATCTAGATACAGAGAGAGAAGCCACATTGTTCTGTAGAGTAAGCGGGAGTAATTGTGTTTTCTGTGCGGCTAAATCTGGCGACGCAGTGTATGGGCGTACAAAGGAAACGCTTGTGTACGCATACACCGTGAGGGGTAGAGACTTAATTCGGGGGGTGATAACACCTCAGGTGGAGTTACTAGTTGAGGGGCTAGCTGTAGTCCGTTGATCCACGCAGAAGAAGACACCTGGCGGTGGTCCCCAAAGTAGGTGCAACGGTTTCCCTGGACGCAGGGGTAAGACGATAAGCCGATTCGAATCGCCATGGGCACTAGGAGGTTCATGCAAGGGAAGGATTGGAGGCTTCCCGCAGTCAGACTGCTGCACAGTACATAAGGATCCTAGTTTTGGGGCTAAAGGCCATTAGCCCTTCAAAGATTGACATAAGTGGTCCAAGGATACTATTTTGTGTATCCCTCTGGAAGTTGATGTATCGCAACTGAGGCTTCAGAAATCTGTAAGGCTGAGTGAGCTGATGGATGTGTAGTACTTGCTTTTGTGATTCTCAGAGGAGGAACTGTGGTTATTGGTTCAAATTCTCATGCCCGTTTTAGAACTTTGTGTGGCTGGTCCATACAATATTCTGAGATGTCCTTGTGTCTTTCCCATTGTATGTATTTTATTTTTTCTATCGCTAAGAGTGAAGGCAGAATTCCATTTGGTTGTTTTTAAATTTGTAATTTTTGATTTAGAACTATGAAATATCTCCCCCACATTTGTATCTAAGTGTTTGTCTCAGGTTTTAGTATTCTCATTGTTTGTATGTGGTAACAAGATGTCTGAACCCACCGCGGCAGCTCTCTTATGTGTCGCCGGTGTTGTATTTTTAGTAAGAACGTGGAAGTAAGGGTTACAGAGGGGTTTAGTTATTATCGGTTTTGGGGAATGTCAATGACAATTTACCAATGTACACGAATGTTGTATTGTCTATGAAGGACAGAGTAATAACTTTTGTTTATAAGTATCTTTTCAGGTCCAAGGAGTTTCTGAAAGTGTATATGAAGGTAAAAGTATCATAGGCTATTTCACAGTCTACCCTGTGTGTTTTCCTCCAGTTTGTAATGAGGAAAAAGGGGGGATGAGAGTGCTGAGAATGACAAATTTTTCAAACCAATAATACTAACTACTCTAATTCTAGCCAAGTTTGTGACAGGTGACTGGGTCGTCGTAAAGAAGATTGAAGAACGAGAAAAGGATGAGAAGTATCTTTTTATTTATATTTTTAAAGTGTATTTTCCAACTAGCTAAGGAAGTGAACAGGACACATGGTTGGGTCTACTCTGAGTCTCCACTGAGCTCTAAGTGCCCCAGCAATGACAGCGGTGTATGAGATATATAGGCATATTGGTGTGAGGAGTTTTTGACAAACTAGTACAATCCAAACAGACACATGACAATGGAATTTAATTATACATTTCTAGAGGGTAAAATTTATTATAATTTTAAAAATAGCTCTGGTTCTTGCCAGTTTTGGTAACGGGATAACTAGGTAGCCCACAAGCGTGTTTCAGCTCTAGTTTGGTATTAATGTAGATGTACAGCTTATAAGGTAATTCCCCTAAGGCAAGAGGTTCATGTGTGCTGGTGAATTTCGTCCCAGCATCTTATGTCGCGGCCGATTCTGATGGCGCGAGAGACGGTGAGAATGGCAGGGACAGCTAGAAGGGAATTGCTTGTACACGGTGGGGGCTTGAGCTTATGAAACGATTGAACAATTTCTCATCCATTGAGGATGGGATGTTTTCATGTAACTGTTGAAGCTACAAGGAAGTTCCCACAGCCCAAGGGTGGTTCCTGGGATTTTATAAGTAAAGATTGCTATACCTGGATCGGGGATACTGGTGACAAAGTTCAGACCCATATGGATAAGGCTAAGAAACCTAAAAGGCGGGGCGTGGCCGGGATGGTGGACTGAGCAGACGTGCTGCCTGAGCTCTGCTGGAGAATTATCCGTCCTACCATCCGTTTGTGGTGTTAATTGCTGCCAAAACCCTGTGTATGCCTTCAAGGAGCTCGGGGGGTCCCAGAAGGGCCAAGAAGCTGCAGTTTCCCTCCTCCGTTGAGCATCTGGAAGCCCCGTTACAGAGGCCTGCTGCACTGCCCCTGGCCAACATGGCGTCACAGACAGACCGCGTGGAGGACGCTCCGCCTGGGATCCCGGAGGTGATGGCGGCTATCACGGCGTGTCAGGCTGCGCTGACGAACAAGATCGAGGCCGTGCAGCTTGACGTCGGGCTGCTGCGCCAAGATATCGACAAGATCCGATCCCGGATCTCGGCGGCGGAACAGCGGATCGGTGACACGGAGGACGCGGTGACCAGTCACGAGGCTTCCATACGAGCGCTTCAAACGAAGGTTAGAGCGCTGGAATACCGAGCGGAAGACGCCGAGAATAGAAGCCGTCGTAATAACCTTCGTATTGTGGGGCTCCCCGAGGGAGTCGAAGGTAGAAATCCGACCGCCTTTACTGAAGACCTGTTACGTTCGGTTCTTCCGACCACACAACTTTCCCCATACTTTACAGTGGAAAGAGCACACCGGGTCCCACCGAGGCCTGGCCCGGAGGGCGCCCCTCCGCGTACGATGATCCTACGGCTGCTGAACTTCCGAGACAGGGATGAACTTCTTCGTGCAGCCAGAGTGGCGGGAGATGTTCCTTACCAGAATGCCAAGCTTATGTTGTTCCCTGACTATACTCTTGAGACGCAGCGACAACGCAGATCTTTCGATGCGGTCAAGGCCGCCCTGAGGAGCAAGAACATTCGGTACAGCATCCTGTTTCCGGCCAAGCTACGGGTGGTTGACGGCGAGACTGTGCGGATCTTTACCAGCCCCAAGGATGCTAGTGCTTGGCTGGACACCCTTCCTCGTGGGTGAGCTGTACTTGAGGTGTCGGGCTTAACCCTGTTTTAATTTCACACTCGGCATGTACGGGACGAGGACTGCCTTGGAGGGATGTTTCACTTTTGTTTTATTTTACCCGTTTAGTTTTGGAGGATGCCTTATTTTTTCCCCCCCTTTTTTTGTCTTTAGTTATGGGGCCTAGCAGCCTCCTCTGACTGCCTTCGGTTTATGCGTTCAGCCCTCCTATTTCGCTCTCTGTTTTGGCTGCTCTGGACTCCCTGGGGTGGTACTAAACATGTTCCCTTGTCTGAGACTTATCACCCCGGGGCTCTTGGGCTACTCCCGGGGAGCTCTCTGGACTTTTTCCGGCATACGGGGACGTATCCTTTTGTTTTCTTTTCACAGGTTCTTTCCATTTTTTCTTTTCTTTTTTTTTCTTGGCACATTTATATATTTTTGTATTTACTTAATTTTCTCCGTGATCCAGCAACTCGGGACGGAGATGTTGACTGTAGTTCTTATTTTTCACATTTTTCCACGGTTCTGTGGTTGGGACTGCTGGTGCGAACCTGTGCGGGTGCTAGTCCGCTGCCATTAGCCCTATTTGAACTTGTTCATGTTTGTTATTTGGGGGTGTATGTGCCCTCCATGGTTGGGAGGTGCACGGGGAGGGGGGAGGGAGGGGACGCCTGTTGCGACCCATGGGTTATGGTGTTTGGGTTGGTTTATGCTCTGTTTTATTACTTTGGTTGGTTTGGGAAGACATGTGTGGGTTATATATGTGGGCTGTTTATCTGCTATGCTGTGGAGGATCCTGATCGCCTGGTGGAACGGAGATCATGGCTGATTTGACAGTTCTGTCTTGGAACGTCCGTGGCCTCAATTCCGCCGTGAAGCGTTCCCTGGTATTTAAATTTGTGCAAAGGCACACTCCCAAGATTTGCATCTTCCAAGAAACGCATCTTACTGGTTCCAAGATTTTGGGTTTGAAGAAGGCGTGGGTGGGAGCACATTATCATGCCTCCTACTCTAACTATGCCAGAGGTGTTAGTGTGTTAGTGCACAGGTCCCTGGATTTCCGACCCTTGCTGATCAAAACGGATCCGGAGGGTCGGTATGTATTGATTCATGCGCTGATTGCTGCCATCCCCTTTGTTATTGTGGGCTTGTACTTGCCCCCCCCGGCTGATAGTGCCCTGCTTTACACTGTGATGAGGGTGGTGGCCCAGCTGGGGGTGGAGAGAGTATTATTGGTTGGGGATTTCAATTTAGTTATGTCTAATACCTTAGATAGGCTTCATCCCTCCCCTGGGTCTAGTAGTGGCCTGTCCAACTGGGCCTCTACATTTGGGTTAACGGACCTATGGAGGCACTTCCACCCTTCTGATGCACAGTTTACCTGCCTATCCGCCACCTATAGGACACTGTCTCGGTTGGATATGGCTTTTGCGTCCTCCGCTGTGCTACGAGAGACGGTCTCTGCGGAGATCCTCTCTCGGGGTATATCGGACCATGCTCCCTTGTTGGTGTCGGTTGGCGGGGGTAGGGCGCCGGGCCCGAGATTGTGGAGGCTGTCGAAGTACTGGATTGAGGAGGTGGGCATTCGGGAGGAGATCCCAGAGGCGCTGTGCGACTTCTGGTTGCATAATGAGGGGTCGGTTGACCCCCTATGTGTCTGGGATGCCTTCAAGGCCTGGGTTAGGGGCGAATATATGCGTAGGATTGCTAAAAGAAAGAGGGAGTACGTGCAGTCTCTGCGGCGATTGGAGGACCGGGCGCGGGATCTGGAGATGGGGTTTGTCGCCAACCCGCAGCCTAATAATTACTCCCTTTGGCAGGGTGCCCTTCGGGAGTTGTCGCTGCTCAGGATTGACCTGACCAAGAAGTCCATGTTATCTAGTGCCCAGAGGGTGTTCGAATATGGTGATAAAAACGGGCGGCTCCTGGCCTGGCTGGCTAGGGGACAGTGCCCGGTGACCCACATCGGGCGCCTGAGGGATGCCGGGGGTGCCCCCCTGACCACCCCTGAGGCGATTAACGATCGGTTTCTGCACTATTATCGGGGACTGTACTCCTCTAGGGTCGGCTACTCGGAGGTGGAGTTGGCTGGGTTCTTGGATGGGGTGGACATCCCATGCCTGAGCCCGGCTCGGCGGGAAGACCTGGAGCGTGATATTTCTCTTGAGGAGGTGCAGATGGCGTTGGGGTGTATGCAGGCGGGTAAGGCCCCGGGTCCGGACGGTCTCCCAATCGAATTTTATTCTGCGCATCAGGAATTGTTGGCCCCGAGGTTGGTTTCCCTTCTTTCCCAGTTTGCGGATTTGGGCGCACTCCCGGAGTCCATGTCCGAGGCGGTGGTGGTGTTGGTGCCCAAACCTGGTAAGGACCCTGAGGATTGTGCGGCTTATCGGCCCATCTCACTGCTTAATGCTGATGCTAAGCTGCTGGCCAAAATCTTGGCATGCCGGTTGATGCAGGTCCTGGGGGACCTTGTCCACCGGGACCAGACGGGGTTCATGCCGGGGAAGGGCACTGATATCAACATTCGCAGACTCTTTCTTAATTTGGACATGTCCCATGACAACATGGGCACTCGAGTCATAGCCTCTCTGGACGCAGAGAAGGCTTTTGATTCGGTGGAGTGGGCCTACCTCTGGGAAGTGCTCCGGAGGTTCGGGCTAGGTCCTAAATTTCTAGGTTGGTTACGGTTGCTTTATGGGAGTCCGAGGGCCAGGATTCGCACAAATGACACCCTCTCCGATTTTTTTCTCCTCCAGAGGGGCACCAGGCAGGGGTGCCCGTTGTCACCCAGCCTGTTTGCTTTGGCGCTTGAGCCCTTGGCGATTCTAATTAGAGACTCGGTGGCGGTTAAGGGTCTTCGTGTGGGCCCTCTGGAGGAGAAAATATCGCTTTATGCTGATGATGCCCTGTTGTATTTGGAGGATGCGGGGGCCTCGCTGCAGGCGGCCCTAGCTATTTTTACCGAGTTTGGCAGATATTCGGGCATCCAGATCAATTGGTCTAAGTCTGTCTTATTCCCTCTGGACTCACAGGCGAGGGCGGTGCAGACACCGTCCCCGCTGGTTTGGGTGGAAGAGTTTAAATATCTGGGAGTGTTGGTTGCGAGGGAGACTCGGACGTTTCGCCGGCTTAACCTTCAACCCCTAGTGGCGAAATTTAAAGACCATTGTGTTAAGTGGAAAGATTTACCCCTGTCCCTACTGGGTCGGATTAATATTTTCAAGATGATGTTCCTCCCGCGCTTTTTGTACATGTTCCGCAACTGCCCGGTGTGGCTCCCTAGCTCCTTTTTTAGGGAGCTGGAGAGTTATCTGAGCACTTTTCTGTGGAATGGCAGGGCCCCTAGACTGGCTAGAGCTACCCTGCAGCTGCCGGTCACGTGCGGGGGCTTGGCTTTGCCGAACTTGCAGGTGTATTACTGGGCGGCGATTTTAGTGTCGGTGCGATGGTGGTTTGAACAGTCGGGGGATAATGCGGCGGTGGGACTGGAGGCAGCGGCCTTGGGTTCTATGCGAGAGCTCGGGAATCTGGTGTACAGGGGTCCTAGGGCGTATCGTTCTCTCCCGTCGGCTACTGCGACGACCCTGCGGGCCTGGGCGGTGGCCAGAAGGCGTTTTCTTCGTGAAGATCGATACTCGCCCTTTGCTCCGTTGTGGGGTAATCCGAGTCTCCCCCACTTCCAGTCGATTCCAGACCCGCAGCTGTGGGCCCGCTATAATATTCGGACCCTTAGGGATATTTATGCCGAGGGGTCCTTACTGCCCTTTAGGAGTCTAGTGGACAGATCGGGGCTTCCTGGGTTTATGCTGTTTCGTTACTACCAATTGCGACATGCGGCCAGGGCACAGTTTCCCGGGCCTATTGTGCTGTGTGCGGACCCCGTAGAAGATGCCCTGGCGCAGGAAAATCTCACTAAGACCCTTACCACGCTGTATCAGGTTCTGCTGCGCTCCGATTCTCCTAGGATGAATACCCTCTGGGACAAGTGGCGTGCGGACATCCCTGATTTGGATAGGCAGGATTGGGAGGAGTGTTTCGAGGATGGGTCCCGGCTGCTGATCTCCTCTAGGGACCGGTTAATACACACAAAATTTTTACATCGCGTATACTTTACGCCGCAGAGGCTGCACAGAATGTATCCCCAACGGTCCCCGGAATGCCCCAGGTGTCATTACCCTGAAGGCACATTTCTGCACATGTTTTGGGACTGCCCCCGAATTGCTCGGTTTTGGAGGGATGTTTTTGACTGTATAAACATTCGCCTGCAACTGACGATTCCTATGACGCCTGAGTTCGCCCTCCTGGGGATTCAGGATGATGAACAGCGTCCTCGGTACAGTAAGCTGTTGCTCTCTCTCCTGGTGTTTTACGCCCGGAGGGAGATCCTTCGGCATTGGATATCATCCTCTCCCCCTACGGTGGAGCGGTGGGATGCGGCGGTTAATGCTGTCCTCCCCCTATACAAATTGACTTATCTGGTTAGAGGGTGCCCGCAGAAGTTCGACCGGGTATGGTTACCTTGGGTGGAACAGTTTTGAACTCTTGAAATGTTGCAGTTGAGCCTCCCCTCCCCCCCCCCCACCATCCCCCTATCTCTCTCCCCCACCCCCCCCCCTCCCCCTCGTCCCCCTCTCTCTCCCCCCCCCCCTCGTCCCCCCCCCCCTTTTTTCCCTCCGCACTGGTATTTTTGGTAAGGGTATGGGAGGGGTTTGTAGGTGAGCTTGCTGTATGGGCACACTCCTTTTTCTTTTTCATTTGCAATTTTTGCTCTTCTGGCTCATTTGTTATGTTATAGTATTCTTGGATTACTTCTGTGCTGTACCAGTCTGCTGAGATGTATGTATATTGCTTGTTATGTTCTGTCTTCTCAATAAAACCAACCGTGTTGTTAAAAAAAAAAAAAAAAGAAACCTAAAAGGCAAAGCCAGAGCTATAGCTAGTGAAGGTTGGAATCTTCTTAAGGGTCTGGGAATCTGGGGGCATTTAATTTTTATTTTTGCAGCGGATCATATTTGAAGGAATTAGGGGTATATTTACTCATGATATTTTGTTTCTATTCTTCTATATTCCGTGATGAGGCGTTCCTGTTGCCTGATTGGACGCGTGACCAGAGCCCGAACAGATGAGCCCAAGATGCCTGACCCAAGGAAAAAGACACAGAGGATCTCAGACCGACCAGAGACTACTACAGCTCACCATGTCATCCCTCCTGAGGAAAAGTCTACATGTCAAGCCGTGTTTTCCTTTTTATGGACTAATATGGACTGTAAGGCCAGGTGTAAGAAGAAGATCGAAAGACATCGAGGGACACATGGGATCATATGACAAAGAGGAGGAGCTGTTGTGGAAATTTTAGATGTATTTATTATATGTATTGTCATAAGAGTCCTCCTGTGTTCATTCTCTCCCAGCCCGCTCTTTTAGAGCTGACTGGGGCAGACTGACGCTGGTTGAGATCCGTTAGGTAGTGGATAATATCTTGGGGTTGGAAAGAAAGGTGTTTATGGAGTGGGGGTATGTCCACCAGCAAAAGGGCCCCTGTACATTGTACAGACGATCGTCTGGGGACATGTGCGTGCTCTGTAGGCATTGGCTGTGTGCGGATGTGCGCACATCGTCTCTCCTGTGTCTGATCAACATATGGAGATAGGCGGTGCACATCTGTAGATGGCTTTCCATTCACAAGAGATGAATTATCCAAGTATACATTGTTCTCTGGAACAATGTATATATATTAAGGATTTCTATCGACAGAATTATAATCATCGTTCATTGGTTTTGTATGGTTTCCATCATTGAAAGAATTTGGTCAGTCTGTGTAACAGACTATTTGAATGTATACATGTCTGTAAAGGTGCCTTCTATTGTATTGTATTGTATTGTATTGTCCTTATATGGACATTCACATCCTGTTACTGCTGTGAGGTCACATCCTCTGCGGGAGGTGTTTAGCTGTTGGAGGCAAACCCTCCAGGGCGTGGCTTCCAGTGGGAAAAGTAATAAAAAGCTTTGGTCAAGGGGAGCTTGGGGGGGCTTGCTGACGATGAAGCAGAAGGAAACACTACTGTTGATGTCTCTTTAATGGGTAACCAGGGCGGCCTGGCTGAGGAGCAGCCAGGCTGAGATGAGAACGTAGAAGGATGGTTGAGTCTGTTCACTGGAATTAATGTATTGGAAGGTAACATGAAAGCATTATATCATTAAGATGGAAATGGGTGCTTATTTGAAGCACAAAGTAGGTAGTGGGGCTATGTGCATAGCATAGCAGCAAAATTGCTACCACAGGTGTAATTCAGAATTTATTTTAATTCTGCACTGACTGTCATTGAAATTGCCCCAGCCCCTGTTCAAATCCAACACCAACAAAACCGGATTGAGGACACTGTCCCCGGACCAAGTCTGTCCCTGGAAACCGGGGATGTCTGGTCACCCGATCCATAAGGCATTAAAGTAGACCTCTGAGCAAATAACAAATAGTCACACCAAAGAGATTAGAGAACTGGGTAATCGCACTGCTGCATTGGAGCTCAAAGTTAATGAAATAAAATTCAATACACAAAACTATATGGCTGAAATGGAGAATTTAAAAGAGGAGAATTTAATACTCCAAGCTAAATTAGAGGATTACGAAAATAGGGCCAGGAGATCCAATTTGTGCATAAGGGGCATCCCAGAATTGGTGACAGATTTACAATCCACAATCACAGCATTATTCCAAGAACTCCAACCAGCCATTCCTATTGAACGTCTGGAATTAGACAGAGTACACCGAGCCCTCACTGCAAAAAAATCAGATAGTCCCCCAAGAGATATAACAGCAAAATTCCATTATTACAGATCCAAGGAACAAATCCTGGCAGCTGCAAGAGATACAAGGACACAATTATCAGCTATTCACTGACCTATCCCAGGTCACCATTGCTAAAAGGCCCTCAATGAAAATCCAGCTACTGGAGCTTCAACGCCATAATATAGCATACCAGTGGGGTTTCCCCTTCTCCATCAGATTTACTTATGAAGGCACCAGATACACTTGCAGAACTGCAGAAGAGCTGCAACATACCCTACTAAACCTGCACGTGATACACAATACAACCAGCACTTCTCCACAGTGTAGAAGAGCAGCCCCATTATCACCTACTTGTAACACCTTTCAAAGTGCAGGGAAGAATGAAAACCACCATTCCCACAAGATAATTCGATATGCCTCCACTCCTTTAGAGCAGGATGACTCTATGGATTAACAGACTTAATCAATAAAAATCTTATTTATGTTAATTCTTAGAATCCATTCTTATTTATAGGTTGGAACCATGCCTATATAAGACTTTTTCCTATTTTTCATAACCTGTGACAAGGGTTTGCTCCTTCCTCATTCACCCATACATATTAAGTGGGAGTCCGACTTGGGCATTTTTTGCCTTGATAGGGAAAAGTATTCCCTATCACAGGCTATTTTTGAATACTTTGAATTTTTTCAATCGTTATTTGCAGAGACCTTCAAAATGTGGCATTTATTTTTACAAAATGTGGCACTAAAACATTTGGCACTATGGCACTTATTTTGGCCAAATGTGGCATTTATTTTTCAACTTTGTACCCCCCTTCCCTTCGTAAAAGGGATATTAACCACTTAAGCCCCGGACCATTTTGCAGCTAAAGGACCAGGCCCCTTTTTGCGATTCGGCACTGCGTCGCTTTAACTGACAATTGTGCGGTTGTGCAACGTGGCTCCCAAACAAAATTGGTGTCCTTTTTCTCCCACAAATAGAGCTTTCTTTTGGTGGTATTTGATCACCTCTGCGTTTTTTTATTTTTAGCGCTATAAAGAAAAATAGAGCGTCAATTTTGAAAAAATGCTATATTTTTTACTTTTTGCTATAATAAATATCCCCAAAAAATCTATAAAAAATTATTTTTTCCTCAGTTTAGGCTGATACGTATTCTTCTACATATTTTTGGTAAAAAAAATAACAATAGGGCGTTTATTGATTGGTTTGCCCAAAAGTTATAGCGTCTACAAAATAGAGGATAGTTTTATGGCATTTTTTTTTTTTTTTTTTTTTTACTAGTAATGGCAGTGATCAGCGATTTTTATTGTGACTGCGACATTATGGTGGACACGTCGGACAATTTTGACACATTTTTGGGACCATTGGCATTAATACAGCGATCAGTGCGATTAAAATGCATTGATTACTGTAAAAATTTCACTGGCACTAGGGGGCAGTGTAGGGGTTAAGTGTTACCTAATTTGTGTTTTTTTACTGTAGGGGGCATGGCTTGGCATGTGACATCACTGATCATCGTTCCCTATGACAGGGAACAGATGATCAGTGACAAGCTCACTAGGAAGCGATCAGGTCACAGAGCTGAAGAACGGGGCGAGATAAATGTAAACAAACCTCTCCCCGTTCTTCAGCCCTGTGACCCGATCACGGAGCTCAGGACCGGATCGCAAGTGCGCCACCGGCAGCACGCACACGACCCACGGCTGGGCTCTTAAAGGGCCACATATTTGTGCCCAGCCATGGCATTCTGCCGAAGTAAATATAGACCTAAGTCGGTCCTTAAGTGGTTAAATCATGCAACTTGAATCATATTAACTACTCTATTACTATTTACAGGTATTTAAAGACAATTTTAGCTTTAATTATAGTATAATTTTACGTGAGCGACTATGCTCTCCATAGAAAAATTCAGGCGATGGTCACTGAGGATGTATTTTAATTTTTAAAAAGTCCTCTCTACGTCGGCTGACGTTCCAGGCGCATATTTCATTGCCAGCATGTCTGCAGCATCCCAGTCTTCTTTCAGTGGGAAATCCTTTCCTTCGAGATTCGCGGCCACGCTCCTGACTTCCTCCCAGCCACAATTCCTGGTCAGGACAGCCTGTACTTTGGCCTTAATCCTCTTTCCAATGGCTCCTGGGTAATCTGTGTTGGCAATTTCCTCCATCTTCGCCACAGAGGTCGTCAGGAGAATCTTCTGAGACTGAAGCTGCTTGATGACTTCTGGAATTGACTTGAAATTGGCCTCCAAAAAGAGAAGTTGCGCAAAGAGGGCCGGGTCGTCTATGAGGTCTTTTGCCTTTTTCACCGCACCAGAATCGTCTTCCAGCTCCTTCACCACGGTTTTGAAACCTTCAAAATGCTTTACATACCCCAATACTGCAGACAACCAGGTACCCCACCTAGTGACAACAGGCTTGGGAGGTAGTGGCACACCAGGCCACTACCTCCCAAGCCTGTTTCCTGAATACCTCAACCCTCTTTGGTGCCTTCAGGAATATTTTTTTCCCCGCCGAGATGAGTTTATTGACTTTGGGGTGCTCTTCCCGTATGGCCTTTGCAACACGATGTAGTCCATGCGCCAGACACATCTCGTGGATCATTTTTGGGTAGATAGCCTTAAAGGTCCTCCCCGCGCTCAGCATGTATGCTACACTATCCATGACAAATAGTAGCAAGTGCCCTGCCGCATTGGGGGCTCCTTGCCACAGCAGTCCTAAAACAAATAAATAAATGAAATATTAGCATGCTGTATATACTGTAAACACTAAAAATGGTACAGTGACAGACAAAAGCTAAAATTATAGCCTGAAGGGTGCTGGTTTAGTAGTAGTAGTAGTGTAGGAAAAAAAGGCACTTACTCAGGGCTTCCTGGACAGTTTGGACGATGGTTGAAGCATTGTTTTTTTCCAACTAAGCCAAGTGGATAAGATGACCTTTTTGGGCATTGTCAGGATCCAATTTTCCCACAACGACGTTGGCGATGTATCGTCCGAGTGAGTCCGTTGCTTCGTCTACGCTGAGCCAGATCCTTGAGTCACCAATGTCCTTGCAAATTTCCTCCAATTTCTAAGAAAGAAAAATATAAACACATATACAGTCCGCACCATTTAAAACATGAATATTTGTTTTTTTTCAAACCTACACGTAAACATGTTTGTAAATTTTTATTCGTTGATCTTAATTTTTGCAGAAGGTATTGTTGCTTAACCAAAGGTACCTATGCGTGATTTGAACATAAACTATCATTGAACGTTGCTTACCTTTTCACACAATTGAGGTACCATGCATCTTAGGGTGCTCACGCTTGGCAATTTGACGCTACAGTACTTGTCAAAAATGTCGTGCAGGGGACCCTTCTACAGTTTGTGCCTTCTTTAAGGAAAGCCATAGTGACGTCTCTTGAAAATTCCTGGACTTCGGGCTAAATTTCCCATGACACCACATCTCAAAAAGAGCTGCTGCTGCTTCCGATCAGTACTCGGAGCTTTGTCTGTCGAGTGAGTCCGTTGCTTCGTCTACGCTGAGCCAGATCCTTGAGTCACCAATGTCCTTGCAAATTTCCTCCAAGTTCTAAGAATGAAAAATATAAACACATATACAGTCCGCACCATTTAAAACATGAACATTTGTTTGTTTTTTCATACCTACACGTAAACATGTTTGTAAATTTTTATTCATTGATCTTAATTTTTGCAGAAGGTATTGTTGCTTAACCAAAGGTACCTATGCGTGATTTGAACATAAACTATCATTGAACGTTGCTTAACTTTTCACACAATTGAGGTACCATTTGTCTTAGCCCTTGTACACACGGTCGGACATTCCGACTGAAAATGTCCAATCAGATCACGTTGTCGGATAATCTGACCGTGTGTGGGCTTCATCTAACTTTTTCCATTGGAATGTCCGACCAACAAAGTTTGAGAGCTGGATATAAAAATTTTCCGACAACACGATCCGATCGGACTTTGTCCGATCGTTTGTAGAGAATTCTGATCGGACAAAGTGCCACGCATGCTCAGATCAAATTCCTAGACCAAACCTATTGGCTACTAGTCTGAACGTAGTCCCGTCGTAATTGCTGTCACCATCCACTTTTTAAAAGAATATATAGAAGAGCGCCAAGTCAGTAAAAAGTGCATTTATTTTATACAATCAATAAAAGTCTCACTTACATCCATAATTATTATTGTCCTCCGTTTGATAGTCAAATCACTGTTCCCTTTCGCTGGTGGTGTTATGGATCAATCCTCCTCCACAGCGCGCTAGAGGAAACTCCGCTGTGTTCTGTGATGCACAGAGACACAGACTGGCTCATAGACAGCGTGTGACGTCAGTCGGGGGGTACCCGAGAGCACAACGCGTTTCTGAGCTTGCACAAGCCTCTTCGAGCATGTGCACTCCTTTCTCAAGTGCAGGTATAGGCAATGCTGCTGTGGACGACTCTTAAATAGGAGAGTGAATAGATAATGACAGACAAAATAGCAATTAACCCTGTAATCGATGCAAGCAGGTTGGGAGGGTTATACTAATGATAATATTATGGCAGGTGAATAAAATATATGGTAACGAAGGTGAACTTGAAAAAGATGAAAAGTTTTAGAGAAAAATGATATATATGGGGAACAAAGAATGTATGTATAAAAGAGTTGTGAAAAATTAAGAGAAATGAAAAAGACAATAAAAAGACAATAAAAATGAAAATCATAATGAAAATAATACAGGAAAAAAAAATAATAATAAAAATTCAATGCAAAAATACTAATAAAAAAATTTAAATTAAATATAAAGATGAAAATAAAGATGAAAATAAAAATGAAAATATAAATAATAATAATAAAAATAAAAATAAACATAAAAACAAAGATAAATATAAAAAAATCAATAAATAAATATGAAAATAAATATAAATATGAAGATGGTAAAAGTAAGTATGTTTATAGATGGTAGGTAATTTTGGATCTCAAAAGTGTTGATAATAGGCCCAATTGAGGAATGCCTATAGAGATGTTGATAACAACTAAAGGCTTGAATAATGTGAAAATCGTGATCATAATGATAACAACAACAATAGTAGTAATAATAATAATGCTACTACTGCCACTGCTACTATTACTAATAAATCTTGACTGGTTAGAGATATTATAAATGAAGGAATAACTTCATTGTAATAGCATATAATCATTAGCCCAATTACAGATAAATGCGACTTAGTCACATTTTTTAAACGCACAACAATGATGTTGATGGTGGAGATACAATCATGAGCCCAATTACAGATAAATGCGACAGTCGCATTTTTAAACGCACAACTAAGTCGCAGTGTCTTCAGTGTTGTCAAATTAATAGATATAATAACATATTTACAAAAATGTGAGGAGTGTACTCACTTTTGTGAGATACTCTATATAGAGATATAGCTATAGCTATATATCTATATACAGTGCCTTGAAAAAGTATTCATACCCATTGAATTTTCCACATTTTGTTACAACCAAAAACGTAAATGTATTTTATTGGTATTTTATGTGGTACACAAACGCAAAGTGGCACGTAATTGTGAAGTGGAAGGAAAATGATAAATGGTTTTCAATTTTTTTTTTACAAATAAATATGTGAAAGGTTTGGCGTGCATTTGTATTCAGCCCCCTGGGTCAATACTTTGTAGAACCACCTTTCACTGCAATTACTGCTGCAAGTCTTTTTGAGGATGTCTCTACCAGCTTTGCACATCTAGAGAGTGACATTTTTGCCCATTCTTTGCAAAATAGCTCAAGCTCTGTCAGATTGAAGAGCGTCTGTGAACAGCAATTTTCAAATCTTGCCACAGATTCTCAACTGGATTTAGTCCTGGACTTTGGTTGGGCCATTCTAACACATTTTCTTTGATCTAACCATTACATTGTAGCTCTGACTGTATATTTAGGATTGTTGTCTTGCTGGAAGGTGAATCTTCGCCCCAGTCTCAAGTATTTTACAGACTCTAACAGGTTTTTTCTAATGCCCCATACACATGATCGGATTTTCCAACGGAAAATGTGCAATTGGATCATGCTGTCGGAAAATCCAACCGCGTGTGGCTTCCATCGGACTTTTTCCATCTGATCGCGTCAATTCCAATCATGTGTAGCCTAGTCTGATGCACAAAGTGCCACGCATGCTCAGAATAAATTACGAGATGGAAGCGATCGGTCTGGTAAAACTAGCGTTCATAATAGATATAGCACATTCATCACGCTGCAATGTTAAAAATTGTTTAACCACTTCAACCCTGGAAGGATTTTCCCCCTTCCTGACCAGAGCGTTTTTTGCGATTCGGCAAAGCGTTGTTTTAACTGACAATTGCACGGTCGTGCAACGTGGCTCCCAAACAAAATTGACGTCCTTTTTTTCCCACAAATAGAGCTTTCTTTTGGTGGTATTTGATCACCTCTGCGGTTTTTATTTTTTGTGCTATAAACAAAAAAAGAGTGCCAATTTTGGAAAAAACACATAAATTTTTTACTTTTTGCTATAATAAATATCCCCCAAAAATATATAAAAAAACGTTTTTTTTCCTCAGTTTAGGCGGATATGTATTCTTCTACATATTTTTGGTAAAAAAAAAATTGCAATAAGCATGTATTGATTGGTTTGTGAAAAGTTATAGCGTCTACAAAATAGGGGATAGTTTTATGGCATTTTTATTAATCTTTGTTTTTTTACTAGTAATGGCAGCAATCAGCGATTTTTATTGTGACTGCAACATACATCACACAATTTTGGCCCCTTTTCTGGGACCATTGCCATTAATAAATCGATCAATGCTATAAAATTGCATTGTTTACTGTAAAAATGTCACTGGCAGTGAAGGGGTTAACCACAAGGGGGTGAGAAAGGGTTAAGTGTATCCTAGGGGCGTGGCTGTGTGTGACACTAGACTCATCGCTGCTCCCGATGACAGGGAGCAGACGATCAGTGTGCTGTCATTAGGCAGAACGGGAAGATGCTGTTAACATCGGCATCTCCCCGTTCTTGAGCTCCGTGACACAATCGCGGGTATCCCCGCGGACACGGTCATGAAGCTTGTGGCAGGAGCGCGCAGGCATGGCGGGAAATTCTAAGTAACATACGGGTATGTTACTTTGCCCATACGTATAAGTACAGGAGCTGGTCGGGAACCGGTTAATGCAGCGCATTCTCTTTTTCTTTATACCGCTAGAAGATTGAGGTTGTTTTGCTGCTCATATTCACACAAACTTCTCACAATCTTCTTTCTTTATTCTTTCTCCTGATTTCATGAATAAAATATTTTTATTCGTCAGATCTCCCAAATCATTTCGGATTTTTATGTTTTCAAGTTTTTTACAAATTTAGTGGTTGCTTTTTTAATCAAGATCTCCTTTTTTTAATTTTGGTCATCTTGGTAATTTTTTTTTTTGCGTGTTTTGTGTGTCAACTTACCACAACACCATTATTATCTTTTTATTTTATTTTTTTATTTATTTATTCCTCCACGTTCCCCCCCTTTCTGGGCCTTTTGGTTGGAAGGCGAAGGGAAGGGACCTGGGATTCTGTCAGGCTCGTAGGCCTGCCCACCCCCTGGCTGCCTCTAACCCCTGCCTCCTCCTGGCTGCCACATTCCACAGCCACCTCCTGGCTGAGGTCTTCCTGTGTATGAAAAAGGGACATACTTTTATTTTTTGGTTCATCAATCACACACAATTTTCAGCTCATGACTGTTGCAAATTGAATGTTAATAAATAGAAAAGACTATCATTCTGAGCCCAGCATTTTTAATTCTTGTCCCAATTATTTTTGCCTACTACTGTCTATTGATATGTAAAACACTTTATTAAATCAGCAATTAGTGATCAATAAGCACATCTAGTTAACCTAATTCTTTTTTACTCCAAAAATATGTAGAACAATGCTATATCTGGCTCAAGCTGGGCTCCTCCACTTCTTCTTGGCTGGAAGTCCCAAGTTGGGCATCTGAAGCCTCAGCAGGGGTGGAACAAAGCGTAGAAGGAAGTGTGGAAGGAAGAGTGGAGAGGGATTGCCTGACCTCAGTCTGGTCTGACAGAAAATGCAGTCTCTCATAGTACCACAGCCTGGGGACATAAATGTCATCTGCTGCAGCTCCTGATCTCATGGATTCCCGGATCTTCTTGCGCTCCCTCAGATATATACTCCTCAGGCCACCAATTTTCGCTTTTAAATAGGGGGTGTCTGCCCTGAGGACCACCGGCTTCACCAACTCCTGCAGTTTCTCCAGCGCTGCCTGCCTCTTTAATTTGTTATTATAATGCGGATGTTTCACCTTCCATAAACAGGGTAGCTCCCTGTACTTATCAATGAATATTGGGAGAAAGCTGTGGTCATTGAACCCATCCATTTTCTCTGCAAGACACAATACAAAACAAACCCTAATGTCAGGATAAACTCTCCTAATCTTGACCCAATATAGGCCTCAATCTAGAAGCAGTATAGCCCAGTGATGTACCAAGTTTAAATTGTACCTTCGTTCGAACAATCGTCGCTTCCGATACTCCGTCCTCCGCTCACAGATCGTGCGTACAACGCACGCGTGTGATACTTTTATATACAGTGTGCATGCGTGAAACTCCGCCTGCCCCTGATGTTCTTTCTAGTCTATTACCCCCCCTTCTCTTTCAGTGCAGTGGGTAGAGCACATGGTGGAGACACAGCAGGTACGCGCTAATTATTCCAGTAACGATAAGGGCGAGAAAAGCCCAGAGCCAGAAACGTCCCGATCTCAGAGGAGAAGATTTAATGCCTCAAATATGTCTTTTGTAGAGATGTTGGAGATGGTGGACATATTGAAGAGGAACGACTATGATGGGAAGTATGGACCTTACCCAAAACCAAATATCAGAAAGGCCAAGATCATGACTAAAGTTGTGAAGAGTCTGCAGAAGAATTTTGGGGTACGACGTTCCAAGGATCAACTGAGGAATGGCTGGTCAGATCTGAAACTGAGGGAGCACGATCAGTACAGAAAGATCAAGTGAGTTCTTTAAAAAGTAAGTAGTTGTCATGTGTTCATATTATTATTATTGCTTGTATACTGCTCCATGTATTGTACAGTTTAAAATGGCCATTTTCATGTTCATGGTTTCAATCGTTCGTCGTAAATGTAGCACTGACTCCCAAAGGAGCTGCTGAATTTGTTTGGGCCTGTACTCTGCTAGTGAACCTGACTAACTTGGTTCAGTCCCCTTACCACAGCTGTGGTGCAATGTTGGTGTGGAACTAATGGTGAAGGATAACCCCTACAGTATCCAATATCATGACAGTATACCTTTGTTATTACCTGGGTCCAGCTGCTGCTGGAAAACACACCACACCAAAGAACTTAACCAGAAACGTATTTTTACTGGAACTTGTATTGAGTCATGTAAAATGGTAATTACAACATTTGCACTATCACATAAACATAATGTAACAGTACAGTAGGTATACACAGCAGATTGTATCAGTGCAGTTGTTTTAGGTGACCTCTGAGTATGTGACTCCAATTGGGACTAGTGCTCAGAGTGACTAATCCTTACTCTGGACACCTTCCCACTTCCAGCACACTCTAGTGAATACAGAAATAAGAATGATAAATATGGTATAACAAAACTACAAGGGAGCTCCCCCTACTTTAGTAAAGGTGCAAGGCCTTGCAGTATAAGATGCAGTCTTGAATCTTCTTTCTTCTGCTAGCTATTTGTGTTTATAACACTTTGTAATCCAACAGTGGAATAACAAGTGTTAACTTGAGATGAATATTGGACTTGTTCCTGTGGTGTGATACACCTGTAATTTCTTTGGCATAACACAGAAATATTTGGACAGAATAATGGTGGATAAAGCAGTAGTAGTAGTACTGGAGAGATTAATAAAAGACCACCTAGACGAGTTCTTGCAAGAAAAAAATTCTTTAAGCAACAGACAGCATGGATTCATGAAAGACAGAAGTTGTCAGACAAACCTGATTTAATTTTATGAGGAGGTAAGTAAAACCTTGGACAGAGGGGTGGCGGTGGACGTGGTATACTTGGATTTTGCAAAAGTGTTCGATACAGTTCCGTACACACGACTCATGTGTAAGGTAGTCTACAGGTTTGGAAATATCAGTTTAATGATTCTTACTCTGAATGGTCTAAGGTTATCAGTGGTGTACCCCAAGGTTCAGTGCTGGGACCCTTACTTTTTAATATCTTTATTAATAATATTGGGTCTGGGATCAAAAATAGCATTTCCAACTTTGCAGGTGACACCAAGCTATGCAGTGGAATAACGCCCTTACAGGATGTCTCCAATTTACAAGCTCACCTCAATGCTCTGTCTAATTGGGCGACTATGTGGCAGATGAGGTTTAATGTTGATAAATGTAAAGTTATGCACTTGGGGGCTAAGAATATGCATGCATCATACATACTAGGGGGGAGTACAACTGGGGAGATCCATAGTGGAGAAGGATCTGGGGGTTTTGGTAGATCATAAGCTCAATAATAGCATGCAATGCCAAGCTGCTTATTCCAAAGTGAGCAAAGTCCTTTCTTGTATTAAGAGAGGTATGGACTCCAGAGAGAGATATATGTTCAAATCATTAGTAAGACCTCATCTGGAATATGCAGTTCAGTTTTGGGCACCAGTTCTCAGAAAGGATATTGGGAAACTGGAGAAAGTGCAGAGAAGGGCAACCAAACTGATAAAAGGCATGGAAGAGCTCAGCTATGAGGAAAAGATTAGAGGAACTGAATTTATTCACTCTTGATAAGAGGAGATTAAGGGTGGATACGATCAACATGTACAAATATATAAGGGGTCCATATAGTGAACTTGGTGTTGAGTTATTCACCTTACAGTCAACAAAGAGGACAAGGGGGCACTCTTTATGTCTAGAGGAAAAGAGATTTAATCTCCAAATATGGAAAGGTTTCTTCACAGTAAGAGCTGTGAAAATGTGGAATATGTCTAGAGGGGTTTGTAACTAGAATGAAATGCAAACTTGATTCAATGTAAAGGAGAGGACACTCAGTAGCTGTTTACATATCTGGACTCAGGAGCACTAGTGTGAGACACCAGAACAAACTTTTTTATTAGGGTGTCCCACATACGTGCTCCAGTGGATACTATAGGGGTGTCTCCATCTGTGAAACTTGCACAAAACAGGTAAGTATTCAAGCTTTAGAAAGTCTCAAAAATAATGTTTTCAACTTGGAACTCTGCCAAAAAAGGCAATTGTATGACACTTACAAGCAATGTTTCATATTCCTATTTCTGCCCTCAAATATCGGTGTGCTAAGTATTGCTTTTTTACATTCTCATAGGGGAGGGAAGACTCGGGACGTCTGAGGACACCAGGGACCCCACATCTCCCAAAGAAGGGGAGATCCAAAAACCAGAAAGAGAGGAGGAGGAGGAAGGAGAGGTTGTTGAAATTGGCGAAATTGGCACCACAACACGTGAGTGTCTGAGACCACAGCTTCAGGTAATATATAATGTAGATAATGACAGAACTCTGGACGGCTTCACTCCAACGATGCTTTATTCAAATAATATTTAAGACACAGCAAATGACATCACAGCAAAAGATTTTAACAGCTGACGCGTTTCGCACTAAGGCTAGTGCTAAGGCTAGTGCTTACTCACAGCTAGCCTTAGTTGCTGTGATGTCATTTTCTGTGTCCTAAATATTATTTGAATAAAGCATCGTTTTAGCCTTGGAGTAAGGCCGTCCAGAGTTCTGTCATTATCCACATTATCTGCATGTTGTGGCTCGCACCCGCATCCCTTCACCTGGAGCAATTATCTTTGAGTTCCCAGGACCTGCCTTTGAGCGGTGGTGTATATCTTTCAGGTGTATGCCTGCATTTTTTATAATACATGGTGTGTTTTTTGGTTTATTTTTAGGTGATGTGGATGTTGTGGAAGAAGAATTGCATTTTACCAGTGAAAGTGCCCAGATCTTCATCAGGGAGATAATGGGGTGCAATCGCGATTTAGATAATCTCAATAAAAACATCAATGAGGTTCAACAAAAAATTAAGAACATCATTGATGTTTTAAGGAGAATCTGAAACACACAAAACTAGCTAGCATTGATTTTATATTTTAAAAAACAGTTTTATATTTTGACAAAAGCCAAATTTGGAAGATGCACACAGTACGTCAACATGTGCTATCTCCCATCATGGAGGATCAATGTACGCGTTTTGTGGGTGCAACCCCTTCTCGCTACTAAAGTGCCTGAGATGAAGGGGCTGCACCCCCAAAACAAGTACATTGATCCCCCATGATGGGAGATAGAACATGTTGACATTAGGCATGGGATCGGGAGGAAAATGCCCAGTTTGAATCACAAATGTGTGCATCTCCCAAATTTAGCTTTTACAGGGGTGACACCTCATCTGATGAAGGTAATATCAACACAGTTTGGACATACTCATGTCTGATATTGTCTTCACTTTTCAAAGTTGAACTTTGTAAGTTCCTGAGTTCTGTATGTTATGCTTTGAAACATGCCTGTTTTCTAAAAAATGGCTAGTTATATTAATGTTACCAAAAATTCATGTTATATACACCAAATATGTTGGTTTGTTGTAAAACCCTTTTATAAACGCACATGTATGAATGTGCTTTGAGTAAAAAAGTTTTATTATCAACAAAGCGTGGCTTCCTTTTTCAATGCGCAAAAGCAGTATTTGTAGTAAAGTTGTTGTTTTCTGTGAGAATGGGTTTTATTTACTAAAGGCAAATCCATTTTGCACTCCAAGTGCAATTTCAAGTGCACTTTTGCAGTGCACTTGTAGTGCATAATGAATTTGCCTTTAGTAAATAACACCCACAGTGCTTTAGGAATATTTTTGTCAGTAATGCACTGGCCACGCCCTGGGCGTGGCCAGACGACGTACACCTACAGCGGACACGGCGGGGAAGCCGAGCGGGATTTTTAAATCACAGAAAGCTTATCTTAACGTTGGTTTATGTGAGTAGTTTTAAACTGTTTCAAATAAATAATTTTAAAAACGTACTACACCATGGCAAGTCCTCTTTCCTACCACATGTAATACGAGGAACACAACACTCAAGGAGGAACGAAGGACCCTCTCCCCCTCCCCTCCCCAGCACCACAGCAGAAGCAGAGGCAGATCAAAGAAGCAACACAGTGGCTAATACTGTGAGGGCTGATCCACCCCGGATGGGGATATACCTCTGGTGAGAGTGAAATCTATAAGTGGTCACAGGGCACCGGGCACTGGGAACTGGAATTGAAGTCACTTCTTCCACCTTTTTTCATAGAAAACTTTCTTTGTCATTTTTTTCATTTTTTCACGTTTATATTTTTTCCTTTTTTCCATTTTTGTCGTTTCTTCCATTTATATTTTTTCACCACTTGTTTCCAATACTGGACTTCATTATTTTTTCATCACTTATTTTTCCAATATTGGACTTTATATTTAATGTATATTTAAAAAAAAATTTTTACTACATTTTTTATATTAATTATTTTATACACCTTTAACCACTGTTCATCCTCACATATATATTTTTTATTCACGTATTCATTCACATATTCATATACTTTTAGATTTTTATTTATATTTTATTTGTCTACCCTTTTATGGTTTAATACGGATATTTATTTCATTTTAAAAAAATAGACTTTTGTTGTTGTCACAGTCACTAGCACGTTGGTATCTGCATGCACACAGAATAATTTACTGGTCTATATAGTATGTTGTGCAATAAGTTTTGTATTCACTGACAATATTGATTGATCACCTTTCGGAGCATAGCTCCTCCCCCCCCCTTTTTTACCCCCTTTCTTTTTTAACCCCTTTTTTACCCCCTTTCTTTAAATTGAGCTATTCACTAGTCTAAAATTAATTGTCAGCAAGCTGGCAATTTTATGCATTTTCTTTATTTTCTAAAAAAATCTTTTCTTTTTAATCTTGCAATTTTGGTATAGCGCCAAATCTATTCTTTTCTTTTATTCCATTATTCCGCCCACTAGGACGGAACTATATAGAGGCTGCTCTTACCAATTTAATAACATTTTTATTTTTATTTTCATTTTTATTTTGTCTATACACATCGGTTTTACATTATAAGAACCATAGTGCAACCTACCCCCTCTTTCATATCTTTGCCCATTACCCCAAATAAAGGGACTCTCAGATACCGGGCTTAAACAGTGAGCGCGCTACTAGCATAATATATTGCTAACTTTTTTTTTTGTTGTTGTTGCTAGAGTCACTCCATGGAGACACTTAAAATTATATCATTGAATATTGAACACTAAAGGTCTAAACATACCAGAAAAAAGGCGTATACTCCTACATGAATTGCAGCGTTATGGATCAGATATAGCATTTATACAGGAGACACATTTTTAGAAACTACAAATTACCTATTCTAAAAAATAGGATATTCCCGATGGTATATCATGCTACAAATTGAGATGCAAATTCAAGGGGGGTATCTATCCTTGTTGCGAGTAGAGTACCATGGTCCCTGATAGATCAGACCAGTTACCCTGGAGGATGTTTTTTGTTTGTAAAGGGTAGAGTAGGAGACGTTTGTGTTACATTGACAATGCTATATGCCCCTAATGACCATCAAGAGCCCTTCCTGAGTAAAGTACTTAAGCAACTGATCGAATTCGCAGAAGGACACTTGATTATTGGGGGAAAAATAAATGTCCCATTAAATCCAACAGAGGATACTTCCTCTGGACTGTCATCTATCTCTGGGGGTGTACGTAATCGCATAGCTAAAATTTTGCATAAAAGTCAACTGATTGACATATGGCGTTTGCTTCACCCCACAGAGAAAGACCACACTTTTTTTTTCCGCTCCACACAAGTCTTATTCACTTATAGATTATTTTTTTGTTTCACATGCTCAACTTGATGCAGTACGAGAAGCTAATATAGATTATATTACCTGGAGCGATCACGCACCTATCTTTATGACTTATGAATTACAGAACACTAGGAGTAATGGATCAAGACAGTGGAGACTGAACAAAAGTCGTTTACAAGATAAAGTCATCCTGGAAGATGTAATTAAGGAACTAGATTCCTATTTCACTGTTAATGATACTCCAGACTGCGGTCCTGGAATTATATGGGAAGCACATAAAGCAGTTATTAGAGGGGTATTAATTAAACATGGGGCGAGGATTAAACGTAAACGTATGGAACAATTAAAGCTATTGTTGGAAGAACTAGCTATGATAGAAACCCATCATAAACAGACCTTATCGACCTTATCGACATCTTTAGAAAAAGATCTCCATGCCAAGAGAACACACATTTCAGATCTTCTTTACTATAAGGCTAAAGCAGAGTTACAGATATGTAGGAAATTCTCATATGAGTCAGGAGATAAGTGTGGAAGCTATCTGGCTAGAACATTACAAGAACAGAAACAAAGGAACTACATACCGCATCTAGTATCATCTAAAAAACATAAAGTTACAAAACCAGATGATATAGTTAGAGAATTCCAAGAATTTTATAAGTCTTTGTACAATTTACAGACTAAATCTCTTACACAAGATCAAATAGACAAGTATCTTTCACAATCACGAATGCCTCAGCTATCAGACCTAGACAGAGATAATTTGGAAAAACCTAGGGACTATTAAACTAGGTTAAGCCCCGGGTCCGGATGGCCTGACGGCCCAATATTATAAGATCTTGTTTACGTCATTAGCTCCATATATGGTCAATTTATTTAACTCTCTTGGCACGTCAGCAACATTTGCAAGGAATACAACATTAGCCCAAATTTCAGTAATCCCTAAAGAGGGAAAAGACCCGTCTTCCTGTGGAAGTTATCGCCCTATCTCCTTGCTCAATCTGAACCTTAAACTTTTCACAAAAATTTTAGCAAGTAGAATACAACAGTATATTCCAAGTTTGATACATCTTGATCAGGTGGGATGTGTCCCTACACGAGAAGCGAGAGACAATACAATGAAAGTTCTCAACCTTTTGCATGTAGTGGAGAAATCCCAGACACAATGCATGTTTATAAATACAGATGCAGAGAAGGCCTTCGACAGGGTAAACTGGAATTTTATGATGTTATGATATCAGTCCTAAGATATGGAGGCTTTGGAAGTAAAATGTTAAAATGGATTACATCAATTTACTCTGGATCAGTTGCCAGAGTACTGGCTAACGGAGTATTATCCAAAGTCTTCCAGATCTCAAATGAGACTCGACAGGGATGTCCCTTGTCACCACTCCTCTTTGCCCTGTCGTTGGAACCTTTTCTCTGTACAATACGTTTAAATCAAGATATTACAGGAGTTAAAATTGGAGAGGCTCAATATAAGATCTCGGCCTATGCTGATGATATGATCCTTGATAAAGCCTTTGATTTTGATTCCGAATTTGATGAAGGAGTTTAGAACATATAGCTTGCTCTCTAACCTTCGGATCAATTTCACTAAATCTGAAACAATGGGGGTGAATTGCCCTCAAATATTAAACGAACAACTAAAACAAAATTTTAGACTTAAATGGACAGATATAGCTCTTACCTACTTGAGAACGTGGTTAGCGCCCAATATTGGTAAAATTTTCAGGTTCAATTTCCCCCCATTGCTTCAAAAAGTGAAGATTATGTTAAGTAAATGGAAATTGGGTTTACATTCATGGATAGGGCGCTGCAGTATTATCAAGATGAGCATTTTGCCTAAATTTCTTTATCTCTTACAGACATTAACAATACGGATCCCAGCTATCTACTTTAAACAGTGTTAAAAGTTAATCTTTGATTTCATATGGGCCCATAAATAGCCTAGGATATGGCATAGTCAATTAACACTCTCTAAGAGTCAGGGAGGTCTAGCGGCTCCGGATATACGTAGATACTACCAAGCTATTCATCTTATTAGAGTAATAGACTGGAACAGACATAGAGACCTCAAACTGTGGGCACAATTGTCATTGAAAGTGCGAGAGCGATGAAAGCTGAAAATTGGGTTGGGAAGGAAGGGGGCGAAAGTGCCCTGTATTGTAATGGTTAAGGACACAAATAACATTTGTACACATTTTAGGGGGTGTTTAGGGGAAAGAAATACTATGGAGCTGACAAAATACATTGCTAAGTGACTAGGCTATAGGTGTATATGGGCCCAGGAGAGCATGCTGGGGAGGTTAGTGAAGGCAAATATGCATGAAGGACAAAAAAGGAATTTTAAAAGCTTCCAGCACGCATGAGGACAAAGGGGCACAGCATATTACAGCATATTACAATCATGGTAATTAGGGGATGATGAAAGAAACACAATAAAATAGCAAATATTAAATACATAGAATGTGATGTTAAAGGAGAAAACTTTCCTTAATATAGTCCTTCTGCCGGACCTCAATAATGGCAGAACAGGTCTCTGGAATAATGATTCCCAGAGCCTGGGGGGAGATGCCTGTGGAGAACTTGAGGTCCTGAAGGCTTCTCCCAGTCGCCAAGTAGTGCAACGTGGCGATGAGCCTCTGCTCCGGAGTGATGGCTTGCCGCATGCAGGTATCCTGCCTGCTCATATAAGGGGACAGCAAAGCCAACAGGTGGTGAAAAACGGGTCCGTCACCCTGAGATCATTTCTGAAATCTTTAGGATTATTCTCCCGGATCTCATGAAGCAAAGGTATGTGCGAGAATTGGTCACGCTGGAGCAACCAATTCTTCCTCTATGAACTCCTCCTCACCCTGTTCATGGACTGGGCTTGTGTCAAAGCTAAAAGCCCAACACCAAGCCCCTGCAAAGCATGGACTCTAGGATGAGTATATACACGAAACATGGCTTCAAAACAGTCGGCTGTTCAGAACGGACTAACAGAAAGCACTAATAAACAGCAAGGCCTGAAAGAACGAACTGAAAATCAGCAATGAGCCAACAATAACACACTGAAAATCAAAGAGTACGATATAAAATAGCATGCAATAACAAACAAATGCGAACTGACTACATGCACTGATAAGCAGATTCTCACCGACAAGCACAAACTGAAGAGCAGCAATGAACTGAAGCATAAGTCTGAAAAGCGCAAATTGTCTCTAACCAAAGTTTGACTAACACGCAATAAACATGAGATCAGCAGAAGGAGCCCAAAGGGTGGCGCACGTGGTGCTGAACTTCCCTTTTATAGTCCCGTCGTACACGGTGTACGTCACTGTGTTCTTGACGATCGGACATTCCGACAACTTTGTGCGACTGTGTGTATGCTAGACAGGTTTGAGCCAACATCTGTCGGAAAAAAACGATTAATTTTGCTGTCGTAATGTCCAACCGTCTGTATGGGGCATAAGATTGCCCTGTATTTGGCTCCATCCGTATTCCCATCAGCTTTGACCAGCTTCCCTGTCCCTGCTAAATAAAAGCATCCCCACAACATGATTCTGCCACCCCCATTTTTCACGGTGGGGATGGTGTGTTCAGGGTGATGTGCAGTGTTACTTTTCCACCACACACATTTTGCTTTTGGGCCAAAATGTTAAATTTTGGTCTCATGTGACCAGAGCACCTTCTTCCACATGTTTGCTGTCTCTCCCACATGGCTTCACCGCAAACCAGGGGCGGATCCAGAGTCTAATCTCGGTAGGGGCACTGACAAAATTTTTGCGGGCAATTTATAGGGGAAATGGCTGCTGTTGACACTTCAACCATCTTGTTTAAAATGGTGTCAGGATGATTGAAGAGCATTATTTCTCTTTTTTTTTTTACAAAAGTTTTATTTGACAGTTAGAACATACAAATATAATGCAATAGATGAAGTTTCAAAAGAAAAAAAAAGAAACAGTACAATTTGGCAGATACATGGATGGTACAGTTCATGAATGAAGTAGATATGGTGTTACCGTTGAAGGATTTGCGAATCGGTGATGGGTATCAAAAGAGAGGATGTTCAGAATACATGTACTAACCAACAGCAGGCAGTATTAAAGTGGATTAATTATAAATAATTAAGGTAAGATCCAGTAGTTACATTTATTATTAAAGATATGTATGCTATCATGAAGAGTGTGGTGGATCCTTTCTGAGAGTTTAAGCATCTCCATCCGATTTATAACCTGCAGCCATGATAGAGTATTAGTTCTCCAATTAAGATTAGATTGAGCTAATCAACTAATGTAGCAGTCTAACGCAGGGTACTGGAATGTTTGGGACATTGGCATATAGGATACATATTTGTGGTGTAAGGGAGATTTTGTGTTTGGAAGATAATTCCAGTCTGGCAGTAGCGGCTTGCCAGATGGGTTTGAGATGGCTGCAGCTCCAAAAGATGTGTGTGAACGTGCCTTGTTCTGTGCATCCCCTAAAGCAATCAGGGGATGCTTCAGGGTAAAAGGAGTGTATTTTGGTAGGAGTCATATACCATCTTGAGAATAGTTTGAGAGGCGATTCTCTAAACGCAATCGCCCTATTGCTTTTACGGAGATTGCAAATCATATCGCTCCATAACTCAGGAGTAAAAGTACAATTTAATTCCTTTTCCCAGTGCAACATTGGGGCAGATTTTTCCGGTATAGGGATGGAGTTTAAAAGGCTATAAAAATGTGAGATGAGGCCTCTATTTCGTGAGGAGTGTAAGCAAATATGTTCAAACAGTGTCTCTGAAGAGAGGGTTTGTAATGTGTAGTGAAGGGAAAATAATAATTTTATTTGGTTATAATGTATAAGCTTGGAGTGGGGTAGGTTATATTTTAATTGAAGTGTGTCAACTGGTGGGAATGTTGATTTATAGATAAAAGAACACAATGTGGTAAGGTTGTTATTAGTTCATATTGCAAATTGATTATGGATATTACTTGATTGTGAAAATCTAGTGTCGCCTAAATATGAGGCTAGTGGGGGAGTGCTAGAAGCAAGTTTAAAGGGAACTTTGATCTTTGCCCATAGTTAAAACAATTGAGCAACAATCATGTTGGCTTTGTTTAAAATGTGATAATTGCATTGATCGGACCATAAAATGCCTTGTAGGTATAGAGGGGAGATTGAATATGATTCAAATGTTTTCCAAGGGATATTAGAGACAGGGGTGTGCCATTGGGAGATTTGTGAGAGCTTGGCAGCAAGGAAGTAGTGCCATAGGTTTGGAAGGCCTAATCCTCCATAGATTTGTGGTCTGTGCATGAGGGAATTACTACATCTAGGCTTTTTGTTTGCCCATATAAATGTATTTAATTCTCTTTGGAGGGATTGTATTCTAGTTTTGGGAACGTTAATGGGAAGGGCTCTAAAGTAATATAAAAGTTTGGGGACAATGGACATCTTAATGGCACAGATTCTGCCTACGAAGGAAATATGGTATGCGGACCATTTTTTGAGATAGGAACTAATGTGGGAAAGTAATGGGGGGTAGTTCTCCTTGTAGAGTGATTTGAATGAAGGAGTGACATGGATACCGAGGTATCTGAAGGAACTTGTTTTCCACGAAAATGGGAAGTTTTGTTGTAGAAGAGATAATGTGTTTTGGGGGATGTTAATAGGTAGGGCTGAACACTTGCTGATGTTGATACCTAAACACGAGAGTTTTTGGAAATTCTTTAGTTCAGAGAGGAGGTTAGGTATGGAGATGAGAGGGTAGGTTAGAAATAATAAAGCATCGTCGGCATATAACCTTATTTTGAAATCATGGGGGCCTTTGGTGTATCCTTTAATGTTATTGTTATTTCTTAATGCTTAGGCTAGGGGTTCTATTGCTAAGGCAAATAAAAGAGGGGATAAAGGGCAGCCCTGTCTAGTGCCCCTACTCAGAGGGAAGAATTTGGAGTTGATACCTGGTATTTTGATCCTGGTATATGGAGAATGATAGAGAGCATTGAAGCCATGTAAAAATTTGTCGGGAATTCCAAATTTGAGGAGGAGATAATTAAGGTAGGACCAGTTGACACTATCAAACGCCTTATGGATGTCTAGGCTAAGGAGACAGACTGATTTTGAGTGGAGGTTGGCGTCTTGAATGATATTGGTGACTAGTCTAATATTGTCGACTATTTGTCGGTTTGGGGTAAATCCAGTCTGGTCTATATGAATGAGATTGTTGATGATTGCTGCAAGTCTGTCGGCCAACAATTTGCCCAAAATTTTAAGGTCATTATTTAGAACAGATATTGGACGAAAGTTCTGTGGAAGGGTGTGGTCTTTGTGTGGCTTGGGAATTAGTGACATGCTGGTTAGGAGCATTTCTTCAGGAAACTGGTTTCCCTGGAGAATGTGATTAAATAAATTGGTTAGTTTGGGGGCTAAGAGGGGAGCAAATTTTTTGTAGTAGGAGGAGGTGTAGCCATCAGGACCTGGAGCCGTGGTCGTTTTGAGGGATTCGATTATGTTTGTTATCTCGAGAGCTGTGCACTATTACATTCTTTAAACTGAGCCGTAAGGGCCATATAACAACAGAAAAAGTAACAGAAAAGTTTTTGAAAAAAAGGGGGTCAGATGGCAAAAGGCCAATTGACCTTAAAATGAGGCTAGAATGACTATAAAGTCCTGAATCTGCCCGCGGGGCACGACACAACATCCCCTATAGGAGGGTGTAGCTGTCTTCCTCGGGGGCAGGTAAGGGGACAAACCAGCAATGGCGGATAAGTCAAGCGCATAGAAAAAATGTTTTAGTAGAGAAAAAAAGACAAAAAGAGAAAAAAAACAATTCCTCTGTTTGTCTAGAGCTAAGGTATTTCCCAGCATAGTCCGACTGACGTCAACATTTATAACATTTAAAATAACATTATAGAAGTAATATTCAGTAAGAGGAGTAAAAGATACATATCTATGTAAGTTATTGGCAACAGCATCTCCCCCCCCCCCACCCATTCGCTCGCACCACTACCACTTCGAGTAGCGGGACTTGCTCAATATGTAAAAAAAAGTAAAAAGTTTAAGTGGCATGGTGGCAAATGAGGAGGGAATTTAAATGTGGGAGTTCAATTCCAAGTTCCGGTGATTGTAATGATACCTAAATAGTGTTCAGATTTTGTAAAAAAATTCTTTCTCCTTTTTTCTTTTTCCTCTCTCCCCCCCCAAAAAAAAGGAAAAAAAGAAAAAAAAGGGGATGTCTTTACTTCTTCTTCTCTCTGTTTTTAAGTATAAGTAGAAACCAGCAAACGAAGAACTTTAGTTGACTTGGTTGAAAATTCCACTGCATCCGTAGGCAAAGTACGAGAATGACGTCTTCAGATTGGAAAGGAGGATCAATCCTGGGGTGCTTGACTCCATCTTCCTTGGCCTCGTTGATTACAGCGTGAAGCTGGAGTTGATCAAATAGGTGAGGAATGTGGGGTGGAGATGGGTTTGATAGGGGGCTCAGGGTCCAGAAGGCCCAACTTGACTAGAAGTTCTTTTCCTTCAATGATGTTGTACACAGAGTATGTTGAGCCATTGTGCAATATTGAAAGTTTGAAGGGGAAACCCCAGCGATATCTGATTCTGGCTGATTGTAGGATTGTAGTGACCTCTTTCATCCTATCAAGTGTAGCTGGAGATATATCTGGATATATCTGTATCCTGTGACCCTCAAAAACGATATTTGGGGTGTTTCTGGAGGCACGCATGATATCTTCTTTTATTAGGAAGTCCTTCATACACATGATAATATCACGTGGAGGTTTGTCAGGTGTTGGTTTAGGGCGAAGGGCCCTGTGGATTCTGTCAAAGGTAAATGCAGATATTTGTTTATCTGGTAGTAGATTATGGAAGAGTTTGGAGATAGCAGGGACAAGATCAGTGATCGATTCAGGGATACCGCAAACTCTAATATTGTTGCGTCTGTTTCTGTTGTCTAAATCTTCTATTTGAGCCTGCATAAATGCAAAGCTATCAGCCAGGGTCTCATAATCCTTCCTGTTATGAGCAAGAGAGAGTTTGTCATGCTTTGTTTCCAGAATGTCAGTGCGGCTGCCTATGTTTGCAATTTCTTGTGTCAGAGCACTGGTAGTTTTATGCAGTTCTAGTTGTATTTTGTTAGCTAGTTTTTCATAGATAGCTGTTAAGCTTTCATCTAGGTCAGCCTTTGAGAGAGGTGTATTGTACTGACTGTTAGGAGCAGTTTGCTGTACAGGCATGGGGAGGCTGGAGATCGCAGAGGAGCCAGCACCATCTTGGAGCTTTTTAGCCTGGGATTTCTCCATGATTAAAAGATAGTTTGTTAAGTGTTTGGAGCAGCTATTCCTCCTATTTTTCTGGTTTGGCATGTGCTGGTATGTTCCGCAGGGGTGCTGGGTCGTTTTCGGCCGGGACCGATGTGAGAAGCCCTGGGAAATCCGGCTTGACAGACCGGGTTGGACGGAGCTGAGTTCAGGCAAGGTGGGAGCAAGTTGGAGGGGAGGACAGGGTAGATGCAGCCAGGTGGATGGGAGGACAGGGTGGGAGCAACCAGGTGGAGGGAAGGACAGGGTGGGAGCAGCCAGGTGGAGGGAAGGACAGGATGGGAGCAGCCAGGTGGAGGGGAGGACAGGGTGGGAGTAGCCAGGTGGAGGGGGGGACAGGGTGGGAGCAGCCAGGTGGAGGGGAGAACAGGGTGGGAGTAGCCAGGTGGAGGGGGGGACAGGGTAGATGCAGCCAGGTGAATGGGAGGAAAGGGTGGATGTAGCCAGTGATAATGTCCTGTAACTCTATGGAAGTGTGCATCCCGCCCCCCTCATCTCTCTCACTCCCCCCACCTGGAGGTAAGTTCTTACCATTGGAGGATAATAATAGAATGACTGGCTCCCTCCACCCAACAGCCTTATGGTCCCTCTTTTCCTCTCTTTCTCTTCCCCTCCCGCTTGGTATGCTGGGGGCTGCAGTCCTCTCAGGGAATCATCCTGGGGCCTGCTGGTATCCGGGACTACATGTCCCATAATCCTCTAACTGCTAGTTTCCCAGCCATTGGCCCTGAATGTAGCCAATAGGAGGGCATTGCCAGGTGAATGTTTGGCTCAAGAAGGAGAGGGAGGGGTGGAAATCCCCCACAGCTGCGGCTCTGCCTGTGTCACTCCCTCCACAGTGCCTGTCAGTTTCTGCGCTGCTGCCCCGTGTCAGCATCAGCACAGCCTGCTCACTATTTTCCCCTGGATCCATCCCTGCCACAAACTGCAAATAGGACTTTCTTTCAACAATGGCTTTCTTCTTGCCACTCTTCCATAAAGTCCAGATTTAGGGAGTGCATGACTAATAGTTGTCATGTGTACAGATTCTCCCACCTGAGCTGTGGATCTCTGCAAATCCTCCAGAGTTACCATGGGCCTCTTTGTCTGATTCTCTGATTAATGCTCTCCTTGCCCGTCCTGTCAGTTTAGGTGGACAGCCATGTTTTAGTAAGTTTGCAGTTGTTCCATACTCAGATGATGGATTGAACAGTGCTCTGTGAGATGTTTAAAGCTTGGGATATTTTTTTATAACCTAACCTTTCTTTAAACTTCTCCACAACTTTATCCCTGACTTGTCTGATGTGTTCCTTGGCTTTCGTGATGCTTTTCGTTCACTAAGGTTCTCTAACAAACCTCCGAGGGCTTCACAGAACAGCCGTGTTTATACAAAGATTAAATTACACACAGGTGGACTCTATTTACTAATTAGGTGACTTCTGAAGGCAATTGGTTCCACTAGATTTTATATTGAATAATATTCTGATAATTAGCAGTTCAAGGTGCCTGAGTTTCTTCATCCTTGCCCTCTGTTCCCATATGAAACTGTGTTTGTTGGATGTTACCCCTGCAAATAAAAACCTTTCTAAAGGACTTTATTGGTGTCAGCGTCGTTAATTGTTGGGTACTAACCCTGGGAACCTCTAGACGTGGAAGAACCAGCTAAGTGGAGGTAACCAGTAAGCCCAAAAGTCAAGGCCGCCTTGCCAAAGGTTATGGCCGCTACACGTGGGGGCTCGCAGTCCAGGATTTACAGTTACCTCGCAGGACCTTGAAACAGAGGGTGAAGAATTTTTTATTTTTTTTTAACTGCGCCATAAAGATCAGCGTCATTTTGGAGAGACTTTCACTGAGGTACGTAAGCATGGGAGGAGCCTGTACTAAAATCCCGCTAAATTACACAGGAGCCAGCACCCAGTGGGAGGAGTCTAGACTGAACTTTTCTCTGCACGAGGCACCACGTGAGAGTGTGTTGCGGAAGGAAGAGGCAAGTTAAATTTTCTCGGAGTTTGGAGAAAAAGCTTTTCAGAATGTAGCGTGCTCCGGGTGTGCAGCCTGCGTTGGGACCCAGGATGCCTCTTGGAAGGGGTCTCGCAGGAATACAGCCGCCTGGTTCCGTATTCACAGACACGGACATTCGCTTGCTGCTGCAGGAGAGGTTCATACTCTACACTACTGGAGACATTGATGGCCTGGGTATGTTGTGTGGGAAGTGCGACGGTTTGGTCACCAACCCTCGGCCATTTTCTAGATGCAGGAAGTGTGGAGAGTACACTTTCAAAGTGGAGCAGACAGTTATGTCACCAAGGGCTTACCACATGGACTGGGCCACGGGCATGATAACCGAGGAGTCGGCCATTTTTGCTCCTTTAGTAAGGCCTGCCACAGAGGTGACACCTGCCATTGCTGACATCCTAGAGGGAGATGCTGCTATGTCTGTTGCAGAGACTGCTGAGGAAACCACTCTGGAACAGATGGACACTGTCTCTACTACGAAAAATTCCGTACCTCCACTAGAGAAAGTGAAACGTACAAAGTCTTCCCGGAGGCAACGTAAAGCTCCGTCACCAAGTCCGGCTGGATCTAATCGGCGGAAGAGGGTTGCTTCAGAAAAGATTCTGAGCGTGAGTACACCCTTGTCTGACTATTTACCGGCAGAGGAATACAGAGATTCAGAGCTAGAGACTCTGTCGGATTTGGAAGATGAGGACATTTTGGGGGTATTGTCAGAGGAGTTGTTGTGGGCTGGAGAGGATGATGTGGCCGCCACTTGTGCAGATGTTTTGGATTGGCTGGATCTAACCTCAGGGGATGGAACGACAAACGAGGAAAATCCCATCATTGTAAATGTGACTCTCCCTAAACCCCGTGAATTTGCCAACACTGAAAAGGGATTCTGCCACGATGGTGCAGCGGTCCCCAAACTCCTGCATACCACCTGGGGATGGAAGTGCCTGTGCATTGCGGAAATTTGCAAGGTCACAGAGGCTTCTTCACAAGAGAGTAGCTACTGAGTACGAGTTGGAGTTTCCCTATGTTCCCAGGGATATTATGACTGTTATCGAGGAGAATCATGAGGCCTGGTACAAAGATGATGTTTGGAGCTACCTAAAGGTGCCAAAGCTGCTCTGGAAAAAGGCCTTTTCACCGGAGCTCTATGACCGATTCCAGAGGATGTTTGTTGCATTGGAGCTATGGTCAACATATCTAGTTTGACAAAGTTGTGATATGCAGACCGGATAAAGAAAGTACCATATACTTCATCACTACTATAGATGCACAAGGAAAAGACCTAATTCTGCCCGTTCCGAGATTTTATTGGTGAACTGTCCCTGGAGTCAAGTCTTTGAATATTTTGCAGAAAAGAAAAAGAACTTCTCTGTGTCTTCAGTTTTTCCAGTGTTTTTCTGCAACTTACAAGGACTGTGGGTTAGTTAGGTAGGTGGTTACAACGGGAAATACACATCAAGTTCTAAAGGCTTTTAGCCCACAGCACTCTGGTTATTAGAGACTTGTAGTTACAGTGGCTCTGACCACTAGGTGGCATGAATCGCAGGAAAGGAGCAATAGTAAGCAAGAATTTTCCTTTCACAGCCGTTAGAAAATGTTAGAAAAAATGTATGTGTCCATTGAAGCAGCAATGGAATTTCGCTCTTCAAGACAGAATGTATAGTGTATAGTGTTGTCTTGTATATTGTGTTTTTCTTTCAGGATGCACCGAAATCGACTGTCAAGCTCATCAGAGATTGGGTGGGTTAGCCAGTTTAGGTGGGTGGTATATGTACAGCCTTTAATGTGTTGTTGTGATAACGCTAATGTTCAAATATGTTTCCTTTCTTTCCCTTCCCCAACACCCTGGTTGTTGCCTAGACGATGGGGACATTGTCTAAATAACTGGGGGGATGTGTAGCGATGACACTTTGGACAAGGTGTCTGTCATGTACAAATTTAGTTTTTACCTCAGAACAGTAAAGGGGTTCTGAGGGTTAATTATGTAGGTTTAACTTTGACATCTGTTTGGCTGGGCTGTGTTAGAGTTCTGCCTGGTCATGTGCACAGTTAAGTGCACATGACAGGCCAGAACCAGGCCTGGTTGGACGTTTTGGGAATCAGCATTCCCCTGAGCCAATCAGTGGGTGTGCCTGGCCCCAGTGAGGAGTCTGGGAAAGGGTACTTAAGATGTTGAAGTCACGTGTTCCGGATTTGTTCGTGAGGCGATAGCTGCCTGTTCCTGATTCTGGACCAGGGAAGCCCCATGAGGAGTCCTGGTCACGGTAGCGTCCGTCGCTCTCTGCAACATGCTTCGAGTGATTAACCCCAATAGACCCGCCTGGTCTGGGGTAAGGTTCCGTCTGTTCACGAGTCTCGGAACCGGCTGGTCCGAGGCGCAGAAACTGAGGGAGGATTTAAGGCGTCCAGGTCTGCTCTCGGCTTGGAGGGGCACCGCAGCTCGTGTAAGCGACTAGGGGAGGACTCTTCGGAGGAGGGCCAACAAGCTGGTATCCCGAGAAGTGCCTGGTTGCTGGGTTTTGAAGGACGTCAGCGAATCCACAGCTTTTTCCAGTACTGCCAAGGAGACAGAGAACTTTCTAGGTATTAATAAAAAGGTTCCTGTTCACTTTCCTTTACAAATTACTCAAGGTCAGAGATTTCACAAGTTCTGGATCAAAGTGCTGGCTGCCATAATCTCTGGCTAGAGATTTTTTCAGCCTTGAAGTGCCCAGCTGCGAGTGGCTACTCTCTGGGTGGTGTTAGAGACTTTCTGATAATTAGCAGTTCAAGGTGCCTGAGTTTCTTCACCCTTGCCCTCTGTTCCCGTACAAGACTGTGTTTGTTGGATGTTACCCCTGCAAATAAAAACCTTTCTAAAGGACTTTATTGGTGTCAGCGTCCAAAGTTGTTGGGTACTAACCCTGGGAACCCCTTGAAGAACCAGCCAAGCGGAGGTAACAGGTAAGCCCAAAAGTCAAGGCCGCCCTGCCAAGGGTTATGGCCGCTACAAAGGTAAATGTACTTTCTGACCTGAACAAGATGGCTGCTGTTCAAAATCATATTGGCTCCATAAATAAAATTACATTAAAATTACAAAATATACAAATGCCTGTGGTATTAATGACCTTCACTGTGGCAACGATCAAATAAAACTAGACGAGAGTGTGCTGCCCAGCGCACCAAATGCCACTTGTCTAAAACATTTGTTGTAAATCATAAAAGGTATGTGTATGACCATAGATATGCCTGTAAGGTGATGGCTATCTCTCAGATATGCGATACGGATACACTCATTCATGTGGACACAAATAACCACTGATGGACGAGCCCCATGTATCACCATATCCACAAAAACTTCTCTCTAAATCAAGACTGCACTGACACAAGGCATATCTCACCCCACAAGAAAAATTCTTTATTAAATAAAATACTAAAATAATATCATTTGTACCCTGTTTGACTTCAGATCAGCCTTCCCAATTCTCCCAGTTTTATTAAGATAGGTAGAAGGGGGATGTTCTGTGGTCCAGAGGAGGAGAACTCAAGCAGCAATTGACAACACTGTTTAGAATTTTGTTGAGACAGAGAGAGGATAAACAAGCAGGGCCATTAAGCATCATGGGCACTTGGGCAAAGTAACGCACTGGGGCCCCTACATGCCTGACCCAGTTTATACGCCTATTATGTAAATTATAAATAGTTGGTAGATGTGAACACATTTTCCTTAGTACTTTCAATAAAATTGATTTTAAAATAATAAGAAACACATTATAATTTTGTTCTGTCCTCTCTTAGTTCCCTACATCTCCTTGTAGCTGAAATGAAAAGCACTTTTATAGGCCAGTGCTTCTCATCTTTTCTTCACCCTTTTTTTTTTTTCTGGAGTCTTTCATATGTGTGGCTGGGGGTAGTAAAGCCGTGCAGTTGCGTGAATTTACTGCTCCCTTTTTAGGCTCTTGACCAGGGCATTTGCTGCTATTTAGCACGGCGCTAGTTTAACTGGCAAATGCTTGGTCATGCAACACTGTACACAAATTATATTTATATTTTTCCCCACAAATAGAGTTTTCTTTTGGTGGCATTTTATCACTACCATTTTATTACTTTTTAATAAAAGAAAAAAGACAAAAAATTTTGAAGAATAAAACAATATTTTCTACTTTCTGTTATAAAACATCAAATTAAAAAAAAAATTATTTCTTCATAAATGTAGGCCAAAATGCATTCAGCTACAGTTCATCTGAGTACCCGAGTACCTGAGTACCGGTCACAGTTCATATGAATACCGAGCACCTGAGTACCTGTCACCGCCCTTTAGAGTACCAGAGTACCTGTCACCAGCCCATCAGAGTACCCGAGTACCTGTTACCAGCCCATCAGAGTAACCGAGTACCTGTCACCAGCCCATCAGGGTACCCGAGTACCTGTCTGCAGTTCATCAAGGTACAGAGTACCTGTCTCCAGCCCATCAGAGTACACAAGTACCTATCTGCAGCCCATGCCTCGTAGAATATAAGTTGGGGTGTTTGCTTTCCAAAATGGGGTCATTTTGTGGGTTATTCCACTGTCCTGGTGCTCAAGGACCTTCAAAAGTGTGATAGGTAGGAATGAAATGAGATGTGTAATGTATGCTCCTAGAACACCTGAAGGTACTACTTCAATATTGGACCTCTGACTGTAGCCAGGCTGTGTAAAAGTCTCACACATGTGCTATCGCCATACTCGGGAAGAGTAGCAGAATGTATTTTGGGGTGTAATTTTTGATATACACATGCTATGTGTTAGAAATATCTTATAAATTGAAAAAAAAAGTGTAATAGGTGGTTGAGAAATAAGATGTGTCATTTATGCTAGTAGAACGCCTGAAGGTGCTACTTCAATGTTGGGCCTTTGTATGTGGCCAGGCTGTGTAAAAATCTCACACACATGGCATCACCATAACCAGGAATAGTAGTAGAATGGATTTTGGGGTGTAATTTGTTGTATGCATATGCTGTGTTTGAAAAATAACCTTTATAATATGACAATTTGTAAAAAAAAAAAAAAAATCTTAATTTTTCAAATAATTGTGGGAAAAAAATACAACTTAAAAAAAAAACTCACCATGCTACTTACCTAATACCTTGGAATGTCTAGTTTCTAAAAAGGGGTAATTTGGGGGGTATTTGTACTTTCCTGACTTAGTCAGTTAGTGTCTCAACAAATGAGATTCACCTGATGTACTAAAGGCCTGATCAGATGTGATCAATTTTCAGTGATTGGCACCATAGTTTGTAGACTCAATAACTTTCACAAAGACCAAATAATATACACTAATTTGGGTTATTGTTACCAAAGCTATGTAGCAGTATAAATTTTGGCCAAAATTTATAAAGAAAAATGACTAATTAGCCAAATTTTATGACAGAAACAAAGAAAAGGGCATTTTTTTCACAAAAGTTACGGTCTTTTTTTACTTATAGCACAAAAAAAAAACACTAGTGATTAAATACCACCAAAAGAAAGCTCTATTTGTGTAAAAAAAAGGACGCACATTCCATATGGGTACAGTGTTGCATAACAGAGTAATTGTCATTCAAAATGTGAGAGCGCTCAAAGCTGAAAATTGGTCTGGGCAGGAAGGGGGTAAGTGCCCTGTATTGAGGTGGTTAAGGACCCTCACTGAGGAGGTACACTAATGACACTAACAAAGTGATCAGATATAATACTGTACACTCACTGTACAAATGATAGTGGCTAAGAAGGGGGTTAACATCAAGGGACAATTAAAGGGTTAACTTTGTGCCTAATGAGTGTAATGTGTGCTGCTTTTACTTACAGATCTTGCTGCTTTCTCCCAAGAAACAGCCAGATCGCTGTTCTGTGTACAGAGCCCTGTGTGTGAACACAGAACTCTATATTGTGATTGGACACAGCCAATCAGCAATTTTCAACCAAAACATTAGCAGAAACCTAATGATTAGCTTGTGCTGTGTCTAAGCACAGCACGGGTTGGTAGGGAGCATGTGTGCACACCCTCAAAAAAACAGAAGACAGGTGGCAATGTACAGGCATATGCTGCAGACATGATGCTTTGCTTTGTGACTGTGGCAAGAATTCTATCCCCAGTTGCGTTTGGTGGGCACAACCCATTCAAATAAAAGGGTCCACGCTGCAACTTCTCCCCAATTGTGTGCAATGCACATGGTTGTGGTGGGGATTATGCAGCATTTAGGGTGGTCAAACAGGAGGTAAGAACGCAACATATTGCCTCCTCACCGTCTGTCAAATGCCTTTAAAAAGTAATCCATGTGTGTATTGCTTTTCAGAGGAGCACTCATTTTTTTTCAATTAGAGAGCAGAGGGAGGGACATATGCAACTGTCAAGGTGGAGGGGGGAGGTGTTTGGAAAGTGGACTCACCAAGTTTGCAGCCTCTGCTGTGTGTGTGCCCTCCAATTTTCTGCCTGCTGCACACCTTCCACCATACTTCCAGCACAGTGCCAGGTGTGTGTCTGTGTGTTCTCATCAGGGGGTGGAGTATGGGTCGGGCTGCAGGCGCAGGCACAGCAAGGATTGGCTGAATCCCAAGGAGGCATAAAAAATCACGGGCTTCATCAGAACCCTGCGCTGTTCACTATGAGTAACAGGATCAACACAGCCACAGACGTAGGGGGCGTGGCTTGACTATGGCGCTGTAAGGACGTGCCAAGAGGGAGCTCCGTGTCGAGACCGGGCCGAACACCACATACAGCCGGCGGTTTAACAGACTAGCCTATGTCCGCAGCAGACCTCGCTCCCGGGACACCGACCGCCCGCAGATATACTGACATCGTGGCGTATTTCCTCCGAAATCTGTCCGCATTGCCACAGGCCGCGGACGCCAATATGGCGCCGCCGCGTACCTACGCGACATCTGCATCTCACAGCAGGAGGATGGGGAAAGGATCCCAGCAAACGCAGGTGGGACATCGGTCGCCAGAGCTGAGGGCTGACTCCCCGATCCCCTCGCCGGACATCCCCATGGAGGGGCCGCACACGGCGACAGGATTCACCTCCCAGGGCCAGCCGCCGACGGAGGCCTGGAAAGAACTTATGGCGCTTCTCCCCACAAAACAGGACATTGCTGAGTCCACTGCTACGATCGTGAGTACCCTATCTAGAGAGATTAATGACCTTAAGCAACGTATTGACTCAGTAGACACGCGAGTGACCACTGTAGAACAGGTTACATGCACGCTTGAAGCCAGGGTGGAAGCCATAGAGAACATCCAAGTGTCCCATGCTCGCCGCCTGATCTCTCTACAGTTATCCGTAGACGATGGGGAAAACCGTAGCCGACGGAACCTGAGGTGACTATGGGTAGAGACTTGAAAACTTCAGTGACGGCCCTCTTAAACGCATTCCGTGATAAACCCCCAGCGGAGGAGCTGGATCTGGACCGGGTTCATCGTGCACAAGGCCCTAGAGGTGGAGACCCTGCTGCCCCAAGGGATGTACTAGCCAGGGTTCATTTTTACTCTATCAAAGAAGAGATCATGCGTCAGGCCTGGGCCAAAGGCCAGATGGACTTTGATGGAGCTACAGTGCAGGTGTTCCCGGACCTGTCCCGTATTACACTGAAGATGCGGGGGGGGGGGTGCTGCGTCCCTTGTTGGACTCTATTCGGGGTGTAGGGGCCACCTACAAGTGGGGGCTCCCCTTTCACCTGATTGTCATTAAGGGAAGCGACTCTTTTGCTCTGCGATGGCCAGACCAACTCCCGGATCTGTTTACGTTTTTTGGGGGTGCCTGCAACCCCTGTCCCGATCTGGATGGACTGCCTACCCCTTTCAGGCAACCCCCTGACGCTTCCACCTAGGCCTCAGAGGACTGGCAGGAGATGCCGTCGCTCCAGATCTCATCAGGCCTCCAGGGCCGACTTTACCTCCCCGGAACCTTGAACTATCCAGCTGGTGGAATACAGTTGATAAGTAGACATTTTTGTTTTGCACACTATACAAGACTGGGGTTCATGCGGAGGGAGTCTACCCAGGAGCACATGGGGGTATGCTGGGACTTCTTGTTCTTGGGGGGCGGGATACATTGGAGTTGCTTTTGCCAGTCTTATTTTGGATGTGCTTGATATGGGCCCTGCTCTGAGGTGGCGGTGAGAGGGTGCGCTCCGGCATACCCACTGGGGGAGGGGTACCCCCACCTCCCCACTGGTGCCTGCCTGAGAGACTGATTGGAGCAGTCGCGGGGTGGATGGTTGCAGGGGGAGGGGGGCGGGTCCTATTGGTTTTACTGGAGTTGATCTAGGCCTCTGTTATGCTATGTTTATTTTGTTTGTTAAGCCCGGTGGCTTGGACTGGTCCACACGTCTCCCAACTTTTAGACCGTGCCAGTCTTTCATGCTCCACCCATAGGCAGCGCTAGTGTGCACGTGATTTTTTGTGACTTAGTAGGGCACCGGTGTGGTTGCCTTGGTCACCAAACTTCTTTGGTGCCAGCTTTCCTCTCTTTCTTACAGCTTTCTTTTCTCTTCTCTGCCTTTGCCTATCTTCCTCTTCCCCCCCCCCTTTTTTTTTTCTCCCCTCCACTCCCAAGCATCTCCCCCCCTGGCCTCCCTAGGGCAATATGCCACCCAGGATGCAATCCACGGCGGGTGGCCTACTCCAGGGGGTCAAATTCATGTCCTTAAATGTGCGGGGCTTGTCTACCCCTGAAAAACGATCCAGGCTCCTTTCGGATCTGAAAAAGTCCCACACCCAGATAGCGTTTTTACAGGAGACACACTTCAGGTAGCGGGCGGTCCCCAGGCTCGGTCACAGAGGTTTTCCCACAGTGTACCATGCGCCCTCCCCCATTTCAAAATCTAAAGGGGTTAGTATCCTAATCGCGAAATCGGTGCCCTGGACTCTGCTTGAGCTGAGGGTGGACCCACAGGGTCGTTACATACTGGTGAAGGGCAAAATCAGGGATAACATTATTACTATGCTGAAAGTGTATTTTCCGAATTCGAGCCACCTAGACTTTATGAGAACCCTAACCCCTATACTCCTGGAGGCTAGTGAGGGGGTGCTCTTGATGGGTGGGGACTTCAACTATGCTCAGGAACCGCTAGTAGACATGTCCAGGGGAGTGTCGCACCTTACATATTCCTGCCTCAAAAAACTGAGGGCAGAACTGCACGGTTTGAACTTTATCGATCCCTGGAGGGTCTTAAACCCGGAGGAGAAGGATTATACTTACTTCCCATCAGTACACCGTACCTATTCCAGGATCGATTACTTTCAAATCCAGCATAAAGACCTCCCCCTGGTGACTTCCGCCCAAATTGACCATATTTCTTTTTCTGACCATGCCCCAATTCACCTGACTCTGGCCTGGGACTTAGACACTCACTCACCTCCCACATGGCGGCTCAATGAATCCCTACTACAGGACCCTGAGGCCCGGACGGAGGTAGGGGAGACACTTAAGCATTACTTTTGGGAGAATGTGGACCCAGCCTCGAGCGTGTGGGAGGCACATAAGTGTGTAGTGAGAGGGGTGCTGATTCAGATTGGCGCGCGGAAAAAACAGGAGAGAACTAAGCAAATTGAAGCACTAGTCAGGGAGGTGTGCTCTCTTGAACTCCTTTACAAGAGATCTCTGTTGGCGACCCACCTGGAGGCTCTGGTCGGGGCCAGGGGGAACCTGCGGGATCTTCTGTATCAGAGGACGGTTTCTCTGCTGGCTTGGGCGGAACGTGCATTCTTTGAATTCTCCAACAAGCCTAGTGCGATGCTGGCGAGAGCCCTTCGGGGTCCGAGACAGCGCACCTTTATCCCTTATATTACCACCAGACAGGGTTCTAGAGCTAATACATCAGAGTAAATGGCGAAGGAATTTTTTGATTATTACAAATGACCTTTACAATCTCCACCGGGGGGAGAGTACGGAGACGATAGCGTCTAAAAGGGTGGTGGCAGGTGAGTACGTCAGGGCCTCTGGTATGCCTCCCCTATCTGCGGAAGTCCGTGACTCTCTAGAGGCAGACATTACCGCAGAGGAATTTCAGGTGGCATTAGCCCAGATGGAGCCTCGGAAAGCGATGGGACCTGACGGCCTCACCTTGACGTATTACCGCACCTATACGGAACCCCTGACACAGCACTTCCTTCAGGCGTTTAATGCGGCGAAGGAGGGAGGTGGAATGCACACGGACTCGCTTAGGGTATACATATCATTAATACCAAAGGAAGGCAAGGACCTGTCTCAATGTGGGAGCTTCCGTCCAATCACACTCTTGAACGTGGATTTGAAGCTTTTCGCTAAGATCCTTGCCAACCGATTGGCGCCTCATATCCCGAGCCTAATACACCTCAATCAAGTGGGGTTTGTCCCCATGCGCGAGGCTCGGGATAATACGACCCGAGTCATCAACTTGATTCATGCGTCTCAAAATGGGGGAGGCCTTTCCTCCTGCTTTCAACAGATGCAGAGAAGGCCTTTGACAGGGTGGCCTGGCATTTTTTACAGGCCACCCTGTCACATGTGGGCCTGGGCCCCTGCATGCAAGGCTGGATATCGGCGTTGTATTGTAAACCCTCGGCGGCAGTGCGCGTAAACGATTGGCGTTCTGACTTTTTTCCAATTACGAATGGGATGCGGCAGGGGTGCCCCCTGTCCCCCCTTATTTTTATTTTGACACTAGAACCCTTCACATGAATGAATGACCCAAATATAACAGGTCTTCGGAAACCCTCGGCTCACCACAAGCTCGCGGCTTATGCGGATGACTTAATTTTCTTTGTCTCTAATCCCCACGTCTCCCTTCCGAACATTTTGGAAGCGCTGCAAGTGTACGGGACCCTGTCAAATTATAAGGTCAATTGCGCCAAGTCCACAGTTTTGAATGTCTCTGTCCCAGAAGCGGAGACCCGTGGCCTGCGCTCCGCTTTCCAATTCCACTGGGCAGTCGATTCTATTAGATACCTGGGTATCAATGTTACCCCGGACCCGGCGCAATTGTACCTGCATAACTATATCCCCCTGTCACACAGACTGAAGTTGGACCTGGAGGGATTGCACTCCCTGTTGTTAACTTGGTTTGGGCGCTGTAGCGTCTTTAAAATGACGGCACTGCCAAGTATCCTATACATCTACCAAGGCTTACCAATTTGCGTTCCTCCGAATTTTTTGCGCAACTGAAGACCCTCCTCAGGAAATTCATTTGGGCACAGAAACCACCCAGGACCAAACTCCAGACTCTTGCCAGACCTAAAGACCAGGGGGGGGTGGGTCTCCCCGACTTGCGCAGGTATTACAGGGCGACTCTACTGACCAGGGTTGTAGATTGGCATTGCCACGGACCACACAAACAGTGGCTGGAGATGGAGGATGCGTCCATCCCCCTTCTGACCTCCCCATGGCTCCTGACATCCCCACCTAAGGATCCGCGGGACCACCCGCTCATCGGGGGTGACGCTGGCAGTGACGAGGAGGCTATTCTGTACCACCGATATCTCGCCCCTACCCTCTCCTCTGACCCTGATAATTGGGAATCCAGACTTCCCTCTGGGGTTCACCAACAGGAGGTTGCAGCGGCTTGTGGATTCGGGTAGACACCGGCTGGGAGGGGTGTGGCCCGCCGGGGGTCTCCCAGGTCTGCAGGCTGTAGTGGGGCTTACAGAGCTGCCACTCGATGCTTTCAGCGTGTACCAACTCCGACATTTCCTGCTAGCGATTTAAAAAAAAACCTACGCACCTAGAGGTCTGACCTCTTTCGAGACGCTGTGCCACGAGACAGAAACTGTGAGGCACTCACTTTCCCTACTGTATAATCTACTGACTTCTCTGGATGGGGGATCACCTCCTGTGTTCATCCATCAATGGGAAAAAGACCTGGGAACCCATTTTACTCCACAGCAGATAGGGAAGATATTGCTATTGACCCACAAAGCCTCCATTGCTAGTTATCTCCAGGAGTCAGGATACAAAATAGTATCCCGTTGGTATAGGGTCCCATATCTTCTGAACAAGATGAATAACTCAATCTCGAATAAGTGTTGGAGATGCCAGTCCACGATGGGGTCTATGGTTCATATCTTCTGGTGGTGCCCTGCTTTAGGGGCATTCTGGAAAGATGTGGTGGAGACAATTAAGAAATTAACATCGGTGGACATACGGGGAGACCCGGCGGCATGCCTACTCCATCTGACGAATAGACCCGTTCGGAAATATAAACAGACTCTGACAATGCAACTCTTAAACTCGGCGCGAGTATGCATTCCTGCGATGTGGAGGCAACCCCAGCCCCCGTCCAGGGCCCTGTGGTTTGTCAAATTTAATTATATCCTCCGTATGGAGGAATTGACCGCCACTCTCCCCAATACGGAAGAAAAGTTTTACAAGAAATGGAGGCCTTGGAGGTATTTCACTGGTACCACAGACTATCTACAGGAGATGGTGTCTGCTGCCGACTTGGTGACCGACTAGATGCCCCTGCCATTGTAAGTGCACGTGTGGGGCCCTAGCCCTGTAGGAGCTGGCAATCTCTCGTGGGGCCCCCTGATACTCACTCCCCCACCCTTGCCTCCCCACCCTCCCCCCCCCCTTTTTTTTTCTCTCCTTCTTGTCTTCTCTTCACCGCACCTCCCCTGGCTTCTTACTCTAAGAACAAATGATGGTACTATCTGTCCCTGCAGGTTAACACATACAAATACCACTGCTATATGCTACTGTTCCAGAACACGATTACTTATTCCTACGGTTTGTTCACGGTAATGAAGTGTATGGCCAGATATTACATGTGATTGTATTGTTTACTATGTTTGCCTTGCACTGAAAATTGAATAAAAGAATAAAAAAAAAAACAACACAGCCACAGACAACATAGTGCATTGTTCAGACTCCAAAGACTCCTGGCTGGGAGGCAGGTGGAGACACAGCTGGCAATGAAAGAGATGACACTGACAGCTCAGCTTGGAGATGTACACCTGCTCCAAGCCTTATGCCCCATACACATGGTAGGATTTTCCGACGGAAAATGTGCAATCGGATCATGTTGTCGGAAAATTCGACTGTGTGTGGGCTCCATCAGACTTTTTCCATCTGATTTTCCGACGCACAAAGTTTGAGAGCAGGATCTAAAATTTTACGACACCAAAATCAGATCGCATAAATTCCGATGTGTGTAGACGATTCCGACAAAGTACCACGCATGCTCAGAATAAACTAAGAGACGAAAGCTATTGGCTACTGGCCCGTTTATAGTCCAGACATACGTGTTTTACGTCACCTCGTTCAGAACAATCGGATTTTCCAACAACTTTGTGCGACCGTGTGTATGCAACACAAGTTTCGGCCAAAATCCATCAGAAAAAAATCAGACGGATTTTGTGGTTGGAATGTCCGACCGTGTGTACGAGGCAATAGACTCCTGGCTGAGCCACATGCTGACAATGAGCAGAGCCGGCGACAATGACAGGTCGGAGATGGAAAGCAGCAGATGCCACCGGGCCAGTGCCCACTCATTCAGCCCCACTGCTAACTAAAATAGGATGGTAGTACTGGTGTGTAGTACAGTAATGGTTACCATGCCACCCAACCTCAGTACTGCCAGCAACATCCCCCAAGGTCAGAGCTGGCCCTGATGGGGCCCCATGCGAACAGTGCCCAGGGGTGCCCGCTGGATAAGACAGATAAACTGGTATATTTCTTCTGGTATATATACTGCCAGCAACATCCCCCAAGGTCAAAGCTGGCCCTGATGGGGCCCCATGCGAACAGTGCCCAGGGGTGTCCACTGGATAAGACAGATATTGTATATTTCTGTGCTTTCTGCATTTTTAAAGAGACAGAACAGAAAAGAAATCTGAAGAAATGTGCATGTATTGCCGACGTACTGCATTTGTTTTTTCTACCTATAACAACCTTGATCACTAAAAATAACGATTCGGATTTGGTCCTCTCTGCACAACATAAACAGGAAATATTCAAGAAGACCTGGGAAGTTTGGAACACCTTTATTTACTCTGAGGAGGGACAACGTTTACTGAGCTCATAGCATTCATCCCTCTTTCATGGGAACTCGTAAACCTCGACTGCCGCCATGTGTTCTCTTTCTGCCTTCTTTTTCTTTCCTTTCTAACCCTCCTTCCCTATCCCCCCCCTTTTATTCCAGAACCCACCCCCCAGTCAGCCCCCTCTCAAAAGTCAGATCTTCCCCTTTATATGGGAGACCGGGGGGGGGGGGGGTGGGGGATGCACAACACTGCCTTTCCCAACAGACTCGGATCCGGGTTGTATGTGACCTGAGGTTGATTTGGGCACTGCATACAGGAGTGTATATTGACACATGGACAATGAGCTATTTTGAATGTTAGCTAACCTCTGTATGATTTCTATGATTATGTTGGTGTTCACACTCATGTCTGGAATGTGTGGTTCTCTCCCTTGTTTTGGATTGAGTAAAAAGATGTATACTTGAAAAAAAAACAACGATTCGGTCCGAATTAAACAAGAAGTAAAAGAATTTAAGAAGCCGGCCTGTAAAACATAATTTTTATTAAGACTGATAGAGCTAAGGAAAACATATTTTGTTCTTTTGTCTCCTTAACAAATATCTAGGCTTTGTTAGAGATTTTGTCAAGAATTTCAAACATTTTCTTAGAATCTTCTTCACGGTATGTGAGCATACGCTGCAGTGTATCTTTATATAGTTGACGTTGTTCATCAGTTAAATCCTTATGATCACCCTTCTCTGCTGCTTTCAGTTCTTGCTGGATTTGCTCTACAAGGGGCTTAATCTTGGCATGCATTTCCTCCTTAAAAGAGTTTAGTTTGTCAGCATGACCTGAAAATAAAGTTTTCATATCTGTAAGAAATTGTAACTGAATTTTCATGATCTCTGTATTGGCTTTTGTAACATAAGGTAGAATTTCATCTTTCAAAGTAACTACATATTGTATAACGTTGTTGAGGTATTCCTGTATAAAGGGTATGGCCTTTGTCCTGTATATTGGGTAATGTTCATGAATTTCTTTATCCACTTCTTTACATGTTTCCACAATGGTGTCACCAACTACAAATAACACGTTGTATAGATCAACAAATATGGTTTCAGCTCTCTTTTGCAAATGGTCTCTGTAAGACAAAATCATATAGGGGGTATTAATATTTTCTTGTATCACACAGGGTGCATTTTTACAAGATCAACAAAGGAATTTCTTGTCAGGAAAAAACACATCTGTTTCACTAATCATTTTTTTCTCTGATTCAAAAAAGTTTTAAAACTTGCCAAAAGGCAAGGTAGGAAAAAAATCCTCTGGTCAGCCTATGTAAGGAGACAGAGGGGTACCAACTGAATGTTACTGAAAGATGTTGCCCCTATAATGGATCGGACCCAAGCCAATCTTCTATATTTGTCAGCAGTGTACATTCTGGGTCCGAGCAACATACAAGCAGTCAGAATAGACAACAAATAGTGGTCTTTCCTGCTAGAAATATCCAGGAAGCTAAATTAATAAGATGTAGAACAGGGTGTTGCAACAGTTTCAACTTGTTTGTGGCTGCGTTGGGGTTTTCAGCATCAAACTCTCAAGTACATAATGTGCTAGAGTTCCTGCAGAAAAGCCTTGATATGGGACTCAGTCTCAGTAACTTAAAAGGACCATGTGTTGGCTATCTCAGCCTTCTCAAGAACCCTATGGGCATCTGAAGAGTTGGTGGGGCAATTTCTCAAGGTGGTAATGAGACTGAGACTGCCAGGAAAACTCCTCTTTCCAGAGAGGCATCTTCTTCTGATCTAGGACTTTCTCTCCTTGAAAGAGATTTCTTTTGATGTGAGAGTGTCAGTGAAGTAAAGTCGCTGTAGATCCGAGCAGGACATGCGAGTATAATAAAAAAGAGCATTTTAGCTTGCACATGATTGGATGATAAAATCAGCAGAGCTTCCACTCATTTCAGATCTACCCCTTAGATATAGGGCAACTGCACTTCCAAGTGCACTTTCAGTGCAAAGTGGATTTGCCTTTTGTAAATAACCCCTCAGGGTCCGATCAGGTCCACCTGAAAAACTTACAGCCAGTGTGAAAGGGGCCTAAATATCCCTGATTGGGTTTTGTATTTTCTTGTTGAATCAGAGTAACATAAAAGTAGCTGAATACTGTAATACTAAAACACCAAAATATATATCTCAGTTTGCATTAGGGATATAAAAATCACCTCCTATTATATCTGGCATACGCTGATCTGTTATTTGAGATAGTTCAAATCAACGGTGCAAAAAAATTGTATAATAAAATGCAAATAAACCACACAAAGGGTGTTATTTATGAAAGGCAAATCTACTTTGCACTACAAGTGCAAACTACAATTGCAAATTGCACTTGACATTACACTGAAATGCACTTGGAAGTGCAGTCGCTCTAAATCTGAGGGGTAGATCTGAAATGAGGGGAAGCTCTGCTGATTTTATTATCCAATCATGTGCAAGCTAAAATGCTGTTTTTTATTTTCCTTGCCTGTCCCCCTCGGATCTACAGAGACTGCAAAGTGGATTTGCCTTTAGTAAATAACCCCCAATGTTTCATAAAACAAACATGCCATATAAAGTGCAAAAAAACTAATAAATCATCCTAAATGATCCAGGGTTATGTGCACAAAAACGAAATCCGGTTTGTACATGTCATATACACAAATTATTTAGTGACAATATATAAATAAATAATAAATCTGAATAGACAAAATCAATATAGTGACAGTCCAAGTTCCATCCATCTCAGTGCAATAAAGTGCTCTTGCACTATTCACTGTGCAATATCTCAATGAAACTTCACTTCACTTCCACCTTAGTGCTCGTTGAGACAGACAGACTGCTTACCAGAACATATGATCCCTCAAGGGGATCAAAAGCGCTTAGAAAGTATCCTCTCTAAGAAGAGCAACAGCTCACTCCCAAGTAGGTTCCCAGGTGTCCTGATAAGATCAACTGTCCAGCTCCAACAAAAGATGACAGCTCATTACTGTTAAACCATTTATTTCTAAAAGAATTGGCTAACACCTGATTACAACTTTCCCCTTACCATGCCATAATGACAACCGAGCCATCTAATGGCAGGCAAGTTAACTGCACTTGCCAATTCATAAAATACGAAAGCAGTGTACAGTAAACATTGCGATGTTCATGCTCCATAAGTGGGTCTTTAGGTATCCAGTAGGAACCACCTCAAACACTAAAGAAATATCAAAATGTATCACTTCAAAATTACCCAGTGCCCCAGCTTCTCCTCACTTCCTTAGAAAAAGAAACTCAATTTTTTTTCCTGATAAAACCATGGCTGTCACTTATGACTTTAATCTGATCTATAGAACAGATTTCTCTAGAGTTTTTTTCCACTGTTGCCAAATAATGGAGGGAGGAATATGAGGGGAGATAGACCTTAACAACTTCATACACACAAAAAAAAGGAATATATATTTCCTGTAAAAAAAATATATACATTTTGACCAGATTTAGAAAGTAGCTGAGTAGATTGATCTTACATCTTTTCAGTATCTGGTGAATCAAGCATTCCTACTAACTCTGCTCCGATCACATAGATGCCAGTGATCACGCGTTTCAGACTCTCTTTAGCACCAGGTCTTGCGGGTTCATCATGTTTTTCCTGAGCAATGGAGTGACCATGAGTCCCTGCAAAACAGAAAAAAAAACCTGTGAAAAATTTTGTATGCTGTATCCTGCCCCATGGTGTTTATGGATGACAGGGCTGGACTGATGGAACCCAAATTTGGATATTGGTCGATATATTTAGGAGTATATAGTAAGATTCCCTTCTGGCAGCCTAATACACAATGGAGGGGCAATGACAGTTGACTCAGTTATGGTCTTGGGCTACTACTTTTATGTTACAACAGTGGGAACCCCTCCAATTATAGTGTCCCAGGAATTTCTAGGATATTTCCCCATGTTTAACTCCAACTTGCTGTTGGAAAAACTCCCAATAAACGAGGTAAAAATGACTACACATAATTTGTGAATTAAAGTGTATCTAAAGCCAAAACTTCAAAACTTTTATTTTTTTTGCTTTTGGATAGAGTAGGGAAAGCTTAACAACACTTTCAGATTTTTATTGCTGTCTGAGTCCTCACGGAGTAGAATGACTCTCTATTTGCCTTAATGGTCATTGTCATTGAGACTGAAAGTGAGGGAAAATACAAAATGTTGGGCTGTCCCCATAACATGAATAGAGAACCAAGTCTACCAACACATGTATTGCAGGACAGGGTGTGAAGGCAAATCTCCCCAATTGGTCACAGATGGCAACAACAAAAAAATCCTCTCCTTCCTTACTCTATCCAAAATTAATATACATTAATATACACATTAATATATACAGTATCTCACAAAAGTGAGTACACCCCTCACATTTTTTGTAAATATTTTATTATATATTTTCATGTGACAACACTGAAGAAATAACACTTTGCTACAATGTAAAGTAGTCAGTGTACAGCTTGTATAACCATGTAAATTTGCTGTCCCCACAAAATAACTCAACACACCCAATTTGGACCCCATGTCCATATTTTGTGTGGCCCCATTATTTTCCAATACTGCCTTAAACCCCTTGGGCATGGAGTTCACCAAAGCTTCACAGGTTGCCACTAGAGTCCTCTTCCACTCCTCCATGACAACATCATGGAGCTGGTGTATGTTAAAAACTTTGCGATCCTCCACCTTCCGTTTGAAGATGCCCCACAGATGCTCAATAGGGTTTAGGTCTGGAGACATGATTGGCCAGTCCATGGCTTTTACCCTCAGCTTCTTTAGCAAGGCAGTGGTTGTTTTGTCGTGTGTTTGGGGTCATTATCATGTTGGAATATTGCCCTATGACCCAGTCCCCGAAGGGAGGGGTTAATGCTCTGCTTCAGTATGTCACAGTATATGTTGGCATTCATGGTTCCCTCAATGAACTATAGCTACCCAGTGCCGGTGGCACTTGTGCAGCCCCTGACCATGACACTCCCACCACCATGTTTGACTGTAGGCAAGACACACTTGTCTTTGTACTTTCTGCCACACACACTTGACACCATCTGAATCAAATAAGTTTATCTTGGTCTCATCAGAACACAGGACATGGTTCCAGTAATTCATGTCCTTAGTCTGCTTGTCTTCAACAAGGGCTTTCTTGTGCATCATCTTTAGAAGAGGCTTCCTTCTGGGATGACAGCCATGCAGACTAATTTGATGCAGTGTGCGGCGTATGGTCTGAGCACTGACAGGCTGACCCCCCCCCCACCCCTTCAACCTCTGCAGTAATGCTGGCAGCACTCATACGTCTATTTACCAAAGACAACCTCTGGATATGACACTGAGCACGTGCACTCAATCTCTTTGGTCGACCATGACGAGGCCTGTTCTGAGTGGAACCTGTCCTGTTAAACCGCTGTACGGTCTTGGCCACCGTGCTGCAGCTCAGTTTCAGGGTCTTGGCAATCTTCTTATAGTCTAGGCCATCTTTATGTAGAGCAACAATTATTTTTTTCAGATCCTCAGAGAGTTCTTTGCCATGAGGTACCCTGTTAAATTTCCAGTGACCAGTATGAGAGAGTGAGAGCGATGACACCAAATTTAGCACACCTGCTCCCCATTCACACCCGAGACCTGGTAACAGTAACGAGTCACATGACACCAGGGAGAGAAAAAATGGCTAATTGGGCCCAATTTGGATATTTTCACTTAGCAGTATACTCACAATTGTTGCCAGCGCTTTAGACATTAATGGCTGTGTGTTGAGTTATTTTGAGGGGACAGCAAATTTACATTGTACATGCAAGCTGTACTCTTATCTCTACTTTTATATTGTTAGCAAAGTGTCATTTCTTCACATGAAAAGATATAATAAAATATTTACAAAAAGGTGAGGGGTGTACTCACTTTTGTGAGATACTGTATTCATGAATATTGGACTATTCTCCTGATTTATAGAACAAGCAGTTTCTCCTCTCCTCAAGATGAATACATTGTATGAGATATCAATCCAGTGCACAGGACACTGGAAGGCCAACCAAACCTAAGCACTAGTGAAAATAAAATATATTCAGGTATTGTTCTTGGGTAGATATATTTTAAGAAAAGGGGCTTAGTTAGTAGAAGGTAATGCATGCAGAGGGGAAGAAACGACTATAATGATTTTCCAATCAATGTTGTTCACGGTACCAACACTCATTGCTAGCTCTTCCTGGCAGAGCATACCCGTGCATGGCACTATCTAATGATAAACGGCCTCACTGGTTTGAGCACTAGATGTATAGGTGCAGAAGGAGGTCTTGGCAGAAGATGATGCTGGATATGTCAATAATCTTTATGTTGGCATATTAAAGTGTAGCCCATTGTGGGAGCCCTTTTTGAGGTGATAACATGTGATGTTGCATATAAGGCATGGGAAAACATCATTATTATTATTATTTATTTATTTTTGCACATACTCTAAGCCTGTAGACAAAAAAGAGTTGCAATACTTGATCATGCACAGGTGATGCCTTTTTAAAATATACTACCACTTTGCCAATTTAACCAGAGCACCAGAGTACTTAGGATTCAAACATTTAAGGAACTACATACCAATAAGGAAGAACAACAGCAGGGATAAAACCAGGGATTTCATGCTGGAAAGGTCTTAAAGCTGTAAGAAAAAAAAAAAGAAAAGAAATGACTAGAAAGGGAAAAAAAATCCTTTTCAACATTCAGATAAAAGTAGTTCTGATAAAAACAAAATAAAGTAAACAATTGCCAAAATTGTTTTCATTTACTTCAAATATAACTGAAGGCAAAACTTTTTTTTTTTTCAGTTTTGGATAGTGATAGGGATTTGAACACTTGTCAGGCTTTATTAGGGAGATTCATCATCTCTATATGTCCTGTTTACCATTATAACCAAGGGGGAAATGAAAAGGAAAACTCATATTTTGGGTTGTCACCAGAACAAGAATAGAGGGGGAATCTTCCAATAGGGCACTCGTTCTGGTAACCGTGGCAATTAGGGTTGCCCTCCCTATGGAGGGATTTCCTTTCACTTCCCGTTTTGACTCTGAGACAGGAAGTGAAGAGAAATGTCCCCAAAGGAACACAGATGGCATAAAATACCCTCTTTTACTCTATCCAAAATAGAAAGAAATATTTTTTTTTTACTTAACAAAGAAAACCTGTGTACTGCGTAGAGGAAATAAAAAACATAAATCTGTTTTGCACATGTTTAAATATCCGCACTCAACTTTGCTAAGCTAACTGAAAATTTTCTCCTTTTTTTTTCCTGCAAGTCTTCCCCTTAAAAAATGTGAGTTTGAGTTTTTGAGTCAGGGGTGACATTTTCAGGTTTTTGTTTATTTTTTATTTGATATTAATATGGCCTTTATTAAGTTGTGCTCAATGCAGAACTGTTACTTTTTAATGACCATATGTTCTTTAAGAAAAATTCCAGGTATCGACATGTTATACATAGTTACATTGGTAACTTTTGGCATGGACCGCTGTAACTGCGCATATGACATACATGGCTTATACTGCTGGAAGTTGGAATTCGCTGAGGTAGACACCACTACTCCAGTCATCTTCAATTCCTTTAGGGTCCTGTGCTAAGCGGCCAGCCTGATGGCTTTCGAATGCAGGAGGTCCGAATGGGTGCCATTCAGAGAATGCATTGCTTTCTAAATGAACGCAAAGCATTCTCTGATTGGACAAGGTGGAGAGCGTGATGTCATCACCCCACCTCTCCATGTGCAAAGCATTCTCTGAACAGTACCCATGCTGATCAACCTGCTTTGTTTACAGAGCAGAAGAACAGCCAAGCAGAACCTGGAAGCCAGTGGAGATCATTAAAGTAGCTGTGTCTACTCCATTGATTTCCAGTTTCCAGCAGCATTGCCTAAGTATGTCATATACTGTACATAGTTACATTGGTCAAAGCTGTAAAAAAATGTAAAACATGCCAATACCTGGATCTTTTCTGTAGGTTGTATTTTGTTTGAAGCCCACAACTGCATTGTTTGAAAGAAAACAAAAGACGCATTCACAACAAAAAAAATTGTTTTGTTACATTTCTTTACATTTCCGTTGATTCGTAACGATTCACAATTTCGTAAGACGCGTGTTTCATATTTGGACTCGTTCGTATTTTCGTAACAGTTATATTTTCTTTGATACAAAATGATTCGTAATTATGTTTGTAAAAAATTTGTAATCTAATTTTCTTTGATTCAAAATTCGTAATTTTGTTAAATAAAAGTTTTCATTTATTCGGTACACTGCTCGGAATTTAGTAATTGTTATTTTTATGAGATTGACTTTTTCGTTGATTTGTACTTTCGTAGGAAATAAAGAATAATAATCCTATGCTTGCTTTTCTGTCCTGTACTTACTCCAGTCCACTCCCTCAGTCACGAGACCTGATTCAGTCTCCTCCTCAACTGAATCTAAAAAGATTCAGGAATGCAGTGTGACTCAGACACAAAAGGGGTAAGCTGATTGGCTAAAGATATTAAGATGCATCACTCACCCATTCAAAAGAACGATCGAGAACACGAAATTACGTACATACAAAATTACGAACATACATATTAAGATACATTTACACTGTACACTTAAAAGAAAAAACACAAATAAACAAAATTACGAACAGATGAAGAAACTAAATGAGGAACACATGACTGAAAATACAAAATTATGAACAGACAAAGGATTGAAAATTCGAAATGTAAATCATTCGTTATAGATGCCTGTTCGTAAGTTTGTATTTTCGCATGTTCGTTATTTTGCTTATTCGTAATTTTAGTTTTTTGGTTCTTTCAGCTATTCGGATGTTGGAATGGATCAGAATTTACGAGTACTAACAAATTTGTACGAAAATCTATTCGTTACGAACCAAATCGCACATGTCTAGAAAACAAACCGTGAGAACATTATTAACCTAAACCACATAACATTATATTACTCACAGTGACTGCAATCCCTTTCTCCATAGATACATTAAAAGTTAGACATATACTTGTAAGGCCTATTACAGAATTAGTAATGCCTTGCTGCTTGCAAATTTTATACTGCTGTGTCATCAGAGATCTCTTACTACTTAATGAGAGCCTGAAATAGACAGTTTTTGTATGAGAAAGAGCAAGGACAGCATGAACAAACTACTGGCCAATTCCTATCTACTAGTCAAAGCAGGCCTATTACTACTATTTGGTTTAAAAAAAGCTGACACCTGAATTTTTATTTTATTTTATGAAACTAATCAGATTGTGGAACTGCTGCTATAGATAAGCCAAGCTAATAGTAAAATAAAAATATGCCAAATATGCACTGCCAGTGTATGCTGTCACTGAGACTACTGTCCATGAAGATCATATTTTTCCATAACACCACGCAAAGCTTAAGGGCATCTCAAAACATGTTATTTCAATTATTTGAATATTTCTAATGTTTCCCCCTCTGTACAGTACCTTTGGTTTTTGTTCTGCACGTTTCCCATGGCGGTGTTTTTGACAGTAGCTTGCCTATTAAAAATGACCATAATTTAACAACTAGATTGACCATTATAGACTTCACTGGAATTTGCCAGGTTCGCCGATTTTTGATTCAAAACTGAACATATCTACTCATCACTAGTTTTAACCAAGTAACTAACCAAAACTTCAAAAAAAAAAAGTTTTGGCTTTAAATGCACTATAAGTCTACACTATTTTAACATTTTAGCTGGAGATTTAGCTTATTACAAGTGCCTAGGTTTTATTTAAATGTAATATCCTCAATTGCAGAGTGTAAGATGTCCAGTAAATGAGTGCAGAGCGTGAATGAATAAGTATGGTGGGTCCTCATAGAAATCAATGGATAACCCAAAAGGTGTGGCAAATAATTTGAAACCCAATTAGTCGCACTTTATAAAGGACCCCCCTAGACTTTTCACAAATGTCTTTAAAATATGAGAAAAGCACATTTATAGGAAAACATATACCTTACCAATCAACCAACGTCTGATTCTTTCAATGAGCAAGTACGCTTTGATTGCTCGATCTTTTATATGCTGAGCCTGAGAGTCCCCCTGTGAACTCCAGTCAGATAAGCAGCCAGGAACATTGACAGTACAATCAGCAAACAAGTGGGGTCACCTTAAACACAAAGCAGCAGAAAAATCTACCAGTAACTGATAAAAGTTACGTGTTCATAATATTTTGCATATAGCCTATCAACCATTAAAATATTTGGAAAACATAATCAAATTCAGCTCAAAACAATATATTCATATATATATATATGAAGTTGGCTTACAGTATGTTCCAAAAACCTTGAATTCTGCTTGCAAATCAAACATTGAGGATGTCGAAAGAGTACAAACGCAGTGTCATCCTGATATACTAAGAACAACTCTTGGCAGATCTAACTATCCATGTTAATGGGAAACTCAAACACAAGCACAAAAAAAACAAAGAAAATTATATTTTGTGTAGGCTGGTTTATTTGTGCTAGATAACTTTCTAATGGTATTCAGAGATTATTTCAGAGATGGCATTAAAATGAACCAGTCCATCATTAAAAATTATTTAAAGTAAAAGGCCTGTCTAAGGCCGCGTACACACGGGCGGACTGTTCGCCCAACTTAGTTTGTCAAACAATCCGACAAACAGTCCGCTCAAAATTTGCATGAGCGGACTTGACCACACACGATGAACGAACAGTCCGCTGAAAGCGTGCGCGATGACGTGAACGGCACGTACGACGGGACTAGAAAAACGACGTCCTATACACTGCAATGCAACCTTCGGCGTGTAAATCCTTTCTGAGCATGCGCGGAACTTAGTTTGACGAACAAGCCTACACACGAGCGGACTGTCCGCTCAAACCAAGTTTCAGCGGACTGTCTTACGGGAATTCCGAAAAACTTTGTTCGTCAGACTGTCCGCTGAAACTGTCCGCTGAAGCCCACACACGAGCGGACTGTCCGCTGAAACACTGTTCAGCGGACAAAGTTGGGCGAACAGTCCGCCCGTGTGTACGCGGCCTAAGAGTAGAGATGTAGAGATTTATCCTGTTTAGCCCAACGGGATGAATGTGCGAAATAAGTCCATTCCTCCATCCCCACTAAAGAGCATGGATGGAGGAATATGCACTGCTGATTATTGTATTCAAAGTGCTTTGTTTGGCCATCAATTTTCCACCCAACTTTGTACATTTTTAAATCAAATTTGTTGATCCGGGTGGTGCCAACGGGCCCACCCACAGCTAGAATTTCTATTGATTTAACAAGAATCAGACAAGATTCAAGTAATGTATGGCTAACATAAAAAAAAGGTTACCTTGTATTACTATTGTGAATCAGAAAACCCTCCTTTTTGTGCCTCCCTAGCCTGACTTCCTTGATTTCAGAGCCAAGCCCAACCAATTGCTGTTCTCTTATTCAAAGGGAGCTTTTCATTGTACATGGGAATAAGAACAGGTGGGACTTCACCCTGAATCAGGGAAGTCAGATCCCTAGTAACAAAGTAAAATTTGTTTTGCAGAGGCAAAAAGAGAATGTTTTTATCTCCTGCAAAGATTGCAGCTGACATCTTTTGTGTCTGCTTTAAGATAAAAAACCTTTTGCGTGTAGCAGCAACCTCAGCACACCCCCCTAATTACTTACCTGAGCCCCATCTCTCTCCAGAAATGTCCACAAGTGTCTAAGCGGTCCGGGACACTCCTCCTGATTGGCTGAGACTCAGCAGTGATGCCATTGGCTCCCGTGGCTGTCAATCAAAGTATGTCAGCCAATCAGGGGATAAAGGGGGCGGGGCAAGGCTCCATGTCTGAATATACACATAGAGCTGTGACTCGGCTTCAGTGCCCCCATAGGAAGATGCTGACTGTGGGGGCACTTGATGAGAGGGAGGGGCCAGGAGCAGCAAAGAGGCATCCGAGAAGAGGAGGATTGGGGCGGCTTTGTGCAAAACCAACTTCACAGAGGAGGTAAGTATAACACGTATGTTATTTTTATTTTTTTAATGAGACTTTTCAATCACTTTAATGCCATAATATGCTAGTATACACCTAGAACAGCCATCTGGTTTCCTATCTAACAAATCGTCAAATGGGTGCATCCTCAGTGGTCTATGTAAAGGCACAGGACCAAAAACTACAGCTTTTAGGGCAATCTCACCAGATATGGCTTAATGAACTGGGTTCTGAACAGCCCCTAAAACAAGCAGAAGGGTATCCTGGGATCATACAGCAAAACAGTAAGGTGTTAGGTACCAATGTATTAACACTTTATAGTTCCTTTCTGTAGCTAGGACATTATTATGTAGCTGTATTAATCAATAGGAATGAGCCCGATGTTTGCCCGTTTTCACCAGATTTAGAACATTATGGGGCGTTCGTGGCAAATTCGAGCTCCGAAGAATGCCTCATAATAGTTACATAGTTACATAGTTAGTCAGGTCGAAAAAAGACACAAGTCCATCCAGTTCAACCTTAAAAACAAATAATTAAAATAAAAAATAATCGTACAATTCAAATACCCAATTTTATGCCCACAATTGATACAGAGGAAGGCGAAAAAAAAAACCCAAATTGCAGTGCATCGGCGTCTTATGATTGGTCAAAGCATGCACCTGACCTGCATGCTTTGGCCAATCACAGCGCGCTCTGCTGACAGAGTCATAATTGGCCAAAGGCAATCGTGGCTCGGGGGCTAAGTTCACGCCCCACACTATATAAGGCTGCTGTTTATACGGCGGCCGTATATAGTGTAATGAATGAAGAGAGATTAGGCAGCTTAGTTAGTGGCGTACAGACAGTGTATTTGATATAGATATATATATATATATATATATATATATATATATATATATATATATACTCTGCATTTAGTGTAGATTAGATATTCAGTGTAGAATCTATATTCAGTCAGTACAGGCAGTGTATTTAAAATATATATACAGCCTAGTATATACTCTACATTTAGTGTAGGTAGATAGATATTGAGTGTAGAATCTATATTCAGGCAGTGTAGTATGTATAATATAGTGTACTAAAGTGGTTAGGGGAACCCTGAGCCAACATTTTTTTTTAAATGGTGTGAGGGTCCCCCTAAAATCCATACCAGGCCCTTCAGGTCTGGTATGGATTTAAGGGGAACCCTGCACCAAAATGTAAAAAAAAATAATCCTTCAGGGGATGGCATCCTGACGAAATCACGTGGTAAATTGACATAACACGTAGGGAGGAGGAGCCGGTGACCACACCCGGAAGTGAGCAGAGCGCCATTTTGTTGGAGGTAAATAGAGGTACACGGAGGCTGCATCCACTGAGAGGGACACATACAGGCAATTTTATATTTTATATTATTGAAAGTCTTTAACCTTACCAAAAATAAAGTTAGAAAAATAATGAACGCTATGACTATCATTCTCTTTTGGGTTCCGTATGTGAGTAGCTTAGATGACTTAGATGACTCAGAAGCGATGTGAAAAACTTAGATGACTCAGGATGGCAACGGCTTAATATCTAGGGATGAGCCAGTGGTTCAAGTCGAATGTCAGACTTCAAGTTGATGTCAAACATCGGGTATTCGTTTGTTCTAAAACGAACCAAACATATTGGGCGCCACGGAATGCCCCATAATCCACAAGGGACTCATGTATCATGTAATCAAAAACACAGACGACATAGTGCTCTCTGCTGTAAAACTTTTATTTAAAACCCAGCTAAAAGAGGACACTTACTAGATATAAAAACAAAATGTACTTGTTACATGTATTCAGAGTAACGTCACAGGCTCGGATCCTCTCTTCTGCACATGTATGGACCTCTGAATGGTCTTCCTCAGCAGATCCTCTTTTAGCGGGGTTTTAAATACAAGTTTTATAGCAGAGAGCACTATGCTGGATGTGGTTTTGATTACGTAATACATGAGTCACTTGAAGTGGAGGAACAGCTGAATAATCTCAGAGATCAACACTCGATCTGTGAAGGATACATTGGGTTAAGTGGAGATCGTGAAAGGGAGAAATTGAACAGCTGAATCCTGAGAGAAAGAAAAGACATTTGGGAAGTGAAAATAAAGAGTTAATTTGAGTCTTCCTGACTCATCCTTGAGGTGAGCAGATTAAATAGCTGGTGGTGGTATGCACACACAATAAGAAGTATTGAGAAACACGGTGATATAATAATAACACTGGAGCACTACTATCAAGATTGATTTATATATATATATATATATATATATATATATATATATATATATATATATATATTTTTTTTTTTTTTTTTTTACCACTTATATTTTGCCCGTCGCAGTTTTATGTCTCTATTTTGAAGAGAAATATCATTGTTATGGAAGCAGCTAGCTGCCATAACCCCAGTATCCTCTTCTTCAGCAGGCGGTCCGCTTCAAGATAAAAGTGGTCTCTGCGGCGGATTCGCTGCGAGATCACTTTTATCGGTGGCGGGAGAGGGCCACCCCTCCTCCTGCCATGCTCCAGTGCCCCCCGTCTCTTACCGGGGCTGTCGGTAGCGGTGGAGGCGATCGGGTCTGCTCTCCTGCTTGGTATGGAGATGAGTATGGGAAATAAAAGTGAAATTTTTTTTTTAAAAGAACAGTGTAAAAAAAATAAAAAATAAAAGGTAAAATAAAAAAGATTTTTTTTTTTTTTTATGCGCCCCGTCCCACTGAACTCGTGCACAGAAGAGAACCTATAAAGGTATATAAAATATGTCAATATTTAAAACAAAATTATACATGAAGTCACACTAGGCTCACTATACAAATAATTTATTTATAATACACCTTTTTATGCACAATACACATACTTAGCATAAAACTATTCTTTTTTCCCAGATATTTTTGTTCCACTGATTACACTATCATCACGTCTGGCTATACAGAAATTGGCTGTCCACATTGTACACATCCTCTGTTCATCTGATGTTGCACCTCCATATTATGCCGCCTCAGCTCCCGTGGTGGGGTCTATATCCGTGGCCTATCCTGCGCCGGTCACCATGCGCCGCGTGCGCTGTCTGGGTTGGTGAGTGTGTTTGGTGAGCCATCTATTGACATACAACAAGATGTATAATTTTATTTTAAATATTGACATATTTTCTATACCTTTATAGGAATCTCTGGTGCATCTGCTCCTGACGAGTGGAAAAATCCACGAAACACATCGAGATACATTTGATGACACAATTGCATTCCATATGGATTGATCCCTACCTAGTTATTATTAATATTCCATGATATTGTTTTTATACTAGCCAATAGACGTATATATACCTTGTGGGTGCACGTGCCAGTCTTGGGTCTGTCGCTGTGGCATTTTTTTGCCATAGCATTTACATCTCTTTTAAAAATTATTTTCTTCTTTTTATATATTTATTTATTTGACATTGATCATGTGTTGTTTTGACTGTATTATTCTACTTATTTTGTTTATGCTTTATGTGCATTATGTGTATATATATATGAAATAAATTATATTCTTTATGATTCTAGATGAATGTCATCAATTAAATATTTAAATATTATTCATTTACAGTTTATCTTTACTATACAATTGCTTCATTTAAAGTCCTAACCCCCCTTTAGTTTTTATTGATTATCGGGATGGAAGCACCATGCTGTGCTTCATTTAAAGTCCCAAACTCCCCCCCTTTTGCTTATCATCTATGGGGGTTTTTAAGGGTAAAAGTTTGTCGCCATTCCACGAGCGGGCGCAGTTTTGATGCATGACATGTTGGGTATCAATTTACTCGGCCGTAACATTATCTTTCACAATATAAATTTTTTTTTAGCTAACTTTACTTTTGTATTCTTATTTTTTAATTCAAAAAAGTGTATTCTTTCCCAAAAAAAGTGCGCTTGGAAGACTGCTGTGCAAATAGTGACAGAAAATATTGCAACGACCGCTATTTTATTCTCTAGGGTGTTAGAAAAAAATATCTCAGAAAGAGGCTCGCTGCTTAAGTGGTAATTTCACTTAAAGTGTATAGCGGCTGCAACTTTGCACTTGATTAATTATTAGGGTGGTGCTGATTGTTTCACACATTTGTATATATAGTTACATAGTAGGTGAGGTTGAAAAAGTCCATCAAGTCCAACCTATGTGTGTGATTGTATGTCAGTATTACATTGTATATCCCTGTATGTTGTGGTCGTTCAGGTGTTTATCTAATAGTTTTTTTTTTAACTATCAATGCCCCCCGCTGAGATCACCGCCTGTGGAAGGGAATTCCACATCCTTGCCGCTCTTACAGTAAAGTACCACAGCAACCATCATTTATATATAAATAAGCTCCTTCCCTTCGTGACCGTTTAGCACCGAGTGTTGTTGATTCACTGACACACTCGGAAAGCTGGTTCTTTTCTTTTCTTTCTGGTTTTTAATGCGTATGGTAGGTGTACCGCTTGCAAGCATTCAAAATGTAATATTAAAAAGAGAAAAAATGTTGTGTCCTCAGTTAGTTACTAATAGGGAGTATAAGATTCAGCAATTGATTACTTGTGTCATGATTGGTGTTGCTTACATGCTCGAGTGTGAATGTGGCCTACAGTATGTTGGTAGGACCTCCAGGCCCCTTCATGTTGGGCTGGGTGAGCATGTGAACAACATCAAGGATGGACTCAAGACTCACAAAATATCGAGACATTTCAAATTATTTCATAACCAGAATACTTGGGATCTGAGTTTTTGGGGGATTGAAAGAGTGACAAAACAGTGGCGAGGAGGCAATTTTATATGTCAACTCGGTCGTAGAAAATCTCACTGGATATATGAGACAAAGGTTCTAGTACCAGCATTGTTTTATCTCTGACCATTACGTTTTTTAATATGTCCCTCTTTTTTTTATCAATAATGAATTTTTTCTTAATAATAAATTTAATGTTTTGATGTTTTTCATGTTCATATTGTATACGATGATCAACAGAGGCTCAGGTTTGGTCTGTCTTCTTATTGGATATCTTTTTGGTCCATTGTATTATAGTTCCTAATATGACACAATTACTCCCCCCTGTTTAATTTTGAGGGAATTGTATGTGCCTTTTTATGTATGTATTTATATCATTTTTTTGTTTTCCTATGCCGTTTGTCTAATTCCGGATGTGGTATTACTTCCGGTGCTCGGGTTGGTTGTTTACAAGGTTGCTACGGTGACTTACCGGGTGTAATTCCTTTGTGAACCTGAGGTGTCATCTGCAGCTATTGGTAATGATTTGATGCGTTACCATGGTTTTCCTTTATGTGTAACTCCTCCCCTGAGCGGAGGTGTTATGTTAGAGCAGGTACCGTACATCATTCCCTCACCGCTGATGAAGTCCCGCCGTAACGCGTACGTAACCACTTGACTTACGTGAAGTCACCCACATCCTCTGTTGATTCTCGTGGAATGAGTTGTCAGTCTTCTTCATTACCCTAATTGTAAGTGCAATATATTTTTAATACTTTTTTTTTTTTACTTATCCAACGGAGAGCACTATATTGCACCTTTTGTTATTCTATGTATGAAAACATTGGAGCCTGTGGCTATGATACGGAGGATCTGTTGCTACCAGCACACATCTATCTCCAGCATATCAGCTATCTAGTGGATCAGTGTATTTACCCTATGAAGGGACTGCTCATGTGATCTGACTGATTTACTCAGGGGTCCACATGCTGAGGTGAGCATTTAGTATTCACTGTTGATGGAGGCTGCTACACGTTCACCTCGTCTGTTGTCCATAGGATCACCATGTTTCTGGACAAGTTTTGGTGCTTTTTGTGAACATTTTATTACGGACTTTTTTTATTTTTTATTATTATCATCTTGATTTTTATGTTGTGTCTGTTTCTATATGCGCTGCACTGCTTGTACTATAAAGAACTCTCTACGCAGTTTAAGATTCAACCTCTTTTCTTCTAATTTTAGTGAGTGGCCATGTGTCTTATTAAACTCCCTTCCGCAGAAAAGTTTAATCCCTATTGTGGGGGTCACCATTAGGGTATATATGTAGATTGAAATCATATTCCCTCTTCAGCGTCTCTTCTTCGAAGACCCTTCGAAGGGTCTCCTCCAGACCCTTTATTAGCTTTGTTGTCCTTCTTTGTACTCGCTCCATTTCCAGTACATCTTTCCTGAGGACTGGTGCCCAGAACTGGACAGCATACTCCAGGTGAGGCCAACATAAGTCTTGTAGAGTGGGAGAATTATCGCTTTATCCCTGGAGTTAATCCCCTTTTAAATGCATGCCAATATTCTGTTTTCTTTGTTAGCAGCAGCTTGGCATTACATGCTATTGCTGAGCCTATCATCTACTAAGACCCCCAGGACCTTTTTCATCCTAGATTCCCCCAGAGGTTCACCCACTAATGAGTAGACTGCATTCCTATTTTTGCCACCCAAATGCATTATTTAACATTTTTCTACATTAAACCTCATTTGCCATGTAGTTGCCCATCCCATTAATTTGTTCAGATCTTCTTGCAAGTTTTCCACATCCTGCAGAGAAGTTTTTGCCCTGCATATCTTAGTGACATCTGCAAATACAGAGATTGAGCTGTTTACCCCATTCTCTAGGTCATTTATGAACAAATTTAACAGGATTGGTCCCAGCACAGAACCCTGACCATTTTGAGTATTCCCCATTTATCACCACCCTCTGAACTCGCCCTTGTAGCCAGTTTTCAATCCATGTACTCACCCTATGGTCCATGCCAACAGACCTTACTTTGTACAGTAAACGTTTATGGGGAACTGTGCCAAATGCTTTTGCAAAATACAGATACACCATGCCTACAGGCCTTCCTTTATCTAGATGGCAGCTCACCTCCTCATAAAAGGTTAATAGACTGATTTGGCAAGAATGATTCTTCATGAATCCATGCTGATTACTGCAAATGATACTGCTTTTATTACTAAAATCTTGTATATAGTCCCTTATCATCCCCTCCAAGAGCTTGCATACTACTTATGTTAGGCTAACTGGTCTGTAATTCCCAGGGTATTTTCGCCCTTTTTTAAATATTGGTGCTAGATTGGCTTTTCTCCAATCAGCTGGTACCATTCCAGTTACTAGACTGTCAGTAAAAATTAGGGACAATGGTCTGGCAATTACATGACTGAGTTCCCTAAGTACCCTCGGGTGAAAGCCTTCTGGTCCTGGTGATTTATTAATGTTAAGTTTCCAAAGTCTATTTCTAATTCTGTCCTCTGTTAGCCATGAGGGTGCTTCCTGTGATATGTCATGAGGACAAACACTGCAGTTTTGGTTACTGAAGCCCCCCGATTCCCTTGTGAAGACTGAGGAGAAGATTCAAATCAATACCTTTACTATCTCCCCATCCTTTGTAACCAGATGTCCTTCCTCATTTTTTTATGGGGCAAATATGGTCTGCCCTCCCATACTGTTTATATACTTAAAGATTTTTGGGGGATTTTTTTTGCTCTCCTCCACTATGTGTCTTTCTTGTTCTATCTTAGCCACCCTAATTGCACCCTTACATATCTTGTTGTATTCTTTGTAAAGTCTGAATGCTGATGATGATCCACCAGCCTTGTAATTTTTGAAGGCCTTCTCCTTTGCTTTTATATGCATTTTTACATTCAAGCAAAGCCATCCAGGACTTTTGTTCGCTCTTTTAAATTTATTCCTAATTAAATGCTTTGGATAATGCCCTTATTTAATATGCTCTTAAAGCAAACCCATCTCTCCTCTGTGTTCTTTGTTTCTAAGATTTTATCCCAATTTATATCTTCTATCAAGGTTTGTAGTTTAGGGAAGTTGGCTCTTTTGATATTCAGTGTCTTTGTTTTCCCCTTCTGTTTCCTATTTGTATGATTTATACTTAAAGGGGTGTTTCAGCTGGGAATTTTTTTTTTTAAGTCAGCAGGTAAAAAAAAAAAGTAGCTGCTGAATTTTAATAATGACACTTACCTTTCCAGGGTGCCCACGATGTCGGCCACCCGAGGCCGACCCGTCCCTTGGGTCCCGGAGCCAACATCCTCACTAAGGGAAACAGGCATCACTGCCTGTTTCCTACTGCGCATGCGTGAGTCGCGTATTACTTTGTGAATGGGACACGGTGTGTTTGGAAACACACAGTTCCCAGAACACAGCACACCCCATTACCCAGAAGACAACACAAGGAGGAGAGAAGACCGAAGATCACCGCGGAGTAGGAAGAGGCAGATTAGGAAGACTGCCTAGCAATAGGGATTTCTGGTAAGGTAAGAAAATGTATTTATTTTTTTAAAGAATATTAATGCTGTTTTTTTTTTGTTTTTTTTTAGGGTGGCCCTCCACTTTAAACCAATTGACCTGTGATCGCTATTTCCTAAATTGCCTCATATTTCCACATCCATGGTCAAGTCTGTATTGTTGGTAATCAGTAGATCTAGTACCAAGGAGAGGCAGATGCCCACAGGCCACTAAAATAGGGCAAGCAGCCTCTGTGTTTACAGTCAACAGTGGTGGTCGTGGACATGGTGCATCTTCTTCAGGTGGCCATGGGGCACGCTTTTCCTTTTTTTCTGCTGCTGGCTGTGTTATTGAGAAGCCAAAAGAAAAAAGCAGTGCTCTAAGAAAACCTATATATAAGGCAATGTTCAAAAAATATAGTCATTTTTTTAGTGCTCTAAAAACAATGTTCAGTCTAAAAACATATATGCAATTGTCAATGTGACAAATATTCCTAACATGGTACACCAGTCATTGTGTAAACTGAAGCACTTCAACATGAATTGGATACGATACCGCCAGATGACCCAGGGTTAACAAAAAGGCTGAATCGTAAAGCCTGGGGTTGTCATAGCAACCATGACTAACATGTTTCACGCGCATGCGCCTTCTCAAAGTCATGGACGCTTATGGCAAACCCAGTTTTAAAGGGACCTCTATAACAGGGGGTGGTGAACAGCACAAAATTGATGTTAACTCCTTACAATTAGAATGAGCATAAGAGTGTAAATACTGTCAGCGTTGTACATCTATCCTAAACATGAAAAAACGAATAAAAATAAAAAATTATTTGAACAAACTGTAATGCCTATCCAGATTCAAGCCATAGACTAAATATGGAAAAAAAAACATATAATGGCTATAGGGAAAAAAATTATAATAGCTATAGGGAAAAAAATTATTTTGAAAAAAAAAAAAAAATTATTTTGAAATAATAATAATGAAAAATAATAATAATGATGAAATAATAATCAAAATAAATAATGGATGAAGAATACTAAACTAATCATTAGAAATATATAAAACTCAAAATAAAAATAAAAAATTTGATATAAATGGAAAAAATATATAAAATAAAAAATATAAAAAATAATGAATAATAGAAAATGAACATTATGTATTGGAAGATGCAATATTGAATCCTTTTCAAATATGGTTTGTTCGAAGACCACCTCGGGCGATTTTAACCCTTAAATAATTATTTGATGATACTAAGAACATCAATCTCTTCATTAAGGCCATCAGGCGAAAGGGAACCAAACGAATATATCCAAAAAGTCTCCCTTCGACAAAGAAGGGAGAATCTTTCGTTGTCAGTTAGGGTGCCCTTTGGGATGGCTTCAATGGCAAAAACCTCCCTATGTCTAAACTCCTTATTGTGTACTTGACGAAAGTGTCGAGGGATGCTGTGTTTTGTACAACCCTTTTTCGTCAATCGTTCAAAATATTAAAATGTTTATATGTTATTTTAGATATGGATTTATATTGGGTATTGAATGTTGAAACAAACCTTGCTGTATTGATCTTATCTGGGGATTTCTCTGTATGATCACTAATGGAGGATTTATATTGTTTGTTTTTATTCTCTAAGAAGTCCTGTGTCATTAAATCATGCGGGCAGCCTTTTTCCTCAAACTTTTTTAGCATATGGTGGCCCAGCGTGGTATAATCCTCAATTGAGGTACAGTTTTTCCATAATCTTTGAAATTCACCCCATGGCTGTTCCTTGGAGTTGGAGATAAAATTGGTCTAAAAAAATAAAATAATTATGTTGTAGGCAGAAGTCTATACCAAACAATAAAAATTCTGACTTCTGAATTAATCTCGCCACTTTTGCATAAGAAATATTGTTCAGCGGTAATGCCGACCTCATGAGGTATTGAAGTGCAGAGTGAGGTCACATCCAATGAAGCCCACACATACTCATCAGACCAAGTATAGTTCTTCAAAATATCAATAACATGACCAGAATCCTTGACATAGGAAGGCAGTTGGTCTATATAGACTGACAGACCACTCGTAAAGCTATTAGTTCTGGCCACAATTGGTCTTCCTGGGGGATTAGTTAAGGATTTGTGTAATTGATGATAAAAATATGGGGTACTACAAACCTTAGGGAGAAGAAAACATTTCTCCTTGATATTCAACACCCCACCCTTATAAGCTGCTTCGATCATAGTGGTCAGTTCTCGTTGGTATTGAGGGAGAGGATCGGAGGTGAGTTTTAGATACGTATTGTTAACAGATAGAAGATAATAGGCTTCACGGAGGTACTCAGGCCTATCCTGAACGACCAAGTTGCCCCCTTTGTCGGCCTATTTTATTATAATGTCCTTAATTACAATTAGGTCTTTGAGGGCTTGACGCTCAGCTATACTCAGATTGGCATGTTTTTCAATTTCTGGAGTATCACACAACTCTATAAACTCTTTATGTACGGCTTGATAAAACGTCTCAATATAAGGCCCCTTAGATTGAGTTGGATTACATTTCGAGGGTGGTTTCAAACAATTGTGTTCAATATTTGGCTCCACATATGGATATTGGGTCTGACTTTCTATATTACTTTCAAACCACAGATCTTCGAGGACTTGCAAAATTTCGTCCCGAGAATCTGTGGTTGTACTCTCATCTGTGGCTGTAGGCATCAAGTTACCACTGTTAACATTTGAAATATTAATTTTAGCATAATGCCTTTTTAAAGTAAGGGAACAAATACATTTATTTAGGTCTTTAAAGAGACCAAATCTATTTGGTCCTGTGGATGGGGAAAAGTTTAGGCCTTTCTTCAGTAACAATAATTCGTATGCAGTTAGAGTGTGTGATGATAAATTGTAGATTTTAATAGGACTATCACCTACCGGGTCTCTACTCGTTCCTTTTTGTTTAATCTTACATTTTCTCCCACCTCTACAACCTCTTCTAGTTTTCGTTTCTCTTTGGGTAATGGTTCTCCCTTTGGAGAGATGACTAAAAAACTCTCATCAAGAATAGATGGTATATCCTTAGAATTATTTTTTGTCGAAGCAGTGGATAAAACATTATCCCTGGCTGTATTATTGAGCCACAAACATGCAGAAGAGTTGGTGGAGTGGATAACAAAGTCTTCTTCATCCTCCTCACCCTCTGTCACCCAGGCTCAGAGTAGTTTGCCTTCCATCTCAGCTGCCAAAGTGGCCTATTTCACCGACTCTTTGTCCACAGTCCCTCCTTCCTTAGCCCCATCATCATGCACGGAGGAGTCCCCAGAATTATTCGATCAAAACAGGCAAATTTCACTACTCCAGTTGCTGAACCGTAAAAATAAATACGGTCCCAGCCATCCACATGCTCAGTATCTAAATGCTAGCTTGGCCAGGTTGCTAGCACTGCAACTGCTGCATTTTCAGCTGGTAGACTCTGTCCCCTTTTGTGAATTTGTGGAATGTGCTGTACCTCAGTGGCAGGTTCCAAAACGCCATTCCTTCTCTCTAACGGCACGTGGAAAGCAAAGTTTTGGTCTCGTCAGACAGGGCGGTCAGCAGTAAGGTTCATATTACCGCTGACTCATGGTTCAGCAGGCATGGGCAGGGATGTTACCTTTCATTCACGGTGCACTAGGTAACTCTGCTGGCAGCTGGGAAGGATGCAAGACAGGGTTCAGTGTTGTTGGAGATTGTTCCGTCACCACACCTCCAAAATTCTAGTGGCGATTCTGCCACAGCTCTCTCCCCCACTCTCTCCCCCACCCCTCCTCTTATTATTCCTCTATGGCCTCTTCTGCAGATTTGTCCTCTGAACCAGCAGCCCCCCGTAATTGTTTAAGGGGCTACGCAAGCAGTCAGGCTAAAAGATGCCATGTGGTGCTTGAGTTGGTCTGCCTCTGGGACAGGAGCCACACTAGGGCAGAGATTCTGTCAGCTCTGCAGGGGCAGGCTCAGAGCTGGTTGACTGCTGGAGGGTTTGTAAGGGATCAAAGAGTGCGCCTTTCCACAGACTCTGTTGATATGCTCACATTCATAAAAATTAATCAGTCTTGGATCAGCAGCTATCAAGCACCTGATGCTGATGTAACCGATTGGATTTGCTATGGATGTGGGATCCCTTGAAGACTGCCTATGCTGACTATCCTATTCCTCCTCAATCTTGATTATGCTAGCTTCCAACAATATTTTTGGTTTAGGGCACTGCCACCACCACCCAAGGCCCAATTTTTCTGCCCCTGTTTCACATTATATTCCCTGAATGTTTGTGTACTTCTTAAAGTGGTAGTAAACCGCAACCTATTATTTTATTTAACCTGCAAGGTAAAGGCATAATGTGTTAGTATGCATTGCATACTAGCACATTATGAGTGCTGACTTTAGAAGGAAGCCCTCCAGTGGCGAGCGGCTGCACCATGATGACATCATTCTCGCACATGCACGCGGGAGTCACAGAGCTCTGAGGGGACAGATCGCATGCGTTGGTGACATTACCAGCTGCATGCGGTATGAATATCTCCTAAACCATACAGGTTTTGGAGATATTCACTGAACCTACAGCTAAGCCTTATTATAAGCTTACCTGTAGGTATAAGTTCAAAAACAGGGTTTACTTTCACTTTAATAAGCTATATCTGTGGTAAGCCAGGAAATAAAACTGTGTTCCAAGTGTTGGAAGCCACAATGAAATCAGGCATTGTAAAAAAAATGAATATTTAGATTTGTAGAAATACAGAAGGTCACAAGGCTACAAACCCTACATATGCCATTTAAGGAAATTAATAGAACTCTCCCCAATACTAAAAATACTGGCTTTAGAAATACATTAATGCCTTAAAGTAGATTGTCATCTTTTACTATATTTTTATCTTTCATTCTAATGCGAATTTCACTGGTTAGCCAGAATGTCTTTGTGACAGCTGTCCATGAAACTTGACTGTCTGGACATTGCTAATGAAAACTTTAGAACTATCTGATACATGCCCCCTGATTCTGCTTGGATATATGCCCAGCAGTGGGTGGTAGGAGTGTATTTATATTTCAGGGAAGTCACATATCTTTTTCAGAAAAACATCTGAATTGGTACAGATTGGTGAGTAAATATTAGCAGTGTGTGGGTTTGTGTTTTTTCACCGTTAAATTAACCTTCTTAATACAAACTCAACTATGTGAATAAATCCCGGTAAAGGCGATAGAGGTGCCATATCCAGGGTCCATATAGGATATTGGAACATTTTTTATATGAATTGCTATGCTGTGTACAAAAATCCAATATTTGTAATATTATGGGTTGGGTGGGGGTTGTATTTCTAATATTTTATATTACTCTACTTAGGCTATAAATTGTTTTAATTTATAAATGATTAACATGGATAAATCTTGAATGGTGTTTTGTTCTTGTTCAGTATTATGAAATATTATTTTCTTTTTGCTAACATTTTTTTCTGACATCTATGCCATCTAAGATCATTTACTACAGGTTCTGTAGCCCAGAGCTTGAAATGTCTATTTACTTATTTAAAATTAAACTTGTACCTGGGCTGGCAAGCCTTTAATACAGAGTGCAAACAGAAAAATCAGTGCTACTACCCATACAACACATTGATGGCAGAGCTCCTGGGTGCTCGATCCATAGTCGCTGGCTGAGTGGAATGATGTAGGGAAGGATGATCCACATACTAGTTGTTGCTCTTAAAGAATCTTAATTTTATTGAAAAGCCGCAGTGTACAAACACAGATAAAATCAGTTTGGCGAGTTTCAGCCTATGAGGCCTTAGTCATTTTAATACGGAGTGTAGTGTAAATAGGAGTTCTGGTAAAATTAGGTGAAGCCTAATAAAGACTGGGCAAATTAGCATATGGTTACGTTGACAAATGACTCGCTTTACCAGCTGGTTTTTAAAGCAATATCATTCTTGTTTCAGGTCAGCGTTTTATGTTTCTTGGTAAACATGAGGATTTTGATTCTATATCCAGCTCTGCTCTTCATAACAGGTACAGTGGCACACTTTGGGATTTTTATAAAATTGTGGGTACAGTTTAGAAGGCTCTCTCTGACAATCATTTTGATATTTTTGCTGTACTCCACTGCTTGAAATTTCATATAAGATAGGGAACTACTCTCTTAGAATAATTTTCTGAAATTTTTTTTGTATTCCATCACTTTTTTTACTCTGCTAAATGGCATCCATATGTTACTATGCATGTTTGCATATGAATTGTTCATTTAAAACTGACTTTAAGGGGGAAAAAATGCAAGAAGGAAGTCTAAGTATATCAAAGTGAGGGACAACATTTCCTACTCATCTCATTCTTTGGTGATAACTCAAACGTTTGGATTTAACATCAATGCAAAGAGTATACTTTCCTAAAGGGGACACAGGCAGCAAAGATAGTCAAATCTTGACAGAGGTTCTAACTCCTCACCACTGAAAATTGTGAAAAAGACTTGGCTTTGGATACAAACTTTCAATACAAGCTGATCTGTGCTTGTGTGATCATTCTTTAGAGATACCACATGTGTGAGACTTCTTGGGAGCCTAGCTGCGTATGGGTGCTGAAAATCAATCAACGCCTTCAAGCTTTCAAAGAGCGTAAGTTGCTTATTTCACTTCCTCGATACCTATCACAGTTTCAGAGCCCCTGAAATGCCAAGATAGCACCAAATCCCCCTAAATGACCCCTTTTTGGAAAGTAGACTCCCCAAGGTATTTGCTGAGAGGCATGATGAGCCCATGGAATAATTTTTTGCCCATGGAATAATTTTTTGCTGTTTTTTTTTTTTTTTTTTTTTACACAAAGTTGTCACTTAAATGATATATTGCTCACACAGGTCAAAATACATACTGTGGTTTCTCATGAGTATGGGAAATCACATGTGTGAGACTTTTTGGGAGCCTAGCCACGCACGGGTATGAAAAACCAAGCACCCCCTTCAGGCTTTCAAAAGGCGTAAATTGCTAATTTCACTTCCTCACTACCTAAAATGCCAAGATAGCCCAACACCCCTCTAAATGTCCCTTTTTCTGACAGCAGATACCCGAAGGAATTTGATAAGAGGCATGGTGAGTGTCACAGACCCCCGTACTCAAAAAAAGTCTGTCTGCCGTATAAGCTTCCTTTGTCTGGTACCGGCGCAATCCAAGGTCCCTTAACCCACCCAGTCACTTGTCAAGACATCACTGTAGGGTGGAAAACATAAGACTGACACAGGGTGAGGTAAACTTTACCTCCTCCAGTAACATGACACAGATATATTTAACTATCCAACAGGAGACCGTCTAAAAGAGGGGCTGCTGGAGAAATCCCCCTTCCCCTCTCACAGCTAATCCACATAGACATATACATCCCATAATAGGTTGCTCCCAATGCAGACAGAAACAATATAACAATGTGATACAGCCACACCTCAAAAAGAACAAGCTCATACAACATTCCCACAGTTGGAAAGGTGGAATTAATTTATGTTCACATATTTCTTGAGGCATATTGTTCAGAAATATTATGTGAAAGTGAAAGAGCCCCTTCATTCTTTCAACACAAACCACACATATAAGACCCAGGACAACAGGGGTAAAAGGAAATGCTGAGTCTGGTGTGGTTGTATGGTGAGCCTGATTAGGGAAGATCAGACTGGGGTTCTTGGTCACCTTGTGCCCCTAATGCCGCGTACACACGTAGCCGACTATCCGGCAGACTTAGTCCGGCGGACTTCCCGCCGAACTGTCCGTCGGACTTTCCGAACGGGCTACTTGCCCACACACGGCACTTTTTCAGTGGACTAATACGGCGTACTAAGTCCGCAGTACTATCTGCCGTACTTTTGAAATGAACGGACTCGCCCACACACGCGGAGGAAAGTCCGCTCATTTTGAGCGCGTCTCCAGGTAGGCGGGGCCCGCGAAGGAGACGTCGCTGGCCCAACCACCTGGTATGGACTTAAAGGAGAACCCCAATGCCCAAAAATCGGTGTGGGGGTCACCCCCAGGTCCACATCAGACCCTTGTCCGAGCACGCTACCCGGCCGGCCAGGAAAGGGGGGACGAGTGAGCGGCCCCCCCCTCCTGAGCCATACCAGGCCGCGTGCCCTCAACATGGGGGGTGCCTTGGGGAAGGGGGGGCCACGCGCCCCCCCACCCCAAAGCACCTTGTCCGCATGTTGATGAGGACAAGGGCCTCTTCCCGACAACCCTGGCCGTTGGTTGTCGGGGTCTGCGAGCGGAGGGCTTATCGGAATTCGTGAGCCCCCTTTAATAAGGGGGCCCCTGGATACTGGCCCCCCACCCTATGTGAATGAGTATGGGGTACAATGTACCCCTACCCATTCACCTGTAAAATAAAGTACAAAAAAACACAACACACAAGGGTTAAAATAGTTTATCGCACAGCTCCGGGTGTCTTCTCGCCGAACTCCTCCGCTATCTTCTTCTAGCTCTTTTACTAGCGGAGGAGCCCGGCTTTCTTCCTCGCCGCCGTCCTCTTCTTCCGACTTCGGGGGTTTTGTCCCCCTCTTCGGTTCTTCTGCCGGGTCACTGCGTCTTCTTCTAGCTCTTTTACAGGCGGTCTTCTGTTGCCGCTGTCGTCGTCGCCTTCTGTTCTTCTCTTCTTCTCTTCAGATGTTGCCTCGTCGCATCCTCAGCTCACAATGGCACCGACGTGACACGCGGCGACTTATATAGGGACATCACCGGATGATGTCCCCACCCATTATGGTGTCACAGTCCCAGAGGATGCTGGGACTGTGACATCATAATAGGCGGGGACATCATCCGGTGATGTCCCTATATAAGTTGCCGCACGTCGCGTCCGTGCCATTGTGAGCGGAGGATGCGATGAGGCAACATCTGAAGAGAAGAACAGAAGGCGGCAGCGACGATGACAGCGGCGACAGAAGACCGGGCCACCACCTGTAAAAAAGCTAGAAGAAGGTGCGGTGGCCCGGCAGAAGAACCGAAGAGGGGGACAAGACCCCCGAAGTCGGAAAAGGAGAGCGGCGGCGAGGAAGAAAGCCGGGCTCCTCCGCTAGTAAAAGAGCTAGAAGAAGATAGCGGAGGAGTCCGGCGAGAAGACCCCCGAAGACAGAAGACCTCCGGAGTTGTGCAATAAACTATTTTAACCCTTGTGTGTTGTGTTTTTTTGTACTTTATTTTACAGGTGAATGGGTAGGGGTACATTGTACCCCATACTCATTCACATAGGGTGGGGGGCCGGTATCCGGGGGCCCCCTTATTAAAGGGGGCTCCCAGATTCCGATAAGCCCCCCGCCCACAGACCCCGACAACCAACGGCCAGGGTTGTTGAGAAGAGGCCCTTGTCCTCATCAACATGGGGACAAGGTGCTTTGGGGTGGGGGGGCGCGCGCCCACCCTTCTCCAAGGAACCCCAGGGCACGCGGCCTGGTATGGCTCAGGAGGGGGGCCGCTCGCTGGTTCCCCCCTTTCCTGGTCGGCCGGGTAGCGTGCTCGGACAAGGGTCTGATGTGGACCTGGGGGGGACCCCCACGCCGATTTTTCGGCGTTGGGGTTCCCCTTTAAGTCCATACCAGGTGGCGGGGCCAGCGACGTCTCCTTCGTGGGCCCCGCCTACCTGCAGACGTGCTCAAAATGAGCGGACTTTTCTCCGGGCGGGAAAAGTCTGTTCATTTCAAAAGTACGGCAGACTGGCATACGCACGGCTGGATTGTCCACCGAAATGCAAGTCCGGCGGGAAGATTGGAGTGCAAAACTACCGCCGTACTTTCGGGTAAAAAAAGTCCGCTGGAGGCTACACACGGGGGGATTGTCCGGCGGACTTGAGTTTGCCTGACTTTTCCACCCGATTGTTTGATCGTGTGTACGCGGCATAATAGACACAAGATTACTTACACGACGGAGGGGCCAGAGGAGCTAGACAAGGAGTTTCCAGAGCTCTCTAAGGTAAGCTGGACTCCCATCACAGTGAGTATTTCACAGATCTCATTTTTTGTCACAAAGTTATGAAAATGTGAAAAGTAAAAGTAAAAGAAATTCCAAAAAATTATGGCAACAAACAAGATCTGTAAAATACTCACCTTGTCTACTTTTTAAAAAGGGGTCATTTGGGGAGGGGGCTTGTTGGATTTCGGGGTCCTGTATGTAGTGTGGGGAGGTTAGCTCCTGGGGATCACCTTTTCTTGAAATGAAGGTCAGAGTACAGGCAGTTTTTCTAAAACCTGGCAGGTTGCCAGCTTTATTTATAGGTGGTTTGCAAAGTCATAAAATTAAACAAAACAGTAAAGCAAATCCTTTCCGTCCAGCACTAAACTAAACAGTACTCTGCTCTCTATACAGTGTGGGGCTGGTCCCCATCACCCACAAAACATGAGGTAAAGCAAAGCTTTGTTTTCAGTCCAAACCAACAGGGCTCCTCTGTCTCAGATTCCCTTCCGAGTCCCAGGCCAGAGCACTGCTGTGCTTTCTTCCTGATCATTTAAAGTCCGCCTGAGCATGGAATCAAGTGGACCAGAAGACCCGGACCGGAACCAAGCCTGCCACAGAGGCTGGAAAAATCCGGGCTGGATTACAGTTCAGTCTCAATAGAACAAATGCAAGGTGAAATATATTGATTATCGATGATCTCACCTTGCATACCGTCACAGTGGCTAGACTGCCAAAAAGTCTCTCATATGTGATATCCCCATACATAGGAGAAGCAGCAAAAGGTATTTTGGGGTATAATTTCATATACCCATAGCATGTGTAAGCAATATATCATTTAAGTGACAACTTTGTGAAAAAAAAATTAATAAAAATGTTGTAATTTTCCAGAAACTTGTGGCAAAAAATAAATTAATCCATGCGCTCAATATTCCTCTTACCAAATACCTTGGGATGTGTTCTTTCCAAAAATGTCATTTGGGGAGTGTTTGAACTGTCCCTGGGATTTTATGCCTGACATTAGAAGCTGATGCCACACATCACCCACTCTTCTAACCATTTTAAGACCAAGCATTTTCTGACACTTTTTCTTAACATAAAAAAATATTATTGTTTTGCTAGAAAATTAATTTGAACCCCAAAAATTATATATTTTTAAAGCAGAAGCCCTGCAGAATAAAATCTGTGTAGAGGTTTTTCAAATGCACATTCTTTGGAAAAAATACACAATATTGCCCAATTGTTTGTTAAAATATAAAAGATGATCTTACCCCCAGTAAATAGATACTGACATGATACGAGCAGGTTACCACTTTAGATGTACACAGAAGGTCTAGTGCTAGAATTGCCGCCCTCGATCTGATGTCCGCGGTGATACCTCACATGCATGGTGCAATTGCTATTCACATATGTCACGAGACCAATGCTTGCATTCACCTTTGTGTAAGCACAGGGGGGACAAGGGTGCTTTAATTTTTTTTTTTTTTACTTTTGCTTTTTTATTAAATTTGTACACTATCCCTTTTGTTTATTTATTTATTTTTATTTTTTTGAGCACTTTTACTGTTATCTTTTTTAATAAAAACATCCCCTGTGATAGCAATAGGCAGTGACAGGTACTCTTTTTTTGAAAAATCTGGGGTCTAGTTGACTCAAGATCTCTCCCCTGCCTTTAAAGCAGCCTCTTTCAACTGGAGTGCCATGGCACACTAGGGTGCCACCAGAGATCCTCAGGTGTGCCGTGGGATCATGGTAGAGAAGGGCTGTCAGATTATTATTAGTATTATTATACTATACTATACTATTATACTATACTAAAGTATACTTTACAATATGAGGGTAGACAGTACACTTACAATACAAATCAATACAGGAGGGACTAGAGGGCCTTGCTCATTAGAGCTTACAATCTAGAAGGGAGGGTCAAGTTGAAACAAAAGGTAATAACTGTGGGGGATGAGCTGATGGAGAAAATGAAAATACAGTTGTTAGGTGTGGGTAGGGTAGGCTTCTCTGAAGAGAAGGGTTTTCAGGGATCGTCTAAAAGCTAATAAAGTAGGAGATAGGCGGACAGATTGGGGTAGGGCATTCCATAGGATTGGAGGCAAGCATGGGAGGAGGTGATGGGGGATCTAGAGAGCAGGAGGTCTTGAGAGGAACGAAGAGAACGAGTAGTTTGGTATTTAGAGACTAAGCTAGTGATGTAGCTGGGGGCAGAGTTGTGGATGGCTTTGTACGTAGTTGTTAGTATTTTGAACTTAATTCTTTGGCTGAGCGGAAGCCAGTGGAGGGATTGACAGAGAGGAGTAGCAGACACCGAGCGATTGGTAAGGTGGATGAGTCTGGCAGCAGCATTCAGACAAGCCTGATCTCCCAATCCCCTGCCGAACTGTACATCGGCACAGTGAGGGAGCTTTGTCAGCCTCAGCAAAGTGAAATGAAAGGGAAGGGGAGTGTGCTGTGCTCTCTGCTTCCCCTGACAGTGCAGTACCCAGCTGTGTGAGGAAAGGTACTGTACTAGAACATTTTAACCACTTCAATACCCACCCATAGTCATATGGGAGATCGCACAGATGGAATCTCCCATCCTGGGCTGGGGCATCATATGATGTCCTCAGTGGTATAGGGGGCGCACACGCCAATGTGTGCCGGGCACCCGCGATCACTCGTGACAGGGTAGGAACGTGGATCTGTGTGTGTAAACATACAGATCCACATCCTGTCAGAGGAGAGGAGACAGATTGTGTGTTCCTAGTATTTAGGAACACCGATCGGTCTCCTCCTCCAGTCAGTCCCATCCCCCCACAGTTAGAATCACTCCCCAGGTAACACATTTAACCCCTTGATTGATTGTGTTAATTCCTTCCCTGCCAGTGACATTTATACAGTAATCAGTGCATATTTATAGCACTGATCGCTGTATAAATATCAATGGTCCCAAAATAGTGTCAAAAGTGTCCGATCTGTCCGCTGCAATGTCCAAGTCACAATAAAAATGCAGATCGCCGCCATTACTAGTAAACAAAAAATAATAATAAAAATGTCATAAATCTATCCCCTATTTTGTATTTTGCTATAACTTTTATGCAAACCAATCAATATACACTTATTGTGATTTTTTTTTACCATAAATATGTAGAAGAATACATATCGGCCTAAACTGAGGAAAAAATTTTTTTTTTTTTAAATTGGGATATTTATTATAGCAAAAAGTAAAAAATATTGTGTTTTTTTCAAAATTGTCACTTTTTTGTTTATAGCACAAAAAATAAAAACCGCAAAGGTGATCAAATACCACCAAAAGAAAGCTCTATTTGTGGAGAAATAAATATAAAAATTTCATCTGGGTACAGTGTTGCATGACTGCGCAATTGTCATTCAAAATGTTACAGCGCTGAAAGCTGAAAATTGGCCTGGGCAGGAAGGGGGTGAAAATGCCCAGTATTGAAGTGGTTAAAGGGCTTTATACATGTGTCTGTGTGTGTGTATGTATATGTGTGTGTATATATATATATATATATATATATATATACACACACATGTGTCTGTGTGTACATTTGTGTGCCTGTGTACATGTGTGTGTGCACGTGTTTGTGTGTGTACATATGCCTGTATGTGCGTAAGTGTGTGTGTATACATATGTGTCTGTGCGTACATGTGTCTGTGTATGTGTGCATGAATACATGTGTGTGCATTTGTCTGTATGTGTGTGTGTGTGTGTGTGTGTATGTACATGTATTTGTACGTGTACGAGTATGTGTATGTATGTTACTTTTAATCCTGACCGCCCTATTCGAGTACCATGAAAACTGATTTTTTGGGGCTTGTTTGTGATAGCAGCAAGGACTGCTGCTCCTCTGAAAAACAATCCATGCTTTTCAGAGGCATTTGACAGGCGCTAAAGAGGCAATATGTTGCCTCCTCGCCACCTGTTTTAATGCCATAAATGCAGCACCCTCACACCGCAACTCTGCAATGCACACAGTTGCAGAGTGGTTGCAGTGCATTCACCCTGGGTATACCTCCAGCTCAAGCCACATTATCTGTACAACCCCAGCTGCTGCCTCAGCAGCTAAAGGGGAGCATTTGGGGTAGTAAAACAGCTCAATCCTGTGTTTTTACCGCCCCTCCAACCTGACATGCGAACACGTCTTTGGTTCACATCTATGTGGATAAATGCTGTGTGTAGGGCAGCCCATTTATTTCAATGGGCTTATCTACCTGCAGAAATACAGGGAAAGAAGTCCCTAACCCTATTTTATTTGCGAACCAAGTCTTGGATGGGGTGCTTCAAGACTGAAAATACTTTTCAAGGGAGCCCCAACTGGAAAAAGGTTGAGAAACACTGCCTTAAAGCATCTAACCACAACAAGATCGGTGTGATAAGATGCTTTCCCAAATTAAAAATGGCGCTGTTTAGATCCAGTGAAACCATAGTGATGATAGTGATGAAATGCTGGTAGCGTCTCGTTTCTTAGGCCATAGAGATGATTGGAGCCATTCTGGTCTCTGATCAGCTCTATGGTCATCTGGTGGAACCGCCGGCTGCATTCTCAGGTTTCCTAGTGGGACAGGAGAGCCAGTGAAAACCGTGTAAGGCGGCAGGAGCCGTTGCCATTGCAAGGGCGAGCTGAGCTGTGTGTTTGAATAGATGCAAACAGCCCAGCTCGGGATCAAGCACACATTAGTTCCCCCATAGGAACTTGATTTTTATGGAGACACTCCCCATAGAGGAGGAGTCAGGAGTGCCAGCGGGGGACCCCAGAAGGCTGCTCTATGCAAAACCATTGTACAGAGCAGGTAAGAATCAAAGTTTGACAAAGGGGGCCACACCCCGAAAATGCATAACCACGCCCATCATTATCACACATGACATCATCATGACCATTTTGTGGGCCTGCCACACTTCTCTGCTGTCCACAGTGGTTCTTATCAATGTGATATACATCTTGTGCATTGTAAGCTGGACCTCCGAGTCACATTAAAAAATATATGCACATGGTGATCTATATGTGGTCATAGATTATGGAAAAATGCAAAAGTTTATCACAAATCAGTGTATAGGACATCATATATATAAATATGTGCAATCAGTAAGTTTGACAGAAATATAACAAAAAATATAAAATAATGAACATATGTTCAAGCACACAGTGCATATATCTGTAATAGCTACTAAATAAAGATATCTTTTTACATTTCTGTTGTCCATAGTTGCCAAGGTCTCCATTTAATTCAAAAACATATTCTGAAGAAACATTAAGCCCTGGTTCACATTATTGTGATTTCAAAGCCGCACATCCGTGTGTTTTGCACTGCTGATTTCATTGTGGCTTTCCACTTCACAGAAGTCTATGCAAGTTGCAATGAAATCAGTAAAAAGTAGAGAGGGAACTTTTTTCACAATCGATGTGACATGAGTCACGGCGATAGGAACGGTTCCATTGCCGGAAATGTGGTGTAGCGGTGTGAATGGAGGCTTAGAGGTTGATCTACAAAGTCTAAAAAAGAATCCTTGAGACGCCCCCAGCCCTAGGCCGGCCCATCCAGATACTTTGAATATCCTACTTTCTTTAACTTACCAGTTATGCCAGTCGGCTGGGCCTAGCTGGTTATGGGACGATCCTCCTTGGCAGATTTAAGTGAGTCTCTCACAGCATTTTCCTGGTGGCCCAACTGGCAACAGTGCACAGCTGGTGCACAGTTGGCCATGATATCTAGTCTTACCCTCATGCGTATTTTACTGAGTGCACGACCCGGGGATTGGACATATGCTATGTGATATTTGATGATGCTGTGATTACATCGAACTGTATCCATTTCCTGTCTCTGTTTTTATGTTGATTATTGTCATTTTTCTTTGGACTGTGAAACTGTTTTATTTTGAAAAAGTAAATAAAGGAATTACAAAAAAAAAGTCTAAAAAAGAAAATGGAAGCAAAAGTATTGTTGTTTCTATTAACAGTCAATCAGAAATGTGGTTTATTTACTTTTATTAAAGTTGTAGTAAACCTAAAACCGAAAATGTAATATATTGCAGCTTACCAATCATTAGATGTGGTGGCTGTATCTGTTTCCTTTTTTTCCCCCTCTGATTTCACACACCTCTTGTATTAGAGTGTCCCTACTCTGGATGAATAGACACAGGGGAGCTTTTGGACATCAGCATTGTCAATCTGGGGGAGGTGAGTGTTATATGTAGCAGATTTAGTTACACTAATGCTGCGTACACACGATCAAACTATCCGGCGGTCTGCCGGACAATCCGCCCGTGTGTGGGCTCCGGCAGACTTTTTTTTCCCAAAAGTCTGGCGGACTTAGAAAATAGTTTTGACTCAAAAATTGACAATCCGGCCGTGTGTGTGCTAGTCTTTTGAAATGAACGGACTTTCCCGCACACGGAGAAAAGTCCGTTCATTTTGAAGGTAGCCGGGACTAGAGCAGGAGGTCAATGTCACTGCCTTCGGTGGTGAGATTGACACGTCGCTGGCCCAGTCACCTGGTATGGACTTAAAGGGGAAGCCCTACGCTGAAAAAACGGCGTGGGGGTCCCCCACAAGGTCCATATAAGTCCCCTATCCAAGCATGCAGCCTGGTCGGTCAGCAAAGGGGGTGGGGACAAGCGAGCTCCCCCCTGCTGAGCCGTACCAGGCCGCGTGCCCTCAAAATGGAGGGTGCTTTGGGGAAGGGGGGGCTTATTGGAATCCGGGAGCCCTCTTTAAAATACAGATACCGGCCCCCCACCCTGTGTTAATGAGTATGGGGTACAATGTACCCCTACCCATTCACCTGTGAAAAAAATTTAAACAAAACACAACACAAGGTTTCAAAATCATTTATTGCACAGCTCCGGGGGTCTTCTTCCGTCTTGGGGGGTCTTCTCGCTGGACTCATCCGCTATCTTCTGCTCTTTTGCTAGTTCTTTTACACTTTTTTTTACTTACCTCACAGTCACACCAGTAACACCTGTTGCTGGCACCAACTCTACTGTATTTGCCAGCCTGTGTACCTGCCTCGTGTGGTGCCTCTTCTCTTCCTGTTCCAGGCTGCCTGCACGCACCTAACCCCAAGCCCAGAGAGCGGCCGTCAGGCGCCACGCTGACGCCGTCATGCTGTATCCCATGATGATGCATGCATGCTGCATCCATCCTCCATGATCCATCCTTCGTTCCAGGAGAGTGTGGGGGCGGGGCCAAGGGGTCCGTGCTATCAAATGGCATGTGTCATTTCACAGAGGACTGACAGAGAGCGGAGGGGCGGAGCGGCTGCTACTGTGCCTGGGTGTCAGACTCATAGCTAATGTCACAGACCGTTGGACTGACAGGGGGGGGGGGCGGGAGGGGGAGCGGCTGTTGCTGTGCCTGCCTGTGTGGCATAACTATTTCACAGACCATCGTACTGAAGTGGGGGGGGGGGCGGCTGCTGGTGTGTGTCATTATCATCATCATGAGGATAATGTCACAGAGCGAGTACTGAGTCTGACAGAGAGCGGAGGGGAGGAGGGGGGCTGCTTCTGCCTGAGACACTGAGAGGCGGTGCGGTGCCCTGTAGGTTACTGTCTGAACAGTGATTGGACACATGATCGGTACTGGCTCACTGCGTGAGCGAGGTGATACCAGAAGAGAGGAGGATTACTGCAAAGCCAGAGCGGGGCGAGGGGGAGGGTGGATGGCGCTGCTGCTTGACATGGCACTAACGTAGTAGTTGCAGCAAGGACAGTGTGCAGTCAGGAATAAAATAATCAGCGGCCGGGCACCCTAGGCAGCAGTGCGCCCTAGGCGGTTGCCTAGTCCGCCTAGTGGTAGCGCCGGCCCTGCTTATATAGGGACAATGAGCGGGGTCACCGGGTGATGTCCCCGCCTATTATGATGTCACAGTCTCAGAGGATGCATCATAATGGGCAGGGACATCATCCGGTTTTGTGTGGGCAGGTCCGTTCGTTTGGAAAGTCCGCCGAACCTCCGCTAAGTCCACCGGACAGTCTGATCGTGTGTAAGCGGCATTACACATTGAAGCCAAACTCCAGCTCACACTGCAGTTACAGCAAAAGCTGGTCATTGTTAAGAAGCCTTTTCAGTTGTAAATGGTTTGTCTCAACATTCCAACTGCTACAACAGACGACCAGGTGAAAATAAAGGAACGAAAACCCAAAAAAGAAAACGAATACAACCATGATATCTAAGAATTGGTAAACTGCAATTTATTAAATGTTTTTGTTTAATACCACTTCAAGGAATTAAGTTGATGGGAAGCTTTTAGAAACTACCCATTGTTAAAAAAAAATGTCAGTAGTTTTTCTTTCATTCTGATCATAGCTGTGGGAAATTATAACTGTATTACCTTGGTTCTTCAGCAGTGCAGGGACACTACATTGTGCAGCAAGATAAACCACATGAAGATGAAGAACCTGCCATCTATAAAACCCTGAGAGATGCAGCTGAAATTGCAAATGGTTTAAGGAAAAACCTGGAAAATTCCAAGATTGTAAAAGAGTAAGATTTAGTGTCTTGTATTATTCATTCGCACTTGTTGCATTCAAAGTATAACATTTCTTAGTGCTTGTTTACACTTACGTTGTCTGTGAAAAACGATCTGCAGTGAGTCGCTTTCCACAGCAAGGACTGTTGACAGGCAGTCAGTGAGTAGGTGATACTCTGAAATAAAGTGAAATACACTTTAACATATAAATTTAAAGTAAAATAATTAATAAAAACTTCTAGTTCAGGTTTGGGCATTTTTTCCTCAGGCCAGTAATTGAGATTTTATTTTTGACTACCGTATATACTCGAATATAAGCCGAGTTCTTCAGCAAGTTTTTTTGTGCTGAAAATGCCCCCCTCTGCTTATATTCGAGTCAAGCACTTTTCTGCAGCAGAGAATGACATTTTCCGAACCGACTTTGGGACCCCGTATCTCTGGGGCTACTTGGTGCTAGGAACCCCAAATGGTGTGTAAACACAGTAGAACTAGCACTAAAACATATCCAAAGCTGGGGTTCCTAGCACCAAGTGCCTCCCGAGATACGGGGCCCCAAAGTCGGTTTGGAAAATGTCATTCTCTGCTGCAAAAAAGTGCTTGACATTTTCTGAACTGTCTCTGGGGCCCCGTACTTTGGGGCCACTTGGTGTTAGGAGCTCCAGCTGGATATGTTGTAGTGCTAGTTCTACTGGGCTTGCACACCAAAGTTGGGGTTCCTAGGACCAAGTGGCCTTGAGATACGGGGCCCCAAAGTCAATCAACGGTGTCCATCTGCAGCAATGTCATTTCGGGACCCTTTGGGTCCAGAGACCCCAAATTTTGGCTGCAGATAGGGGGCATCTAGGAACCCTTAACTGCCGAGTTTCAAGTTCGGGGGACATATGGCTGCAAATAGGCACAGTGAGGCACACAAATAGGCACAGTGAGGCTGCAAATGGGCATCTTTTCCACTTAACTTACAGTAGCTGCGCATTTCTCACCCTATGCTTATACTCGAGTCAATGAGTTTTCCCAGTTTTTTGGGGTAAAATTAGGTGCCTCGGCTTACATTCGGGTTGCCTTATACTCAAGTATATACGGTACATCATCTAGCAAGTGGCAAATTGATAAAAGGGAAATGTTCAATCGAGGCGTGAAAATGCATTTCAAAGCATATCACCTTTAATTACATAAATCAGGTAACAGGAAAATAAAGCATCCTATATCTGTAGAATGCAGAAATGTAAACAAGTAAACGAGTGTGCCAGTTCTTTGAGAATCCAATGAAAAAAAAGGGCATCCCAGAGGTTCTGTGAATTTGATATGAGTTTAAACAAGGTAGTGAGAAGGCATAAAAACATTTGAAGAGCCCACTGGCTCAGGTTAGGCTGCTCACAACAGGCAAGGCTACCCTACTGTGGGTACTCTAGCAGGTTACCACAAAAAGATGGGCATATATGGAAGGAGTGCCAGACCAAAAGACACAAGAGTCCAAATTAATTTATTAACATTGTGTTAAAAACTGCCAATGTGTTTTTGGGGTCAAATGAACTCCCCTTCATCAGGGCTCCAGATAATAATGAAAAACTCAAGTGGACTCAAAATAAGGCTTTCCTGTTTAAATCTGTGCATCTGTGATTGCTGGATTAGGATTCCTGGCCAGCAGTATCTGCATCAGCAGTGAAAATTTAAAAAAATATATTGACTGTTTTTAACACAATATCAATAAATGAATTTGGACTCTTGATTTTGGTCTGTCGCTCCTTCCATATATGCATGTGTTTTAGTGGTTTGAGAATATCAGTTGGGTATCATCTTAGAAAATAATGTAAAGCAATGACTTTGTGGGGCTTTAAGCTTATAACTGAAAAATAATCAATGCAACAGGCAATCGAGAATTCTCACCAAACAAGGGGAGTGCTGTCTGTTACCATACATTTCTGCACAAGCATGTCATAGGCTGTATATATAACTAATGATTGAAAATGAAAACCTAAGAAGAGTGACATCAAAAGAGATCCAACAGGTTATTATATTTAAGGCAGTACTTATATTGCTTATTTGGACTGATGCCCTGATTAACTTGTTATGGGGAGCATGTCTATCACACAGTGAAGGTAGGATGGGGTTTCCTCTCTGTATGATTAATAGCTGATTTAAAGAGCAAGTGTAGCCAGGCTATAGACATTAAAATAGTTCAATATTATTAATATGCATTAAAAAAATTTGTTGAACTTAGCCACTTTCATTATATAATTCCAAGACAACTGTAATGTATAAAGGATGATGAGGCTATATGGAATTTATTCTGGCAACATGAGAGGTGGCCTACAGAGGATTTCAAACCCTGTGTGGGTTGGAACACTACACTGAGGTTCCATCCTTGTTTTGTGATGTAATTCATGTTTTAATATTGTGTGGGTAATAACATTTACAAAGAATGTTTTCACATATACTATATTATGCTGTGATTTCACTACAGGTACCTTTAAAATCCCAAAACCTACCAATCCAGTGGTTGCCTGTTATTCTTAATAAGCAGTAAATAGGGTTCAAAGCAAGCCCTAACTAACCTCTGTAACTGTAGGAACTGTGGAATAAGTTATCATCAGATTTTACAGCAGAGGTCCCTTCATTTTCAGCACTCCACTATTTCCCCCTCCCAGCAGAAACTCAGGAACCTTACAACCTTCTAACCTCTAATGTAAACACAGAAAAGGTGCTCTAGAAGAGGTAAGTCTGCAATTAAAGGCTTGCTTTAGAGCTGAAGTTTGGCTAAAAATTATTTTCAGCCCTGCAGCTTTATTGACCTGACTCGGAATAAAGTATGTCCCACATCATGCAGGCAGCTGGATCCTGTAGAAATTCTCACTTCAGTAATGCTCTGTCCTCTTCCTGTCTCTAAATTTTTGACACGCAGGGATTAAATCGGGTCTGCAGGTTGAAGGCAATTGAAAAAGTTCCTGACAGGGACCTGTCCTTCCCTTCCCTCTCATTCATTCAGAAAAGTTCTTAATTTTTGCTACTTGTAATACGATCTGTGAATGGGTGAGAGAATTATGTGACTCATCAGACTCTCCCCCATTCACAGATCAAGCTACAGGCATTGAAAGCAATGCAATTACTTTTCACAATGGATGAGATGGGAGGAGGGGGCAGGTCCTTGTTGGGAACTTGTTTACTGAATTCAGCCCGGAAACCAAAATCTATTAACCTCCTGCATGCTGAAAGTTAAGGAAGAGGACCAGGCATCACTGCAGTGACGATTGCTACAGGAACCAGCTGCCTTCGGAGATACTTCATTACAAGTAAGTTAAGTCAACAAAGCTTTAGGGTTAAAAATAATTATTAGCTAAACTTCAGCTTTAAATTGTGCTAATAGTCCATAGCCTCTAAACAGGTTAACGTCAAATATTTTTGAAACACAGTTTCTCCTTGTGAAATCAACATGATGGCCTTCAGCATAAAAACAATATTTACAAGTGAATGAGGATTTAAACACTGTCACATGTTGTCAGAAAATTGACCAGCAGAATATAGATCACTTTTTTGGGGAAGTCTGACTGTAATTAGAAAACAAATCCACTGAAACATATATTTTTTACTCTAGGTATAGAATTAAAGAGACGTTGCAGGCTGCAGTGGCGAATGCTCAGGAAATAGAGAGTGAGCTCGAAGACCACTTTGACAAAGTCTGGAAGAAAATTGAAAATTTTGGTCAAAAGTTCCCAATTTTCACAGAGAAGGTCCTCCCTATTTTGGAAGACTTTGCAAATAATTTAGAAGAGCAAGCACATGATAATGCACAAGAGCTATTGAGCACTGCGACTCTAAGTTTGTATGAAATGAAAAACCACCTGACAGTGTTCTTAAAAAAAGTGGAAACTATAGCAAGAGAGAACCGAGATGAGCTGCAATCCAAGATAGTTGAGTTGAAAGACAAAGCTCAGCCTTATATGGATGATATAAGAGCAGAGTATGATAGAAACATGAGGAACATGTGATAGTAAAAATAAGAAATAAATCAAAATTAAAACCCATATAATACAGCGCTATTCTCAAATTCAAATATTGACAAAAACCTAAAAAAAAAAAATGAAATTGAAAATTAGGAAAAATTTGTGAGAAAAATAGATTTAAAAAAAAAATAAACTAAATCAGACCTTCCAATTCTATTCAGGCAAGGACAATCCAATTTTAGAATCGACCATATTTGCATATGAACAAATCACTATGATGCCTATTAATGCAGTTATTGTGTGATGGGAATTTCCACCCCAATCCAACATAATCTTAGTATATAAAGATAAGGTAAGAAAGTCAAGGGCAGTCCCTAAATGAGCTAGTTATCAGCATACTAAGTCGAAACTGAGTTTTTTAAAGAGGAATTCCAGGGAGTTTGGACTCTTGTAATGGTATAATCTACCAGTTGTAATTACACGAATATGTCATCAAGGGTGGGCTGAGAACCTTTGGAGTTAAATGCAACCAACAAGCCCTGTCATGGTATATTTTTGTAGGCTAAAAAACACAGGAAATTTCTCCAGGGGTTTTTTAGCAGCAGAGAGTTGGTATGAGAATAATTGATGTAAAGAAAAATCATTTATTTAACAGACAATAGTAATTCCAAATGAACAATAATACATCATCCATATAGGTAGTGCGACAAAAACAAACATGGAACATCACTCATAGCAAAAAAACACTCTATGTACAGGCATGGTTTGCCAATTGTATTTGTAACATATGTATCCACATGAAAAACCCCGATGCATTTCGACCCTTGCGATTTCCGGTCTCTTCAGGGGGATTTATCTTCTAGGGAAATGTCAAAATATCTAATTAAAGACTTTGGACAATATCAAAATATATATAGGTATAGTATTTCAAATTAAGCAAAATTATGTCTCCATGCATATAGAGGTATAGTTACCAATGGGTGGATGAGGACATGAGAATGTGTCGCACAAACTGGCATTGCAGGTTTGTAGCTGTCCAGTGATCCCATCGCTGCCACATGTTCCCCCGCACCCTTTCATGTGGATACATATGTTACAAATACAATTGGCAAACCATGCCTGTACATAGAGTGTTTTTTTGCTATAAGTGATGTACCATGTTTGTTTTTGTCGCACTACCTATATGAATGATGTATTATTGTTCATTTGGAATTACTATTGTCTGTTAAATAAATGATTTTTCTTTACATCAATTATTCTCATACCAACTCTCTACTGCTAAAAAAACCCTGGGGTAATTTCCTGTGTATTTTTGTATACTTATGGGTTATGCAGCTTTGGGGGCTCCCTTATTGTGTTATTTTTCCTTTTTACAAATTTTTATAAGCTAAAGAAACTGTACCATGCAAAGTGTGCCAATGTGCATAATTGGGAGGCATAGTGGAAGGACATTGTTTATTGTTGCACGGCTTTTCATTTCTTCCAGCAATAGTTGCTTTGCAGCTCTCTGCATTCAGTTACATAACATCTTAGAGCTGCAAAGGGAATTTATAATCAAATGCTTTCCTTTACCAGATGCTGTAATTGCAGGTCTGAATTGGAAGCAGTTAGTTATATATGCACGGCAGCTGTTACTAATTGCACTTCCTGTAATGATTCATTTTTGAATGGTGAAGTATCTCCACTCAGGGCTACCAGCCTGACATAGCTTATAAGTACTGGCCAGGGGAACAAAGTCTACGAGCCCAATCATACATGAAGGTAATGACTCTTTTCGCTCTATTGGCTACCATTTGTTCATTACATTTTATATAATACACCATACAACATCATATTGTCTTTTGTATCCCAAATATATGCATTGGGATCACTACCCATGACATCACTGCTCGGCTCTCTCCTTCTCCCCCTGCTACCGGGCCAGTAGGAGAGAGGAGCAGAGCCTCGCACATGCGCAGAAGGATTTTTGGCGTGAATCCGTAAGGCTACACCGCTGGGTTCCCTTACCCACAATGGCGGCGGCATGCACCAGACATCAGCTGCGGTGCAGACATCGCTGGACTCCAGGACAGTTAAGTGTCCTATTATTAAAAGCCAGCAGCTGCAGTATGTGTAGCTGCTGGCTTTTAATTTTTGCAGTGGTGGGTGAAACACCACTTTAAACTGGCTTAATTTCTAGTAAATATCTCACTTTGCAGCATCCCTTGGACTAGAGAAATGAAAATGAAAGACTTGTCCGGATATACAGTAAATTAGACTGTTATTGTGTATACACTCAAGCACTGGATGACTGATGAGTGGGAAAGCATCCACAGCAGAATTATGGATTATATATTTTTATTCTTGTACCACACCTCCTACCTCCTGGCAGTGGGAAATATGCTTATAAAGTTATAAAGCACTATGGGGTTGATTCACTAAAACTGAAGAGTGCAAAATCTGTGAACAAGCCTAAATTAGAAGCTGATTGGCTACCATGCACAGCTGCACCAAATTTCGCACTCTCCATTTTTAATAATTGTTTTATGAATGATATGAACAAAACCAGCTTTTTTGTTTTCTCAGAATCTTAATAAATTCTGTTCTGGATCCTGGAGCCCGGGGGCTTTGTAGAACTTTGGGTAGGATTAAACCTCAATTTCTAGGGCCGCATCTTACCTGGTAGCCCAACCTCATTATTAGTCTCAGCTGTCCATGTATGGGAAAGGGTTCCTCTTTAACCTGATGAAGAAGGACATCCTTTGAAATGCATCAGCCAGCAAGGGACCCTGGTGAGGTCCTCCTTGAGCTAGAGGCTTTGGAAAGCTGAGAGACTGCAGCTATCTGTAGTGGCTTTATGAGCGATTTTACTACCTACACTTGTTAGTAGTTTTATTTTGTATCTATAATAAATTTGTTATTGGATAATGCACTGGGCCAGTACCCAAAATGTTGTCTATATTTATTTTTTCAGCAGCACAACACATCATATTTTATATTGTTTTAGTAATTGTTGAATGAACACACACCAGAGGTGATTGCAGCAGCTAAACACTTAGGTGACATTTGCTATAACACATTTTATTAGTATTGTGGCAGCTCATAAAGTTACCTGTTGATTTTAAGCATTACTGTTTATCTGCTCCTTGTTCTCATTCTGAAGTCAAACGCCGGTTTCAAGGTGTCAAAAATATTAGGTCCCTTCAATAGCTCTGCTCCCTGTACAGGCTATATGCACCCCAGTAATGATGTCACCACTATTTGCACAAGGTAATATCTGGATGTTCAAGACATTATTATTATTATTATTATTATTATTATTATTAAGACATTCAGTGGATTTATATGCTATGTGGTTACTGAGCAATATATATAAATGAGTTTTTATGAATTAAAAGAGAGGTATGGACAAAAAGATTTTTTTTCATTGTGGGTCACAGGAGTGCACTTGTACTCTCCTGTGACCCAGCATCAGCCAACTGTTGGCTAAAGCTTGCTGTTAGCTGACGCCCCAGTGCCGCTCTAGGCCTTGGAAAGTACCTGACAATAATGTTGGGATACACTTTGATGCCTGACCTGCACCTGGCACGGTTTCTCAGTGAGAGGCTGAGCCAGCTGTTCCCATCCCCTCTTCAGCCCTGTGCTGAAGGGGCAGAGCAGAGAGCACTGACTGACAGTCACTGTTCTCTGCTCTTGGAAGACTGAGAACTGTACAATCAGTGGTTATGTGATCTTTCTGGGCTTAGAGCTGGAGGGGAACAGCTGCAGCATCAGACCAATGCTGCAGCAGAAAGATGAGCATAGATGTTTTATTTTATTTTATTTTTCCATTCCTATACTTTCTTTAAGGTTTTAAACATTTCACTATTTATGTTTTATATAATTTTGTGATGCATTGACACATGGGAATAAGCTGGTTTCTCATTTACCTTAACATTCAGAGGAATGCATACAGTTGGCAGTAGTAGATGCCAAGCAAAAAAAGTACACTTAGTTTTTAGTCTTATTCCCTACTGGTGGAGTTTGACATGTAGTTGTATATGAATTTTTTGTTCTAATAGACAATAAGAAAGTAAACAAATCATTTAACCAATGCATTTTATTCACAGACTGATATGAAATAAAAGAGGAACATGGTCTTAGGACAGAGGTAATCACAATAATGTAGGTAAACATAGCATTACATCAGACCACCTAGACATTTTTGCCATTGGGCTTGGAGTAGCAGCATGGGTATTTGTTCCTCTTTGGTAAACCGCATGCTTAAGGTGAAAGCGCAGGAATACAGGATGATGGAAATCGACGTCTCTAGTACCATGTCTTCATACAGTCACTGGAATAGACAATTATGTTTAGGAGTAGCTTTCAGCGACCTTGGCTTGCACAACTTGCCACAGTTGGCCCAGCTTTATTTTGGCTTCCTCTAATTTGGGCCCAAGCTGCTCTTTGAGGTTCTCAATCACAGGTCCAAGCCTCTGTTTTAGGGTTTCAGCATGTTGGGCTAACTTGGCTTTATATTCTTCTGCTTTAGGACCAGCGTTGGTTTTTACCTCTTCAAACTTCTCAATCAGCTTTTTCCTGATATCCTCCTTGAATGGGCCAATTTTTGTTCTAAGGATGTCAACCTCAGAACGAAGCTTTTCGCGGAGCCCCTCAAGCTGGGGCTGGGCTTTTTTGTAAAATCCATCTAAATTCTCCTTGGTCTGCTTCTTCCACTCATCTACCACTGGTGCAATATTCTCTCTGAAAGATGTTACTTCAGCAGCCCAGTTTTTCTGAAAGGTCTCAATGAAGGGGCGGATCTTTTCTCTGAGGAGGGGGATATCCTTCTCCAGCTCTGCAGACACTTCTTCCCTTATTTTATCCACATAGGGGTGCAGCTGTTTCCTCAAAGCCAGTGCATTAGTACTGAAAGCATCAAACCTCTCAGTGATTTTCAAACTATATGGAAGAAAATATTTACAAGAGTTAAAAATGTAAAACACAGATGTGTACCCCAGACTTCTGATATCCAATATAATAAATGTATTAAAAAATCTCAGAATATTGGATAACCTTGATATTAGTTTTTGTTGGTTCACTTAATTTTTAAAAGCACATAACAGTACATCGTCTTTCAAAAGTATCTTCTGTATTAATCTTTTACAGCTCATAGATTCATCCAAATAAGGAACCAAATGTGCAGGTACGATACAAAAGTGCAATAAATAAAATACTACCTTTTGTGTCAGCTAAAACCCTTTCATACTTCTTTATCTAAAACCAGTGGTGGCTGGTGGGGTTTTTTCGGGGGGCAAACAGCCACCCCGCCCAGGGGCTGCTGGTGGAGCGGCACTACCCCTAGCCCCCCCGACACTAACACACTCCCCCACCACCACCCGCTGTCCATACCTTCGTCCTCTTCTGGAGCAGCTTTTGTGATGTCTCCTCTTTCCTCCTCCCGGCACTAGGCGTCCAATAGGATCACCAGACGTTTTGGCCAATCGGAAAACAGGGTTCATCCCTGCTTCCCGATTGGCCGGGAGGAGGTTAAGTGTTGCAACAGCAAATTTTCATTCCTTGTTGCCACACACCTTGGTGGGCTCCAGGCTCAATGCTCTTTGCGTCCCGAGTCCACCCTATTTTGAAACCTATTGGAGCCTATGGCTCTATCAGTGCTTAAAAAAAAAAAACAACCTGGCCGCTGTAATGCATATGCCTAGTGACCCGAAAGGGGCCGGACACATGAATAGGGGGCGGCCGCGGCGGCAGTGGATAGATTCATGCTATGCGAGACTCTATCCATTATACATATAGGGGGTGATGAGGATAGGGGGCCGCCCCTGTCTAAATAGATGGGCCACCCCTGTCTAAAACTAAAAAAGGTTTTGGCTTTACATACACTTTAAAGCAGAAGCTGGTGATAGACAATCTTGCATATGAATATGAGATGTATCTTTTTGCAAAAGAGCCTTTGTGCATCAGTACCCTGCATAACAGCGCTGCTCCTAGCTTGTTCCAATATTAAGTTTGGCACATGCCAAGTGAAAGGATTCTTTCCATTAACTCTAGCCAAAAGGAAAAAATCAAAGACTGACTGCAAAATGGTTTCTGGAATGCTATTAAATCTTTGTGATCCTGTTCTTGATATTTGCCATTTCAAGGCTGACGTTATTGAGAAACATGCATGAATTAGTCTTTTTGTTATTAAAAATCTGTGTTCAGCTAGCCTTGTTCTGTTGTGTAGTTACATAGTAAGGTTGAAATAGCACATGTATTTATCTACTTAAAAAAAAAGAGAAAAATGAAAACCCTTTATCCCTTACAACTGTAAATACACAACTGAATTCAGAGGAAGTAAAGAAAACCTTAAGGCTGAATTCACACTACAACAGAGACCTGACTGAGCAATTCACCACTCAAGCAGGTCTACATTTCCGGCTGCAATGCACCATTCCAGCAGGTCTACATTACCGGCTGCAATGCACCATTCCAGCAGGTCTACATTTCCGGCTGCAATTCACCATTTCAGCAGGTCTACATTGCCGGCTGCGGTAGTAGGCAGTGTGGTGCACTATTCCTCGCAACACATGGCTCCCTTTTTTATTTTGTTTTGTACAGACTTTATTTGAAGTGTATAAAACGTACACTTCATGCATAGAAATGTACTGCAGCGGGATGCGGTGAGCTGCGTTGTAACACATTGCCATGAGATTGTGCATGCTGTGCTGTGATAGATAGCAGCATGGCTACATGGTAGTGTGAATGGGACACACAGGAAATAATTGTTTCCTGTGTGTCCTTTTGGGGACAGACATTTTACCATGCAGTAAGACGTCTGTCACAGCAGTATATGCGAATTCACCCTAAATAGCATGATCCAATCTGCTTATACCAGGTTTTTCATGCAAATATTTATAGCCAGTTATATTTTGTGCATTTAGAAATACATCCAGCTTTTTTTTTTTTTTTTTTAAGAAATCTACTGGCATAGCCAGAACTAACTCCCGTGGAAGTCTACTTTACATTTTCATAGCTTGCTGTAAAGAAGCCTTTCTGTACACAGGTTAGACTCCAATTCAAGGTCAGCCTGAAACTTTCCTGGTGATATTTTGCAATTTATAATGAAGCCTCCTTACTAGGGAAAGGAAGCCTTGACTGCTGGAAGATTGGCAGCTACGTGGGCGTTAATCAAAAGCAGGGAGTTTAAGTGGGATGGGATTGGCCACTAAAGCATGAGGTGACTGGGTTGAGCCGGAACTCTTGAAAAAGGCTACGCAAGGGCACGTCCCACCACTCTGAGGAGGACAGACATCACATGAGTTGACCACCCACCCGCTCATTGTGAATTTTGTCAGTTTTATTGTCAATTTTACCTAGCCAGCGATGGAGATTGCTTTATGGGCTATGCCCTCAAGTTTAAGTCTGGTATCAGTTTAATGCCTGTCTCACACTGATGGTGGAGACTCTTAGACTATCCGTGTTTGTTATGGATGCTCACAGAATAACCGTGACTTACATTGTTTTGTGGTATGCTGAACACTGTTACAGTTGGATGTTCAATAAAGCTATGGCCTTGCCCTAATTCCAACTTAAAGAAGTCTGTGTGTCTTTTTTGGGGGGAAAGGTTTTTTGGGTTGGTAATAGCTGGTTAAAACATGCCTAAGCTTCTCAGCAGTCATGATCAGTAAACCACTTACTCAAGCTGTTTTGCAACTTCAGAAGATTCTGCCTGTGCCACAGCCTCCCTGCCAATGTCCTTTATTTTGTCTAAGTAGCCCTCAATTGCCTCCCGGACTTGCTGGATGGGTGTCTGGGGTTCCTCATTCTGCCAAGGGTAACGAGCTTGGGTTCCTAAAGATAAAAAGAGATATGTTTTTAGCCAAAGTATCTGCAAAGTTAATAGACATCCATTATGCAGAGAACGAAGTTCTTTGTGATTTGTTAGTGCTTGCATGTGCACCATATTTCTAGGGCAGTATGAAGAGTATGAATGAAGGCAGTATGTAAAGATTCTTAAGGTTTAATTAAACAAAATAGGATATTATTGCAGATTACTGGTCCTTAGATGTGGTGACTTCCTTTATCAATTTTTTTTATTTTTTTTTACCCAGTAATCTTGCCATTAACACACTTTCCCTCCTACAGTGACAAAGAAACTGAGCAGTGTTGTCACTCTAGGAAAGGAAGCGGGTTAGGACTACATAGCGCTTCCCTCTTTTCTATAAAACATGGGGTTGTGTTCTGTAGTCCTAACAGGTAGCAGAGAAAAATGTTAAGTGATAATAGGATAGAGGCAGAGAGCACAAGAAGTTATCAGCTCACAAGATTTTTGGCTGAATGAACAGCTAATCATTTTGCACAAATCAAACATATACTGTATAATAAAAGCTTTTAATTATATATTTAACACAACAAAGGATGCAATTATTGTTAGGCTGGCCAAACATTATACAATTTTCTTATTCAATTTCTTTCAGATTTACTTTGAATTATGATTGCATACAAATTAAAAATGTTTAAATGTGACCTCATATTATATGGTTTTGGTAAATCTAAGGGAAAATTGTACAAGAAAATTGCATAATGTATGGTCAGCCTTAAAATGTATATAAGATTTCAGATAGATTATACATACCAGGCTATTAAATGCCCTACTCAATATAGAACTGTTAGGAAGGCTGGACAGAAAAACATTCTATATATAATAAAAAATAATAGTGCCACACTTTTTGCAGATCTACCCACCTGTAAGGAACACTAGAGCGATGGTTAGGACCAAGCTTTTCATATTTGCAAATGGTTTACCTCAACCTGTAATAAAAAGAAATATTGAGAACTACATTACTATGTTGGGTAAACTTTGTTGTGTAGCTCTCTGCCTCAATGGCTGCACATTTGAACAAAATAATTAGCATCTGTTGCCTCTAGTTAATTGGTATCATAAAAAGAAGTAGTGAGCTCAATAGGGTCTGTATATATCACACATGATATACTAGATACCATTTGGGGTGTGCAAATTAAGTCATATCATTCTTGAGGTAAGCCTGGCAGAATTCCTAAATTGCATCATTTTTAGGAGACATTCAGATATTCAGGGGATTTCCAAAAGTATGATGACACAATTCTCTTGATTTGTTAATTCCTGATCTTGTGCCAAAACACAACTGCAGAAAAGTTTACAAACCCAAAATCGTATAAACATGCTAAAACAACCTGTATAGTTTATGAAAGGTAAATTAAATGAATAATTTCAAATTTACATGATGAACGGCAACAAATACCAGAGCGCTATTTTCTCCTATTTACTACAGAAGACCCAACATTTACAGAAGCCCTCTTTCTATCCTCTATCATATCCACATTAGAGCATAATTGTTCTTACCTGCTTTCCTCTGTTGGTTAGCTGCTTATGGAATCTGTATGAAGCAGTGTGTGAACTTATAGCCCTGCATACATTGCTTTATCAGCTAAGATAAGCTGGGTCTGCAGTTTAACATGTGGAACTTGGGGAACAAAGTTCAAGATAAAGAGTTAGGAAAATGTAAAGATCTGCTGTCTCATGCCCCACTCTGGACTTATACAGGTCATATATATTATTATTATTTATTTCAGTTACTTATATAGCGCCATCAATTTACGCAGCGCTTTACATATACATTATACATTCACATCAGTCCCTACCCTCAAGGAGCTTACAATCTAAGGTCCCTAACTCACATTCATACAAGCTAGGGACAATTTAGACAGGATCCAATTAACCTACCAGCATGTCTTTGGAGTGTGGGAGGAAACTGGAGTACCCGGAGGAAACCCACGCAGGCACAGGGAGAACATGCAAACTCCAAGCAGGTAGTGTCGTGGTTGGCATTCGAACCAGCGACCCTTCTTACTGCTAGGCGAAAGTGTTAACCACTACAACACTATATTATATATATATATATATATATATATATATATATATACATATATATATATATATAGATATAAAATCACTGGCTAGGGACAGATGTCCAATTGTAATTCTGAATATAGCCATTATCCCAAAAAAGTGCTTAGGCAGTCAGTATTGGTACCATTATTATTTGGAGAAAATAAGTACATTCTGAAAATATCATATTTTTTATACTGACACCTGCATTGGGGTTATTTTGCCTCCAGGTTGTTGGAAAATTCTTGAAATTCAGGAATCCTTACCCATCAGCTGTTTGCAGATTCCCTGCCAAGGGATTACTATTATTATTATACAAGATTTATTTTATATTGTGCCAACAGTTTGTGCATGGGCACAAGACTGGGGATACTTTGCTCCTGAAAAGGGCCAGCAGCTACTTGTGGATATACAATAGCTTTCAGGCTTCTTTCTGACATTTATGCATAAAGAAATAGTTAATAATTTATTAGTAGAAACTATTTCATTACGTGCATTATATGTTTTTTGTTTTCTTTTTTTTTTTTATGCTAGGGGATCAGATTATTCCATGATTCCGCTGCTCAAAATATATTAGAGCAAGGATGTGAAATTAGTGTTGTGTGTAAGCAGTCCTCATCCAATTCAGATTTAAAGTAAATCTCTATGCAAAACTTTTTTTTTTGGTTGAGAAATATGTGGACAAGAATTGGCCCCTCTGATAAGTTTTTAATGCTGTGTCCTCATTAAGGAGGTTTGCTATTTCTTTAATTGATGACTATTGTCACGGAGACAGACCATGAGGGGAAATCCAAAATGTTGCCCTCTGAAAAGGTAAGGATAAATATTGTAATACGGACACCTGTTTCAGGGACAACTACACGGGGCATTGCCTTCACTTGGGGAGATTTTCTTTAATACATATTGGACAGGCAGTAAGAGACATTTCTAAAATGATACACAGTTGATACAAGCTACACTTCTAAATATGTAATAAAAATATTTAAGGGCCCCTTTTCTATGATAAAATGTTGTAAATTGCAGTCATTAATATACTGATAATTAATAAAGAGCACTAATTTTTTTCTATAATCACAGTTTTACAAAATAAAATATGCCCCAGAGGGTCACTCTTCTAAAGTAAAGGCTAAACTATAGGACTCAGTAGTGGTGTGGAGGTCAGCAAGTGGAATTACTGAGCGCTGCAAGGAGATTGACGATAAAAATTCAGAATGCCCTCTATTAGATGGGATTTTGTGGGCAACAATAAGGAAAAAAAAAAATTCATAAAAAAATATTTCATTTATTGTACAGAATCTAAATCAATTCATAAAGAAATTACATGACTACTTGACGGAATTCCGATCAAGCTTTTTGCATACACACAGTCACACAAAAGTACTCTGAAATTTCGACCGTCAAGAACGCGGTGACGTATGACACTATGACGAGCCAAGAAAATTAAGTTCAATGCTGCAGAGCATGCGTCAAATTGTTTCCGAGCATGCATAGGAATTTTGCGAGTCGGAATTGCTACAGACAATCTGAACAATTGAGAACCTGCTCTCAATCTTTTGCTGGTGGGAATTCCACCAGCAAAAGTCCGATAGAGCATACACACAGTTGGAATTTCCAACCAAAAGCTCACATCAGACTTTTTCTGGCGGAATTTCCGATCGTGTGTACAGGACATCAGAGAAATATGGTGACAGGGGAGGGACATTCAGGAGATTGACTGCCTCAGCTCTGTGCCTGTGTTCTGTGTGAAGGGGGTGTGTCCCTTCCCTCCAATCAGCTCTCAGAGCTCTCCTCACTGAGCTTTGCAGAGTGTAACCAGCTCTCAGCCCCCTTTTCTCTGAACTCTCAAGACAAGCTTTATAAATTCTGCACGTTGAAGACTGTAACAATATTAAGAAGAGCTGGCAAAACTGTAATCCTTGAAGTGTCATTATTGTTTTATTGTCACTCTGATGTAAAAAATAAATGACACTTCAAGGATTGCAGTCTTGCCGCTCTTCTTACTATTGTTGCAATGGAGTGTGTTGGGATACATGAAGCCTCAGCACATGTGGATGGACCTGGTGTATGGATTGGGTTGCCCCTGCAGAGAGCGCTGTTACCTTTTTCTTTTCCATGTTGAAGACGGCAGATAGACCGATACAACTTATGTAGGAGGATTTGTTTCATCTCTTGTTTCATCTCTGTGAATGACCAGAGGATAGTCACTTCACTAGGTATATGTAAGGGTTCACTGCCACTTTAATAAACTCTTATAGGGTATGTGGCCATCATCTAAAGATCATTGTCACATGTATTCAGAGAAAGATGGGTGCAATCAGCACCCGGAACTCTCCTAGGTTGTACAATTTTTAAACATTGATAGCTGCTATTCACTATTACCCTGTGCAACTTGCTGGAGAAGTAAGGAGCAGCACAATCCTTGCCAGTCAGAATTTAAATTTCGATTTTCTATCCATGTATAGTCAGCTGTGAGCCTATATCATGCGTTCAAGAGAGCTGTCCATGCAAGTGAAACAGGCCATTGTAAGGCTTCAAAAATGAAACATGAGTGGCCAAATCAGCAGTTTAGTACATTCTGAGGAAAGAAGAACGCACTGATGAGCTCAGCAACATAAAAAGGCCTGAACATCCAAAGAAGACAACAGTGGTGGATGATTGCAGGATCCTCTCTATGGTAAAGAAAAACCCATTTACAACTTCCAGAAAAGTGAAGGACACTCTCCAGAAAGTGGGGGTATCATTGTCAAAGTCTACAATCAAGAGAGGACTTCACAAGGGTAAATACAGAGGATTCACCACAAGGTGCAAACCATTCAGCCTAAGGAATAGAAAAGCCAAATAAGACTTTGACAAAAAACATCTATTAAAAAAAAATGCCAGTTCTGGAAAAGCATTCTGTGGACAGATGAGACTAAGATTGTTGACGGGAAGAAACAAGCATGGAGAAAGCTTCTAACAGCTCATGATCCAAAGCACACAATGTCATCTGTAAGACATGATGGAGGCAGTGTGATGGCATGGGCATGCATAGCTTCCAGTGCATGGCTTTCAGTGGCAGGGCCACTGATAGGCCAGTACAACTGGCCTTGTTGTACCGGGACCGGCCAGCAGGGGGTTCGGACAATCTGCACAGAGACCGAATTGATGCAGAATTAAAAAAAATATTCCTTCAGCCAGCACCCCATGACCCATCATCAACCGACCTCACTTCTGCCCACAATCCCCGCAATCACCCACCCCCGCCCCCCCCCCCACCGACTTTTCATTTTTATTTTCCATTTTTTGCCACCTCCGTACTGATGTTCTTGTGGGTGGGAGGGAAGGAATATTTCTTCTGTTTCGGGCGATTCCTCTCTCTCCGCTCATGGTGCTCTGCTCTGTTCTCCACTCAGCCAAAGACTGTGACACTGGAGAAGAAGCAGTAAAGGGAACGGCGTCAGCGGCAGAAGAAGGAAGCAGCTGACATTTGAAATTGTTTGTGACTGACACTTCAGGCAGCAGCAGCACGATCAGTAGTACCACCGATGCCGACAATGCCATAATGTGCTGCAGACAGTCCCACCCATGCTGCCAATTCCATAATGCATGTGCTGCCTGCAGAGACAGTACCAACCATGCTACCAATGTCATTATGTCATTGGTGGCACTGTCTGCGGTACATTATGGCATTGACGGCATGGGTGGCACTGTCTGCAGCACATTATGGCATTGGCGGCATGGGTGGCACTGTCTGCAGTGAAAAATATCACTTGAAGACAAACCTGCACTTTGTTTCAAGGCAGGGTCTAGGGAGGGGCCAGGGGTGGGGCTGAAGGCGGGGGCCAGGGGCAGAACCGGGGTGGGGCTGAAGGGGGCCCCATCAGGTAGGCTGTACGGGGCCCCATGACGTCTATCAGAGGCCCTGTCCAGTGGCACTGGGTCATTGGGGTTTAGTGATGATGTGACAGAAATCAAAAGCAGTGGGATGAATTCTGCAGTGTTCAAAGATATTCAGCCAAAAGCAACAAAGTTGATTGGACAGTGCTTCACAGTACAGATGGACAATGATTCAAAACACACTGCAAAAGCAATTAACCCAGGAGCTTTTGAAGGAAAAGAAGCAAAATATTCTGCATTGGTCAGGCCAATCACCTGATCTCAACCCAATTGAGCATGTATTTAAGGGGCAATTTGCTAAAGGCAAAACTAAAGGCAGAAAGACACAAATAACAACTGAAGACAGCTGCAGTTAGAGCCTGGCAAAGCGTCAGAAAGGAGGAAACCCAGTCTTTGATAATGTCCATGGGTTACCAAATTTTCTTCAAGCCAAACCGAACACATTAGCAGCGCACAGCAATTTTTTTTTTTTCAGTAGTGCATTCAATTCATTACCTCTGTACAATGCAACGCAATTTTTATGTAGTATACATAGTTACATAGTTAGTAAGGTTGAATAAAGACACCAGTCCATCCAGTTCAACCTTACTGATTTAGCAGGAATGTCAAACTGCTGACTCATCATGGCCTTACAGTGCTTACACAGATAGTAACTAAATAGATAATGTGCCACATCATGGATGTAAAATGTATGTTACAGTATTAGTACAAAGTATTCAATCACTGAAGGTACACAAAAGTATTTCTTCATTTTGCATGACTATACATTTGAAGACCTGCTTCTGATAATTAAATATCTTGACGTGTCTCATTTACACTTGTTTCAACTTCAACACACATTAAAGCGCCTAATGCTTCAACATGCTTTTTTTATGTGTTTTTGATGCCTCGGTTGTGCTTTTATGAAGCTTGGGAGATGCCCTCTGTGTGTGTTGATATCTCATACCTGCAATACCGCAAAAACAAAGTGAAGCTAAAGCAGAATAAAAGCCTCTCAAAAGCTTCAGGCGAGCTTTGTCATAGACATCTATGGAGGCTTTGAAGCACCACTAAAGCAGCATGGGGTATTATTTTTTAAACAAAGCAAAGCAAACACAAGGTTTAAACAGGACTGTAAGCTATTTTATGTAGTGACAGGCTCTTTGAGTGGAGTTCAGAGAGCTTTTAGAAAGCGTGCCCAAAGCCATGTTTTGAAGCTAGGAATGAGCCGATTTTTCAGGAGCAGTGATTTTAATAATGAATAAAGTGAAACAATAAAAGTGAAATATTCCTTTAAATATCATGCCTGGGGGTGTCTATAGTATGCCTGTGAAGTGCCACATGTTTCTCGTGTTTAGAACAGTCCCTGCACAAAATGACATTTAACGAAAAAAAAGTCATTTAAAACTGCTTCCTTTTTAATGTAATATCTGGTTCCGGCAATATGGATGAAAATCATTGAGAAAAATGGCATGTTTTTTTTTCAAAATTGTCGCTCTATTTTTGTTTATAGCGCAAAAAATAAAAACTGCAGGAGTGATCAAATACCACCAAAAGAAAGCTCTATTTGTGGGAAAAAAAGGACGTCAATTTTGTTTGGGAGCCACGTCGCACGACCACGCAATTGTCAGTTAAAACGATGCAGTGCCAAATAGCAAAAAGTGGTCTGGTCTTTGACCAGCAAAATGTTCCGGTCTATAAGTGGTTAATGACGTTAAAGTGAAAAAAAAAGTGAAATATTCCTTTAAATATCGTGCCTGGGGAGTGTACGAACTTTAAAACCCCATTGAAGTCTATGGGACTCAAACGTTCGAAATTAAAAGTGCTAATTTTAATGGCTAATATGCAAGATACTGTCCTAAAAAGGGTTTGGGGACCTGGCTCCTGCCCCAGGGGACATGGGTCAATGCCTAAAATGTTTTTCAAAATGGCCGTTTTGGCGGGAGCACTGATTTTAATGACGATTAAAGTGAAAAAAAGTGAAATATTCCTTTAAATATCGTGCCTGGGGAGTGTCTATAGTATGCCTGTGAAGTGCCATATGTTTCCCGTGTTTAGAACAGTCCCTGCACAAAATTACATTTAACGAAAAAAAAGTCATTTAAAACTGCTTGCGTTTTTAATGTAATATCTGGTTCCAGCAATATGGATGAAAATCATTGAGAAAAATGGCATGGGTAGCCCCCCCCTGCCCATTACCAGCCCCTTTGGGTCTGTACGGATATTAAGGGGAACCCCGTATCCATATTAAAAAAAGGAAAGACGTGGGGCCCCCAGGCCCTATATACTCAGAACAGCAGTATACAGGCGGTGCAAAAAAACAGGGACTGTGTAGGTTTGTTGTGTTAAGTAGAATCTGTTTGTAATTTTGAATTGGTACATTTTTAAAGTGTAGCTCCAGTCAAAAAATCTATTTTTAAGCTTTTTGGAAAACATAAGGAAGGGTTATCACCCCTGAATAATTTGTTTTGCCGTCCATCTTTTTTCATCTCACTTCCTGTTGTCTCCTTCCATTTGCAAGTAGGAGACGTTTATAAATTGGATGTTTGAAAGTAGGGGCCTGCCCTATAAGCTCTGCAGAAATGGCGGAACAAGGTGTTGGTGTTGCCACAACATTGTAAGCCCTCAAAGTGACTCTTGGTGGGCGCTAGAGCGCCCTGCTGTGAACGATTATATCAAGAATTGTAATTACATGCCATTGTTGAACAGTGGTAGAAAAATTGGGCCTTTGGTGGTTGTGGTGCTGGTGCCACAACACTATAATTCCTCACAGTTACTCTCGGTGGGCACAGGAACGGGCCCTGCTGTGAAATATAATATCAAGAATTGTAATTACATGCCCCTGTTAAACAGGGGCTGAAAGATTTGGCCTTAGGCACTGGTGCTGGTACCACAACACTGCAACCTCTCCCATATACTCTAGTTGTAGTGCAGGAATGAGCCCTGCTGCAAAGCATTGCATCAAAAATTGTAATTAAATGCCCCTGTTAAACAGGGGCTGAAAAATTGGGCCTTAGACACTGGTGCTGGTGCCACAACACTGCAACCTCTCCCATATACTGTAGTTGTAGTGCAGGAATGAGCCCTGCAGCAAAGCATTGCATCAAAAATTTTAATTAAACGCCCCTGTTAAACAGGGGCTGAAAAATTGGGCCGTAGGCACTGGTGCTGGTGCCACGACACTGCAACCTCTCCCATATACTCTAGTTGTAGTGCAGGAATGAGCCCTGCTGCAAAGCATTGCATCAAAAATTGTAATTAAACGCCCCTGTTAAACATGGGCTGAAAAACTGGGCTGGTGGCACTGGTGCTGGTGCCACGACACTGCAACCTCTCCCATATACTCTAGTTGTAGTGCAGGAATGAGCCCTGCTGCAAAGCATTGCATCAAAAATTGTAATTAAATGCCCCTGTTAAACAGGGGCTAAAAAACTGGGCCTTAGGCACTGGTGCTGGTGCCACGACACTGCAACCTCTCCCATATACTCTAGATGTAGTGCAGGAATGAGCCCTGCTGCAAAGCATTGGATCAAAAATTCTAATTAAATGCCCCTGTTAAACAGGGACTGAAAAATTGGGCTGGTGGCACTGGTGCTGGTGCCACGACACTGCAACCTCTCCCATATACTCTAGTTGTAGTGCAGGAATGAGCCCTGCTGCAAAGCATTGCATCAAAAATTGTAATTAAATGCCCCTGTTAAACAGGGGCTGAAAAACTGGGCCTTAGGCACTGGTGCTGGTGCCACGACACTGCAACCTCTCCCATATACTCTAGATGTAGTGCAGGAATGAGCCCTGCTGCAAAGCATTGGATCAAAAATTGTAATTAAATGCCCCTGTTAAACAGGGACTGAAAAATTGGGCTGGTGGCACTGGTGCTGGTGCCACGACACTGCAACCTCTCCCATATACTCTAGTTGTAGTGCAGGAATGAGCCCTGCTGCAAAGCATTGCATCAAAAATTGTAATTAAATGCCCCTGTTAAACAAGGAATGAAAAATTGGGCCTTAGGCACTGGTGCCACGACACTGCAACCTCTCCCATATACTCTAGTTGTAGTGCAGGAATGAGCCCTGCTGCAAAGCATTGCATCAAAAATTGTAATTAAACGCCCCTGTTAAACAGGGGCTGAAAAATTGGGCTGGTGGCACTGGTGCCACGACACTGCAACCTCTCCCATATACTCTAGTTGTAGTGCAGGAATGAGCCCTGCTGCAAAGCATTGCATCAAAAATTGTAATTAAATGCCCCTGTTAAACAAGGAGTGAAAAATTGGGCCTTAGGCACTGGTGCCACGACACTGCAACCTCTCCCATATACTCTAGTTGTAGTGCAGGAATGAGCCCTGCTGCAAAGCATTGCATCAAAAATTTTAATTAAACACCCCTGTTAAACAGGGGCTGAAAAATTGGGCTGGTGGCACTGGTGCTGGTGCCGCGACACTGCAACCTCTCCCATATACTCTAGTTGTGGTGCAGGAATGAGCCCTGCTGCAAAGCATTGCATAAAAATTGTAATTAAACGCCCCTGTTAAACAGAAGAAGAAGGAAAGGTAAATGACAATGGAATGATGTCTCTCAGCTGGGGGGGTAGGAAGCAGCTCTGAGTGATGTCTGCCAGCTGGATGCATGCAGTGGTCTGAGGGTGATGCATCTGAGGGGAGTTGGGGGCTGAGAAATAGCAAAAGCTTTTGTATTCATCCACTAATATTTACAACAGTACTACTCAATGAAAACTGCCAGCTCCTAGCACTCTGTATGTCCAGATGATGTGAAGGTAATGTATGACCAGCCATATAACCCCGTGATATCCAAGCTCTGAGTCTGTACAATCAGAAGTATACACGCTCCACATAAACACAGGGTATATGAATGGTCATAAATGACTGCACACTATCTGTACTGAGGATCGGGGAGGTTTGTATAGACAGAGGTGTGAGGCTTGGAAGATATTGGTCAGACACAAACACTTCCAATTCTCCTGTCACCTTAACCCTTCACAGAAACTCCTGCAAAACAAATACTCCTGAAAGTTTTTCAGCTTTCCACCCTAGGAGACTCCTCAGACAAAAAATTTCAGCTCACCTCCTCCCTGCACGTAGTGTGAGCAGCAGCCAGCCTGACAGTATGTACCGTGATCTCCTCCTCAGCTCCGCCTCCCGGGTTTGCTCAGTACACCGCACTAGTGATCGGAGGGGGGGGGGAGTGGGTTAAGTCACTGATAAGAGAGACCCTGCAGGAGCTTGGGGGGGGGGAAAGAAATGAGCTTCAGATTCAAACACACACACCAGCACAGTGTATTTATGGAGAAGCAATGACACTGCTGCGGTCTCCACAGTGACACATATGCTAATGGAGCTCCCCCTGCCTGAATGGTTTGTCCGGGTTTCAGACAGTCTGAAAACTGGGCAGATGATTCAGAACCCGGACTGTCCGGATGAATCCCGCACAGGTGGCAACCCTAGTCTGACTATAAAAACAAAGTGCCATGTGACTGAGATTTTATGATTTTACCTTTATCTTACTGATTTAGCAGGAATGTCAAACTGCTGACTCATCATTGCCTTAAAGTGCTTACACCGATAGTAACTAAATAGATAATGTGCCACATCATGGGTGTAAAATGTATGTTACAGTATAAGTATAAAGTATTCAATCACTGAAGGTACACAAAAGTAATTCTTCAATTTGCATGACTATACATTTGAAGACCTGCTTCTGATAATTAAATATCTTGACGTGTCTCATTTACACTTGTTTCAACTTCAACACACATTAAAGCACCTAATGCTTCAACATGCTTTTTTGATGTGTTTTTGATGCTTCAGTGGTGGTTTTATGAAGCTTGGGAGATGCCCTCTGTGTGTGTTGATATCTCATACCTGCAATACCGCAAAAACAAAGTGAAGCTAAAGCAGAATAAAAGCCTCTCAAAAGCTTCAGGCGAGCTTTGTCATAGACATCTATGGAGGCTTTGAAGCACCACTAAAGCAACATGGGGTATTATTTTTTAAACAAAGCAAAGCAAACGTAAGGTTTAAACAGGACTGTAAGCTATTTTATGTAGTGACAGGCACTTTGAGTGGAGTTCAGAGAGCTTTTAGAAAGCGTGTCCAAAGCCATGTTTTGAAGCTAGGAATGAGCCGAACACCCCCCGGTTCGGTTTGCATCAGAACTTTCGAACAGACCGCAAATTCATACGAACTTTAGAACCCCATTGAAGTCTATGGGACTCGAATGTTTGAAATTAAAAGTGCTAATTTTAATGGCTAATATGCAAGATACTGTCCTAAAAAGGGTTTGGGGACCTGGCTCCTGCCCCAGGGGACATGGGTCAATGCCTAAAATGTTTTTAAAAATTGCCGCTTTGGCGGGAGCACTGATTTTAACCGGTTCCCGACCAGCGCACGCCGATGTACGTTGGCAGAATGGCATGGGCAGGCATATTGGCGTACAGGTACGTCCAATCTTCAATGCTGCCCTGCCATCGCGAGCACACCGGCGGTGCGCTAGCATGCCGGTCGGGACCCCCTCGGACTCGATCGCCGCGGGCATACCCGCAATCGTCCCACGTGTAAACAGCATTTCTCCATTCTGCCTAGCAACCAGTGACGCTGATCTCTGCTCCATGTGATTGGAGCAGAGATCAGTGTTCACTAAATGAAAGCCAAACCCCCCCACAGTTAGTAACACACCCCTAGGAACACTTAACTCCTACACTGCCACCCACTGGTTAACCCCTTCACTGCCAGTATCATTTACACAGGAATCACTGCATTTATATAGCAGTGATTACTGTATAAATGACAATGGTCCCAAAAATGTGTCAAAAATGTCCGATGTGTCCCCCACAATGTCGCAGTCACAATAAAAATCGCTGATCGCCGCCATTACTAGTAAAAAATAAAATAATAAAAAATTATTAATAAAAATGCTATAAAACTATCCCTATTTTGTAAACGCTATAACCTTTGCGCAAACCAATCAATAATCGCTTATTGCGTTTTTATTTTTACCAAAAATATGTAGAAGAATACGTATCGGCCTAAACTGAGGGAAAAAAATGTTTTTTTTATATATTTTTGGGGGATATTTATTATAACAAAAAGTAAAAAATAATGTGTTTTTTTCAAAATTGTCGCTCTATTTTTGTTTATAGCGCAAAAAATAAAAACTGCAGGAGTGATCCAATACCACCAAAAGAAAGCTCTATTTGTGGGAAAAAAAGGACGTCAATTGTGTTTAGGAGCCACGTCGCACGACCGCCCAATTGTAAGTTAAAGCGATGCAGTGCCAAATAGCAAAAAGTGGTCTGGTCTTTGACCAGCAAAATGTTCCGGTCTATAAGTGGTTAATGACGATTAAAGTGGAAAAAAAAGTGAAATATTCCTTTAAATATCGTGCCTGGGGAGTGTACGAACTTTAAAACCCCATTGAAGTCTATGGGACTCAAACGTTCGAAATTAAAAGTGCTAATTTTAATGGCTAATATGCAAGATACTGTCCTAAAAAGGGTTTGGGGACCTGGCTCCTGCCCCAGGGGACATGGGTCAATGCCTAAAATGTTTTTCAAAATGGCCGTTTTGGCAGGAGCACTGATTTTAATGACGATTAAAGTGAAAAAAAGTGAAATGTTCCTTTAAATATCGTGCCTGGGGAGTGTCTATAGTATGCCTGTGAAGTGCCATATGTTTCCCGTGTTTAGAACAGTCCCTGCACAAAATTACATTTAACGTAAAAAAAATCATTTAAAACTGCTTGCGTTTTTAATGTAATATCTGGTTCCGGCAATATGGATGAAAATCATTGAGAAAAATGGCATGGGTAGCCCCCCCTGCCCATTACCAGCCCCTTTGGGTCTGTACGGATATTAAGGGGAACCCCGTATCCATATTAAAAAAAGGAAAGACGTGGGGCCCCCAGGCCCTATATACTCAGAACAGCAGTATACAGGCGGTGCAAAAAAACAGGGACTGTGTAGGTTTGTTGTGTTAAGTAGAATCTGTTTGTAATTTTGAACTGGTACATTTTTAAAGTGTAGCTCCAGTCAAAAAATCTATTTTTAAGCTTTATCACCCCTGTATAATTTGTTATGCCGTCCGTCTTTTTTCATCTCACTTCCTGTTGTCTCCTTACGTTTGCAAGTAGGAGACGTTTGTAAGTTGGATGTTTGCAGAAATGGCGGAGCAAGGTGTTGGTGTTGCCACAACATTGTAAGCCCTCAAAGTGACTCTTGGTGGGCGCTAGAGTGCCCTGCTGTGAACGATTATATCAAGAATTGTAATTACATGCCATTGTTGAACAGTGGTAGAAAAATTGGGCCTTTGGTGGTTGTGGTGCTGGTGCCACAACACTATAAGTCCTCACAGTTACTCTCGGTGAGCACAGGAACAGGCCCTGCTGTGAAATATAATATCAAGAATTATAATTACATGCCCCTGTTAAACAGGGGCTGAAAAATTGGGCCTTAGGCACTGGTGCTGGTGCCATGACACTGCAACCTCTCCCATATACTCTACTTGTAGTGCAGGAATGAGCCCTGCTGCAAAGCATTGCATCAAAAATTGTAATTAAATGCCCCTGTTAAACAGGGGCTGAAAAATTGGGCCTTAGGCACTGGTGCCACAACACTGCAACCTCTCCCATATACTCTAGTTGCGGTGCAGGAATGAGCCCTGCTGCAAAGCATTGCATCAAAAATTGTAATTAAACGCCCCTGTTAAACAGGGGCTGAAAAATTGGGCTGGTGGCATCACCCAGAACCAAAAATGTTCTTCCAACATATCAGCGGAGGAGGAAGAGGATAGACAATCAACATAACAGGACAGTCACTCATCAGCATAGGCAGTCTTGAAGGGATGTGATATTTAAAAAAAAAATTATTCGGTTACATCAGCTTCAGGTGTTTGGTAGCTGTGGGTGATCCAAGACTGATTCATCTTTATGAAGGTCAGTCAATCAACCGAGTCGGTGGACAGGCGCACCCTGTGATCGGTAACAAAGCCACCAGCAGCACTGAAGGTGCGTTCCAAAAGAACGCTGGATGCAGGACAGGCCAGTAGCTCGAATTCATACTGTGATCCATCCTCAAAACCCAGTAAGCCAGAGGATTTTCGGTGGGAAAGGTGTCCAAGTCTGACCTTGCCCCTAGGTATTCCTGCACCATCTAAATCAGACGCTGGTGATGGTTGCTGGAACCGATCATACCTTGGGGCTGCGGACTAAAAAATTGTCTGAACGCATCGGTCAGATGGCCACCTTCTCCACCGCTCCTTCTGACTGATGCCTCAGCAACACGTTGTCCAGAACCAGGAGTTTGTAACCTCCCAGTCTCTGGGAACGTGTTGCACAGACCTTTCTGCAAGGCCTCCCGGAGATGTCTCATCCTCTGCTCCCTCTGCGATGGCAAGATAAGGTCAGCAACCTTACCCTTGTACCATGGATCAAAGAGAGTGGCCAGCCAGTAATGGTCCCTCTCCTTGATCCGAAGAATACGAGGATCCTTCTGCAGGCTTTGCAGGATCAGGGAGGCCATGCAGCGTAGGTTAGCTGAGGCATTCGGTCCGGAGTCCTCTGGGTCAATAAGGACAACATGATCCGCAGCTACCTCCTCCCAGCCGCGTACAAGTCCACGGGTTTCTTGGGACTGTAAATCATCCCTACAAGACTGCTACTGCTGCTGATGCTGAGTGCCAGCCTCCACCTCCATGCTGACACAATAATCCTCCTCCTCCTCCTCTTCCTGTGTGATGGGTGGGACAGCAGGAACACTGTCTGGATAAAGGGGGCCTTGAGAGGCAAGGAAGTCCTCCTCTTCCTGCCTCTGTTCTGCCTCAAGTGCCCTGTCCATTATTCCACGCAGCGTATGCTCCAACAGGTGAACAAGAGGTACAGTGTCACTGATGCATGCACTGTCACTGCTCACCATCCTTGTGGCCTCCTCAAACGGTGACAGGACAGTGCATGCATCCCTGATCATGCCCCACTGGCATGGTGAGAAAAAACCGAGCTCCCCTGACGCTGTCCTGTTGCCCTAGTCGCACAGGTACTCATTGATGGCCCTCTGCTGCGTGTGCAGCCGCTGCAGCATGGCCAATGTTGAGTTCCACCTGGTGGGCATGGCACATATAAGGCGGTTCTTGGGCAGGTTCAACTAATTTTGGAGCTCAGCCAGCCGAGCACAGGCATTAAATGATCGGCGGAAATGCACACAGACTTTCCTGACCTGCTTCAGGACATCCTGTAAGCCTGCCCAAAAAACGCTGCACCACCAGGTTAAGGACGTGAGCCATACAGGGCACATGGGTCAGTTGTCCCTGTCAGAGGGCGGAGAGGAGGTTGGTGCCATTGTCGCAAACCACCATTCCTGGCTTAAGCTGGCGTGGCGTTAACCACCTCTCAGCCTGCCCCTGCAGAGCTGACAAAATATCCGCCCCAGTGTGGATCCTGTCCCCCAAACAAACCAGCGCAAGCACGGCATGGCATTGTTTTGCCTGCGTACTTGCATAGCCCCTTGAACCCCTATGGAGCACCGCTGGTTCTGAGGAAAGAGCACTGGAAGAGGCCATGGAGAAAGAAGAAGAGGAGGGGGTAGAGGAGAGAGGTGTGTCACAACCAGTAGTAGCATTTTGGAGGCATGGTGGCGGAACAACCTCCAACACTACTGCACCTTGTCCTGCATCCTTCCCAGCTGCCAGAAGAGTGACCCAATGGGCCGTGAAAGACAGGTAACGTCCCTGTCCATGCCTGCTGGACCATGAGTCATCGGTAATATGCACCTTACCGCTGACCGCCCTGTCCAGCGAGGCAAGGACATTGCCTTCCACATGCCGGAATCACCTTCCCTGAGAAAAAGTGGCGTTTGGGGACCTGCCACTGAGGAACCGCACATTGTACAAACTCACGGAAGGGTGTCGAGTCTACCAACTGAAATGGCAGCAGTTAAAGTGCTAGCAATTTAGCCAAGGTAGCATTCAACCGCTGGGCATGTGGATGGCTGGGAGTGAACTTCTTTCGACAGTCCAGCAGCTGGGGCAGGGAATTTTGCCTGCTATAATCGGACGTGGGTGTACTGCTAGCAGAGTGCCCGGAAGCACTTGGCTGTGACACACCTAATTCTACACCTTCATTCCTCTCAGAGCAGGTTTCAGAGAGGACTGAAGGTCTAGTGGGGTTGGAGATCCCAGCTGATGAGGAGCAAGTAGAGGTCTGCTTTGTTTTTTGGTGTGGGTCTTTGAGGTATGCTTGCCAACGAGCTGCATGGCAGGTCAACATATGTCTGGTCAAGCATGTGGTGCCCAAGCGGCTGATGTTTTGGCCACGCGAGATACGCTTGAGACATATGTGGCAAATAGCAGCGGTGCGATCTGATGCACTTGTCTCAAAAAAGGCCCACACCAAAGAACTTTTAGAATAACGCGCAGAGGCAGCGCCCTGCACAGGCGGAGCTCTGCGGTGTGATTCAGTCGGTGTGCTGCCCCTAAGCTGGCCCCCAGAGGGCATCCTGCCTCGTTGGACATGTGCCTCCTCCTCTCTCATACCAGGCACCCACGTTGAGTCAGTGCCCTCATCATCCCCTCCCTCTTCATCGCTGGAGCAAACCTGGCAGTATGCTGCAGCTTGTGGAACATGACTGCCAGATTGCTGTCCTTCTTGAGCATCCCCTCTCTCTGCATTCACGCTACTGCCTTCCTCTAGCTGAGTGTCATCATCAGAGGCTACAAAACACTGGGCATCCTCCTGGAGCATGTACCCAACACTGTGCTCAAAGAGTTCAGGAGGACGTGGTGGGTCTAGGGAAGGAGTCACTGATGATGACATTGAGAGGAGGGAAGACGATGCGTTGGCAGCTGCTTTGCTAGTTCCCTGAGACTGGGTGAGAGAGGATGAGGAGGATGAAGAGGGCTTGGTCATCCACTCTACCAAGTCTTCGGCATGATGCAGCTCAACACGTCCAGCGTCCACGACCAGCACTGTTGTCTCTAGACACAGAGCCTGCTTGCCCTCTTTTATCGGCTCATGCCAGTCTGCCTCTCCTTGATGGCCTGAAGGGAGATGGGAAAACCAGCAATTGGGTAGTGTATATTGTGATGGGGGCACACAACACCCACTAACTCCTGCAGATGCCTTTATTATAGAACAGGAATTAAAGGGTAGATACTGGTGTATACTGTGCTGTGCTGGAGGCACACAACACCAACTAACTCCTGCAGATGGCAGATGGCTCAATTAGAGAAGAGCTATATAGGTGGATAATGGTGTATACTGCGGTCAGGGCACGCAGACAACACCCACAATCTCCTACAGCTGACTGAAAGCTCTATTACAGAAGAGCAATATAGCTAGCTATATAGGTGGATATAATGGTGTATAGTGCGGTCAGGGCACGCAGACAACACGCACAATCTCCTACAACTGACTAAGCTCTATTACAGAAGAGCAATATAGCTAGCTATATAGGTGAATATAATGGTGTATACTGCGGTAAGGGCACGCAGACAACACCCACAAACTCCTGCAGATTGATAAAAGCTCAATTACAGAAGAGCAAGAACACTAAATCGGCCGATAACAAACAGTGTATACTGTGTTGAAGGTACACAGAGAACACCCACTAACTCCTACAGACGCCAACACAGTACACAAGGCTGCCGCGCTGGCGGCCTTATATAGTGTGGGGCGTGTACTACACAGCCTGAGCTATGATTGGCCACATGCATCCTGCCTGTGGCCAATCATGGCTCTCCTCACTGCCAGCGCTGTGATTGGCCAAGCATGAGGGGTCACAGTGCAAACTTGGCCAATCTAAGCCAGCAATGCACTGCGATGGCGCAGTCCCATTGTGGGCTGTGAGCGCCACACGAATTTGGCGCGAACTCCCCATAACGTTCGGAATTCGCCAAACGTGCGAACAGCCGATGTTCGAATCAAACGTATGTTCGACTCGAACATCAAGCTCATCCCTATTTGAAGTAATTGTAAATGAGTCCAAAGTATTTTGTGTTTGAGACCAGGTTCACACTGGTACGATATCGGGAGCTCATGTTGCATGACGTGTGAAAATCAATGTTTCCCTATGCGTCCCGTCCGACTTTGAAAATGCTCTCAGCACTACTTTGGTCTGACTTTGATACTACTTCAGCCCATTGATTATCACTGAAAGTCAGATCGCTGTCTTAACTGACCCGACTTTGGCATGCGACTTGTGCTCTGGGGATCTTAAAGGGAAATTCCACAGCAAAAAAAAAGTGCCATGGTTCCGCCTCTAAGAGCATAAATGGCATTGGGGTCCCCCCAAAATCTATACCAGACCTTAATCTGAGCACAAAGCCTGGGAGGTCAGGAAAGGGGGTGGGGATGAGCAAGCCATACCAGGCCACATGGTCTCAACATGGGGGGTGGGTGCTTTGGGGCAGGGGGCCCTGCGCCCCCTACCCCAAAGCACTTTGTCCCCATGTTAATGAGCACAAGAGCCTCTTCCTAACAACCCTGGCCATTGGTTACCAGCGGGTGGGGGGCTTATCAGAGTCTGGAGGTCTCCTTTAACAAGGGGTCCCTCCCAGATCCCGGCCCCCCACCCTATGTGAATGAGTATGGGGTACATACTAAAAATGTCAAAAATAAAACACATTACACATATTTTTAAAGTAATTTATTAAGGCAGCTCTGTCGTCTCTTCTGATCTCTTCTCCACTTTCGGACTCTTCTGCCTCCTCCGCTGACATCTTCTGCCTCTGCAAAAAAAAAAAAAAATCAATCTTACCTGCCTGCTAGCAATGATTTCTTAATTAACCACTTGACTTCCGGAAGGTTTTACCCCTTTTATGACTAGGGCATTTTCTGCTATTCAGCACTACGCTACTTTAACTGGTAATTGCACGATCCTGCAACATTGTACACGAATGAAAATGTTATCATTTTCTTCACTCTTCACACAAATAAAGCTTTCTTTTAGTGGCACTTCATCACCACTGAGTTTTTATTTTTTTCATTATATAAACAAAAAAAAATAAAAAAATTTTGAAAAATGTTTTTCTACTTTGTTATAAAACATATCCAATTAAAAAAAAATCAAAGCACTTCATAAACTTAGGCCAAAATGTATTCTGCTACATGTCTCTGGTTAAAAAAAAAAAGGATTTTGGGAGAATCCGCCAAATTGTAAAAAAAAAAAAAAAAAACAGCGTGGGGTCCCTCCCAAAATCTTTTTTTTTTTTTTTTTCTTAAACAGAGACATGTAGCCGATATATATCAGACATGAAGGGCCTGTTATGAACTGGGGGGGAGACCCACACCAATTTTTTCCTTGATTTTTATTTATATTGCCATGAGGCGGCAATAAATTACAGCCACAAGCAATTTCAAATTACATTTTGTCCTTTAGAAATGTCATTTTTCTGCAGCACTGTAAAACACATCAGACAGATGAGCCACTTTACAGGCGGACTAAGGAGACCCCCGAGGCATGACATTTAAAGGAATAATTCATTTTTATTGTTTCACTTTAAGCATTATTAAAATAACTGCTCCTGTTGTTTTAAAAACTTTTTTGCACTGAAACATGTCCCCTGAGGCAGGGCCCAGGTCCCCATACACTTTTTATGGCAATAACTTGCATATAAGCCTTTAAAATGAGCACTTTTGATTTTTAATGTTCGTGTCTCATAGACTCATAGACTCAGGGCGGCACAGTGGTGTAGTGGCTAGCACTCTCACCTAGCAGTAAGAAGCGTCGCTGGTTCGTATCCCAACCATGACACTCCCTGCCTGGAGTTTGCATGTTCTCCCTGTGCCTGCGTGGGTTTCCTCCGGGTACTCCGGTTTCCTCCCACAAACCAAAGACATGCAGGTAGGTTAATTGGTTTCTGTCCAAAATTGGCCCTAGTATATGAATGGGGACCTTGGATTGTGGGTAGGGACCAATGTGAGTGTGTAAAGTACAGGGATGGGGACAATTGTAGACACTCGGGTTGAACTGGATGGACTGGTGTCTTTATTCAACCTTACTAACTATGAAACTATGAAACTATGAAACTTTATTAGGGGTCGCATGCTCTGGTGTAAACCGAACCGGAGGGGGGTATTTGGCCCATCCCTAAGAAAGAGGGGGTCAAGTATCAACATTAGCAAGAAAAGTTGTAACATAACATACAGTGCATTATATATGGACAGGACTGGTAAACTACCACTGTGATTTGTTAATATGATTACAGAGGGTTCTTAGTAAGTATGATGGCAGCTCATAACTTCACTCAAATATTCCCAGAACCTGAAACATCTTTTTGTCATTGTATTCTTTATCTCACCTGATGCATCCACTCTAGGCATGTGCCTGCAGCATCTGATGGCTAATATTGCCTGCCCACATCTTCTGTATTAAAGTACCTATGCTCTGGATGAAGGAGACAAGGAGTACCTTGGGACTGCAGAAATGTCATTCTGGGGGAGAGGGGAGTGTTAAATGTACTAGTAGATTTAGATACACTAACAAATTAAAGTCAAACTCCAGCTCTCATTTTGTAAGCAGTTGCAGCAACATATTTTTTCCTTTTGGGATAAAGGTTTTATATAAATAAAAGCTGTCAGTGTTAAATGTTTTGTCTCATCTCTCTTTCTGCTACATCTTTAAGAGAATTTACTGGCCAGATTACCAGGTGAAAATAAGGGAAAGCTGCAAAATAATAAATGTTTGCTTTTGGGTTTAATACCTTTTAAACAGAGAAAGAGATACGGACAAGGGTGCATCAGCACTTTACTTTCTCCTTTAACCACTTGCTGACCAGGCCATAGCCAAAAGATGGCTACAGCGCGCGGTCGTATTTTTCTGGACTTCATGGACTTCCTCCCAGAATCTTGCCCGCAAACATCCATGACCGCCGGATTCGGAAGACCTGGCGCATCACGGTAAACGGGAGCTGGTAGCGGCCGTTTACCACATGATCCATCAAATGACGGAGCGATCACTTGTAAACAAACCAGCATCATATCATGGTGCCGGTTCCTCCCTACTCTCTCTGTACCGATCGGTACAGTATGAGGGGAGAGGGGGGAGAGATTGCAGCAGCGCTGTGGGCTGGATGTGTAGTGCCCGCAGTGCTGCTCTGTGCCAATACTCTGCCCATACTGTGTAATACTCTGCAACACTGTGCAATACTCTGCAACACTGTGCAATACTCTGCAACACTGTGCAATACTCTGCCAATACTCTGCAACACTGTGCAATACTCTGCCAATACTCTGCAACACTGTGCAATACTCTGCCAATACTCTGCAACACTGTGCAATACTCTGCCAATTCTCTGCAACACTGTGCAATACTCTGCCAGTACTCTGCAACACTGTGCAATACTCTGCCAATACTCTGCAACACTGCAATACTCTTCAATACTCTGCAATAAATGTTAACAGAAACAAAGATTTTTATTTTATTTTGTAACCGAATTTTCTGAATTTTTTGGTTTATAGCGCAAAAAATAAAACACCCAGCAGTGATTAAATACCACCAAAAAAAAGCTCTATTTGTGCAAAAAAAAGGACAAAAATTGTATATAGGTACAGTGTTGCATGACCGAGTACTTGTCATTCAAAATGTGGGAGCACCGAAAGCTGAAAATTGGTCTGGTTAGGAAGAGGGTTTAAGTTCAAGTGGTTAAAGGAGAAAACTGTATTTTTTCCTGACTGGTATCCTTATATAAATGTCCGGTATTCCAACTTGAAAATTAGATTTTTTCACAAAATTTGCAGTTATAAATATATAATGGATTTGGCAGAAAGGATTTTTGGCAGACATCTGGGCACATGGAAGTTCTCTCTACAAATGCAACAAATGCCAACCAGGGGTTATGCCTATTAAATTGTATTTTGGAAAAATATATTTGTAATTCCCTTACATTGGCTATTCTGCCAAATTATGAAATTTCGGGTTTGTGTCCAAATTAGGAGAATTAAAGCTTGAAGGGACTAGTGATGGCCGAACGGTTCGCCCGGCGGTCGTTTCGCGGCGAATTTCCGACATTCGCGGTCCGCACGTTCGAACGCCTTTTTCCGTCGTTCGCCGCGGCGGACTTACGTGTTTAATGTATACAAGAACTTTAACCTTTGGTGACACGTTTATCATGTGATACAGGACAGCCAATTGAGACATGACAGCACATGGACACTTGTACATTCCCCCTAACCTATAAATACACCCGATCCGGTGGCCATTTTACATTCTTTCTTCTGTTACGATAGGGACAGGTTCCTGTGTGGAGTAGGGAGAGATAAACCACTAGCTATTTGGTACACAAAAGTTCTTTTCAGGACTGGTATAGGTGTTAGGTGTTGATAGGTTTGCTGTGCTGCTGATTCTTGCAGCAGCCTGAGTGTCTTTTGTTAGTTTAGAGAAAGGGAAAGGACGGTGTATGCTACAGGGACAGCCAGATTAGTCTTTCATCATCATCATCATCATCATCATCATTAGCTGTTACTATCAAGGTCCACAAAAGAGCTGTTCCAGTAACCACTAATCGTTCTCTTTTTTTGCCAATTTGTATAGGGACAGGAAGGAAGCAGTGTTGTCAGGCAGTGAGGGTAATTTTAAAGACTTGCTGTTATTATTAGTTCCACAAAGGTTCTTTTCAGGACTGGTATCAGTGGTACAGTAATAGGCTTGTACATGTATAATATTCTTTCTTCCAAATATAGAAAGGATATTATACTTGACTGCTGCCCTTCTGCTGCAGTCTGCTAAACATTCACAACTCACTTGTTCCACAAAAGTTCTTATAAGGACTGGTAACTTGGTATAGGGTGCTACGGTACATAGGCTTGAGTGCGGTACAGTCTGCTGTTCTGTAAGGACCGCTATCGGTCCACAATAGATAGGGTTGACGTGCACCACTGCTGACCGCTGCCCTATACTGCAGCAGTCCTTCAGCGGTATAGGGACTGACGTACAGTCTGCTAATCACTAACACACAACCTGCTTGTTCCACAAAAGTTCTTATAAGGACTGGTAACTTGGTATAGGGTGCTACGGTACATAGGCTTGAGTGCGGTACAGTCTGCTGTTCTGTAAGGACCGCTATCGGTCCACAATAGATAGGGTTGACGTGCACCACTGCTGACCGCTGCCCTATACTGCAGCAGTCCTTCAGCGGTATAGGGACTGACGTACAGTCTGCTAAACACTAATACACAACCTGCTTGGTCCACAAAAGTTCTTATAAGGACTGGTAACTTGGTATAGGGTGCTACGGTACATAGGCTTGAGTGCGGTACAGTCTGCTGTTCTGTAAGGACCGCTATCGGTCCACAATAGATAGGGTTGACGTGCACCACTGCTGACCGCTGCCCTATACTGCAGCAGTCCTTCAGCGGTATAGGGACTGACGTACAGTCTGCTAAACACTAATACACAACCTGCTTGGTCCACAAAAGTTCTTATAAGGACTGGTAACTTGGTATAGGGTGCTACGGTACATAGGCTTGAGTGCGGTACAGTCTGCTGTTCTGTAAGGACCGCTATAGGTCCACAATAGATAGGGTTGACGTGCACCACTGCTGACCGCTCACCTATACTGCAGCAGTCCTTCAGCGGTATAGGGACTGACGTACAGTCTGCTAATCACTAACACACAACCTGCTTGTTCCACAAAAGTTCTTATAAGGACTGGTAACTTGGTATAGGGTGCTACGGTACATAGGCTTGAGTGCGGTACAGTCTGCTGTTCTGTAAGGACCGCTATCGGTCCACAATAGATAGGGTTGACGTGCACCACTGCTGACCGCTGCCCTATACTGCAGCAGTCCTTCAGCGGTATAGGGACTGACGTACAGTCTGCTAATCACTAACACACAACCTGCTTGTTCCACAAAAGTTCTTATAAGGACTGGTAACTTGGTATAGGGTGCTACGGTACATAGGCTTGAGTGCGGTACAGTCTGCTGTTCTGTAAGGACCGCTATCGGTCCACAATAGATAGGGTTGACGTGCACCACTGCTGACCGCTGCCCTATACTGCAGCAGTCCTTCAGCGGTATAGGGACTGACGTACAGTCTGCTAAACACTAATACACAACCTGCTTGGTCCACAAAAGTTCTTATAAGGACTGGTAACTTGGTATAGGGTGCTACGGTACATAGGCTTGAGTGCGGTACAGTCTGCTGTTCTGTAAGGACCGCTATCGGTCCACAATAGATAGGGTTGACGTGCACCACTGCTGACCGCTGCCCTATACTGCAGCAGTCCTTCAGCGGTATAGGGACTGACGTACAGTCTGCTAATCACTAACACACAACCTGCTTGTTCCACAAAAGTTCTTATAAGGACTGGTAACTTGGTATAGGGTGCTACGGTACATAGGCTTGAG